>NC_090372.1:39720245-40920245 GCF_036365525.1 Heterodontus francisci
AATTGGCTGTCACATTTCCTACATTACAACCGTTACTACACTTCAAAAGTACTTCATTGACTGCAAAGAGCTTTGAGACATCTGGTGGTCATGAAAAGCACTATATAAATGCAAGTGTTTCTTTTTGGAATGATTTCTGGGCTGAGATGGTTGTTCTATGAGGAGGGATTGAGTCAAATGAATCTATATTCTCTGGAGTTTAGAAGTATGAGGGGTGATCTCATTGTAGATGCTGAGAGGTAGTTTCCTCTGGCTGGAGAGTCCGGAACTCGAAGTCATAGTCTCAGGATAAGAGGCCAACCATTTAGGACTTAGATGAGGAGAAATGTCTTCACTTAGAGGGTTGGGTATCTTTGGTATTCTGTACCCCAGGGACTGTGGATACTCAGTCGGTGAGTATATTCCATGTTGAGATTGAGAGAATTTTGGGCACTAAGGGAATCAAGTGATATGGGAATAGGGCGGGAAAATAGACTTGATGCAGAAGTTCAGTCAGTATCTTGCTCAGTGGCAGAGCAGGCTCAAGGGGCCATATGGCCTACCCTTGCTACGATATCTTATAGATCTTAAAGTTCTTATGATCTGACTAAGAAAGCGTGCACTCAATTTATAGAAAGAGAATACATTTATTAAACATCTTAGTTGATAGCCTGTGGAGTAAAATAGAAGGAATTTGTATACCTGGGAGACATGATGGCCTCCTTTAAATTTGATTCTCATTTGCAGTCTGACCTGAATTATTCATCAATGTATTGGTCAATAACCTATATTTGTATTTATTGGTTAAAATTGGTTAAACATTTTGAACTGGTAAAGTAAAAAAAAAAATGTTTTATGCTTGTAGGTTTACCACCCAAGATCCCAGAATCTGAAATTCGTGATTTGTTTGGTGAGTTTGTTTATACTGTATGTTTTAAAAGGCATTTACAAATTTTAATATGTGTTCAGTTCCACTGTATGCAGAAATTTAAAGACTTCTCGATTAAAACTGCACCACTTCACAATACTGTTTCAATATTGTGAAGGATCTTACTGTTGTTTGTCATTATTCCAGTTTTCCTTGTGAGGTGGTGAGGGGTCCCACAGTTTTTCATTGCTTGAGGATAGATATCCTCCATTTCCCTTCATAATTTTTCTTGACTGCCCTCTCTGGTTGATGCAATAATTGTGGCCAATGGAGGAAGCCACCGTGGCCCATGCCACTCAATAGCTGATCCAGATGGACTGGCTTCACTCAGTATCTACCTCTGCTGCTAATAGTCTAACTGGCATTGGAAGGTTCCGAAAGAATCAGGAGTGCACTGTGTTCCACAAATCTGTGTCACATTAAAAAGCAGGGCTTAATTCTGAGTAAAAGTCAGTTCTGGAAATCAGCTGAATTGGCTGGGCAGCTAAAATCACATAGAGCCTGAGGAACTGGGTTTCCTCATGTGCGAATGAAAAATTGATGGTTTCTGCAGCAAAGTGATTGTTGGCATTCATACGATTCCAGCACTCGTAGACCTAGTTTGACTTTGTTTAATAACAACAAATCCAAGTACAAGTTTGTGGCATGCACAATGTATACAAATGATTCTCTTTCATGGTTTAGAATACGAAGGCATGCAACAGCGTATCGGGCTGATTTCAACCCCTTTCCCCGTCAGTCTGTTTTTGATGGATCCTTGCACCCTCCTCCCCCAATGTTTTTACTTATATGCCAGAATAGTGGGGGCCTAATTCAAATACCATACGAATTAGGAGCAGAAGCAGGCCATTCAGCCCGTCGAGCCTGCTCTGCCATTTAATAAGATCATGGCTGATCTGTTTCTGTCTCGAATTCCACACTCCCATTTGCCCCTGATAATCTTTGATTCCCTTGCCTAACAAGAATCTATCTATCTCCACCTGAAAAATATTCAATGACCCCGCCTCCACCACCTTCTGAGACAGGGAATTCCAAAGTCACACAAGCCTCAGAGAAAAAATTTCTCCTCGTCTCTGTCCGAAAAGGGCGACCCCTAATTTTAAAACAGTGCCCCCTAGTTCTGGACTCGCCTACAGGAGGAAACATCCCCTCCACACTCACCTTGTCAAGACTGCTCAAGATCATATATACTTCATTCAAGTCTCCCCTCACTCTTCTAAACTCCAGTGAAAACAAGCCCAGTCTGTCCAGCCTTTCCTCAAAAGACAACCTGCTCATTCCAGGTATCAATCTAGTAAACCTCCTCTGAACTGTCTCCAACGCATTCACATCCTTAAATAAGGAGACCAAAACTGCACACAGTATTCGAGATGTGGTCTCACCAGTGCCCTGTATAACTGAAGCATAACATCCTTACTTTTATTTTCAATTCCTTTCATAATGAAGGATAGCATTCCATTAGCCTTCTTTATTACTTGCTGTACCTGCATACTAACCTTTTATGACTCCTGCACTAGAACACCTAGATCCCTCTGTACCTTGGAATTAGTCAGTCGTTCCCCGTTTAAGTAATACTCTGCTTTTCTTATTCTTCCTGCCAAAGTGAAGAACTTCACATTTTCCCACAATATGCTCCATCTGCCAGATTTTTGCCCACTCACTCAACCTATCTATATCAGTCTGCAAGCTCCTTATGTCTTCTTCACAACATACTTTCCTACCTATCTTTGTGTCATCTGCAAATTTAGCTACCAAGCCATTGCTCCCCTCATCTAAGTTATTGATATCAATTGTAAAAGTTTACCCCTGGGGACTTAACTCGTCACATCCTGCCAATCAGAAAAGGACCCAATTAAGCATACTCTCTGTTTTCTGCCAGCCAGCCAGTCTTCTACCCATGCTAATACCCTGCACCATGAGCTCCTACATTTCCCAATAACCTTTTATGTGGCACCTTGTCAAATGCCTTCTGGAAATCCAACTACAGTACGTCAACGGGCTCCCGTTTATCCACAGCACTTGTTACTCCTTCAAAGAACTCCAATAAATTGGTTAAACATGATTTCTCTTTCACAAAACCATGCTAACAATTCCCGATGATCTTGAATTTTTCTAAGTGCCCGGCTATAGCCTCCTTAATGATCGATTCTAACACCTTCCCCACGACAGATGTCAAGCTAACTGGCCTAGAGTTACCTGTTATCTGCCTCCCTCCCTTCTTGAATAGAGGAGTTATATTTGCTACTTTCCAGTCTGATGGAACCTTTCCAGAATCTAGCAAATTTTGAAAAATTAACACCAACACATCTACGACCTCATTAGCCACCTCTTTTAACACCCTAGGATGAAGCCCATCAGGACCCCGGGACTTGTCAGCCCACAGCTCCATCAGTTTTGACAGTACCGCTTCCCTGGTGATTGTAATTTCACCAAGTTCCTCCCTTCCTTCCACCTTCTGATTTATAGCTATTACTGGAATGTTTTTAGTATCCTCTATAGTGAAGACACAAGCAAAATATTTGTTCATTTCATCCGTCATTTCTTTATTATCTGCTATTAACTCCCCATTCTCACTCGCTCGAGGAGCAACACTCACTTTACTTACTCCTATCCATTTTTACATTTCTAGCCAGCTTCCTCTCATACTCTAATTTCTTTCTCCTGATTAACCTTTTAGTCATTCTCTGCCGTTCTTGATATTCTGACCAATCATCTGACCTGCCACTCATCTTTGCACAGTTATATGCTTTTTCCTTAAGTTTGATGCTTTCCTTAACATCTTTAGTTAACCACAGATGGTGGGTCCTCCCCTTAGAGTTTTTCTTTATAGTAGGAATATTCTGAGATTTCTGAAACATCCCCTTATAAATGTCTGCCACTGTTTCTCTATTGATCTAACTCCTAGCCTAGTAACCCAGTTCACTTCAGCTAGCTCAGCTTTCATGCCCACATAGTAAGTCATTGGGATGCGCACGCCATTTCAACCATGACGCCTCAATGGTCCCAGGTGTTAATTGTATATTAATTGAGTGTTTAATTGTATTCACTTGGAGGGCATTAACTGGGGATTCACTGGATCGCAGAGTTGTTGCAGAGCAGAAGGAGGCCCACCTGGCTCTCTGAAAGAGCAATTCCTTCAGTACCTTCTCCCCATAACCCCTAGACTGAAACTGTAGTTATTGGATTTGGAGGTGTATTTATGTGATGTGTGTCTCTGTAAATAGAAGCTTAAAATGTGTAGCAATTAGGCTCCAATTTTATCTTTCACCACCTGGCTATCTGAAATGCAACATGGTACAGAGGATGGTTGCCTAAAGGCGAATGTTGGAAACTATGAAAAAAAACATTTCAGACATAAAACTAAAATCCTGGTGACTATTGTGGAAACTGACAAAAACAAGTTTAAATTGTGGGGATATGATTGCCCTCCGATGTTCTTGGAGTCTGAACCATATGACCAGTGGAAGAATGAAGTAGATGTGTGGACAGGGATTATGGCACTACCAAAGAGAAAACAAGGTATAGCCTTGGCGTTATCACTTCCTACAAGAAGTAAAGTCAGAAGTAAAGAATTTTGTGAGATGGATGCCCATCAATTGGATAGTGATGGAGGTTTGGACCTTCAATTTGAGTTCCACGATGAAATCTACAAGAAAGATGATCTGTTAAATGCCTCTGAGGCATGGTCAAAATGTAATAGATTTCAGAAAACAGATGGTCATTCCATGGAAGAATAGATAATGGATTTTAATAGATTCTATAATAGGCTGACAAAGTTCAATTTGGGGATCCCTGAATCTGTACTAATGTGTACACTACTGGATTGTGCTAAGATGTTTCATATTGTTACGACCAGACGAGAAAGAGGTCTAGGGTTCCCTTTCAGCATTCACCTGGTCTCACCGTAACAGAGTTTAATTTTAAACACACCATGTTTTTAGCTCCCCCTTGGTGAATCCTTGTTCACCCCTTTCCAATTATAAGGCAAAGAAACCAGCACAAACAGGCTTTCTTAGGTTTGAAGAAGAAAAGTTGAAATTTATTTAAACTTAAACTCTAATTTGGTTAACACCTACGGGTACACAACGTGCCCACGCTAGCATGCATACGCGATACACACATGCAGATAGAGACAGAAAAAAAACAGAAGAAATAAAATGGAAATGTTTGAGGCAATATCCGAGGAGATTTTTTTGTGTTACAGTTCTTCGAGCTCACTGTAGAGTCCTTGATTGTAGGTAGATCTTGCTTTTCGTGGGGCCCAGTATTCTTCTTAAACCTTGTTTGCTGTAGGAGACTTTTTGCTCTTGGGGTTCATGTGTCTTCAGCGGATTCAGAGGCTTGTGAGAAAGAGATGGGAGCAGACAGGAGAGAGATCTTCTCAGTCCAAGAGCAAACAGCTTTCTGCCCAAACTGTTTGTACAAATTCAAAAAACTCAGGTGGCCCAGCAGGTTAGTCATGTGACTAGCTAGTTTGGCCATGTCCGTGATCAAAAGTCCATTGTGGGTTGTATGTCAGGGAATGGCTGCTTGTCTTAACCTGTCTTAATTCTAGTAACTCTAGTAACAGTTTAAAATCGATGTTCGTGGCAAAATTAATGTGCCCCATTCTTGGCAGGTGGGGGCAGAGCACGACAATTTGGACAGGCGACTGGTTCAATTCTCAGAGAAGGAGACTTTAAAAAAAAAAAAAAATTCCTCAGGTCATTTCCTTCAGCCTTCACAGAACAAATGAGAAATTCTGTAGTGACACATAGCCGAAAAGAATCAATGATTACCAGATTTCGAAATAGTCAATGTACCGGATGTAGGTGTTTATAACAGAAGGATTAAAAGCAGGCAAAATGAGGTTGAAAGCACCGTTATTAGATCTGGCTATTATAGCAGAAGTCAAGATTAGAAGAACAATAATGGGTGAATTAATCCAAAGAATAATTAACTTCAGGTGTGACTTAAGTATCATTATGAGGTGAACTGCCCAAAACGAAGAGGCAGGATCATCGAAATGACATATAATGAAGAGAATTCTGAGGAAGAGGATGAAAGTAGTGTTGAATCCAAGCAAATTATACTGGTCACAAGGAGTTTAGTTCTGTAATGAATGTTTTAGTCGTGGACTCATTTAATTGAGTGGTATTACATAGTGCTTGTACTTCAATAGTATGTAGAACAAATTAGTTAAAATGTTCTCTTGATTCACTAAGTAGTGATAATTGATTAAAGGTTAAGGAATATAAAAGTACGATTATGCCTTAGGTTTGGCAACGACAACACTTTGATATCGTTAGTGAGTTGTTATTCCATGTAAAGGGGTGAGCCATTTTATCAGTACTGATGTAGTCTGTAGTGAGATACCTATGCTGTTGAGTAAACTTCTATGAAAAAGACACAAACAAAACTTGACATGGAGCACGATAAGGCAATTATTTTTGGGAAATCAGTTGATCTGTAGTTTATCCAGTCAGGCCATTTATTTTATTCCCTTAACAAAACCTGATGTTTCTTAACAGAGTGTTAGACAAATATTAATGGCATCGGCTGATAAGGATGAGAGAAAAAATACTATTAGGAGCATTTCCATTTTTGTTAACTTTTGATCATTTTTGATTTAAAACTGAAAAGAATTCCATAGATGCTGGGATCTTGGGTGCTTTTTTTAAAAAGGGAGGTCACCAGAAGGTTTGACATCAGTTTGAACTGTACGCACCTGTTTTCAAATAACTCAGCAGGAGTTGTTTTTTGACTTGGGGAGACGTTTACAAGAAGTGACAGGTCAGGATTTCTAGACATCAGGAGACTTGACTTCTGGAAAGTTTTGGTTTCAATTTGAACAGTTAAAAATGCCAGTTGCTTCTTGCCTGCCAGAAGAAGACAGCTCATCTTTCTCTCTTGAAGGGAAACCCTCTGTTTCCAATGTGGCAGATTCCTATTTCCTCCTATATTTGAAAAAACCATGCATCTTTGAAGGAACTTTGCATCAAATGTGTGGGAACTGAAACTTTGTTGCTGCATTCCTGCTGTATGACCTATTTGGAGTTTCTGTAGCTTTTTGAAATTTATTTTTTATTCATTCATGGGATGTGGGCGTCGCTAGCCAGGCCAGCATTTATTGCCCATCCCTAATTGCCTTTGAGAAGGTGACGGTGAGCTGCCTTCTTGAACCACTGCAGTCCATGTCGGGTAGGTACACCCACAGTGCTGTTAGGAAGGGAGTTCCAGGATTTTGACCCAGTGACAGTGAAGGAACGGCAATATAGTTCCAAGTCAGGATGGTGTGTGACTTGGAGGGGAACTTGCAGGTGGTGGTGTTTCCCATGCATTTGCTGTCCTTGTCCTTCTAATTGGTAGAGGTCGCGAGTTTGGAAGGTGCTGTCTAAGGAGCCTTGGTACGTTGCTGTAGTGCATCTTGTAGATGGTACACACTACTACCACTGTGCGTCGGTGGTGGAGGGAGTGAATGTTTGTGGATGGGATGCCAATCAAGTGGGCTTCTTTGTCCTGGATGGTGTCAAGCTTCTTTAGTGTTGTTGAAGCTGCACCCATCCAGGCAAGTGGAGAGTATTCCATCACACTCCTGACTTGTGCCTTGTAGATGGTGGACAGGCTTTGGGGAGTCAGGAGGTGAGTTACTCGCCGCAGGATTCCTAGCCTCTGGCCTGCTCTTGTGGCCACGGTATTTATTTGGCTACTCCGGTTCATGTTTCTGGTCAATAGTAGCCCCTAGGATGTTGATAGTGGGGGATTCAGTGATGGTAATGCCATTGAATGTCAAGGGGAGATGGTTAGATTCTCTCTTGTTGGAGATGGTCATTGCCTGGTACTTGTGTGGCGCGAATGTTACTTGCTACTTATCAGCCCAAGCCTGGATATTGTCCAGGTCTTGCTGCATTTCTACACAGATTGCTTCAGTCTCTGAGGAGTCACGAATGGTGCTGAACATTGTGCAATCATCAGCGAACATCCCCACTTCTGACCTTATGATTGAAGGAAGGTCATTGATGAAGCAGCTGAAGATGGATGGGCCTAGGACACTACCCTGAGGAACTCGTGCAGTGATGTCTTGGAGCTCAGATGATTGACCTCCAACAACCACAACCATCTTCCTTTGCACTAGGTATCACTCCAGCCAGCGGAGGGTTTCCCCCCTGATTCCCATTGACTCCAGTTTTGCCAATGCTCCTTGATGCCATATTCGGTCAAATGCTGGGCAATCAGTCTCACCTCACCTCGAGTTCAGCTCTTTTGTCCATGTTTGAACCAAGGCTGTAATGAGGTCAGGAGCTGAGTGGCCCTGGCAGAACCCAAACTGAGCATCACTGAGCAGGTTATTGCTAAGCCGCTTGATGGCACTGTTGATGACACCTTCCATCACTTTACTGATGATTGAGAGTAGGCTGATGGGGTGGTATTTGGCCGGGTTGGACTTGTCCTGCTTTTTGTGTACAGGACATACCTGGGCAATTTTCCACATTGCAGGGTAGATGCCAGTGTTGTAGCTGTACTGAAACAGCTTGGCTAGGGGCGCGGCAAGTTCTGGAGCACAGGTCTTCAGTACTATTGTCGGAATATTGTCAGTGCCCATAGCCTTTGTAGTATCCAGTGCCTTCAGTCATTTCTTGATATCACGCAGAGTGAATCGAATTGGCTGAAGTCTGGCATCTGTGATGCTGGGGACCTCAGGAGGAGGCTGAGATGGATCATCAACTCAGCACTTCTGGCTGAAAATGTTGCAAATGCTTTAGCCTTATCTTTCGCACTGATGTGCTGGGCTCCCCCATCATTAAGGATGGGGATATTTGTGGAGCCACCACCTCCAGTTGTTTAATTGTCGACCACCATTCATGACTGGATGTGGCAGGACTGCAGAGCTTAGATCTGATCCGTTGGTTATGGGATCACTTAGCTCAATCTATCGCATGCTCCTTATGCAGTTTTGCATGCAGATAGTCCTGTGTTGTAGCTTCACCAGGTTGACAATTCAATTTGAGGTATGCCTGGTGCTGCTCCTGGCATGCCCTCCTGCACTCTTTATTGAACCAGGGTTAGTCTCCTGGCTTGATGGTAATGGTAGAGTGGGGGATATGCTAGGCCATGAGGTTACAGATTGTTGTTGAGTACAATTCTGCAGCTGCTGACGGCCCACAGTGCCTCATGGATGCCCATTTTTGCATTACTAGATCTGTTCGAAATCTATCCCATTTAGCACGGTGGTAGTGCCAGACAATAGGAAGGAGGGTGTCCTCACTGTGAAGGCGGGACTTTGTCTCCACAACAACTGTGCGGTGGTCACTCCTACCAATACTGTCATGGGCAGATGCATCTGCAGCAGGCAGATTGGTGAGGACGAGGTCAAGTATGTTTTCCCCTCTTGTTGATTCCCTCACCACCTGCCACATACACAGTCTGGCAGATATGTCCTTTAGGATTCGGCCAGCTCGGTCAGTAGTGGTGCTACCGAGCCACTCTTGGTGATGGAGATTGAAGTCCCCCACCCAGAGTACATTCTGTGCCCTCGCCACCCTCAGTGCTTCCTCTAAGTGGTATTCAACATGGAGGAGTACTGACTCATCAGCTGAGGGAGGGTGGTAGGTGGTAATCTGCAGGAGCTTTCCTTGCCCAGGTTTGACCTGATGCCATGAGACTTCATGGGGTCCAGAGTTGATATTGAGGACTCCCAGGGCAACTTCCTCCCGCCTGTATACCACTGTACGGCCACCTCTGCTGGGTCTGTCCTGCCGGTGGGACAGGACATACCCAGGGATGGTGATGGCAGTGTCTGGGACATTGTCAGGTATGATTCTGTGAGTATGACTATGTCAGGCTGTTGCTTGACTAGCCTGTGTGACAGCTCTCCCAACTTTGGCACAAGCCCCCAGATGTTAGTAAGAAGGACTTTGCAGGGTTGACAGGGCTGGGTTTCCGGTGCCTAGGTCGATGCCGGGTGGTCCATCCGGTTTCATTCCTTTTTATTGACTTCGTAGCGGTTAGATACAACTGAGTGGCTTGCTGGGCCATTTCAGAGGGCATGTAAGAGTCAAGCACATTGCTGTGGGTCTGGAGTCACATGTAGACCAGACCAGGTAAGTACAGCAGATTTCCTCCCCTAAAGGACCTTAGTGAACCAGATGGGTTTTTACAACAATTGACAATGGTTTCAGGCTATCATTAGACTAGTTTTTTAATTCCAGATTTATTAATCGAATTCAAATTCCACCTTCTGCTGTGGTGGGATTTGAACCCGTGCCCCCAGAGCAATACCCTAGGTCTCTGGGTTACTAGTCCAGTGACAATACCACTATGCCACCACCTCCCCCGCATCTCTTGGAAAACCTACCCAAACTGATCATCAACATTGCCTGGAAAGAACTGTTCTAGGAATATCCCATTTACAGCATTTGGGATGCCTAACCAAAAGAAAGGACATCTGTCCATACCTTCTTTTCAGCCTGAATTTTTTTTTATTCCTTCTATTTCTTTGTAACAGCTGTAAACAAAGAATCCCTTTGTGTGTGTGTGTGTGTGTGTGTGTGTGTGTGTGTTTGTGTGTCTGTGTGTAGGATACATAAGGGGCTTTAATATTCCAATTTGTGTGTATGTTTTACGTTATTATTATTTAGGACTTGGTTTATAATAGACATATAGTTTTGTTGTTTATTAAAGAAACTTAGTTGGTGTGCTTTACTCTGGGAAAAATAGAGTATATGGTTGACCAGATCGGTAAGAGGGAGAATTTAAATATATGTTGTGACCTTTGGAGAAATGGGACTGAATTAACAGTGCACTCCTCCCGCCTCAGTCATGACAATACAAATTGCCTTAAAGTTACATAGATTATTTTCTTATTCTGCTTGTCAACAGTTAAAATTTCAACCAAAAGATGCAGGTGTAGTTGATGGGAGGTTAATCAAAGAGATTAGTGAGAATTATAAAATTTGTAAGAAGTATCGAAGGAAATATAATGTCCTATAATAAACCTTCTATTGGCACTTGACTTGAACAAAATAGTTGCCATGCATCTAAAGGTATGGGGCTAAGACAGAAATATTTGTATCCTACCTTTTATTGACCTGACTGCCATATTTAATATTCCAATCTATAGTAAGGACAAAAGGGTTATTATAGACAAAATAATGGGGAAATGGATAGGGACTGGACTTCGCACACCAGCAAAGTTTCTGACTGATAATGGAGGTGAATTTGCTAGCAGTGTGTTCAGGAATATGTGTGAAAACATGAATATCACTGTCATGAGTACAGCAGCTGAGAGTCCTTTTAGCAATGGTCTTTGTGATCGATGAAATGGGCCAGAAAAGTTTAGCTGATCAACCAGATTGTAAATTGACAGCTGCCCTACCATGGGCAGTTCATGCAAAGAATTTTCTCCATATGGTTGAAGGATATAGCCTCTCAGCTAATCTGTAGATGAAATCCCAAATTGCCCACTGTTCTTTTGATAATCCTCCTGTTCTGGAAGGTATTAACATTAGTTCCTGATGGAGGTGGTCCACAAAATGGTCACCCAGTCTGCATTTAGTCTTTAAGTTTTAAATATTGGTTGAATGTTGTTGATAGCCAAAAAGTAAGGTCCATGGACTAGCAACAGCAACTTATTTTTATATAGCACCTTTGACGTAATTAAATGTCCCAAGGCACTATACAGGAGCATTATAAAACAAAGTATGACATCAAGCCACAAAAGGAGATATTCGGTCAGATGAGCAAAAAGCTTGGTTTTAAGGAATATCTTAAAGGAGGAAAGCAAGGTAGAGAGGCAGAGAGATGTAGGGAAGGTAGTCCAGAGCTTGGGCCTAGGCATCTGACGGCACGGCCACCAGTGCTGAAGTGATTAAAATCAGGGATTGTTACAGCCACGTGGTGTGACGTGGGTGGTTCCTAATGTTCAACTCCCCACCTGACCGCAGCAAGTGCATTTGTTTTGAAAGTTTAACCCCTTGGTGTTTTATTTTTCAAATAACCAGATAGCGACAGGTTTTCTTGTAGGTTTTAAAAAACAGAAAGTCAATTGTTTATTGATCAATATGCCTTATCCCGAAATTGTCGCAACCTCATTCACTCACGCATTTGCTTACGCACGCGCGCGCACACACACACACACACACACACACACACACACACACACACAAAGAAACAGATAGAGAAGGGAAAGAGGTAGGTGGGTTTTAGTGGGGGAGAAGGGTTACGATAAACCTGTTGAATTCTCTTGAGATTTAAGTTCTAGATTAGGGTTGTCCGACATACAGCCCACAGGCCAGGATCTGGCCCACCAAAAGTTTCCATCTGGCCCGCAGGTGTAAATTGTACCTCATCCTCACCAGGGGTCCGTGACTGAAGATGAAAAATTTCCCTTTGTCGTCTTTTTGCAGACCAGCTTTTAAACAATTTGCACTGTCAGTTTCACAGCTGACAGCTGCTGACATCAGGAACAGCAGTTTCCCAACATCAGGCAGATTCGGGGTTTTCCGGCAGGCTTTTAAATTAGCCCAAATCTGTCTGAAGTTGGAAAACTGCTGTTTCTGATGTCAGCAACTGACAGCTGTGAAACTGACCGCGAATTTAAACAAAACTGACCAACCATATGCTGAGCATTCCTGCTCTCTACAACTGTCGGAGAGAGAGAGGTGGGAGAGGACAGAGAGACAGACAGACATAGAAAGAGAAAGAGGGACAGAGAGAGGGGGGACAGACAGAAATGGAGAGAGAGAAAGTGGGACAAAGAGAGAGGGAGAGGAGGACTGAGAGAGGGAGAGAAGAGTGATCAAGATCACTTCTGACAGATGGACATCTATCCGGAATACTCTGCATCGCTGCAAATGTGTGGGCAAACATTGACTACAACTGCAAGCAAATGAATGCCAAGTATCTACTAAATCAGTTCCAACATAGTGAAAAGAAAGTAAGTCAATAAATTAGTCTTCTTATTTAAAGCTTCTTCACATTTGTTGTTGTTTTGATTATTGGTAAGATCAATTTTTAATGCCTTTATCTTTCCAACATTATCACAACGGCCCCTGTTGTAAAACAAAAATTGTAATGTGCCCCCCCGCCCACACAAAAAGGTTGGACAGCCCTGTTCTAGATAGTTGCAGGCCTGATATGATTTAGATTTCTCTCTTGATTGAAGGTTCGGTTGAAGATGGTGGGTCACTTCCAGCTCTCTCTCTGCTGTACTATGGAGATGTTGGATTTTTCAGCAGGGTCGGTGCTTTCTGGCTTGCTGGAATGCCAGCTGTTACAAGTAGCTTCACCCTCAGAGTCAGTCTCTCTCTCTCTCTCTCTCTCTCTCAGGATGTCTGTTTTAAGATAAAACTGTCACTTCTCACCTCCTGTTAGGAGACATTCTGGTTTCTTACCCATGTTGATCTTGGTGAACAATGGCCAGGATGTGGTTACTTCACATCACCTTTGTTTTAGAAGATGACACCCAATTCTGGAATGTTTTTAGGATAGGTATGAGATGGGTTTCATTAACACCTTTTGGCTTTGAAAATTTATTCTTTGTCTTTGTCAGACTGTTTGAATGCACAAAAGTTTTTCTTCTGAGGCCACTTTGGACCATTGTTCAGTTTTAAAAATAAAGGTTTGTTTTTTTAAAGACAAAGACTGTTTTCTCATAAGTCTTCAGAGTTACTCCGTGGATGTTGTATCATTGCACCTTCGATGTGTGTGACTTGATGCACAAGAGGCCAGAGTATCTTGAAGGTTAGTGGGGCTGGAAGAGTTGACAGAAATAGGGAGGGGCGAGGCCATGGAAGGATTTGAAAACAAGGATGAGAATTTTAAAGTCAAGACTTTGCTTGACCTGGAGCCAATGTAGGTCAGTGAGGACAGGGGTGATAGGAGGACGGGCCTTGGTGCGAGTTAGGACATGGGCAGCAGAGTTTTGGATGACCTCAAGTTTACGTAGGGTAGAATATAGGAGACCAGCCAGGAGTGCATTGGAATAGTCAAGCCTAGAGGCAGCGAAGGCATGATTGAGGGTTTCAGCCACAGATGAGCTCAGAAAGGGATGAAGTCATCTTTTGTTACAGAGGTGGAAATAGGCGTTCTGAGTGATGGCATAAATATGAGATTGGAAGCTCATCTTGGGAGTCAAATGTGACAGAATGTGGTGAAATGAGGTAAAAGAGTGGAAAGTAAGAAAGCACAGTACCAGTACAGATTATGAGTTCAGAAGTGACTCAGAAAACAATCACGAACTGGAGAAAGAACCTCCAATAGTGCAAGAGGGAGATCTTGCACTAGTAGACCCTACAGACATAAAAATAGAAGAGGGTACAGCTTCAATCGATGAAATAAAGGCAGCAGAACAGTTGCGTAACAGAACTAGAAGTAGAAGTCCTCATTGTTAATAATATATTAATTGTGTTTAATGAAATGCAGGTGATGGGCATCAATTGGTGATTCACTTTGATCTCTATAAATAGACACAGCCTCAAATTGTGGTTGTTGGGTTAGGAGGTGTATACTTGTAATGTGTAACTCTGTAACTAAATATAAAAGTGTGTCAAGATTGGCTCCAGTTCTAACCTTCACCAACTGGCTTTCTGGCATATAACACTCACGATTGTGAAGTTTTGGTGGCTGCCAATAAATATGAGGATAAACTAAGAGAGGCAAAACAAAGGGAGATAAATGGTTGGAGAGAGTTTGGAGTTTATTCTGAGGTACCAGATGAGGGTCAACCAGATTTGTCGCCCTGGTGCATTTGTACTAAAAAAGTTCTTGCAGATGAGAGTTATAAGGCTAAAGCGAGGCTCATAGCTCAGGGTTTTGAAGAGCAACTGGGTGATACAGAAGTTAGAGTGGTGTCTCCCACTTCTCAAAAAGTAATCATAAAAATCTGTTTAGCTCTTTTGGCCACATATTCATGGGAGTATAGGTCAATCGACATAAAAGATGCATTTTTGCAGGGCATTATTTTTCCAAGAAGTGTTTCTGATACCACCTAAAGAGGCAGCAGATGCAGAAGGAAAATAATGGAAACTAAACAAATACGTCTATGGCCTGAATGATACTTCCAGGGTGTGGTATTTTTCAGTGAAATCTGTTTTGCTGAAAATAGGTTGTGTTCAACTAAAAACAGATCCCACAATGTTTTATTGGTATCATAAGGAAAGCTTTCATACATCTTCATGATGCGTGTTGATGGTTACTTATGGGGTGGCACTGTGAAATTTGAGAAATGTGTTATTAATAAAATTAGAACAGAATTTAAAATTGAGAGTTAGGATTGTGAGGCTTTTAAATATATTGGTTCAGAAATCATGCAAAGTTGGTCCAGTACAATTTGAAATCAACAATCCTATTCGGAGAGTGTTACTCCCACCCTGGTTAATCATAGTAAGTCATCACAGAAAGATGATGTTGCACCTAAAGAAGAGACAGAGCAATTGTGAAGCTTGATTGGTGAGTTGAACTGGTTGAGCACTCAGACTAGACTAGATGCTAGTTTTGATACTATGCTAGTTTAAGTACTATGAAGAAACACTCTAAATTCGAGAATGATTTAAGGGTAAATAAAGCATTAAAATATTAAATCTGGATAAATGCTTGCTTAAGTTCCCATCCTTAGATAACCAGAGAACATGAAGATAGTCATTTTTTAGTGATACTTCACATGCTAATCTTCCTGATCTGTATTCTAGTGCAGCTGGTTTCATAATGTTTCTGATGGGTGGGAAGCTAAGAAAATAAAAAGGGTTTTTAAAAGTACATTGGTTGCTGGAACACTGGCTCTTGTGGAAGCAGTGAATATGGGATTATATTTCTCAAAAATGTTAAGTGACATTTTGTACTATGAGCATACTGAAGATAGTATATCCATTGAATGTTATGTGGATAATATACACTCTGTGAAAAGTGTGAGTTAGAGAAAGTTACAGATTGATTTTGCTGGCTTGAAACATATACTGGAGAGAAAGGAAAGCTCCAAAAATTAAATGGGTAGATTCAAGCCACCACTGTCAGATTGTTTAATTAAAATAACTGCATGCAGGAAGAAATTGTTCAGGGTCAGAGAGGAGGGGTGTCTCACAATGTAATGCTTTGTACTGTTCCAAGTGCTTTGTTTTTTACAAAAGAGCTGTGTGTCTTTAAGACTGAGAAAAGGATTTCTCTAGGAACAGTGAATGCTGAACTGGGTGGGGCACTTGCAAGGCAATCTGTTTTTCCAAGCCACTCAGCTGAGAGAAATGACTGTCACATGATTGGCTGCTGGGGAGATTTTAGTTTCTCCTTTGCAAGAAAAGGCCAGTTTTTGACTGGAATCTGTTCTGGAGACCAGAACAAGAGAACTCCCTCTGAAAGAAATCTAAAGACAAGTTTGCTGCTAGAAGGGTTAGGAAGACAGCCCAGAAACTCTTTCTCTTGGAAAATAATTCCTGTATCAAGGGAAATTCTAATCCCTTCATGAAGATAAAAGTATTCAGCCTGGAGCTCGGTGACCAGTGGTGTTCCGCAGGGATCTGTTCTGGGACCTCTGCTCTTTGTGATTTTTATAAATGACTTGGATGAGGAAGTGGAAGGCTGGGTTAGCAAGTTTGCCATTGACACGAAGGTTGCTGGAGTTGTGGATAGTGTGGAAGGCTGTTGTAGGTTGCAACGGGACATTGACAGGATGCAGAGCTGGGCTGAGAAGTGGCAGATGGAGTTCAACCTGGAAAAGTGTGAAGTGATTCATTTTGGAACGTCGAATTTGAATGCAGAATACAGGCTTAAAGACAGGATTCTTGGTAGTGTGGAGGAACAGAGGGATCCTGGGGTCCACGTCCATAGATCGCTCCAAGTTGCCACCCAAGTTGATAGGGTTGTTAAGAAGGCGTATGGTGTGTTGGCTTTCATTAACAGGGGGATTGAGTTTAAGAGCCGCGAGGTTATGCTGCAGCTCTATAAGGCCCTGGTTAGACCACACTTGGAATATTGTGTTCATTTCTGGTCGCCTCATTATAGGAAGGATGTGGAAGCTTTAGAGAGGGTGCAGAGGAGATTTACTAGGATGCTGCCTGGACTGGAGGGCATGTCTTATGAAGAAAGGTTGAGGGAGCTAGGGCTTTTCTCATTGGAGCGAAGAAGGTTGAGAGGTGACTTGATAGAGGTGTACAAGATGATGAGAGGCATAGATAGAGTGGATAGCCAGAAACTTTTTCCCAGGGCGGAAAGGGCTATCACCAGGGGGCATAATTTTAAGGTGATTGGAGGAAGGTTTCGGGGAGATGTCAGAGGTAGGTTCTTTACACAGAGAGTGGTGGGTGCGTGGAATGCACTGCCAGCGGTGGTAGTAGAAGCAGATACATTAGGGACATTTAAGCGACTCTTGGATAGGTACATGGATGATAGTAGAATGAAGGGTGTGTAGGTAGTTTGATCTTAGAGTTGGTTAAAGGTTCGGCGCAACATCGTGGGCCGAAGGGCCTGTACTGTGCTGTACTGTTTACTGTTCCATGTTCTAAAAGAACTTAGAAGGAATTGCAAATCAAAAGGTATGGGAGCTGAAACCCTTGTGGCTGTTTATGCCTGAAGAGAGAGAAAAGACCCAGGCAGAGGAGTTGCAACACTCTGTGGAGAATCACTGCTTTGGAGGAAGGCTCCTTTGCTGATAGGAAGCCTGCATTGCTGAAGGTTGTCTCCAGTCTCTGAAAATCTCTACCTCAAGTGTGAATCCTGTTGCATTGTTGTGTTTTTTGGAAGCTCCTGAAATCTCAAGACGTTTCTACTGTTGGACTACTACTTTAAAATGTAAATAGACCTGTTGCTACAACCTGTTGCTGAAAGATCTGTGTGACGCCTGCTGCAGATAAGTTGCCTTGAATGCCTACCCACCACAGACTGTTCATTAATTTCACCTGGAAACGTTGAATGGCGTCTGACTATTCAACTCTGGGACATCTCACCGATCAGGAAATATTTATACCAGAAGTTATAACCCAGTTATTTTATTATTCCTAAGAAACAGTTCTAAGTTAAACCAATCTTTTAAAAACTGATTAACCATTGATTTTTGAATGTATGTGTGTGCATGAGGGTTAGTAAGAATAAGAAGTTATAAAATCTGTTCATACATAGAGATTCATCTTATTATCATTTAAAATTGGTTTATCAATAAATAGTTAATTTTGTTATTGTTTAAAGAAACCTGGTTTGGCATGCTTTATTCTGGGGAATAAATATGGTGTTTAATTTGGCTAATTTCCTGTAGGTGGGAAACTTTATGTTATGATGTGTGGAGTAGCGGGACTGAATTAACAGTGCATTATTCCTGCCTTGGTTGTAACAGTACAGAATAGGGAAGCTTTTGGTTTCATTTTTTTTAAATTTTAGTTGTACATAGATTTTTCTTAAAGAGAGGGAATCTGTTGATTCTGTATTAATTGAGTGCTTTATTGTATTCGGGTAGTGTGCATTAACTGGGGATTCGCTAGAAGCAGATTGAAACTCTGGTTGTTGGGTTTGGAGGTTCATGTTTGTAATATGTGGCTCTGTAAGTAACTGCTTATAAAGTCTGTAAAGATTAGACTCTAGTTCTATCCTTCATTGCCTGGCTATCTGAAATAGAACACCAGGTCCATCAGCAAAAGTTTGCAGCCACAAAGATCCAGGCCCAGGTTAGTCTGTGTCTTCATTTTTACTAGTTTCTTGTGTCCCAAGAGGAGCAGGAAGACATGGTAATCTTCCTTCTGCCTACCAATTTTGACTTCCAACGGTGACACCATTCCTGCCGGTTTTAAGTTAGAATTAGAATTGGGACATATAAATGAGACCTGGGGTTTAAAACATCCCTGGCTTCATGGTTTAAGGAGCCAGATGGTTTACCACTGCTTTGCTACTCACAGCCTGCCACAACCCCACCCTACCAACACTTCCCACCCTGAGATAAAGTCAACCCTTATGTATGAAATTCAGGACCAATCCATGTAGCAGATTTGAGGCACAAAAGAGAAACTGTTACAGGGAAGAAAGGCTCCAGCCTTCACTGACCAGTGTCTGAGTAATATGGAAGATGGCGGGGGTTTGATCTCACAGCTTCATGCCTATTTGCCAAATTACTTCGATTTTGCTAAACACCGGACATGTGAGCTACGTAGAAGTGAGCCTGGTAATTGGCACTGAATTTAAACATTGAAGTGACTGACATCCTACCATCGGCCCTGCATAACCCCACCTACTACACTGCAGGCAGTTGCCCCATCTGTGACTAAAGGGGAAACTCTAAGACTTGGGAGGGAAGTCGCTGGAGGCATTACCTGACAACTAAAATAAATAGCAAGCACCATCCCAGTGCGCTCTACCGGAAAACAGCCCTGGTACACTGGGTAAACTTCAGTGGGCAGGCACTTGAACACATTTGGGGTTCTGTAACCCTTAGATCTGTCAATATGCATCTAAATTCTCTGCAATTAGATCAATGGAGTCTGCATGTCAGGGATAGAGTTGGAATCCATATCTGGACCCTGCATTTGTTTCTTGGCGCTAAGTAACTGGAGCCATTGATCTCCCAGTTGCCCCTTCCTCATTCTGCACTGACAGTGCAGTGTTTGGCTCTAAATGAATCCATTGATGTCTTTAATAAAAGCAAAATACTGCGGATGCTGGAAATCTGAAACAAAAACAAGAAATGCTGGAATCACTCAGCAGGTCTGGCAGCATCTGTGGAAAGAGAAGCAGAGTTAACGTTTCGGGTCAGTGACCCTTCTTCGGAACAATCTCTACGCCAATTAACCCGTAACTGCTGCCTTCCGTGTTGTTTCGGTCGCTGTGAGGCGACTATGGAGTGACCTCTCCATGGCGCATGCCTGGGCAAATGTATGGAGGTTGTGAGTTGCCCAAGCCTCAAAACCCCCCTCTCGGCCTTTCTGGTGGGGTCCAAAGGAATGCAGAGCACGATGTTTGGCACCGGTATGGCTGCAGGAACTGCCGGAAACATGCCAAAGGTGACACATGACCGTCTACGGGGTTCCGCTCCGGATTTTCTGTTAGGGTTTACTCCCTTAGCCTTGGACTCTCCCAAGATGCCCACAAGGCAGTGGGGATGTTAGGGCCCCTGCTCAGGGATAGGTGGATGCCGGTGGGAGGAGGGGGTGCGAGGGGGAGCTGGGAAGGGGGCTGTAGGGGGAAGATGGTGCGAGGGGGGAGCTGGGAAGGGGTTGGGGGGGAGGGGGTGGGGGAAGAGGGTGCGGGGGGTGAGCTGGGAGGGGGGAGCTGGGAAGGGTAAGCGGGGGTGGGGTGGGGGGGAGGGGGTGCAGGTAATAAAACATTTCATCAGTTACCACCATCGACGCCGGGAAAGCTCATGTGCGTCCTCCGAGAGGTGGGCGACAGCCTCGGGTGCCAGTACCAGCAGGAATTCGCCGACATTGCGCTGCAGATGCGCTTCGAGCAGCACATATCCCAGGGGCGCTTTGATGTTGTGGCCGAGGAGCCGTTCCACGATGGAGTCAACTGGGGCCGGGTCATGGCCTTTTACGTGTTCGGGGTTGTTCTCAATGCTTCCACTCTGTACTAGATCTTATTACCCTAGGGTTCCGCTGCTCCTCCTACAGCCAACAAAATCGGAACTCAGTGAAGCCATTGATTCTCTAGCCAGCGGAAAAGACCCTGGGAAGGATGGCATTACCCCTGAAATAATCAAGAGTGCTAACCCTGCTATACTCTCAGCACTCTATGAACTGCTTTGCCTGTGCCGGGACGAGGGAGCAGTACCACAGGACATGCGCGATGCCAATATCATCACCCTCTATCAAAACAAAGGTGACTGCGGTGACTGCAACAACTACCGAGGAATCTCCCTGCTCAGCATAGTGGGGAAAGTCTTCGCTCGAGTCGCTTTAAACAAGCTCCAGAAGCTGCCCGAGCGTGTCTACCCTGAGGCACAGTGTGGCTTTCGAGCAGAGAGATCGACCATTGACATGCTGTTCTCCCTTCGTCAGATACAGCAGAAATGCCGCGAACAACAGACGCCCCTCTACATTGCTTTCATTGATCTCACCAAAGCCTTTGACCTCGTCAGCAGACGTGGTCTCTTCAGACTACTAGAAAAGATCGGATGTCCACCAAAGCTACTAATTATCATCACCTCATTCCATGAAAATATGAAAGGCACAATTCAGCATAGCGGCGCCTCATCAGACCCCTTTCCTATCCTGAGTGGCGTGAAACAGGGCTGTGTTCTCGCACCTACACTGTTTGGGATTTTCTTCTCCCTTCTGCTCTCATACGCGTTCAAGTCTTCAGAAGAAGGAATTTTCCTCCACACAAGATCAGGTGGCAGATTGTTCAACCTTGCCTGCCTAAGAGCGAAGTCCAAAGTACGGAAAGTCCTCAACAGGGAACTCCTTTTTGCTGACGATGCTGCATTAACATCTGACACTGAAGCGTGTCTGCAGAGTCTCATTGACAGGATTGCGGCTGCCTGCAATGAATTTGGCCTAACCATCAGCCTCAAGAAAACGATCATGGGCCAGGACGTCAGAAATGCTCCATCCATCAATATCGGCGACCACGCTCTGGAAGTGGTTCAGGAGTTCACCTACCTAGGCTCAACTATCACCAGTAACCTGTCTCTCGATGCAGAAATAAACAAGCGCATGGGAAAGGCTTCCACTGCTATGTCCAGACTGGCCAAGAGAGTGTGGGAAAATGGCGCACTGACACAGAACACAAAAATCCAAGTGTATCAAGCCTGTCTCCTCAGTACCTTGCTCTACGGCAGCGAGGCCTGGTCAACGTATGTCAGCCAAGAGCGACGTCTCAATTCATTCCATCTTTGCTGCCTCCGGAGAATCCTTGGCATCAGGTGGCAGGACTGCATCTCCGACACAGAAGTCCTCGAGGCGGCCAACATCCCCAGCTTATACACACTACTGAGTCAGCGGCGCTTGAGATGGCTTGGCCATGTGAGCCGCATGGAAGATGGCAGGATCCCCAAGGACACATGGTTCTGCGAGCTCGCCACTGGTATCAGATCCACCGGTCATCCATGTCTCCGCTTTAAAGACATCTGCAAACGCAACATGAAGTCCTGTGACATTGATCAGAAGTCGTGGGAGTCAGTTGCCAGCGATCGCCAGAGCTGGCGGGCAGCCATAAAGGCGGGGCTAAAGTGTGGCGAATCGAAGAGACTTAACAGTTGGCAGGAAAAAAGACAGAAGCGCAAGGGGAGAGCCAACTGTGTAACAGCCCCGACAACCAATTTTACCTGCAACACCTGTGGAAGAGTCTGTCACTCTAGTATTGGCCTTTATAGCCACTCCAGGCGCTGCTCCACAAACCACTGACCACCTCCAGGCGCTTACCCATTGTCTCCCGAGACAAGGAGGCCAAAGAAGAAGAAGAAGAACTGTCCTAAATGTCACATTACATTTAATATTAATTCTAAGGGGCCAGTGGGGTCGGGAGATTGAACAGTTCTGTAAAAGAGAGTGTCATCACCGGATAGCTAAATTCTGATGCTTTGTTGCAGACTGAAACTGCACGCTATGTAAGATCTTTATAGCTGCAGTTCTTGGAGGAGCCACTGGGTGACAGCACCATTCTGGGTCCGATCACTGATATTAAGCATCAGCTTTGGTTTGTGTAAGCCTTTTTTTGACAAACTATGTGAAATCTTCTGATGGATCCCCAGTTGAGAACGCCTGCTCCAGGGCTTTATTAATGATAGACTAGCCAGCCTGGATCTTTAACAGGACCTGAAGGGATTTTCCTGGCACTGACCATTTAGATTCTTCTAATTCAGCTCCAGGTAACCCTGCATGGTAATGTCCTAACAGCTGGGGAGGTAGTGGCTAGACAAGCAGCAACAAGTTTTATGCAGATAAGCTTCATTGTTTTGTTACGACCAGGTGAGAAAGGGTCGAGGGGTTCCCTCTCAGTCTTTGCCTGGTTTAACCATAACAGGGTTTAATTTTAAAACACTTTTTAGCTCCCCCTTAGTGAATCCTTGTTCACTGCTGCAATTGTAAAGCATAGAAATCAGACAGCTTTCCTTAGATTTAAACAAGAAAGGTGGAAGTTTATCAATGTTAAACACTAACCCGGCTAACGACTATGAATATGCGACATGACCACGCTATCAAGCATATGCGATAAACACACACGCAGATAGAGACAGAAAAAGTAGAAGGAATAAAGGGGATAAGTTTGAGGCAATATCTGGTAGTTACAATCTTTTAAATTCAATGTGGAGTCTTTGGGTGCCAGTAAGTCTTGCAGTTCGTTGGGGCCCAGTTCACGCTTCAACTTGTTCCGATGTAGGAGTCTTCTCTCTTGAGGTTTACGTGTCTTCTGGGGCCAGTGGCTTGGGAGAAAGAGAGCTGCTTCCATGTTCCAGCTTCAGTTGCACACGGTCTTCTGTTCCTTTCCCTGTCGCACAATTCAAAAAAGGCTGCATTTGCTAACAATGCAACCACTAGGTGGCGCTGCAGTGGCACATGTGCAAATGCAGCCTGTGCCACTAATGCGTCAAAGTCTGTAACATCAGGCAGCTGCCAGGACTAAAGATGGCGCTGCTCAAATAATCACATGAAGGCAACCTAAACACATGGCAGCACACAATGGCCGGAGGGAGTGAGCAAGCGGGCCAGGGAGGGAGTGAGCGAGCAGGGGGGTGGGGGGCAATCGAGCGGGTGGGGAGGTGGGAAGCGAGCGAGTTAGAGAAGAAGTGAGCGGGCAGGGGGGAGGAGGACAGCGCACCCGCCACCACAATGGTCTTCGTCCGCGCTCTCCCCACTTATCCCACCCCTGCCCTCTCCCACCCCCGCTTCCCCCTCCCTCGCTCTCTGGCCGCATTACGCGATTACGTCATCTGTGCATGCGCTAACCAGTCCTGGCAATGCGGAACGCAGCGCATGCGCAGAGAGAAGGAGCCAATCTGCGCATGTGCGCAGATTGGCGACATGCACAGATTGGCGCAGTCTGATAACGGCAGCTGCCGACTGCGTTGTCAAGGATCACTTTGTTCAAAAAACTCCAGGTTGCCCAGCAGGTTAGTCATGTGACTAGCTCCTTATGGATTTGTGGATTTCAAAGCTCTCAGTGAGGCGTTGGGGGGTGGGGTGTAGTACTGTCTCTTCCGAACAAGATGTGGAGCCATTGTCAGACCAATCTCTGTTAATTGAATCATTGATCAATTCATTTGTCTCTCCGAGCACTGTCTCTTAATATGCAAATGTTCTTCCAGCCAAGTGTCTGGTGATCTTCAAAGCAGTCATTTCTTCACTCCAGCAACAGTTTAAAATCAATGTTCATGTGACGAAATCAATATGCCTCATTCTTGGCAGGTGGGGGTCTGCATGACACCTCTACACCCAGCAGAATGAAATGCAATTTTTAAAAAAGGACTGGAGAGAAGATAAGGACAGGAAAACACACATGCATCTCCCTCATTCATTCAGAACCCTAACAATTGTTACAGTTTGTCTTTACTTGGTAGCAGTGCTGCTTAAATGGCCCTTTTTGACATCCCAATAAACATGTGGTTTTTGGGGAAGGTTTTCCAGTTTGCACATTTCCATAGCTGCCAAAGTTGTCTTTGTTCTTGTTGAGGTCTGCGGGGGGTGGGGGGGGTTAGGTTTAATTAGCCCTTGGTTGGAGTTCTGCTCAGGGATGGCGGCAGTGGGCCATTCCACTCTGAACCCTCTTTCAGTGCTTTGATGAGTCACGCAAGGTCTTTTTACCTCAGGGGATGGCTGGTTCCCATTGTTCCTGACTGTGGGGGTTGATTCTTTGCTAATCTTCCCTTTGTCCTCAGGGACACTCCTGCTTGCAGGTATTTTTGTCCAGATTCTACTGCGCTCCCCTGCGACACTTCGATTCGGTGACACAGCACCCTCACGGTTTCTCTGCCCACTTGAGGACTTTCTTTGTCTCTGCAGGTTCCTGTAAATGCTGTTATCCACTATGGTGGGCTGCTTTTAATGCCTGCATTTACATAGGAGGATGTGGGGTCTAATTTTTCAACCATTTCTGGGTTGGTTGACCAGATAGTAGAGGTTTTCATCTGGGATTCCTCCCGGACTTCCTTTAACCTGCCCTCTTGGTCCCTTTTTCCCTGTTCCTTTCTAACCTGTTGCCAGCCTGGTGCCTGCCTGTCCCCTTTTGTTCTCAGCAAGGGTCCCTTACAGTTCACCAGCCCTCTGCTGGAGTGTCCTCCAAACACTGATACAGGACTTAGGGGTGCAGGTTTCACTGTAGGTTGGGGTTTCCCCTCAACCTGGCACATGTGGCAACTCCTACAGTACTCCACCATGTCTTCGTGGAGTTTTGTGCAGTCAAACTGCTGTCTTATGTGAGCTTTGGTTTTTCGTATACTTGTACAGCCACTGCAATCTCATGGGTCATTCTTACTGTTTCTCTCCAGTACCTCTGTGGCACTGAGGTGAACCACTGTCCACTCCTTGCTCTCAAATCTGTGAGGAGAACTCGATTTCCTCATCAGTACCTCGTTCTTTAAATAGTAGCAATCAGGGACTCTCTCTGCTTCAATTTCAGACTGAGCAGCCTGTGCTAACTCTCTCAATACTGGGTCAGCTCGCTGAGCCTCAGCTAGGGAAAACTCATTCCCTGGTCTTCTAACTTTCCAAAGAAAGTCTCAGACAGACAGAGCTCATGGTCATCTGCCTGCAGTGCCAATTCAGTCTCCTCTGGGGGAGCTGGTTTGATTTAGATTTAGATTTACAGCACTGAAACAGGCCCTTCAGCCCACCGAGTCTGTGCCGACCATTAACCACCCATTTATACTAATCCTACACTAATTCCATATTTCTACCACATCCTCACCTGTCCCTATATTCCCCTACCACCTACCTATACTAAGGGCAATTTATAATGGCCAATTTACCTGTCAACCTGCAAGTCTTTTGGCTGTGGGAGGAAACCGGAGCACCCGGAGGAAGCCCACGCAGACACAGGGAGAACTTGCAAACTCCACACAGGCAGTACCCGGAATTGAACCCGGGTCTCTGGAGCTGTGAGGCTGCGGTGCTAACCACTGCGCCACTGTGCCGCCCAGTTTGATCATGGCCTGATTCATTACACATTCAGGGAAACTGCAGGGGACCGTCTCCTGCCACAGCCCTGTTTCTCTGACCTCCTGCAGTCTCTCTTTCACTACTGGGGAAACTACCACCTTCATCCCTGCCAGATAATTAGGAGCACGTAAATCCGGTCCTCAGGTAAACTAGGGACAAGCCCTGCCGTCACCGGTCCCGAAACTAGGTCATACTCTAGGTGCACCCGGTGTACAGGTACAGGCATACACTGCCCTCCAATACCATTCTCCACCATTCTGGTGTTCGCTGCACTCTCTGGGGAAAGGTCAGGCCTTTCCCAGTAAAAGGTATCTAGTGGCCCCTGTGTCCCTGAGAATTACTATGGGCTTGCTTGCCCAATCAAGAGGTGTGGGGTTACTCTCCCTTCAGACACAAAACCCTGATAACCTTCAGGAATCCTATTACATTTTCCTGTACTTGCAGCATTAAGCTTCCTGGGTCTCCCTCTTACTGCAGTTAAAGCCACAGCTTGTTCTGCTATGCTTTCCATCAGGTTCCTTTCTTCACTGAGCGGGTGTGCCCTGATTAACCCGGTAGGTTTTCCCTTTAGTTTCCAGCCATGAGCTCTTAAATGCCCTGCCTTACTACAATGGAAGCACGCAGGTCTCCGGGTCTCGCTCCTATTCACAGCACCTTCATTTTTGGTTGGAGGAGGGCCCCCGTATCTCCTGCTTTTCCTTCCCTCCCAGGATTGCTTGGGCTTCTATCACCTTCCCACCCTCTGTCCTTTTCAGATTTGTGGGGGTGATTAGGAAAGGTTTTCCCCTGGGAAACTGACATATAGATCAGAGCAAACTCATCAGCCAGGACTGCTGCCTCCCAGGCTTTATGAGCCTTTTGTTCCTCCACATGTGTTTTTATGGAGAGCGAGGGAGAGTTTTTAAATTCCTCTAACAAAATTACTTCTCTGAGATTTTCATAGCTAAGCTGTACTTTAACAGCGCTCAGCCACTGGTCAAAAGCCAGCTGCTTATTTCTCTCAAACTCCAGGTAAGTTTGATCAGCTTGCTTCTTGAGGGTTCTGAACTTTTGGCAATAGGTTTCCGGTACTAACCCATATTCCCCGAGGATAGCATTTTTTGTCAGTTCATAATTTGATGAAATCTCATCTAGCAACAGGGAATAAACCTCATGGGTCTTTCCTACTAATTTGCTCTGTAATCGTAGAGTCCAAGCCTCAGTTGGCCACTTTAACTGCCTTGCCAGTTTTTCAAATGACACAAAAATTGCTTCCATGTCTTCCTCATTGAATTTTGGGATCAGTTGAGAGAATTTTAACAATTCTGTACCCAGCCCTGAATTACACTCCTATATTGGCCATGCTTCCACTGGGGTTACTCTGTCGTCCCCTAGTTAACTCAAGCTGCTTCAGCTCTCTTTCTCTTTACATTCTTTCTGGAAGGTTCTTTTTCTTTCTCTCTCCTCTTTCTTTCTTTCTCTCTCTCCTGTCCCTCTTTCTCTTTCTCCTGTCTCTCTCCTTCTTTCTCCTGTCTCTCTTTCTCTTTCCCTGTCTTCTAATTCAAGTTTCCTTTGTTCCTTGTTCCAATTCTATCTTTGTGAGCAATACCCTGTCAGGCTCTACACAAATGTGAGGTAATGCATTTTGGAAGGTCTAATGCAGGTGGGAGGTATACAGTAAATGGCAGAACCCTTAGGGGTATTGACAGGCAGAGAGATCTGGGCGTACAGGTCCACAGGTCACTGAAAGTGGCAACGCAGGTGGATAAGGTAGTCAAGAAGACATACAGCATACTTGCCTTCATCGGTCGGGGCATAGAGTATAAAAATTGGCAAGTCATGTTGCAGCTGTACAGAACCTTAGTTAGGCCACACTTAGAATATTGTGTGCAATTCTGGTCGCCACATTACCAGAAGGACGTGGAGGCTTTGGAGAGGGTACAGAGGAGGTTTACCAGGATGTTGCCTGGTCTGGAGGGCATTAGCTATGAGGAGAGGTTGGAAAAACTCGGATTGTTTTCACTGGAACGACGGAGGTGGAGGGGCGACATGATAGAGGTTTACAAAGTTATGAGCGGCATGGACAGAGTGGATAGTCAGAAGCTTTTTCCCAGGGTGTAAGAGTCAGTTACTAGGGAACATAGGTTTAAGGTGCGAGGGGCAAAGTTTAGAGGGGATGTGCGAGGCAAATTTTTTACACAGAGGGTGGTAAGTGCCTGGAACTTGCTGCCAGGGGAGGTGGTGGAAGCAGATACGATAGCGACGTTTAAGAGACATCTTGACAAATGCATGAATAGGAAGGGAATCGAGGGATTTGGGCCCCGGAAGTGCAGAAGGTGTTGGTTTAGGCAGGCATCAAGATCGGTGCAGGCTTGGAGGGCTGAATGGCCTGTTCCTGTGCTGTACTGTTCTTTGTTCTTTGTTCTAACCCTGCTTCTGCTTCTTCAGATTCAAGGGAAAAATGATTGGCCACTAGTCTTAGGAGTTCAGATTTCCTCGCCTTGCCACATACAGTGATGCCACACTGCTCAGCCATTTTCCTCAACTCCTCCGTAGACAGTGCTTTTAACTTATCCCAAGTTACTTCACCCTGGCTTGGGGAGCTACTAGCTTCAGTCGCAGACATGTTAGTATTCTAGCACACACAAAAACAAGAAAACCTGCATTGAAATCTTTTCTGTTTTGTTTGGGATTAATTTGTCTTCCCACTTCCAATTTCTCTTGTTTGTGGGCAAAATCCCGGACGAGCCCCCAAATTTCTGTTCCGACCAGATGAGAAGGGGTCTAGGGGTTCCGTCTCAGCCTTTGCCTGGTTTAACTGTAACAGGGTTTAATTTTAAAACACTGTTTTTAGCTCCCCCTCTGTGACTCCTTGTTCACTGCTCCAATTGTAAGGCAAAGAAATCAGACAGGTTTCCTTAGATTTAAACAAGTAAGGTGGAAGTTTATTAATCTTAAACTGTAATCTGGTTAACGACTACGAATATGCAACGTGACCATGCTAGCATGCATGCAAGATAAACACACACGCAGATAGAGACAGAAAAAGTAGAAGGAATAAAAGGGAAAAGTTTGAGGCATTATCTGGTAGTTACAGTCCTTTAAGTTCAATGTGCAGTCTTTGGTTGCCGGTAAGTCTTGCAATTCGTTTGGGCCCAGTTCACACTTCAACTTGTTCCAATGTAGGAGTCTTTTCTCTCTTGAAGTTTACATGTCGTCCATGGGTCCAGTAGCTTGGGAGAAAGCGAGAGAGAAAGAGCCACTTCCTTTTTCCAGCTTCAGTTGCACACTGCCTTCTGTTCCTTTGTCTGTGGCATAATTAAAAAAACTCCAGGTTGCCCAGCAGGTTATTCATGTGACTAGCTCCTTATTTGGAACCGTCTCTCCTGCAAGGTTTGTGGATTTCAAAGCTCTGGGGTTAGTGGTTGGGGGGGGGGGGGCGGGTGCGGTGGTGGTGCGCGGTGTAGTGCTGTCTCTTGCCAGCAAGATGTGGAACCACTGTCAGACCAATCTCTGTCAATTGAATCAGTGATCAATTCCTTTGTCTCTCCAAGCATTGTCTGTTAGTATGCAAATGTTCTTCCAGCCAAGTGTCTGGTGATCTTCAAACCAGTCAT
The DNA here is from genome assembly GCF_036365525.1 of Heterodontus francisci. Lineage (NCBI taxonomy): Eukaryota > Metazoa > Chordata > Chondrichthyes > Heterodontiformes > Heterodontidae > Heterodontus > Heterodontus francisci. Next base: position 39,749,789 of record NC_090372.1, read on the forward strand.
TTCTTCACTCCAGCAAGTTTAAAATCAATGTTCATATGACGAAATCAATATGTCATACTATGCCCCCACCTGCCAGGAATGAGGCACATTGGTTTTGTCATATGAACAGTGATTTTGAACTGTTGCTGGAGTGAGGAAATGATTTGTTGAACAGATCATCCGTGGCTGGAAAAAACATTTTTGCATACTAACAGACGGTGCTTGTGTAGACAAAGGACCTTTCCTGACACATTCAACCCACAATGGATGTTGATCACCGAACAGTGAGGGGGTGGGAAAACGCATTACAGAGCCCGCTGGGGTGATGCAATCCACAGGGGCCAAGACTGGTTGGACCAGCTGGTCACATGACTAACTGGCTGTTCCAGGGTTTTTTGAACTAGCCACAGAAAGTTTGAACTCAAAGACTGTTTGCTCCTGGACTGAGCTCTCTCCTGTCTGCTGCCATCTCTTTCTCACAAGCCTTTGAATCCACTGAAGACACATGAATCCCAAGAGAGAAAAGTCTCCTACAGCAAACAAGATTTAAGAGGAAGACTGGGCCCCAACAACAAGCAAGATCTACCTACAATAAAGGACTCTACAGTGCGCCCGAAGAATCGTAACAAAAACTCCTCAGATATTGCCTCAAATTTTTCCACTTTATTTTTCTTCTCTTTTCTGTCTCTATTTGTATGTATGCTAGTATGGGCATGTCGTGTATCCGTAGGTGTCAATCGAATTAGAGTTTAAGTTCAAGTTTAATAAATTTCAACTTTTCTTCTTTAAACCTAAGAAAACCTGTTTGTGCTGGTTTCTTTGCCTTATAATTGGAAAGCGGTGAACAGGATTCACCAAGGGGGAGGTAAAAACACAATGTGTTTAAAATTAAACCCTGTTACGGTAAGACCAGGTGAAGACTGAGAGGGAACCCTAGACACCTTTCTCACCTGGTCGTAACAGCCTCATGGCAGGTGGGGTTCTACATGACTGTTTTAACTAGTTACATTCCAGCAGTGCTGCTACACAAACTTTAAGGTCTCTAAGCCCTACTTTTAACTAACTACATTTCTACTGTCTAGACGTAGTTAAATGGCTATGTCTGTGTGTGGAGAGAGTGTGCACTCCACAATCAGGCAAACAGAAACTGTATATTTTTAAGCAGCTCGGTTTGAAGACCCTCAAGCATAGCAATGTGTATCAGGTACCCAGCTGACAAAAAGAAACACATCCAGCAATCAGAGGCAACATTTGACCTCTTAAATGTAATTAGTTTTGGAAAAGATAAATGCAAATTGCACATTAATAATTATTCTCCCTCATTTCATGCCTCTGATCCTCCTGCCTCCCTTTCTGGTACCCCATGTCTTTTTTCTCCCCAGTTCTCTCCTTCATCCCCTCACTGCCCTCCCCCCCGCACCCACCATTTTCTCCTATCCCAGAATAACACACTGTAAGAGGCCTTTCAGCCCTTCATAGTGTGCCAGCCTTCTGAAAGAGTTATCCAATTAGCCCATTCCCCAGCCCTTTTGCCACCATCCAGCAAAATGTCGATTCTCTCACTGGGTTACAGTATAGGTGGCAGTACTACAGGCACTGGTCACCTTCCAATACCTCACATCAGTATTTATATGTCAACTTGAAAATGAGTGTCATCAAACTATCCAACTGTGGAAGGCATTAAAGTCAAGCCCAATCCTTTCCTCAGTAAACATACACAGAGGCTTCCAGCAGCAGTAAGAATCAGAACTAGCAGCTGTGGCCAACTGTACCCTAATCCAAAGGCACTGAGTCCAATTGTAGCACTACTATCAGTACTCCAGCACAGACCAGGGGTTGTGTGGGGTGGTGGGTGACGGGTGGTGTTAAATCAAACCTGAGACATGCTGCTCTGTTGTGGCTCAGATGCTGTAATTTTACCTTTGAGATACTAGGGTAGCCCCAGCCCCCACATCTGTCTATGAACTTGCAATGCCATTGGCACTCAAAAACCCCCAATGTCCCATCTGAAGTATTTCCAAGTTCCTCTTCCAGCAACTCAATATGCCTCTCTGTTTCTTGCCTGACAGATCTGCTTCAGGTCTCTGCTGATCTCCTAATGCTTTGTGAAAATGTTAAACAATGAGAATATACTAGATGGAATTTTATAAAAGAAACTATTGTGACTTTTGTAAACATTTGGTGTGTAGGATCATAGTCATAGAGTTATACAGCACAGAAACAGGCTCTTCGGCCCATCGTGTCTGTGCCATCCATCAAGCACCTATCTCTTCTAATCACATTTTCCAGCACTTGGCCCGTAGCCTTGTATGCTATGGCGTTTCAAGTGCTCATCTAAATACTTCAGTAGCTTCAGTTATAGTTTTGTTCATGTACACAATCTAATGGGAACCTTTGTAAACAGCTAACATATGTTAACAGCACCCATCAGTACCAATATTTGTAATCACTGGAACTCTTTGTTTTTCCAGGCCATGCCTGCAATATTCAGCTGCTGTACTCATCTGATACACTATCTGGAAAACAAAAATTGTGGGGTCTGGAATCCTTCGGTGAGGAAGTTCATCTCATTACACTAAAGACAGATTCTTCCTGAATATTCATACAACAACACAGGCTATAGTCATTTAACTTTGTTTAAATTTTTCATCTTTGTTTTAACTCACCCAATTTTCAAGATGGCTGGTGTGCAGCTCCACAGGTGTTGACGGTCTTCCTGTACCTCACCAAGTGACCACTCATTCTGTGAGAGTGTTGGCAGGTTATACAACCATGCAATTTTTAAATCAATTGAATTCATGCACGATTTTCTTTCCTTCTGGTGATGGAACCCAAATATTTATGTGTGTTGAAGCAGTGACATGCCTTAAATGTTATTTAAATGACTGAATCAAATTGTCTTATACTTCCATTGGTAACTCAAGGCCATGTTTCACTGAAACTGATCCATTGCTAGATCAATCTTCACTTGACTTCATAATTCAGTCAAATCATTGCAAATCTACTGTTCTATAATTTCCCTATCATGTGGAACTTATACTATTTTCAGATATCACATGAGGAAAGATTTCCCTATGACCTCCCAGCCCTGTCAGATGATGGCATATGCCTGAGGTTCTTTGTTGTAACAATGTTATTTGTTTCTTGCTGTAGAGTGATATAAAAGCTGCTGCCATGTTCAGAAGTGCATCACTGTGTATTTTCCTAGTACCACAATCATTCATAATTACAGACTGTATAGACAAAATGCCGTGTGTGCTGAGGGAAGTGCAGGAAATAATGCCTTGTCAGTATGTTGATGACCACGTTAAAATATGTCAACCTCTCATTTGTAACCGCTTCAAAAACGCTGAAACATGTGGCAGGTACTCTTGTAATATACACCCAACAAGTAGTCAGAATTTTAATTATTCATTCAATATCTGAATTGCAGCAGATGTCTATCAAATGTCAACAGTACAGAGATATTATGTACATTATATAATATATAATATATATATTATATTATGTATACATTTATCTTGTGCAAAAAGTCTGTTGAATTAAAAGTAGAAAATAATCGCATCTTTTACAATTATGAATTTTGATGTGCTGTTTCATTGTTTTCAAAAATTAATTTTACAATTGTAACAGCGTGACAGAAGAATGATATGTGAGCCATTGTCCTTTGAGAGCTTTATATGCACAATAGGAGTACAGCTTTCAGAAGCTGTATAAAATGTCGTATTAGCATATGGCAAAGATCAACAATGTGATTAGAGAATGCATAATGCTGAGACACTTACCTTGACAGGAATTTCAATGAACTGTACTTTCTGGATCCTAATCTTCTTGGAGTTAAAAGTTTTCTCATGGTTTTCCAGTTAAATGAAAAATCTGGTCAGATGATCTCTCAGTGCCGATGTCAACTCATTGGCCAGATACTGCCCCAATTATCATGGCAGATTTAGCAATGGCAAGTTTTTTTTTAACATTGAACCAGGGACTTTGGCTTTAATAAATTGAATCTGGAACTGTGTTTGATTCCAATTATTTGGTTTGGATCTTTGATGCCAAAGTAGACTGATGACTGTTGGCCAGTGGTTAAAGTGAATTTGTAAACTTCAACACCTCCCTCACAACTTTTAGAATTTCATACAAATATTTGATCATATTCACATGAAGTGACACAGCAATTTGTGTCCAGGAAATCTAACATCTTTTAGGACATTTTTTTTCAAAAATGCTTGTCCAAATAGAAAAATCTTCCAATTAAAATACACAACTGATGGTGTCACATAAAATTTCTAAATGTAAATTCCTTTATCTTTCTTTCAGCACTGTTCAGATGGCTCACAATTTTAGCACAGATCAATTAATTAAACTATCCCATTGAATAGATGATGCATTTAAGGATGAATATATGTTGAGAGAAACGTTATTGCTTTTGATATTCAGGAAGTCAAGATTCTAAATTACTGTTAATATATGGTTTGTACTGAAACTATTAATTTACTTGTTCTGTGTTAAATTGTCAGTTTATGGCCCAAGCCTTCGTCTGATCGAGTGCACATTCTATCTGCCTACTGAAGATAAGGCAAGAGTTCTATGTTTGACCCCGGCATCTCACTGTAATTACCTAGATGTCGGGAAAGATAAAGACATACTCTGGCTTGTAGGGATTCAGGGTCTGCTTATGGGAAGGATCAAGGATGCTGAAACATACCTGGTGCAAAGTCCAACTGAAACTGAATGGTATTGAGTTAGGATGATTCTTGGAAGTGAGGGTAACATGAAAACTGGCCTACTAGGCCAAATTGAGGATTGTTGGCATGCTGGATTGATGTCAACATTGACTGCAGTGGCCTTTTTTGAGGCTGTTTGAATCTAATCCACATCAGAATCATTTGCTAGTGGTAATTTCCTCTAGTGCTTCAGAGAAAAGCTGATGCATATTGAACATGTGTTCAGGTTGTGCTTTAATACGACAACAGCTTGCATGTCTACAGTGCCTTAAACTAGTGAAATGCTCCACACTGCTTCACAGGAGCATAATCAGACAAAAATTAACAAAGAAGGAAACATTAAGAGAGGTGACCAAAAACTTGGTCAAAGAGGGAGGTTTTAAGGACATGAGAGGGACTGGGAATGTTGCTCTGCTACCCAAACACCTACTGGGAATCAAAGCAACATTTAAAACCTTACCTGAAAACAATATAGTAACCTGCAATTTTAAAAAGAAACAAATGAATTGAACCTTCTTACCCAACACAGACAATCTGAAGTCATTAAAAAAGCAATGGAGAAAAAGAATTAAAGATGTTATGTACAAGGTGGGAAAACAACTGTCATCACCCATGTTAATAATGTAGAAATAATGTAAAATGTTCTTGAGATTCTCCATGCTGGTGCCTTGGGTTTATTCACTGTGGTTCATGAACAATACTGAAGTGACGGATCAGTATACAAACAAAGCTTTCGAACAATATCTGTATCTGTTTAAAGCATTTCTACAAAATTTCGAAGAGTGGTACAGCATTGTGTAACAAAGCTGAAGCAGGCTCAGGACCCTCGAACTTAAAACAAGTAAGATTTATTCAAAAGCAAAATACTCCAGTTGCTGGAAATCCAAAATAAAAATAGAAAATGCTGAAAATACTCAGCACTGTGGTGAGAGAAACGGAATTAACATTTCAGATTAATGACCTATCATCAAAACTGGAAAAAGTTAAAGATGCAACAGGTTTAGAGCAAGTACAGCGGCAAGAAAAGGACGGGGAGGCAAAGAACAAAAGGGAAGGACTGTGATTGGGTGAAAGATGGAGAGTTCACATGACTAAAGAGATGATGGTGTATGACAAAAGGGGGTAGGATGGGACAAATAGAGAAACAAAAGCAAAATACCGAGGATGTTGGAAATCTGAAATAAAAACAGAAAATGCTGGAAATACTCAGCAGTTCTGACAGCATCTGTGGAGAGAGAAACAGAGTTAACATTTCAGGTCGATGACCCTTCATAGAGAAACAAAAGTTGTGTCTAGAGGAGGTGTTAACGGGAAAATGCAGAATCATTACCAACAGCTGCCATCCAAAAACCCCGAAAACAAGGGAGCAGATGTTATGATCTGCAATTGGTGTACTCAGTGTTGAGCCTGGTAAGCTGTCAAGTGCCTTTTTGTAAGATGAGGTCCTGTTCCAAGAGCTTACATTGAGCTTCAATGGAGCAGTGTAGGAGGCCAAAGACAGGGAGATGGGGATGGAGCAGAGAATTAAGATTTATTGGAATTATTGACCCATGACAGGCAGTTGTTTCTTGAAGACTGGCAGAGAGAGTGAAGCTGGGAGCTGAGCAGTCAGAGCGAGGTTGGGAGCAGAGCAGTGGTTTCACTCTCTCTCTCTCTCTGTGAAACAAAATTGCACTATTTCACAGTTCAAGGAGGCAAATAGGGGTGAGTCTACAGGTAAGCATTTAATTTAATTAACTGATAATGTAAGCTAGATCAATGAATTAGTATTGTCATGTCAGACCCCCACCTGGCAAGAATGAGGCATATTAATTTTGCCATATGGACATTATATTTCAAACTGTTGCTGAAGTGAAGAAAGGACTTGTGAAAAAATCACCAGGCCCTTGGCTGGAAAAAAAATTTGCATACTAATAGCCAGTGCTTGAAAGGACAAAGGGGCTATTCCCTGCTCCAGTTTAACCCACAATGGACTTTGACGACCAGATATTGTGTGTACGAAGAGACTTTCCAGGGTCGGCTAAGACCAGAGAATCCACAAACAGATGTGGTCGGACCAGCTAATCACACGACTAACCTGCTTGCAACCTGTTTTTTTCTGAATTGTACAAACAGTTTGAACTCAGAGTGTCTGTTTGCTCCTGGACTGAAAAGACCTCTCCTGTCTGACTCTCCCTCTCTTTCACACGGAACTCAAAATCTACCAAAGGCACATGAATCTCGAGAGAGAAAGGTCTCCTACAGTGAACAAGGTTTAAGAAGAATACTGGGCCCCAATGAAGAGCAAGATCTACCTACAGTCAAGGACTCTACAGTGAGCTCGAAGACCATAACAAATACCCTCTTCAGAGATAGCCTCAAACTTTTCTACTTTATTTTTCTTCTGCTCTTTTCCGTCTCTATCTGCATGCGTGTATAGTGTATGCATTCTAGCGTGGGTGCATCGTGTATCCATAGGCATTAACCGAATTAGAGTTTGTTTAATAAATTACAACCTTTTTTCTTTAAACCTAAGAAAACCTATTTGTGCTGGTTTCTTTGCCTTATAATTGGAAAGCGGTGAACAAGGATTCACCAAGGGGGAGCTAAAAACACCGTGTGTTTAAAATTAAACCCTGTTACTGTCAGACCAGGTGAAAGCTGAGAGGGAACCTTAGACCCCTTTCTGACCTGGTCGTAACAGTATAACAATTAAAAGTAAGCCAATTTGATAAAATACATAAACTTTAGTTTATTATATTTTATACATTGTATATTGTATAATTTATTATATAATTATAATCAGTGTTTAATCAGATGTGGGGATAAAATTAAATGAAGAGGGATAGTAACATTAAACGGTTCCTAATTTTTAATTAAATTAACATCTGAGACATGACAAGATAATAAGAGTTAAGAAAATCATAGAATGGTTACAGCACGGCCTGTCATACCCGTGCCAGCTCTCTTGCAAAAGCATCTCACCTTGATCTACTCCCCAGCCTTTTCCCCATAGTCCTGCAAAATGTTTCTCTTAAGATAATTATCCAGTTCTCTTTTGAAGGTCTCGATTCAATCTGCCTCCACCGCACTCTCAGGCAGTGCATTTCTGATCCTAACCACTCGCTGTGTGAAAAGGTTTTTCCTCATGTCACTGATGCTTCTTTTGCCAATCACCTTAAATCAATGTCCTCTGGTTCTGGACCCTTTGGCCAGTTGGAACGGATTCTCTCTCGACTATGTCCAGACACCTCATGATTTTGAACACCTCTAACAAATCTCCTTTTAATCACTTCTCCAAGGAAAACAGACCCAGCTTCTCCAACCTATCCACATAACTGAAGTTCCTCATACCTGGAACCATTCTTGTGAATCTTTTTTGCACCTTCTCTAATCCCTTAACATTCTTCTGAAAGTGTGGTGACCAAAATTGGACACATTACTCCAGTTAAGGCCAAACCAGTGTTTTTTATAGGTTTATCGTAAATTCCTTGTTGTATTCTATGCCCTTACTTATAAAGCCCAGGATCTCATATGCTTTATTAACTGCTTTCTTTACCTGCCCTGCAACCTTCAATGATTTGTGCACATACACCCCCAGGTCCTTCTGCTCCTGCATCCCCTTTAAAATTGTACCCTTCAATTTATATAGCCTTTTCTCATTTTTCCAACCAAAATGAATCACTTCACTTTTCTGTATTAAATTTCATCTGCCACTTGTCTGCCCAGTACACCAGCTTGTCTATGTCCTCTTGGAAGTTTATCACTATCCTCCTCTCAGTTCACACTTCCACATTTTGTGTCATTCACAAATTTTGAAATTGTGCCCTGTATGCCCAAGTCTAGGTCATTAATATAGATCAAGAAAAACAGTCAGTGGGCTTATACTGTCTACTAATATCCATTATAAGCCTACTGACTCCCACAGCTACCTCGACTACATTTCTTGACACCCTGTCTCCTGTAAGGACTCTATTCCATTCTCCCAGTTTCTCCGTCTCCGACGCATCTGCTCTGATAATGCCACCTTCCATGACAGTGCTTCTGATATGTCTTCCTTTTTCCTCAACCGAGGACTTCCCCCCCACTATGGTTGACAGGGCCCTCAACCGTGTGCGGCCCTTTTCCCACACCTCTACCCTCACCCCTTCCCCTCCCTCCCAGAACTGTGACAGGGTTCCTCTTGTCCTCACTTTCCACCCCATCAGCCTCCATATCCAAAGGATCATCCTCCGCCATCTCCAGCGTGATGCCACTACCAAACGTATCTTCCCCTCCCTTCCCCTGTCAGCATTCCGATCGTTCCCTCTGTGACACTTTGGTCCACTCCTCCATTACCCCTACCACCTCATCCCCTTCCCATGGCACCTTCCCCTGCAATCGCAGGAGGTGTAATACCTGTCCATTTACCTCCTCTCTCCTCACTATCCCAGGCCCCAAACACTCCTTTCAGGTGAAGCAGCGATTTACTTGTACTTCTTTCAATGTATTCGCTGCTCACAATGTGGTCTCCTCTACATTGGGGAGACCAAACACAGACTGGGTGACCGCTTTGCGAAACACCTCCACTCAGTCCGCAAGCAGGACCCCGAGCTTCCGGTTGCTTGCCATTTCAACACTCACCCCTGCTCTCATGCTGACATCTCTGTCCTGGGATTTCTGCAGTGTTCCAGTCAACATCGAAGCAAGCTCAAGGAACAGCATCTCATTTTCCGATTAGGCACATTACAGCCTGCCGGACTGAACATTGAGTTCAATAATTTCAGAGCATGATGAGCCCCCTATTTTACTTTTATTTTCAGTTATTTTTTTCTTTTTCCTTTTTCTATATATTTTTTTGTGTTTATTTTATTTCATCTCAGTTTGTTCAGTTTGCTTACCCACTTTTTTCTTTCATGTTTGTACTTGCAGCTGTTCAATTTTCAGTCTGTTAACCCCCTATCTGCCCTAATGCTTTGTCTCTCAACACACCATTAACATATTGTTTGCCTTTGCTCCACGACCTTCTGGTCAGCTATTCTGTGACCTTGTCCGATTTACACCTTCTCCTTTGTTATCTCTTGCCCCACCCCTGCTTTACTTGCTTATAACCTTTCACATTTCTAATATTTGCCAGTTCTGAAGAAGGGTCACTGACCCGAAACGTTAACTCTACTTCTCTCTCCACAGATGCTGCCAGACCTGCTGAGTATTTCCAGCATTTCTTGTTTTTATTTCAGATTTCCAGCATCTGCAGTATTTTGCTTTTATTTTAATACACCAGAGAATGTTTGACACAAAATGTAAATGTACACATTGTAAAGATAACCTTTAATGGCAAGTGCAGAGTCAGAGTCGTACAGCATAGAAACAGGCCCTTCAGCTCACCGCGTCCATGCCGACTATAATGCCTATCTATACTAATCCCAGCTGCCTGCATTAATTCCATATCCCTCTATGCCTTGCCCATTCAAGTACCTGTCGAGATGCATCTTAAATGTTGCTACTGTTCCTGCCTTTGTCACCGCCTCAGGCAGCTCATTCCAGATACCCACTATTCTTTGTGTGAAAAATTTACCCCTTTGATCCCCTTTAAACCTCCTCCCTCTCACCTTAAATCTATGCCCTCTAGTTTTAGTCACCCCTACCATGGGAAACAGACTCTGGCTATCTAGCCGATCTATCTATGCCTCTCATAATCTTATATACCTCTAACATGTCCCCTCTCAGCCTCCTTTGCTCCAGGGAAAACATGCCCAGCCTATCCAATCTCTCTGTATAACTCAAGCCCTCCAAACCAGGCAACATCCTTGTGAATCTTTTCTGCACCCTCTCTAGCTTAATCACATCTTTCCTGTAGTGTGGCGACCAGAACAGCACACAGTACTCCAAATGCGACCTAACCAATGTTATGTACAACTGTAACATGATGTCCCAACTCTTGTCCTCAACGCCTCGACCGATGAAGACAAGCATGCCATACGCCTTCTTCACCACCCTGTCTACCTGTGTTGTCACTTTCAGGGAACTATGTACTTGCACCCCAAGTTCTCTCTGCTCAACAACACTCCCCAGGGCCCTGCCATTCACTGAATTCTCCTGCCCTGGTTTAACTTCCCAAAATGCATCGCTTCACACTTGTCTGTTTAAATTCCATTTGCCACTCCCCTTCCCAGTTGATCTATATCCTGTTGTAACCTTAGACAACCTTCTTCACTGTCCACTATACCACCAATTTTGGTGTCATCTGCAAACCTACTAATCATGCCCCTTACATTCACATCCAAGTCATTAATATATATGACAAACAACAGAGGGCCCAGCACCAATCCCTGCGGCACACCACTGGTCACCGGCTTCCAATCTGAAAAACAACCCTCCACAACCACCCTCTGCCTCCTATCACCAAGCCAATTGTGTATCCAATTTGCTAGCTCACCCTGGATCCCATGTGTTCCAACTTTCTGGACCAGCCTACCATGCGGGACCTTGTCAAAGGTCTTGCGAAAGTCCATGTAGACCATGTCCATCGCCCTGTCCTCATCAATCCTTTTGGTCACTTCCTTGAAAAATTCAAATCAAATTCGTGAGACATGATTTCCCACGCACAAAGCCATGCTGACTATCCCCAATCAGACCATGCCTTTCCAGATGCATATAAATCCTGTCTCTCAGAATCCCTTCCAATAACTTTCCCACCACCAATGGAAGGCTCACTGGCCTGTAGTTCCCTGGCTTATCCCTGCTGCCCTTCTTAAATAAAGGCACAACATTAGCTATCCTCCAGTCTTCCGGTACCTCACCCGTGGCTAACGATGATACAAAAATCTCTGCCAGGGCCCCAGCAATCTCCTCCCTTGCTTCCCATAGCATCCTAGGATACACCTGGTCAGGCCCTGGGGATTTATTCACCTTAATGTGCTTCAATACCTCGAACACCTGCTCCTTTGTAATGTTGATATGCTCCAGGATATCTGTGTTCCCTCCCTTGAACTCACTAGCTTCCATGACCTTCTCCACGGTAAATACGGACAAGAAATATTCATTTAAGACCTCGCCCATTTCCCGTGTCTCCACACATAGATTGCCACATTGATCCTTAAGGGGACCTACTCTCTCCCTAGCTACCCTTTTACTCTTCATATACTTATAGAATCTTTTAGGATTCTCCTTTATCTTATCTGCCAGGGAAATCTCATGGCCCTTTTTCGCCTTCCTAATTTCCTTCTTAAGTGTAGTCCTACATCGCCTATACTCCTCGAGGGACTTGCTTGATCCTAGCTGCCTATACCTGACATATGCCTCCTTCTTTGTCCTGACCAGACCCTCAATATCCCTCGTCAACTAAGGTTCCCTAAACTTGCCAGCCTTGCCCTTCCATCTAACAGGAACATGCTGGCCCTGAACTCTTCCTATCTCACTTTTAAAAGCCTCCCACTTGCCAGCCGTCCCTTTACCTGTAAACAGCCTCTCCCATTCAACTTTTGAGAGTTCCTGTCTGATGCCATCGAAATTAGCCTTCCCCCAATTTAGGACTTCAACCTGAGGACCAGTCCTATCCTTTTCCATAACTATCTTGAAGCTAATAGAGTTATGGTCACTGGTCCCAAAGTGCTCCCCCACTGACACATCAACCAGCTGCCCATCCTCATTTCCTGAGAGGAGGTCGAGTGTAGCCCCTTCTCTAGTAGGGCCATCCACATACTGCTGCAGAAAACTATCCTGGACACACTTAACAAATTCTTCCCCATTTGATTCCTTAGCACTAAGGCAGTCCCAGTCAATATTAGGGAAGTTAAAATCACCTACTATTACAACCCTATAATTGCTACACATATCTGTGATTTCCCTGCATATATGCTCCTCCACTTCCCTCTGACTATTGGGGGGGTGGTGCCTGTAGTATAATCCCATCAAAGTGATCACCCCTTTCTTATTTCTAAGTTCTACCCATATGGCCTTGCTGGACATTCCCCCCCGGGATATCCTCTCTAAGTACTGCCGTGATGTTCTCCCTAATCAATAGTGCAACTCCCCCTCCTCTCTTACCTCCACCTCTGTCACGCTGGAAGGATCAGTACCCTGGAACATTGAGCTGCCAGTCCTGCCCATCCCTCAACTACATTTCCATAATAGCTATAATATCACAATCCCATGTACCAATCCATGCTCTGAGTTCATCTGCCTTACCTGTAAGGCTTCTTGCATTAAAGTAAATGCAGTTTAGCCTACCAGACCTTCCACGCTCCTTGTCCTGCCCCTGCCTACTGGACTTGCTTGCTTTAACCTCTAGATTTGCCTCAACTATCTCATCGGAGAGACTACTACTTTGGGTCCCACCCCCTTGCAAGACTAGTTTAAACCCTCCCGAGTAGTACTAGCAAACCTCCCAGTAAGGATATTGGTCCCCCTCCAGTTTAGATGCAACCCGTCCTCCTTATACAGGTCACCTCTGCACCAGAAGAGATCCCAATGATCCAAGTAGCTGAAGCCCTCCCACCTACACCAGCTCTTCAGCCATGCATTAATTTGCCTAATCCTCCTATTCCTAGGTGAGGCGCCTCATGTACTGTATTGAAAGAAACTGATCTGAATTGCACTTTTATGTAATGTCAAATTTAAACTGCTATGTAATGTAGTTTAGTTTAGAGATACAGCACTGAAACAGGCCCTTCAGCCCACCAAGTCTGTGCCGACCATCAACCACCCATTGATACTAATCCTACACTAATTCCATATTCCTACCACATCCCCACCTGTCCCTATATTTCCCTACCACTCACCTATACTAGGGGCAATTGCTAATGGCCAATTTACCTATCAACCTGCAAGTCTTTGGCATGTGGGAGGAAACCGGAGCACCCGGAGGAAACCCATGCAGACACAGGCAGTACCCAGAATTGAACCCGGGTCGCTGGAGCTGAGGCGCTAACCACTGCACGACTGTGCCACCCATGTACTTCTACAAATGTTATGAATAAAGCATATTTTAAGAAAAAAAGTTGTGGATTCAAGTCCAACTGCAGGACTTGAGCATAAAAATCAAAACTTACGCTCCAGTATAGTGTGAGCTGTTGGAGGTGCAGTTTTTCTGTGGGACATTAAGCCGTGACCCCGTCTGCCCTCTCAGGTGGCACTATTTCCAAGGAGAGCATCGAAGTTATCCATAGTGTCCTGGCCAATAATTATCCCTCAATTAACATCACAAAAACAAATTATCTCGTCATTATCACATTGTTCACGTTGTTATCTGTGCAGTTGCTACAACAGTGACTACACTGAAAAGGTACTTCATTGGTTGTAAAGTGCTTTGGGACATCCGGTGATCATGAAAGGTGCTGTATAAATGCAAGTCTTTTTTTTTTACCAGTACAAGTGTTTTCATCTTTCTCCTAACAAAAACCTGGGCACGGTGTACTGTATTGTTGGAAGAACAAATGAGTTGGACAGAAATCATGAATAAAAACACAAAATGCTGGAAACACTCAGCAGGTCAGATACCAACTTTGGCAAGAAAAACACAGTTAACATTTCAATTCGATGCCCATTTTGCTTTTGGATAGAAACCACGATGGGACAAATCAAGTCCTGAGAAGGAAGTATGGAAGTCCTAAACTGCCCTTTCGTAAAGCGAGAAAACCGTAATTCCTGACACCAGATTGGTGGTCACTTCTGTATATGTGCACATTTGTACATGCGCAGACGCCACATAATGTGCCCGCACACAATTTTTTCCAATCCGTGACACCATCAGAAGGTGCCCTTCAGCTGTAAACGAATGACAGTGTGCACGTGCAGATCGACAGGATGGTGACGTCATCATGTACCAACATGTGTGGTGACATCACCAGATATTCATCAGTGCGATTTTTGAAACTTTCAAGCTGGAGGCTCCACCAGACAGTCTTTAACATCGAACATAGAACAGTACAGCACAGTATAGGCCCACGATGTTGTGCCGACCCTTTAACCTACTTTAAGATCAAACTACCGACATACCCTTCATTCTATCATCCATGTACCTATCCAAGAGTCGCTTAAATGTCCCTAATGTATCTGCTTCTACTACCACCGCTGGCAGTGCATTCCACGCACCCACCACTCTCTGTGTAAAGAACCTACCTCTGACATCTCCCCGAAACCTTGCTCCAATCACCTTAAAATTATGCCCCCTGGTGATAGTCCTTTCTGCCCTAGGAAAAAGTCTCTGGTTATCCACTCTATCTATGCTTCTCATCATGTTGTACCCCTCTATCAAGTCACCTCTCATCCTTCTTCGCTCCAATGAGAAAAGCCCTAGCTCCCTCAACCTTTCTTCATAAGACGTGCCCTCCAGTCCAGGCAGCATCCTGGTAAATCTCCTCTGCACCCTCTCTAAAGCTTCCACATCCTTCCTATAATGAGACGACCAGAACTGAACACAATATTCCAAGCGTGGTCGAACCAGGGCCTTATAGAGCTGCAGCATAACCTCGCGGCTCTTAAACTCAATCCCCGTTTATGAAAGCCAACACACCATACGCCTTCTTAACAACCCTATCAACTTGGGTGGCAACTTTGAGCGATCTATGGACATGGACCCCTCTGTTCCTCCACACTACCAAGAATCCTGTCTTTCAGACTGTATTCTGCATTCAAATTCGACCTTCCAAAATGAATCACTTCACACTTTTCCAGGTTGAACGCCATCTGCCACTTCTGAGCCCAGCTCTGCATCCTGTCAATGTCCCGTTGCAACCTACAACAGCCCTCCACACTATCCGCAACTCCAGCAACCTTTGTGTCATCAGCAAACTACTAACCCAGCCTTCCACTTCCTCATCCAAGTTATTTATAAAAATCACAAAGAGCAGAGGTCCCAGAACAGATCCCTGCGGAACATCACTGGTCACCGAGCTCCAGGCTGAATACTTTCCATCTACTACCACCCTCTGTCTTCTATGGGCCAGCCAATTCTGTATCCAGACAGCCAAATTTTCCTGTATCCCATGCCTCCTTACTTTCTGAATGAGCCTACCATGGGGAACCTTTTCAAACGCCTTGCTAAAATTCATATGCACCACACCCACTGCTCTTCCTTCATCAATGTGTTTTGTCACATCCTCAAAGAATTCAACAAGGCTTGTGAGGCATGACCAGCCCCTCACAAAGCCATGCTGACTATCTCTAATCAAGCTATGCTTTTCCAAATAATCATAAATCCTGTCTCACAGAATCCTCTCCAATAATTTGCCCACCACCAACGTAAGACTGACTGGTCTATAATTCCCAGGGTTATCTCTATTCCCTTTCTTGAACAAGGGAATAACATTTGCCACCCTCCAATCATCTGGTACTACTCCAGTGGACAGTGAGGACGCAAAGATCATCGCCAAAGGCGCAGCAATCTCTTCCCTCGCTTCCCGTAATAACCTTGGGTATATCCCGTCTGGCCCCAGGGACTTATCTATCCTCACGTCTTTCAAAATTTCCAGCACATCCACCTTAACATCAACCTGTTCGAGCATATCAGCCTGTTTCACGCTGTCCTCACAAACGACAAGGTCCCTCTCACTAGTGAATACTGAAGCAAAGTATTCATTTAGGACCTCCCCTACCTCCTCCGACTCCAGGCACAAGTTCCCTCCACTATCCCTGATCGGCCCTTCCCTCACTCTGGCCATCCTCTTGTTCCTCACATAAGTGTAGAACGCCTTGGGATTTTCCTTAATCCTACCCGCCAAGACTTTTTTATGTCCCCTTCTAGCTCTCCTAAGTCCATTCTTCAGTTCTTTCCTGGCTACCTTGTAACCCTCTAGAGCCCTGAGTGATCCTTGCTTCCTCAACCTTAAGTAAGCTTCCTTCTTCCTCTTGACTAGCTGTTCCACATCTCTTGTCATCCAAGGTTCCTTCACCCTACCATCCCTTCCTTGCCTCATCGGGACAAACCTATCCAGCAGTCGCAGCAAGTGCTCCCTAAACAACCTCCACATTTCTGTCGTGCATTTCCCTGAGTACATCTGTTCCCAATTTAAGCTCCCCAGTTCCTGCCTAATAGTATTGTAATTCCCCCTCCCCCAATTAAATATTTTGCCGTCTGCTCCTATCCCTCTCCATGACTATAGTAAAGGTCAGGGAGTTGTGATCACTATCACCGAAATGCTCTCCCGAGAGATCTGCCACCTGGCCTGGTTCATTGCCAAGCACCAAATCCAACATAGCCTCCCCTCTAGTCGGCCTATCTACATATTGAGACAGGAAACCTTCCTGGACACACCTGACAAAATCTGCTCCATCCAAACTATTTGCACTAAGGAGGTTCCAATCAATATTAGGGAAGTTGAAGTCACCCATGACAACAACCCTGTTACTTCTGCGCCTTTCCAAAATCTGCCTCCCAATCTGTTCCTCCGTGTCTCTGTTGCTATTGGGGGGGGGGTCTATAGAAAACTCCGAATAAAGTGACTGCTCCTGTCCTGTTTCTGACTTCCACCCATACTGACTCAGTAGACAAATCCTCCTCGACGACCTCCCTTTCTGCAGCTGTGATACTATCCCTGATTAGCAATGCCACTCCCCCACCTCTTTTACCTCCCTCCCTATTCCTTTTGAAACATCTAAACCCCGGAACATCCAACATCCATTCCTGCCCCTGTGATATCCAAATCTCCGTAATGGCCACAACATCGTAGCTCCAAGTACTGATCCATGCTCTAAGTTCATCACCCTTATTCCTGACACTTCTTGCGTCAAAATAGACACACTTCAACCCATCATGCTGGCTGCAACTTTGCCTTGTCAACTGTCTCACCTTCCTCACAGACTCTCTGCACTCTGTATCTGCCTGTTCAACAGCTACCCCATCCACTGATCCGTAGCTCCGGTTCCCATCCCCCTGCCAAACTAGTTTAAACCCTCCCGAAGAGTTCTAGCAAACCTCCCGCCCAGGATATTGGTGCCCCTCCAGTTCAGATGCAACCCGTCCTTCTTGTACAGGTCCCACCTTCCCCAGAAGGTATCCCAATGATCCACATATCTGAAGCCCTCCCTCCTACACCAGCTCTGTAGCCACGTGTTCAGCTGCACTCGCTCTCTGTTTCTAGCCTCACTAGCACGTGGCACCGGTATCAATCCTGAGATTACTACTCTGCTCGCTCTGCCTTTTAGCTTCCAACCTAACTCCCTTTATTCGCTTTTCAGGTCCTCATCCCTATTCCTAGCTATGTCATTGGTACCGATGTGTACCATGACTTCTGGCTGCTCCCCCTCCCCCTTAAGAATCCTGTAGACTCGATCCGAGACATCCCTGATCCTGGCACCCAGGAGGCAACATGCCATCCGGGAGTCTCGTTCCCGACCACAAAATCTCCTGTCTGTTCCTCTAACCATTGAATCTCCTATCACTATCGCTCTCCTATTCTCCGCCCTTCCCTTCCGAGCCACTGAGCCAGGCTCAGTGCCAGAGACCAAGCCGCTATGGCTTTCCCCTGGTACGTTCCCCCCCCACGCCCCAGCAGTATCCAAAATGGTATACTTATTATTGAAGGGAAACGGCCACAGGGGATCCCTGCACTGTGCGCCTATTCCCTTTCCCTCCCCTGACGGTCACCCAGCTACCTTTATCCTGTAACTTAGGTGTCACTACTTCCCTATAACTGCTCTCCATCACCCCCTCAGTCTCCCAAATAATCCGAAGTTCATCCAGCTCCAGTTCCCTAACGCGGTCTGTGAGGAGCTGGAGTTGGGTGCACTTCTCGCAGGTGAAGTCAGCAGGGACACAAGTGGTGACCCTTCCCTCCCACATCCTGCAAGAGAAGCATGCAACTGCCCTAGTTTCCATCCCCTCTGCTCTAAATTGACAAAAGAGATTTAAAAAAAAAATAAGGGAAAGCCTTACCTTACCAAACCCTCCACACAAGAGTCCTTTTTTTTTGGTTAGAGGAGGAGGATGGGTGGGTTTAGCCACTGCCCAAATATATAAGTTCACTTACCCAGCAGTCCCCGTGTCCGAGTCCGCCGAATCACGAGGTAAGTATCTTATAGCTCAACTTACCTTCCCGGCTGCCCCCTGGCTCGCGCTCGCACTGCTCCCGCTGCTCAAATTTTAAATTCATCTTTAAACCAGGGAATTGTTTCAGATGTGAGTATTTGAGCATACATCTACTGTTTATTGTGTTTAATGAAAAATCAAAACTTGCTATCTGTGAGAGGTTCCATGGCTCTGGGGCTGGTGTGCTGCTTTGCTGTTAATCTGAATCTGTGTCCATCTTTTCCCTCCCCGAATGCCTCTCTGCCATTCTTCTGCTTCTCTTCATAGAATCACAATCCTCCAGTACAGGACACTTTTCAACCAGTGTACTTGTGCTGGCTCTATGAAACAGCTGTCCAATTTGGTCGCTCACCTTTTGCAATTATATCATACCTATGACTTTTGATTATTGTTTCAATTGCCAGTAGAAGCTGTTTCTCCCTACTTCCTCTATTAAAGCTCCTCCTAGTTTTGAATACCTCTATTAGATCTCCCCTTAAACTTCTCTGCTTTAAGAACAATCCCAGTTTCTAAAATCTCTCTGTATAACTGAAGTGCCTGAACCCTGGTATCATCCTGGTAAACTTCCTCTGTACTCTGTCCACAACCGTGACATCCTTTCAAACGTGTGGTGTCCAAAATTGAACACAGTATTCCAGCTGGGGCATAATTTGTAAAGGTATAGCATAACTTCAATAAAAACAGAAAGTGCAGGAAATAGCATCTGTGGAGATAGAAGCAGAGTTAACATTTCAGGTCTGCGACCTTTCTTCAGATATTTTCTTTATAGCAGGCATGACTTGTTTTTGTATTCAATAACCATATTTAAAAAGTATCCCATATGCTTTCTTGCCCTGACACCTGCAAAGATTTGTGATTAGGAACCCCAAGGTCCCTCTGTTCTTACACCCCTCAAAAGAGTACCATTTACATTAATCTGCCTCTCATGCTATTCCTCCCAAGTGCATTACATTAAACTGCCATGAGTCTCCCATTACAGCAGCCTGTTTACATCGTCCTGAAGTCTGCTACTATCCTCCTCACTATTTACTATGTTTGCAAGTTTTGTATCATCCACAAACTTCAAACGTGTACTCCCTACACTCTGGGCCAGGTCATTTATAAAGGAACTCGAGTAAGGCATTTAGCCCCTCAAACCTGTGCCATTCCATGTGATCATGGCTGATCTGTGGCCTAACTCCATATATTCGCCTTTGCTCCACATCCTTACTAACTTTGTTTCACATAAATCTATCAATCTGATTTTAAAATAACAAATATATACAAGAAAAGCAATGGTCGTAATACTGACCACCACATTCTTCTCTCCAGTCACCACTAATCTCTACCTTGGACAATTACTTCCCCAAGTTTCCAACGTTGCTTTCAACTCATGTACTTCTATTTTACTTAATATATCAGTTACGTAGTACTTTATCAAATGCATGTTGAAAGTCCACATGTATGTCTACTGCCTTCATCAATCAACTCTGTTACTTAATTAAAGAACTCAATCTGGTTAGTCAAACATGGTTTGCCTTTAAAATGTCCCTGCTGGCTGTCCCTTAGTAACCAATACTTCTCCAAGTAAGAATTAATTTTGTCTTTAACAAATAGTCTTGCGTAGTTTTCCCACCACTGACATAGACAGGCTGGCCTGTAGTTATCAGATTTATCCCTCTCTCCTTTTTTGAAGAGGGTGGAACATTTGCAATCCTCCAGTCCTCTGGTCAGAGAGTCTTCTATCTCCACCCTAGTTTCCTTCAGCAACCTCAGATGCATTCCATCTGGACCAGATGTCATGTTAACTTGGAGTGATGCCAGCCTATTTAGCACCTCCTTTCTATCTATTTTTAACCTTTCCAATATCTCTAGTCCCTCCTCCTCTACTGCAACATTAACTTCATCCTCTTCTTTTGTGAAGACAAATACAAAGTACTTATTCAGTACCTTGTTCATGCCTTCTGCCTCTAATTGGCCCCATTATTCTTTAAATATCTTTTTTTTATGCCTATAAAGGATTTTTGGGTTCCCTTTTACATCACTGACTAGTCTTTTGCCCTACTTGTGTCCCTTTACCATTTCCCCCTGCACTCTCGAAATTCTGCCTAGATGTCTTCTGTATTCTGTGCCTGACATTTGTCGTAAACTTGCTTTTTCTGTTTTCTTTTAACCTCTATTTTCTTTGTCACCTCGGGAGCTCTAACCTTACAGATGCTTTATCTTGCCCCCCTTATGGGAATAAACTGGATTTATAGCTGTTTCCACCTTGAAGACCTGCCATTCCTCACTCACGGTTCTCTTGGCTAATCTTTGTTTCCAGTCCACCTCTCTCATTGCATGTTCTACTGCCTTCTAAAAATGTTTCAAGGAGAAAGAATGATTGCAATTCTTGGCAGACCTGGTAGCCAGGATGGTACCAGTCCTAACAGTTGCTGGGGGTATTCTGCCTTGCGGAATGCTCCTTGCTCAGTAGAGGACGTGAGGATGAGGGGGAGACAAACCTGGCCATGGAAATATACCGGGAGCTGCTGAAGGGCGAGGGCGATGTGCAGCGCTCGGGGCGAGGGGCAGCCGGGCAGCCTGGTGCGGGAGATCGAGCTGAATGTGCTGGAGTGTAAGGTCTGCTTCGAGAGGTTCGGCAGCAGCCCGCCGCGCCGACCCTGCGCCCTGCCGTGCGGCCACGCCGTCTGCCGGCACTGCGCCTCGGCTCTGTGCCGCCAGCCCCGGCAGGGCCTGCAGCCGGCGGCGGACGGGCAGCTCCAGTGCCCCTTCTGCCGCAGGAGCGGGCCGCTCTCGCTGGCCGCCGACTGCCTGCCCCTGCTGCAGCTGGCGGAGCTGCTGGCCGGAGCGGCCGCCGAGCCCACCGGGGGCCGCTGGCCGGAGCTGGCCGCTGTGTTCGGGGGCTGGGGCCTGCTGGTCAACCCCAGGGGGCTGGCGGTCTGCAGGAGCTCGGGGGCGGTGGCCGTGGCTCACGACGGCGAGCAGAGTCTCCGGCTCTTCGAGCGGGGCGGGCGGCCGCTCCTGGGCTTCGGGCCGCTGGAGCAGCTCCGGTACCCGCTGGACGTGGCGTTGGCCGGCGGCGGGCGGCTGTTGGTGGTGACGGACGCCGGGGACTCCTCGGTCAAGGTGTTCGCCTCCCAGGCCGGCGGCGGGGCGGCGTTGACGGTGATCCGCGGGGGCTTCGGCCTCCCCTGGGGGGTGGACGCCGGCTCCGCTGAGCGGGTGGCGGTGACGGACGCGGGCCGGGGCTCGCTGCTGCTGCTCACCCTGCAGCTGCCCGGCGGAGCCCTGCTGAGCCAGGACAGCGTCTGCGAGCGGCTGTGCTGCCCCAGAGAGGTGGCCGTGAGCCCGCTGGACGGCTGCATCCACGTCGTGGAGCATCTGCAGCCGAGGCCCGGACAAAGAGCAGGGCGACTCGCCGCCGTTCGGCTGAAGACCTTCAACAGCCAAAGACAACTCATCCGTCAGGTGGACAACTTCGGCCTGACTCCGTCCAGCTCCGTCCCTCTGGGCATCTCCGCCATTGCCGTCGATAGTAAAGGCAACGTCCTGCTTGCCGATGGGGACAGCGGCACCGTGGCGTGTGTCAGCACTCTGGAGAACTTCCAACGCAGGACCATCATTGACCACGGCCTTGTCCGCCCCGTGGCCCTGGCCTGGACCGGAGACGACACGTTGATCGTGTTGGACGCTGGAGATCACACGTGGAAAGTGTACACCAGTTGCAAAACTCCAAGCCATCTTTGCAAAGTGGTGCCGTGCAATAGCACAAGGTGTTAGAATTGACCCATTTCCAAATAAAAACAGAAAGCGCTGGAAATGCTCAGCAGGTCCTGTCGAGGCAGAATCTGTCGAGAGAGAAAAACAAGAGTTCGCGTTTCAGCTCTGTAACTTTTCATCAGGACTCCGCCAGTTCGATCAAGCTCAAAACGCGATTGATTGAAGAGTTATGAAAGCTTGAACATTGTCTTTGAATTAGTACCCATGGTATATCTGCACTGCCCGGCCCTGATGTAAGACATTTTCACAAATAAAAGATTGGAACGAAATTCAGTTTTTATTTCGTCCTTTTACACTTTGGAGAGAAACTCACTCGTTATGACGCCAACGATTCGACACACATAAATATGAAATAAACTTTACTGGGAATCCAGCAAGTAATTTACGTGTGAAAAAAAACTCCTCGCCCTTCAAAGAGCAGAAGCACAGTCGAGTTTGTTCCACTGTATTAGTGATGGCTTTCCTGATTACTGAATTTCTATATTACTTTTTTTTTACTATTTGGAATATTGGTGTTGAAGTGATTTATGACTTTAACACCGTATACGGACTAAACCAAATCAGGAGTACATCTCTATGAATCTCAATTAATTAAATTCAAACCAGACAAATTCTTATGGACACTTATCTGGGTCCAAAGAATTGAACTAGCTTTCCCTCAAAGAAAGAAAACTAACAGAGAATATTACCATCTTTCGGATGGCCATTTTTAATAATTATGGCTAAGTCATAAATATCCCAGATGTTATAAGGGTCTGGGAAACTCTCTTCAATTTGTATCTTTCCACCTAAAGAGACACAGAGAGGGGGTTCTTGCAGTTGGATACAGAATGCTACATGAGATAATTTATTAAATTCTTTAATAAATATATATAAGTTAACATGCAATACACTTTTAAGTGGATAAGTATATCACAATATCAAATATTACTAAGAAATGTAACACATAATCTTATTTCTAACATAGAATCCTAAAGTTTAATCTTGCTGAGGTTACAACAAAATATCTTAGAATATCCATCAAAATTTAAAGTAAACTTTTACCTTAAATTCCCTGAGTAAACCATGGGGTGAGAAGTATTTTTTGAGGAATTCAACACTTCTAATTATTTGCTTCAGAACCTCTCATGTTTATACTGTTGCTAAGGTATCATCTGACTTTTAGTATATAGGTGTTACCTTTCTGTGTGTGTTTTTCTTGCTTTCAAGATCCATACTTGGTAGTATCATTAACTAACTCTCCGCTTAATGATTTACTGGAAATCCCCTGTTCTTGAAGTTGTGAACATTTATCTGGTCAAAATGTTTATAATTGTGTTTACTTGACCTCTTGTTCCTGTAAGACAATTCCATTTATTGTTTTATTATCTATAATTGCGTTTCTTATGGTACCTTAAAGCAATCTTTTGAGCCAATCTGTCTGCATCAACAACCCCATAAACTAATTAAGTTTATTGCTACCTCTTACTCATGTCACACAGGATACTTCAATGTGTGTGTTTATCTTTCAAGTCCCTGATAACAGAGACACAAATGGATTTCCCAATTTGTTTCTGGTTCATAACAGGGACCTTGAAAGACCTTGAAACTTTTAATTCTACTCTCTTAAAGGGGAATGGCAGTGAGTCCTGAAAACTGACCATTTATTCAATCTTTAATTCGAAAAGGTGTATTATATTAACTATATCTAAATGTTACCTAATTAAGCCTATGTGACCTATAATCCATCACACCCCCTCTTGACCCATATAAAGGCGAACAACAAAAATAGGTTGTTTAAACTAAACAATGCCTAAAATATAAACATTCAATAAAGTGTCATAACCTATTATGTAAAACAGTGCAATAATACAAAAGACTACATTGACAACAATCATAGTTTTTACATGGATCATCTAAATTCTCCAAAAAAAAAATCTTTTACTTCTATCACAAAGTTCAGAATAAAACTATGCAAAGCATTCACGATCTGAGGTCGCAAAATGTTCAATAAGATGACTGTATCTTGACATGTCGAACATCAATGACCAATCGATGAAAACATGTGATGAAGTAGAAAAAGAAGGTTCCATAGCTGCCGCTTGATCTTGGACCGATAAAGTCCTGTTGAGATAAATGAAAATGTGCTTTAATCTAGTGTCAGTCACATTCCAGCCAACGTCCTCATACCAGGAATAAAATGAAAAGAGCTTCACATCAGGGAATTCTGAGGTTACCTAGATAGAAGTGTTATTCAGAACCTGATGATCTTTACAACAGGTGTACTTTCCATCAGTAGCTAACTTGGCGATACAAAGAAGAGCCATTCTGCTATGTTTTCCTTAGTACCATTGCACTCTTCCAATGTTATGATGAATAAGAATATTACTTGCATTACCTCCCCTCCAAATGTCACTCAAGGCAAATGCAGTAATATGTTCTATTGCTGCTTCTCTGCAAGAAATCGCATAGTGTAAGGTATTCAAGCAGTAAGACATCTCTGGCATGTCGCATGCACTGCCTGCAGCCGGAAGACCCGTAACAAAGAATCCTCCAGTACCTTAATCCTTGCTCTACGCGAGAACAAGCCCCATCACAGAGAGTTTGCAGTGCTTCGTTCCTTTCCCACAGTGTTCCCTTCTTCTGTTGTTGTGACTTGACTATTACTGGTTGCGCCGAGTGTGGTTCCCTGTGAAACCAACCTTAGAGGTGCTGTGAAGTCCTGCCTTGGGGAGGAACAGTTATTGATTTGTTGATCAAATTACATGGCTCACAATTTGCAACATATGTTTTACAGGCTTTAAGCATGCCTGGCCACCAATATAAAGAAGTCAATTTGCAGAATGTTGTTTGGGCACCGCTGTGTGCCTGACCTATACCCTCATGAGCTTCTTTTACAAGCTGTTTGTACCTCCCAGACACCCTTGGGCAACTTAACCAGTATAATACCAGTCGAGGTCTCCGAATAGAAGTACTTTGATGGATATTCTTTTGGATTCTCTTTCATCGGATCTAATAGCTGAATCAGTTCCTCATCCTAATTAGCAGCCCATTCTGCCCTGGTGATTACATTAACTATGGTAGGCCCCTCTCGTGTGGGTGTCATGCAGACTGAATATTTTGCCTGTCCATCTGCAAGACTGTTGCCCTTTGAATGTACTGAACCAGTGGTATGCCCAGGTACATGAATTACTTGACAATTGTGTTTCTCCTTTCGCAAAAGGAGACTCTCTTCCCACAATGACTTGTGTTTTATAGGTTTACCTTTATGATTGGTAAAGCCTGTTTACTTCCACAGCACAAGGCCTTGGTTGTAAGCCCGTTTACAACAGACACTATCTGTACAAATTAATACGGGCTTAATTGGGTCAGCCTTTTCTAAAGCACACCGTAATGCTGCAGCTTCAGCATACTCAAAATGTGTCAGGACCTAATCTCAACTAGGATTTAAAGTGAACTTTAAAGGAAATTTTCAAACCTCAAAAGCAGAATGAGGGAGTTCTAATTTAAGATCCACTAACCGTGATCAAAAGTTTGCTGTCTCCAGATTCTTAAATCAGGTCTTGATACCACGGACAGAAAACATTCCTTCCATACTTATAAATCTAAAATAAATGTTAAAGACTAACATATAAGTATAGGATTCTGTTAACAACAAGACCATGTTTTTGTACACCAGCTGAAGTGATTTATGACTTTAACCCTTTATAGGGGTTAAACCAAATCAGGAGTACGTCCCTATGAATCTCCCTTAATTAAGTTTAAATCAGACAAATTCTTTTAGACACTTATTTGGGTCCAACAAATTGAACTAGCTTTCCCTCAAAGAAAGAAAACTAACTGAGAATATACCATCTTTCGGATAGCCTATTTTAAAAATAATTATGGCAAGTCATAAATATCCTAGATATTATAAGGGTCTGGGAAACTTTCTTTAATACGTATCTTTCCACCTAAAGAGACACAGAGAGGGGGTTCTTGTAGTTGTATACAGAATGCTACATGTGACAATTTATTAACTTTTATATATTTATTAAAGAATTTAACATGCAATACACTTTTAAGTGGATAAGTATATCACAATATCAAATATTACTAAGAAATGTAACACATAATCTTATTTCTAACATAGAATCCTAAAGTTTAACCTTGCTAAGGTTACATCAAAATATTTTAGAATATCCATCAAAATTTAAAGTAAACTTTTACCTTAAATTCCCTGAGTAAACCATGGGGTGAGAAGTATTGTTTGAGGAATTCAACATTTCTAACTTTTTGCTTCAGAACCTCTCATGTTTATACTGTTGGCAAGGTATCATCTGACTTTTAGTATATAGGTGTTACCTTTCTGTGTGTGTTTTTCTTGCTTTCAAGATCCAAAGTTGGTAATATCATTAACTAAATATCCACTTAATGTTTTACTGGAAATCCCCTGTTCTTGAAGTTGTGAGCATTTATCTGGTCAAAATGTTTATAATTGTGTTTACTTGACCTCTTGTTCCTGTAAGTCCAATCCATTTATTGTTTTATTATCTATAATTGCCTTTTTTTATGGTACCTTAAAGCAACCTTTTGAGCCAATCTGTCTGCATCAACAACCCCATAAACTAATTAAGTTTATTGCTACCTCTTACTCATGTCACACAGGATACTTCAATGTGTGTGTTTATCTTTCAAGTCCCTGACAACAGAGACACAAATGGATTTCCCAACTTGTTTCTGGTTCATAACATGGGCCTTGAAAGACCTTGAAACTTTTAGCTCTACCTTCTCAAATGAGAATGTCAGTGAGTCCTGAAAACTGACCATTTATTCAATCTTTAATTCTAATACATATTAAGTATATCTAAATGCTACCTAATTAAGCCTATTATACCTAAATCACTTACTTTCCGGGAGTGGAGCAGAGAGGTGCAGACCTGCGGGGAGAATACCAAGCAAGAGAAGAGGATAAATAGAGCCCAAGGATCACAGCCTAGTCACTTACCTTCCAGGAGCGGAGCGGACCTGTGTGAGAGCAGTCCAGATGCGCTGGAGTTTTGAAAAAAAAGAAGAAAAAGTCAACATTGACATCACAGGAAAGCTGCAAGGTGATTGGTTGGTGAGTAACTGCTGTTAGAGAATAACTCTAAATAGCTGGGTAACTGAAAGTAAAGAGAAAAGTCAACATTTAAAAAAATATATTAGGTAGTTTTTTTTAGGGAATCAAGGTCCCGAGTGTAAATAATCTAATTTTTGGGTAATTAAGGGGATAAATTAAGGGTAAGTCATGGCAGGGGAGCTCGGCAGCATGGAGTGCTCCTCCTGTGTAATGTGGGAAGTCAGGGACACTTCCTGTGTCCAGGGCAAACATTTGTGTAGGAAGTGTCTCCAGCTGCAGCTACTCGAAATCCGCATTTTGGATCTGGAGCAGCAGCTGAAGACGCTGTGGAGCATCCGCGAGGCTGATATCATCGTGGATAGCATGTACAGGGAAGTGGTCACACCGCAGGTAAAGACAGCTCAGGCAGAAAGGGAATGGGTGACCACCAGGCTGAGTAGAAGAACTAGGCAGGTAGTGCAGGAGTCCCCTGGGTCCATCTCCCTGTCTAACAGCTTTTCTGCTTTGGATACTGTTGGGAGAGATAGCTTCTCAGGGGAATGCAGCAAGAGCCAAGTCTGTGGCACCACACGGGTGGTTCAGCTGCACAGGAGAGGAGGAAAAAGAGTGAGAGAGCTATAGTGATAGGGGATTCTATCCTAAGGGGTACAGATAGGCGTTTCTGTGGCCGCAAACGTGACTCCTGGATGGTATGTTGCCTCTCTGGTGCTAGGTCAAGGATGTCACAGAGCGGCTACAGGACATTCTGAAGGGGGAGGGTGAACAGTCAGAGGTCGTGGTTCACATTGGTACCAATGACAGGTAGAAGGAGGGATGAGTTCCTTCAACAAGAATTTAGTGAGCTAGGTAGCAGATTAAAAAGCAGGACCTCAAAGATTGTAATCTCTGGATTACTCCTGGTGCCACATGCTAGTGAGTATAGGAATAGGAGGATAGAGCACATGAATGCGTGGCTGAAGAGATGGTGCAGGAGGGAGGGCTTTAGTTTCCTGGATCACTGGTTCTGTTTCTGGCGAAGCTGGTACCTGTACAAATTGGACGGGTTGCACCTGAACCAGAATGGGGCCAACATCCTTGCTGGGAGGTTTGCTAGTGCTGTTGGGGGTGGAGGGGGGATTGCGGTTTAAACTAATTTGGCAGGGGGATGGGATACAGAGTGGAGGTACAGTAGGGGGTGATGCACAGTCAAATATAGAAGAGAAGCAGAGTCAGTCTGGAAGGCAGAGCAAATATAGACCTGTTAAGGCACAAGTGAATAATGCTAGGCTGGATTGCATCTATTTTAACGTAAGGAGTCTTACTAGTAAGGCAGATGAATTGAGGGCGTTGATTAACACATGGGAATATAATATTATTGCTATCACAGAGACATGGTTGAGGGAGGGGCAGGACTGGCAACTCAATATTCCAGGGTATAGAATCTTCATTGTGACAGGGGAGGGGGTAAAAGAGGATGTGGCATTGCACTGTTGATCAAGGAGTCAATTACTGCAGTAAGGTAGGATGATATCTTAGAAGGTTCCTCAAATGAGGCCATATGGGTAGAACTTAAAAACAAAAAGGGGGCAATCACTTGGCTGGGAGTGTACTACAGGCCTCCAAACAGTCAGGGAGAGATAGAGGAGCAGATATGTAGGCAAATCTCAGAGGTGTAAAAATCATAGGGTAATAATAGTAGGAGATTTCAACGTCCCCAATATCAACTGGCATAGTCTTAGTGCAAAAGACTTAAAGGGTGCAGAATTCTTAAAATGCATACAGGCGAGCTTTTTGAGCCAGCACGTAGAAAGTCCTACAAGAGAAGGTGCAGTACTGGACCTAATCCTGGGGAAAGAAGCCGAACAAGTGGTAGAAGTGTCAATGGGGGAGCATTTCGGGATAGTGACCATAACTCTGTAAGATTTAAGGTAGTTATGAAAAAGGTCAAAGATGGACCGGAAATAAAGGTACAGAATTGAGGGAAGGCCGATTTCAATATGATAAAACAGCATCTGGCCAAAGTGGATTGGGAGCAGTTACTCGTAGGAAAGTCTACATCAGACCAGTGGGAGTCATTCAAAGAGGAAATAGTGAGAGTTCAGATCCAACATGTTCCCATTAAGGTGAAGGTTAGGACCAACAATTCCAGGGAACCCTGGATGTCAAGGGATATGGAGGATTGGGTAAAGAAAAAAAAGAAGGCTTATGGCAGATTCAGAGTGCTGAAAACAGCAGAGGCACTAGAGGAGTATAGAAAGTGTAGGGGTAATTAAAAAAGTAATTAGGAGAGCGAAGAGGGGCCATGAAAAAATACTGGCAGGCAAGATAAAGGAAAATCCCAAGACATTTTATAAGTATACTAAGGGCAAGAGGATAACCAGGGAAAGAGTAGGGCCCAAACAAAAACAAGAAATGCTGGAGTCACTCAGCAGGTCTGGCAGCATCTGTGGAAAGAGAAGCAGAGTTAACGTTTCGGGTCAGTGACACATCTTCGGAACAAGGGCCCGTTAGGAACCAAAGTGGCAAGCTGTGTGTGGAGCTGGAGGACATAGGTGAGGTTTTAAATGATTACTTTTCATCTGTGTTCACTGGAGAAGGATGATGTCGGTGTAGAGATCAGGGAGGGGGATTAGCATTCAAAGGGAGGAAATATTAGCTGTTTTAGTAGGCTTAAAAGTGGATAAATCCTCAGGCCCAGATGAGCTGTATCCCAGGCTGTTATGTGAGGCAAGGGAGGAGATAGTAGGGGCACTGACACAAATTTTTAAATCCTCTCTGGCCACAGGAGAGGCACCAGAGGATTGGAAGGCAACGAATGTGGTACCATTATTCAAGAAGGGTAGCAGGGATGGACCAGGTAATTACAGGCCAGTGAGTCTAACATCACTGGTAGGGAAACTATCGGAAAAAATTCCGAGGGACAGGATTAATCTCCACTTGGAAAGGCAGGGATTAATCAGGGATAGTCAGCATGGCTTTGTCAAGGGGAGATCATGTCTAACTAACTTGATTGAATTTTTCAAGGCGGTGACTAGATGTGTAGATGAGGGTAAAGCAGTTGATGTAGTCTGCATGGACTTCAATACGGCTTTTGATAAAGTCCTGCATGGGAGATTGGTTAAGAAGGATCCAGGACAATTTGGCAAATTGGATCCAAAATTGGCTTAATGAGAGGAAGCAAAGGGTGGTGGTCGAGGCTTGTGGAAGGCGAGTGGAAGCCAGTGACCAATGGTATACCACAAGGATCGGTGCTGGGACCCTTGCTGTTTGTAGTGTACGTTAATGATTTAGACGTGAATATAGGAGGTATGATCAGTAAGTCCGGAGATGACATGAAAATTGGTGGTGGCGTAAATAGTGAGGGGAAAAGCCTTAGATTACAGGATGGTATAGCTGGGCTGGTAAGATGGGCAGAGCAGTGGCAAATGCAATTTAATCCTGAGAAGTGTGAGGTGATGCATTTTGGGAGGACTAACAAGGCAAGGGAATAGACAATGGATGGTAGGACCCTAGGAAGTACAGAGGGTCAGAGGGACTTTGGTGTACTTGTCCACAGATCACTGAAGGCAGCAGCACAGGTAGATAAGGTGGTTAGGAAGGCACATGGGATACTTGCCTTTATTAGCCGAGGCATAGAATATAAGAGCAGGGAAGTTATGATGGAGCTGTATAAAACGCTAAATAGGCTGCAGCTGGAGTACTGTGTGCAGTTCTGGGCACCACACTATAGGAATGATGTGATTGCACTGGAGAGGGGGCAGAGGAGATTCACCAGGATGTTGCTTGGGCAGAAGCATTTCAACTATGAAGAGAGACTGGTAAGGCTAGGGTTGTTTTCCTTCGAGCAAAGAAGGCTGAGGGGGGACCTGATTGAGGTATACAAAATTATGAGGGGCATTTTTAGGTTAGATAGGAAGAAACTTTTTCCCTTAGGGGAGGGGGCATAGATTTAAGGTAAGGTGTAGGAGGTTTAGAGGGGATTTGAGAAAAACATTTTTCACCCAGAGGGTGGTTGGAATCTGCAACACACTGCCTGAAGGGGTGGTAGAGGCAGGAATCCTCACAACATTTAAGAAGTATTTAGATGAGCACTTGAAATGCCAGAGCATACAAGGCTATGGGCCAAGTGCTGGAAAATTGGATTAGAATAGATAGGTGCTTGATGGCCGGCACAGACACGAAGGGCCTGTTTTTGTGCTGTGTAACTTTATGACTCTATATTCCATCACAGTGTATTTACTCTCATCTCCCAAAGGGACTGAATTTTGTTGGAGTACAATTCTATCAAAGAATGGTCAGCCTTATCACATCCTGAAGTACTTAAAATTTAATTGGATTACTTTTGAAGCAGAGTCGCTGTTACATTGTGCAAATTGGCTACTGTGTTTGCCAGAAGAAAATCCCAGAAACAGCAAATGAATTAATGAATGACAGAACATCTGCTTTTGATGTTATTTGAGAAAGGAATTTTGAGCAGCACATCAGAACTACCTGCTCCTCTTTCAACAATGCCACAGGAACCTTTGCATCCATCTGGCAGATGGGGCACGGGTTTAATGATTCAACTGAAAGATTGCAAATCTGACAGGGTGGTGCTCCATTGAAGGGCAAGTCTAGATTATGTGCTTAGGCTCACAGTGGCAGCTTGAAACCACAATCTTCTGATTTGGAGGCAAGAGCACTGCCAACTGAATCAAGCTGACATGGGTGCAGTCAACCCGTGACTGCTTCAAGGCAGTGGCCATTTTTAATGTGACAGTGTCAAGGGGTAAGGGGGGGAAGACAGTGGCATAGTGGTAATGTCACTGTACTAGTAATCCAGAGGACTGGCAACACAGGTTCAAATCCCACCATGGTAGATAATGGAATTTAAATACAATTAATTAATAAAAATCAGTAATGGTGCCATGAAACTATTATTGATTGTCTGGTTCACTAATATCCTTTAGGGAAGGAAATCTGTTATCCTTACCTATCTGGCCTACACGTGACTGCAGACCCACAGCAATGTGGTGACTCTTAAATGCCCTCTGAAATATCCTAGCAAGCCACTCAGTTGTCAAGGGCAATTTGGGATGGACAACAAATGCTGGCCTTTCCAGTGATGCCCACATCCCATGAAATAATAAAAAAACAAGGCTTTTCCATTGTGGAATAGCACAGCTGAGGCCTGTCCTGAGTGGTGACTTGAAAATAATTAATATTGCAAACACTGGCTGACTTTTCCTCCCCGTTGGTTAATTGTTCACGTCCCAATTTCTGCCAAAGCAATTTTTTAATAAAAATCTATCAAATTTCAAATGTTTTTAAAGTTGGTCAATGGAGCTGGAATGTTGAGAGGGGGGTGATGGTGGGAGGAATAGGGTAGCTGTCCACATCTACTTTGTATACAGTGTTATGAACCTGTAGTTTTTTTTGGGAAGTATGCAGTGTGCCTTTAAGGCTGGAAAATGATCAGTACTACTTTAAGGCAACAAGTTCCAGGGACTGTGAGTCAAAGAGTGCATTTTTGGTTACCTGGCAACAGCCATTCAAAGACCAAGGACATAAGATACAATGTTGCCAATTGACATTTGAAACTAGCTGAAAAACTGGCTTTTGAGACATCATTAACGGAGACACAGACAGCTGGGATAGCATGTACTGAAGGAAAAGAGAGTTCTCCCTCAGTTTATTTAACCCTATTTATTATACTCTCAGAATTCTGATTAGTCAAGCCAGATTATTTTCTTAAAAGAAAATAACCAAGTACTTCAACTACTGAACTGTAATTGCTGAATTCATCACTGGAGAAGAAGAACATCACTTCAACTTCTAAAATGAACCACTGACTGTCCTACTGTTAAAGAACCTTTCCCCCCCCCCCCCCATCAGACGACTGTGAGGACCTCAAGCAACTTTGGACTGTTCCACATTGGAAGATTCCACTTCAGCAGGAGCATAAATCTGCAAGGACATTAAGTTTTCTATTTTAAATGTTTTTATCTTAGTAGTGTTTAAGAGTTTAGTTTTTCTAATAAATAGTTAATTTGTTGATTTAAAGACATCTGGTTTGGTTTGCCTCGTTCAGGTGTTAAGAGATGGTTCAATTTGGCTGTGGTTTTCTTTAATTTGGAAAGTTTAAAATGATATGTTAGGCAATCTGTGGAAGGACGGGACTGAATCACCAGTACTTTTCTCCCTCCACAATCAGAATCATATATTTTGATTGGGGGCTTTGTCTCGAGTGGTTGGTTGTAACAACAGTAATGAAACTCCTGCCACCTTCAAGAGAGAGTTTCAACCATCTGCTCCAACCTGAAACAATTCAGGCACAACTCATTCTGTGGACCATTACAGCACATTTGCAGGACATAATGGATACCAAATTACAGTGTCTATGGTAATAAAAGTGTGAGAGACATATGAAAAGAGAGCAAACTTAAAGACAGAGAGGGACACAAAAATTATAGAAGCAGAGAGATAATGACAGCAAAACAGTCAAAATTCTATTAGGTCTGTATCACCACAGGAGATCAACTGGTGTATTTTACCAGAAGATGTACTGAATTGGCTCATCTGCTAAAAGTAATATAAAAACAAAGAGGAGAGGTGGTGGTGTAGTGGTAATGTCAATGAACTAGAAACCAGAGGCCTAGGCTAATGCTGTGGAGTCATGGGTTTGAATCTCTCCATGTGTTATGACCGAAGCAGAAGGAGTACACTGTCTTTTCTAGTTCCACTTCTCCACAGGTCGCAACATTTTTTAAAAATGTTTACCCAGTTACCAATACAGCTAATCATATCCTCTATTTTGTATCCCAGAATAAAATACACCAACCAGGTTTCTTTAATAAACAACTAAATTATCAGTTTATTATCAAACAAGATCTATCCAGTAATGAAGCAAAGCATTAACACACAAATTGAAATATGAAAGTTCCCTTTTTAAATTCCCCACACACAAACTCACACACACACTGAAAGAATTACAGAAATTCTCTCTGCAGAGGACTTTTATAACAAAAAAATTTTTTGGCCAAATACTTGTTAATTCTTGAAAGAAAAATATGGAACGATGTTAGTTGTCCCTTTTTTGGTCTGGTGTCCCAAATAAGCATAGATGGCTGTCACTGGGATCTTTCTCGAGCAGTTCTTTTCAGGCAGCATTGAGGATCAATTTGGCAGGCTTTTCAGGAGAAATGCAGCATCAGTTTCTCTATTTCTTACACTTGATTCCCAGGAAGTTCTCAAAGAGATGGAAGAGGGTGAGCTGATGGTGGCCACTCTCATGACTGGTTTTCTCCAATTGTCTTCAAAACAGTTAACACCCCAACACACTTTCCAAAGTGAAACCAAAAACAATATCTCAAGAGTCAAGCCCCCTGACCCCTATAAATCTTGACCTATCACTTCTCTGTAAATATCTTCCCCAGGTCAACAAGGTTTCTGTTGTTTATTTCTTAAAGCACATGACCTCCAGCAAGGCTGTTGTTAAACAACATCTCAGTGTCCTTTCAATGAACTGCGAACAAAGTCCAGCTTCTGTAAAATCTTCAGCCTTCCAATGAATGCATCTTCACAATTTAAATACAAGCCTTCAAAGCATATACTTAACAAAAATATAGAAGCACTTTCGTAACACACGGCAGATGGTGCAATTTGAATTCAATTAATAAAAATCTGGAATTAAAAAGCTAGTCTAATGGTGACCATGACACCATTGCCGATTGTTGTAAAAACCCATCTGATTCACTAATTTCTTTTAGGAAAGGAAATCTGCCATCCTTACCTGGTCTGGCCTACATGTGAGTCCAGACTCACAGCAATGTGGTTGACTCTTAAATACCCTCTGAAATAGCCCACTCATGCAACATTCAGTTGTATAAAACTTCTACAAAGACTAATAAAAGGAATGAAATTGACGGACCACCCGGCATCATTCCAGGACCTAGGCACTGGAAACGACAACGGCATATCCAATCCTGTCGACCCTGCAAAGTGCTCCTTACTAACATCTGGGGGCTTGTGCCAAAATTGGGAGAGCTGTCCCACAGACTAGTCAAGCAACAGGCTAACACAGTCATACTCACCGAATCATAACTTACAATGTCCCTGACACCACCATCACCATCCCTGGGTATGCCCTGCCCCACCGGCCTGGCCAACCCACCAGAGGTGGTGGCACAGTGGTATAGAGCTGGGAGGGATTTGCCCTGGGAGGCCTCAACATTGACCGGACCCCATGAAGTCCCATGGCATCAGGTCAAACATAGGCAAGGAAACCTCCTACTGATTACCAACTACCAACCCCCACTCGGCTGATTAATCAGTGCTTCTCCATGTTGAACACCAATTGGAAGAAGCACTAAGGGTAGCAAGGGCACAGAATGTACTCTAGGTGGGGGACTTCAATGTCCATCATGAAGAGTGACTCGATAGCACCACTGACTGAGCTGGCTGAGTCCTAAAGGACATAGCTGTTAGACTGGGTCTGCAGCAGGTGGTGAGGGGACCAACAACAGGGAAAAATCTATTTGACCTTGTTCTGACCAATCTACCTGTCGCAGATGTCCATGACAGTATTGGTAGGAGTGACCACCACATAGCCCTTGTGGAGAATAAGTCCCATCATCACATTGAGAATACTCTCCATTGTGTTGTGTGGCACTACCACTGTGCTAAATAGGATAGATTTCGAACAGATCTAGCAACTCAAAACTGAGCATCCATGAGGCACTGTTGGCCATCGGCAGCAGCAGAATTGTACTCAACCACAATCTGTAACCTCATGGCTCGGAATATCCACCACTGTACCATTAGCATCAAGCTGGGGGACCAACCCTGATTCAATGAAGAATGCAGGAGGGCATGCCAGGAATAGCACCAGGCATACCTCAAAATGAGGTGTCAACCTGGTGAAGCTACAACACAGGACTACTTGCATGCCAAACAGTGGAAGAAGCATGCGATAGACAGGGCTAAGCGATCCCACAACCAAAGGATCAGATCTAAGCTTTACAGTCCTGCCACTTCAAGTCGTCAATGATGGTGGACAATTAAACAACTAACAGGAGGAGAAGGCTCCACAAATATTCTGATTCTCAACAATTTGGAAGCCCAGTATACCAATGCAAAAGACAAGGCTGAAACATTTGCATCCATCTTCAGCCATGTAGTGCCGAGTGGATGATTCATCTTGGCCTCCTCCTGAGGTCCCCAGCATCACAGATGCCAGTCTTCAGCCAATCTGATTCACTCCATGCAATATCAAGAAATGGCTGAAGGCATTGGATACTGCAAAGGCTATGGGCCCTGACAACATTCCGGCAAGGACTGAAGACCTGTGCTCCAGAACTTGCTGCACCACTAGCCAAGCTGTTCCAGTACAGCTACAACACTGGCATCTACCCGGCAATGTGGAAAATTGCCCAGGTATGTCCTATACATATAAAGCAGGACAAATCCAACATGGCCTACTCCCACCCTATCAGTCTACCCTCAATCATCAGCAAAGTGATGGAAGGGGTCGTTGGCAGTGTTATCAAGTGGCACTTGCTCAGCAATAACCTGCTCACTGATGCTTAGTTTGGGTTCCGTCAGGGTCACTCAGCTCCTGACCTCAGTACAGCCTTTGTCTAAGCATAGACAAAAGTGCTGAACTCCAGAGGTGAGGTGAGAGTGACTGCCCTTTACATCAAGGCAGCATTTGACCGAGTATGGCAAACTGCAGTCAATGGGAATCAGGGGAAATATTCTCTGCTGGTTGGAGTCATACCTAGCACAAAGGAAGATGGTTGTGGTTGTTGGAGGTCAATCATCTCAGCTCCAGGATATTACTGCAGGAGTTCCTCAGGATAATGTCCTGGGCCCAACCATCTTCAGCTACTTCATCAATGACCTTCCCTCCATCATAAGGTCAGAAGTGGGGAC
This sequence comes from Heterodontus francisci, assembly GCF_036365525.1. Lineage (NCBI taxonomy): Eukaryota > Metazoa > Chordata > Chondrichthyes > Heterodontiformes > Heterodontidae > Heterodontus > Heterodontus francisci. Next base: position 39,787,212 of record NC_090372.1, read on the forward strand.
GTTCGCTGATGATTGCACAATGTTCAGTACTATTTGCAACTCATCAGATACTGAAGCAGCCCGTGTCCAGATGCAGCAAGACCTGAACAACATCCAGGCTTGGGCTGAGAAGTGGTAAATAACATTCGCGCCACACAAGTGCCAAGCAATGACCTTCTCAAACAAGGGAGAATCTAACCATCGTCCCTTGATGTTCAATGGCATTACCATCGCTGAATCCCCCACTATCAACATCATGGGGGTTACCATTGACCAGAAACTGAACTGGACCAGCCACATAAATACTGTGGCTTCAAGAGCAGGTCAGAGGCTGGGAATTCTGCAACACCTAACTGCAAGACACAAGTCAGGAGCGTGATGGAATACTCTCCACTTGCCTAGTTGGGTGCAGCTCCAACAACACTAAAGAAGCTTGACACCTTCCAGGATAAAGCAGTCCACTTGATTAGCACGCCATCTACCACCTTCAACATTCACTCCCTTCACCACTGACGCACAACAGCAGCATCAACAAGATGCACTACAGCAACTCACCAAGGCTCCTTCAAACGCATCTTCCAAACCTGTGACCTCTGCTGTCTAGAAGGACAAGGGCAGCAGATACATGGGAACACCACCACCTGCAAGTTCCCCTCCAAGCCACACACCATCCTGACTTGGAACTATATTGCTGTTCCTTCATTGTCACTGGGTCAAAATTCTGGAATTCCCTTCCTAACAGCACTGGGAGTGTACCTACACCCCAAGGACTGCAATGTTCAAGAAGGCAGCTCACCACCATCTTCTCAAGGGCAATTATGGATGGGCAATATATGCTGGCCTTGACAACGACACCCACATCCCATGAATGAATAAAAATAGAGACCTTTGGGGGCTATTACTAGTGTCTCTAGGTTATCCCATGTTGTAGTGTTTCATTGTTTAGACATCGTTGTTAGCAACAGTACAGTAGTGCTCATTTTGTAGAGGAAGTTCCTTTAAGTTACATTATTCTGTTCCAGTCCCGTAACATAATAAATAGAGCAGAGCTTTACAGTATCACATAGCAGATAGTTATTTTCAAAATATCCCCTCCCGGATTATTTTCTACTCGCAATTCACAAGGATGATTGAAATACATCAGTAAATGGTATAGATTTCTTACTTTATAAAATTGGGTTAGCTTAGTAAAATAAACATCACCTTTCATTTACAGAATTCTTGGAAGAATCCAAATCATTTCAATTTTCTGTGGCATTTTTGTTTTTTTGCCAGAATTAAATGAAGCAAATAATGAGTAAGTGTTGTTTACTTCTTGTGTATTTAAGTTAATTGCAGATGATTCAGATAAACAAGAAGTATAGCACACAGGATGTAAAAAATTAGGTTTGAGAACATCTATTTGGGGAGGCTCAGGGGTTCCTACGATGACCCCAGAGGAATATTTGTTCCTATGAAAATCATATTCTCTGCATGGAAAGGGAAATATGACAAAAATGCCCATTTCCCCTTTACGCTCTTGCTGAAGCAACTGGGAATTGCAGGCAACAAAGTCTACTAGATCTCCATGTAGCCAGAATGTTTCCTATTGTTCAGTAGTAAATGCACCACCCGGGTGGCATTAAAGCACAAAGGATGTTGAGAATACGGGTCAATCTCTGATCAGTGCCCTTACCCACTCTCATCTGGCACAGTGGTGTGGTTGCTGCAATTTTCTTTGGAATCCTGAGGCTAGGGACTTTTTTAAAATATTAAAAAACTATGATGAACAGTTAAGCCAATGGTGCAGGGCACTATAAAGCTTGACAAGAGTAAAAGAAAAAAGATCAGGAAGTCAGTGTTTACCATAGAACCATAGATGTTTACAGCATGGTCTATTAATGTGATGCTAAACCTGTGCTCTAAAAGGTAGACAATTGCAAGAAAAAAGGAAGATTGAGAGAGGTTAAGAGCTCTACAGTTTTGAGGTTGTTCAGCTGAAGGAGCTAGAGCAGAAGATTGTGTGCTGAGTCTTGACTTCCAACACAATAAAGATGTAGGAAAGAGAAAGACCATATAAGATGGTCTAGTTTAGAAAAAACAAGCAATAAAAGTTCAAGAAGAACTGTCCATAGTAGTTTCAAAAAAATAGAGACAAAAAGGTTGAGAGAGAAAAAGAGGTTGAGGCTGGCAGTTAGAGATGGATCAAATATCAGATGGCATGTTTATTCTTCTGTCTTACCTAGAAATGCAAGACAGATGCCACAAGAAGTTGTAACGTTTAGGCTTTATGCAGAGTTAAGATTTGTTGAGAGGAAGAGGAATGTTAGTCTTCATGAGGAAGCCAAGCTTCTTGGTGGGAGGCAGCTTGTTTAGAACTGCATGGTATAATACCCAGATAAATGCGTAGCGATTTCCTAGACAAAGGCAAATTACACACTGCAGTGTTGAAGAACATAATTAAAAGGCGTAACATAGCTAGAAAGCTCACCAGTGAATTGGCTAGATCAAAAACCATACTGCTAATAATAAATTACATTCGCGTTTTTGAGTTGAAGGATATTTTGAGGGATAACACCAGCTTCCATAACTTTGGGAAAAAAAAGTTGTAATGGCAATAGGGCAGTAGTTAGAAATGTATGAGTGCTCCTGTTTGTTACAGATAGGGTGAAAATAAATTAATTTCAAGGAGAAAAAATGGGGAGAAAGCAAAATTGAATAAATAGGATAAGTACAAAATTTTAAACAATGCGTATGTCTTAGTCGATCCAGAAAGCAGAAGATTTGCACTGTTTATTTTATGAATGCCAGGAGAGGATAAAATTGGTTTGGTTATGATCATTGTTTGAATAAACTCCAGCAGTCTCCATTTTCACCCATGAAGAATTTCTATTTTGGTGAAATGCTGAAAGATTGTTAATGCCCAACCAAACATACCTCTATTCAAATGCTAATTTCCATTAATTCTGCTCATCCTTCCCTTCCAATGGTCCTATGAAAGTGCTGTTTTGCATGACATTCAGCCTCAAACACTGCTTCGCGGTTGACGGAATTTATTAATGTCCTATTTGACCTTGAGCTGATCTTCCAACAGATATCCTCTCCATTACAAAGACTGCCTACTTCCAATTCCGTAATACCGCCCATCTTCACCCCTTCTTCAGCACATCAGCTGCTGAAGCTCTCATCCATGCTTTTGTTACTTCCAGACTCAGCTATTCTAAAGCTCTTCTGGCTAGAATCATACTGAATCATAGAATTGTTACAGTGCCGAAGGAGGCCATTTGGCCCACTGTGTCTGCACCAGCTCTCCTAATGAGCATTTCACCTTGTGCCACTCCCCCATTATCCACATTCCATAAACTAACTCTGCTTCTCTCTCCACAGATGCTGCCAGACCTGCTGAGTATTTCCAGCATTTCTTGTTTTTATTTCAGATTTCCAGCATCCACAGTATTTTGTTTTTATTTAAGGCAAAAGATGTGTCCTTCAAAACAATCAACACCAAGTTGGAGGAACATTAAAACCCTTAGCCACTAGAGATAACTGAAAGCTACAAATTTGGAACCAGGTATCAGAAAAGTAGTGAAACAGCTGGTGAGTGCATTGTGCTACTGAGGAATCTATCACTACAATGCAACTTAGGCACATTCTTATACCGTGCATTACGAGACATATTTGTGTGTGGACTGGTGGATGAAAGAATCCAATTTAAATTATTAAACGTACAAAATCTTACATTTGAGTTAACCTGCTCTTTCTATGGATATGGCATTAAAGAATGCTCAGGAATTTCATATTGTACCAGTGACTAGTTAAGCTTCTGTCCACTGTCAGAAGGCTTCTGCCAAGCTTACAGTGGAGAGACTTAGTCAGGTTTAGTCACTTGTTATTGCTTAAGGGCAACCACACAGTACAAGCATGTCAGTATAGAAATGCCAAGTGCTTTAATTGCCAAAGAAAGGCCATATTACAAATGCTTGCCCAGCAAAGACCAAAGCAGGAAAGGGAACTCATTCCAGTGGTAATAGAAAACAGCAATGTCACAAGAGTGGAGTTCACATTGAAGTGAATCCAGAGTGCCTCAGTGAAGAGGAGCTAGAGTTATACAGTATTTATGCCACAAGCAATCACTCAAATGACAGACTTTTGTACAAAGGTGTTCGTAAATCAACAGCACATCAATATGCACATTGATATGGCTGCCGATCACTCCATTATGAGTAGGGATACATATGAGAGCAAATTCAGTGAAGTACCTCTAACTGAGAGCACAGTTCAGTTGAAAACCTACTCTGGTGAGGTGTTAGAAACGTGTGGACAAATGGAGTGCAATGTCCAATATAAGGGTAATTCCCTCAAGTTACCCAGTGTTGTAGCAAGATATGTCAACAAATCAACTTTAGTGGGCAAAGACTGGATTCGCAAGCTGAAGTTAGACTGGAAGTATATTTTCCAAGGTGAGACGACCAACAAGCTTGATCAGCTATTGAATAGTTATAGGAATATTTTCAAGGGCAGCTATAAAGGCATAATCAGTATGAATGCGCAATTCTGAATCAGACCTGATGCAAAACCAGTATATTGCAAAGCTAGGCCGGTTCCTTATGCTCTCAAAACCCAGGTTGAACAGGAGCTAAAGAAGCTAGAGAGAAATGGTGTGTGAGTGAAAACTTATCACAGTGATTAGGCAACCCCAATTGTGGTAGTGCCCAAGTCAGACAAAACCGTAGGACAATGTGGGGACTACAGAGTCACAATCAGCCAGGCATTGGATGATAAGCAGCATCCACCACTGACCTCTCATTATTTGTGTGCCCAGTTAAAGGGGTCCAAGCTATTCACAAAAACAGACTTATCCCATGCTTACGCACAGCTCAATGTGGATCGAAAAAGTTAGCAGTATTTCACTACTCATTCATTATGACACAAATCGTGACTTAAAACTAGCATGTGACATTTCAAACTCTGGAGTTGGAGCAGTGATCAGTCATGTCATGGATGTGGTCAACATGAAGCTACCCAATGGTATGAAGACTTCTTCAAAAATCTTCCAAGCTACAATTGATAAGATTTTGCAAGAAGTGCTGCATTGCTTATGCAAGAGCAATAGAGGAAGAGAATCTTCATGTTTTGGATGAAGTGTTAAATAACCTTAATGATCACAATGTGAAGTTGAAAAAGAGTAGATGTGCTTTCGTATAATCCGAGGTATTGTACCTTGGCCTGAAAATCAATGATAAAGGACTACAAACAGTAAAAGAGAAGATGGAGGCTATAGTCAATGCCCCAAAGTCAAAACATGTTTCTAAGCATGGTCTAATACTACTAGTGATTTCTGTCTGAGCTTGCAACAATGTTAGCTCCATTACATGAGTTGTTGAAGAAAGATGTGAAATGGGAATGGTCTAACGCAAAACAAGATGCTTATGATGCATGTAAGGGAAGCTTGACCAGTAATTCACTACTCATTCATTATGACACAAATCGTGACTTAAAACTAGCATGTGACATTTCAAACTCTGGAGTTGGAGCAGTGATCAGTCATGTCATGGATGTGGTCAACAGAAGCCCACTGCATTTGTGTCGCATACCCTGACCAAAAGTGAACTCAATTATACACAGATAGAAAAGGAAGCGCTTGGAATCATCTTCGGAATCAAAAAGTTTCACCAGTTTTTGTTCGGTAGAAACTTCAAGTGAGTAACAAACGATAAACCCCTAATTGCTATTCTGGAACCAAAGTATAGCAAGAGGTTTTATTTATTGGCCTAGCCTAGACAGTGACTTAGAAACATTGGTTAGTAAATGTATTTGCCAAAACTGTAGAAATAAGCCACCTAAAACTCCTTTGCAATTGTAGCCATGCCAACTCAACCATTTCAAAGAGTTCATGTAGACTTTGTGAGAAGCAAAATGACAATTTCTCAGTACTCTTGTTAGCGGTTCGAAGTGGATCAAGGTAAAGCACATGGGTCAAAACACCAACTCTGAACGAACAATAGACAAGTTATGGTCTATTTTTGCTTGTCATGGTTTACTATTTGAACTTGCCTCAGATAATGATCTTCAATTTCATTCTGCTCTATTCCAAAATTTCATGAAGCAAATTGGTATCAAACATGCCCTCACTCCTCCTTACCATCCGGCATCAAATGAAACAGCTGAAAGATTCATTAGGATAGTTAAAGAAGCACGAAAGAAACAAATGCTGCTCAAATTTCAGTATGAAACAGCAGTTTGCTAACTTCTTGCTGAAGTATCGAACAACCCCATACTCCACTACAGGATATACACCTGCTGAGTTTTTGGTGAAGAGAAGGTTAAGGACATGTTTGAGTCTAGTCCTACCAAATTTGACTGCTAAAGTTGAACACAAACAGTTCAGTCAAAAACGTCAGTATAACACAAACAAGAGAGAATGCAGTTTCAGGCAAAATGAGCATGTTCGTGTTTTGAGCCCCCCCTCACAAGTCACACAAATGGGATGTGGGAAATGTAGTGGAACCAAAAGATATTTGGTTGAAATTGATGGAAAGGTAAGAAACGTTCATGTAGATCACATGATCCCAGCAAGAGATGAACGAAAACATGAGCATGATCCATTTGATCGAAAGTTCATGCTAGAGTGTCATGCAGGCTCCCACCTGCCAAGAATGAGGCACATTAATTTCGCCACACGAACATTGATTTTTAAACTGTTACTGGTGTAAAGAAAGAACTTGCTCTTTGAAAGAAAGCAACACCAGACCCTTGACTGGAAAGACATTTGAATATTTGCAGACGGTGCTTAAAAGGGACAAAAGAACATTCCCTGATACATTCAATCCACAATGGACTTTTGATTACCAGACGTTGAAGGTGCAAGAGCTAGCATTCCAGCTTGACTGCTAAAATGGCCGAATACACAAACAGACATGGTCAGAGCAGTTTAGTCACATGACTAACTGACTGTTGCAGGTTTTTTTTCAACTTGCCACAGAGAATTTGGGGAGAAAGTTGTTTGCTCCTGGACTGAAAAGACCTCTCATGGCTGGCTTGCCACAACCTTTCCTGTCTGCTTCCATCTCTTTCTCACAGAACTCCAAGACCCACTGAACACACATAAACCCCGAGAGAGAAAAGTCTCCAACAGTGAACAAGGTTTAAGAAGAATACCGGGCCCCAACGAAAAGTAAGATCTACCAACAAACAAAGACTACAGTGAGTTTGAAGCACAATAACAAAATCCCCTCTTCAGAGATTGCCTCAAATCTTTCCACTATTTTCCTCCTGCTCTTTTCTGTCTCTATTTGCATGTGTGTACAGTGTATGCATGCTAGCGTGGGGTGTGGCATGTAGCCGTAATAAATTTCATTTTTCTTCTTTAAACCTAAGAAAGCCCATTTGTGCTCATTTCTTTGTCTTATAATTGGAAAGCGCTGAACAAGGATTCACCAAGGGGAAGATCAAAACACAGTGTGTTTAGAAACAAAACCCTGTTACAGTAAGACCAGGTGAAGGCTGAAAGGGAACCCCCTAGACCTCTTTCTCACCTGGTCGTAACAGAAATTTGGGTGCTAGCATCCGGAATTGACCCACAGACAAATGAGAGAAATTGGAAGTGGGTAGCCAAATTGTTCACAATCAAAAAAGAGCAAGATTAATACAGGTTTTCTTGTGGTTGTGTGTGATTGAATACTAACATGTCTGCAGCTGAAGCGAATGGCACTCCAAGCCAGGGTGAAGTAACTTGGGATAAGTTAAAAGTACTGTTTATGGAGGGGTTGAAGAAAATAGCTGAGCAGTGTGGGATCACTATACATGGCAAGGCTAGGAAGTCTGAACTCTTAAGGCTAGTGGCCAACCATTTTTCCCCTGAGTCTGAAGAAGCAGAAGCAGTGTTAGAAGCAGACCCAGACCGGGTATTATTAGCAAAGATACAATTGGAACAAAGGAAACTTGAATTTGAGGAAAGAGAGAGGGAGAAAGAAAGAGCCTTTTAGATGGAACGTGAAGAAAAACAAAGACAGGAGATGGAACGAGAGAGGAGAGAGAGAAAGAAAGATTGAGAAGGAACGAGAGAGAGGGGACAGAGAGAAAGAATACTCCAGAAAGAATGCAAAGAGAGTTGAAGCGGCTTGAGTTAACTAAGGGGCGACAGAGTTAACCCAGTGAAAGCATGACCAATATGGAGGAGCATAATTCAGGGCTGGGTACAAAATTGCTAAAACTCACTCAACTATTCCCAAAATTCAATGAGGAAGATGTGGAAGTACTTTTTGTGCCTTTTGAGAAACTGGCAAGGCAGTTAAAATAGCTAGCAGAGACCTGGTCTCTTTTAGTACAAAGCAAGCTAACTGGAAAAGCCCATGAGGTGTATTTCTTGTTGCCAGATGAGAGTTCATCAAATTATGAACTGACCAAAAATGCTATTCTCGGGGCATATGAATAAGTACCCGAAGCCTACTGCCAAAAGTTTAGAACCCTCAAAAAGAAAGTTAATCAAACTTATCTGGAGTTTGAAAGAAGTAAGCAGCTGGCTTTTGATCAATGGCTGAGGGCTGTTAAAGTACAGCTAGCTATGAGACTCTCAGAGAAGTAATTCTGTTAGAGGAATTTAAAAACTCTCTCCCATTCTCAATAAAGACCCATGTAGAGGAGCAGTGGGTTCAGAGAGCCCGGCAAGCGGCCGTTCTGGCCGATGAGTTTGCTTTAATTTATGTCAGTTTCCGGGGAGAACCTTTCCTAACGACCCCCACAAATCTGAAACAGACAAAGGGTGGGAAGGTGATCTCCACCCAGGCAGTCGTGGGAGAGAAAGGAAAGCAGGAGACACAGGGGGCCCTCCTCCGGCCAAAAAGGAAGGTGCTGTGAGCAAGAGTGAGACCCAGAGACCTGTAAGCTTCCATGTAATAAGGCAGGGCATTTAAAAGCTCACTGCTGGAAACCAAAGGGAAAACCGGTAGGGTTAATCAGGGAACACCCGCTCAGTGAAGACGGAACCCTGATGGAAAGCACAGAACAAGCTGAGGCTTCAACTGCAATAAGAGTGCAACCCAGGAAGCTTACTATGGCCAGTGCAGGAAAAGTTAATAGGATTCCTGAAGGTTATCAGGTTTTTGTGTCCGAAGGGAAAGTAACCCCATATCCCTCGAGTGGGGCAAGCAAGCCCATAGTGATTCTCAGGGACACAGGGGCTACTAGATCCCTTTTACTGGGAAAAGGCCTGAACTTTCCCCCAGAGAGTGCAGTGCACACCAAAATGGTGGTGAATGGTATTGGAGGGCAGTGTATGCCTGTACCTGTACACCGGGTGCACCTGGAGTCTGACCTAGTTTCAGGACCAGTCACCATAGGGATTGACCCTAGTTTGCCTGTGCACAGGGTTGACCTGCTCCTAGGTAATGATCTGGCGGGGGTGAAAGTGGTTGCCCCCGCCAGTAGTGAAAGAAAGACCACAGGAGGTCAGAGAGACAGGGCAGTGGTGGGAGAGGGTCCCCTGCAGTTTCCCTGACTGTATAGTGGATCAGGCCATGATCAAACCAGCTCCCCCAGAGGAGACTGCATTTGCACTGCAGGCCGATGACCATGAGGTCCGCCTGTCTGAGACTTACTTTGGAAAGTCAGGAAAGGCAGGGAATTAATTAAATGGATTTTCCCTCGCTGAGGCTCGTGAGCTGACCCAGTATTGCGAGGCTGCCCAGTCTGAAAGTGAAGCAGAGGGAGTCCCTGACTGGTACTATTTAAAGAATGAGGTACTGATGAGGAAATCGAGTTCTACTCACAGACCTGAGAGCAAAGAGTGGACAGGAGTTCACCGGTTAGTGGTGTCACAGAGGTACCAGGGAGAACTATTAAGAAGGGCCCACGAGACTACAGTGGCTGTACATGCCAATATACGAAAGACCAAAGCCCGCATAAGACAACGGTTTGACTGGCCAAAACTCCACAAAGATGTGGTGGAGTACTGCAGGAGTTGCCACATGTGCCAGGTTGAGGGGAAACCCCAACCTAGAGTGAAACCTGCACCCCTAAGTCCTGTACCAGTGTGAGAAGGACCCTCTAGCAGAGGGCTGGTGAACTGTAAAGGACCCCCACTGAGAACAAAAGGGGACAGGCAGGCACACGGCTGGCAAAAGTTTGGAAAGATAAGGAGGAAAAGCGACCAAGAGGGTAGGTTAAAGGAAGTCTGGGAGGAATCCCGGTTGAAAACCCCTACTGTCTGGTCAGCCAACCCCAAAAAACATGAAAAGTTAGACCCCACATCATCCTATGTAAATGCAGACTCCAGAAGCACCCCACAAGAGTTGCAAACAACATTTAAAGGAAGCTGCAGAGACAAAGAAAGACGTGTAGGGGCAGAAACCATGAGGGTGATGCCTCACCTAGTCGAAGTACCATGGGAGGTGCAGTAGGGTCTGCACAAATACCTGCAGGCAGGAATGTCCCAAAGAACAAAGGGTAGATTAACAATGAATCCTCCCCCACAGTCACAGGAAAAGGGAACCACCCATCCCCTGAAGTCAAAAGCCTTTACATGACTCAGCAAAGCACTGAGAGTTCAGGATAGGCCCACCCACTATTAACTCTCCTGGGGAAAAAAAATGACCTCAACCGAACCAACATTCTAGGCAGTCATGGCAATGGGCAAACTGAAGAAAAGCTTCCCCAAAGGACCACATGGTTACTGGGATGCCAAAAAGGAGACATTAAAGCAGAACTGGCACCCAGAAAAGACAATATTAATAAGCTTTAAGAGTTATGAATGAATGGAAATGAATGAGAGAAAAGCGTGGTTTTTCTTTCTGTATCTTATATTTCTCTCAAACCTTTTCATGAAATGCGCCTTTTTTCTTCAAATTGCATTTCATTCCCCCGGGTGTGAAGGTGTCATGCAGGCCCCCACCTGCCAAGAATGAGGCACTTTAATTTTGCAACACGAACATTGATTTTTAAACTGTTACTGGAGTAAAGAAAGCAACAGCAGACCCTTGACTGGAAAGATATTTGCATATTTACAGACAGTGCTTCAAAGGGACAAAAGACCATTCCCTGATACATTCAATCCACAATGGACTTTTGATTACTAGACGTTGAAGGTGGAGGAGCTAGCATTCCAGGTTGACTGCTAAGATGGCCGAATACACATCAGACATGGGCAGAGCATTTAGTCACGTGACTAACTGACTGTTGCAGATTTTTATTTAACTTGCCACAGAGAATTTGGGGAGAAAGTTGTTTGCTCCTGGACTGAAAAGACCTCTCGTGGCTGGTTTGCCACAACCTCTCCTGTCTGCTTCCATCACTTTCTCACAGAACTCCAAGATCCATTGAAGATACATGAACCCCGAGAGAGAAATGTCTCCTACAGTGAACAAGGTTTAAGAAGAATACTGGGCCCCAACGAAAAGCAAGATCTACCTACAAGCAAGGACTACAGCGAGCTCGAAGCACAGTAACAAAAACCTCTTTTCTTCTGCTCTTTTCTGTCTCTATTTGCGTGTGTGTATAGCATATGCATGCTAGCGTGGGGTGTGGCATGTATCCATAGGCATTAACCAAATTAGAGTTTAAGTTTAAACTTTAATAAATTTCATTTTTCTTCTTTAAACCTAAGAAAGCCTGTTTGTGTTCATTTCTTTGTCTTTTAATTGGAAAGCGGTAAACAAAGATTCACCCAGGAGGAGCTCAAAACACAGTGTGTTGAAAAACAAAACCCTGTTACAGTAAGACCAGGTGAAGGTTGAAAGGGAATCCCCCTAGACCTCTTTCTCACGTGGTTGTAACACAGAGTTTGAACCAGTTCAGACTTCACTTTCTGTAAGAACAATTTTTGAGAAAGCATCTTCTTTAAGTCCAGAACCTAAACAAAGCAGTCCAAAACCTGAGTTGACACCAAAACCTCTTAGGAGATCAGAACGACTTTGTAGACTAGTTATTAAATTTGATTTGTAGATATAGTTCAATAAAGAAAAACAAAAAGATACTTTTCTTTTGAAAAGGGAGCAGTGTAAAGTATTTGAATATAATGCTAATGACGTAAATAAACACTTCCTTGAACTTGCTATGTTTGGTGTTCATTTCATCTGCTATTGGCACCCAAATATATTACAGGTCAGTCCTTAAAAGCTATGTCTTTAACCAGGTTTTTGGCCATCTGCCTTAATTTCACCTTAAGTGGCTCAGTGTCAAATTTGGCATTATAACGCTTCTGCAAAGTGCCTTGGGCCATTTTATTATGTTAAAGGCACTACCTAAGCATAAGTTTTTTCTGTTCTTGTTTTTTATTCTTGTTGTACGATAAACTAAACATTACAATGGCCATACTGGGGTGGAGTGGGGGAGGGACAAATTCTAAGCGCAATTATGGTAAAAATATAGCCTGGTGATCAAACATGATTCCTCTCTGTGAAGGGCCATATATAAGATGAAAAAGCAATGCACCTAATGTTAATGTTGTGTATTCAGAGTAAAACTAATATGAGGTCTTAACTGGGAGCAACCATGTTGGCAAATTTTATTTACACCTCCCAACAGAGAGGGCAGCAGAGAGGCTGTATAGCAGTATAGCTATTACAATACAATCAACCAGTTTAATACAGTATACTATAATGTACAAAGTGGCAGCTGGCACATACTTAAAGAATCCATGGAAGGCAGTTTTGGAGGAACACATCGGGTTATGTCTGGGTGGAGGGTTAAATCTGGCAACAATGCAAGCACATTGGGAGGCTGACTCCACCGACTTCTGCATTTCCCGCCAGCAAGTTAGGCTGCGTGTGTGCAACCCCCCTCGGGAGAGGCTGGATGTCACGTTAATCACTCAATTTGAGCGATAATGACATGATTTCACACATTGCCTCCACAGGTTTCCAGGGCTTCCTGCAACTTGTCAGTGAAGCAAGGTGAGAACACAGCATGTGACTGATCGTTTCTTTGCCAGGGCCGACAATTGTGTACACTTTGCCTGTAATGATACCAGTCAGAATAAGTGGGTGCTTGAGTTTATGGCTCTGGCTCTGAATACACCTGGGTGATCTACAAGTGGGTTAATTGCCACTTGTGTGCTTTCGATGATGCCCTGCACCTGGGGAAAGCCAGCCAGAGATGCAAACCTGAGCACCCACTCAGTCTGACTCGTGTCATTGCAGGTGAAGTTCACATAATTGCCACCCCTGGCAAACAAACTATCAGTCACCTGTCTTTTGCATTTGTGTGCTGCCAACTGCGAGATCCTGCAAATGTGTCCAGGGACAAAATATTGAGGATGGTGATGACTTTGACAGCCATTTGTAGAGTGTGGCACCAAGTCCAAGTCTTGTTCCAGCAGGCTTCAGCCAATTCGATTCACTCTATGTGATATCAAGAAACGACTGAAGGCACTGGATATTGCAAAGGCTATGGGCCCTGACAATATTCCGGTAATGATACTAAAGACCTGTGCTCCAGAACTTGCTGCGCCCCTACCCAAGCTATTCCAGTACAGCTACAACACTGGCACCTACCCTGCAATGTGGAAAATTGCCCAGGTATGTCCTGTACACAAAAAGCAGGACAAGTCCAATCCGGCCAATTACCGCCCCATCAGCCTACTCTCAATCATCAGTAAAGTGATGGAAGGTGTCATCAACAGTGGCATCAAGCAGCACTTGTTTAGCAACAACCTGCTCAGTGACACTCAGTTTGGGTTCCGCCAGGGTCACTCAGTTCCTGACCTCATTACAGCCTTGATTCAAACATGGACAAAAGAGCTGAACTCAAGAGGTGAGGTGAGAGTGACTGCCCTTGACATCAAGGCAGCATTTGACTGAATATGGCATTAAGGTGCCCTAGCAAAATTGAGGTCAATGGGAATCAGAGGGAAAACCTTCTGCTGGTTGGAGTCATACCTAGCGCAAAGGAAGATGGTTGTGGTTGTTGGAGGTCAATCATTTGAGCTTTAGGACATCACTGCAGGAGTTCCTCATGGTGGTGTCCTAGGCCCAACCATCTTCAGCTGCTTCATCAATGACCTTCCTTCAATCATAAGGTCAGAAGTGGGGATGTTCGCTGATGATTGCACAATGTTCAGCACCATTCGTGACTCCTCAGATACTGAAGCAGTCCATGTAGAAATGTAGCAAGACTTGGACAATATCCAGGCTTGGGCTGATAAGTGGCAAGTAACATTCAAGCCACACAAGTGCCAGGCAATGACCATCTCCAACAAGAGAGAATCTAACCATCTCCCCTTGACATTCAATGGCATTACCATCACTGAATCCCCCACTATCAACATCCTAGGGGCTACCATTGACCAGAAACTGAACTGGAGTAGCCATATAAATACCGTGGCCACAAGAGCAGGTCAGCAGCTAGGAATCCTGCGGCGAGTAACTCATCTCCTGACTCCCCAAAGCCTGTCCACCATCGACAAGGCACAAGTCAGGTGTGTGATGGAATACTCTCCACTTGCCTGGATGGGTGCAGCTCCAACAACACTCAAGAAGCTCGACACCATCCAGGACAAAGCAGCCTGCTTGATTGGCACCCCATCTACAAACATTCACTCCCTCCACTACCGACGCACAGTGGCAGCAGTGTGTACCATCTACAAGATGCACTGCAGCAATGCACCAAGGCTCCTTAGACAGCACCTTCCAAACTCGCAACCTCTACCAACTAGAAGGACAAGGGCAGCAAATGCATGGGAACACCACCACCCGCAAGTTCCCCTCCAAGTCACACACCAGCCTGACGTGTAACTATATCGCCATTCCTTCACTGTCACTGGGTCAAAATCCTGGAACTCCCTTCCTAACAGCACTGTGGGTGTACCTACGCCACAAGGACTGCAGCGGTTCAAGAAGGCAGCTCACCACCACCTTCTCAAGGGCAATTAGGGATGGGCAATAAATGCTGGCCTGGCCAGCGACGCCCACATCCCATGAATGAATTTTTAAAAAGGCTGCATTTTCCTGCCACCACCTGACGAGTCACCTGAACCTCCTGAGAGACTGGTGTTCTTTTCAAGGAAGCTTATTCTCTGCGTGTAGACCCAATGACTGGAATTTAATTCCCATCTTGGGAGTAGGCTGGGAGGTGGCTGGGGGCGGGGGGGGGGGGGACATAGAATCGAGAGGGAAGGCGGGGGAGGGTGCAGTGCCCGTTACCTTCCCGACTCCCTCTGAGTAAGTCAAGGGCGAGTAAGATCAAGGACAACCTTCTCGCCCAGAGGCCATCTGAGACCCTTCAGTGGCCACTTAAGGGCCTGATCCTGCCATCGCTAGCATTTTATCAGCAGTTGTAGTGACCCCCTGTGGGCAAGGGTGGGGGCCTTCCTGCTTGGACAACCTGGGGCCAAGAAGGGCTCCTGGCAGTAAAGGCTGCCCTGCACCAACACCCCAAAGCCCTCAACAACCATCTCCCCCCAACTCCTCACTGGAGCCTGCCTGACTGGCTCTGGCAGCCCGTCCTCACTTACCTGCACTGCAGGTCTCCATGGCTGCTCCTGGTCCTGGGCCTTCTGCAGTACCAGCAGTGTCACCGCTCCCGAAGGCCAAACAGAGGGCCAGCAGCTTTTGAAGGCAGGATCCCTGTCCTTAAAGGGATGGGGACCCCGGTGCCGAGCAGTTAATTGCCTGAGCACCATTAAATGCAGTTGGGGCTCCCCCAAACAGCCAAGGCAGGGTTCCCCTCGCCTTTCTCTCTAGCATCGGGACCCCCGCCAGCTGTATAAATTCAAGCCCTATGTGTGGCCTTTTGTGAGTTGTACCTCTCTGCTGATTCCCTCTCTCCTGTGGAATAGCAGGTCTGTGAGCAATAGGCTGCTGCTGGTGCTCGTTTTAGTCATCTTCATGTGATCTGAGGTCAACATAAGACAGAGTAAGCGGTACCTATGCTGATCTGATAGAGGTTCAAAGTGCAGATCAAGCCTCCAAATTGTTGAAGAATCCTCTAATGTGTGTTGAGTAACTTCTCAGCACAAATATTGTGCACAAACCCTTTCCCTTAAGCAGGTTAGAAAGCAGCTATGAGTACTGAGTACGTATCAACAAGTCTCCCTGACTTGGCTTCAGCGCCCTGAATTGCCATTGCATTTTCACATTGATTTCACTGGCGAGTTCCAGGAAGCTGAGGAAACCCATGGATCCAAAATTAAAATCGAAAACCCATGTCGATATCACTCTAATTGAGCAATTAACATATGCTAACTGGTAATCCATCCTTCCTGAGGTGGTTTCTCGTGCATGGCGTAACAAGCTGCAGTAAAATACTCAAGCTGGTGGCACACAGTAAAGGCCGACTTGGGTCTGCAAATAAAACCCGACCCGAGCTCAACAGAACCACATCTGACCCGAGCCCGACCCAGCCCGAGTCCTTTCATTTTTTTCCGGTGCCTGACCCGACCCGACTACTAGAATGTTCCATTAACCTAGCTTCCGTTTTTAACTTTTTAAGCTTGTGCAGATAAGCAACAAAAACTGTAACTGGACTTGAAAGGTTGTTTAAAAAAGTACATTAAGATTGGGACCATGTCCCAGAGGTGGTGATAGAGTGTGACCAACCCAGCCCGACCCGAGCCCAAATGCTGGACCCGGAAGAGCGACCCGAACCGAACCCGACACATGTCGTAGGGTCCCGTCGGGTCAGGTAGCCATGCTCCAGCACAGAATTCTGATGAAAGGTCACACAGACCTGAAATGTTAACTCTGTTTCTCTCTCCACAGATGCTGCCTGACCTGGTGAGTATTTCCAGTATTTTCTGTTTTTGACTCAAGTCGGTGGCTTGGAGCCAGCTTCCAAACATTCTGTCAATTATGCTGGTTTTAACTCCTCCACCTGATCCCAAAACCACACACTCCTGCAAATTACAATTCAACCCAAAATTCTCTTATGGCAACTAAGGGTAGACAATCAAGAACAATGAAAATGCCACTAAAAACTATAAATCTGGAACAGGAGAGCTCAAGAGACCCTCCTTCTTGGAACATGTTTCCGGGTGTTACAAGTTGGGGGCTATCCGTGGGTGCCATCCTTCTGCTCCTCCCAATGACTGTGTTTTTACACCATTCGGTATTAAGAGAAAGCTACCTAGTCACACATGCTTGCTAATTATAAAATGATTTTCCTGCATTGGGGAAATTGAAAGTGAAGAAAGTAAATCACAAACCAAAGACATGGTACCACCATGTCTTCTTTGCACTATTAGCAAAGCAAATAAACGTACTGCAGGGCTTCAAAACATTGCATGACCCAAACCGAATGTGATCCTCCCCTCCTCCAGAGTTTATAGTTCAGACTCCTGAGTCTCAGTTTGTACAGCAGGTTGACATTTTGGAAAATATCAGCAGATTTTGCTTCAGAATTCGTGTCAATTTTTGTCTATTTTACACTTCTGTGATGTGCCTTAGGATGTTTTACTACATTAGAGGTGCTTATATGAATGCAACTTGTTGTTATAGGTGTGCTTCTCACCTGCCAGTCAAGCTGAGGCAAGGAGAATGGGTTTTTACTGTGAAACACAATTAGGTTTAATAGCTGCACCATTAGGTTGTTTCATTGAGTTCAATTTAGCTACATGAAGAAAAATGTTTGCTTAAATCTCAGGTCCCCTGGTTAAAGTTAAAATGCACAAAGAACTGTAAAAATCACCACATTTTCACCACCACCCAAACTCTGGAGGTGTCAGCCTTGGCTTACTGATAGAACTCCTGTCTCTGAGTCAAAAGACCATGCATTCCATCCTCAATCCAGAGATTTATGCACATAATCCAGGCTGTCAGCTCAGTGCTGTACCGAGGGATTGCAGCACTGTCAGAGGTGCTGTCTTTTTCACGATATGTTAAACCAAGGCCCCATCTTCCCTTTGGTGGGCATAAGAGAAGAGATCAGGGGAGTTCTCCTAGTGTGCTGGTAAACATTTATCCTTCAACCATCATCACTAAAAGAGATCTTCTGGACATTTATCCCATTATTATTTGTGGGACCTTGCTGTGAGCATTATGGCTGCCATGTTCCTTCAAATTCACAAGGATTTCATTGGCTGTGAAATGCTTTGGAACATTGTGTAAGGTGCTAGAAGAATGCAAAGTTATTTCTTTTCATTACTGTTGTCCTAAACAATGCTTTACCTCATCCTTCAGCAGGTTATTGTCGAAAAGACCTTGTGACTCTTGATTGACAATAGAGCACTGGAGGATCAATGCACGATGGGACTGGTATTTAAATTGTACAACAGTTACTTATAATTAATATATTTTAATTAATCACAATTCAATGGGGGGGGGATGGGGGGCTTGGGATTAAGTGGACGTTAGGTGGCCCTCACATGCCTTCAGATTCCCGGCCATTGAAAGGTGGCGGCACCGAGGCGAGGCCTCATTGTCACAATGGGGAAGACAGCCATGACCAGCACTGGATAGGGGAAGGGGTGGGGACGAGGGGGAATGGGGCAGGATTGGAGGCCATTCTTGGCCTACTGTGCTGTGCGCTCTGCACTTGTGGGCTTGGTCTCGTTTGGTCTGAACAGGTAGCCATAGTGCTGGGTCATCTGCACCAGTGGTGGGTGAGAAGGTCGGATGGCTATACTATCGGATGGGTGGGCACTGAGGACCATCAGCACGTAAGCAGAGAGGACTAGCAAAGGCAAAGATACCAAGACAACCTGGTCTCTGCAGGGGCAGTGCTCTGGAGGCCTACTGATCACCTGGCGTGGGTCCCATGCACCCTATCTTTTTGGACCCCCATGGTGTGATGCAGCGCCTCCATCAGAGGGAGGGCCAGGAGGCAGCTGTGCCTGTCTGTGAAACTCCACAATGAGAGGAACACCAGCCGGCTATGCCAAGAAGGGCCCACCTGCACCACTGTGTACCGGACCCGCCTCAGGTACCTCCAAATATCCGAGTGATATTGTCAGTGAAGACTTCAGCTCTCCAGGGAGGTTGTCACTGACTTATGCACCAAGCTGCAAGATGAGTTGCGACCTATGAGATTCAGTGGTCATGAAGTTCTCAGTGGCACTTAACTTTTATGCACCTGGATCTTCCCAAGGATCCACCAGGGACATATGTGGGGTCTCCCAGGCCACAGCCCACTGCTGCATCAAGAAGGTGACCAATGCCCTGTTCAAGGGGGCCGGCGACTATGTGCACTACTGGGCCAACCCTGACAGTCAGGCAGAGAGGGCCATCGGATTCGGGGCCATCACTGGATTCCCCCAGGTGCAAGATGTGATAGATTGTAAGTATGTGGCTATCAAGACTCCACCAGACCAGCCAGCTGCCTTCATCAACAGGAAGGGCTTCCATTCCATCAAAGTACAACTGATCTGCTACCACCAAAAGCGTTTCCTGCAGGTGTGTGCCAGCTTACTGGGAAGCAGCCATGATGCCTACATAATTGGACAGTTCCAGGTGCCACATCTTTACAGGTCCCCCACTCACCTTCAGGGATGGATTCCCAGGGACAAGGGCTACCCATTGAAGACATGGCTACTGACACCTGTGAGGAATCCTCATATTGCAGCAGAGTAGAGGTACAACAATTGCCACAGCTCCACCTGAATGACCATCAAGCAGGCCATTAGGCTGATGAAGATGAGATTCCAGTGCCTGGATTGATCCAGTGGAGCCCTGCACTATGCCCCAGCAAGGGTCTCATGTATCCTGGTGGTCTGCTATGCTCTGCACAATCTAGCACTGCAGAAGGGGGAGGCCTTGCCTGAAGACGACATGATTGATCAACTGACGAGGAGGATGTGGAGGAGACTAATGAGCAGGCAGCACTGGATTTGAACCCCTTGCACTGGAGGCCAGGCAGATTAAGTGACAGGCGAAGGAGACAAATGACAGTCTCATATATACCCAATTCCAGCCACCATGATGGCCTCTCAGAGTGGAAGCAATAAAGACTCACCTAAAAGCACTCGGTACGTCGCTTCCTTTCTATTTGGTTTCCGTGCCTAGCCCCTTGCTTAACCACACGCTCTGGCCCATGCGAGACACTTATCAAAGGAGGGCTGTGCCTACACTGGCAGCACACTAAGGGAGAAGGGTGAAGTCAACATCTCACAATTAAGGCATGAAGGAATAAGAATTTTCCACAATGAATGTTAACTTCAATAACAAGAAAACTTTATAAGACAAAACAAATGGCAAATGTCAAACACCCATTAAACCCCAAGCGTGTTTAGGTGGTTTTCTCCATATGTTTGAGTGCTTCTATGAGGTGTGACCCCTGGGCTGGAGGCAGGCTGCTGACGAGGTTGCCCCTTGGCCTATGATGACTTCAGTGGGCTTCCTCTGGCTACCTGAGGCCTGGAGGGCCCCGGCTGCCTGAGGGTTTCCTGCACAAGTACAGGGCCCTCCTCAGCCATCGTGGCTACTGGAGACGGGCTCACTGTCAGAGGGGCTGAGGAGCCGCTGTCCAGACTCAGAGTGTCCTAAGGGGTGCCCCAGCTGTGGAGGTCAGCCTCTCCTCCTCCCTTTCAAGGCTTACTTGAATCTCCCTCCTAACCAGAGGAAGACTGGGGACCTGGAGAAGACTGCAAGCACCTTGTCCTTCTCTTGCCTTGTCACTGTTGCGTTGAGCTCATGGCCAAGGCAATGGTGCGCAGGTCGGGGTGAATCTGTGGAATTTGGCTCTCCACAAGGGTCACCAACCTCTTGATAGAGGAAGCCATGCGCTCACATGCCTGAGACAGGGCAGCACTCATGGCATGGATGGACTCCTCCATCGTCCTCTCATGGCTGCGCATGGCCTCTAGCATCTCTACCAGATGTTGCCTCATCTCCCTCTGCAATTCCAGCATGCCCTGTGCTGTCAACAACACAGGCTCGTCATCAGCCTAGGGCTCGGCAGGGGCCTGGCCACTCACAGCCCTCCGGCTTTCAGAGGCCTCAGCTGTCTCAGCCTCAGCCAGCTGCTCGGGTGTGTGTGTGGTGCTTTGACCAGCTTGTGACCCTGATTCTAAGGCTGAGCATAAACCCAATGAGATGAAAGTATGTGCGTTGACGGAAGGTGCAGGAGAGTCATTTTTAAAATTTCATTCATGGGATGTGGGCATCGCTGGCTAGGCCAGCATTTATTGCCCATCCCTCATTGCCCTTGAGAAGGTGGTGGTGAGCTGCCTTCTTGAACTGCTGCAGTCCATGTGGGGTAGGTACACCCACAGTGCTGTTTGGAAGGGAGTTCCAGGATTTTGACCCAGCGACAGTGAAGTAACGGCGATATAGTTCCAAGTCAGGATGTTGTGTGACTTGGACGGGAACTTGCAGGTGATGGTGTTCCCATGCATTTGCTGCTCTTGTCCTTCTAGTTGGTAGAGGTTGCGGGTTTGGAAGGTGCTGTCTAAGGTGCCTTGGTGCATTGCTGCAGTGCATCTTGTAGATGGTACACACTGCGGCCACTGTGCGTCGCTAGTGGAGGGAGTGAATGTTTGTAGATGGGGTGCCAATCAAGCAGGCTGCTTTGTCCTGGATGGTGTCGAGCTTCTTGAGTGTTGTTGGAGCTGCACCCATCCAGGCAAGTGGAGAGTATTCCATCACACTCCTGACTTGTGCCTTGTAGATGGTGGACAGGCTTTGGGGAGTCAGGAGATGAGTTACTCGCCGCAGGATTCCTAGCCGCTGACCTGCTCTTGTGGCCACGGTATTTATATGGCTACTCCAGTTCAGTTTCTGGTCAATGGTGGTCCATAGGATGTTGATAGTGGGGGATTCAGCGATAGTAATGCCATTGAATGTCAAGGGGAGATGGTTAGATTCTCTCTTGTTGGAGATCGTCATTGCCTGGCACTTGTGTGGCGCGAATGTTACTTGCCGCTTATCAGCCCAAGCCTGGATATTGTCCAGGTCTTGCTGCATTTCTGCACGGACTGCTTCAGTATCTGAGGAGTCACGAATGGTGCTGAACACTGTGCAATCATCAACGAACATCCCCACTTCTGACCTTATGATTGAAGGAAGGCCATTAATGAAGCAGCTGAAGATGGTTGGGCCTAGGACACTACCCTAAGGAACTCCTGCAGTGATGTCCTGGAGCTCAGATGATTGACCTCCAACAACCACAACCATCTTCCTTTGCGCTTGGTATGACTCCATCCAGCAGAGGGTTTCCCCCCTGATTCCCATTGACCTCAGTTTTGCTAGGGCTTCTTGAAGCCATACTCAGTCAAATGCTGCCTTGATGTCAAGAGCAGTCACTCTCACCTCACCTCTTGAGTTCAGCTCTTTTGTCCATGTTTGAACCAAGGCTGTAATGAGGTCAGGAGCTGAGTGGCCCTGGCGGAACCTGAGCATCACTGAGCAGGTTATTGCTAAGCAAGTGCCACTTGATGGCACTGTTGATGACACCTTCCATCACTTTACTGATGATCGTCCGACTGCTCCACCTCAGAGGTTGAATGCTGTTCCCCTTCTGATGGAGTCTCCTGTAGACACTGACTTGCATGAGAGAACACAGACATGTGGGTTAGGCTGTACAGATCTCATCATGGGTGATGCGGATCTCCTGAGGTGTGTTGGATGTCATTCGAAGACAATCCTCAATCTCTTGTGCGCAGACCTGAGTCTCCCCACCTGCTACTGAGCGGCCGTCCTGGGTCCCCGCTAACTCCAGTGCTTTATTCTCAGCTGCTGAGAGAGGCCATATGTCTGCAATTACTTGAGGTCTCCCTGTTGTTATGGGCCCACTTGTCCTGCAAGTGGAAAAAGAGAGATAGTAATACTTCACAGGAAGAGCTACAGGACAGGTGTGCTGGTGGCAGCTACTTGTTCCCTACTGGGGTTTCCTATGTGGCTCATCCCCACCTCAGCTCTCAGGGAAGATAATGGGAGTGAGCTGAGAGAGAAGGTGGCCTGTCGCTGAGATGCAGCTATGCATTTGGCAGGATGTGATGATGATTTACCCCCTTGCCCACGACTCTGTGGTGCCTCCCTCCCCATGTCGCGCTGCCTCCTGTGCAGCCAGATGCAATCCCCAAAAGGGAGAGAGGTATGGAGCACACACATTGACAGAATGAAAGAGGTCATTGACTCTCTTCCTGCACTGCACCCATGGCACTGCACCCATGTTTGGTGGAGTGACTCACGGCAGCTTACCTCCTCAGCAATCTCCATCCAGGCTTGTTTGATCAGGTGGGAGGACCTCTTCTTGCTATCCCTGGGGAAGAGGACCTCCTGCCTTTCCCTTGCAGCCTGAAGGAGAATCTCCAGGGAGACACTGCTAAACCATGGGGCCGCCCAGTGTCCTGCCTCTGCCTTACTATGGCACCGTTTTCAGGGATGGGGTGGGTCCAGGTGTCATTCCAACACCAGTTTCAGCAGTTAACAGCAAATGGCTCAAAGGCAGCAATGAAAGCAGGGCTGGCAGGGCTTTAAATATGGCGCTAACACTTGCTCCAGAGTCTTCTGACGCTGCATTTGGCACCTTGAATCTTGCCCCCTTCGTGTGATTGAAAGGGCTCACGACTGCATTATTATAATTGGCCACCCAATGATTGCAGTGGGCCTGCCGCCCACGTTATGAGTGGCGATGGCGCCCACTTCCGGGTCCGCCACCAGAAACCGTGACGGGAACACTATATCCAGCCCTAAGTGCAGTTGCACCAATGCCCTGTAAAGTTGTAGCAAGACATCCATACTTTTATACTCCACTCCCTTTGCAACAAAAGCCAACATTTCATTTGCCTCCCTATTTACTTGCTTTACCTGCATGCTAACTTTTTGTGATGCATGTAATGAGGACACCCAGATCCCTCTGCACTGCAGCATTCTCCAGTCTTTCTCCGTTTCAATAATATTCTGCTTTTCTGTTCTTCCCACCAAAGTGGACAACCTCATATTTTCCCACATTATACTCCAGCTACCAAATTTTGCCCACTCACTTAACCTATCTATATCCCTTTACAGACTCTTTGTGTCCTCCTCACAACTTGCTTTCCTACCTATCTTTGTATTATCAGAAAATTTGGCTCTAATACACTCGGTCCCTTCATCCAAGTCGTTAATATAGATTGTAAATATTTGAGGCCCCAGCACTGATCCCTGTGGCGTGCTACTAGTTACAGTTTGACAACCTGAAGATGACCTATTTATTCCAACTCTCTCTTTCCTGTTAGTTAGCCAATACTCTATCCATGCTAATATATTACCCCCAACACCATGAACTCTTATCTTGTGCAGGAACCTTTTATGTGGCACCGTATGAATGCCTTTTGGAAATCCAAATACACATCTACTAGTTTCCCTTTATCCTACTTGTTACATCCTCAGAGAACTATAATAAATTTGTCCTTTCACAAAACCCTCTTGACTCTGCTTGATTTTCTAAATGTCCTGCGACTACTTCCTTAATAATATATTCCAGTATTTTCCCAATGACAGATGTTACGCTAACTGGCTAATAGATGCCTGCTTTCTGTCTCCCTCCTTTCTTGAATAGCGATGTTACATTTGCAGTTTATTAACCCGCTGGGACCTTTGCAGAATCGAGGGAATTTTGAAAGAATGCATCCACTATCTCTGCAGCTACTTCTTTTAAGGCTCTCGGTCTGTTTAGTTTAGTACCACACCAGACAGTGTCTTTACCAATTTGACCATAGGGGGAGCTAAATCACTTTTTAAAAATACAATTTTGTCTTCACGTGGATTTACTGTTAAATATTTAAAAATTGCCTTAAGAAAAAAAAATGCTTGCATTTATATAGTGCCTTTCATGACCTTAGGACATCTCAACGCGCTTTATAGCCAATGAAATATTTTTGAAGTATAGTCATTGCTATAATGTAGGAAATGTGACAACCAATTTGCAGACAGCACAAACAGCAATGCGATGTGAATCGATCAGACGTTTCAATGATGTTGGTTGAGGGATAAATATTGGTCAGGAAATGGAGGTGAAACTCCTCTTGCTCTTCTTCAAAATAGTGCCATTGGGTCAATTACGTCCACTTGAGAGGGTATATGGCACAGACCTGCACTTTGTAACAGAGCATGGTTAACAGAAAATGAAATTGACACACGATTATGTTTGCATATGTTATAGACAGTGACACAATCTGCAGTGAATTGGAATGCAGTCTGATATCTCGTGGTTGAGGCAACATTATGAAACTTGTCTCACTTTCTCTCTGCACTTAAACATGTTATATCTAACCCTCAAGGTGTTATTGCCTTGCAATACATTACAGGCTAATTTTGCAAGACTGTTGGCACAGAGCCTTGCTCAACAGGCATGTGGATCAAGGAATCAGGTACAGAAGCCATTAATTAAAAGCATTCATCAAAGAACTGGCAGCACCATGACAGAGCAAATTGCAATTGTCTTCATTCTTGGCTGTTAAAACTTTGCAGGCACCAGTAATTTTTAAGCTATAGCTAATTCATTTAATGGTACTTTGAAGTCAATGGAAATGTTATTTTGTAAGGTTCAGACAGCTATCTCCAGCTTGTGAAACCACGAAAAATGTAAGGTTGCTGCTGTAGCAATAGGTATCGCTGTTAAAAACCCAGTTATACCTTATTGAACAAGGTGTAACTTTTTAATGGGTTTCAATGTGCAGCTGGGAAAGTTGAAATTCTCACTGATTTCAGTGATTGCCAGCTTTGGGGCAAGCCACAGCACAGGCTGTGTCAGAGCCCTGAGTGACAGAGCTCAAGTTCAGGATTTCCGCACTAACCTGGACATGCCCAATATTTTGAAGTTGCAATCAGTTTCAGAGGAATAATGACGGTAAACACAACAGTTCGCCATCAACCCCACCTCGGCCCCCAGCAAAGTCTAGGTCACTATGTCATAAATAGTACCATAAGTGGATAATTATTGGTATGTGAACTATTTGTCTATTTCTCTTACAAGATCCTACTCTGCTTGGTGCTTTGTAAAGTCCATGAACACCTTTTCAGGTTAGGGTTGCCAACTCTGTCTAGTTGTATTACTGGAGGTTTCATCACACAAACCTCTGCCTTCAACTGCCCCACTCCCATGATCCCGCTACTAGTGACCCGACACATATCCATCCTCACAGTGTGCAACACTTTCCTACACCAATGGAAAGCAAACAGGCTCTTAATTACCTAATTAGATGATACTTCACTGTCAGTTAAACCACATTTTATCCCATCTTTTTTTATAATTAAAGAAGGTTCAATGGAAATGAAAATAAAATTGCCGCCATGGGAAGATCTTGGTGAAACTTAAATGAAAAGTGCTACTCTTAAGTTAAATGTAACTCTTAAGGCATTCAAATCTTAGAACAGCAGAGCTGGGGCAAGTACATTAAGATTTGGATAGAGGGGGGAATTTTCCCAGGCAAGGGGAGGCAGACTTGCTTGCGTGGAAGGAGTTAAATCTACTGAAACTGACGCCGATCAAGATCCTGACATCATCCTACCCTCTTCTGGGTTTGTGAGGCAGGACTGACAGTGAGTGGGACAGCCCCTTGGATCTGTTGTATAAATTATTAAGATAATTGAAAAGCCAATTAAGAACTGGTTTAACCCTCATTTCTGGATTTCCCAGCCAGGGGACCTGTTCCCACCTGTCAGCAACTTGTCATGGACACTGAGGTGAGTGCACAGTGGGGAAGGCTTTGATCAGTTCCACTGAAGAACTCCAGCCATGGTCAGGTAAGAGGCTATTGTTAAAAGCACTTCTTCTCTCATAGAGAGTGCTTTCACTGCTTAATAGGTGATTGCCAACTTCTTGGAAGGAACTTCACCTATCAAGCACTTCACTCACCTTCGGCTCCGAAGAAGGGTCACTGACCCAAAACGTTAACTCTGCTTCTCTTTCCACAGATGCTGCCAGACCTGCTGAGTGGTTCCAGCATTTCTTGTTTTTATTTCAGCTGCACTACCCTGCTGCCAGCCTCCACCACGGCATGGGAACAACTTCCACCTTTGCTGAGGGGCAAGTGCAGAAGCCACACCACTGTCAACAGCACCTGAACCAGCTGCCTTCTCCTCAGCCTCATGCCCCTCCACAAGGCAGAGGGGTTGGCCACCAGGATCCATCTGGAAGGAGGCAGGACCTCCAACACAGGGTCTACAAACAGAGGATCAACTTCCTTGACATGTCTGAGCACCAGTACCTCAGAAGGCTCAGGCTCTCATGGCAGTTTGCTGCTGACATCAGGAGCCTCCTGGAACAACAGGGCCTCCTTTCCAGGGGAGTAGGTGGGCACACTTTGTCAGTGGCCAACAAGGTACCTGTCAATGTCGGGCCACCAACCCCCCCACCGCCACCAGGTCTCTGCCTCTCGCGAAGTTGTGGGCTCTCTTCTCCTGCAAGGAGAGAAAACACAGAGATATGAGTGTTCATAATGGTTTGTGTGAAGAAGAGGAAGGACAACATTTGTGGAGGGTGACTGTGAGGCATGGGGGCGAGAAGCAAGATAATGAGGGTGAGTATTGTCTGCTCAGATGGGGATGTCAGGTGTTTGAACAGAGAGGAATGAGTAGAGCTGCAGGGTGTGCTGTCCTGAGGAGTGCTGTGGAGGAGAATATTGGAAAAGTCAGAGTGTAGGGATTGGCATCTGTTATGTCACTCACCTATCATGCCCTCCTAAGGTCCTGGATGCTCTTGCTGCATGCTCTCCAGGCTAGAGGGACCACACTTCTGCTACGGACTTCTTTGGCCACTTCCATCCATGTCTGCTTGGTTGGAGAGGTTGTTCTATTTCTCCCATCCTTGGGAGAGCTCACCTCATATTCCACAGCAGGACCTCCAGGAACAGGAGCATTAACACACTCTTTGCCTTTGTCCCGGGACAGCTTTTTTATTTAATCTCTCCTGCCCTCTGCCCTATCACACATCTTCCCTTTTGTTCTCTTCCCTACCAAACGCTCTCCCCCCCTTCACTTGCTTAAAACCTAATTCTTTTCTAACCTTTGCTAGCTCTAATGAAAGGTCAGTCCTGAAATATTAACTCTGCTTTTCTCTCCACAGATGCTGCCTGACCTGCTGAGTATTTCCAGCACTTTCTGTTTTTATTTCAGATTTCCAGCATCTGCAGTATTTTGCTTTTATTATGAGAGCTGCAAGTATCTGGACTGATGGAGAATCAGACTACAAAGCAGCTGATTGAAGCAGGCAAAGGAGCTTGGACTGAGGGCTGACCATTGGTGAATGACTTATGGCAGCTGTCTTCAGAGACTGAAAAGTTATCAGTGATACTTTGCCATCAGGATGGTAGTGGGCAAGGCCAAGACTGAACCGTTAAAGGGAACATTACATTGCTCGCTATCAACAGGACCTCATTTCTTCCATATCTGTACCTTGGAGGACAAACTTGGAGAACTACCTGAATTTGTTATACTGTGGGACTGTTTGACGCCATCTTGCTGATAAGTCTGTTCAGAGGACTAGTAAGGATTACCTTTGTTGCATCTGATTGTTAATGTGTAACCTTTAAGACAAACATACGTTGATTGTGATTTAACTGTTAGGTAATGTTTAATTTATGTTGGTTTTAGTTTGAGCGTTCAAGTAAAAATTATAAAAGTGAAATCTTCCGTTTGATTTTTGTTTCCTAAATTGGGGTCAGTCAATTGATTCAAGTTTTTTTGGTTTGTTGGTGGTTTCCACAAGGATCAGAACATTATATATTAGATTGATTAGACAAAAAGTTTGATACTTGACAGGACATTGAAAACATTGCATTAAGTGGCAACAATTACAAAGAGAAGTATAATATTGAAGCGCATATGTAGTCCAGAGTACTTCAAAAAGAATGGTGAGATCATACATTGAGCATTATGGCCTGATTTGGTTAGCATACTTTTGTAAAAATTTGGAAGCAATGGAAATTTTTCAAGATCTTCAGTTCAAAGGTTCCAAGTTTTGGATCATTGAACTCCCTTGGCACCTCTTCATAGCTGAATCTATTCCCCCTTTCAAAACAAAATGAAGAGAAGGAAGGAACTATACAGGATGAAGTAGAGGGTAGTTTGTACAGAGAATGGGTATACATATAAGCTAAAGACAGAAAGTAATCAAAAGAGTAATGTTTTTGCTTCCATTTGTTTCTGAGTAGATTATGGCTTAGTGCAGTGAATGTTTATGCAGTTGAAGCATTGCTTAAGAAAATAGATTCCTGCTTTAGCAAGGAGTAAATGGATATGGGCTTGGCACTGGGACAGAATAGAAATTAAAATAGTACAATGACCGGGCAAACTGGATAAGCTGTATGGCCTTTATATTCTTTTGGACTTATAATGTTTGTTTTTTGATGTCGTCAATAACTGTTTGGAATGAATTTGTCATTGGTTTTAACTAATATTATTTAGGTAATAAATTATTTAGGGTTCTGACAAAAGGTCATCGACCTGAAATGTTAACACTCTGGGCTGAATTTTACGAGCCCTCCAGCGTCGGGGGTCATGGCGGGGGAGCCCGGAAAATTCTTCGACCATGACCCCCGATATCGAGAAGGCCCCACTGCATCTTACCGGCGGCGAGGCCTTAGTACGGCACCCCCTGCTCAGCGGCGGGGTCTTTGTTTCAATATGTTGATAAAGATTAATGAATGCAAATGAACCCACCTTGTCCTGGCGGCCGTCCCACGCTGATATTGTGGCTACCGGTTGGAATTTCCGTGCCTTCAGAACTCCATTCGGAGTTCCAAAGGGTGACACTGGTGGGGAGCAGGGAGGAGTGAAATTATCAGGGTGTTGGTGGGGGGGAGCTTTTGTATTGGCTGAGGGGATGAAGGGAAGGGGTTGAAGGGCAAAGGTAATGAGGTTGCGGGGGGGATGTTCGCGTTGGCAATAAAGTTTATTTAGGGTCGTTGACCCAAAAGCAAACATTGTGGGGGGGAGATGGTTGAAAGGGCCTCCAACTTTCTTAAAATTTTTAAATTACATTTATAATAATATTCCTTTAAAAATTAAAATTTCTTTTAAGGGCTTGAAGCCCTTTAAAAATGGCGTCGGATATCGTTGCCGTGAACAGAGTGGTCGCCCCCTCTACGATATTGGGGGCAGCCACTCCACCTCCTCCATCTAAATGAGCCCCTGTGCAAAATATCGCGGGGCTCAGCGATGGTGCATCTGTGCCGGAAAACCGTCGAGATCAGAAAGTGCCGCTGCGATTTGTGGCGCGCTCATAAAATTCAGCCCTCTGTCTCTCCACAGATGTTGCCAGACCTGCTGAGTATTTCCAGCATTTTCTGTTTTTATTTCAGATTTCCAGTATCAGCAGTATTTTGCTTTAATATGATTTAGATGTTTAATGTACTGGTAACTGCTTAAAATTGAGTTCATTTGGACAGATAGCTACGTTTGTGTTTCCATGCATTTGTAGCTGGTTGTTGCCAAGTACACTCTAGAAATTAATGGGGTTTTGCCAATCCTTTGAGGTTTCTGTGGATTTGCAAAAAGTTGGAGGCATACCTGAGAGTCGGTCTGCAACTGTGCCCAGGTCCTTTTGAGTGTTTACATGAGGTTAAAGCCAAACCCACTTGGAGTGTTTTCTTTTTACTAAACAGCTCGTTAAGGTTAGCTTTCATTATCCAATTAGTTATTTTGAACTTACTTCCCAAACTAGCCAATACTTGATTATGTTGTTTCAAAAATGTAACCTATTTTGATGAGTCACACTGGAAAAAATAAATGCAGTTCCATATGTTTAAATGGGGTTATGATCTTTCTCACCCTCCTACTCTGCTGAAAGTGGTAGTGGATTAAAAAATGTCATTCCTTGCATTTCACTGATAAGGGTGACCAGAACTATTTCCTGCAGTGAAAATAAATACAAAGAAAGAAGAAATAAATATTTTTTAAAAATTGAAATAAAATGAATGCTGGAAGTACACGTTAGTCAACAACTGTAAAAAGCTTCATGTCCTAGTGAGACTGCAGCAACTGGAGTGAGTAAAAGATTTGGAAAACAATATTATCATTTCATTTGCTACATTTCCTTTTTATGATTTAGGTTTAAAAAGAGGCAGTTTTGTTCGACTTTTTGAGTTGATGGGCTGAATTTGACACCACCCCAGGAGGTCGGATGGCGGTGTGAGGGCGGCGTAAAATTGAACGGGAGGCTCCGGAAGGCCTTCCCGCCCCGCTCCCGCCTCCGGCCAACTTTACGGCGGTCGGGCAGGGAGTGGGGGATGGGGTGGCGAAACGGCCCACCCCCCCACCCCAGGCCACTTAACTGTTACTTAAGGGCCCTTGTCCACCTCCCCGGGTATTTTAACCATGGTAGCGGGCATGCTGGGGACATGAAAGGCCTCCCGGTGACAGCTGCTGGCCTTTCCGCACGCCGGGAGGGTGCCATGGCAGTCGGGCGCAGGGTGCCCGATTAAAGGCTGCCCCCGCCTCCCAACCCACCCCCGGGACCCAAGACACCTCCCCTCCCCCCAAACGACTACCCTTGCCTTGCTGCCATGACCAATCACCACCCCCCGCCAAGGCTAGGCAAGCCCAACTTACCTGAAGTCCTGGCTCCATGGTGTTGGCTGGGCTGCAGTCCCAGAAGTGGCCACCACTTCCAGTGGTGCTGCTGTGACTAAGAGCTGCTGGCCCGCTGATTCACCTCAAGCGGGTGGAAGTCCCGCCTCGGGACAATTAAAGCCCGGGGACCCGTAAAATGCAGGTTGGATCTACGGGCTAGGCAGAAGCGGGTTCATCACCAACTTTTACGTCGGTGGCGAAATCGCATCCACCTACGGTAAAATCCAGCCCGATGACTCTGGGGCAACCCAGTGTCTCACTATTGGTCCACCAAAACAGACACCTATAAAAAGCTTCTGAGACCAGAGGGCACCACAGAGATTGGAATGCCTAGTTGATATGACTGATAATATTAATTTGATGTTTCCTTCCATATCTACGATTGAATTTTCTATTTGTTGTGCCCCTCTAAAAAGGGGGCACTTTTATTCGGTTTTCATCTTTTTTTATACGTTCATGGGATGTGGGTGCCTGTGACAAGGCCAGCATGTATTGCGCATCCTGAATTGCCATTGAGAAATTGGTGGTGAGTCACCTTCTTGAACCACTGTGATTTGTTTGGTGTAGGTACACCAACAGGGGCTGTTAGATAGGGACTTCCAGGATTTTGACCCAGAGAAGAAACAGCGATATATTTTAAAGTCAGGATGGTGACTTGGAGGAGAGGTGGTGTTCCAATGTGCCTGCTGCCCTTGTTTTTCTAGGTCGGGGTGGGCAAACTATGTCCCCCGCGTCACATCCAGACCATAGGAGATTTGCATCCAGCCTTCAAGTTGCATTGCACTGCACCTCGGGAGCTGTAGTCTGTCAGGTTTGCCTCTCCCATTGGGGAGCCAGACATTGCAACATTGCAAACTACAACTCCCAGCGGGCCCTCTGCCACCTGGCCTTATCGAATGGTGGGGCTGCAAATGGCCATTGGGATTTTGGTGGGAAGTTTGGGACAACAGCAGTTCGGATGCTCTGAGGAGAAATTTTTTTATTATAAGGACCAAGTTCATAATTAAATTAAATTCTGAGGAGAATGATGGAGAGTGAAGTGGATTCGGGCAGGAAACGCCAGTGCAGATGTGAGTAGAAAGATATGAGCGCTGCTGTTAAACAAAAAGTCTCTCGGAGATTTCCCTCACTCACATTATTCTGTCTGCTAAAAATCATCATTATTATTATTATACATGGTTTAGTTTATTTTCAGCTGCAGCCACAGCTTCTGTTGTCCACGTACTTTGTTTTTGCAGAAAACTGCTGCTAACTTTGGAATTGAGTTGCCAACTTTTGTGTCTATGTGTTCAGGATATTTGTTACGTGGGGCAGGGCTGTTGGAGGCGGGAAGTTTTTTTGTGGTGATAGTTCCTGAAATGGAGAATTACTGATGATTCAAAGTTACAGATTTAAACAAAGAAGTCATCAATAAACAGGAAAACTACCAAACTTTTACGTAGTGCAGTCCACTGAAAAGTTTTAGATATAATAAAATTTGTGTTTGGACAGGAGCAATACATTTGTGTGGTAAAAACAAAGACCTCAATGATGCAATTTTCTAACAGTGTTCAAGAGTATTATTTTAACATCGTGTCAATGTTAAAACAAAATTATATTATCCCTGTTTGAACATGAATTGTTCATTTCTTGAGCATTTATGGCTCACCTACAGTTTCCGTACCCAGATGTGACCCTCAGGCTAAAATATTTGCCCACCCCTGTTCCAGGTGGTAGAGGTCGTGGGTTTGGAATGTGCTGTCAAAGGAGCCTTGGCAAGTTGTTGCAGTGCAGGAGGGAGTGAATGTTTAACATGGCGGATTTGGTACCAATCAATCAGGTTGCTTTGTCCTGATGGTGTTGAGCTTCTTGCGTGCTGTTGGAACTGCACTCATCCAGGCAAGTGGAGAGTATTCCACTTGTGACTCATGACTTGTACCTTGTAGATTGTGGAAAGACTTTGGGGAGTCAGGTGGTGAGTTGCTTGCCACAGAACATCCAGCCTCTGACCTGCTCAGTATTTATGTAGCTCGTCTAGTTAAGTTTATTGTCAATGGCAACCCCCAGGATGTTGATGGTGGGGGATTCAGCAATGGTAATGCCATTGAATTACAAGGGGAGGTGGTTAGATTCTCTATTGGTGGAGATGGCCATTGATTAGCACTTGTGTGGTCCGAATGTTACTTGCTACTTATCAGCTCAAGTCTGAATGTTGTCCAGGTCTTTCTGAATGTGGGCACAGACTGCTTCATTATCTAAGTGAGTGGAACTGAACACTGTGTAATCATCCCCACTTCTGACCTGTTAATGAAGGGAAGGTCATTGATGAAGTAGCTGAAGATGTGTGGACTTAGGACACTGCCCTGAGAAACTCCTGCATCTATTTCCTGGGGCTGAGATGATAGGCCTCCAACAACCACAACCATCTTTCTTTCTATGAGGTATGACTCCAGCCAGTGGAGGGTTTCCCCCCTGATTCCCATTAACTTTAATTTTACTAGGGCTCCTTGATGCAACACTTGGTCAAATACTGCCTTGATGTCAAGGTAGTCACTCTCACCCCACCTCTAGAATTCAGCACTTTTGTCCATGTTTGGACGAAGGCTGTAATGAGGTTTGGAACCAAATAGTCCTGGCGGAATCCAAACTGAGCATCAGTGAGCAGGTTATTGCAAGTAAGCGCTACTTGATAGCACTGTCACCAATATCTTCTATTATTTTGCTGATGATTGAGAATGGACTGATGGGGCGGTAAATGACTGGATTGGATTTATCCTGTGGAGAGTTCATACTGGGTGCAATTTTCCTCTTTGTTGGGGAGATGCCAGTGTTGTAGCTGTACTGGAATAGCTTGGCTAAGGGTGCAGCTAGTTCTGGGGCACAAATCTTCAGCACTACAGCTGTAATGTTGTCAGGGCCAATAGCCTTTGATGTATCCATTGTGCTCAGCCATTTCTTGATATCATGTGGAGCGAATCAAATAATTGGCTGAAGAATGGAATCCTTGATGATGGAGATCACAGAAGGAGGCTGAGATGGATCATCCACACTATACTTTTGGTTGAAGATGGTTGCAAATGCTTCAGTCTTGTTTTTTGCACTCACTTGCAGGGCTCTGCCATCATTGAGTATGGGGATGTTCATAGAGCCTCCTCCTCCCATTAGTTCTTTAATTGTCCACCACCAACGGGAGAGGAGAGGATTTAAAAAGCACCAAAACCTGGTGACTCGGAAAGAAGCAGCAGGAGAGGAGAGGATATGGAGCGAGACTTGAACAGAGTTCTGGGAGTTCGGGGAAGAAGCTAGCTGTTTGGTGAGTATCTGGTAAGTGGTTAAGGTCTATTCTATTTCTAAGGTTTAAAATAGTACAGGAACTGGTGGTAAGGTTACTAAAACATAAAAAAAGTAATATAAATAATTGAATAAAATAATTAAGTAGTTAATTAAAACACATTAAGGATAGCAGGATAGGTGATGTATCATGGCTGCAGCATGTGGGAGCTCCTGGATGCGAGTGTGATCCAGAGCCAGCACGTCTGCAGTAAGTGTTTGTGGCTTGAGGAACTTCGGCTCAGAGTCATTGAGCTGGAGGCCAAGCTGCAGACACTGCGATACATCAGGGCGGGGGAAAGTTACCTGGACACTTTATACCAGGAAGCGGTCACACTCCTTACGATAGGGTCTTCTGATTTGGTCAGTGGTCAGGGATAGGAGAGTGTGGCTGCAGCTGACGCAGGTAAGGGGACACAGAGGGCAGGAGTGGAGGAGCCTCAGCCTTTGCGATTGTCCAACAGGTTTGAGGTTCTTTCAGTTTGTTTGGATGTGAGTGGGGGCTGCAGGGTGGATGAGCTAACTGACCATGACACCGTGGTACAGGAAGCCATTCAAGTGGGGGCAAGCAAAAAGGAATGTAGTGGTAGTAGGGGACAGTATAGTGAAGGGGATTGGTACTGTTCTCTGCAGCAAAGAGTAAGAGTCGAGAAGGCTGTGATGCCTGCCCGGTGCCAGGGTTCGGGGTATCTGCTCAGGGCTGGAGAGGAACTTACAGTGGAAGGGGGAGGATCCAGTCATCATGGTCCATGTAGGTACCAATGACATAGGCAGGACAAGGAATGAGGTTCTGCATCGTCAGTATGAGGAGCTAGGCTCCAAATTAAGAAGCAGAACCTCAAAGGTAATAATCTCTGGATTATTACCTGAGCTGCGTGCAAATTGGCATAGGGAAAATAAGATTAGAGATATTAATGCATGGGTCAAAGACTGGTGTGGTAGAAGTGGGTTCCGGTACGTGGGAGACAGGCACCAGTACAGGGGAAAGTGGGGGCTGTACTGTTGGGATAGTCTACACCTGAACTGTTGTTCTTGCGAGCCGCATAATTATGGAAGTAGAGAGAATTTAAAATTAAATAGTGGGGCAACGGATCAAACCTGGGAAGATGTGGTAAATTAAAGAGTAGAGACAAGGCAAGAGAGAAAGATATGAACATTCTTTGGCCTCCTTATCTCGAGAGACAATGGGTAAGTGCCTGGAGGTGGTCAGTGGTGTGTGGAGCAGCGCCTGGAGTGGCTATAAAGGCCAATTCTCGAGTGACAGGCTCTTCCACAGGTGCTACAGAAAAATTTGTTTGTCGGGGCTGTTACACAGTTGGCCCGCCCCTTGCGCTTCTGTCTTTTTTCCTGCCAACTGCTAAGTCTCTTCGACTCGCCACACTTTAGCCCCGCCTTTATGGCTGCCCGCCAGCTCTGGCGAACGCTGGCAACTGACTCCCATGACTTGTGATCAATGTCACACGATTTCATGTCGCGTTTGCAGACGTCTTTAAAGCAGAGACATGGACGGCCAGTGGGTCTGATACCAGTGGCGAGCTCGCTGTACAAGGTGTCTTTGGGGATCCTGCCATCTTCCATGCGGCTCACATGGCCAAGCCATCTCAAGCGCCGCTGACTCAGTAGTGTGTATAAGCTGGGGATATTGGCCGCCTCAAGGACTTCTGTGTCGGAGATACGGTCCTGCCACCTGATGCCAAGTATTCTCCGGAGGCAGCGAAGATGGAATGAATTGAGACGTCGCTCTTGGCTGACATACGTTGTCCAGGCCTCGCTGCCATAGAGCAAGGTACTGAGGACACAGGCTTGATACACTCGGACTTTTGTGTTCCGTGTCAGTGCGCCATTTTCCCACACTCTCTTGGCCAGTCTGGACATAGCAGTGGAAGCCTTTCCCATGCGCTTGTTGATTTCTGCATCTAGAGACAGGTTACTGGTGATAGTTGAGCCTAGGTAGGTGAACTCTTGAACCACTTCCAGAGCGTGGTCGCCAATATTGATGGATGGAGCATTTCTGATGTCCTGTCCCATGATGTTCATATTCTTGAGGCTGATGGTTAGGCCAAATTAGTTGTAGGCAGCCACAAACCTGTCGATGAGACTCTGCAGACACTCTTCAGTGTGAGGTGTTAAAGCAGCATCATCAGCAAAGAGGAGTTCCCGTATTTTGGACTTCGCTCTTAGATGGGCAAGGTTGAACAACCTGCCCCCTGATCTTGTGTGGAGGAAAATTCCTTCTTCTGAAGACTTGAACTCATGTGAGAGCAGCAGGGAGAAGAAAATCCCAAAAACGGATCAAATTTGGGAAGATGTGGTAAATTAAAGAGTAGAGACAAGGCAAGAGAGAAAGATATGCACATGGGAAATGATAAACAGACCGTGACAGGAAGAGAGAGAGAGTGCAGATCTAAGAGTACATACGAACATATGAATTAGGAGCAGGAGTAGGCCATTCGACCCCTTGAGCCTGCTCCGCCATTCAATAAGTTCATGGCTGAACTGATTACTCCACATTTCCACCTATCCCCGATAACCTTCCACCCCTTGCTTATCAAGAAAAAATTTCTCCTCATCTCTGTTTTAAATGGGCAACCCCTTATTTTTAAACAGTGACCCCTAGTTTGAGATTCTCCCCCAAGAGGAAACATCCTTTCCACATTCACCCTGTCAAGACCCCTCAGGATCTTATATGTTTCAATGAAGTCTCCTCTTACTCATCTAAATTCCAGCAGATACATGCCTAGCCTGTCCAATCTTTCCTCTTGAGACAGCCTACCCATTCCAGGTATTAGTCTAGCAAACCTTCTCTGTACTGCCTCACAATTTGAAAATAAGGGGTCACCCATTTAAGACAAAGATGAGGAGCATTTTTTTACTCCCAGCGGGTCCTAAATCTTTGGAATTCTCTTCCTCAAAAGGCAGTGGAAGCAGAGTTTTAAAATATTCTTAAAGCAGAGGTGGATAGATTCTTGATAAGCAAAGGAGTGAATGTTTATCGGGAATAAAAACAAGAAATGCTGGAACCACTCAGCAGGTCTGGCAGCATCTGTGGAAAGAGAAGCAGAGTTAACGTTTCGGGTCAGTGACCCTTCTTCGGAACTCTTACTCTGCTTCTCTTTCCACAGATGCTGCCAGACCTGCTGAGTGGTTCCAGCATTTCTTGCTTTTATTTCAGATTTCCAGCATCCGCAGTATTTTGCTTTTATTTGAATGCTTATCGGGGTTAGGCAAGAATGTGGAGTCGAGGTTACGATCAAATCAGCCATGATCTTATTGAATGGCAGAGCAGGCTCGAGGGGCCAAGTGGCCTACTCCTGCTCCTAAGTCGTATGTTCATACGACTGGATGTGGCAGGACTGCAGAGCTTTGATCTGCTCCATTGATTGTGGGATAGCTTAGCTTTGTCTACAGCATGCTGCGTCCGCTGTTTACACAGTCATATACGGCATAGAAGGAGGCAATTCGGCCCATCGAGTCCATGCTGGCTCTCTATGGAGCAATCCAGTCCGTCCTACTCCCCTGCTCGATCCCCTTTTGAAATCATTAATTGTCTCTGTTTCTATCACATTTGTGGGCACCGAGTTCCAGGTTACTACCACTCGCTGTGTAAAAAAGTTCTTCCTCACATTCCGCCTGCATCTCTTGCCCAAAATCTTCAATCTGTGTTCCCTCGTCCTTGTACCATCAGTTAATGGGAACAGTTCTTCTTTGTCTAACATTGGGTTCTGAAGAAGGGTCACTGACCTGAAACGTTAACTCTGCTTCTCTCTCTACAGATGCTGCCAGACCTGCCGAGTGTTTCCAGCATTTCTTGTTTTTATTTCAGATTTCCAGCATCCACAGTATTTTGCTTTTAAAAGAAATTAGGGATAGTATTAGATCCAAGGAGGAGAAATATAAAGTAGCCAGAACAAGCAGCAAACCTGAGGACTGGGAGCAGTTTAGAATTCAGCAAAGGAGGACAAAGGGATTGATTACGAATGGGAAAATCGAGTATGAGAGTAAGCTTTCAGAGAACATAAAAACTGACTGTAAAAGCTTCTATAGATAGGCAAAGAGAAAAAGATTAATGAAGAAAAATGTGGGTCCCTTACAGTCAGAAACAGCGGAATTTATAATGGGCAACAAAGAAATGGCAGACCAAATTACCTCCCAGAAATGTTGGGGAACAAAGGGTCGAGTGAGAAGGAGGAACTGTATGAAATCAGTATTAGTAGGGAAATGGTGTTCAGGAAATTGATGGGATTGAAGGCCGATAAATCCCCAGGGCCTGATAATCTATATCCCAGAGTACTTAAGGAAGTGGCCCCAGAAACAGTAGATGCATTGCTGGTCATTTTTCAAAATTCTATAGACGCTGCAACAGTTCCAATGGATTGGAGGGTAGCTAATGTAACCCCACTATTTAAAAAAGGAGGTAGAGAGAAAACAGGGAATTATAGACCGGTTAGCCTGACATCAGTAGTGGAGAAAATGCTAGAGTCCATTATAAAGGATGTAATCACAGAGCACTTGGAAAACAATGACAGGATCGGACAAAATCAACACGGATTTACGAAAGGAAAACCATGCTTGACAAATCTACTGGAATTTTTTTGAGGATGTAACTAATAGAATAGATAAGGGAGAACCAGTGGATGTGCTGTATTTGGACTTTCAGAAGGCTTTTGATAAGGTACCACATAAGAGATTAGCGTGCAAAATTAAAACACATGGGATTGGGGGTAAGGTACTGACATGGATAGAGACCTGGTTGGCAGACTGGAAACAAAGAGTAGGAATAAACTGGTCTTTTTCCAAGTGGCAGGCAGTGACTGGTGAGTACCGCAGGGATCAGTGCTAGGACCCCAGCTATTCACAATATATATTAACGATATAGATGAGGGGATTAAATGTAATATATCCAAGTTTGCAGACAACACAAAGCTGGGTGGGAGTGTGAGTCGTGAGGGGGATGCAGAAAAGCTCCAGTGTGATTTGGACAGGTTGAGTGAGTGAATACATGGCAGAATAATGTGGATAAACGTGGGGTTATCCACCTTGGTGGCAAAAACAGAAAGGCAAATTATTATCTGAACGGTGATAGATTGGGAAAGGGGGAGGTGCAAGCGAGACCTGGGTATCCTTGTGCACCAGTCACTGAAAGTAAGCATGCAGGTGCAGCAGGCAGTTAAGAAGGCAAATGGTATGTTGGCCTTCATAGCGAGAGGATTCGAGTACAGGAGCAAGGATGTCTTGCTGCAATTATACAAGGCCTTGGTGAGACCACACCTGGAGTATTGTGTGCAGTTTTGGTCTCCTTATCTGAGGAAGGATGCTTTTGCTATGGAGGGAGTGCAGTGAAGGTTCACCAGACTGATTCCTGGGATGGCAGGACTGACGTATGAAGAGAGATTGGGTCGATTAGGCTTGTATTTGCTAAGAGAATGAGAAGGGATCTCACAGAAACCTACAAAATTCTAACAGGACTGGACAGACTAGATGCAGGAAGGATGTTCCCGATGGTGGGGAAGTCCAGGACCAGGGGTCACAGTGTAAGGATAAGGGGTAAGCCATTAAGGACTGAGACGAGGAGAGATTTCTTCACCCAGAGAGTGGTGAACCTGTCGAATTCTCTACCACGGAAAGCAGTTGGGGCCAAATCATTAAATATATTCAAGAAAGAGTTAGATATAGTTCTTAGGGCTAATAGGATCAAGGGATACAGGGAGAAAGCGGGAACAGCTTACTGAGTTTGGATGATCAGCCATTTAGGGTGGCACAGTGGCGCAGTGGTTAGCACCGCAGCCTCACAGCTCCAGCGACCCGGGTTCAATTCTGGGTACTGCCTGTGCGGAGTTTGCAAATTCTCCCTATGTCTGCGTGGGTTTTCGCTGGGTGCTCCAGTTTCCTGCCACAGCCAAAAAAAAACTTGCAGGTTGATAGGTAAATTGGCCATTATAAATTACCCCTAGTATAGGTAGGTGGTAGGAGAATATAGGAAAGGTGGGGATGTGGTAGGAATATGGGATTAGTGTAGGATTAGTATAAATGGGTGGTTGATGGTCGGCACAGACTTGGTGGGCCGAAGGGCCTGTTTCAATGCTGTATCTCTAAATAAAAAAATAAAATAAATAAATGATCGTACTGAATGGCGGAGCAGGCGCGAATGGCCTACTCCTGCTTCTATTTTTCTATGTTTCGAAGTCCCTCCTGAATTTATACCACTGTCTCACCACTTAATGACACTGGGTCAACCCAATATTGTAAGAAATGGCAACCGTAAAAAGACAGGTTATCCATTCAGGTGTGGAGCCCTCATTGGCTCTGAATGAAGCATCCCCACCCCAAACGATATACCCTAAGTTCTCTCTGTACAGATCCTGACAGACCTTCAGCGTATTTCCAGTTGTTTTTTTCCAAATTACATTGTTAGCAAAAGACCACCCAAATACTTAAGTATTTACACGAATGACATCATCGTACTTGGAAAAAAAAAGTCTGTCCAAATTAAAAGTTTTGCCTTGCCGATGGGTCTTTTGAGATATTTGCATGAGCAGGACGGCGGGAAAGTCCATCACGATCGATTAGAGCTTGGTTGGTTTCCCTCAGCTTGCATTGTGTTTGACCTGAGGCCATTCGGGCGTTTCCGTAAGGACCTGTTGCCTGGTGAAGCCGAGTGCCTTGTTCTCGGGTGTTTCCGTGCGGCAGCCTGAAGCCCGGCGGAGCGGTGCCGAGTTGAGCTGTTTCGGGAATCTCCGCGGACCCTGACTTGAATGATTGAATGCTTGTAACATGGCGGCGGTGATGAAGGGAGCGAAGTTAAACATCTTTGGCTAAAAAGAGAGGCGCAGAACCAAGAACAACTCTCCTACCGTTTTAATTTCTCTCAAGTAATGGATCCGTGGCTTTTTGCAACACGTGCGCACGAAGAACATAAGATTTGCAACAGCCGGAGCAACTAAAGGAATAAGTGGAAGTTTATAGCAGCTCTGGGCAGGGAAGGAGGAAAAAAAAAAGTGTGAAAATGTCGGATTCTAAGGTGAAAGTTGCAGTCAGAGTCCGGCCAATGAACCGACGAGGTAAGCAGAATTCAGATAAAGTTAAATAGCCAGCGCATTTCCTGGGAATGTTTTAAGAAACTGTCTGCACTTTCTTTTTAAAGCAACATTGTAAATGGTGGGAGAGATGGATACACAGTAGTTGTGGGCTGTTTGGTAACATTGTGACTGATGTTCTCCAGAGATAGAACTCAACACCAAGTGCGTGGTGGAGATGGAAGAAAATCAGACTGTCCTTCATCCGCCGCCTTGTCCCAACACGTCCAAGGCAGACAACAGGTAACAGCCGCGGCTTCTCAGCGACAGTGTCTATTCCAACACCCCCCCCCCCCCCAAAAAAAAATCTGCAATGCACTTTTTTCTTTCATTATTTATCTCTCACTATACCACAAGAAGAATTAACGCCCCAAGTATAGTTTTAAATTAGAACTGTACGTAACAAAATCTGTTGTTCCTATTAAAAAAGGGAGGGAGGAGGGGAGAGCGTCTCTTTGACGATCCAGACCACAAACGGCGCCAGTAGCCACTTCTAATTGGTACGGTGCTGAGATTATGTCGTCCGCCGGCCAGCTTCAACGGATCTTACATAAAACAGTTGCATTAAAAAAAAAACTATTTTAAAGGCACACTTGTAACATTATAATCGCTACGGTGGTCTCCCAATTTTATTAAAAGGAAAGATAATGTTGGCACACGCCCAAAAAAATTCCAAAGCAACAGCCCATTAAATTGGATGTGAAACGGAAGATTGGGGTGCGAAGAGCATTTCATTATTTTTTAAATCAAGTTAAATGAAGCAGTGAGCGGCGTTCTTAACGTGATACTGTTGAAAATACATGATTTGCAGAGAATGAGTGGCAACCGGCGCTGGCTCTTGACTTTAGTTCACTCGTACTCGCTTTTTGTTAATTGTTTTTTGTAGTTACTGTTACCCAAACGGTGCTGCTCAACTTGGCCTTAATTTTGAGGGTCGGAAGTGTTAAGGTTTTTGGAAATCCAGGTGACAGCAGGGATTGGGCTGCATGCCATGCTGCTGGATCCGCTTTGTAGTCTGCGTGTCTCTCTCTCTCTACATTGAGGCTCTTGTAAAAGTGCCCAGACCGAAGCTTTACCCACTCCTTTGCTCAGTTTGACTGCAAACTATTGTTGCAATGTTGATTTAAAACAAAAAAGTTTTTGGTCGCTATTTCACCTCGGGTCTATTTTAGGAATCTGTTAATTTTTTTTTGGTTAAGATTAATTATTGACTTGTGTAAACCATCAGATGCAATCATTCGCTTTTCAATTGGCTTGGATAGGAAAGACGCGGAACTAACCTGCACCAACCACAATTCTAACCATGCCTCCCACCAACCGAATCCCAGTCACTGAAATATAACTATTTGAAAAGCAAGTGTGGTTTTCTACCTACAGCTTGAAATGACTGTCACACGCAGCGATTTAGCGTTATCGTGATTTATTTGTTTTCTTTTGGGGGAGCGAGGCTCTTTGTACCTGACTTGTGTTTAGGGCGATATTTGGTTGCTAAATTAATACAGTACACTCAGTTGGACAGATTTTGATTTGTTGTTCCATCGTTTTCGGTCGAAAGGGCTCTTGCACTACAGACGTAGTAGTCATGTAGCAGGCATTTGACTGTCGCAAATCTAAGCATCTGTATTTCGACTTATTTACAATATACGGAATGCCACATTGCGTGGATCTAATTAAGGGTTTGGATCAAGATCATGTGTACCAACCCGACTGGAAGTCTGATGTTTGTGTCTTGTTCCCGTCGCTCACAAATTTAGCTGTTTGTAATGCTAACTATATTTCTATGTTATAAATTGTAATTCAATATTCATAGCATATTATTAACACTTGAGTCTAATCGTCTTTAACGGATTGCAGAATCATTATGTAGTTGCATCTTTAAATTACGGGTGCGTCATCAGTGGGTGTTTAATTGGAATTCAGCATTTTATGCACTGAGAGAATTAGCCTTTTTTATCATTATGTTTACAGCATTGTCGGTCCAACAGTTCTCGCGTCACCGTAATGGTTGGACCGAATGCTTGTTTCTGCGTTGAATATTCTATACAATTTAATTTTTAAGGTAGTACACAAAGAATGGAAAGTGAAGTTTATGTCCAAAGGCACCTTGCATGGCAGACAAGGTCATGGTTAAGTCACTTTTTCTATTGAGAAGTCCATGGCCGCCCACAGTTGTATCGTTACACAGTAATGCTATGTGCCTGTATCAGCATGTTGCTTTGACAATTCTTGAATTTCTTTGCACATAGGACATGGGCA
Source organism: Heterodontus francisci (assembly GCF_036365525.1). Lineage (NCBI taxonomy): Eukaryota > Metazoa > Chordata > Chondrichthyes > Heterodontiformes > Heterodontidae > Heterodontus > Heterodontus francisci. Next base: position 39,831,226 of record NC_090372.1, read on the forward strand.
AAGTGAGGATAACAAACAGCCATCTGGTATCTTAACACTTCTTGATATTTTATTTTCTGTGTAATTCTGCCTTTGCATATGTTACGCTTAATGGGTTATTTCATTTAATTCAGAGTGAAGATTTTCCTAATGCCACTTCTACATTCATTTTTCATTAATGCCAGATTATATTCTCATACTTTATTGACTTGGGTGTTGGCTGTCTTTTAACAAAACACTAAACTTGCCTTCTCGCTTTACACTGTACTCTATTTCCAACATTTTCTGTTTATATTGGTTCATAGTGAGGTTTATCTTAAGCTTTTACATTTGTTATAGATATGTAATTCTGTTGGCTCACCCATTTGCTGTATTTAGAGTCTAGACTGCATAGTTTCAACTTCTCTCATCTTTTTTCTATAGCTTATCCCATTATATCTAAAAGCCACTTTGTTGCATTTCGCACTGTTACTAATGCAAATATATTTTTTTGTGTAATGGTAGCCAGAGCTGAAAATAATTGCGGTCTGAGCAGGTCAATGTAAAACCACAGCAAGATTTCTGTCATTTTATATTTTACTCTTCTGACTTTCCATCTTTTCTATTAGCATTTTAAATTATTTTACCACATTGTCATTGTCTAGACATTACAAATGTCTACTATTACCTTCTGTCTCTTATCTAAGTCTCCTTGCACTTACTAAATTTCATTTATTCTATACTGCCTGCCTTTTTTAACCTATGTGTACAAAGTACATTGCATTTAGCAGTGTTAAGTTTGATCGACCATAAGTCTATTTGCATATCAAACTAAATACCTCTGCAAATCTTTCACTGGATCCTCTATCTCTGCTATTTTGTATCATCTGCAATTTCAACCGGTATATAGTTAGATACCAACCAAAAACTAGGTCATTTATGTACTAGAAATTATAGTGATCCACGCATTGACTCTTGTGGGATATTTAGCATTTTTTGTATTTGTCTTTGTCTATCTGTTTACAAACCTTCAGTCCTAACTTAGATGTTTGACTTAATGAATCTCCTGTCTTTGTACCTGCCGACTTGAAAAAGAAAATGGCCATTTACAGCAGGTATTTGGATAAAAAATTATCTCTTCCTCGGCCCCTTTTCTGTTGTCACTTCGCAAAGATGCACATTGACTTTGCTTATGACTATAAATAGGTAGAATCGACAGTAGAAGTTGCACCGTTTAGATTGTCTTTGTGGGATTCAGGAGTGCATGTTTCAAGTTTATGTAGGACAGTCATAAATCTGTGCTTGTTTCAAGAATGAGATTGTGGTCTTGGATGACTATGTTCAGGTACTGTGGATGATATGCATCTTCTAAAGGATATTTGATTAAGTGAAATCCGTGCATGGATATCCAGTACCCTTTTAGAAGATTTAACCCAACATCAGTAACCGGAGACCCTTTCCACTCAGCTTAATCCAGTGAATGTTACAGGACGACCTAAGGCTTAAGTCTATAAATGACGGCACATAATGAAAAATAGTCACTTTCTGATTGTCTTTTATCCATGAGTGATTAAATGTAATGTTTTGGCACTGAAGGCTGATTACTGGCTTTATGCAGCCGAACTCTGAAACAATCTACTAAATGTTGTGCAGTGGAATAATTTGTTACGGAGAATAAATTTTGGGGTATAGTTAAGAGCATAGGAAAAGACCTCAGCCCGTGAAGCCGTTCCTTCATATCAATTCATGCTTCAATACTCCACCCAAACTATTTTCATTCTTCTACAAGAAGCTCTGAAATGTTTTTCCTTGTAACTTTAAAAAGCAAAATGAAACTTAGATACATACATGGCCTTGCATTCTAGACCAGTTGTCTCACCTGAGTGTGACACTTCCAGATGCTCAGGAACAATTATGTTGTAGGTTTTTAAATAAAGGGCTGAGAGCATCAGATTTAGCAGAGACACTGTGTAAAAATTTTGCAGTAAGTTCCACACAATATTCAACCATCTCTATTTGGATTACAAATGTCCCTCAATGACATAATTGAAAACATGTCTGGTTCCTTAGATGTATGCTGATAAAACCCAGCCCTAACTCAGCACCTCTTGACCCTGCCACTGCCTCTGATTTGTCACACTGCTTGCCTAACATGCAATATTAGATGAGCAGAAAATTTCTCCAACTAAATGTTGGAAAGATCCTAGCCATTGTTTTTGGACCACTCCACTGATACCGTTACCAAGCCTCCGATGCCATCCCTATCCCTGGCCTGGATCTGAGGCCAGATCAAACTGTTTGCAGACATGGTATCCTATTTGACCCTGAGCTGAGCTTCCAACCACAGATCTTCTCCATCAACGGGACTGCCTACGTCCCCTTCTGTAACATCATGTGACTCTGTCCCGCCTTAGCTCACCTACTGCTGAAGCCCTCATCAATGCCTTTGTTACCTCTAAACTTGTCTATTCGTATGTTCTCCTGACTGGCATTCTACCTGCTGTAAACTTGAACTGTTCCAAAACTCTGGGTTCTGCCAGGGGCACTTGGCTACAAACCTCAAACGTGGACAAAAGACATGTTTTCCAGAGGTGAGGTGAGAGTGACTGTGCTTGATATCAAGGCAGCAATGGACTGAGTGTGGCATCAAAGAGTTTAAGCAAAATTTAAGTTAATGGGAATTGGGAGGCGGGGGGGTGGTAACTCTACATACCTAGTACAAAAGATGGTTGTGGCTGTTGGAGGTCAATCATCTCAACTCCAGGAAATCAAGTCAGGAGTTCCTCAGTGTAGTGTCCTAGGCTCAACCATCTTCTGCTGCTTCATCAAACACTTTCCACCCACCATAAGGTCCAAAGTAGGGATGTTTGCTGATTGCACAGTGTTCATCATTCGCGGCTCCTCAGATACTGAAGCAGTTCATGCCCGCATGCAGCAAGACCTGGACATCTTTTGGACTTGGGCTGATGTGTGGCACAAATGCTACTTGCCACTTAAGTGCCAGAAAATGACCATCTCCAACAGAAGAGAATCTGACCATCTCCCTTTGGCATTCAATGGCATTACCTTCACTGAATCCCCCAACAACACATGCTGGGGGATACCATGCCTAGAAACATAACTGGACCTGCCATCTATAGACTGTGGCTACAAGAATAGGTCAGGGGCTGGGATTTCTGCAGTGAGTAACTCACCACCTGACTCCCCAAAGGTTTTCCACCATGTACAAGGCACAAGTCAGGATTGTGATGGAATACTCTCCACTTGTCTGGATGAGTACCGCTTCAACAACATTCAAGAAGCTCGATGCCATTCAAAACAAAGCAGCCCACTTATCACCTTCAACATTTACTCCCTCCACCATCAGCACACAGTAGCAGCAGTGTGTACCATCTACAAGATGCACTGCAGCAACTCACCAAGGTTTCTTCGACAGGATCTTCCAAGCCCGCGATCTCTACCACTTAGGAAAAGGGCAGCAGATGCGTGGGAACACCACCACCTGCAAGTTCCCTTCTAAGCCACACGCCATCATGACTTGGAACTATATTGCTGTTCCTTCTCTGTTGCTGCGTCAAAAACTTGAAACTCCCTTCCTAACAGCACCGTGGGTGTCTCTACACCCGAAGGACTGCAGCGGTTCAAGAAGGCAGCTCACCACCACCTTCTCCAGGGCAGTTAGGGATGGGCAAAAAATGCTGGCCTTGCTAGCACTGCTTGCATCCCATGAATGAATTTAAAAAAAAAAAAAAAAAAATCCTAACTCTCACTGTGCCACATTCACCCAACTGACCTATTTTGGCTTCCGGTCCATCGATGCCTTGATTTAAAAAAAAATTCTCATCCCTGCATTCAAATCCCTCCATGGTCTCTCCCCTCCCTACCTCTGTAATCTCCCTTCAGCTGTATTATTCTCCAATATTTCTGCACTTCTGATTCTGGCTTCTTTGTACATTCCCAATTTACATTGTGTCTGTGTCTCTCTCTCCCTTTCTCCACTGCCCCCCACCCACCAAACCGCCCTGGCCATACCTTCAGATGCATATGCCCCAAGCTCTGGAAGTCCCATCTCTTCCACCTCTCCACCTCCTTTTAAGATGCTCCTTTAAAGCCAATCTCTTTGATCAAGCTTTTGGTCACCTGTCCTAATGTTCACGTGATGTGCCTTGGGAAGTTTGGGACCCTAAATCACATTTATAACCAAATATTCATCCAGTTCCTTAAAGATTTTACTAAACACTTCACCTGGGGACGAAATCTGTTCCACGATGTGTCTGCATGTGCAGGGCGTCATAAACTGAAGTTTTACTTTATACTTGTGCTGCAAGTCTTCATTTTCAGTACAAATTCTAATATGCTTGCAACCAAATTTTGTTCCTTGCAACATTTGTTTTGTAAAAAAAATGGACCCATGTCTCCTGTTAGTCTGCTTTCCTTCGACAAAAACGTGCTCAACTCCATTTGATTGATTCCAAGAATTAGACATTCTTGACCTGTTATAACTCTGTCCATACATCAATGCCCTTTGAAAGATAGAGTGCCAACAAAGGTATGTAATTCTTGACAATTTATATAAGTTAAAGGAACTTGTTTTGAATTCAGTCCAATGCCTGAGATGCAACCTGATAGATTGATCAACTAAGATCATTTTGCATTTACTGGGTACTTTCAGTGAGTGCCAGATCACTCACTGACCATTTTATAATTTAATCCGAAATAGTATTCCTTAAAAGTGTGTGAACATTTTGATCCAATGTGTAAAACGTTGCATTTATGAACATTTGAAGGCCACTTGCCATTCCTTACCCTATTTGTTTGGTTCATGTCCATTTAAATGCTGTCACTCTTCTGTTGGATACCTGGCAAATGGTATTATTGATAAATCTGTACTATTATGAAGTGTTGTTAGAAATGCACCTCTGGAGAATGGTGCTGGTTACAGTTTCCTTTCTCTCTTACAGAAACATAGAATCACACAGCACAGAAGGAGGCCATTTGGCTCATTGTATTTGTGCCAGCTCTTTGAAAGACCTTCCAATTAGTCCCACTCCCCTGCTCTTGCTTTGTAGCCCTGCAAATGTTTTCTTAAGTATTTATCAAATTTCCTTTTGCAAGTTACTATTGAGTTTTCTACCACCCTTTCAGGCTGTGCATTCCAGAGCACCATAACTCACTGAATTAAAAAAAATTCTCCTCTCCACACTAGATTTTTTTGTTTGCTAATTGCCTTAAATCTGTTCCTTCCGGATACCAATTTGCCTACCAAGCGAAACAGTTTCTGCCTATCTATTCCATTAAAGCCACACGTAATTTTGGACATCAACTTCATTTTACATTCAATGTAATTTACTTTTTGAGGTAGTATACAGAATATGCAGCCCTAAAACCGGTAGGTGAGTATTTCCTGTCCTGTTGCACTATCCACTAAGGCAGTGGTTCTCAAAACCTTATAGTTGAAGGGCCCTTTTTCTGATGGATTAGTAATTGTGGACCCCATCCCATTTAAAATACTATATAATCATCATTTGAAAGTGCTGCATGTAAAGAATGTTTTAGTAATGTTTTTTTAAGAAAGTAGGTATTTACTTAGACATTAGAGAGGTGGGTGCACTTGCTACTCACTGCAGTCTATCCTTGCGTGCTCTTCTCCAGGTGAGACAGCCGCTCACTCTGCGCTGCATGCATTGTGGCCACACTCTGCTGCTGCCTCCCAGCTCATATTTCACATTCGTTCGTGGACACTTGGAAAGACTCCAAGTCTCCAGGGGTCTGCGAACCCCAGTTTCAGAATCACTGCATTAGGTACTGCTAGAATGTGATTCCTTACTGCAGGCCACTGGAATTTTCCAATGGTGCTTGTTTAGTAAAAGCTATTTCCATTTATCATCTCATAATTTTTATTGCTAAACCAGTTTTGATTCCATCTATTTTGCTGCTAATTCCTTGAGCCTTCATCTTCTTTATAAACATGTGCATTATATCTACTGGTCTTTTCAACCTCATCAGCTTAGGAATCTCACTTTTTGTTTTTTTAAAAAAAAAATTCCCATACATTTGTAAAATGCTTTATGTTGCTTCCAGCTGTATGCTGACCATTCATTTTGGCACTTTACACTCTTAAGGATGTACATTTGATAGCATACTATTAAATGCTTTGATACATTTCCCTATTGATGGGCAACCTATCTTAAAAATTTGCTCATCCTGTACATTTTTAAAAATTTCCTGTGATTTTCCAGACTGGATGCATAATCCTCACATTATAGAGCTTCCATAATTTATTTTTATTTTATTTTATTTAGAGATACAGCACTGAAACAGGCCCTTCGGCCCACCGAGTCTGTGCTGACCAACAACCACCCATTTATACTAACCCTGCAGTAATCCCATAATCCCTACCACCTACTTACACTAGGGGCAATTTACAATGGCCAATTTACCTATCAACCTGCAAGTCTTTGGCTGTGGGAGGAAACTGGAGCACCCAGCGAAAACCCATGCAGTCACAGGGAGAACTTGCAAACTCTGCACAGGCAGTACCCAGAATTGAACCCGGGTCCCTGGAGCTGTGAGGCTGCGGTGCTAACCACTGTGCCGCAATGATTATACTGATCAGTTTTGTGCAAGAATTTCACTGTTGTGAACAAACAACCATTACTGCTTAGTACTGATAGGTACTTCAAACACTGAACAAAAAAAACTGATGATGAACTGCTCTGCCTTTCCCACCTGATGTGCTGAGCTGTTTTAAAAGAGTCAGCAACCACTGAGCCGTACCTTGCTTACAATCCTTAAGGTTGAGCTAAAAGCAAATTGAATAGAAGGCGAAGATTAACCAAACTAACTCTCTGAACTGTGTAGTGGGGGAAGAGGAAGAGAGGCTGAGCAGCTGATCAGATGTTTACTGATCAACCCCACTAGTGTGTGCATTTCTCGTATTGGTTGTTTGCTGTAGTTGTGGTTTATGTTTCAATGTAAAATATTTATCCCCAAATCTATTGAAATAAATTTAAAATATCAAGTATTTCCCTTTTGAATATCATGCCAGTGAGATGGCAGCCTCAACATAGCTTTGCAAAGTTAGAAGCAACCTGTCACACAAATTCTCGTGTTGAATTGAAGTTCATCAAAGTGAGAAAAATCTTGGACTTCTGAAGCAAAATGTTATGAAGAGTTTGCCGATCAGTAATTGACACAAGTGCTACAATATTTTTGATCATGTCACTATTTCTATAAAGTCAGTTAAAAAGCTGCGCACTGGTGTAGGATGCACAACATGTGATTTATCTCAAATTCTGAATCTTTGAACTAGTCGTGTCTCACCTAGAAACTGTTTAGAGAGATGTATTCATGGGGTTCACTCTGTCTGAAGATCAAGTTTTGGATCAGTTTTAATTTGAGTTTTCAGTTCTAGTTGTAATGGAGGTGATGACTATTGAAATTATTTTAGTATCCTCTTGGCACCAACTTTGGAAGCTGGCTTTTGTTGATTTAAGCCATTGACCTTTTATATGCTCTTTTATTTTTGACACAGATGTGCTGTTGCACGATTTCCACATAAATGTTCTTTGGGAATAAAATACTGATGACAAAGGAGGAAAGTTTTTTTTTTCCTTTCAGAATTAGGAAAATTTTCTTCTGTTGTCATTGCTCTTCCACCCGTAGTTTTTTCTGACTACTGTCCTATCTGTTAGAGAGCAGAACTTCTTGCCAAGGTCCCATACATTTCAGTACCAGCCAACATAAAGTCCAATTCTCCCATCACTTCCTGTTCAGTTTCTTCCAATCGGGCTTCCACTCTGCTGATAGCATCACAACCGGCCATCAAGTGAAGGTCACTAATGACGTCCATGAACTAACATTGCCCCTCTCCTCCTTCGCTGTCTGGCATCAAATTTTGAATAAGTCAAAATTTCTTCCCACTCATTTTGACAAAACTGACCGTTCCTGTCAGCATAAATGTTACACCAATTCCATCAACTTCCCTATCAGCCTGCTCGGGCTTGTGTACAGTCTTGGCATCCAGTTGGAACTTAAACTGGCCTTTATATCTGACATCTGGTCAGTCACCTGATACTACTGTGTGCATGGGATGGTTAGTACCTGTTGAGATTAAATTTGCTTATATACTAAAAATAGAGTTGGTCAGTCAGACAGATTACTCTTGTTCTCCAGCTATCATTTAGATCTGTTTGTGTTTGCATTTTAACTATGAAATCATATTTTTCTTCCCTGCAACATTTAATGAACCACAATGATTCTGTATTTATCCCACTATTTGTAAGTTTAACATTCAATTAAATCTGACATTTCCTGATAATATGTGGGGTATCAGTATAGTCTGGATCGATGAAATTTAACTCACCTACAACATTTCAAGCTATCAAATGCTCGACTGCAATAATATCAAACTGCAGCAGATGCATTTAGATTTGGTGCTTGCAAACTGTAGTGCGTCATAATGGAACATTTAAAAAAAAACGCAGATAAAGGGTATTCTTTTGGGTGGGGAAGGGAAAAGAAAATCCCACAATCGTTTCCAGAATTGAAGAGAGCTGTTGGTGGCAGCAGGGAGCGGGTGGTGAAGGTGAAATGACATTGACATCTGACAACGCTTGTGCTTCAGTTCTTTCAAGGACGAAGTTGTAATTAATATGCTGTTCCCACTCACGCACACGCATTTTTAGTATCTGCCTTGCTGTGAATTCCAATGTTCTCCCCATAGGTTCTCAGAGATGCTGGGTAGCAAATTGAAGAGCAGAACAGTCTTGCGCTCTCCTACGTATTGATTTTGTTTTCTGTTCCAAGGATATTATCAGATTTGGGTTCTCAGATATTTAGATGTGTTATATTTTATGGTCTGCTCATTTAATCTTCCTGAGCTTTGGAAGGAATGCAACCTCAATACTGGCTTTTAAGGCGTTGACAGAAGTATTGTTGACTATTCTTATTTCCCTGTATTCTTGTTAATCTCCTTTTTCTAACCTTCTGAAGTTCTTGTAGCTGGACTATACATCCACTTGATTGAAGAAGTTGGGTTCCTGAGGTATTTTTGGGGCAATGACGATTGGACTTTAAAGAGGCAGCAGGGCATTTGTGTCCGCACAGGTGGTGGGTCCTTTCTCTTGTTCACTGCCCCTTGCTCTTTCTCGTGTGTGTGTGTGCTCTCTTTTTCTTTCTTTCCTGGTGGACACAGCTCTGCACGGGGCATATGAATTCACATAATATCCTGTAGTGTATGCCCCAGTCTGGCATTAGTAAACCCCATAGTTCAGTCTCAGCCACAGGATTGCACAAGGCTGTTTTTGTATCCTGGAAACTCTTAAAATTAAGTACAATTGCTATATGGAAACAACCTGCATCAAAATCCAGTTTGTTTTTCACTGCTGGTTGTTTTCTTGAACCAGCTTGTTATGTGGCCCAAGAATATGGACATGAACTAAATTTCCAAATCATCTCTCAAATTCAGCACTGATATGGGATTTCCCTCAATTTTTTTTTTGAAGTAGAGGGTGATCATTTCAAGAAACGTTGGCAATGCTGAGAGGAAGTTAAATTTCCTAAACATAAATTGCTTTAGTAACAGCATGGAAAGGAGCCAAGCACTGAACACAAAACAACTAAGTTCAGCTGACTACTTAAACACCCTCTGGGACTGACCAAATTATTTTTAAATCTCCTCTCTGTTATCCTTTAAAAAAAACCTGCTGGTTGACTATGAAATAAGGCAGTTATGACACAATCCTTTCCACTGATATAAGCTGTTGATTTTTGTTAATTTGTTTGTACAGCTGCATTGATTTTCTTTGCATACTTCACACTCAATGACATAATTTACTACCTCTTACTTTTGTTACATGACATGTGGCAATCAAGATGCTACTTGGTTGAGGTGTTTAAATTATGAAGGAATTGGATAGAAACAGCTCTGTTGCTCATAATTGAGATCTAGAACAAGGAGGCATAGCTATGATTAAATGTAAAAGATTTGGGATAGAGAGCAAGGGTAACAGTTTTTCTACGTGGAGGATTATGAAGCTGCTGAATGTACCAGAGTTACTGATTGAAGCAGAGCATTTAAAAATAGGTTAGATAAGTCGTTGAAGAAAAAGGATATGGAGACAAAGCATAGATATAGGACTGCTGCTCCAATGGAGGATAAGCACCAGCATGGACGTTTTATGTGGAGCAGTGAAATCATCACGGAGTAGTGAAATCATCACGGAGTAAATCATGTACTGAGTTTGTTTTTAATGTCCCCTTTTGGCGTGGTTTTTCAGTGTGACTTGTGAAAAGAAGTCTCTCCTGTTTTGCTTGTCTGACATCCAGTACTGCATGAGCAGAAATTTCCTCCAAATAAATATTGAGAAGACCGAAGTCATTGTCTTTATTCCCTAGCCACTGACTCCAATCCTCTCTCTGGCAGTTGTCTGAGGATAATGTTGTATTTGACCCCGACTTGTGCTTTCAGCCATCACTAACACCACCTACTTCCACCTCTGAAACATTGCCTGACCACGCTCCTTCTCATTTCATCTCCTGAAACCCTCATCCATGCCTTTTTTTCACCTCTAGATTTGACTATTCCAGCACACTCCTGGCCAGCCTCCCATGTTCCACCCTCCAAAAGCTGTAATTCATCCAAAACTCAGCTGCCCATATACTAAGTTCCATTCACCCTTCACCCCAGTGCTTGCTGAGTTACATTGGCTCCCGGTTGAACACCACCTTGATTTAAAAATTCTCAACTTTGTTTTCGAATTCCTCCATCGCCTTGTTCCTCCTACCCTCTGAGATGTCTGCACTTGTCTAGTTCTAGCCTTTTGCTCATCCCTGATTTTATTTGCTTTACCATTGGCGGCTGTGCCTTCAGCTGCCAAGGCCTTAAGCTCTGGAATTCCCTCCTGAAACCTCTCCGCCTCTTGACCGCTCTTTCCTCCTTTTAAGAAGCTGTTTAAAACCTACATCTTTGACTAAGCTTTTGGTTATCTGACCGTATCAACTGCAGTTGGTAGTTTGGTTTGTCCCTAGCAATTCAGAACTGGCATCAACTTGTTTAAACGTATTTTGAAGGGCTCTTTTTATGTTAGAATAACTGGACGTAGTTCAGATTAGGTGTTGGGATACAACCAGTGCAATTGTACCAGCTACACTTTATTTCTCAGAATACTTTGCTGTTCACTATTCCCTATTCCAATGTACAATCTGTTCAGCTTATTGCAATGTGAGATACTGAAGGCTTAGAGAGCTGGTATCCCTTCATGTTCAAATTCCACTTGTCGGTTTCATGCTAAAATCTTCTGCTCCATACATAGAGCAAAAGCATAACTCGGGAAAGAGTAGGGCCAATTAAAGACAAAAAAGCACACTTTTGTGTGGAGCGGAAGACAATGGGCATGGTTCTTAATGAGTGCTTTATATCTGTCTTCACAAAAGAGGGGGCTTATGCAGGCATTGTAGTTGAGGAGTAGTGTGAAATACTGGATGGTATAAACATCGAGGGTGAGGAAATATTAAAATGTTTAACATACTCGAAAGTGAATAAATTACCAAGCCCAGATGAAATGTATCCCAGGCTGTTAAAGGAAGCAAGGGAGGAAATAGAGGCATCTCTGACCATCATTTTCGAATCCTCTCTGGCTACAGGCGTGGTGCCCGAGGACTGGAGGGTTGCTAGCGTACCTTTGTTTAATCAAGCGTTGGACCATGGGGAACCCAGCAATGGCACTGACGTCTCTGGCTCTCTCAGCCTGAATGGCGGAGTCTGTCTGGAACTTGATGAACTGGTTGGCACGCCTGAATATGTTATCAGTTACCACCTTAATGCAGTGTTGTGCTGATGGCTGAGATTCCAGACATGTCTCCTGTGGAAGCCTGGAATGAGCCCCACCGGCATTGGATGGCCACCCATGCAGTTGGAACTGACCTCTGCTGCCAGCATCTCGCACAGAGATGTGACGGCCTCTATGGCACTTGCGCTCTGACATCTGCAGAAAGCTCAGCTGCTCACGGTACGCCCTGACTGCTGGGTAGACCTGTCTCTTCACAGGTGTTTGCTCCTGGTACACTCTGGCCTTCTGCCCCTCCTCCATAACCAGGCCGCAGTTGGCCAGCAGGTAGCTGATTTCCCTGGCCACTTGTCCTCCTGTTTCTCCTTGTGTTCTCTTCCTCGCTGGAAGAGAACTTGGGAAGTTGAGGCTTTTTATTTAATTAAAAAGAGCTCTAATTAAATAGGAATTTAATTTACAGTTCCAAGCAGTTGTATAGTGAGTTGGCAGTATTTCCTAGGACAGGTTGGGCGGCACAGTGGCGCAGTGGTTAGCACCGCAGCCTCACAGCTCCAGGGACCCGGGTTCGATTCCGGGTACTGCCTGTGTGGAGTTTGCAAGTTCTCCCTGTGTCTGCGTGGGTTTTCTCCGGGTGCTCCGGTTTCCTCCCACAAGCCAAAAGACTTGCAGGTTGATAGGTAAATTGGCCATTATAAATTGTCACTAGTATAGGTAGGTGGTAGGGAAATATAGGGACAGGTGGGGATGTTTGGTAGGAATATGGGATTAGTGTAGGAGTAGTATAAATGGGTGGTTGATGTTCGGCACAGACTCGGTGGGCCGAAGGGCCTGTTTCAGTGCTGTATCTCTAATCTAATCTAATCAAAGGTTCACCATATCAAGTGTAAAAAAAAAGATCTGTCCAAAAACGTATCTGAACAATTATTTGATGATCACAGATGCTTGAGATATACATATACAAACACATGTATCAGGCTGTTTTACAATTAGTAAATGGCTCACCTGCATATTTTGCTTTGTTGCTTTCATCCATGGACCAGAAACAATGGTCAAAAGCAAAGACCTATTGAAATAAAAATTCAACTATTACTTATGGATTACAGAATATGCAACTGAACTTCTTAACAGCTTCTGATGAACTTCCCACCCCCCTACAATAAAATGGTTGCAAGCATTCTATATTCAGAAAAGTACCGATAGAAAAAAAACTTCTAAATTTTGCTCAAATGGTATTAAAAATGCACTAACTTTCCAAAAAGTTTTAATAGAGTAGTGTTATAAGAAAAATACAAAGCATTGTATGCTCTAATAATACACACTTTTCAGCTAGTACAGTTACACTTTGGACAATAAATTATAGGATTTTGTATAAAGGACTGCATGGTATGAACTTGAACTAGAGAAATTTACATGCTTCTTAGCTAATAAATACAAACAGTAGACCCAGTAAAACACTGAACTGCTCCCAGGGGTGGACCTGAATATTTGAAGTATGTTAATGTAATGGTACCTTGAAATACTTCTGAAGTTTGGTTCTTTGAGGTGGTGGTTGAGGGGGGTTGTGGTCGAGGAAATCTGCCTTACCAAGTTATTGCAGAACAAGATAAATTGCTCAGATACTACAGCCCGTGGGCTGTTCTAAATTTGTAATACTTTATATAGTGCTTCATAGTCCCATAATGTTTAAAAAAGCTTAATACACTACATTTTAGAAGTGCAGTAATTTATTTATTGAGACGTCGCTCTTGGCTGACATACGTTGTCCAGGCCTCACTGCCGTAGAGCAAGGTACTGAGGACACAGGCTTGATACACACAGACTTTTGTATTCCGTGTCAGTGCGCCATTTTCCCACACTCTCGTGGCCAGTCTGGACATAGCAGCCAACGCCTTTCCCATGCGCTTGTTGATTTCTGCATCGAGAGACGGATTACTGGTGATAGTTGAGCCTAGGTAGGTGAACTCTTGAACCACTTCCAAAGCATGATCGCCGATATCAAGCCTGTGTCCTCAGTACCTTGCTCTACGGCAGCGAGGCCTGGACAACGTACATCAGCCAAGAGCGACGTCTCAATTCATTCAATCTTCGCTGTCTCTGGAGAATCCTTGGCATCAGGTGGCAGGACCGAATCTCCAACGCAGAAGTCCTCGAGGCGGCCAACATCCCCAGCATATGCACCCTACTGAGCCAGCGGTGCTTGAGATGGCTTGGCCATGTGAGCCGCATGGAAGATGGCAGGATCCCCAAGGACACATTGTATAGCGAGTTCGTCACTGGTATCAGACCCACCGGACGTCTGCAAATGCGACATGAAGCCCTGAGACATTGATCACAAGTCATGGGAGTCAGTTGCCAGTGATCGCCAGAGCTGGCGGGCAGCCATGAAGGCAGGGCTAAAGAGTGGCAAGTGGAAGAGACTTGGCTGTTGGCAGGAAAAAAGACAGAAGCACAAGGGGAGAGCCAACTGTGTAACAGCCTTGACAACCAATTTTATCTGCAGCACCTGTGGAAGAGTCTGTCGCTCTAGAATTGGCCTTTATAGCCACTCCAGGCACTGCTTCACAAACCACTGACCACCTTCAGGCGCTTACCCATTGTCTCTCGAGACAAGGACGCCAAAGAAGAAGAAGAAGAATTTATTTCGGCAGAAGCTTTAGATAATTTGTACAAGCAATGTCCCATATTAAGACAAATGACCAAATGAGTCAATATTGTAGGCAGTGTGATGGGAGCAAAATTAGCTATAATTTTAAGAAAATTCCTTGCTTTTAATCAAATTCAACCATAGGATCTTTAACATCCAACTTGAAGAGGACATCTCCGTATAAAATCTAGGATAGACAAAATAAAGACCAGTTAGCCCAACTCTGGTGGTGGGAAAATTATTGGAAAAAAGCTCTGAGGGATAGTAGAAATCATCATTTAGAAAGGCACAAATTAATCAAGGACAATTAGCATAGATTTGTTAAGGGAAAGTCTTATCTGACTAACTTGGTTGACCCTCCTTGTTATCACCTCAAATAATTCAGTGAGGGTAGCGTGCTTGATGTAGTCTAAGTGAATTTTAGCAAGTCTTTTGACAAGATCCCATATGGCAGACTGGCTAGAAAAGTAAGTTGGCTCAGTAGCAGGAAGCAAAGAGTAATTAGTCAATGGGTGTTGTGACTGGAAGGCTGTTTCCAGTGGGGTTCGACAGGACTGATTACTAGGCCCCTTGCTTTTCGTGATATATATCAATGATTTAGACTTAAATGCAGGGGTTATGATTATGATGTTTACAGATGATACAAAAATGAGTTGTGTGATAGTGAGTAAGAAAGCTGTAGATTACAGGAAGATATCAATGATCAGGTGGGCAGATGACGGTAAATGGGATTCAGTCCGGAGAAGTGTAAGATAATGCATTTAGGGAGGGCTAACAAGGCAAGGGAATACACAGTAAGTGGTAGGATACTGAAGTGTAGAGGGACCTTGGAGTGCATGTCTACAGATCCCTGAATTTAGAAGAACTGGTAGATCAGGTGGTCAAAAGGCATACAGGATCCTTTCCTTTATTAGTTGAGGCATAGAATGTTAGAGCAGGGAGGTTATGCTGGAACTGTATAAAACACTAGGCCAGAGCTAGAATACTGTGTACAGTACTGGTCACCTCATTACTAGAGAGGGTACAGAGGAAATGTAGGAGGTAAAGGCCGGTTTGGATCAGCAAACGAAACCCGACCCGAGCCCGACCTAACTGTCAGTTAACCTACCTTCCGTTTTTCACTTTGTTGCTGATCTGCTCAAGCTTAAAATAACTAACAAAACCATTTTTCTATCCAAAAATTACATTAACAATGGAGTGGTGATGGAGCGTGTCCGATCCGACCCGAACTCGACATATGTCGGGTCCCTTTGGGTCGGATAGCTGGCCTTTAGTAGGAGGATGTTGCCAGGAGTGAAGAATTTTAGCAAGGAGTTAAAATTGCATCGGATGGGGTTGTTTTCTTTAGAACACATCAGGCTGAGGGGAGATTTAATTGAGAGGTATAAAATTATGAGGGGCCAAGATAGAGTAGATAGGAAGGGCCTATTTCCTTTAGCAGAGAGGTCAATAACTAGGAAGCATTGATTTAAAGGAATTGACAGATGGATTAGAGTGGAATTGTGGAGAAATGTTTTCACCCGGGGATGGTGGGGGTCTAGAATTCACTCCCTGCAAGGTTGGTAGATGCTGAAACCCTCATCGCATTTAAAAAAAAAATACTTGGATAGGCACTTGAAGTGCTGTAACCGAGAGGGCTATGGACCAAGAGCTGCAAAGTGGGTTTAGGCTGGACAGTGTTTTCTCGGCTGGCACAGACACGATGGGACAAACCACCACCACCTTCTATGCCATAAATTTTCTATGTCTGTTTGTGAATTGACTGAGAACTGTATAGAAGCATACCTGCCTATGAACAATTTCAGTCACTTGTGAAAGAATAACAACACTCTCAAAACAAATGTTTAGGCAGAATTTCTTTGCCTTTATTCTTTGTGTATGGTGTGAAAATTAGGTTGCAAGGGAGAAGGCAGACTGGAGAGTGAACTTGCAATGCACTGGCACATAGGGAAGAAAAAAAAGCGTAGGTTAATGGTTTTGAGTTATGTTACTTTCTTATGAAAAAGAGAGCTGTGTAATGTGGCCTAATGTGAATATGTTACTGCTTGCCAACTGAATCTCCAATGCTGTAACAATTTTGAGAGGAGGCCATTTGGCCTGTACTGTCTGCACTGGCTATCTGAAAGAACAATTTACCTTGTGCCACTCCCCTGCCTTCTCGGAGCCTTGCACATTCTTTCTTTTCAGATAACAATAAAATTCCCTCTTTGATGCCTTGATTTGAGCCTGCGTCCACCACACTGTCAGGTCGTGCATTCCAGATCCTAACCACTCACACCATGAAAAGGTTTTTCCTCATGTTGCCCTTCTTTTGCCATTTAACTTTAAATCTGTGCCCCCCTTGTTCTTGATCCATCCACCAATGGGAACAGTTTTTTCCCTATTTACTCTGCCCAGACCCCTCATGATTTTGAACACCTGTATCAAATCTCCTCTCAACCTTCTCTCCTTCAAGGAAAATGGCCCCAACTCCTCCAATCTAACTTCATAACTAGTTCCAGAGATGAGGAACTTCATTCACATGAATCTTTTCTGCGTTCCATCTAATACCTTCACATCTTTCCTAAAGTGTGGCACCCAGAACTGGATACAGTTGTCCAGTTGAGGTTAAACCAGTGTTCCATACAAGTTTAACATAACCTCCTAGCTTTTGTACTCGATGCCCCTATTAATGAAGCCTAGGATGCAGTATGACCTATTAACTGCTCTTTCAATCTGTCCTGCCCTTCAATGATTTATGCACACATATACCCAGGTCTCTCTGCTCCTGCACCCCCTTTAGAATTGCACCCTTTATTTTATATTGTCTCTCTGCATTCTTGCTACCAAATGAATCATTTCACACTTCTTTGCACTAAATTTCATCTGCCGCTTGTCTGCCCATTCCACCAACCTATGTCCTTTTATAGTTCTACACTATTCTTCTCACAGTTCAGTGTTTCCAAGTTCAGTATCATATGCAAATTTTGAGATTGTGTCCTCTATACCAAGGTGTAGATCATTAAAGTATATCAGGAAGAGCAAGGGTCTTAACGCTTATCCTTGGGTTACTCCACTAGAAACTGTCCTCTGGTCCGAAAAACATCCATTAACCACTACTCTCTGTTTTTTGTCACTCGGCTAGTTTCATATCCGTGTTGCTACTGCCCCTTTTGTTCTGTGAGCTACAGCTTGCTCACAGGTCCGTTATCTGCCACTTCTTCAGATGCTTTTTGGAAGTCCATATACACCACATCAATGGCATTACCCTGATCAACCTTCTCTGTACCCTCATCCAAAAAGTCCAGCAAGTTAGTTAAACACTATTTGCCCTTCACAAATCCATGCTGGCTTTCCCTAATTAACCTGCATTTGTCCAACCGACTATTCATTTTGTTTGGAATTATAGTTGCTTGTAGCTTCCACCACCCCCTGCCCCCCACACTGCTAAATGAGGTTAAAGTGAGTGGCCTGCAATTGCTGGCTTATCTTTACATCCTTTTTTGAACAAGATTGTAACAGTTGCAATTTTCCAGTCCTCAGGCACCACCACTGAATGTAAGAAAGACTGGAAAATTATGGCCAGTGCCTTTGCAATTTCCACTCTCTCTTCCGTCAGTATTCTTGGATGCATCTCATCTGGTCCTGGTGCCATATCAACTTTAAGTACAGCTATCCTATCCAATACCACCTCCTTATCAACTTTATGCCCTTCAAGTGTCTGAAATGCCACCTCTTCACCATGACCTGCACAGCATCTTCTGCCTTGGTAAAGACATATGCAGTGTATGCATTTAATATCTCAGCCATACCCTCTGCCTCCATTTTGTCCCTAATCGGCCCCATGCCTCCTTTTACCACCCTTTTGCTATTTATCGGCTTATAAAAGACTCTTGGATTTATTTTTATATTAGCTGTCAGTCTCTTTTTATACTCTCTCATTGCTTCTCTTATTTGCTTTTTCACTTCCCTTGTGAACCATCTGTATTCAGTCTAGTTCTCTGCATTATCCACCTGATTGCTATCACAAGCACAGTTTTTTCTTCCTTTTAATCTCTATCTCTTCCATCATCCAGGGAGCTCTGGATTTGTTTGCCCTCCCTTTACCCTTCATGGGAATATACCTTGACTGTGCCCAAACTATCTTTTCTTTAAAGGCAGCCCATTATTGAGTTAGCGTTTTGACTGTCAACCTTTGATTCCAGTTTATCTGGACTTGGTCCTTTCTCACGCCATTGAAGTTGGCTTTCCCCTGGTTAATTATTCTCACTCTAGATCCACTTGGCCCACCTCATTCCCAGGAACCAGGTCTAGCAGTGCCTCCTTTCTTATTGGACTAGAAACAGACTGCTGTAGAAAATTCTCTTGAACACACTCAAGGAACACTTGCCCCCCCTCTGTCCTTTACGCTGCTACTATCCCAGTCTATATTTGGATAATTAAAGTTCTCCATTATAACCACTCATAATTTTTGCAGCTCTCTGTAATTTCCTTGCAAATCTGTCCCTCTGCATCTTTCCTGCTAGTTGGTGGCTCATAGACTATACTGATCAATGTAACTGCACCTTTTTTTGTTCCTCAGTTTTAGCTAAATAGATTCTGTCCTTGACCCCTCTGGGACATCCCCTCTCTCCAGCACTGCAATATTCTTCTTGATCAAAACTGCCAGCCCTCCCCCTTCCCTTCCTTTGCTATCTTTCCTGAACACCTTATATCCAGGAATATTTAGCATTCAGTCCTGCCCCTCTTTGAGCCAGGTCTCCATTATCACCACAACATCATACTTCCACGTGCCTCTCAGCGCCTGCAGCTCACCAACCTTATTTGCGACGCTCTGTGCATTCACATACAGGCACAGTAAGCCTAATTTAGACTTTGTTACTTTCCCTTTTACTCTGACCCCATCCAATACTGTACTAATTACTACTCTAGTTTGGTGAAGCTTCTGTGGTTAAATTAAACATTTCACATAGGATGATAGAATTTTCCACATTACTTACCTAGTAGGCTAACGAAATGCTCAAATAGGTGGAACTAATTTGCCCAGAGTGGTTACGAAATGTAAAGAGACAGTTTATCCAATTACATCCATGTGTGAATTCTGTTTGATTGATTCATAATGTATTTGTAGACTTTCCAACTGTGTGAAATGGTGCCCATGCCTCTTCTGCAGCTACTTTGTTTCAAGTCACGATGCTGTTGATTACTGTTTTACATGCAACAAGCATTTATGCCCTGGTGATTTTCTTGCTTTCCTCTGCCTTCGCTGTAGTCACACAATGGTGGGGGGAGGGAATGAGGTGTTTTCTTTTCCTTGTGTTAGTGTTGACAATACGCAAGTATCAACCATGCATTAGGGATCGGTTAACACAACGTAGGTTCTTGATGACTATGCTGCATGTGTACAACAAGGAGTAATCTTACATAGGTCTGGTATGGACACCTACTCTCGACAGACTCTGTCAGAATAGAAGTCACATGGTATATTGCACCATTTCCCTTACACAGTTGTACATCGAAAACCTAACCACGCAATCTTAAAGGTGTACCACAACATCTCCCTTTTTGCTAAATAAAAATTATCTCCCTTAAATTAATAAACCATAACTACATACAATTCAGCAAACTGGGAAATTACAAATAAACATCCTACGAGCCTGTAAACACAAAATTAATAGTTATAAAAGTCTCTAACGCAGTGGTGCTTTAATCGTACACCCTGACTTGGTAACTATATCTGCTTTCAGGTTGTTGAATAGTTTCACACGGACTCTTCTCCTTGCAAGTAGTGTGCCTAGACTTTGCTTGAGACCTGGTTTTAGATCTGGTCCTGTTTGCAATGGAATCAGATAATGGTCCAGAATTATGAACTTCTCTGATCTGATCTCTGTTTTATCTCAATGTTGCACCATTGGGTGTTATCGTGTGCTTCTGGACATATCTTGGAAACTTCTGCTGGATTCCATCTACCATTTGTAGGATGTTGTATTCTGAGTTGCTGTCCTACTGACAGACTGGGTAACTCTTCACCTGCATGATTGTCATGTATGTCCTTCATCCTCCCTTGTTTGTCCAAACCTGCTTCTCGGACTTCTGGATTGGTAGAATGATGGTAGTATCTTCCAAGCATCAATTTTGTCGGAGATAGAATTGGAGGACTTAGAAGAGTTTCCCTCGGATGCAACATAGCTATATGCAGATCTTGATTAGTCTGCCTGTACTTGAGAATGAGAGACTTTACTGTGTCAATCATCTGTTCCACTAAGCCGTTAGATCTTGGGTAATGAGCTGAAGATGTAGTGTGGTCTATGCCCCATATCTGACATACATATCGGAATGGCTCTCCGGTATATTGAGGTCCATTGTTAGAGATTACCTCTGTGGGTGCTCCAAATAGACTGAGATTGCGCTTAGTGTGTGCCACCGTAGAAGTAGACGTGTCATGCAATTGATGAAATGGGAAATTTGGAAAAATAATCAGTTATAACCAGAAAATCACTACAATGAATGTGGAAGAGGTCAGTGGCTATTTTGGCCCAAGGATACGTAGGAATTTCATGCGGTAGAAGGTGGGGAGGCAATGGCTTAGTGGTAATGTTACTAGACTAATAACCCAGAGGCCCAGGCTAATGCTCTGGGGACATGGGTTTGAATCACACCATGGCAGAAGATGGTATTTAAGTGCAATTAATAAATCTGTTATTAAAAAGCTAATCTAGTGGTGACCATGAAACAATTTTCGACTGTTGTAAAAACCCATCTGGTTTACCAGTGTCCTTTTTAGGGAAGGAAATTGCTGTCCTTACCTGGTCTGCCCTACATGTGACTCCAGACCCACAGTAATGTTGTTGATTCTTAACTGTCCTCTGAAATGGCCTAGCAAGCCACTCAGACTTGTAGCAGTTTGATACAACTAAGAAAAGGAATGAAACCAGATGTACCGCCCGGCATCGACCTCGGCACTGGAAACGACAACTGCAAACACAGCCCTGTCGACCCTGCAAAGTTCTCCTTACTGACATGTGGGGGCTTAAGCCAAAATTGGAGAGCTGCCCCACAGACTAGTCAAGCAACAGCCTGACAGTCATACTCATGGAATCATACCTTGCAGACATTGTCCTAGATACCATCACCATCCCACCAAAGGTGGTGGCACTGTAGTATACAGTCGGAGGGGTGGGGGGTGGGGGGGGGAGCTGCTTTGGGAATCCTCAATATTGACTCTGGCCCCGATGAAGTCTTATGGCATCAGGTCAAACATGGGCAAGGAAACCTCCTGCTGATTAATCAGCTGAGGTTGGGTGGTAGGTCGTAATCAGTGCTTCTCCATGTTAAACACCAATCAGAAGAAGTACTGAGGGTAGCAAGGGAACAAAATGTACTCTGGAGGGGACTTCAATGTCCATCACCAAGAGTGGCTTGGTAGCACCACTACTGACCGAGCTGGTTGAGTCCTAAAGGACATAGCTGCTAGACTGGGTCTGTGGCAGGTGGTGAGGGAAAAACCTACTTGACCTTGTCCTGCCCAATCTACTTGTCGCAGATGCATCTGTCCATGACAGTATTGGTAGGAGTGGCCACCACCTTGTGGAGACCAAGTCCTACCTTCACAGTAAGGGTACCCACCATCGTATTGTGTGGCAGTACCACTGCTAAATGGGATAGATTTCAAACAGATCTTGCACCTCAAAACTGGGCATCCATGAGGTGCTATGGGCCATCAGCAGCAGCAGAATTGTATTCAACCACAATCTTTAACCTCATGGCCTGGTATATCCATCACTACCTTTACCATCACACAAGGGGACCAACCCTGATTCAATGTAGAGTATCGGAGGGCATGCTAGGATACCTCGAAATGAGCCTGGTGAAGCCACAACACAGGACTACTTGCATGCCAAACAGTGGAAGCAGCATACAATAGGTGGGGCTAGTCGATCCCACAACCAGTGGATGAGATCTAAGTTCTGCAGTCCTGCCACATCCAGTCGTGAATGGTGAATAATTAAACAACTATAGGGAGGAGGAAGCTTCACAAATATCCCTATCCTCAACGATGGGGGTGCCTAGCACATCCGTGCAAAAGAAATGGCTGAAGCATTTGCATCCATCTTCAGCCAGAAGTGCCGAGTGGATGATCCATCTCTGCCTCCTGCTGAGGTCCCCAGCATCACAGATGCCAGTCTTCAGTCAATCCGATTCACTCCAAGTGATATCAAGAAACGGTGAAGGTACAGTATACTACAAAGGTTATGGGCCCTGACAACATTCTGGCAATCGTGCTGAAGACTTGTGCTCCAGAATTAGCTGCGCCCCTAGCCAATTTGTTCCAGTACAGCTACAACATTGGCATCTGCCCAGCAATCTGGAAAACTGCCCAGTTAAGTCCTATACACACAAAGCAGGACAAATCCAAGCTGGTCAATTACCGCCCCATCAGTCCACTCTCGACCATCAGCAATTAATGGAAAGGGCCATCGACAGTGCTATCAAGTGTCACTTGCTCAGCAATAACCTGATCACGGACACTCAATTTGGGTTCCGCCAGGGCCACTCAAGCTCCTGACCTCATTACAGTCTTGGTCCAAACATGGACAAAAGAGTTGAACTTATGAGTTGAGGTCACAGTGACTGGTCTTGACATCAAGGTAGCATTTAACTGAGTATGGCATCAAGGAATCTTAGCAAAACTGGAGTCAATGGGAATCGGGGGGGTGGTGAACAATCTCTGCTGGTTGGAGTCATACTTAGCACAAAGGAAGTTGGTTGTGGTTGTTGGAGGTCAGTCATTTCAGTCCCAGGACATCACTTCAGGGATTCCTCAGGGTAGTGTCCCAGGCCCAACCATCTTCAGCTATTTCATCAATGACCTTCCCTCCATCATAAGGTCAGAAGTGGGGAAGCTTACTCATGATTGCACAATGTTCACTATTTGCAACTCCTCCAATACTGAAGCAGCCCATGTCCAGATGCAGCAAGACCTGGACAATATCCAGACTTGGACTGATAAGTGGCAAGTAACATTCGCGCCACATAAGTGCCAGACAATGACCATCTCAAACAAGAGAGAATCTAACCATCTCCCCTTGACGTTCAATGGCATTATCAACATCCTGGAGTCACCATTGAGCAGAAAGTGAACTGCACCAGTCACATAAATGCTGTGGCTACAAGAGCAGGTCAGAGTCTGGGGATTCTGCGGTGAGTAACCTGCCTCCTGTCGCTGAAGTGCCTGTCCACCATCTACACGGCACAAGTCAGGAGTGTGATGGAATATTCTCCACTTACCTGGATGGGTGCAGCTCCTACAACAGTCAAGAAGCTCGATACCATCCGGACAAAGCAGCCAACTTGGTTGGCACCCCATACACCACCTTCAACATTCACTCCCTCCACCATCGAGACCCAGTGGCAGCAGTGTGTACCATATATAAGATGCATTGCAGCAACTCGCCAAGGTTCCCTCGACAGCTCCTAAACCCATGACCTCTACCGCTTAGAAAGACAAGGGCAGCAGATGCGTTGGAGCACCATCACCTGCAAATTCCCCTCCAAGCCACACACCATCCTGACTTGAAACTATATCGCCGTTCCTTCACCATCTCTGGGTCAAAATCATGGAACTCCCTCCCTGACAATACTGTTGGTGTACCTACATCCCAAGGACTGCAGCAGTTCAAGAAGACAGCTCACCACCACCTTCTCGAGGGCCATTAGGGATGGGCAATAAATGCTAGCCTAGCCAGCTTCGCCACATCCCAGAACAAATAGGAAAAAAAAGTGGATCTTTGCGTTGACTAGGCATGTTGGATTGGCATCACTGATATTCCTTGACAATGGATTAGGTGTTATAATTCCTTCCAGGTCAATAGACTGTATCCCTGGCTAGTCTTCTGATCCTATCAATTCTCATATGTGACTGGTGCATTTACTCTCATATGTCAGCTCGCAACAATTCCGGAATAAGAAATTGCTTGCCCTTGATGACTTTCTGGGAAATTCCAAGCTCATCCCTGTAAGCCCAGAATGGTCTGACATTCTCAGTCATGTCATGGGTAGAGTCTGGCCCTCCTTTTATAATGGTCCTCTACAGCGCTTGAAAAGTAGAACCTGTTGCCATTTCAGTTTGAAACTGATCGCATTTCTGTTGCCGAAATGTACCAAATTGACATGTAAAACATCTCCAAGTGCGACATCAATCAAGTCAACTTGTAAATCAATAGATGCGTCCTGGTCTTTGCTGAATTGAATAAGCTGGTAAGCTGCTAAACATATCAGATGTAACCATGAGTTTGCCTGGTTTGTACCTTACCACGCAGTCTTAACCCTGTATTTTGACAAATAAGCATTGCAGTCTTTGTACGCTCGTTAATGGCTTCTTCCAGATTCTCTCGAGTGATTTGTGATATATCTCTACGACAAATCTCTTCCCAAAGAGGTGAGTGTGGAAGCGCATAATACCAAAGACTAAAGCTTACATTTCCCTTTCCATAATATAATAATTTGCTTGAGCTGGTTTTTACCATTTTGGAGCCGAAAGACATTGGTCACCCCTTCTGCAAAATGCATGTCCCGAGGCCCTTTTGAGAAGCATCTACTTCTAGAGTGGTCCCCTCTGCTAGGTCATAAAATTGAAGAGCTTCAATTTTCAAATCTTCAGACAATGAATTCTTCAGTTGGTCAAACACAAACTGATGCTCTTCTTGCCAAAGAAAAGGAATATCTTAAAGTTTCATCACTTAGAGATTTACTTGTGTGCAAAATTTGGGATATACGGAGATAAAAAGATGAAAAGACCCAGTATCTTTGGATCTTACTTGTCCTGAGGTATTGTCATAGCACGAATATTTTTCATTTTGCTGGGATCAGGTCAAATACCTTGACTCAAATAAATTGACCCAAAAAAATTGATCTGGTGTATGTTGATTTCGCACGTGTGATTTGAACACAAGCTCCTGTCTCCTTGCCGCCTGCATGAGAGAGTGTAAATTGTGGTCATGCTCTTGTTTGGTCTTCCCCACAACAGCAATGTTGTCTGCAATGTAGATACATCCCGGTATTTGGCTGGTCATGAGATCCATATTCTGTTTAAATAAGATCTTGGCTAATAGGCCAAAAGGAAGTCACTGAAAAAAGTAAGGACCAAATAGAATGCGGAATGTGGTCAACTCCTGGGAGTGTTTTTGCCAGGTGGACTGATCAATACCCATGCTTCGCGTTGAGCTTGGAAAAGAACTGCACTCCCGTAAACCTCGTGTTTCGTTCTTCCAGAATGCAGATCTTGTGCAAGCAATGTTTGAATGCCCTGTTCAATCTATGAGGGTTCCAACAAATGGATAACTCCATCCCTCTTAACGACACAGATAATGGAACAACACCAATCAGTGTGCTCTTCAGTCTTCCTAATGACTCTGTCTGCTTCCATTCTGTCAAGCTCAATATTGAGTTTGCTCTGCACGCTGTTCGTAGTGTGCATCAGTTGACGTTTTGCATAGTCAGGTAGACTCATTGTGGCGTCCCCTTTGAAACTGCTAATCCTATCGAAGCAGTCAAGGTACTGTTAAGTAAGATCACCGATGGAACTGATTGCTCTGTCTTCTACATTTGGACTGCTTCCCTGCATCTAAGTAGGGATCAGTCCCTACATGGCTGTAGGCCTGCATTTTCTGGTCCGGTCGTCTGAACAATATAAGAGTACAGACATCCCAAGTATCGACAGTCTAGCATGATGGAACCCAAACATGGAATTGCTGACCCATTTTAAGCTGTAAGCTGGATGCTCATGGGTGTCACCATGGCTTGCCACATCTTTTGGGTACATGGCCTCAAGAATTCGCAGAGGGAGTATGTTTGCACTTGCCCCGTATTAACTTTTGCCCATAGCACATGTTTGCCTTTCTTGGACATATAATCTGTATGGATGCAAATACTTCCAATGGTGTGATGAAATCAATACATTCAGCGACCATTCACTGCGTGAAAAGTTTGTTCCTCTCCCCGTGGAATCCTGATCATCATCATTATCATTTCTATGGTCATTTCCATTTGCTACCTCATGGATTTGTTGTGTTTTGCATTCAGCATGGTCCCTATGCTTATTAATGTGTGGTGCCTTCTTGTCCACTTGATTCTTGTCGCGATTCTTGTTCCCCCAATCAAATTTGGCTTTCCTGCACTGTCGCTTCCAGTGTCTCTTTGTGCCACATGCTTTGCACATGTCATGGAAAGCTGCACAGCTCTTGGCGCATATAGGAATCTGCATCTCTGAAATGTTTTTCCAAACTTAAAACCTTTGGCCAATGAACCAATCATTGGGGTAGAATACAAAGATTGCAGACTTTGTTATCCTGCAATAATTGCTTCATACGTGTGGCCATCCTTGACTAGTGAATCAAAGGTGTAACCTTTAGGTTTCTCTGAGATCCTTCTGGTATGCCTCGATCGGTCTTGACACAATGAGTAATTCAGTGATTCATTCTGCGACTTTTGCTTCTGAGAAGTTGCAGTCACGTCCCTTGTTTCAACACCTGCTCTTGAAATGATCAATAGACTCGTCTGGTTGCTAAAGAAAAGACATGAACTCAAGGCGGTGAATATGGAAATTAAGCTTGACGTTGGGTTGATCTTTCAATGAAGACCATATTTTAGAGATCTTTTAGTTGGTTCTCTCTGAACCCAGATGTATTCAGATGGTGCAAACCTTTGTTCCAGCAATGCAAATTTTCACAACTTGCTCGTCAGGCACAGATGTTGCCAAGTCGACTAAGCACAACTCGACTCGCTGTTTAAACAGTTTGAACTCAGACAAAATCAGCAACTTTCCAGTTGAGGAATGGAAACGTGGTCGTTATCCTTGCAATATATCTGATATCCATTTCTCCACAGTTAAAAGAAACATCCTTGCTGTTCAGGAAAACAGTTACTGTGGAACAGTGTTGTAAGGTTTGGAGTGTGTGGCACTGTCTCGAGGTTTGCATGATTTCTGGTGACCTGCTCCACGATGGGTGGTTTTGGCGTGAAACAGCTTGACGATCGAAAAGACAGCAATGGTGCTATTTTTTCTTAGACCTTGGAGTGCACCTGTGCCAAATGAAGGAATCAATCAATGCTATGAATTGCTGTGTCCTGCTGCTAATCCGTCTCTGCCCAAGTACAGTTTCGGTGCTGTGCCTCTCGATGTGATGTATAGAGGATCTGCCCGAACTGACAGAATTCCTCTGTAGGTCCAGAGTTACCCTGATGTACTCTGATATGTGGGTTCTTTTCTGAGAACTTGTTTCCCTCTCAGAACTGAGCCCTCTATTAGTGTCTGTGACGGCCCGATTTCACAACTGAAGTGTGAACAACCCCGCCCTACATGAATGCTGAGCTGTCTGCACAGGCTACCGTGGTGCTGCAAATGATGCAGTCAAAAGTCCGGTCCCTTTGTGTCTTTGAGGATCATCCAATATCTGTGAACTGGTACCACATTGGAGAAAGTGGAGTTTAAAAATTGAAAAATCTCCACGGCTGCCACCATATTGTGTTTCTAATTGTGTTGGTGTTAACTATACACCAGTACCAACCATACATAAGGGATCAGGTAACGCAATGTAGGTTCTTTATTGATGACTGTGCTGCATGTGTACAACTATAAGCAATCGTATGTAGGTCTGGACAACTACTATCTATGGACTGTCACACAGAGCAGAGGTAACATAGTACATTGCGTCATTTCCCTTATACTGTTGTACATTGAAAACATAGCCACACCTTCTTAAAGATGGACCACTACAGGGGGCATATAAGATTATCCTGAGTGAATTGGTTTTTCCCCTCTCCTTCCTCTTCTCAGAAATGTTGTGAATGGATATTTGTGGGCATGCAGTGTAATCATATGACCACTCCCTGCCAAAATGAATTGACTATTTTTAATCTGACAATTATGGCTGAGCAAGAACCAAAGTGATTGAAACTACTAGTTTTAAAAGGGAACACTGCTGATAGACATCATGAGATGAGCACCTTCCTTCTTCAACAAAAATCTGATGGATGATCTTCTTTGGCCTCCTTGTCTCGAGAGTCAATGGGTAAGTGCCTGGAGGTGGTCAGTGGTTTGTGAAGCAGCACTTGGAGTGGCTATAAAGGCCAATTCTAGAGTGACAGACTCTTCCACAGGTGCTGCAGATAAAATTGGTTGTCGGGGCTGTTGCACAGTTGGCTCTCTCCTTGCACTTCTGTCTTTTTTCCTGCCAACTGCAAAGTCTCTTTGACTCGCCACTCTTTAGCCCCGCCTTTATGGCTGTCCACCAGCTCTGGCGATCGCTGGCAACTGACCCCCACGACTTGTGATCAATGTCGCAGGACTTCATGTCGCGTTTGCAGACGTCTTTAAAGCGGAGACATGGACGGCCGGTGGGTCTGATACCAGTGATGAGCTCGCTGTACAACGTGTCCTTGGGGATCCTGCCATCTTCCATGCGGCTCACATGACCAAGCCATCTCAAGCGCCGCTGGCTCAAGTAGGGTGTATATGCTGGGGATGTTGGCCGCCTCGAGGCCTTCTGTGTTGGAGATACGGTCCTGCCACCTGATGCCAAGGATTCTCCGGAGGCAGCGAAGATGGAATGAATTGAGACATTGCTCTTGGCTGATGTAAGTTGTCCAGGCCTCTCTGCAGTAGAGCAAGGTACTGAGGACACAGGCTTGATACACTCGGACTTTTGTGTTCCGTGTCAGTGCGCCATTTTCCCACACTCTCTTGGCCAGTCTGGACATAGCAATGGAAGCCTTTCCCATGCGCTTGTTGATTTCTGCATAGAGAGACAGGTTACTGGTGATAGTTGAGCCTAGGTAGGTGAACTCTTGAGCCACTTCCAGAGCGTGGTCGCCGATATTGATGGATGGAGCATTTCTGATGTCCTGTCCCATGATGTTCGTTTTCTTGAGGCTGATGGTTAGGCCAAATTCGTTGCAGGCAGCAGCAATCCTGTCGATGAGTCTCTGCAGACACTTTTCAGTGTGAGATGTTAATGCAGCATCGTCAGCAAAGAGGAGTTCCCTGATGAGGACTTTCCGTACTTTGTTCTTCGCTCTTAGACGGGCAAGGTTGAACAACCTGCCACCTGATCTTGTGTGGAGGAAAATTCCTTCTTCTGAAGACTTGAACACATGTGAGAGCAGCAGGGAGAAGATCCCAAACAGTGTAGGTGCGAGAACACAGCCTTGTTTCACGCCACTCAGGATAGGAAAGGGCTCTGATGAGGCGCCACTATGCTGAATTGTGCCTTTCATATTGTCATGGAATGAGGTGATGATACTTAGTAGCTTTGATGGGCATCCGATCTTTTCTAGTAGTCTGAAGAGACCACATCTGCTGACGAGGTCAAAGGCTTTGGTGAGATCAATGAAAGCAACGTAGAGGGGCATCTGTTCATGGCATTTCTCCTGTAGCTGGCGAAGGGAGAACAGCATGTCAATGGTGGATCTCTGCTCGAAAGCCACACTGTGCCTCAGGGTAGACATGCTCAGCCAGCTTCTGGAGCCTGTTTAAAGCGACTCGAGCGAAGACTTTCCCCACTATGCTGAGCAGGGAGATTCCACGGTAGTTGTTGCAGTCACCGCGGTCACCCTTGTTCTTATAGAGGGTGATGATATTGGCATCGCGCGTGCCCTGTGGTACTGCTCCCTCGTCCCAGCACAGGCAAAGCAGTTCGTAGAGTGCTGAAAGTATAGCAGGCTTGGCACTCTTGATTATTTCAGGGGTAATGCAGTCCTTCCCAGGGGCTTTTCCGCTGGCTAGAGAATCAATGGTATCACTGATTTCCAATTTTGTTGGCTTTACGTCCAGCTCATTCATGACTGGCAGAGGCAGGACTGCATTGAGAGCGGTCTCAGTGACAACATTTTCCCTGGAGTACAGTTCTAGGTAGTGCTCCACCCAGCGGTCCATTTGCTTGCGTTGGTCAGTGATTGTGTCCCCTGATTTAGATTTGAGGGGGGCGATCGTCTTGATGGTTGGCCCAAAAGCTCTCTTACTGCGTTCATAAGTTCCTCTGATGTTTCCGGTGTGGAAGCCAGCTGAATATGACTGCATAGGTGTTGCCAGAAGTCATTTGTGCAGCGCCTGGCTGTTCTTTCTGCAGCGCTTCTGGCTATTTTAAGTGCTGCGGATGTTGGCTCGCTGGGGGCTTTCTTGTCGTTCAGCAGTGCAATGCGTTTAGAGGCTATGACAGGTTCCAGCTCTTCAAAGTGAGATTGAAACCAGTCGGCATTCTGCTTCACACGTTGGCCATAGGTGGTCATTGCTGAGCCTTAGGTGGCATCTCTGATGTAGGCCCACTTGGTCTCTGCATCCCCTGTAGGAGTGTTTTGAAGGGCTTTTTCAAGTGAATTAAAAAACTTATGTAACCGCAGTGGATAAGAAATTCTGCTCGTGTTGATGTGCAGGCTGTCCTTCTGCTTGATGTGATGCAGCTTCTTTGGTTTGAGTCTAACCTTGCTGCACACTAGGGAGCGGTCGGTGTTGCAGTCCGCACTGTGGAAGCTGCGTGTGATTTGAACGCTGTTTAAAGAGGCTCGCCTTGTGATGATGACTTCCAGCTGGTGCCAACGATGTGATCTTGGGTGCCTCCAAGAAACCTGGTGACAGGGTTTAGTATGAAAGAACGAGTTGGTAATGCAGAGGTTATGCTAGGTACACAACTAAATCAGTCTCTGTGTATTCTCATTCATCCTTCCAATGCCACAGCGCCCAAGGCAGGAGGGCCATGAGTCATGGTCGGCCCCAACCCTGGCATTAAAGTCCCCCAGCAGGAGCAGATGTTTGGTATTGGAGATGCTGCTAATGATATTATGGAGTTCCTCGTAGAACTTTAGCTTCAGGTGGGGAGCAGAGTGTTGGAGCATAGATGCTGAGTAGGTATACTGGACCAGAGGCTGTGAGCAGTCGGATGGACAATATGTATGTATGTATGTATGTATGCATAACAATATTCAGTCTTTTCAGGGATTGGTAAAATGTTACAGCCCAATATTGAATTCAGAGGATAATTTTCACAAGTATCTATTAATTTTGAATGTGGTTGAACACTCTCTTTGAGCTTTGTGGCAGTGAATGCAGGTTAATAAAGATGAATGAAAATCATACAATCAACCCTTTTTTTTATATAATGCTTATCAGACCAAAACCAGTTAATTATCACATGATAAAGCCAAGAAAATGTTGTAGAAAACAAGCGTTCTTATTGAAGATATGCTGGTGGCTTTCATATAACGTTTGGTTAGTATGTGGTTGTGGAAATGAAGGGAACATATGTGGACTGGCTCCTATCTTCTAATTGTATCAGATGTCTGAACTCTCCCTGATTAAAGGCAAGAGGGCTCACAAACTGCTGGTTTTAAATGCTGGGGAAAAAAATCAGATAATGGCCTGACAATGGTTAACAACTGTAGCTCAGTCTTTTTTGACACTTCGTTTGGACCAAATCTGTTTGACATTATAAGTCATCAAAAAACTTTTAAAGTTAACTGAACAGGTGTATCAAAAGCCCTGAAAGACCCTTGCAGAATCCATCCAGGAGATTCATCAAACAAAGTCTTGAGCATTCAAGATTATTTCAGCTTTTGGACAACTATATTCATATGGTGAATTCCCTGGTTTGTTCATCAAAGTGAAGAGCTCTTTAGAATGTTCACCTTGATAAGATGGCAGGTATGATTCCCTGCTGATGATTTTCTGATACAGTTTCACTGACAAATGAAAATCAGGGAGACATGATCAGGAAAGTGGGCAGAGACCTGTAATTCCCGTGCTTTGCTCATTTTCACCATTGCATGCACATCTGGAAGAGGAAAGCAATTGTATTGGAAACATGCATCTAAAATGAGTTAGGTATTTAATATAAATATTTAATTTGGGTTGGGGACACACTGTATGCTATTTCCTGATCTGGCATGCAGGATGTCTATTTTTAGTAGCACCCTTGTGAACTGGGAATCCAGGATTTCAAGACAAGAAGTATATATAAGTCGATTTAAAGGAAAGAATAGTATGTATGTGTACCTGAGCCATTTTTGACTCTTTCCTGTCAACTCCTTGGTTCTCATGAGTGTTCTGAAAGTGCTTCTCTGTTTAAATTTTTTTTTTGAGGACTCGTGGTTGAAGATTATAGAGATGGATTCATTTGGATGACTGAAGTGATTCCATAGATGCTGGACTTGGGCTTTTTAAAAAAAAAAGTCACTGGAAGGACTTTGGGACTTGAAAGTTGTTTATTAATCAAACCCTTGCTGGATGTCACATGCCTTAAGCTAAATAAACAACAAGAGCCTTTGGTGACTAGGGGGAGTTGTTTAGTGAAGTGACAAGTCAAGATTTATGGTGGTCAAGAGTTGGTTTCATTTTGGGATTGTTTTGAGTCATTTGAGGGTCAGCCTACTAAGAGAGAAGCAATCAGTCCATCCTTTCTCCACCTCTCTAAGAAACCCTGAGAATCCAGTGTGTGGTAGCTGAAACCCCTGATGCCACATTTCTCCTGGAAAGCCTGCCAGACTAATCCTCAATGTCACCTGAAGAGAACTGCTCTGAAAAGATCCCAGTGACCGCTGTCCTTGCATATTTGGGATGCCAGCAAAGGGACAATGATATCATTCCATATCTTATCCCTTTCCTTCAAGAATAAACAAGTATTTGGGCGAAGTAATTTTTTTTGTCGTCTTTGTAAAAAGATTTCTGCAGAGAAAACAACTTTATTGGAATTCAGAAATGAGGAAGTTATGCTTCAATCGTACAAAGCCTTGGCTAGACCCCATCTGCAGCACTGCATTCAGCTTCGGAGACCAAACTTCAGAAAAGATATAGTGGCCTTGGAGGGGATGCAGCACAGATTCAGAACAACAGGAGTAGACTGTTCTTATGTTGAAGGGTAGATGCTGAGAAGGTATTTCCCCTGGCTGCGGAATCTAGAACACGGGGTCACAATCTCAGAATAAGGGGGTGGCCATTGAGGGCTGAGATCAGGAGAAAGTTCTTCACTCAAAGGGTTGGAAATCTTTGGAATTCTCTAGCCCAAAGAATTGTGGATGCGCAATTGTTGAATATAATCAAGACACAGATCCATAGTTCCGAAGAAGGGTCACTGACCCGAAACGTTAACTCTGCTTCTCTTTCCACAGATGCTGCCAGACCTGCTGAGTGAATCCAGCATTTCTTGTTTTTGTTTATTTTTTCTTTAACTGGTGTGTGTGTGTTTGCGCGCGTATGTGTTGGGTTCAGTTAGAAGGAAACTTTTATATTTCAATCTGTGTGTTAATGCTTTGCCTCTTTACTGAATACATCTTGTTTTATAATAAATTTGTTTTTTATTAAAGAAACCTGGTTAGTGGATTTTATTCTGAAATAAAAAGTATATAATTGGCCATCTCAGTAACTGGGTAAACATTTAAATATAGGTTGTGACCTATGGGGAAGTGAAACTAGAGAAAGACTGCACTCTTCCCACCTCGGTCATAACATAAGCTTCCACCAATTGCTTTAAATTTTTTGTTTCTTCTCCACCATTACTTCCATCTCTGGATTTATCAAGGGAGCCCTCCCTGTTGAGATGTTAAGGAGGGGTGCCAGGGCAGTCTGGATCGCGATAAGTTGCCTGTGCTCACCCACTGATAGCTCCACCTGCAGAGGTGCACGTACCTCACTTTGGCAGGTGTTACTTTTTAGAGGTGGAATTTCCAGTTACAGTAGAAAGCTGGAGCAACTCTACTGGATGTTAAGACATCATAATGTTGGTTGCTTCATCAGTAGCATTGCTTACTGCTTTGCCAAGCTTGTATAGTATTACATAGCAAAAGGTAAAGAGAGAGTGATCAGCCACTGTACTTTGGCCAGAGTTGTCAAGGTGCCACAATTTCTACCATCTATAGGGTCTGCCATATCTGTATGGTAACTTTTTGTGGGGAACTGTCTTTAGAATCTGTGATTACTGGAGATCCAGTTGCAGAGCTGTGCTGTCTTCCATAGGCAAATCTATAGCTGGACAGAAGCATACGCGCTGGCATATTCAGTTTAAAAATAAAATAAAGGCTTGATTTTATACAAAGCCTTTCGTGACCGCTAGACATTCCAAAGCACTTTACCACCTATGATGTACTTTTGAAGTCTAGTTGCTGTTGTAATGTAAGAAACACATTTGCACGCACACACACACACACATACACACCGCTTGGTCCTCCACAATCAGCAGTGTGATAATCCATTTTAGTAATGATGGTGGAGGAATAGATAGTGGCCAGGACACTGAGAAATACCCTTGCTGTTCAAAATAATGCCATGGGATCTTTTATGCCCACCTGAGAGGGCAGATTCAGATGTAATATCTCAAATGAAAGAAGGCACTGCCCTCGAGTGTCAGTTTAGAATATATGCTCAAGTCGCTGTATTGGAACTTGAACCCTCAAATTTCCGACTCAGACTATGGTGCTACCACTGAGTCCCAGTTAACAACGTGGCTCCATCTCCATGTAGGCATGTTGCAATCTTGGCCTGTCATTGTGTCGTCACTTCCTACAACACCACCTTCTCTTCAGCCATTCCATGAGGGTTGGGTGTTGGGCTTTATGCCACTTGACTGCAGAGAACTCCTGAACTTCGGGTTTCCACTTCCTTTTGTATCTGTCATTTCTTGGTCCTGTTCAGCCTTTGCAAAGGTTGCCCAAGGACTGCCATGCCTCCTGAACTTTTCAAAGGATTTCACAGCTTTTCCCCCTTTATGACACTTTAAATATTGCCATCCCATTAAATTTGACTTGTGCACAACTTTCCATTCTGTTACAAAAGTGCTTCCATTTTTAAACATGTTTTTTGAGGACTTGTGTTAAAACTGAAGATTCAGTGAATTTTTTTTTCACCAAGTTCACTGAAAGGATAGTTGAAATGTTGTTTGAAAACCACCTGTGTTGGAAGTCATGTGCTTTGGGCTCAGGAAATCGAAGCCTTGGTGACCTGGGGAAAATGGTTACAGAGAAGCCACATGTCAAGGTTCATGGAGGTCGACTCTCTGGGGTTTGGACTTTGTTTTCAGTTTAGTTGGGGGTGTGAACTGTTTGAAGACAGTTGGTATTTTCCTGCCAAGGAGAAAGAAACCACCCAGCTCACCTCTTTCTCTACCTCTTTGAAGAAATCCCGCCAAGATCCAATGTGGGAGAGATAAATCCCTGGTGCTGCATAGTTCCTGAGAAGCTGGAAAAAAATCCTGCGATTCAAGTGTGTGCTGGCAGAAACCCATGGTGCCACATTTCTCCTGGAAAGCCTACTAGCATAATTCTCAACATCTCCAGAACTGACTGCTTCTGAAACTACCAGAGTGACTCATCTCCGTATAACCGGATGCCAGACCAAAAAACAGACAACTGACATCCTTCCATATCTTTTTTCCTCATCAAGAATTAGCAAGTATTTAGCCAAAGTAGTCTTTTTTTGTCTTTTATTTTGTAACCGACCTCTGTAGAGAGAATTTCTGTTTTTTTCCTATGTATGAGTGTAATTGGGGAATTTAAAAAGGGAACTTTCATATTTCAATCTGTGTGTCAATGCTTTGTTTCATTACTGGTTAATTTTGTTGTTTGTTAAACCAGACTTATCAGTTTATTATTCAAGAAACCTGGTTGGTGTATTTTATTCAGAGATTAAAAAAGAGTATATATATCGGCAACTGGGTAAACATTTAAATACATGTTGTGACCTGTGGAGAACAAAGTGGAACTAGAAATGACTTTGCACTCCTCCCACCTCAGTCGTAACAATTACCACCAGGAATTTGTTGCTTCTGTTCATATAAAGAACTGACTTTAGTAACTCAGGTTAGAATTGCACATTTTCAATTTGTTTCAGTGCAGAGCTCATTTTTAATCATTTGGATGCAAACCACACCCATACTGGAAAAGTTCTTTTTTTAACCTTTCATCAGAATAAACCTGGCTCAGTGGCTCACAGCTAATCTTGCTGGCATCAAAGACCGATCGCCTTATGTGGTACCTGAAATCCGCCAACAGTATCTAAATATAAAATATTCAGTTGAAAGAACACTATTCTTTAGTTAGTTGTGGACTATTTGTGCACAGGGTCAGGCTGAATTGTGACAGCAAGACCAGAGGAGACATCTTTGGCTTTCAGGTGCAAGGAAGTGAAATTCCTTATAAACCACATCAAACAGGGCTTGGTATGAAGGAAGCATGTGACATGGTTGACAATGATGGGCAAAGAGACAGCAGTATATACAGGGAAGCAGAGATGAGTGTGCTCAAAATTAATTGCTGCCTTAACTGACAACTTGGGAAAAACTCATTGTCCGATTGAAGAAGATGCAGAAGTGTTTGTAACCTTGCTGCTGGTGCTTTAGAAGTAGTTTTGAGATCCTGTTTCCTCAGGAAAGTTATCAGTGGAAAAATTGAAAAAAGGTATATTGAACGCAGATGCTATCCATTTCTTTGATCCTTTGCCCAAGATAAAAATACAAGCTTTTACGTGAAGGAACAAATCTGTGAAAGTTGTGGAATAAAACAAAACTGCAACATACAGACTTCAGGTTATTATTTTTTGGGCATATAATTTACGTTTTTACAGCTTGTAAGTCCTGTCCAATCCCAATCTATCCAGACGTCTCCTTGAGACAAAAGCAATGGCACCGGAAACGACAACGGCAATCCCAGCCCTGTCGACCCGGCGAAGTCCTTTTTACTAACATCTGGGGGCTTGTGCTAAAGTTGGGAGAGTTGTCCCACAGACTAGTCAAGCAACAGCCTGACATAGTCATATTCACAGAATCATACCTTACAGACAATGTCCCAGACACCAACATCACCATCCCCGGGTATGTCCTGACCCACTGGCAGGACAGACCAGTAGAGGTGGCGGGACAGTGGTACGCAGTAGGGAGGGAGTTGCCCTGGGAGTCTACAATATCGACTCGGGACCCCATGAAGTCTCATGGCATCAGGTCAAACATGGACAAGGAAACCTACTGCTGATCACCACCTACTGCCCTCCCTCAGCTGATGACTCGGTACTCTTTCATGTTGAACAGCACTTGGAGGAAGCACTGAGGGAGGCAAGGGCGCAGAATGTACTCGGTGGGGGACTTCAATGTCCATCACCAAGAGTGGCCGTGTCCTCCAGGACATAGCTGCTGGACTGGGTCTGTGGGAGGTGGTGAGGGAACCAACAAGAGCGAAAAACATACTTGACTTCATCCTCACCTGTCTGCCTGCTGCAGATGCATCTGTCCATGACAGTATTGGTAAGAGTGACCACCGCACAGTCCTTGTGGAGACGAAGACCCGCCTTCACATTGAGGATACCCTCCATCGTGTTGTGTGGCACTAACACCGTGCTAAATGGGATAGATTTCAAACAGATCTAGCAATGCAAAACTGGGCATCCATGAGGCGCTGTGAGCCATCAGCAGCAGCAGAATTGTACTCAACCACAATCTGTAACCTCATGGCCCGGCATATCCCTCACTCTACCATTCCCATCAAGCCAGGAGACCAACCTTGGTTCAATGTAGAGTGCAGGAGGGCATGCCAGGAGCAGCACCAGACATACCTAAAAATGAAGTGTCACCGTGGTGAAGCTACAACAGAGGACTACTTGCATGCCAAACTGCATAAGCAGCATGCAATAGATAGAGCTAAGTGATCCCATAACGAACGGATCAGATCTAAACTCTGCAGTCCTGCCACGTCCAGCCGTGAATGGTGGTGGACAATTAAACAACTAACCGGAGAAGGTGGCTCCACAAATATCCCCATCCTCAATGATGGGGAATCCCAGCACATTAGTGTGAAAGATAAGGCAGAAGCATTTGCAACAATCTTCAGCCAGAAGGGCCGAGCTGATGATCCATCTCGGCCTCCTCCTGCAGTCCCCAGCATCACAGATGCCAGATTTCAGCCAATTCGATTCATCCCGTGTGATAGCAAGAAATGACTGAAGGCACTGGATGCTGCAAAGGTTATGGGCCCTGACAACATTCTGGCAATAGTACTGAAGACCTGTGCTCCAGAGCTGGCTGCGCCCCTACCCAAGCTGTTCTAGTACAGCTACAACACTGCCATCTACCCTGCAATGTGGAAAATTGCCCAGGTATGTCCTGCTTTTTGTACACAGGACAAGTCCAACCCGGCCAATTACTGCCCCATCAGTCTACTCTCAATCATCAGGAAAGTGATGAAAGGTGTCATCAACAGTGCCATCAAGCAGCGCTTGCTTAGCAATAACCTGCTCAGTGATACCCAGTTTGGGTTCTGCCAGGGCCACTCAGCTCCTGACCTCATTACAGCCTTGGTTCGAACATGCACAAAAGAGCTGAACTCGAAAGGTGAGGTGAGGGTGACTATCCTTGACATCAAAGCAGCATTTGACTGAATATGGCATCAAGGAGCCCTCGCAAAACTGGTGTCAATGAGAATCGGGGAAAACTCTCCGCTGGTTGGAGTCATACCAAACGCAAAGGAAGATGGTTGTTGGAGGTCAATCATCTGAGCCCCAGGACATCACTGCAGGAGTTTCGAAGGGTAGTGCCCTAGGCCCAACCATCTTCAGCTGCTTCATCAATGACCTTCCTTCAATCATAAGGTCAGAAGTGGGGATGTTCGCTGATGATTGCACCATGTGCAGCACCATTCGCGACTCCTCAGATACTGAAGCAGTCTGTGTAGAAATGCAGCAAGACCTGGACAATATCCAGGCTTGGGCTGATAAGTGGCAAGTAACATTCGCACCACACAAGTGCCAGGCAATGACCATCTCCAACAAGAGAGAATCTAACCATCTTCCCTTGACATTCAACGGCATTACCATCGCTGAATCCCCCACTATCGACATCCTAGGGGCTACCATTGACCAGAAACTGAACTGGAATAACCATATAAGTACCATGGCTACAAGAGCAGATCAGAGGCTAGGAATCCTGCTGGGTGTAACTCACCTCCTGACTTCCCAAAGCCTGTCCACTATCTACAAGGCACGACTCAGGAGTGTGGTGGAATACTCTCCACTTACCTGGATGGGTGCAGCTCCAACAACACTCAAGAAGGTGGTCGCCATTTAGGACAAAGCCGCCCGCTTTATTGGCACCCCATCCACAAACATTCCCTCCCTCCAACATTGACGTATAGTGGCAGCAGTGTATACCATCTACAAGGTGCACTGCAGCAAAGCACCAAGGCTCCTTAGACAGCACCTTCCAAACCCACGACCTCTACCAACTAGAAGGACATGGGCAGCAAATGCATGGTAACACCACCACCTGCAAGTTCTCCTCCAAGTCACACACCATCCTGACTTGGAACTATATTGCTATTCCTTTACCGTCACTGGGTCAAATTCCTGGAACTCCATCCCTACCCCACATGGACTGCAGCAGTTCAAGAAGGCAGCTCACCACCACCTTCTCGAGGGCAATTAGGGATGGGCAATAAATGCTGGCCTTGCCAGCGACGCCCACATCCCTTGAATGAATTTTTAAAAAATGGACATACCTTCATGACAGTTAAAAAGAGTTTGCTGCAGTCACAGTTGATTTCTTTTTCCTGCAATTACAACAGCTTGTATCTTTTGGCGAGGCTTTTATTTAGCTGTTAAGCTTCAATGCAAAGACATTTGGTGAGCTTTCTAAAAAAACCTATTGCTGTATCACAGGTCTATTGAGAAAGCAAACGCACAACAGCCTTTGACCTTCACTTTGACAGTTAAACATTTTAGGTGGTCAAGTTTGAACCACAAAGCTTGGAGGTCAGGATTCATGGTCTAGAACCCAAATGATGTGAAAGACTTATTTATAATCCTATTAACAAATCAAACTTGTAGCTTCTTTCAGAGTGGTACCCTAGAGTGAAATCAGTGCTCCTACTGCTTCAGCAGCAGCTTTTTAATTAATTGTCCTTTGGCCATACTAGTCACGATGCATTGAACTGGCTTGCAGTCCTGGGTTTGGGTGGGGGGGGGGGGGGCGGTGTCGATTTGAAGACACAATCCTTAATGAGTATCTAATAACAAGACTGTTGTGTTATTGTATAATGTCTATTCACAAGTTGTGATTCAGGATCAAACTGAAGGATGAAGTAGAGTGTATCACAATACATCATAAAGAACCAACTTGCATTTATATGGTGCTTTGTCATGTTCTCAAGATGTGGTAAAGTCTGTCAACCAATACATTTTTAAAATGCTCTCATACAGTCAATTGCAGCAGTTGATTGCTAAAAGCAAGGCCCTATTAAAAAAAAAACAAATTAGGTGAAAAGCTAATATAATTTTTTTGTTTTGATATGTTGGCCAGGACATTGGGACAAATCACTGCCCTTTTTTGAACAGTGCCACATGAGAGCTGATTAACCTTTGCTGTTTGAGACAAGCCATGGTAGGATTCCTTGCGTTTTAACTGAATGTGATGCTGCAAGTATTTTCAAGCGCATTAGAAAGTGGAAAACCTGGAAATATTTATAGAAGTTTTTAAAGATCTTTTTGATTATGCCTTTATTGATACTTGTAAGAGTGTGCCATCAGACACAATTTGACCTTTTGGTGGCGGGCAGGATGAGGTGAAGGCGTGCTCGGGTCTGCAAATGAGACCCGACCTGAGCCTGAGAGAACCCCATCCGAGTCCAACCAGGCCCAAGTCCTTCCATTTTTTTCCCGCATCCGTCCCAACCTGACCATCAGTTAACTTACCTTCCGTTTTTCACTTTGTTCCTTACCTGCACAAGCTTAAAATAACTGTAGCAAAACCGCCTTTCAAGTCCAAAAAGTAAATTAACATTAAAGTCACTTACCTGAGGTAGTGATAGAGCGTGTCCAATCTGGCCTCTCCCAACCCAGACCCGAACCCGACACATGTCATCTGGTGCCGTCGGGTTCGGGTTGGGTAGTAGAACTTTAGGGTGAGGGGTAGGGTGGTGACGGAGAAAGTGTCTGGATTCTGTTGCTGTTCCTTATGATTTATCTACCTTACCATGTATTTGACATGATCTGTTCTGTGGATGCCAGACCAAAAAATACACTTTTCTCTACAGTTTCTGATGCCAAGAATTTGAACGTACAGACACAAACATTCTTGTGGTTGTTGAAGCTCATCTCTGCATACCTCCTCCTGAAAATGATAGATTATGTAGGAGGAGTATTTAAACCCGTTAAAGGGAAAGGTCATCAGACAGTTACATTTTATGACTTGCAAGAGTACAGCCTCAAGCGTGTCTCGGAAGCTTGGAATTAAAAGCTCCCCAGTAGTTTGGACACTTTCAAGAACAAAGTACTGCGGATGCTGGAAATCTGAAATAAAAGCAGAAAATGCTGGAAATATTTAACAGGACTGGTGGCATCTGTGGGGAGAGAAACAATTAATGTATCAGGCAGTGACCCTTCTCTCCCCACAGATGCTGCCAGATCTGAGTATTAAATTTTCTGTTGGTACACTTTCCCCAGTTTTGAGTTAATTCAGATTGAATTTTTTCAGTCCTTAAAATTGATCAGAGTTGCAATGAGATTCTACTGTAGTCTTTGACAGTTATCAAAAATCATTTTATTCGACTGGTTGAAATTTTGTTCAGAACATTATTTTGTGCTGCTTACTTTTCAATGTATAGTTATACTTACAAAAATTACACATTATTCAGACAGAACCAGTTAATAGTAACTTGAAGTGCTTTTGCTGCAGAAATATCTCCTATTTAACACGTTCGCTTTCGTATCCAAGCCACTCTTCAATAGAAAATATGATATGTGTGGAATAGCTCAGGTGATTTATCTCTTTTTTTTAAAAACCATTGTTTCCAGGCAAGGTATTGTCGAGCAGGAGTCATGAATCCTATAAGTGCTGACTTGGGGAACAGTGATTTCCCAGTATTAATGTCGGTGGTACAGTGTAATTCCCATCCAAAGTAACTTTTGTGCTCAAAGGCTTATTGAGAGCGGGAGGTAAGTGGTTTCTCTTGTGGTCAAGATGGCACAGCTGATGATGGAAGTTCGGAGTCATCCCTCCATTGCAGACTGTTCAATTGGATACCTGAACGGGGCACTTTTTGTAGTACTTGCATGCACTATTCATGATTGACCAACCAGAATGGCTCCTTAATTGAACCTATGTGGGCAGCTCTGTCACTGGAGGAAGGGATCCTAACTACTTGGCTCTGATAACCCTATGTGCTAATGAATAAGGGATGCTCCTAGTTTAGTTGTGTGCATATTCACATATCCAAGTCAAGATCTAAGTCCTGATGAGAGATGTCCAACCCACCCCCTACAGAGTTCTCCATTCCTTTGATTCTGACCTCTTGAGCATTGCTCCCCTCCTTTTCCCCCAGCATTGGCAGCCGGTAAGGCTCCACACTGGAATTCCCTCCCCCTCTCCTTCTAAAATCCAGGTATTTGACCAAGTTGTCATCCTAATACTTCTTGAGGGTTGATATTCCTTTTTTTTCCCCGTGTAACCCTACAAATATCCCGAGACATTTTACCCTATTAAAAGTGTTACATAAATGCAAATTGTTTTGGAACAAAACAAAACCACTTTGTTTGGTGGGTGTTAGTCGTAATGTATATGAGCCATCTGTGCAATAATTTTAGTGGAATGATATTTTGTGCGATCGTGGGTCTGTTTTGCAGTTGTTGCGTTAATTTAAATTTCCACAATTTTTTTTTTGGCAGCAGCAGCTTCATATTTAGTGTGTGGCAAGAAAAGAAAGAACTTGCATTTATATGGTGTCATTCACATCCTCAGGATGTTCTAATGTGCTTTACGACCAATTAATTTTTTGTGAAGTCTGTCACTGTGAGCAAACATGGCAGCCAATTTGTGCACCAAAATTCTGCAAGCAACAATGAAATAAATGATTGGTTAACATTATTTAGTGGTCTTGGTTGAGTGATCAGTGTTGGCTATGACACTGGAAGGACTCCCCTGTCCTTCTTGAATAGTGCTGATGGGACTGGTTTAACGTCTCATACAAAATATCACTTTTGCCAATGTAGATTAGCGCCGCACTGAAGTGGCAGTCTAATTTATGTGCGCAAGAATCTGACGATCTGACTCAAAGTAAAGCTGATCTTATAAGCTAATATATGATAATGACCATATGATTAAAATCTATCCATTCATGGGATATAAATAGTGTCAATATTCTGATGGACAGTTTTGGTAAGTGGCAACGGACTCATGAATATTACAACTTTCTTAAATTAGGTGGACCGGTATCTAAATTTCTTTACTGAATGGGACATAATATGCATATCATACCTCTGATCAAATGTCACCAGGAGGTTTCTCAGTAAATGCAACCTATTTTACATGAAATGAGAACTTTTCTTTTTTGAAACTGTTTTTTGGGATCAGCTAAACATCCTACATTTGGATGGGGCACACAGAGTATCATTTATAATTTGGATACACTTGCCATTTCCCTAGGGCCGAGTCCGTTTGTTGTTTGGAAAGTGAACCGCTTATGTCTTGTGAACAGAATCTTGATGTTCTTTTCACCTTATTGGTCTGCCACAAGGGAGCAATGCTCAAGCCATCTGTGTGTGCACCCCCTCTGTTCTCTGCCCTTTTCCTGGAGAATAGCCAATGTTCCTTTGTTTAAGAAGGGTAGCAAGGATAATCCAGGAAATTATAGGCCAGTGAGCCTTACGTCAGTGGTAGGGAAATTATTAGAGAGGATTCTTTGGGACAGGATTTACTCCCATTTGGAAACAAACGGTCTTATTAACGAGAGGCAGCATGGTTTTGTGAAGGGGAGGTCGTGTCTCACTAATTTGATTGAGTATTTTGAGGAAGTGATGGAGATGATTGATGAAGGAAGGGCAGTGGATGTTGTCTGTATGAACTTCAGTAAAGCCTTTGACAAGGTCCCTCATGGCAGACTGGTACAAAAGGTGAAGTCACACGGGATCAGAGGGGAGCTAGCAAGATGGCAGAACTGGCTCGGTCATAGAAGACAGAGGGTAGCAGTGGAAGGGTGCTTTTCTGAATGGAGGGATGTGACTAGTGGTGTTCCGCAGGGACCAGTGCTGGGACCTTTGCTGTTTGTAGTATATATAAATGATTTGGAGGAAAATGTAGCTGGTCTGATTAGTAAGTTTGCGGATGACACAAAGGTTGGTGCAGTTGCGGATAGTGATGAGGATTGTTGGAGGATACAGCAGGATGTAGATCAGTTGGAGACTTGAGCGGAGAAATGGCAGATGGAGTTTAATCTGGCGAATTGTGAGGTAATGCATTTTGGAAGATCTAATACAGGTGGGAGGTATACAGTAAATGGCAGAACCCTGAGGAATATTGACAGGCAGAGAGATCTGGGCGTATAGGTCCACAGGTCAGTGAAAGTGGCAACGCAGGTGGATAAGGTAGTCAAGAAGGCATACGGCATGCTTGCCTTCATCGGTCGGGGCATAGAGTATAAAAATTGGCAAGTCATGCTGCAGCTGTACAGAACTTTAGTTAGGCCACACTTGGAATATTGCGTGCAATTTTGGTCGCCACATTACCAGAAGGATGTGGAGGCTCTGGAGAGGGTACAGA
Organism: Heterodontus francisci; assembly: GCF_036365525.1. Taxonomy (NCBI): domain Eukaryota; kingdom Metazoa; phylum Chordata; class Chondrichthyes; order Heterodontiformes; family Heterodontidae; genus Heterodontus; species Heterodontus francisci. The sequence continues at coordinate 39,876,147 of NC_090372.1, forward strand.
AGAGGTTTACCAGGATGTTGCCTGGTCTGGAGGGCATTGGCTATGAGGAGAGGCTGGATAAACTCAGATTGTTTTCACTGGAAAGACGGAGGTGGAGGGGCGACATGATAGAGGTTTACAAAGTTATGAGTGGCATGGACAGAGTGGATAGTCAGAAGCCTTTTCCCAGGGTGGAAGAGTCAGTTACTAGGGGACATAAGTTTAAGGTGCAAGGGGCAAAGTTTAGAGGGGATGTGCGAAGCAAGTTCTTTACGCAGAGGGTGGTGAGTGCCTGGAACTTGCTGCCGGGGGAGGTGGTGGAAGCAGGTACGATAGCGACGTTTAAGAGGTATCTTGACAAATACATGAATAGGATGGGAATAGAGGGATACGGTCCCCGGAAGTGCAGAAGGTTTTAGTTTAGACAGGCATCAAGATCAGCGCAGACTTGGAGGGCCGAATGGCCTGTTCCTGTGCTGTTCTTTGTTCTTTGTTCCCCAGCTTTATATATTTATAGTTTGTTCTCTTCCTCTGGTGCCACTTTTCCTGTAGGTCTAATGGAGGGCAATTGGTAGGGTGATGACCCATTATCTTAATGCAGTTTTGTGCAGATGAGGTCAGGAGAGTCTGGAACTGACATTGAGCCAGTCCTGAACAAGTGAAAACTTTATCTCTTAATGCATGTGGATGCACAGAACCACTTCTGGGCATTTTAGTCGCCCAGAACTAGGGGTACTAAAATTGATGGCAGATCGCAACATCCACAAAAATACAGGTCTCCAATGCACTCAGAACTCCAGAAATAGCCTCCTTTATCTTCATGTGCTGTCAAAGGTATTTTTGTCAATGTAAAATTGCCTCGACTGGTTTGCTTGTAAATTTGTAATGTGCAAGGTGAGTGACCTCAGTCCTTGCCTTTTAAGGACAATGGTTACAGCTTATTAAATGCGAGCAGACAATTGTAAATCATTTTGATGAAAGGCTTTAGCTCCATTATTGCTTAAGCTTTGACCTACCCTGCTGAAAGTGGTGCCCCTTTAATGGAGGGGGTGGAGACCATTGAGTAATGACTACTGATTGATTCTGCTGTGCTTGGGGTGATAGTGTGTTCATTCAAGTCAGAGCAGCTGTGCTCATTTCACTTGCCAAGTTCTGTTTCCTTTAAGGCGCTCTCTGAAAATATGTATGTCCGCTTTGTTCTCATCTGAAATAAACCATATATCTTAAGTTCAAACCAAATGACACAAGGGCCACTTTTTGTTTTAAAAAAGCAACCCGTTGGTGTTGAGTTGTTGTCCAAAAAAACTTGCTGAAAAAGGAGCCAGATGCTCCCTGAGAATTCTACTTAGCAAAATTGTGTAAAATAAAGTACAGGTGGAGCATGCTTCAAAGTTATAAAGTATGTTTTTGGGTTGAAGTGATATTGATAAATGTAGAGTTTTACTTTTGAGATTTATCTGTCAACCAGCTGTGACTGCCTTATAAAACATTACTTTTGATTATTGGGAAATAAGAGAAAATCTGAGTTTCCCTCAAGCATGCAGTAACTGTTGGTCATTGATTTTTCTGTTTTGATGTCTGTATCAATGGTATACAGTGAGCTTACTATCAATGGTGTGCCTTGTAATAGCTGTACTCACCATAAAATGCTGATACTTAAAGATGTGTATTGCTTTGAAATTACTCCACTGTAACCTCCTCTTGAGAGTTAGATGATGGTTATAAAATGGACAAACTATCCCTAGGTTTATGGTCTTAGCTGAACCCTTCTGGGATTATGTATTGTCATCAATCATAAGTATGCACTTTTTCTCTGCATCTGTATTAGAATAGAATAATGCACCCTCCTTTGTCTAGAGGTTTTTTTGATATGAAGCCTAACCCAGGCACACCACCTTGTTTCTGGGCCTGGCAGAAAGATAAATGTTATAAGCTCCCTGTTCTGTCATTTTGTGAATAACTTGCAGATTGGAAAGCTGGATCAGGCTGCAGTCGTATGGGAGTATGCAGTGAAAATTTCTCTCAATCTGTCCAAATTCAAAATAGCAGATTAAATCGGTTTGCAGGAGTGATTATCTCTTTTTTATTAATTGTAAGCAAAATTTCTTTGTTCATCTGAAGACAAAAACTCTTGCTGATCCACAGATAGCCTGCAGCCTTTAAATATATTTCTGAATGGCCATTTTTCTTGTGTGAGCCCAGATCATGAGTTGCCAACCATTTTGGACAGCATGATGGCCAATCCCAGTTCTATGTTCATGTGCACTTCTAACACAAGACCATTGGATACCAGTCAAGAACGCTGAATGACTTTCCCTTTCCATATTCTGGTAATATAGAGGCCAACTGTTGTGTCCCAACTGTTGCACAGAAGAGGGTAACTTCTTCAGCAGAGACTGAAAGCTGAACCTGGAACCTTTTGGTCTTCATTACTTAAAGAAGAAATATGCTTTTATATATCAACTTTAATATGTTCAGTGGTGTCAGCCTTGGTTTAGTGGTATCACTCTCGTCTCTTGAATCAGTAGACTGTGGGTTCATGTCCCCTTCTACAGACTTGAGCACATAATCTAGGCTGGCTTCTTCTGTGCCGACTTGGGAGAGTGCAACACTATCCAGGATTGTTGTCTTTCAGATGAGGCATGAAACTGAGGCCCTGTCTACCCCCTCAAATGGGTGTAAAAAAAAAGTTGCATGGTATTATTTTGCACAAGAGCAGGGGAATTCTTCCTGGTGAACTGGCTAATATTTATCCCCAACTAATCTCCCTAAAATAGATCTGGTCATCGTTGTCATTCGTGGAACTTAACACATGCAAATTGACTGCCATATTGCATCAGTGACTACAGTTAAATACTTAATTGGCTGTAAAGTGCTTTGCGATGAGTGCAAATTCTTTGCTTTAAGGCTTCCCAAAACACCTCACGCCCAACTAATTAATTTTGACCTAAGGTCAATCTGGTTTTCTAGGCAAATGCAGCAACTAGTTTGTATACCACAAGGTTCCACAAGTAGTAAATGAGACAGATGATCTCTTTTTGCTGGTAGTTGTTGAGAGGATTATTAGCTCGGATACTGGGAGAACTTGATCCTTTTCTTTGTTTAGTGTCATGGGATCTCTTTTTTTAAAAATTTGTTTTCTGTGGGCATGCTGGTGAGACCAGCATTTATTGCCCATCCCTAATTGCCCTTGAACTGTGGCTTGCTAGGCTATTTTAGAGGGCATTTTAAGAGTCAACCACATTGCTGTGGGTCTGGAGTCACATGTAGACCAGACCAGGTATAATGCAGATTTACTAATTGAATTCAGATTTCACCATTTGCCATAATGGGATTCAAACCCATGTTCCCAGAGCATTAGCCTGGGCTCTAGATTACTAGTCCAGTGACATTACCACTACGCCACCGCCTCCCCCTGTCTATTTGAATAGACAGTTGAGGGTTCAGTTTAATGTCTTATTTGGCAAATTGCACCTCCAACAGTGGAGCGCTCCCGTAGGAATGATGGAATTATCAGGCTAGATCATATAATAAAAGTTCTGAAGTGGGGCTTGAACCTACAAACTTGGGCAAAATATGATTCAACATAGACCAAGTGGTTAACATTAATCAGTAATATTAACCTTTGTATTAGTTATGGTGTGGCTCTATCTTTGCTGTTGACTTAAAAAAAAAACTGACTTGTAGGGAACTCCATTGATACCTCATTTTGTGTTCGCCTGTCGTCGTCGTCGTCTTCTTTGGCCTCCTTGTCTCGAGAGACAATGGGTAAGCACCTGGAGGTGGTCAGTGGTTTGTGGAGCAGCACCTGGAGTGGCTATAAAGGCCAATACTAGAGTGACCGACTCTTCCACAGGTGCTGCAGAAGAAATTGTTTGTCGGGGCTGTTACACAGTTGGCTCTCCCCTTGCGCTTCTGTCTTTTTCCTGCCAACTGCTAAGTCTCTTCGACTCGCCACACTTTAGCCCCGCCTTCACCTGTATGCCCCATCAATTCTGATTGTAGCTTACTCCCTGTTTCCTAATGCTGACAGAATAATAGTGACTAATACTTCAAAAGTAATTAATTGTTCGTTTGTGGATTGCCCTGATGGTATGAAAAATGCTATATAAATGCAAGTTATTGTTCGATAGCACTTTACATTTTGTTTTCTTCCTTCTGCCACCATTTACTTAGTTCCACTGGTAAAGCTGACTCTAAGGTTAGATGTGTAGCTTTGCCTCACATTATTTTATATATTCATGATGAGATTTGCATTTGTGCAATTGGGTATTGTATTTTAAAAAAAAACACCAAGATGACCTAACCTTTAAACTTTTATAAGAAAAATGTAACTTTGCCAAGGTTAGCCAGAAACCAAATCTTGACCATTTAATCTTTTTCCACTACTTTCTGACTCAAATGTCTGGGCCATCAGCTCCATGTAACAAATGCTGCTTTTGTTTCCTTCAAACACTGTTACAGACTCTGATCTCATCTAGAAATGGCTGCGCTAAGCAGATGTACAGTAAGTCATGGGAATGGCTAAAAAGTGCTTGTACTCAAGGACAGTAAGTGGCATAAAATTACTTTGTATACAGTATTTGAAGATGTTACTTTTCTATCTGCCCTTGAGTACCATAATGGATTAACAACAGGTAATACAGTGGCTTAAAAAAAATTACCTCAGTGCCAACAATGAAAGCTTGGTCCTCAATTTTTGTCCACGATGAAACAGTGCGAGTAACAAGATATTTATTAATGCAGATGTTCCATGTTAATGTAATGTTAATCACAGATATTCTGGAGATCCTGCACATTAGATTATGGAGATAAGTAGCTGGACATATGAGTACTTTCTTAATAGCAAACATGAGACAGAGCCTTTATGTGAACAGGTTATTTGAAATGAATTATACTGTTTAATTGTTTTCAGAAGAATCATTCTTTTACCTCTAATGGGTGTCTAGCTGGTTCAGTTGGTAAAGACAGTGCACCTTACTGACTTTAAGGTCTCTGGTGCGATTCTGCTGCTGAAGTAGCTGATCTCAAGTCAGGGTTACAGTGTGGGTGCTATCCCTGAGACATGGCGGGAATAAAATGAAACAAAGTTCCTGTTTCTGATCCCTATTGATGGGCCATAATGCAAAGTGTGAGCAATTATGAAAGTGATTAAGACAGGAGTGGGCTCTGCTGTGGAACCCATTCTCTCTACCCCTCATAATCAAATAACCTGAAAATATTTCTCATCTAGGTTTGCGTATAAAGATTGACAACTTTCGGTGAGGATGACTGGTATCTGTACCATGTCCAACAGGAGTCGGTCCCGACAGGATAGGAGCTGGTGGGGTGTGATGTGTGCTGGGGGAGGAGGTTTTAAGCTTTCATGTGTGTTGAGGTAGAATATCTTGTTAATTTAAGAAGCATAAATAGAGCAATATGCTACCAACAGCAGCTCTTTTCTATCAACAAGTTAAATCATTATACTGACAGAATGGTTCACCTTGATGAATATGGTGTGCTGCGCTGGGACTATTTGAAATTTTTATTTTCTTTCCCCACCTCCCCCCAACTTGTGCTGGATGTAGTGAAGAATAGGTTCTTGCCTGTTTGCATCATTATCCTGTGTGTAGGTCCAATTAATTGAAATTTTAAAGTTGACAGTGATGGCAATTCCTGATATTTTAAATGTTGAAGTAATATTAGTAACATAAATTGCTGGGTTTAGTCTGCGCAAAATAAATTCTGCGGTTCAAAGTTAAGTTGACGTTAATAGTAATATTAGAGAACAGTCTAGTTGGAAACTGAGGTAGAGCCTTACCATATGGCCCCTTCGAGAGCAAATGATTTTCCATTCCGGTAAAGAGGACACTGATGCCTTTCCCACCAGGGATTGAGAAATGGAATTGATGTTTTCAGACATTTTGGGAACAGAGTTTCAGTCTTAATCTCCCAGGACATTTGTTATAAAAAAAATTACCAGCATCTGAAAACCTCAAACACAGAAGTGGTTTGAATTATTGTAATACTAAAGTAAAATACTGTGGATGTTGAAAAAACAAAAATGCTGGACACACTCAGCAGGTCTGGCAGCACGTGGAAAAAGAAATGCATTTAATTTTTCAGGTCCTTGCTGAGTGTCTGCAGCATTTTCTGTTTTTATTTTTATTTCTCATAAGTTGGCATGATGAAAAGTAAAATGGTGCCTCCCCCGCCCCACCCACACTTCCTATCCTTTTTTTTCCCCCTTTCGAGGCAATTGGTTGCCGTTTTGTTTGCAATTGCCTTTTTACATGCAAACATGGAAAATAAATGTCAGTAGATTTAATTGATAGAGGAAAGGATGTTCTAGCATACTGTAATCCTGTTCATGCCTGAGATCTCCGTGTGTATTCCTCAGCAAGTATCATTGGATAATGATCAGGAGCAGCATCGTGACAATTTCCAATCTTTTCTTCTTGCCCTCTCCCTATCAGCACAGGGTGATTCTTGCGGCTTCACTGCCATTGTGGCAGAGCTTGCCAGCTCACCACAGACAAGAGATCCTGAGAACTTGGATTTATATGACACAATGACAAGCCTTTGGTGGTTTTCCTTACCAAGCTATCTCAGAAAAGCTTTTTGTTAATTTGTCTTTTTTATAAATATAAGTAGGTTATGCAGGTGAGGCTTAATTTGCTGTAGTTACTAAAAAAATAAATTATTGCACTAGTTTAAGCTTTTGAAAATGCTTTATTTAATTGTATTTTTCATGCTTTTGCCCCTTCAAGGTATCCCTATGTCAGGCATTCTACTGGGGATCAGAGGATGGACAATAACTTGCTCCCATAACTCTGCCAGTGCGTGTTTTTTTTTAAGCTGAGTTTGACATGTTGCAGAAGGGGCAAGTACTTGTCCTTTTTTTTTATATTCATTCATGGGATGTAGGTGTCACTGGCCAGGCCAGCATTTATTGTCCATCCATAATTGCCCTTAAGAAGGTGGTGGTGAGCTGCCTTCTTGAACCGCTGCAGTCCATTTGGTGTAGGTATACCCACAGTGCTGTTGGGAAGGGAGTTCCAGGATTTTGTCCCAGCGACAGTGAAGTATATAATTCCAAGTCAGGATGGTGTGTGACTTGGAGGGGAACTTGCACATGGTGGTGTTCCCATGTATTTGCTCCCCTTGTCCTTCCTTTGCTCAATGTGTGCAAATTGCAATTCATGACTGAGTGACTTAGCATGGTAAATCTCAAACAACTGAAAATCATTATGAAGGATGCTTCTTGTTGCACTCAAGGGATTATACTCTGCTTTTTTAAAATTACTAGCTGTGATAATTTGAAAGAAAATTGGAATTAAGGTGGCTCACAAAGTGCTGATGAGTACTTATGATGGTGTTAAACCTTAATGCATGGGTCTATTGTTGAAGTGATGAGTCAATATTTATAAGGTAAACAATTATTTGCAGCTAGCAAATCTTGAGTAACTTTTGTAATTAAACAAGGTGTGTCATTGACTACATTCAGTTAGTACTTGCAAGAATATATTATGGGTATTTTTTGAAACCTGCAACTATTGCATTTTTAAAATTTGTTTGAATTCTGGTATTTTTGACTCTGTTTAAAAACTAGTAATCCATCTTTTGAGCAACTTTGAGCTTGACCCAGCTGACCTCCAACAGAGTTTCATATGCCTCCATTGTTATGACTATCTCCCAAAATGCTGTATTCTCTTCATATAAATCCCAAGCCCATCCAATATTAGAATACTATTCCCATATCTGTTGTACTTCTGAGTATGATGAATGAAAAGCTTGTCTGAGAGTTGGTCCCTTTCTCACCTCAAGCCTCTTTGCTGGTCTCATCCTGAGGCTCTCCTCGTCTCAGACGGCATTCTTCCCCCTGCTCATCTCGTCTGTGCTCCCTCTCTCTACTATCTAAACTCCAAAGTAGAGAAAGTTTTGCTTCAGTTACCGAGTCCTGGTCAGACACTGTTTGGAGTACTGTATTCAGTTTTGGGCACCAAGCCTCAGGAAAGATAATTGACCTTGGTGGTATAGTGCAGAATGGTTAAATTATGAAGATGGGTTGCATAAATGTGGCTTGTAGTGTCTTGAGTACAAAAGACTGAGCGTGATCTAATTGAGGTGTTAAAAAGGATTTTGATAGCATACTGTTTCTTTGCATCAACCTGTGGTGTGGGAATCCAACGAAGGAAATGCAATAAATTTAGAGCCAGATCATTTTGGAGTGAAATCAGGAAGCTCTTTTCATACAAGTTGGTAATGGAAATTCGTTGGAGCTTTCAAGATTGAGATCAACAGATTTTTGTATGTAAGGGTACGAAGGGATTATAGATCAAAAATGGCCAAATAGAGTTGAGATGCATAATGTTACGACTGAGGCAGGAGGAGTGCACTGTTAATTCAGTACCACTTCTCCACAGGTCACAACATATTCTTTAAATTTTCTCACTTACTGACAGTCAGTCGGATACACTATTTTCCCCAGAATAGAGCACACTAACCAGGTTTCTTAACTGAAAAAGAAAATTAACAATTTATCATAAAACTCGTCTGAACTAGTAATAAAGTAAAACAATATCACATAGTTCAAATTTTTTAAAATCTAACATTAAATTTTTTTAAAGTCACCTTTACTTTAGCCCCTTCACACATGCACATATATTTTCCAGTTAACCAAAAAAACAAGTTTGAAAATGTTTTTTTTTAGATCAGAGCTCGATTACAGACTGAAAAACACGATCGGGCAAATCACTTGTCCACCCCTGCAAAATAGCAGATGAGACTCACTGCACCAAACTAGCACACAGTCCAAGCTGCGAGCAACTGTTAAAGAATATTCCAGAATTGGCTCTGTTCAGGTGGCGTTGAAAAGCAATTTAGCAGGCCTTCTTGAAGTGCAGGAAACAAGACGAATTGGGAATTGTGAGAAAACAAGCTGAGTTGTAGTTTTCTGTTCTTCCTTGGAATTCTCTCCTTTTTCTGTCCTTGTTTGACACTTTAGCAGCACTTGACTTTTGTCTCCATCCAGAAGATATCTCTCATACGCATGGACCGACAACCAAACAGCTTGGTAGTTCTTTGCCCACACACATGTTCTCTGTTGCTCCTGGGCTTGTCCAATCAAAGGAGTGCTTGTCAATTTCTGCCCCTGTTGCCATGGCTTCTGCTCTAAGCCAAGCCTGAGCCAGGTGACAAACAGCAACACTGTTGCCAATCGGCCCTCACTATCCCCTTGATGAAAAAACATTTATTTAGTTTAACTATAAATTCCTTTTTTTAAAAATTATTTTTAACAAAACAGAGTCACTTTCATAACAATAGGAGCAATGATCTATTTGAATGGCAGAACTGGCTTGAGAAGTTGAAGTTGTTTACTCCTGTTACATCACCGAGGGCCTACTTATATCTCTGTAATGCCACCTGTCTCCAAAGAAACCCGTCTCCTCCCCAGATTCAGCTCTTCTGCTGAAATCCACCCTTTGTTAACTTCAATTTCGACTATTCTAATGCTCTCATAAGAACATGAGAACACTTCTGACTAGCCTCCCAACTTTCCCCCACCTCAATTAACTTGAGCTCATCCAAAACTCTGTTGCTTGTAACTTATCATGAACCAAGTGCCATTCACCCAATAATGTACATTGCTTCCTGGTTGGCAACTCTTCAAATTTTTTATTCTACAAATTAATGCAGAGGCCCAGGCTAGTACTCTGGGGACATAGGTTTGAATCATACCATGGCAGACGGTGAAATTTGAATTCGTTTAGTAAATCTGGAATAAAAAGCTAGTCTAATGATGACTATGAAACCATTGTTGATTGTTGTAAAAATACATCTGGGTTAAGGAAGGTAGTCTGCTGTCCTTACCTGGTCTGACCTACATGTGGTTCCTGAGCTACATGTGATTCCAGACCCACAGCCATGTGGTTGATTCTTAAATGGCCTAGCAAGCCACTCAGTTCAAGGGCAATTAGGGATGGGCAATAAATGCTGACCTAGCCAGCGACACCCACATCCCATGAACGAATAATAAAAAAAATTCCTCCATGGCCTCACCATTCCCCAGGAGCAAAATTACTTGCCATAGTTTCTCTCAGCCCAGCTGGCTGATGTGACACTAGGGTACCAAATTTGGACCATATCAGTCCAGCAACAAATTTATCAATCGTTCAGCAAACATCAAGTGTGAAGTTGAAAGATGGGTCCTGCATGAGTTTTGCTTAAAGGGCCAGGCACCCAAATTGTAGGTAAGGTGATGTTTAAGAAAGTCTGCTATTGTGAAGTTTTTGGAGTACTCCACAGTGTTTTTGGGAATGGTGTGATGAGTTCCTGAATTTGCCAGAGAGTGTTGCTGCATTCTCAGGGTTGGCAGAGGAGTAGATTACCTGTCCACACAAAGGTAGCAACAGGTAGCGCAGCAGGACAGGGAGATGGAGCAGAGGCTGCGGAGAGGGCAAGCTCTGCGTGATGGCCTCTGCCAACTTTGAGCCGAACTCCTCCATGCTCCTTGACAGTGACGGGAGACTGACAGGGCGGTCAATGAAGCCAGCAATTTGGTGTGTATGCTAGTTCAGCACGCTCCTGTATGTCGTTCCATCGAGCTCCTCCTCTGAGCCCTCTGCAGTGGAACCTGTCTGCGACCTCACCCTCTGGTGAGCTGGCAAACGAATTATCCATTCTGGCTTCAGCCCACTCATGGCTGGATGAATCACCATGTGCTGGTCCCTACTCTATACCAGCCTCCAAGATATGTGCAGTGCCAGCTGGTGGCTGTGAGTATCCGATCAAGTGACATGGCATCTTCGTCAGTGCTGTGCAACTGCTCACTCTCTTCCTCCTCTGGTTGCTGCAGCTGGGCAGGTGCCATTTCTTCAGTGTCTGAGCAGACAATGAGAAGAAAAAGTAGGCATGAGGTGCGAAGCAAAAAGTCCATGGCCACACCATCTGAAGTTTGCTCATCATGCCAGATATCAGGATGAGGGTATGTTGAGAGTTGAGAGAAGGGACATAAGTCAGGAATATACTGTCGTCCTCAATGTTCAGAAATGCCGGATGCCATAGGTCCATTCGCTGCTGGCCCCATGATGTGCAGAGCGATCTCCTCTGTAGGACTCGGGAGATGCTCATTTTTCCATCATTTAAATTCCACCAATATTATGTCCCCTGCCTGTTTTGCTCTGCTGGCTTCTATTGTGTGCCACCTTGTCTTGCAAGAGAGAGGGTAGTGTGTCAGTCATTGTGTCGCACTGTTGTTTGGGTGATGTGTCTGTCATAGCTGGAGGTATGTGAAGACAGCAAGAGGTGGATGTGAGGCTGGCAGCATTGGCAGTTGTGTGAGCGTGAGGTGGAATATCTAGATATTGGGTGTGAATCCTGAGTGCCAGGGAGTGCTGTTGGGTGAGTGATGAGGGTGTGGTGGATAGAAAACATGTGAAAATGCAATCAATGACCTTGATCACTTGCTTGAGGTCATCAGACTTGTTGTGGAGCTGCTGCCAGGTCCTTGGGTCCAGACTCCAAGAGTTGATCTTCCTGGCCTCCTGCTATTACTCCTTTCTGCAGGTGACCCTTGTGATCCTTATGGCCCCCCTCCACAGAACCGTGATATGTCTCCTGCCCACCTCCAGCTCAGTCACCCGAGAACCCTCTCTCTGCCCAGATGTTTATTTTTCCATCATTTAAATTCCACCAATATTATTCAGTGCAGCTTCTCTTTAATAGGGACAGCTTGTCTTTTAAGAAGAGTGACTGCCCTTGACACCAAGGCAGCATTTGACCGAGTAGGTCATCAAGGAGCCTTAGCAAAAGTGGAGTCAATGGGAATTGGGAAAAATTCTCCGCTGGTTGGAGTCATACCTAGCACAAAGGAAGATGGTTGTGATTGTTGGAGGTCAGTCATCTAAGTCCCAGGACATCACTGCAGGAGTTCCTCAGGGTAGTGCCCTAGGCCCAACCATCTTCAGCTGTTTCATCAGTGACCTTCCCTCCATCATAAGGCCAGAAGTGGGGATGTTCACTGCACAGTGTTCAGCAACATTTGCGACTTCTCAGATACTGAAATAGCCTATGTCCAGATGCAGCAAAACTTGGACAACATCCAGGCTTGAGGTGATAATTGGCAAGTAATACTTGTACCACGCAAGTGTAAGGCAACGACCATCTCAAACAAGAGGGAATCTAACCATCTCCACCTTTTCGAGGGCAATTAAGGATGGGCAATAAATGCTGGCCTAGCCAGCAATGCCTACATCCCATGAATGAATTTAAAAAAAAAACAGGCTGGCTACACCATGTGTTTTCTGCACAATGTTGATCATCTCCCCTGCTGAGCACCAAGGCAGCCAGCAGCACAAGGAGGATGCCAGCAGTGCAGATGAGGTGGGTGCACCAAATGTACGTGCTGTCCACCTCGTTCAGAACTGTTAGCCCTGTGCCCAAAAACTGGGGCACACCAATTTCTAGCCCCCATCTTAGTTATCTCCTCCAGTCCAATAACCCATTTGAGATTTCTAGTCCCTTGCACATCCATGATTTGCATAGCTCCATCATTGGCATCCGTGCCTTCAGTTGTGTAGGCCTTAAGCTCTGAAATTCCCTTACTAAACCTCTCCGGCTCTACCACTTTTCCTCTTTTAAGCACTCCTTAAGCTTTGACCAAGCTTTTGGTCACCTGACCTAATGCCTCTTTGTGGCTCGGTGTCTGTTAACACTATTGTGAAGCACCTCGGAAATATTTATGACATTATAAGTTATTCCTACCTTCCTATATTTCTTGAGTGGCCTGTGTCTTTTTTTTTCAAGTGGGTCTTCAACTGTCGTCGTTTTCCTGCTGTTCTGATGACAATGGTGAGGTCCTGCTGGCAATATCATCATATGCTCAATGGCTGAGCTATCATAGCCGGTCTTCATGTGTACACAGTTGGGGTCCAGGGACACCAGTTGCATCATTGAGATGTGATTTTGGGAGAATGGAGAACCTGTGTCAAACTCCTAGAACATCAGAATGTAATACGAGGAGCTTTGGTTGGTGGGGGGAGAGGGAGAAACTGTGTACACTGTTGCTTGAACGTAGAATCTGCCTCATGATCTAGATAAGGTGATTTCCCCAATATTTGGATCCTTGGGGCGGCACAGTGGTTAGCACCGCAGCCTCACAGCTCCAGCGACCCAGGTTCAATTCTGGGTACTGCCTGTGTGGAGTTTGCAAGTTCTCCCTGTGTCTGCGTGGGTTTTCTCCGGGTGCTCCAGTTTCCTCCCACAAGCCAAAAGACTTGCAGGTTGATAGGTAAATTGGCCATTATAAATTGCCCCTAGTAGAGGTAGGTGATAGGGGAATATAGGGACAGGTGGGGATGTGGTAGGAATATGGGATTAGTGTAGGATTAGTATAAATGGGTGGTTGATGGTCGGCACAGACTCGGTGGGCCGAAGGGCCTGTTTCAGTGCTGTATCACTAAAACTAAAAACTAAAATGTGTTAATGCATTTTGAAGGGATTTTCCGATACACAAACATTATTATGTGTCATTTTCAGACAACAATGTAAAGAGTAAGAAAGCGAACTCACTTTGGTTTGGCTTCTAGGCTGATCTTCAGTGCCAGCTTTTATTGGCATAAATGGAGCCACTTTTGGACACTTGTGCCAAGCTGCAATATGTTCAGAATGGCTCTGGAAATGCATACAGATCTGAAAAAAAATAGCTGATAGGTGAAATATGGTATTAAACCTAAAAATTTTCAACTAATAGAATTCTGTTTTTAAGTTACTCATTGACCTGTGGTATGCTTAAGTTGAGAAGATACACTGGTTTAATTAAGGGAACATGGACATTTTTCTCAGATAACAATGTTAAATGGTATTTCTGTTGCATTTTGGGAATGTTACTGTGGTTGGCTTCACATTGTCCTGAGGTAGATACAAGATGTATCTACCTCAGGACAATGTGAAGCCAACCACAGTAACATTCCCAAAATGCAACAGAAATACCAAGATGAGAGAATCTCATCTTGGTTCATATTTCCAAAAGACCTGCAAGCACCCCATTACATCAGCTATCAGGCTTTTCAATGCGTCTGAGATTTGTGAATATGTCCATATTATTTGGAAATTGTAAATGGCTGAGATCAGAGGCTGCCTAGCATTTTCAGCTGAGCCCTCCTTCTGAGATTTGTAACCTTTGTGCACCTTTCTGACAAATTGTATTTGCATTTAAGTCCCCTGTGCTCAGCAACATGTCATGTCTTGGAGCTGTATCTGTTACAGAAGTCATCTGTCTCATCATCAGACACTGTTGCTGTTGGTGCATGTACCACCACAGTGGTGACTGCTTCAATTTTCAACCTGAATTTAGCTTTCATCATCGAAACAAATAGAATTCTGAGAGGTCTTGACAGGGTAGATGCTGAGAAGCTGTTTCCTTCGCTGGAAGGTAAAGAACAAGTGGTCATTGCCTCGAGATGAGGGGTTGCCCATATAGGACTGAAGTGAGAAATGTCTTCACTTAAAGGGTTGTGAATCTTTCAGCATCCACAGCCCTCTGGGGTAGAGAATTCCTGTTGATGAGTATGTGAGGACTGAGTTCAATAGATTTTTGGGCACTAAGGGAATCGAGGGATGTGGGGACAGGATGGGAAAGTGGTGTTTGTGTACAAGTTCAGCCAGGATATGTTTGAATGGCAGAACAGGCTCAATGGGGGTGTAAGGCCTCCACCTGCTCCTATTTCTTGTGTTCTTAAGGGGATGTGCGATTGAAAGACGTGAATACTTGAGTTGCAGCTGGTTTTAACATGCGTTACTCCTTCCGGAGGCATACCATGTTCCCTTCCAGACACTAAAAGCCTGTGTCTTTCATTGTGAAACTTGCCTTTACTGTTCCATCTTGTCTGAAATAAACCTGCTATTTTCCACTTGATTTGCTCTTTAGTCCATTAATCAATATTGCAGGGATCCAGTTTGATGAGTCTGAACATTCCATGTTCCTATAGATATTGTACAATTTGTACTGAGCTGAAAAGCCTTTTGCTCCCGCATAGATTCCTGAATGTTGAATGTGCCATTAATTTATCTGGGTGACGAGCAATCCAGTCTGAATTGTCTTTCTCAACTTCCATAATTCATTTTGGTTTCAGAAGTCTGGAATTCACCAAGTGTATGACTGTCACCTGGGTTAGCATGCCAACGAAGGCAAGTTCCTGGGGCGTGGCATTGGAGCCATTAGTGACAAGTGAGTGAGTTGTCAGGATCAACTGCAAGTTAAAATAACCTTTTTGGGTGTAGTTATTTGCCATGCCCTTCCGGGCTGTGGCTGCTCAGGGTATTGCTGAGGTTAAACACTGGAGGGTGCGAGTGGGTGGACTGTGGCATTTTAGTCTAATCCCGGCCTCCTCATGCATCCTGAAGCCCCATTTCAGGAGTTAATTAGATAATCTAAACTGGCAGTAGTGCAATACTGAGGGCGTACTGTACAGTCAGCTGTGCCATCCTTTAGATGAATGTTAAAACATTACCCTCTCTGTCCTCAGGTAGATATAAAAGATCCTGTGCTTGGAGTTCTCCCGGTGTCCTGGCCAACATTTGTCCCTCAATCAAAATCAATAACAGATTAGCTGGCCATTCATCTCATTGCTGTTTGTGGAACCTTGCTGTGTGCAACTAAGCTTCTAGGTTTGCTTACACTTCAAAGTTTGCACTTCAAAGTAATTTAATGATTATATGGAACTTCGAGATATTCTGAAAAAGTTATTTTTCTTTATAGTACTGGGAAGAGCAAGGGCGCTTGGAGTTTTACAAGGATGGTGGATGGTTTTTGGAGTTAACGGCTGTACGAATGAAGGTTTTCTGGTTTTTTAAAATCCTGCTTTCTTGGTCCTCTTCTCTCCTCTACTTTGGCCTGGAAATTGGGATTGTTTGTATCATTGACCTCAATGCAAATTTCTCCAGTAGGTGTAAGATGGAGCCCTACACATGGAAGTGGTTTGATGTCATGTAAGATTCAGTCCAGAGATCTGATTAAATTGGTGAAACTTCAGGAGTTGAAACTCATTGTACTGGAATTTAAACGTAGAACAATGTTCTATTGTTAGGACCAATGGGCCAGCTCAATTATCTGCATTTTATTTATGACTGAATTCAGGAATCTAGCCTTTGTGTGGATTTCCACCGCCTCCCCCCCCCCCCCCCCCTCCCCAAAAAGAATGATTTGACATTGTTGTCATAGTGCTGATTTGTTTTATTTTCCTGTTTAGGATTTTACAATGGGAAGTCTGGTATTAGTGATGCTTTTTCTGATCCTAATCTGATCTGTCCTACCGTTGGTTTCCAGTACAGAACTTACTGTCCTTGTTGGGTTTGGAATTTAATACTCACTTGGATGAGTTATAAATAGCACTGAAGACATTTGGATGGATGGTTTTGTGCTGCTGCTGTTGTCCATTACCTTGCTCCTATTCGCTATATGAGTGGCGAACAGTGTTGACTAATCAATGTAACAAGCTGCATGTCATCACTTGATCAGATCCTGTATGACTGTACATTAGTAGGTGGCCGTTTCACAGATCTAGAATCAAATCAGTGCTGATTGGCTATTCTGGATATGATCATTCAACCAACTTAACATTTTTCTGAAAGAGTTCCTTATTTTGATCCATCACTTCAAAACTTAAAATTGATGAAGCATCATCAATAGCTCTTTCAAACGTTTGGACCTCAAAAGTTTGACAACCACAGGCACATAGAACAATTAGATGAGTGGTACTGGGAATAAGTATCAAAGTAAGGTGGGAGAATATAAAATGCATTGCGGCGGGGTGAAGTGTGTGGGAAGGATGCAGCTTGATAATTGAAGCTCTCCAAGAGGGTTCGGTGATTGAGTGTCAACCAGCTTATCACTGAAACTGTATCTTGAATTGGGAGAGTTCTGTCTCTTTCTAAGGTTCAAATTTTCATGCTTGCTGTGAATTGTTCTGTGTTTAATTGACTTCCATCTGTTCCATTTTATTCTGCAATCTTTAACTTATGTTGACCGCCATTTCCTATTTGGTAGCTGTGAACAATTTTGATTTTTATTCATATTTCAGCATGCACTGATCTTAGATGTATCTGTATTATAAAGGAAGGTTTGCTTTGGATTCTACTCCGTTGAACCACATTATGTGAGGAACTGGATGTAATTTGCACTGTTTTTGCTGGGCATCTGAAGACTTGTGCAGGCTTGGCTTGCTTTGAAAGCTGAGAGGGAGATGTAAACTGATTACCTGACTCAACTAAAACACTATGTGGAAATTGAGATGAAAGGAGAGAACAGTTGCCAGCTTTAAGGATTGATCTTCATAGCAGCAATCCAGTGAGCAATGGAAGTAGATTTTAAATGGTTTAAAAGATCTGCTTGCCAATAATATCTATTTTTGACTGTTTAGTTTTTGAATCATGGCAGCTTGTGCTGTTAGATTGTGAAAGTGGAACAGTGGGGTTCATCTGGATTCCCATCCAGTGATCCTGGTAGAAAGTGTGCATGTTTGCAGAGGGCAAAATCAGACTGGATTCTGATGGAATAGACTGCTGATATTTACTGGGACTTTTTTGATCTTGTGGCTGGGCAGAACGTTGGCCAACCAAGCTGTTAGGAGATTTACTTCAGTAAGTTCAGCATATTGTACCAAAATGGTGCCTTTTGTCTATTCTGAGTTCTGTGATATTTCTTTCTCCTCTTTCTTCCCCCCTCCCTCCCCCCCCCCCCCCCCCCTCCACTAACGCTGTGTTTGTAAGAGAAACTTGAGTACTTCAACTATGAAGAAGATAATGAATTGTGAGACCATGGAAATGTTATTTAGTTCAGCAAAAGCAAGGTGCAGTATTTTCTAGACTGTTGGATAGCCATGATTGCTCAATACTGTAATTGTAAATGTATTAACAGTGTGGCATCTTTGTACAGTACATGTAGGGGAAGCTGCTTTAAATAACCTGATTTTTTTTTTTTAGATGACCTCTAATTGACCTGAGTAAGATTTACAGTCCTTTCAGTTCTATCTCTAGCTGGTCCAAGTAGAACCTTAATTCGACAACAAAACACAATAACAACCAGACTTGGTTATATTAATGTGATTTAAGTCTTCACTTGAACTAAGGGTTTAAAGAAGTATGGCCTTGCTAGAAACTGAATGTGTCCAGTACTTGTTTCACCTAAAAGGCATTTGAGCATCAGTAACACTTGACCCACTGCCTAGTTATGCTTGTTGTCACCAGCAAAGTAGAGCAACTCGATACCAAATAGTTGGGACCCTTATCTGCCCTATGAGGAACTGTCAGGGAAGCAGACACCATAAAAGGCAAGAACATTTGCAAGGAGTTATGTCACAAATAAGTATTGTTTTTTAATTGTCAACATTTTTAAAAAAGACATTATAAATTTTATTTCTTTTTGAAATTTAATTAAAGTCTTGGTGTGTGATACATTGCCCCACCATGCCTAAAATAAAATGTTGTTGATAATTGAAGTGAACTAAATTCACCTGAAAACCAAAATCCCTAAATTTTATTTTTATTCTCATTAAAATGAATTAACAGGAATTGTGTATCTTGCTAATTTTAAAATTAACCTGTGTTCCAAAAATACAGAATAACCTCCTGTGTGATGGAACAATTGGCTTGGATGCTGTAATGTTTGGTCTATTGCTGAACTATTGCTGGCTTCTGTGGTAATCCTCTAAAGAGACAGTAAGCATCACTGCGTGTTCAACTCATAATTTAACATCTCAGCTGAAAGGTAGCATTGAACTGTCAGTCTGGATTATTTGCTGAAGTCCTGGAGTGTGACTTGAAATTACAACTTTGAGTCAGAGGCGAAAATGCTTCCAACAAGCAGAAAGGTGATTACTAATGTCATTGATTTTTTTTTCCCCCTCTCCCACCCGTTAAAAAAAGGATACCACTGAAAAGGAGAAGAGGAGCAACAGCAATTAGTGGGATGTCAGAAATGTGGTTTTCTGTTGGCGGTCCCTAGCTTCATACTATAGTGACTGGCTTTGACAGTGGAAGAATCACATATCTGTGGTAACAGTGCACTTTCAACATACAATTGCTCCAAAAGTGCTCTCTATGTACTGATTTGAGTAGTACACTTCTGAAAGGGATGGTGTTTGATGAGCCTTTGAAATCATCTGGAACATTTTCCAGAATCATGAATTTTGGCACTTTTTCATGGATTTTCTTCCAGCAGTGGTGGTATAATTCCTTTGGTTTGGATTCTTGTAGAATAATTTTTAAGCACGCTTAGTGAATATCATGCACTCTTTTAAATGTCTTGTAAAGTTTGATGAAGTATAATTGAGAATAGGAGATAAATTGGGCCAGGTGCATAACTGATCACTGAGATTTCAGTGTTTTAAAAAAAAAAATGCTATGACTGAAAGATATTTTTTTTAAATTTTAGCAATGTGCAACACCTTTCTGCAGTTCGTTACGTAAGGTAAATTCCTTTGTTGATGCCCAAGAGGGAATCTGTGTGACGAGGCCATGTCAAAATTGTAGGAATAGGGAAAATTAAAATTGCAGCAAGTTCGATAATTTGATCAGAAATCTTTGAATGATGAGGGAAATGATACAAAGATCTTCCTGAAGCATGCTTTATACAGCACAGTGGAACACTGGACAAAAAGTTATTTGACATTGCAGAGGATGCCAAAATTTGGTATCCAGGGCACCAGTTAAAAGTATTAAACTGCTGACTGTACAGTCCTGTTTCACTGAGAAGCCTCAATGTGACGAAGATTTCAGGCATTCAATACATCTTGATTAGCAAGTCTGACTGTCATTGGGCAGGTAAAATTTATTTTGAATTTCATAGTTACTAGTGGTATGTCTTAATTGAATGTAAGCATTTGCAAATCTATTTCCACTTGGCAAAGTGTCTGTCTGTGCTGTTACTTAATGTAACATTTTGCTGAGTGACACTGACTGACATGGATGTCGATGCTGCAAGAGTTGCCTAATCTTTTTCACCAAACAGATGTAATGCTTAACAGACCTTGATTTTCTGTTCATGGTGGGTCTGGTTTGATGGCAAAACTGAAGTTCAGTATGTGCTTTTGTTGGAGACTATTTTAAAACAGTAATGCGCTGACCTTGCATGTTGGCGGTTTTAATAGTTTTCTGACCTGTTAAGCAAAGAAGGCAATTTATTGCAGTAAACTTGTGTGCTTATGACACTTGTAGGAGTAAACCTGCAGATAAATTTGAGTATCAGTACCATATCTGCAGATATTGAAATATATTGTTTTGTAAAGCCACTTTTTTTTAATGCTAATAGATCTTGGCCAGAGTTGTTCACTGGTTGCTGAGGTGGTTGGACTGTGTCTGCCGTGGCCAGGATGGAATGAGGTAGCTCTTTGCGGAGGCTAGGACTGAGACTTAGGGTGACAATGGATGTTATTTTGAGGTTTAGCTTTCCCAAATAATGTGATTGGAGATTAGCTATGTCAGAAAATCAATAAGCATCGTAAGTGGAAATAAAGGATGAATGCATTGCCCGAGGGGTGTCCGCTGGGGTTCCCTCCTCCCTCCCACTCTGCCGCCCATTACCCCCCACAAGTCCTTCATAAATGAAAGTAATATTTATTTGCAAATAATATAAAGCCGGGGGGTGGGATTGGTGAGTTAGAGACTGTTGGCTCCAATGTTCCAAGGAAGTAAGTAAGATGTTGCAAAGAGAACTTGATGGCTGATCAGTAGCAAGTGAAGTTCAAAATGGACAAGGACGGGTAAAATGTAAGGGCCATTTACTCAGCGAGTGGGATAACATTTTCCAAGAGTGAAGTCAAAAGAGATAGCGAGATATTGGTTATCGTGTGCAGTTTAGCAATAAATGAATGAGATGTTGGTGTACATTGCTGAACATAAGAACAGGAGTAAACTATTTAGTGACTGGGGCCTGTTCCGCCACTCATTTCGATCATGGCTGATCTATACCTCAATTCCATTTATACATCTAGGCGCCATATCCATTGATACCCTTAGCTAACAAAAGTCTTACCTATCTCAGCCTTGAAAATTTCAGTTGATCCCTCAGAATCCACAGCCTTATGGGGGAAGAGATTTTCAGATTTCTGCTACCCTTAATGTGAAAATAATTAGTTTTACCCCTGAATGGCCTAGCTGTAATTTTAAGGTTATGCTTCTTTCTGGATTCCTTCAGCAGAAGAAATAGTTTCTCC
Organism: Heterodontus francisci; assembly: GCF_036365525.1. Classification (NCBI taxonomy): domain Eukaryota; kingdom Metazoa; phylum Chordata; class Chondrichthyes; order Heterodontiformes; family Heterodontidae; genus Heterodontus; species Heterodontus francisci. The sequence goes on from NC_090372.1 coordinate 39,897,317, forward strand.
TGAATGTAGTTTCTTGAAATCCTTTGTCATTATAAAAACCTCGATTTATACCTTTTTTTTTGGCAAGATAAGAATCGCTCATGCAGAAACCCTTCACTGTGCTATAAAAGCTAAATGAGCCACAGAAAAATCCATACAGGTCGAGTTTGTGATTGTGTGATCATGGAATCTGTATTTCTGCCCAGTGGGACATGTCTCGCTAACTTAAGTTGAGAGCTTACTTGTAGCTTGGCAAAAACCAAACAAGTCTTTGTCATCCTGAAGTGAGTGCAAGGGTACTGTTGCAGCTTAAACCACACAACAGAGCATCACAGGATTTGTAAGCGAGCTGCTTGCTCAGTCAGGACCGCCCTGACTGCATTGGTATGTCTGGAGTTTATTGGTATACTCAGACTCTGACTGGTGTATGACTCAGGGTCTATTTATGAACAGTTGGTCTGGTCGTTGATCCAATAGTGCTCTGAAGTTTTGCAGACCTGTCTGGCTCAGGTATCTGAAAAATCTGGAGCATTGACTTATTCCACTGCTCTATCATCAAGCTTCTTACCTGGAGCCAATTTGCTAGTCTCATGAATAATCATGAAACTACTGCATTGTCACAAAAGACCCATCTGGTTTACTAATGTACTTCAGGGGAGGAAATTTGCTGTCGTTATCTGGTCTGGCCTACATGTGACTCCAGACCCACTGCAGTATGGTTGACTCTTAATAGTCCTCTGAAATGGCAGAACAAGCTGCTCAGTTGTATCAAGCTGCTATAGAAAAGTCTAAGAAAACCAGACCGACCACCCGGCATCGATCTATGCATTGGAAACTGGAGAGGCAGCCCTGCGAAGTCCTCCTCACCAACATCCGGGGACCGTGCTAAAGTTGGGAGTGTTGTCCCACAGACTAGTCAAGCAACAGCCTGAAACGGTCATACTCACCGAATCGTATCTTATAGCCAATGTTCCAAACTCATCCATCACTATTCCTGGATTGTCCTGTCCCATTGGCAGGACAGACCCAGCAGAGGTGGTGGCACAGTGGTATTCAGTCGGGAGGGAGTGGTTCTGGGAGTTCTCTATGTTGACTCCATACCTTATGAAGTCTCAAAGCATCAGGTCAAATATGGGCAAGGAAAGCTGCTGCTGATTACCACCTACTGCCCTCCCTCAGCTGATTAATCAGTGCTCCTCCATTTTGAACACTTGGAAGAAGCACTTGGAACAAACAAAGGCATAGAATGTACTCTGGGTGGGGGACTTCAATGTCCATCACCAAGAGTGGCTTTGTACTACCACTATTGATAGAACTGGCTGGGTCCTGAAGGACATATCTGCCAGACTGGGTTTGCCACGGGTGGTCAGAACCAAAAAGGAAAAACCTACTTGACGTCATCCTCCTCAATCTACCTGTCTCAGAGGCATCTGCTCATGACAGTATTGGGAGGAGTGACCACCGCACAGTCCTTGTGAAGACAAAGTTCTGTCTTCACACTGAAGACACCTTCCATCATATTGTGTGGCACTACCATTGTGCTAAATTGGATAGACTTAGAACAGATCTAGCAGCTCAAAACTGGGCATCCTTGAGGCACTGTGGGCCATCAGCAGCAGACACATTGTATTCAACCACATTCTGTAACCTCATGAGCCAGCATATTGTTCATTCTGCCATTACCATCAAGCCAGGGGACCAACCCTGGTTCAATGAGGAGTATAGGAGGGCATGCCAGGAGCGGCACAGAAGCTACATGCATGTTAAACAGCAAAAACAACATGCTATAGACAGTTAAGCGATAGCACAATCAACGGATTAGATCAAAACTCTGCGGTCCTGCCACATCCAGCTGTGAATGGTGGTGGGCAATTGATCAACTAACCAGAGGAGGAGGCTTCAAAAACATTTACATCCTTAATGATGGCATAGCCCAGCAAGTTGGTGCAAAAGACAATGCTGATGCATTTTCAGCCAGCTTGAGCCAGAGGTGCCTCCTGAGGTCCCCACCATCATCTGTGCCAGTCTTCAGACAATTCGATTCACTCCATGTAACATCAAGCAACAGCTGAAGGCACTGGATATAGCAAAGGCTATAGGCTGTAACAACATTCCAGTTGTAGTACTGAAAACTTGTTCTTCAGAACTAGCCATACCCCTAGCCAAGCTGTTCCAGTGCAGCTACAATACAGGCATCTACCTGACAAATGTGAAAAATTGCACCCTGGCCACAAAAAGCAGGACGAATCCAGTCCAGCCTATTACCGTCCCATCAATCTACTCTCAATCATCAGCAAAGTGATGGAAGGGGTCGTCAACATTGCCATCAAGCAGCACTGATTCAGCAACAAGTTACTCGCCGATGCTCAGTTTGGGTTCTGCCCGGGGCACTCAGCTCCAGACCGAATTACAGGCATAGTCCAAATATGGACAAATGAGCGGAATTCCAGAGGTGACGTGAGAGTGATTGCCTTTGACATCAAGGCAGCATTTGACCAGGTTTGGTATCCAGGAACCTGAACAAAATTGGTCAGTGGGAATCGGGGAAAACTCTCCACTGCTTGGAATCATACCTAGTACAAAGGAAGATGGTCGTGATTGTTGGAGGTGAATCATCTCCGCCCCAGCTATCACTGCAGGTGTTCCTGGGTGTAATGTCCTTGGCCCAACCATCTTCAGCTGTTTCATTAATGACCTTCCTTCCAACATAAGGTCAAAAGTAGGGATTTTTGCTGATTGCACAGTGTTCTGTCCTATTTGCAACTCCACAGATACTCCAGCAGTCCATGTCCCCCTGTAGCAAGACCTGGACAACATTCAGGCTTGGGCTGATAAGTGGCAAGTGACATTTGTGCCACACAATTGACAAGTAATGACCATTTCCAACAAGAGAGAATCTAACCATCTCCCCATGACATTACCATCGCTGAATCCCCACTAACAACATCCTGGGGGTTGCCATTGACCAGAAACTGAACTGGACCAGCCACATAAATACTGTGGCGACAAGAGCAGGTCGTCGGCTGGGAACTTTGCAGCGAGCAACTCACCTCCTGACTCCCCAAACCCTGTCCACCATCTACAAGGCACAAGTCAGGAGTATGATGGAATACTCTCCTTGTCTGAATGAGTGCAGCTCCAACAAAACTCAAGAAGATCTATACCATCTAGAACAAAGCAGCCCGCTTTTTGACACCCTATTCAACCTTCAGTCCCTACACCACCGGCGCACAGTGGCAGCTGTGTGTACCATCTACAAGATGCTCTGCATCAACTTATCAAAGCTTCTTCAACAGCACCTTCAAACACATGACCTCTACCATCCAGAAGGACAATACCCCCACCTGCAAGTTCCCCTCCAAGTCACTCACCAACCTGACTTGGAACTGTATCGCTGTTCCTTTGTTGTTGCTTGGCCAAAATGCTGGAACTCCTTTCCTAGCAGAACTGTGGGAATACCTACACCACATGGATTGCAGCAGATCAAAAAGGTGGCTCACCATTACCTTCTCAGAGGCAATTAGGGATGGGCAATAAATTCTGGCCTTGCCAGTGACTCCCACATCAAGAATGAATAGATGCATAAAAAAGAATCATTTGACTTCAAATTCCCTATTTCATTGTACAATACTCCTAGTCAGGCCACGTCGAGGGTACTGCATAGCCAAATGTTATAGAGCCATTGCAGCAAATAACAAAGCCGACCCCTGATGTTGGAGCAATGAACTATGATCAACAGTGAATTAAGTTAGGATTTCTTAACCTCGGAGACATTTCTGAGGAGATTTTTCAGAAGTACTTAATAGAATGTAGAAAATAAATAGGGCAATACTTTCAGATACAATGCAGCAGTGGGACAAGGAAGCATAAGAGCAGGTCAGAGACTCGGATTCCTGTGGTGAGTAACTCTCTTGCTGACTCCCCAAAGCCTGTTCGCCATCTACAAGGCACAGGTCAGGAGTGTGATGGAATACTGTCCATTTGCCTGGATGGGTGCAGCTCCAACAACACTCAAGAAGCTTGACACCATCCAGAACAAAGCAGCCCACTTGATTGGCACCCCATCCACAAACATTCACTCCCTTCACCGACACACAGTGGTAGCAGTGTGTACCATCTACAAGATGTACTGCAGCAATGCACCAAGGCTCCTTAGACAGCACCTTCCAAACCCGTGACCTCTACCACCTAGAAGGACAAGGGCAGCAGTTGTATGGGAACATCACCACCTGCAAGTTCCCCTCCCAGTTGCACACCATCCTGACTTGGAACTATATCACCACTCCTTCACTGTCACTGGGTCAAAATCCTGGAACTCCCTTCCAAACAGCACTGTGGGTGTACCTACCCCAAATGGACTGCAGCGATTCAAGAAGGCAGATCACCACCACCTTCTCAAAGGCAATTAGGGATGGGCAATAAATGCTGGCCTTGTCAGTGTTGCCCATAATCCATGAATGAATAAAAAAAAGGTTAAGGGTTATTGACATCAGGAAGTATTTCTTTACACTTAACAGTTGGGGTTGTAGCAATGATGGTTCAGATCAAGATACTGGGCATGGTCTTATAAAGCTGCATTTACACTGATGCTGTTTTAATCTGGGTTCCAGGAAACTGGCATCAGTGAGCTTTGATTAGAATGCTAAATTCGGCTGCCTTATCCCAGAGGCAGTCTTGTAGGCCTATAAGATGCTAGATCTGTTACTCTGTTTAGTTTAGAGATACAGCACTGAAACAAGCCCTTCGGCCCACCGAGTGTGTGCCGACCATCAACCACCCATTTATACTAATGCTACATTAATCCCATATTCCTACCACATCCCCACCTGTCCCTATATTTCCCTACCACCTACCTACACTAGGGGCAATTGCTAATGGCCAATTTACCTATCAACCTGCAAGTCTTTGGCATGTGGGAGGAAACCGGAGCACCCGGAGGAAACCATGCAAACACGGAGAACTTGCAAACTCCACACAGGCAGTACCCAGAATTGAACCCGGGTCACTGGAGCTGTGAGGCTGCAGTGCAAACCACTGTGCCGCCTGGTTTGATGGTTTGATTTCTGATCTCCCATAATCTGATCTAAAATAGTTTCGGTATAAAAATGCTGTAAGAAATGGCTAGCAGCTACAATGGGGATACGGTAAGGGTTAAAAGAAACAAATCAGATGGGTGAAGGGCTACCTTAATTGAAACCAATCTTGTAACCATGCTTATTGGTAATGTACTGTTTAATTCACGGTTCAATAAAATGGCTAACTGGGTTTTTTTATTCTTACATGGGATGTGGGCGTCACTGGCATGGCCAGCAATCCCTAATTGCCCTTGAACTGAATGGCTTCCTAGGCCTTTTCCAAGGGCAGTTAAGAGTCAATCACATTGTTTTGGCTCTGGAGGCGCATGTAGGCCAAACCAGGAGGCAGATTTCCTTCCGTGAAGGACATTAGTGAACTAGATGGGATTTATGACAATCGATAGTTTTATGTAACCATTACAGACTAGCTTTCAGATTTTTATTAATTAACTAACTGAATTTAAATTCTACCAGCTGCCATGGTGGGATTTGAACCCGTGTCCCCAGGGCATTAGCCTAGGCTGCTAGTCTCGTGACATTACGAGGCCACCTTCTCCCTGAGTAGTTGGCTGGCTGTCAAAACTTCTGGTGAATTGTTGCTTGAAGTAGAATTCTTGGAACCAATACAAAGGAAAGAACAAAATGTTCTGTAAATGCAATCATTTTTTAACTACCTAAAAAGTGAAAATGTGTGTTGTGTTATTATTTCAGCAATGATATGGAAATTTTTGTGCTATGTTCTCTTGAACCATAGAAAAACACCGAATGGGTACAGTTAAATTATATTCTTTGAAGCAGAGGTTGTGTGGGGAGAGGGCACTTCAAGCTATATTTGTGCCTCTGTTACTGATGGTTGTGGTGAGAGCAAGTTGCGGTGACGAACTAAGTAGCTTTTTCCGCAAAATAAGCTTTGCAAGGCTTTGATTTCACAGTGGTTTTAATCACTGATGAGCGTCTTTGATCGCTTATTTGTCTTGGTCAACACCCACGTTCCCCTGTCCACCTTCAACACTCTATCTTCACACACCATATTGGGGAAGGGGAGAATCTTGCCTTGCTTCCTCTCCCCAAATTGTCTCGCCACTTTCCTCTCAAATTCCCAACTTCTTGCACTTCACTAATATTGTTGACCTGCTTAATAACAGCTGCTTCTGATGCCTGTATCCCATCCAATTCCTCAACCGCTTCCTCTGTCATTTACTCCTTGCACCCTGATTATCTACTGCCTGCTTTGACTGGCTTACCTGAAGTGATCATACTTCTTCCTCTTCCTAACCAAATCCTTCCCTACTCTTAAGATATTCTGGAGTGCAAGGAGAGTCCTAAACTACTACTCCTTAATGACTAGCCACCCCCATCTGATCCCCATCCTCAGATTTTCATGCCTTCCCCTATGGATCAAGCTGAAGGAGCTTGTGGCTCTAAATCTGAGTTCATCTCAGCTGACTCAGCCTGTACCAGCTCCTATTGCAGCTCAGTCCTGACTTAAGATCATAAGAACTAGGAGCAGGAGTAGGCCGTCCGGCCCCTCGAGCCTGCTCCGCCATTCAATAAGATCATGGCTGATCTTTTCGTGGACTCAGATCCACTTACCCGCGCTCCCACTGTATCCCTTAATTCCTTTATTGTTCAAAAAGATATCTACCTTAGCTTTAAAGACGTTTACTGAAGAAGCGTCAACTACTTCACTGGGCAATGAATTCCATAGATTAACAACCCTCTGGGTGAAGAAGTTCCTTCTTAATTCAGTCCTAAATCTGCTCCCTCTAATCTTGAGGCTATGCCCTCTTGTCCTAGCTTCACCTGCCAGTGGAAACATCCTCTCTACTTGTATCTTATCTATTCCCTTCATGATTTTATATGTTTCTATGAGATCCCCCCTCATTCTTCTGAACTCCAATGAATATAATCCCAATCTACTCAGTCTCTCCTCATAAGCCAACCCCCTCAACTCCGGAATCAACCTAGTGAACCTCCTCTGCACTCTCTCCAGTGCCAGTATATCCTTTCTCAAGTAAGGAGACCAAAACTGCACACAGTACTCCGGGTGCGGCCTCACCAGTACCTTATACAGCTGCAACATAACCTCTCTGCTTTTAAACTCAATCCCTTTGGCAATGAAGGACAAAATTCCATTTGCCTTCCTAATTACTTGCTGTACCTGCAGTCCAACCTTCTGCGATTCATGCACAAGGACACCTAGGTCCCTCTGCATAGCAGCATGCTGCAACTTTTTACCATTCAAGTAATAATCCTTTTTACTGTTACTCCTACCGAAATGAATGACTTCACATTTATTAACATTGTATTCCATCTGCCAGACCTTTTCCCGCTCACTCAATGTATCTATGTTCCTCTGCAAAGTTTCACAGTCATCTGCACACTTTGCTCTGCCACTCATCTTAGTGTCATCTGCAAACTTTGACACCCTACACGTGGTCCCCAACTCCAAATCATCTATATAAATTGTAAATAATTGCGGTCCCAACACCGATCCCTGAGGCACACCACTAGTGATTGATTGCCACTCAGAATAGCACTCATTTATCCCCACTCTCTGCTTCCTGTGAGTCAACCAATCCTCTATCCATGCTAATACTTTACCCCTAACGCCATGCATCCTTATTTTATGCAGCAGCCTCTTGTGCGGCACCTTGTCGAAGGCCTTTTGGAAATCTAGGTACACCACATCCACTGGGTCCCCATTGTCCACCTTGCTCGTAATGTCATCATAGAATTCCAAAAGATTTGTCAAGCATGACCTGCCCTTCATGAACCCATGCTGCGTCTGCCCAACGGGACAATTTCTATCGAGATGCCCTGCTATTTCTTCCTTGATAGTAGACTCAAGCATTTTCCCCACTACAGAGGTTAAGCTAACCGGTCTATAATTCCCCATCTTTTGTCTACTTCCCTTTTTAAACAGTGGCGTCACATCTGCTGTTTTCCAATCAGCTGGGACTACCCCAGAGTCCAGCGAATTTTGGAAAATTACCGTCAGTGCACCTGCTATTTCTCCCGCCATCTCTTTTAGTACCCTGGGATGCATTCCATCAGGGGCAGGAGACTTATCAATCCTTAGCTCCATTAGCTTGCCCAACACTACCTCTTCCGTAATAATGTTTGTTTCCAGGTCCTCACCTACGTTCGTCTCTTTGTCAATTACTGGCATGTTATTAATGTCCTCCACTGTGAAGACCGATACAAAATACCTGTTAAATGCCTCGGCCATTTCATCATATCCCATAACTAAATTCCCCTTCTCATCCTCTAAAGGTCCAACGTTTACTTTAGCCACTCTTTTTCATTTTATATATTTATAGAAACTTTTGCTATCTGTCTTTATATTCTGTGCTAGTTTTTTCTCATGTTCTATCTTACTTTTCTTTATAGCTCTTTTTGTGGCTTTCTGTTGACCTTTAAAGTTTTTCCAATCTTCTAGTTTCATGCTGCTTTTGGCCACTTTGTATGCCTTCTCTTTCAATTTGATAGCCTCCCTTATTTCCTTAGACACCCATGGCAGATTACCCCTTTTCTTCCAGTCCTTCCTTTTCACTGGAATATACTTTTGCTGAGCACTTTGAAAAATTGCTTTGAAAGTCCTCCACTGCTCGTCAATTGTCCCACCGTAAAATCTTTGTTTCCAGTCTGCTTCAGCCAAGTCCTCCCTCATTCTATTGTAGTCCCCCTTGTTCAAGCACAGGACCGTGGTATTGGATTTTATCTTCACACTCTCCATCTGTATTCTAAATTCAACCATGCTGTGATCACTCCTTCCAAGAGGATCCTTAAGTATGAGGTCATTAATTATTCCTGTCTCATTACACAGGACGAGATCTAGGATAGCTTGCTCCCTTGTCGGTTCCATTACATACTGTTCAAGAAAACTATCACGGATACACTCAACGAATTCCTCCTCAAGGCTACCCTGACTGAGCTGGTTCGACCAATCTACATGTAGATTAAAATCCCCCATGATAATTGCCGTACCATTTTTACAGGCATTAGTTATTTCTTTGTTTATTGCCCGCCCCAATGTGATATTATTTGGTGGCCTAGAGACTACGCCTATCAATGACTTTTTCTTCTTAGAGTTTCTAATTTCCACCCAAATGGATTCAACCTCATTCTCAATAGAACCTATATCATGTCTCAGCACCGCCCTGATGCCGTCCTTGAGTATCAGAGCTACACCACTTCCCTTACCTTCCTGTCTGTCCTTCCGAATAGTCTGGTACCCCTGGATATTTAACTCCCAGTCGTGACCAACCTGTAACCATGTCTCCGTAATGGCTACCAAATCATATTTATTCGCGATGATTTGTGCCGTTAACTCATCAACCTTGTTACGAATGCTACGAGCATTCAGTTAAAGTGCCTTTATGCGAGCTTTCTTACCCTCATGATTCCCAACATCTCTAATAATAACTCCTGAGTTAACCTTCCTTTCTGCTTCTTTCATAGTCTGCCTTGAACTTAAACCCTCCTGCACACATGTTAGCCTGCTGCTTACCTTTTAATTAATCATTATACTCCCTGTCGTTTTCCCTTTCCCTTCCCCCCGAGTCACTAGTTTAAAGTCCTAGAGACCACCCTATTTATCCGTTTCGCTAGAACACTGGTTCCAGATCGGGTCAGGTGGAGACCGTCCCATCGATACAGATCCCCCCGGTTCCAAAACCGATGCCAATGCCCCATGAAATGGAACCCCTCTTTCCCACACTACTCCCTTAGCCACGTGTTTACTTCCCTAATATTCTTATCCCTAAGCCAATTTGCATGTGGCTCGGGCAGTAATCCGGAGATTATGACCCTCGAGGAGCTGTTCCTTAATTTCGCTCCTAGTGCTTTATAATCTCCAAACAGGTCCTCCATCCTAGCCTTGCCTGTGTTCTTAGTCCCAACGTGGACCACAACAACTGGATCCTCCCCCTCCCGCTCCAATATCCTTTCAAGCCGGTCAGAGATGCCCTGCACCCTGGCACCGGGCAGGCAACCCACCATGCGGGACTCCCGATCTGGCTTGCAAACGATACTATCTATCCTCCTAATTATAGAATCTCCTATAACTACCACTTGTCTATAACTACCACTTCATCACACTGCCACTTACTCCCCTCTAGGCCTCATCCAGTTAATTTTCTATATGACACCTGATTCTTGCACTGGTGAACCTAACAACTGATTACACAACTACTGTTCCTTGGCCCTACCCAGGCAGAAGTCATTTACTATTGACTGGAGAGGTGGTGCAAGAGGGAGGGCTTTAGATTCATGTGACATTGGGACCGGTTCTGGGGGCAATGGGTCCTGTATAAGCTGGACAGGTTGCACCTGAACTGTTCCTGACTAATGTCCTTGTGGGGCAGTTTGCTCGTGCTATTGTGGAGGGTTTAAAATAACTTGGTAGGGATATAGGAACCAGAAGGTGATATTGAGAGAGAGGAAAATCAAGGTGCACGGAGAATTGGGAGAGACAGATAGCACTAGAGTAGGAAATAGTAAGATGTATTCGGTGGGATCAGAGGAAGGGGGAATGTAATAAGATCCAAATTAGTTTTATAGTTCATGTATGTGAATGCGCAGAGTGTGGTAAATAAGATTGGTGACCTGCAGGTGCAGATAGCCACGTGGATATATGATGTCGTGGTGATAATAGAGACCTGGCTCAAAGAAGGGCAAGACTGGGTACTAGATATTCCTTGATACAAAAAGTGTTCAGGAAGGATGCAAAGGAGGAGGGGTAGCAGTTTTGATTAAGGAGCGCATTACAGTGCTGGAGAGGAAGGATGTCCAGGATAAAATTTATTTGGTTAGAGTGAAGAAACAGTAGTGATGCAATCATACTAGGTGTATTCTGTAAGCCACCAACTAGTGGAAACGAGATCAAGGAACAAATCTGGAAGGAAATTAGAGAGGTGCAAAAACTAGATTTAATGGGAGACTTATTATCCTAATATGGGCTGGGATAGTAATCGTGTAAAGGGCAGAGGGGCAAGAGTTTCATGAACTGTGTTCAGGAGAATTTTCTTGATCAGTTTGTTTCCAGTTCAACGAGGAAGGAGGCATTGCTGGATCTGGTTCTGGACTATGAGGTGGGTCAGGTGTCAGTATGGGAACATTTAGGGGACAGTGATCATAGTCTCATAAGGTTTAGGTTGACTGTGGAAAAGGACAAGGAGCAATCCAGAATATAAATAACGAATTGGGTGAGGGCCAACTTCAATGGAGTGCGAACAGATCTGTCCCAGGTAAATTGGAATCAAAGATTGGCCAACAAAACTAAAGGCTGCCTTTAAAGGGGAGTTAGTTTGAGTACAGTTGAGGTACATTCCCACGAGGGGGAAATGTAGAGCCACCAAATCCAGAGATCCTTGGATGACAAAGGAGGTAGAGAGCAAGGTGAAGCAAAAAATGGGTGCATATGACAGATGCCAGGTTGATAATACAGTTGAGAACAAGGTGAATATGGATAGTTCAGAGGGGAAGTGAACAAAGAAATGAGAAGCGAAGAGACTGGCAGCTGGCATAAAAGGGAATCCAAAAGTCATCTTTAGGCATATAAATGTTACGACCGACCGCTCCGGTCAAAGCCCCCAATCAAAATATACGATAGATTGTGGTGGGAGAAACGCACTGTTAATTCAATCCTGTCCCTCCACAGATTGAACATATTTTAAACTTTCCAAATTAAAGAAAGACCCAGCCAAATTGTACCATCTGTTAACCCCAAATGAGGGTAACCAAACCTGGTGTCTTTAAATCAACAAATTAACTATTTAATATAAAAAATAAATTCTTAAACACCTAAGATATAAACATTTAAAATAGAAAAAATTTCCTTTCAAAATTTACAGTCCAATGTTGCTTGAAGTCCTCACAGCCATCTAATGGGGAAAATAAGGTTCTTCAATAGCAGAAGAGTCCATTGTCTAATTCCAACATTAAGTGATGCTTTTCTTCTCCAGTGATGAATTTCAACAGTTAACAATTTGCGCAAACTTTCAATAGAATCAATGACTTTAGAATTTGAGGGATAAAAGATTGTCCCAGTCTAACTTCCCTTCCTTCAGTTTAAATTATCAGAGGTCTCTGTTTTGGCTTGACTTTAAAAATTTTGAAAGATAACTTAAATAGACTAAATTCTCTTCCTTCAGTTTAAATGGCTGAGAGCTCTTCTTTCAGGTGCTAACACTAGCTGTCTGAGTTCTTAAAACAGACTGTCTTCAACTAAAACGCCAGTTCAAAAAATAATTGCAACATTGTCTATCCGGTCCTTGGTCCCTGAATGGCTGTTGCCATGTAACCAGGATGCATTTTCGAAGCTGGTTGATTGCATTTTCTCCAGCTCCTGAGGCTTGCTGGTTCTTAAAGCAGTACGGCTCCTTTTCCAGCCTTAGAGGCACGACATATTCCCTGGAGAAGAAAAAACTACAGGACCATGACAATAAAAGGGTGGTAAAAGGAGGAGTGGGACCAAAAAGGGGTTTTACACATGGAGGCAGGGTGCAAAGCTGAGGTACTAAATGAGTACCTTACTTTAAGATGATGATGCTGCTAAAGTCATGGTGAAAGAGGAGGTAGTTGAGATACTGGATGGGCTGAAAACTGATAGAGAAGATATTGGATAGGCTGGCTGTACTTAAAGGTGATAAGTCATCAGAACTGGATGAGATGAATCAGAGGATACTGAGGGTAGTATAGTGGCATTGCAGAGGCACTGTTCAGTGCCGAAAGACTGAAGAATTGCAAATGTTTAACCTTGTTCAAAAAGACATTTAAGGATAAGCCCAGCAACTACAGGCCAGTCAGTTTAACTTTAGTGGGAAAGCTTTTAGAAACGACAATTCGGGACAACATTATCACTTGTAAATGTGAATTAATTGAGGAAAACCAGCATGGATTTGTTGAGGGCAAATAATGTTTAACAAACTTCCTTGAGTTCTTTGAGGTAACAAAGAGGGTTGATGGGGGTAATGCAGTGTACATGAACTTCCAAAAGGCATTTGATAAAGTGCCACATAACAGGCTTGTCAGAAAAGTTGAATAACTTATGGAATACATGGAACAGTAGCAGCATGGATACGAAGTTGGCTGAATGACAGGAAAAAGAGAGTAGTGGTGAATGGTTGTTATTTTAGACTTGAAGGTAAATAGTGGGATTTTCCAGGGGTTGGTATTGAGATCACTGCTTTTCTTGATCTATATTAATGACCTAGACTTGGATGTACAGGGCACAATTTCAAAACTTGGAAACATTGTGAGGAGGATAGTGATAGACTGCAAGAGGACAGAGACAGACTGGTGGAATGGTTCCAGGGATGAGGAACTTCAGTTGCATGGATGGAATGGAGAAGTTGGGGTTGTTCTCCTTGGAGAAGATAAGATTGAGATTTGTAGAGGTGCTCAAAATCATGAGGGATCTGGACAGAGTAGATGGGGAGAAACTGTTCCTGTTGGGGGAAGGGTCAAGAACCAGAGGACACAGATTTAAGGTGATTAACAAATGACGCAATGGTGACGTGAAAAATGGTTTTACGCAGCACGTGGTTAGTATCTAGAATGCATTTCCTGATGGTGTGATGGAGGCAGATTCAACTGAGGCCTTGAAAAGGGAATTGGAAAATTACCTGAAGAGAAAAACTTTTGCAGGGCTATGGAGAAAAGGCAGGGGAGTGAGACTAGGTGAGTTGCTCTTGCAGAGAACCGGCATGGACACAACTGATCGAATGTTCTGTAACCATTCAATGATTCTACTTCCTCTCCTTGGGCATTAGTTTGCACCCAAGTGATGCTCACTGCCACCACTTTCTGATTGAATCTCTTCGGTCTGCTTTACCTTGCCCATAACACCCACACCACCTTGTCACCTGTAAATATGAATGGTGTATTAATCTCTTTATCTTCAACGTCAACATGGCCAACAGCTCCATAATTCTCCTTTGCTCAGTTCAACATATACCTGTCCCATTGTTTTTATTTATTTTTTTATTTAGAGATACAGCACTGAAGCAGGCCCTTCGGCCCACCGAGTCTGTGCTGACCATCAACCACCCATTTATACTAATCCGACATTAATCCCATATTCCTACTCCATCCCCACCTTCCCTCAATTCCCCTACCACCTACCTATACTAGGGGCAATTTATAATGGCCAATTTACCTATCAACCTGCAAATCTTTGGCTGTGGGAGGAAACCGGAGCACCTGGCAAAAACCCATGTGGTCACAGGGAGAACTTGCAAACTCTGCACTGTAACCAGCACATCTCTTTACAATGGCTTTTCCTCCTGCCATGCATTGTTGCCTCAAGGCTGCATCTTTTGCGACCTCCTAGTTTGTCATTTTCATAACCCCCTCCCCTCAGAAACATGGTATATAAGGATGGGGCAACTTCAGTTTGGATGCTGCCACCCAACGTTACCTCCCTGTCACTGCTTTCAAATCTATGACCACCACTACACTGGCAGACTGATTGCCCAATCTCAGGTCACGAATGAGATGGAACTTTATTCACACCTAGGATTGTCGTCATCATCCACACTTGTCTTTAACTCTATCCTACCTCCCTGGCTGCTCACCTTGGATTGGACCTGATGGCATGCAGCCTTGCTGTCCTATTTGATCCTGAGCTGACTGTGAAACCTCCATACGCCATACCATCACCGTTGTCACTTGTACGGCAATCCTGTGCCTTTCAACTTTTCCCCCCATTTTCAATTGCCCCCCCCCCTCAAATTTCTCTTTCTGACCATACCTTTGGTCATCTGCCTAGCTCTATTGCCAATAGACTATACTCTGTGTGAGTTATATTTTAAGCATCATGCCCTGTTTACAACTTTGAAGGTGCTATAAAATGTCTGTTGCTGTTGTTCAGCAGCATGCAGCTATTACAATGTAATAACAATTAGAGTAAATTGTTCAGAAGCATAAGTTCTGAAATGGGAGAGGCTGCCTTGCAACACTCAGCTCCTGACCTCATTACAGCCTTAGTTCAAACACAGACAAAAGAGCTGAACTCGTGAGGTGAGAGTGACTGCCCTTGACATCAAGGCAGCATTTGACCGAGTATGGCATCAAGGAGCCCTAGCAAAACTGGAGTCAATGGGAATCAGGGAACACTCTCCGCTGGTTCGAGTCATACCTAGCACAAAGGAAAATGATTGTGGTTGTTGGAGGTCAATCATCTGAGCTCCAGGACATCACTGCAGTAGTGTCCTGGGCCCAACCATCTTCAGTTGCTTCATCAATGACCTTCCTTCAATCATAAAGTCAGAAGTAGGGATGTTCGCTGATAATTGCACAATGTTCAGCACCATTCGCGACTCCTCAAATACTGAAGCAGTCAGTGTCGAAATGCAGCGAGACCTGAACAACATTCAGGCTTGGGCTGATAAGTGGCAAGTAACATTCGCGTCACACAAGTGCCAGGCAATGACCATTTCCAACAAGAGAGAATCTAACCATCCCCCCTTGACATTCAATGGCATTACAATCACTGAATCCCCCACTATCAACATCCTGCTGGTTACCATTGACCAGAAGCTGAACTGGAGTAGCCATATAAAATTCCGTGGCTACAAGAGTAGGTCAGAGGCTGGGAATCCTGTAGCGAGTAACTCACCTCCTGACTCCCCAAAGCCTGTCCACCATCTACAAGGCACAAGTCAGGAGTGTGATGGAATACTTTCCACTTGCCTGGATGGGTGTAGCTCCAACAACACTCAAGAAGCTTGACACCATCCAGGACAAAGCAGCCCACTTGATTCGCACCCCATCTATAAACATTCACCCCCTCCCTCCGCCACTGATGCACAGTGGCAGTAGTGTGTACCATCTACAAGATGCACTGCAGCAACACGCCAAGGCTCCTTAGACAGCAGCTTCCAAACCTGAAATCTCTACCAGCTAGAAGGACAAAGGCAGCAAATGCATGGAAACACCGCCATCTGCAATTTCCCCTCCAAGCCACACACCATCCTGACTTGGAACTATATCGCCATTCCTTCACTGTCGCTGGGTCAAAATCCTGGAACTCCCTTCCTAACACTGTGGGTGTACTTACCCCACATGAACTCCAGTGGTTCAAGAAGGCAGCTCACCACCACCTTCTCAAGGGCAGTTAGGGATGAGCAACAAATGCTAGCCTAGCAGCGATGCCCACATCCTATGAATGAATAAAAAAACACACTTGGAAGTATGCTTCTGCTGCACCTCGGCGGCCATTGCCAGCAGAGGGTGGCCCCTCCCTGGGCCAGAGTGCCTGATGAGATCCCCCCTCCCCTGTTCAAGAAACTTTCCAGCCTGTTTGTGAAGAAAAGACTGAGACCAGGATGCTTTGGTGGTGATTATTTGCGCATCACAGAGCTTACTTCTGCAATCTTAACACCCACAGCTGGTGCTGGCTGGTTCTTTATATATACACACTTGAATACTTGTAACTAATTGACACCCAATACCTGTTCATCCTATTATCATCTATTAACAGAACAGAACTTCTAACCCTAACAGATTCCCCTTTTTCCTTTAAATTAAATTTTTATTTAAAAAAAAACAAACAAAATACATTTTTCTGTATCTTACATTTAACTTTCAACAGTACCAGCCATTAACATGCTATATAAATTCCCCCCCCTTTAAAAAAAAACTTTTTCAAAGAAAAAGCGATCTTCTAAAAAATTTCCACATTTTCCTAACTTAACATAAAAGACGGCCCTCTGAGGACATCCAACAATTTTTTCGAACAAGCACTTCTCTTCGTAAAACAATTCCGACAACTGATGACTTGCGTTAACCCATTTCATTTTGGAAATTTAATTTCTTTCCAACATTTCTTTTATACTCGCGAGCTCAATTCTCAACCACTTTTCCGTGACGCTTTTTGTCACGTGGACATTGTCCCAGAGAGAATGGTTATGTAGCATTCGAAAGGAAATCTCTTCTCCAATTGCCCCTTATACAAGAGTTCCTTTAAAATACTCGAGAAAGACATACCCATATCTATCAGTGCAAGTGTCTCAGCAGCTAAGGTGCTGTTAACTATCCTCTATTTTCTTCGATTCCCAGGCTGACAACATATATCATTTCTTCCCACCAAGAATATAATGAACCCTGCTGCGCTCAATTAACCATCGGGAAGATTCGTGTGTGAGGCATCTCGAAAAATGACTAATTTCATCTCTTCTGGGTCACCCAATGCTGGAAACTGGAGTGTACATTTAGCAAAACTCAATCTCTTCAATGTCTTGTTTGCTTTCAGCACTTCCCCAACGGTAGCATTTTCAGTATGGTGCTCAATTCCAATACATCATAGCAAGCATCTGGCCTAGTTTGTGTGCACAACCAGTTCAACTGTCCAATTAAGCTCCTTAACTGGTCTACTACTTCCTTGGTTGGAGTCTTCCTTTTGTGAAGATCTGGCCCGATTTATTGGGATCCTACTAACATTCTCTAGTTAAGACTGTTGATTTAGAGTTACTCCCAACTTAGTCTGCCTGATAATCAACTCTATTTTAAACAACTATTTTCAAGCTCCCGAAGCTGGAGTTCCAATTTTCAATTCCTGCAGAACTTTATCTACCACAAATTTCTCAAATGTCTCAGATCCTCCCCACAGAAAATCGTCCACGTGCATCAAGAAAATGCCTGCTAGTTTTTCTTCATCGTACCAATAAAACATTGCCGGATCCACCTTTAGTTGAATACCACCAGCTTTTAGTGGGACTTTCCGAACTGAAAAATACCACACCCCGGATGCATCATTTAGCCCATAAACACTTGTTTAGCTTCCATAATTCCTCTTCTATATCTCCAGCTTCTTTTGGTGACTTTAAAAATGCTTCCCTTTGAAATCTCTCGCCTTGCAAAAATGCTGCTTTGCTGTTAATGGACTTGCATTCCCATGAGTGTGTCGCTAAAAGAGCTAGGAAAATCCTCAAACTTGCTTTTCCTGCTGTTGGGGAGTCCACTCTAACTTCCTGGTCGCTTAGTCGTTCCTCAAATCCCCAAGCTACAAGTCTGGCCATAGCTTTATATGTACCATCAGGAAGTACTTTCTCTGTACAGACCTATCTCTGGGACAATGCTGGTTGTCCTCTATCTGGCACCTCCGTGTGTACGCCAAACTGTCTCCAACTGTCCAGCTCTTTTTGCTTGGCATCCTTTTATCAATTTACCATCTAACTAGTTAGTAGCCCCTAGAGCATCTCGATCATAAGGGCTCCTACTTCCAGTGGCGCTTCTCGCCTGCTCTCTGGTCCTTGCTCTTGTGAAACCACGTCCCTTGCTGGAGTTCCTATCCCTTTCTGGACTACTACTGCTCGACCTGTCTCTCCTACAACCAGACTTCCTTTCACAAGTTGGTGACCTTTTCCTTGGCCTATGATCATCTTCAGGCTCAGGTTTTCTGGCCTTACACATTTTCACTTCCTTCTGCCAATCAGTCTGATATCCTGTCCCTTGTCTTGCACTTTCAGCCAATGTTTGTATTTCCCTGCAGCCTTTCCTCCCCTTCCTATAAAGGTGGCTTCCCTCCATTCCTCCTTCTGGCATATATGTCACTCTAGTCCCAACTTGCAGTAGTTGATCTTTGGGATAAATGGCCTGTCTGCATCTTCACGATCATTTTGTCCACTCTCCGCCACAATCTGTTGCTCACAAAAGGTCTGGCATATGTGCATGCTAAGTACATGGTGCATCATCAGTGTCCATCATTTGCTCAGTTTCTGTCAATGTATAATCACTGCCAATAAGCCGCGAAGAATGTACTCTAACGGTTTGGTTGCCATGTTGCAAAATCACCATTTTGCCATCTGTGCCTGTAACTTTTCCTGGGCCTCTCCATTCTTTCTGCCCTTCTCTTTTGTAGGAGACCATATCCCCAGTATCAAAATTCTTTTCTGATGGCCTGATCGATATCTCAAAGCTGATTTTTTTCCTGAAACCTCTGCCTTAATAAATGCTCTTCTCCCTGCATGCATGACATTCAAAGGTTCCATAAAAATTGAACTAATTGTAGTCCCCTCTAAAGCCGGGGGATGATCCCACATTACCGAAGGTATTTTCAGATCCTTGCCATAAACTAATAGGGGCTGGAGCCCCCAACCATTTGGAGCATGTTTTTTGCATGTACTGCCCACGCCAGAGCAGTAGTCAATTTACCGTTTGGTTGGTCAGCTAAAATTTTTTGGAGCTTTTCGTCAATCACGGCATGATTTCTCTCTCAAATCCCATTACTAAAAGGACTTTCTGCTGCTGTGTGCATTGCTACAATATTCATATTTTCGCACATGCTGCTGAACTCATCATTGGCAAATTCTCCTGCATTGTCAGTTAGCCGGTGCTCCCAGACCTGTTCCTATCCACCTTTCCATTATCTTGTCCATGATTACTTTTTTGTCTTTACCATAAACAACCATCGACAGACTGAATCTAGTCGCTACGAGTATAAAGTGTAGAAGAAAAATGTTTTCCTTTATCCCATACCTTCAAGTCCATCACTACGGCTTCATTAAAGTCCCTTGCTAATGGAAGACTCGCTATGGGTCGCGATGGCGGCGTCCTGTATTTTTTGAAAAAACATATCACTTTTTTCATCTTCAATAAGTTTAGTGTAGTCATCATCTGTTACCCCTGCATCTTTTAACAGAATCTTCAACCTATGACCAGATGGATGTGCAACCTGTCGATGTATCTTTGAAATAATTTGCCTTTTCTCCTTTAAATCCCTCCTCCCGGATGCCATTAATACTTCTTTAACATCCTGCTTAGAGATGTTAGGTCTCGATAACGGAATATAATATTGTCCCGACTGTGCAAAGCTACAGATTTCCCGAAGACAATCACCTGATCATGTTTGTCATGTTAGGCCACCACCTGCCAAGAATGAGGCACATTAAGTTTGCCATGAACATTGATTTTAAACTGTTGGGGGAGGACTTGAACAGATCAGCCATGGCTGGAAAAGACATTTGCATATTAACAGACTGTGTTTGGAAGGACAAAGCAGCCATTCCCTGACATTCAACTCATGAATACACTTTTGATCACCAGGCGTTGAAGGTGGGGGAAGCTCGCATTCCAGGTTGACTGCTGAGATGGCCGAATACACAAACCGACATGGTCAAACCAGCTAGTCACGTGACTAACCTGCTGGGCAACCTGAGTGTTTTGAATTTGTACAAACAGTTTTGGTCGAAAGTCTGTTTGCTCCTGGTCTGAGAAGATCTCTCCTGTCTGTTGCCATCTCTTTCTCAAGCCTCTGAATCCATTAGAGACACATGAACTCCAAGAGAGAAAAGTCTCCTACAGCGAACAAGATTTAAGGATAATACTGGGCCCCAACGAAAAGCACGATCTACCTACAATCAAGGACTCTGCAGTGAGTTCAAAGAACCATAACAAAAACTCTTCAGAAATTGCCTCAAAACCTTTCCACTTTATTTTTCTTCTCTTTTCTGTCTCTATTTGCATGTGTGTATCGCGTATGCATGCTAGCATGGCGCGTCGTGTATCCGTAAACGTTAACCGAATTAGAGTTTAAGATTAATAAATGTCAACTTTTCTTTAAACCTAAGAAAATCTGTTTGCGCTAGTTTCTTTGCCTTAAATTTGGGAAGCGGTGAACAAGGATTCACCGAGGGGGAGCTAAAAACAATGTTTAAAACTAAAACCCTGTTACGGTAAGACCTGTTGAAGGCTGAGAGGAAACCCAAGACCTCTTTCTCATCTGGTCGTAACATATTCTATGTCAAATTTCACCCAAGTCTTATTCATAGACTGTTTACTTAACAGCAAAGGTATATCACAGGATGTTACATCCGTACTAATAAAATGGTTTACCCCTGCCTTTTTATACAGAATTACCACTCTTTTTAGTGATTTCAATGTATTGTCATCCCCAAACCTGAAACAGGTAGAACTGTCGTATTCTTTGACCTTATTTCCGTCTTCCTTACTTAAAGAATCCATATAACACCGTAACCAGTCCACTTCACATACTGTAGACCTACAACCACTGTCTAGTACTGCGCAATTGAACTAATCTTCGACGAGGACACTCGTTACGGGACTGAAGCTTCTCATGACCAGTCCAATTCCTTCTGATTGATCAGTAGCGTCATGCTCGCCTGCCTAACCTTCCACGTCATGTGTCATCTCAAAAACCCTGTTATACCTTTTTGGACAATGCAACACATCGTGATACTGAGCAACATTGGAAGCACCTGTTGACCACCCCCTGGTTATTCCTCGGGTTCATCCTTCTGCCATAATTGCCCAATTCCTGCAGTCTGTTATAGCTGCCAAAAGGGTCTCTATCCTCATTCATTTTGTGTATGTTTCTCCTTTCGTATTGACGTTTGGGCCCCATACTTGAACAGCCTCAATACTGCTAGCATTCGGTGTCACTGCTGAAGAGCCCATCTGCGCCATGAAAGCAGCCAGAAAGGAATGTTTTCCCAGAAGTTTTTTTTTTAGTGCATCAGACGTCTGATCAAAAAGCACATCTTTTCCTTTGAATCCTGTTAATAACAAGACCCTATCAATGTTCGATATCCAATCACAATCCAACAATTTGAAGGCAAGTACTGATCTAGGAATTTCCAAGCAGAATCACTGCAACCTTGCATATAGTCAGTTAAACTCCATAATATATTCTTCCATGGAAGAACCATCCATTTTTCTAAATTTATCAAAGTCCAACCACGTCTCGTAAACACTTAATATGTCATCTTTCATATAAATTTTTATCCATAAATCAAGAGATTGTCCAAACTTTCCTCCTTGTCCAAATGATGAGCCTCTAGCACCGACAACACTTTGCCCCTGATCTTGCTTCTGGCAGGAAATGAAAGTGCAAGGGCTATCACTTGCTTTCTTTTTGGTAAAGACGTAGCCCATGTCCAAAGATCAACTTAATTCTTCCATTGATCATAAGGTTCGGCTTCACAAAACAGCAGTGGAAAATCATATCCTGACACTTTACACCTGGTTACAGTCATCTTCAAAAAAAAATCCCTCCAAATGCAGCCTTCTCAAAAAACAAACTTCACTTCTAATCTCCTGTCTGATAACAAAACTTTGTCTCCAATCTTCACTTTCATGCAACCATTCTCTGCTACCAATGTAAGAGAAACTTTCAAGCCTGTTTGTGAAGAAGACACTGAGACTAGGATGCTTTGGTGGTGATTGTTTATTGCTTATCACAGAGCTTACTTCTGCTCTCTAAACAAAACCTACAGCCAGTGCTGGCTGGGTCACAACACCTGTTCACCCTATTATCTTGAACTACCAGGTATTTATCAGCCATTAACAGAACTTCAGACTCTAACATCCCCCGTCCCCTGAACCTGCAGGGAGGTCTCTCGGGGTTTACCTGACAGTCTCCCTTCATGGAGGAGGACACACCCCACTGGTGGTAAAATACCAGTGGCGGTGGCAAGAGGTCCCGAATTGGCCATTTAAGGGCCTCAATTGGGCTCTGGGCTGGAGGGCCATCCACCACCTCCCCTGCTGCTGGCAAAATGTCGTGGCAGCAGGAAGGCGACAGGCACGCACCCCCCCACAACCTCCCAGCCCGCTCTTTGAAGCCCTGTAAAATCCCAGCCATGATGTTTGTTTCTATAAATAAAAGTTTTATAGGTCTACAAAGACGAGGCTCCAGTTCTATCCTTCACTGCCTGGCTATCTGAGTAACATTGTGCACCTTACAGGTTGGCCACAAGGACAGGGCTGTGAACAAACTCTGGCCATCTTCTTCCTGTTAAAAAGAATGGGCGGGTGTTTCCATCCTTCAAATGAAACTTGTGGCTCAAGCAATTTCTACCATTCTATAATTTGTCCCTTGTTACTTGAAACTTGAGTCAATGATTGTTCACATGTCACATTTGTGTATGCTTTTGGTTCTATTAAAAATTTGATTAAAGTTGAGGTTGCCCTGTAATCAATCTAGGGAGAATGCCACTTTTCTGTTCATTGCTGAAAGATTTTCTACCCAACCAAGAAATCCAAAGGATGTTGATCTGTTACATTCTGAAAAACGTCCTGGTTTTTGCTAGTCCTATTGGCTTGAATGAACATTTGAAGAGTGAATTAACTAAAGCTCTGTCATGTGAATATTCTTTATACCATTCTGACTCCCCACCTAATGCTTAATTTCAAAGTGGTATTGACAGACTCGTGAGCTGAGTGGCAGTCGTCTCAGTAGTGAGATCAAGCAAGGGGGAAAAATATGTTCAATAAAAATTACTAAGTGCCAAATTTTTAACTAGAAAATATGGACCATATACGGTTTTGATCTAAGGTTTACATTAGCATTTTATGAAAAATGTTTCAAGAAGCTCTGTGGTATTGGGTTCTAACCAGATACTTGAGCTTCCTACCTTCCAGCATCTGATGTTTGGCACTATTATGAAGCTGATGTTAAATTTATCAGCCTCACATCTTGAATTGTAATAAAAATGTTCCCTATGCAGCAGTAGCATTCACCAGTCTCAGCACACTCTAAACTTAAGCTTGGAGTTACAAGATCCTATGATTTCTGCTGTTGTTCATCTCAAGGCAGCATAGGGTACAGGTGATGTCACGACATTGGTGCGGCTCATTTGAAAGCTAGATCTGCTGTCTTGTACAAGCTGCAGATCTGTGGCCCATGTTCCTCACCTCGCACAGCATGGGTCGAAGAGCTAATGTGGCTGAAGGTGCTGATACATATGTGAAATGTAATCGCAGCTTTTTACACATATTGGAAAAGATCACTGTTCATAATTAACGGTAACGATTTAGACTTTAGAATCAAGAACACAATTTAGAAATTTATGAACGGCACCAAATTGGAAGCAATCGTCAAAACTGAGGACGTCTGCAGAAAATTACAAGGAAGCATGAATAAACTTCCAGAATGGGCATGTAATTGCCAAATGAATTTCAACATAGATAAGTGTGCATTATTATTTTGCTGAGAAAATAATGAGGTTGCCTAGTACTTGGAAAATGAGCATCTAAATGGGTTGGAGGAGCAAAGGGATCTGGGAGTACAAATACACAAATCTCTAAAAGTTGTGACTTAGATCAATAAAGCCATAACAAAAGCAAATAAAGCACTAGGGTTGTACCTGGAGGGATAGAATTAAAAAGTAGAAGTTATGCTAAATTTCTATTGAACCTTGGTTCAACCACATCTGGAGAACATAGAAACAGGACTCGGCCAGAGACATAGGAACAGGAATCGGCCATTCAACCATCAAGTCTGCTCCACTGTTCACTGATTATCTACCTCGACACTTTTCCGTACTATCTCCGTATCCCTTGCTGTCAGTATCGAGAAATCTATCGATTTCTGTCATGAACATGCTCACTGAGCTTCTGCAGCCCTTGGGCAGAGCATTCCAAAGATTCACCACCTTCTGAGTGAAGAGCTTCCTTCCCATCTCTGTCTTAAATGGCCTATCCCTTATTCTGAGACTATGTCTCCTGGTTCTAGATTCACCAGCCGGGGGAAACATCCTAGCTACATCTACCCTGTCACAGCCTGTAAGAATTGTGTAAGCTTCAATGAGATCACACCTCATTCTTGGGAACTCCAGAGAATACAGGCCCAGTTCCTCAATCTGTCCTCATAAGACAATCCTGCCACCCCAGGGATTGGTCTGATGAACCTCCATTGTACTCCCTCTATGCCAAGTATATCCTTCCTTAGATGAGGAGACCAAAACTGTACACAATACTCCAGGTACAATCTCACCAAGGCTGTATACAATTGAGGCAAGACATTTTTACTCCTGTACTCAAATCCCCTTGCGAAGAAGGCCAACATAACATTTGCCTTCCTAATTGCTTGCTGCAACTTTTAGTGACTCATGAACAAGGACACCAGGTCCCTTTGGACATCAACACTTTACAACCTCTCGCCTTTTAAGAAATACTCTTTTTTTTCTACCAAAGTGGATAACTTCACACTTCCTTTATATTCCATTTGCCATGTTCTTGCCCACTCACTTAGCCTGTCCAAGTCCCCTTTGAAGCCTCCTTGCATCCTCCTCACAATTTACATTCCCACCTAGTTTTGTTATCAGCAAATTTGGAAATATTACATTTGGTCCCCACATCCAAATCATGTATATAGTTTGTGAACAGCTGTGGCCCCAGCACTGATCCTTCCGGATCATTGGTAACAGCCTGCCATCCTGAGCGTTTATTCCTACTCTCTGTTTTCTGCCTGTTAACCAATTCTCAATCCACACCAGTATATTACCCCCAATCCCATGTCCTTGAATTTTTTTTCCTAACCTCCTATGTGGGATCTTATCAAAAGCCTTTTGAAAATCCAAATGCACCACATCCACTGGTTCTCCTTTATTTATGCTCCAAGTAACATCCTTATTAAAAATTTCAACAGGTTTATCAAACAAGATTTCCTTTTCATAAATCCATGTTGACTCTGCCCCATCATATTATTTTCTAAGTGTCTAGCTATCACATTCTTTATAATAGATTCTGCCATTTCCCCTACTACTGACATCAAACTTAGAGTCTGTAGTTCCCTGTTTTCTGTCCCTCCCTCTTTTCTTAAATAGTGGGGTTAAATTTGCTACTTTGCAGTCTGCAGAAACCTATCCAGAACCTATAGAATTTTGTAAGATAACCACCAATGCATCCACTATCTCTATAACCACCTCCTTCAACACTCTGGGATGTAGCTCATCTGGTCTAAAGGATTTATCAACCTTCAATCCAGTTTAATTTTTTGAGTATTACCTCTTTTTTAATAATTTCTTTCAGTTCCTCATTTTCACAAGTCCCTTTGTTTCTTCGTATTTATGGGAGATTTTCTGTATCTTCCTCTGTGAAGACACACAAAATAATTCTTTAGTTTCTCTGCCATTACCCTATTCTCCATTATAAATTTTCCTGTCTCCACCTGTAATGGACCCACATGTGCCCTTGCTAATCTTTTCCTTTTCACTTACCTGAAGAAGCTTTTACAGTCTGCCTTTATGTTTCTCACTAGCATGCATTCATATTCACTTTTTCCTCTATCGGTTTCTTGGTCATCCTTTGCTGAATTATAAATTGCTGCCAATCCTCAGGCTTACCACTTTTTTTTTGACAACCTTGTAAACCACTTCCTTTGATTTAATGCAGTCTTTCACTTCTTTTGTTAGCCACGGTTGATTCATCTTTCCTGTTGGGTTCTTGTGTCTTAGAGGAACTGTGTACAATTCTAGTTGCCATATTATAAAAAGGATATAGAGGCACTGGAGATGGTGCAAAGAAGATTTGCAAGAAGAATACCAGAACTGCAAGATTATAACCTGTTGGGAAGGGACGAACAAGCTGGGGTGTCTCTAGTCTTCAAAAGAGAAGGCTGAGGGGTGATCTAATAGAGGTCTTTAAAATTATGGGAACCTTTGATAGAGCCAACACAGAGTGTGTTTCCACTTGTGGGGGAAGAGAAAAACTAGGGGTCGTCAATATCAGATCATCACCAAGCAATCAAATGGGAAATTCAGAAGAAACTTCTTTATCCAGAGAGTGGTAAGCATGTGAAACACTCTACCACGGGGTGTAGTTGATGTGAATAGTATACATGTATTTAGGGGGAAGCTAGATTTGAGCAGCAGGGAATAGAGAATTATGCTGATAGATGAGGAAGAATGGGAGGAGAATCATTTGGAGCATGGACTGGTTGGACCTAATGTTTCTGTGCCATATATTCTATGCAATTCTAAGTAAAATAGGTTCTATCATTGCCTATAAATGTAGTTAGCATTTCAAAACAGCATGAATTTGTTGTGAGAAATTCCCTCAGCTCTTGAATTTCACAGTTAATCCTGTAAAGATTAGAAATAGTGTTTAGTTAACTGTTGTTGGGATGAAGACTCCTTTTGCAGCATTTGTTGAATCACCAAAGTGTTCAGAGGAACAGAGGATTGCTCGTGAACTGTAGGTTATTGTAATCTGATAGTACACTCAATAATACCAAGTGTAAAATCAGTGCTTCTGCAATGTTTTCAAAAACTGTACAAATATGTGAGATTATTCTGGAAGAAAATTTAAAACACAACCCATCATTTGAGATAAATTTCTAACCCTTAGTCTTGATTTATTTACTTTCCATTTTGATCCAAGTGAACTTGTTCTATTTTTGTCATTTCATCTCTCTGGGCCTCGCAGTATCTGTGGCCCTGATGTGCTGATTAACTTTGCCGTCTGATCTGACCCAGCAGCCTTTGCAAATCGCACAATGAAACTAAGCCAACTATGTCATTGTATTCTTAAGTTGCAAATCTCTTCCCATGAAAGATTTGATGATCAGGATATGAAAAATAGGCTGTTCTAAACTATAACCAATCCATAGGTGAGAGAGGTCAATTGACTCATAATTTAATTCATAATATATATATTGTTATGCAGGCCCCCACCTGCCAAAAATGAGGCATATTAATTTTGTAATATAAACATTGATTTTAAACTTGCTGGAAGAAGAGAAGGCCTGTTACAAGGGCTGCCAGTCACTTAACTGAAAAACATTTGCATGCTTGTGAAGACAAAAGGACTCATTCAACCCACAATGGATTTTGATCATAAGATATTGAAGGTGTAAGGAAGAGCATTCCAGAGACTGCTAAGGTGATACAATCCATAAAAGCCAGGACTGGTTAAACCAGCTGTTCACTTGACTAACTGACTAGTCCAGGGTTTTTTGAACTCAGGAAAGACTGTTTTCTCCTGGAGTGAGAAGACCTTACCTGTCTGCTCCCATCTCTTTCTCACAAGCCTCTGGACCCACTGAGAGCACATTAACTATGAGAGAAAATTCTCCTACATCTAACAAGGTTTAAAAAGAATACTGGGCCCCAACAAAAAGCAAGACCTCCCTACAATCAAGGACTTTACAGCGAGTTCGAAGAACAGTAACCAAAAACCATCTTCAGATATTGCCTCAAACTTTTCCACTTTATTTTTTATGCTCTTTTCTGGCTTTATCTGCACGTGTGTATCGCATATGCATGCTAGCGTGGGCGTGTCGCGTATCTGTCGACGTTAACCGCATTAGAGTTTAAGTTTAATAAAGTTCAACCTTTTTTCTTTAAACCTAACAAAACCTGTTTGGCTAGTTTCTTTGTCTTATAATTGGAAGTTAGTGAACAAGGATTCGCTAAGGGGGAGCTAAAAAACGGTGTCTTTAAAATTAAGCCCTATTACGGTAAGACCAGCTGAAGGCTGAGAGGGAACCCTAGACCCCTTTCTCACCTGGTCATAACAATATAAATATGTATAAAAGATCACTTAAGTTCCTCTCATTGCAGCTTACAAGGATTTTGACTCCTGCTGTCTGAAATCCATGCAGTGCATCGATCACCATTTTAGGTGAAGAGGAATTTCCTGATAGTACGAAATGTGTTTTCATTATTTTAAATCAGTGTCCCCTCTCGCACATAACTTTAAAATAATATTCCAGATTTATTTTTGCCATTCTCTTAACTGTCTTGTCTCCGTCCTATACGCCACCTCTAAGATGGCCCCTTTCCAGGCTGGAAAACCCAAATTTCTCCAGTCTTTGCTCTTGACTCAGAGCTCAGACACTATGGATTGGCCTTATGGCTTTGTTATGCACCATGTCCAGCACTTGAATTCTAAATTGTGTCCTGGTGACTAGAATTGGATGCAGTGGTCAAAGTGTGGTCTGACCAGAGCACTGTAAATTTTGATCATGACTACCTCTTTTAGTTCAACATTTTATTTGCTTTGTTGATTGCTGCTCTTCACTGCTTGGACTAGCTAAGTGCCAAGTCCACTATGACTCCTGGGTCTCCTTAAATTTAGTTCTTATCTCTTTCAGCATCATTCATGGAGTATGTGTGTCAACCGTCTATCTTCATAATACGCAGTACTACACACTTGTCTACACTAAATTTCATCCACTATTATTCTGCTCACACACAATTTTTTCGACTAATGATGTATTTTCTGAGCTACTTCTTGATTTCCATTTGGTATCCTCTGCAAATTTAAATCATGCCTCTTGAATTCATCTAAGTCACTGATCTAAATTAGCAACAGTAGTGGTCCTAACAATGAGCTCTGGGTCACTCCACTCTGTTCTTCTCCCCAATCTGATATAACTCCTTTTTAAAAAAAAAAAGTATCCATTGTCTTCTACCCTTCAGCCAATTTCATATCCACACACCAGTTTTTATCCTGAATCTGTGCAAATTTGAATCTAACTATTAGCCATTAATGAGAAGGTTTGTCAAATACATTTTGAAAGGCTGAGTGCAGCAATTTGTAGGGCTTACCATAGTCTATTTGGGATGAGGTTTCCTCAAAGTTGGAGAGGCAGGTTCTTCCCTGATCTGAATCCCTGTTGACTGCTGTTTATTAAATTGTTCTTGTACAGATAATCCTCAAGTTGACTCCTAATACCGGACTCCATTATTTTACACCATTTGATGTTTATACATCAGCCAAGTTGACCAGAAATCCCAAACCACTTCAGAGCGCACAGTAATTTTTTTTTGAATTTACCTCTTTATCAGTAAGTATACTGTATTAATTTATTAATAGGGGCATAGAGTACAAGAGCAAGGAGGTTATGTTGAACTTGTCTAAGACACTAGTTCGTCCTCAGCTGGAGTATTGTGTACAGTTCTGGGCGCCGCACTTGAGGAAAGATGTGAGAGTATTGGAGCGAGTGCAGAAAAGATTCACAAGAATGGTTCCAGGGGTGAGGATCTTCAGTTATGAAGATAGATTGGAGAAGTTGGGACTGTTTTTCTTGCAGAAGAGAATGCTGAGAGGTGATTTGATAGAGGTATTCAAAATCATGAAGGGTCTGGACAGAGTAGTTGAGGAGAATCTGTTCCCACTCGTGAAAGGATGGATAACGAGGGCACAGATTTAAAGTAATGGGTAAGAGAAGCAAAATTGACAGGAGGAAAAACTTTTTCACGCAGAGAGTGGTTAAGGTCTGGAATGCGCTGCCTGAATGTGCGGTGGAGGCAGGTTCAATTGAAGCATTCAAAAGGGAATTAGACTGTTAACTGAAAAGGAAGGATGTGCAGGGTTACGGAGAGAAGGCAAGGGAATGGCATGAAGTGAATTGCTCTTTCGGAGAGCAGGTATGGACATGATGGACTGAATGGCCTCCTGCTGCACTGTAACAATTCTGTGATTTTGAGAGATATTCTTTGTAGAGAAAAGGATTTTCACCAGTCCAAAGTCAGAGCTGACATGGCATTTAGTTTTTCTCATTTGAGTGTCACATAGACTGCTAGGTAAAAATGGTAGGATTTATTTATAGACTGCAAATGTCTACAATCAAGACGTAAACATAGGTTATAGGAAAACAACATTTGCTCATTTCCTTCCAGGTAGGCTCTGAGAATAACTAAAAGTATGTATTATGTACAGTAAGGGAGAGAGAAAAGTTGTGCAGTTTTACATATGGATATTTTGCTGTATAGCTGTAAAATGGATGGTTGCTTTAAAAAAAAAACAATCAAGGGTTTCATAAGCTTTTAATATTATGGCAAATATTTC
Organism: Heterodontus francisci; assembly: GCF_036365525.1. Taxonomy (NCBI): domain Eukaryota; kingdom Metazoa; phylum Chordata; class Chondrichthyes; order Heterodontiformes; family Heterodontidae; genus Heterodontus; species Heterodontus francisci. Next base: position 39,927,913 of record NC_090372.1, read on the forward strand.
ATTTTTCTGCTTAAAAATATAAAAAAATTTTTCCTGAAACTTGCTTTTAAACCAGAGATAAGTAGTACTTAAATTACTTATAAACAGGCCACCTAAGACTTTTTGTTGAAGAAACCCTCTGCTTCTTGATGCAAGAAAAATTAATGATTTAACTTTTTGTAAAGTAGGAGCTGAATTATATCTTTTTTCAGTTACTGCCTTGGCAGCAATTGGGTCAACTCCATCATTGACTGTTGGGTGGACGTATTCATTTACACATCTGGAATATATCTTATTTTAAATTGTGTCTCCCTTTCCAGCAAGCTGATGTGTGGTTCTGACCCTTTCTAGTAATCTGGTTACACTTATGTTGTTTACTGTGGCCAATCATCTGCTTACCACTGACTAGTTTCAGCACCATTACTTTATAGCTTTTCTGCTTCTTGTAGGTCTTACTCCTTCCCAACCCAAGCCTTATTTGCTTCTGGTCCAGATCCATGAACTGCTCCCTGCAAGGCTCCAACTCTGTTACCAACATCCATTTTTGTCCTTCACCACACCTGGGTCCAGCTTGACCAGATGTGCACCCACCAGCCAATCCTAGCTTCAAAATTGACCGTTCTGTTCTTCTGGCCTCTGAACTTCTTGTCTTCCAGAATGAATGCAGATTTCCCCTCTAGAATTATCTGCTTCCAAGGAGGAACCCAAAAAGAAATGTTGGAAGAACAGGAAAGTTTGCATGACAGTTTTTGAGATAAGAGCAGAGACTGACGCTCACGTATTCTCAAAAGTTTAGAGCTTTGGTTTAGTTAATGACCCAGTCTGTGCTTTTTTGTTTGTAGGACCATCTAAGTGCATGTTGTTGGCAATGTTGTATTAAGGGAGTATGAGGGGGCCTCCGCTTTCTCTGAAAGTTGCAGGGACCTATTTGTAAACAGCACAGACCTCCTAAGCGGATATGTGCGGGATAAAACTTCTTTAATTTTCATATGTTCTGCTCTTATTAAAATTATCCATGCTAAGCACCCTGGGAAATCACTTACTGATGAGTTAATTAAGGGCTGGAATTTTATGTCGTATCGCGCCCCCCCCCGCCTACCACCACCACCCTTGGGAAAGGGTGGGGGTGGGTAGGAGGAGGGGGGGAGGGGGTGTAAAATCGAGTGGGGGTTGGGGGGCACTGTTCCCGTCATCTACCCACCCCTGCTATCATTTTACCAGCAGCGGGGGAGGTGTAAAATGGCCTGCCTGCCCCAGGCCAATTGATGTCCTTGAGTGGCAAATTAGTTGCTACTTAAGGGTCTCCTCCTGTTGCCACTGGTATATTACCAGTGGCAGTCAGGCACTTTGCCAGCTAAGGAGGCCTCCTGGTACTACCTGGCGGCCTCTTTGTGGGTTGGGGAAGGGGGCCCTCCTGATCAGGCACCCTGTGCCCCACAGAGGACGCCCCCAATCCCCACCCGCCCACCCCCCATGGTACAAGCTGCCCTCGCTGAACCACTTCTCACAATCCTTCCCCACCCCCCCCCCCCCCAAACTCTCTCGATCGACTGCCGCATCAATGTATTTAGTTGTAGAATGTAAGTACTGCACCATTTATGTTAACTTTAATCTTCAATACAATTCAGGGTAATTCTGGTAAAGTTAACCACTGATAAACGATAGCATTATTCTATTTACATCACTACGGACTTTGAGTTTAGTTGTTCCTTGGATCTTCCATGATTCTAAAAGTTACAGAATGGATCCAAATTGAAATGTCGCACTATTTTATAACAAAGTATTTTCAGATGCTCTGAACCTTCAGCTTTTGTGCGATTCTTCCTCTCATCTCGTGGAAACTTGCTGTGTCTCTAGCGGGGGAGGAGTTTCAAAAACTGCCCAATTTCAACTGTGCAGGCATCTTTCTTGTATTATCTTAACCCTGAAAGATTGTCAGTGTTTTCTTTCAGGGTGACAGTACCTCTTTGAATTTGCACTTAAGTAGATAACGGGTATGATTCTATCTTCTGTGATGTGATTGTTGCCACGTAGAGTCCATTAAATGCACACTATTGGTATTCTGATGGTGGGGTAGTTCTCTGAACCAGCAATTCTTCAGAGTAGCATGATGGCCATTTGTGTTAAAGCAAGCTTAGCTCATATGAAGTGCGAAAAAATAGTTTAAGAACTGTAAGTTTAAAAACATAAAATCAATTTCTTATCATTGACCTGGCTTTAGGCCTTTGGAAGCGAGGTTAATTGATTTGGAAGTAATGGCCAGTATTTGCCATTGCCAGAATTTTGCTGAATTTGAGGGTTTGCAAACCTCTTCCAGGAATTTAATGAAAGGCTATTTATTGCATATTTAGCAAAAATATTTGAACTGGCTGGAGTGCCCCTTGTAATATAAGAATGTATGATGAGGATTAGTTATGATTAGTATTGCCTGTTCAAGCAAATTGGTTCACAGTAACAGGAATATAAATACATTTATTTCCCAGTGCATGGTGTAGAATTATAGTGCAGCCTTATAATTGTATATTCCATTACTGTCACAGTAGCTGCTCAAGTCTTGTTATGGTATGTTAATTTTAAATGATTTTTCTGCTTCTGCACACAATTATATCTCGCTTGGTTAATTGATCATGAATGAGGCCTGAAGAGGAGATTGTCGCTAAGTGGACAGGCAACTCCTATTGGACTGAATAAGGCTTAAGATATAAAGTGTTATGCCATCGGACAAAATTTGAGACAAGTGGTATTGGCTATTTATAGGCTGCGATACCACATAGATACTCATTCACTGAACAATAAGCCTTAAGATCATACATAACGAGAGCTTCAATGACTAACTGTCAGTGCGTTACAAGGCATTAATTGAGTCAAGGAAATTCTTTATTGGTGAAGTCTGAAACACGAGTGACCGAGAAATTCACATTAGAATATTACTGTGCCTAATCATTATAGAGAATATCAAGGTAGACCATTTTTTGAAAACACATTGAGAAGTTGCAAGTTTTTTTATAATCAGATATTTAAAACTAACAGGCACATGTCAAATGTTTGAAGAATAGACTTGACGAGGAGGAAATTGAAAGTACCTAGTTTATTAGTGCACTTGCTATGTCTGGAGCATTTGATGTGGCAATAAACAAAGTAAACAGGGTGCTGGATTATGTTGCCAAACCAGTTGAGTTCAAATCCTCTGAAGTCACACTGATACTGTAGAATATCTTGGTCAAACCACATCTGTACATTTCTGATTGCTATGAGTTAAAGGGCCCATCCTTTGGGGGTATGGTAGCACAGTGATTTGTTACTGGACCAGTAATCCAGAAGCCTGGATTAATGATGTGGAGACATGAATTCAAATCACATCGTGGGAGCTGGGGAATTTAATTTCAATTAGTTAAATAAATCGGGAATAAATAGCTAGTCTTAGTAATGGTGACCAAGAAACTACAGGATTGTCATAAAAATCCACCAGGTTCAGGAATGTCATTTGGGGAAGGAAATCTGCTCCTCTTACCTGGTTTTGCATGTATGTGACTCCAGATCCACAGCAATGTGGTTAAAGCTTACCTGCCCTCTGAAATGGCCCAGCAAACCATTCATATATATTCAAGAAGGTGGCTCACCACCAACACCTCAGGGGCAATTAGGCCTGGCAATAAATTCTGACCTGGCCATGATGCCCACATCCTGTAAATGATTAAAAACAATCTGGACTTGGAGATAATGCAGAGGATGGCAACAAGGCTATTGTCCAGTGTCTGAAGGAAGACAATGAAGGAATGTTTTGATGGGATAGGTTCTACTGCCTAAAAGACACCCTCCATGAGGATATCATGGTCGTATGTTAGATACCGAAATGGGACAAAAGGAACCCAGAGCAATACTTTTACATATAGCAGGGCAACAGAACCAGAGTAGAGACTCTGGTAATTTTAATATAAGGTTTTGTTTATTTCTCCACGTAGAGGGTGACCAAAGCTTGGAACTGGTTCCCAAAAAGAATGGTTGAGGCAAGGGCATTGGATTAATTTGTTGTAATGGGCAGACAGTGGGATTGTTTTTTAGAATAATGTTCTTGATCAATTTCATCTTGTAATATAATTCCACGATATGGAAGTAAGATCAACAGTAAAAATGGAACAATCTGCTAAAATGTTGTAAATACATTTAAAAAAAAAAATTCTTCTGTTATTCTGTGATACCAGACCAAAGGTTTATTTTTGTCAGCTTATTTCTGTACTGGTAGTGCTTTGGGATGTTCCTGTGCTGTTGCACACAGCTGCTGGGTCCTCATTCGTCTAATCACAAGCCATTTTATATCATGAACATTGACTCATTCTTTTCTCCAACCTATTTCCCCTTGGCCATTATTTGCTCACTCAAAGTCCTCCCAATTCAGTAGCATTTGAAATCTTTAAGTGCCAAGTCACTGATTTAAAAAAAAGAAAATGAAGTTCTTGGAATCCTCGGGTTAATCCCTTTGATTCTCAGTGTTCCAGACTAAAGTCTGACAACCAGCACAAGGTTAAATGATCACTCAGTAATACAAGCTCAGTCCTCCTTCCTCTCGTGACTTAGCCCAATTAACAATGTTTTTCTTTGCTTCCAACAGTACTGTACTGGTATAAATAAAACAAACTGCTTTGGAGTGATGATCTGTTGCAGAGTAAACCTGATTTTAGCAGTCAAGCTTGGTGCCTCTAGGGTCATGGACTGCTACCAAAAGATGGTTTCTCCTGGTGTTTGATGTGCACTGTGGTTGTTTGTGAATGCAACTGGGAATCTCTGAAGGCAATCTATTGTTTTTTGACAAGGATGAAACACTCATGCTAGCATATGTCATTTTTGAGGGAAGGTCTGAAGCCAACAGCAAAGATAGTTCCTTTTTAAACAATTATTCATGTAGGGTCTTTGCTGTTCCTTCAAAACATAAACAACACATTTTATATAGCAGTTTTGTATTTAAGATAAATGCTTTAATTAAGGGCAGTTCTGGATTGTAAGTATGGTATACAACAGCAACTTGGCTTTGTATAAAGCCTGTAACATAGGAAAACATCCCAAGGAGTTTCAGAGAAGCATAATTGGGCAAAAATTGACACTGAGCCAAAGGAGGAAATATTAATACGGTAACCAAAAATTTGGCCAAGGAGGAACATTTTAAAGGGTATTTTAAAGCAAAATAGAGATTTAGGGAGGGTTTTCTAGAGCTTGGGGCTTAGATGGCTGAAGAGATGTCTGCCAATGGTGGATGAAGGAAATGGGGATGTATAAGACATCAGAATCCGAGGAGCGCAGTTCTGAGTTTTGGGCTGGAGGAAGTTATAAAGATGGGGAATAGCTGGGCCATGGAGAGATTTGAACATCAGATGAGAATTTTTAAATTGAGCGCATTGGTCACTAGTGTAGATCAGCAAGCAAAGGGGTGATGGGTGAGTAGGATTTTCTGCAGGTTACAATGCATGCAGCAGAGTTTTGATTGAGTTAGAATATATAAAATATGGGAGTCCAGTCAGGAGAGTACTTGAATAATAGAGCCTTGAGGGCACAAAGACATGGAATCAGGGCTTTGGTAGCAGATGAATTGAAGCAACAACTACTATTACTACTTGCTTTTACATAGCACCTTTTAATATAGTAAAATGTCCCAAGGTGCTTCCCAGGAGTGTATTCATACAAAGTATGATACCAACCCAGTAAGGAGATATTTGGATGGGTGACCCAAAATTTCTTCAAAGAGCTAGGTTTTAAGGAGCATCTTAAAGGAGAGAGAGAGGGGTGAAGCTTAGGGAGGGAATTTCAAAGCTTAGGGCCCAGGCAACCAAAGACTCAGCCACCAAGAGTGGAGCAATGAAAACTGAGGATGTACAACAGACCAAAAGGGGAGGAATGCAGGGCCACAGGGCTGGAGGAGGTTAAAAAATAGGGAGGGGCAAAGCCATGGAGGAGTTTGGAAGCTAAGATGAGCATTTTAAATGGAGGAGTTGCCAAACCAGGAAACAATCTAGGTTAATGAGCAAAGAGTGAACTGGAGTTGGTGCAAGTTAGGTTACAGGCAGCAGAGTTTTGGATACGTTGAAGTTTATGGAGAGTGGAAGATGGGAGGCTGACGAGGGGAAAATTGAAATAGTCAAGTTAAGAGGCAACAACGGCATGGATAAGAGTTTCAGTATCAGGTGAGTTGAGTTAATGGGGGGGGGGTGGTGGTGGCGGGTGGTGATGGGTGCAAAGAAGGGCAACGTTACAAAGGTGTGAATATGCAGTCTTGGTGATGGAGAGGAAACATGATCGGAACCTCATCTCAGTGTGAAATAGGATGACAAGGTTGCAGACAGTCTGCTTCGGACTCGGGCAGTGACCAGGAAGATGGATGGAGTTGGTGGCAGGGACTGAAGACTTGAGCTTTGGTCTTCCCAGTATTTAGTTGGAGGAAATTTCTGCTCATCCAGTACTTTGTTATATAAGCAGCATGACAAATTATGGACAGTGGAAGGGTCAAGAGAGATGTTGGTGAGTTCGAGCTGGGTTCTGTCAGCAGACATGTGGAACCTGACTTATTTTCGGGTGTTGTCGCTGAGGGGACAGCATGCAGATTAGAAATAGTGAGGAGTCCGAGGATAGATTCTTAGAGGACTCCCGAGGTAATATTGTAGGAGCAGGGAGAAACCATTACTGGTGGTTCTGATGAAAGGTCACGATCTGAAACATTAACTCTGTTTCTCTCCCAACGGATGCTGCCTGACCTGAGTGTTTCCAGCATTTTCTGTTCTTTTTTGAGATTTCCAGCATCCGCAATATTTTGCTTTTGTGTTTGCAGGTGGTTCTTAGGCTACCACTGGATTTAAAGGGGACGAGATGGAGGTGGAAATAGGTGATCTTTGTGACAGCAAATAGGATCAGAAACTCTGCTTGGGCTCAGATAGAATGCCAAGGTTGTGAACGGTAGATTTCACCTGAGACAGTGGCCAGTGCAAGGGGAAGGTATCGATGGTGAGCCACTGTGCTAAGGGCAGTTGTTGCAGATTGTAGCTTTGGTCCTCCCAGTGTTCAACTGGATAAAATAGAGGCTTATCCAGGACTGAATGTTGGATAAGCAAGCTGACAATACAGAGGCAGTTGAAGGATTGAGAGATATAGTGAAGCGGAGCTGAATGTCATCAGCGTACATGTGGAACCTGATGCCATGACTTCAGATATCGTCACTGAGGGGCAGTGTGCAGATGAGGAATAGGAACGGGTCAAGGATAGATCAGTGAGGAAACTCCAGAGGTAAAAGGGTTAGAATTGAAGCCGCCTTCACCTTCTGGGTTTGAGAGTTATATGGTGTGATGTCATGTAATTGGTTTACCATTATGAATTCTGTGTTTTTCTAGGATTGGATTATTTTCCCTCCAGAGCTAAAGACATCAAATCTTTTTGGTAAAAGACTCATATACAAATATTTTGATGTGATTTCTTTTCAGATTATGAATTATTGGGAATGTTCTGTTTGCAAAAGAAGTATTCCATATGACTACAGTATTGCAGCATAGTGGCATGTAGATTATACAACATCACAGTAAACAGTGAAATATTTCTATTTTGGTGAAAGCTTTTTCTTGTTCAGGGCACTGAATTGTGTTTTTATGGATGGGGCTTAACTGCTTACACACTGAACATCAATTGAAAGCTACTTGAGCGAGAGATTAGTCTAGTTTGTAATAAATATCTGCCATCTACAATCTTTCCACTGATTACATTGGAGAAAAGGTAGACAAGTTAGTTTTGCATAAAGAAAGTTACCAGAATATCTAGAGTAGGGAAAAAGAAGTGAAATGAAAATCCAAAAGCAAAGAGAAGAAACCTAGACAAGTTCAAAATGCATTTGCAGCTTTGTGTTGTTTACTAGCAATAGTTTTGCAGTACCACAATATGAAAGGATGAATTTTGATAACCAAATGAGGAACATTTACATTTTTATGAAATGTCTGGCCAACCTGTTTTACCATATTTGACTGGAAGATCATTAACTTTGAGTTTAAAATTTTTGGCTTTTAGGGCAGTTTGCCATCTTCCTTTGCTTTATTGATTTAAGTTTCTTCAGATACACATCTTCCATGTTGGTTGTGTTCTGTGTTGTGGATTTAGCCAATAATAACATCTGCATTTAGCTTGAAGGGGAAACCAGGGTAATAGAGGGATGCAGGGGCTGAGAGGAGTTGAAGATGGTTTTGGTTTTGTTGTCGTTCAGCACTTGATATTGGATTGAAAGTTTAGCAGGAATCTTCAAGTTAAAACCAGAAAGGGGGCTGTCAGTATAGTTGTGGAACCTAACCCTAGACTTGCAGTGATGTCTTGGAGGGGAAGAAAATAAAGAAAGAAAAGGGAACGATGAGGGAGAACTGTGGTATGCTGGGAGGGGCGAGTGTAGGTTTGAAAGTGGAAATGATAAGGCGATTTAGTGACTGGTTTGGAGCATCTCTGAGTGTTCCATGAAACTCAATTGCCACAAAGATGGTCTGTAGAGAAGAGGCAGTGGAAAAGAATGGATGTGGCAAGGAAGTTGAAAAACTTTAGAGAAGCACGTCATAATGCAACAGAATATCACTTTTGACTTTAACCAGTCTCTTTCGGTGGGGTTGATCATAGCAACAGGAGGAGGCCATTCAGTTTCTCGAGCCGACTCTGCCATTCAGTTAGATCAGGGATGATCTGTACCTCGACTTCATTTACCCACCTTAGCTCCATATCTTTAGATTGTTGTTAGGCAAGGGTATCTATCAAAACTAGATGAAATATTTTGAACAGGAAATAATGAGCATGTGACTGGTGATATTCCATTCAGGAACTTTAGGAAGGAAGAATAGGTAGGCTAATGATGAGAAAATAGTGGGTGTTGCAGGATCTTTTAAAGAACAAAGTCATGGTTTAGAAGGGACTGGGGACAAAGTTATAGAAGTGGGTGTCAGCACGTTTGCAGGAGTAAAATAAAAAGTGGATAATCCAAAATGAGTTGTTGGGGGGTGGGGGGTGGGTGCGTGTCAAGGAAGCATACAGTGAGATTTTTTTAAAATAAAAAAGCTTGCATTTATATAGCACTTTTTCATGACCTTGTGACATCCCAAAGTACTTTGTAGCTAATGAAGCACTTTTAAAGTGCAGCGATTGTTGTAATGTAGGAAACCCGAAGACAACATATGTACAAACCACACAGACTAGATAAGCTATTTTAATATTGTAGATTTGAGGGATAAGTACTGGCCAGGGCACCAGGAATAACTCCCCTGCTCTTCAAAATAAAGCTACGGGATCTTTTATGTCTCCTGAGAGGGCAGTGGTTTAATGTCTCATCCGAAAGAGGACAGCTCCAACAGTGCAGCACATTCATTGGATTGCACTGGAGGGTTAACCTAAATTTTTGTTTTCAAGTCTCTGGAGTGGGATTTTAACTGACAGCATTCTGGTCTCTGAGTCAGAAGCTGAGCATGGTTGACACCATTGTGGAGGAGATGAACTTTACGAAGGGCTCGTGAGATGGAGAGAAGTTAAGACGGGTAGAATTATGCATGTGGAGGGACTTGGAGAAATGAGTTCGTGAAGAGGCTGAGACAGTAGTGCAGATTTCCATAATTTTGAAGACACAGAAATTACTTTCATTATATTGATGAGAATAAATGGAAAGTTGGACTCCTGCAACCAAGAATGATGAGTGCTTGATATGGATGGCTGAAACCAGAAGCTCCTTACTTCAACATCTTGCACCTTTAACATAAATTATCCCAAGTCAATTCACAGGATTGTTATCAAACAAAATTTGGCGCTGAGCCATGTAAGGAGATATTTAGGACATGTGTTCCAGAATGTGCTGTTAAGTGATGTTGATTTTGTCTTCGTACATGTTGGCATAAACACGTTATCATTATTATCTATTAATAGACAACTCGTGGTATTCTTGCAGAAGAATATTAAGGAATGAACAAAAATCAGTCAGAAAACCAAAGGGTTAGGGAGGGGATGTAAGGCTAGAGGAGATTGCTGATTTAGGGTGGGGCGAAAACATGAAGAGTTTTAGAGATTAGGATTTTAAATTTAATGTATTGATCTATAATGCGGCCAATTTAACAGTATAGGTAGGTAAAAACACATAATTGAACCAGAATATTCTTCAATGTGACTGAGCTGTATATTCTGTTCAATAGTTTATAATTCTGGTAGAAAGTGTTGTATAAAAATCATTACTTTGAAAAAACATATACTTCATTAACTATAGACAAACTATGTGAAAGAAGATCGCACAATCTGGCACAGTCTGTGATTTTAACAGTTTTTCAAATACGATGCAAGGTATTTTTTTGTTTCATTGATATGTTAGTCTGAAATTTTATCTAGTGGTTGAGACATTGAGAACGGCCTTTTTATGCATCTAGCAGTGAATCTATTTAAAATAGTCACTTGCCTTCTTCACTGTGTTGTCCTGCCCCATTACTTCAAATATTGGCAACATTGAGCACCGTATGTAGGTGTTTTTCCCCATTGACATTAAACTGTGACATGTATGAGAATGAGAGATCTGGAGTGTTTTTGTTGACTTGAATCTTAATTAATCCTGCTGTGTGAAATTTTGAGGCTTGCAACCTTCTCGTAACAAACAACAGTGATCTGCATAACTTGGTGGTACTCGCATTCTGTAGAAATCATGTCACCACTCTGTCAAAAGAACAGGGCAAATCTGAGAGGGTTTTTTGTTTGTGCTGGCTTTCATGTTTACTGAGGTTAATTGAGAAATCACTGTAATCACTTCTCTTTATCTGAAGGCAAGTGCTTTTACAGTAGAAGTTATTGTGTGTTGGGTCATTTTGCCAGAAGGCCAGCTTGAACAGGCTATTTTCATGAGAAAAGATGGTGCCATCACAGTTGAGCTTGGCCTTGTCTTCACCTGACATCCTCATTTAGGTCCTAAAAGGAATCAGCAGATCATGATCAGGTGTGGAAACCTTACTTGACTTACCCTCCTAATTTCTCAGGCTGAGACCGACTCTTAACACTCCAACTGCTGGCATAACTAACACAGCACAGACTGAAAATCTGATCTCTGACCCTCTGGTATATGTGACTTATTGCTGCACTGGGTGATATGTCTATCTACTAGACAATATTCATTATTTGCCTCAATTGCCCAGTTGCAGTCATGCCCAGTTGCATGCATCTGTCGTGACCCTCAGTCCAGTCCTCTCGTTCGTGCCCCATGTGATGGTTTAATACTGCCATTCACTGCCACTGTTGATTCCACTCCCAATGCTGCTGCTGCTGGTCCTGACTGCACCACAAACCAGGTAATGTCCAGGTATGACCACAGAATCCGCGTGCCTGCCAGCTCCATGCAACCATCATTTTTTTTGCCTGTTGAGTTAAATATGTACATGCTGTGTTTGCTTTGTCCCAGTATTTCTCCCAGACTAAACTAGGTGTGGGCAAGATTGCAACCCTGCATATCAACTGCACTGTAGTCCATGATGCCCTGTTAATTGCAGATTAGAACAGATTTAAAAAGAAATTCAAGGATTTATGTAACCAGTCCCATCTAAGTCCCGGTTTGCAGACACAATGAGGTGCGAGCTGCCCTCAGAAGCATTTCTTGTGAAAGGATATCCAATTTGCCATTATGCTGGATTAATTTTTTTTCTGCACCAGTGTGTAAAGTGTGGTCAACACACAGTACTGCCTGGATTGCACCTATGTCTGTTTAATAAATTACTCCTAGGTAGCCAACTTCTAGGCGTTTCCAACGTCCTGTAATGGAATTCTGCCACCTAGCTCCTTTCTTTCCCCACCACCGGAAGACAAAGGTTTAGGAGGACAAGGTTATTTAAAAAGCCTGTCAATACTTCAGTTGAATAACTGTGGATCAATCATTGAAGTCTCTTATCTCGATTTATTTCCAATTGAGAAGGTTTATTATCTGAGATCGAAGATAAGAACTGGCATTCTTTGAGCTAGTCTCTAATAATTTACCCCCATTCAGTAAAAATGGTCTGTTATCAAGTGCTCAGATAATCATGGCACCTAATGAATGTACTGAGTGTTGAATTGTAAATGGGACAAGTTTCCGGTCAGTAAAGATTTCCCCAGCACATGGGGATCTGTCCTTGTATCGTTAAATATCCTCAACATCTGGATGACTTGTAGATTTGATAGCTTTATCAGAGTTCACACAGCACTTTGTAGGCCTTGAAAAATTGGTCAAATATTGTTCTATAACCAGCATGCTCTAAGGCAGCTAATATAGGTGCAGAAATTGCTGAAGTAAGCTTGACAGACATGTCGAAACTTGTGGTTAAGCGTACATGACTGTTGAAAGGTGCGGACAAAGGGGAACAAATAAGCGACTATTGAAAAGTACAGATAAAGGGAGCAGATTAAGGGGAACAAACATTGGGTGTCGCAAACAAGTTTGGACATCTGCTTAGGCAGCTAAACCACTAATGCTTGCTAGTCAAAGATGAGCTAATGTTTGGAGCTTTATCTTAAAGACCATGCAAGACATGATCATGTGAGTCATGGGTTGAGCAATGAGCCTTTAAAGAATATATAAGGGTTAATGCTTGAGTATATCCTCGGCGGGAGCCTAGGAACAACTCTCTAAGGCAGGATGATCAACCATGATGAGAGATTGATCACCTCTGCGTTGACGGGTAGTATCTTGTACAAGAAGTGAGATTTATACTAATTGGTGTCTAAATAAAACTGTTGTACTAAACTTCTCCTTGTCATATGTTTGTATTCCGGTATCTGGAGCCTGGGAGTTCGACATAATTGGCAAAGGGGTCAATCTTCCCATCCTGAGTTAAATTAGGCACAACAACATACAACTCATTAACCAAGATCATTAGCCATCTGTTAATAGATTTATCCCTACATGATGTGCAGATGTTACTATTCTCTAGTTCTGATGAAAATTCATCGACTTGAAATGTTAACTCTGTTTCTCCCTTCACAGATGCTGCCTGACATGCTGAGTATTTCCAACATTTTCTATTTGTATTTGCTACTCTCTAACTATAATTTTCAACCGGAGAATTGATTAGAAAATAAAAGTAACTCTCATCAATTTGAACTTGTTTCCATTCAAAATTAAATGACCTGCGAGACCCATGATTTAACAGCATCAGTAATTAGGATTGAGTTAAAGGGTAAATAATTTTCAAATGAGATTAATTACATTTTTGTACATTCAGAAAATTTGGGAATAGGGCACCTGCTACTTTATTTGGTATAGTCACTGTTTCATTCCAAGGCATTTTGTGCTACAGGGAAGAAGCATGTGAAGTATTAATTTGTTAATGATACTGTGTGTAATTATCATAACCAGTAGGGATCCTATTGGAACTGAGAATGAAAATCACCAGAATGAATACTAATGGTACATCCAGCAGATTTTAATTTGATGTGACGCCCCCCCCCCCCCCCACCAATGCTACATCTTTGCATACTTTTTAAAAAATAATTTACTTTGCATATAGCTTTTTAAAAAAAAAATACATTAGGAGCATGATGAAAAGAGAATATTGTGCATGAGCTTTTAAGGAATTAAAGCAGTTCTCCAGCTATGTGCAGTTTGCCAAATTTGTATTCATAGTCCATCAGCCATTCAGTTTCTTTCAGTTCTATCCACTCAACTGTAATCTATTTTTGTCCTGTTTGAGCAGTGGCTTGTGTGAATTCTGCACCTTAACACTCAGCAATTGTGGTTCTGTGAAGGTAGAACAGTGCAGTGAACTTTTAATGTTGAGTAATTCTACTGTTCCAAAGAACACCATGACACTTGATACGATTGTCATTGGTACTTAGTTTAGTAAGATGATTTTTGCATTTTCTTTTAATTTGCTTTTGACAAACTTTTTCATGCAGATAATTAAATTGGAATGAGAGGGGGGAAAAATTCATTCCCTCCCTGTGTTTGTGACTGTCCAGAGCACTCGTAAACAGGAAATTATGGGTTTACCCTGCAACAGTATTGAAAAGAACAAATAAAACACTTGAAATAATAAACATAAATGCCTCTGCAAATTGCAACACTGAAATTAATTGATGTGTATCATTCTATACATCAGTCCCTCCTCTCTTGTCCTTCACTCAGCTCTTTCTGAGATGTAGGTGTCTGAAGTTGTGCTTTATATTAATGCTGCCTTTTAGAATAGAGGCACAGACAGTGCATATCTGATTTGGGTATGTCTAGGTTGACGTTTTATTGGGTTGAACCCCAATTTTGGAATTCATCTTTTGCAGGGTAATTACCTTAATAATTAGTGAAATGTAAACCGGGTGCATCAAAAATAATTGATCACAGTTTTGGTACATTGTGCAATGCAGAGAGAAAAAATGCATTTTGCTTTCAAACCATCATGGAGTCAAAAGCAAATTTGTGAATAGAACACAGGGCTGCATGTGGAAGCCTCATTTGCCTCCTCCCTCAAAGTATTTGAATATCTCTTCCATAAATTTGAGCTGGATTCATTCAAACTTTTACATGGTGTTATTGGTTGCTCAGTGGTAGCATTTGTGTCCGAGTCTAAAGGTTGTGGGTTCAAGGCACACTCCAGAGACTTGAGCACAAAACCTAGGCTGACATTCTCATGTGGAGCTGAGGGAGTGATGCATTATCTTAGATGGTGTCTTTCAGATGACGTGGCTGATATTTATCTTTAACTCAACATAATTAAAACAGATTATCTTGTCACTATCGCATTGCTGCTTAGTAGGAGCTTGCTATGCACAATTTGGCCCCTGCATTTCCTACATTTCAACAGTAACTGCAATTTAAAAGTACTTAATTGGCTGTGAAAAGCTTTGGGACATACTGGGGTTATAAAAGGCACTATATAAATGCAAGTCTTTCTTTGTTGGTTACAAGAATGTGAAGAGAAACCTGAGAGTTTTTATTTGCTATTCCCCTTTCTTTGTACAGCTGTAGGACTGTTCCATTTGATTTTCCAATTCAAACCGAAGCAGTACTGCTTCAAGGATTCAGTGACTGGTTTCAATTTAACTGGATATTTCAGTCAGCAAGAAACTTGAAAAGGATATATTTTTTAGATTACTGCTGTATCCAGTTATTGGCAAGAAGTCCCAATAAAATGCCTTATTGCTACACTTGGTAATTGCAATGCCTGTATCAGTATCAGTTGTGCCTCAAACCATGGGCTCATAAAGCATTTGTGCTAATTATTCATGAACTGTGAAATACTACCCAAGTGTCGAGTACAGAATGGGGTTTAGTTTACAGTAAAAATACACCAAGTAATGTTTGGCGTGTAACTCACAAGCTCAAATGATGATGGGAGCTAGAGTTGGTTAGAAAGGAGAACTTGAGTATTTATATGGAGAGGCCCTGCTACAAACTCCGTACCCTGCGACCAATTCTCTTTCCCTTCCCAGCCTCTATCTGGAGCTGATAGAAACTGCATGACCCCATCTGTTGCAAAAACTCTTATTCATGTTTGTCACCTTCAGACTCAACTACACCAAAGCTCTCCTGGCAGACTTCCAATCCTCCAGCCTACGTAAGCTTCAATTCATCCAAAACTATGCTACCCATATCTTACCTCACACCAGGTTTCCTCACCCTCCGCCCAGGTCCTGGCTGATCTATATTGGCTCCTGGTCCCCCAGAACCATAAATTTAAAATTCTCATCCACGTTTTTAAAATTCTTCCATGGACTCCTCACTCCATTACCTACAAAGTTCCCCCCCATCACCCCCTGCTTGCAGTCTCTGTTCCTCAGACCCTGGCCTTTCCTGCACCCCTTCCTTTGCCTCACAGTTGGCAGCTGTGCCTTCAACATTCTAGCCCCCATTCTCTGGAATTTCCTTCCTAACCTCCAACTTAATTTCCTCATTTCAAATCCACCTTACAGCCCAGCTCTTTGACCAAGTTTTTGGTCCACCCTCCCAGTATCTCCTTGTATGCCTCAGCATCCTGGTTTTGTTTATGCCTGCAGGGAAGAAGAAATGCCGTGAGATAAATAGAGAAGTTATGCTAAACTTTTATCAAACCTTGGTTAGACCACACTTGGAGTATATAGTTCTGGTCACCATATTCTAAAAAGGATATAGAGGCACCAGCGAGGGTGCAAATGAAATTTACAAGGATGGTAACAGAACTATGAGGTTATACCCATCAAGAAAAGATGAACAGACTGTGAATTTTTTCTCTTGAAAAGAGAAGGCTGAGGGGTGACGTGATAGAGGTCTTCAAAATTATGAAAAGATTTTGATAGAGTGAACACAGGAGTGTTTCCACTAGTGGGGAAGAGCCAAACTAGAGGCTATCAATGCAAGATCGTCACCAATAAATAAAATAGGGAATTTAGAAGAAATCTGTTTACCCAGAGAGTGGTACTAAAGTGTAACTCCCTAACAGAAAGAGTAGTGGATGCAAATAATATAGATGTACTTAAGGGGAGGCTAGGCAGCATATGAAGGGGAAAGCAATTGGGGGTTATGCTGATAGTTAGATGAGGAAGGATGGGAGGAGCCTTGAGCGGAGCATAAGTGTTGGTATGGACTGGTTGGGCCGAGTGGTCTTTTACTGTGCCATATATTCTATCCTGTTAGCTTCAAAGATTTGTATACATCTAGCCCCAGGTGTCTCTGTTTCTCCATCCCCATTAGGATTATTCCATTTAAAGCATGGTGGAAGGAAATAATTGGCACATTAGTGTTGGTGCATGTGATTGCAATTTTCCACCACTGTGCTTAGTCAACATCAACTGGCACTTAGATAGCAACTTTAAAATTGAAAGATGTTCCAAGGCATTTCATAGAGGCATAAGGTAAAACTGATGCTGAGCCAAAGGAGGAGAGAATAAGAGAGAAAGTAAAAACATAGTCAAAGACATTGGTATAAAGAAGAGCCTTAAAGAAGGAGGGAAAGGAGGAAGGGTCTTGGTGAGGGAATTCTGGAGAGAGGGACTGAGGTAGTTGAAGGCAGGTCAGTCAATAGTGCAGAAAAATTGGAGAATGCACATGAGGGCAAGAGGAATGGAAAGTTTGCATGGTGAGTGACTGGTGAAGGTTATAAAATGTGGGAAGAATTAATCCATGAAGGGACTTCGACATAGGTTGAGAATTTTACGTTTGTGATGTTGGGGGATTGAGAGCCAGTGCAGATCATTTATGATGGGCAAGTGTGACTTGGTTCAAGATAAGATATGGGCAGCAGAGATTTGGATGAGGTGAAGGTTATAGAGGGTGGAGAATGGGAAGTTGGTCAGGAAAGCATTGGTGTAAAAACAAGGAATGCTAGAAATACTCAGCAGGTCTGACAGCATCTGTGGGCAGAGAAGCAGAGTTAACGTTTCAGGTCAGTGACCCTTCAGAACTGTCAAATATTAGAAATGTAAAAGATTATAAGCAAGTAAAGCGGGGGTGGGGCAAGAGATAACAAAGGAGAAGGTGTAGATAGGACAAAGTCACAGAATAGCTGACCAGAAGGTCGTGGAGCAAAGGCAAACAATATGTTAATGGTGTGTTTAAAGACGAAGCATTAGTACAGATAGGGTGTTAACGGACTGAAAATTGAACAGCTGCAAGTCCAAACATGAAAAAAAAAGTGGGTGAGCAAACTGAACAAACTAAGATGAAATAAAATAAACACAAAAAAATATAAAAAAGAAAAAATAACTAAAAATAAAAGTAAAATGGGGGGGCCCGTCATGCTCTGAAATTATTGAACTCAATGTTCAATCCGGCAGGCTGTCGTGTGCCTAATCGGTAAATGAGATGCTGTTTCTCGAGCTTGCATTGATGTTCACTGGAACACTACAGCAATCCCAGGACAGAGATGTGAGCATGAGAGCAGTGGGGAGTGTTGAAATGGCAAGCAACCGGAAGCTCGGGGTCCTGCTCGCAGACTGAGCGGAGGTGTTCCGCAAAGCGGTCACCCAGTCTGCGTTTGGTCTCTCCAATGTAGAGGAGACCACATTGTGAGCAGCGAATACAGTATACTACATTGAAAGAAGTACAAGTAAATCGCTGTATCACCTGAAAGGAGTGTTTGGGGCCTGGGATAGTGAGGAGAGAAGAGGTAAATGGGCAGGTATTACACCTCCTGCGATTGCAGGGGAAGGTGCCATGGGAAGGGGACGAGGTGGTGGGGGTAATGGAGGAGTGGACCAGGGTGTCGTGGAGGGAACGATCCCTTCGGAATGCTGACTGGAAGATGCGTTTGGTAGTGGCATCACGCTGGAGGTGGCAGAAATGGCGGAAGATAATCCTTTGGATATGGAGGCTAATGGGGTGGAAAGTGAGGAAAAGGGGAACCCTGTCGCGGTTCTGGGAGGGAGGGAAAGGGGTGAGGGTAGAGGTGCGGGAAATTGGCCGGACACTGTTGAGGGCCCTGTCAGTATGAGGAGCTAGGCACCAAATTAAAAAGCAGAACCTCAAAGGTGGTAATCTCTGGATTATTACCTAAACTACATGCTAATTGGTATGGGGCAAAGAAGATTAGAGAAATGAATGTGTGGCTCAAAGATTGGTGTGGTAGAAGTGGGTTTTGGTTCGTGGGGCACTGATGCCAGTATTGGGGAAAGTGGAGGCTGTACCGTTGGAATGATCTTCACCTGAACTGTGCTGGGATCTGTGTTCTAGCGAGCTATATAACTAAGGAAGTAGAGAGGGTTTTAAACTAAATATTGCGGGCAAGGGATCAAATTTGGGAAGATGTGGTAAATCAAAGAGTAGAGACAAGGCAAAAGAGAAAGATATTAACATGGGACATGATCTACAGATTATGGCAGAAAAGGACAGAGAGTACAAATCTAAGTAAATCAGATAAGGCTACAAAAGATTACAAAAATAAAAGGACACTAAAGGCTCTGTATCTGAATACACGTAGCATTCGAAGCAAAACAGATGAACTGATAGCGCATATAGATATAAATCAGTACGATCTGATAGCCATTACAGAGACATGGCTGCAGGATGACATAGATTGGGACCTAAATATTGAAGGGTGCAAGATATTTAGAAAGAATAGGAAGCTAGGAAAAGGTGGAGGGGTGGCTCTGTTAATTAATGGTATTAGCATAATAGAGAGGGATGGCGTCAGTTCAGTAAACTAGGATGTTGAAGCAGTATGGGTAGAGATGAGAAATGATAAAGACAAGAAGTCACTACTGGGAGTGGTGTACAGGCCCTCTAACAGTAACCACACAGTAGGACAGGATATAAAGGAAGAAATATTGGGAGCTTGTCAGAAAGGTACGGCAATAATCATGGGGGACTTAAATCTACATATAGACTGGAAAAATCAGATGGGCAAAGGTAGCCTAGTTGAGCAGTTCGTAGAATGTTTTCAGGACAGTTTCTTACAACAGCACATTCTGGAGCCAACCAGAGAGCAGGCTATACTAGACTTGGTATTGTGCAACAAGATGGAATTAATTAATGATCTCATGGCGAAGGCGCCCCTAGGTAGCAGCAATCATAATATGATTGAATTTTGCTTTCAGTTTGAGGAAGAATGGGTCTAAGACTGGTATTTTAAACTTAAATAAGGGCAATTATGAGGGCATGAAAGCAGAGCTAGCTGAAGTGAACTGGCAAAGTAGGTTAAGGAATAGGTCAATATAGGTGCATTGGCAGACATTTAAGGGGATATTTCAGAATACACAGAATTATTCAACATTTATACATTCCAACGAGAGAAAAATTTCAAGGGGAGTACTCACCATCCTTGGTTAACTAAAAAAAGTTAAGGATGTTATCAAAATTAAAGAAAAAGCATATAATTGTGCAAAAATGGGTGGCAGGTCAGAAGATTGGACAGAATATAAAAAGCAGCAAAGAATGACTAATAGATTAATAGGAGGGAAAAATTAGAGTACGAGAGAAAGCTAGCTCGGAATATAAAAACAGATAGTAAGAGTTTAGATTGATATTTAAAAAAGAGTTAACAAAGTGAGTGTTGGTCCTATAGAAAGTGTCTGGGGAATTAATGGAAAAAAAGGAGGTGGCAGATGAACTGAACAGATATTTCGCATTGGTCTTCACTGTAGAGAATACAAGTAATATCCCAGAAATAGCTGTAAATCAGGAAATGGAAGGGAGAAAGCTCAAGAAAATTACAATCACTAGGGAAGTGGTACTGAGCAAATTGTTGGAACTGCGGGCTGACAAGTCCCCGAGTCCTGATGTATCTCATCCTCAGGTCTTAAAAGAAGTGGCTAGTGAGATAATTGATGCGTTGGTTTTAATTTGCAAAAATTTCCTAGGTTTGGGGAAGGTTCCATTAGATTGGAAAATAGCCAATGCAACTCCTTTATTCAAAAAAAAAAGAGGAAGACAGTAAGCAGGAAACTACAGGCCAGTTAGCTTAACATCTGTCTTGGGGAAAATGTTAGAAACTATTATTAAAATAGGGCACTTAGGAAAAATTCAAGTTAATCAGGCAGAGTTAACATTGTTTTGTGAAAGGGAAATCATGTTAAACTGATTTGCTGGAATTCTTTGAAGAAGTAATGTGTGTTGTGGATAAAGGGGAACCAGTGGATGTACTGTACTTAGATTTCCAGAAGGCATTTGATAAGATGCCACATCAAAGGTTATTGTGGAAAATAAAAGCTCACGGTATAGGGGGTAATGTTTTGGCATGGGTAGAAGATTGGCTAGCTAATAGGAAACAGTAGGCATAAATGGTTCATTTTCTGGTTGGCGAGATGTAACGAGTGGTGTGCCACAGGGCTCAGTGCTGGGGCCTCAACTTTTACAATTTATATAAATGACTTGGATGAAGGGACTGAAGATATGGTTGCTAAATTTGGCTGATGACACAAAGGTAGGAAAGTAAGTTGTGAAGATGACATGAGACTACAAAGAGATGTGGATAGGTTGTGAGTGGGCAAAAATCTGGCAAATGGAGTATAATGTGGGAAAATGTGAAATTGTCTATTTTGGCAGGAAGAATAGAAAAGAAGCATATTATCTAAATGGTGCAAGATTGCAGAGCTTTGAGATGCAGAGGTATCTGGGTGTCCTAGTGCATGAATCGCAAGAGGTTAGTATGCAGATACAGCACGTAATTAGGAAAGCTACTAGAATGTTATCGTTTAGTGCGAGGGGAATTGAATACATAAGTAGAGAGGTTATGCTTCAGCTACACGGCATTGATGAGACCACATTTGGAGTACTGTGTACAGTATTGGTGTCCTTAGTTAAGGAAGGATGCAAATGCGTTGGAGGCAGTACAGAGAAGGTTTACTCGACTAATAACTGGAATGGGTAGGTTGTCTTATGAGGAAAGGTTTATAGGCTAGGCTTGTATCTGCTGGAGTTTAGAAGACTAAGAGGTGACTTGATTGAAACATATAAGATCCTGAGGGGTCTTGACATGGTTGATGTAGAAAGGATGTTTCCTCTTGTGGGAGAATTTAGAACTAGGGATCACTGTTTACAAATGGGTTGCCCATTTAAGACAAAGATGAGGAGAAATTTCTTCTTTGAGGGTCCTGAGTCTTTGGAACTGTGCTTCCACGCCTTTTGAGGAAGTGAGTTTTTGAATATTTTAAAGGTAGAGGTAGATAGGTTCTTGATGAGCAAGTGAGTGGAAGGTTATCGGGTAGGCGGGAATGTGGAATTGGGGTTACAATCAGATCGGCCATGATCTTGTTGAATGGCAGAGCAGGCTTGAGGGGCTGAGTGGCTTACTCCTACTCCTAATTTGTACGTTCATATGGGTGTTCTGCAGTTTAGTGGGAATAGGGTCGAGAGAGCAGGAGATGATTCTCATGGACAAGCTGAGCTTAGAGAGAGCATAAGGGAAAAAAGGAGAGAAACTAGAGAAAAATTAGAGTTCAGGGCTATGGTAGGGGGGAGGTTTGGAGGAAGTTTGACCCGGTAGGCTAGAGGAAGGGAGAGAATTGGCAGAGGTGAGGCAGCTGACCAGATGGTCTCAATTTTAGTGACGAGAAGTCAATGAGCTCTTTACACTTATATTGCTTGTAATGTCCAAACCATGGCCTTTGAGTTGGGAAACTTTCTTTTGGAAAGTTAAATGTACCTTTTTATTTTTAGAAAAAACAAATTACTCATAACCCAGAATTGAAAAGGTCATGTGATTGGAAAAGTTGAACACCATGTAATAGATTTCAGAAAGGGGATGGCACCATTGGCTATCTTATTTTCAGATCTGTGAAATTACTTTTTTTGGCCTTTCGGATTCCCAAAACATTTCACAGCCACTGAATTACTTTTGAAGTGTTGTTACTGTTGTGATGCAGTGAAACACAGCAGCCAATTTATGCACAGCAAAAATCATAAGTACATTAAGAAGTAGGTGCAGGAGTAGGTCATTCAGCCCTTTGAGCCTGTTCCTCTGTTCAGTCTGATCATGGTGATCTACCTCAGCTACACCTACCCGCACTATCCCCATATCCCTCAATTTCCTTGCCATCTGAGAATCTCTTAATCTCTGACTTGTAGATGCGCAATGACTTAACATCCACAGCTCTCTGAGATAGAGAATTCCAAATATTCACAACCCTTTGGGTGAAGAAATTTCTCTTCATCTCTGTCTTGGGGCTCGTTATTTATGACTATGACCCTTGTTCTTGACTCCCCAGCCAGGGGAAACATCTTCCTACTGTCTACTCTGTCCAAGCACCTGTAGAGTTTTATATGTTGCGATGAGATCACCGATCGTTCTTCCAAACTCTTGGGAATATAGACTTTGTCTGCTCCATCACTCCTTATAGGACAATCCCCTCATTCCAGGATGAGGTTTTCATAAACGGTACTGAAGCAAACGACCAGATAACCTGCTTTATTCATGAATCAACATCACTAAATGTTTGTCATGAAATCTTCTCTGTTGCTTTACAAATGGTTTCATGGATTTTTTATATTCACATGAGAGGGCAGCAGAGGCCTCAGTTTAACATCTTGTTCGAAGATGGCACCTGCAACAATGCAGCATTCTTTCAGTATTGCACTGGAGTGTCAGCCTAGAACAGGGATTGGCAACCCTTTTTTTATTTGAGCCTTTGAAAAAAAATTTGCCTAAAATAAAAACTATTGGGAGGCACAAAATGAAAATTCAGCATTTCTAAACCAAATACTTGGCAAATTGCCAAGTGTGTCTGGTAGAATGCATAATTTTCATAAGTAAGAAACAAAATACATGTTACATTTACGTATTAACAGAAAAAAAGCCTAACTCTAAATTATGGCATTTTTTGCCTTTTTACTATAATTTTGTCAGTAAAGTCATCTTTTTTTCTTCTCCTTCTTGGGCCTCCTTGTCTCGAGAGACAATGGGTAAGCACCTGGAGGTGGTCAGCAGTTTGTGAAGCAGCGCCTGGAGTGGCTATAAAGACCAATACTAGAGTGACAAACTCTTCAACAGGTGCTGCAGATAAAATTGGTTGTCGGGGCTGTTACACAGTTGGCTCTCCCCTTGCGCTTCTGTCTTTTTTCCTGCCAACAGCTAAGTCTCTTGGACTTGCCACTCTTTAGCCCCGCCTTTACCGCTGTCCGCCAGCTCTGGCAATCACTGGCAACTGACTCCCACGACTTGTGATCGGTGTCACAGGACTTCATGTCGCGTTTGCAGACGTCTTTAAAGCGGAGACATGGACGGCCGGTGGGTCTGATACCAGTGACGAGCTCACTGTACAATGTGTCCTTGGGGATCCTGCCATCTTCCATGCGGCTCACATGGCCAAGCCATCTCAAGCGCCGCTGGCTCAGTAGGGTGTATATGCTGGGGATGTTGGCCGCCTCGAGGACTTCTGCGTTGGAGATACGGTCCTGATGCCAAGGATTCTCCGGAGGCAGCGAAGATGGAATGAATTGAGACATCGCTCTTGGCTGACATACGTTGTCCAGGCCTCGCTGTCCTAGAGCAAGGTACTGAGGACACAGGCTCGATACACTTGGACTTTTGTGTTCCGTGTCAGTGCGCCATTTTCCCACACTCTGTCGGCCAGTCTAGACATAGCAGTGGACGCCTTTCCCATGCGCTTGTTGATTTTCTGCATTGAAAGACAGATTACTGGTGATAGTTGAGCCTTGGGGCTGACCATGACTCATGGCCCTCCTGCCTTGGGCGCTATGGCATTGGAAGGATGAATGAGAATGGACAGAGACCGCTTGAGTTGTGTACCTATCACAACCTCTGCATCACCAACTTGTTCTTTCATACTAAACTCTGTCGCCAGGTTTCTTGGAGGCACCCAAGATCACATCGTTGGCACCAGCTGGACGTCATCGTCACAAGGCAAACCTCTTTAAACAGCGTTCAAATCACACGCAGCTTCCACAGTGCAGACTGCAACACCGACCACTCCCTGGTGTGCAGCAAGATTAGACTCAAACCAAAGAAGCTGCATCACTCCAAGCAGAAGGGCCACCCGCGCATCAACACTAACAGAATTTCTTATCCACAGCTGCTACATAAGTTTTTTAATTCACTTGAAAAAACCCTTCAGAACACTCCTACAGGGGATGCAGAGACCAAGTGGGCCCACATCAGAGACGCCATCTATGACTCAGCAATGACCACCTGTGGCAAATGTGTGAAGCAGAATGCAGACTGGTTTCAATCTCACATTGAAGAGCTGGAACCTGTCATAGCCTCTAAACGCATTGCACTGTTGAACTACAAGACAGCCCCCAGCGAGCTAACATCCGTAGCACTTAAAGTAGCCAGAAGCGCTGCACAAAGAACAGCCAGGCGCTGCACAAATGACTACTGGCAACACCTATGCAGTCATATTCAGCTGGCTTCCACACCGGAAACATCAGAGGAATGTATGATGGCATTAAGAGAGCTTTTGGGCCAACCATCAGGAAGATCGCCCCCTCCCTCAAGCCTAAATCAGGGGACACAATCACTGACCAATGCAAGCAAATGGACCGCTGGGTGGAGCACTACCTAGAACTGTACTCCAGGGAAAATTTTGTCACTGAGACAGCCCTCAATGCAGCCCAGTCTCTGCCAGTCATTGATGAGCTGGACGAACAGCCAACAAGATCAGAACCCAGTGATGCCATTGATTCTCTAGCCTGTGGAAAAGCCCCTGGGAAGGATGGTATTACCCCTGAAATAATCAAGAGTGCCAAGCCTGCTATACTTTCAGCACTCTACGAACTGCTTTGCCTGTGCTGGGATGAGGGAACAGTACCACAGGACATGCGCGATGCTAATATCATCACCCTCTATAAGAACAAGGGTGACCGCGGTGACTGCAACAACTACCGTGGAATCTCCCTGCTCAGCATAGTGGGGAAAGTCTTTGCTCGAGTCATTTTAAACAGGCTCCAGAAGCTGGCTGAGCATGTCTACCCTGAGGCACAGTGTGGCTGTCGAGCAGAGAGATCCACCATTGGCATTCTGTTCTTCCTTTGCCAACTGCAGGAGAAATGCCGCGAACAACAGATGCCCCTCTCCATTGCTTTCATTGAAAGTCATCTTTAAAGCAAACTTAAGATGCATGGAATTGATTTTTTCAGCGATTGATGCTCTTGTTTTAAAAAAAAAAAGCTTCTAATAGTGCATTCAGAATCATTTATCATCTCTGCTATATTAGAAACAATAATAGTTGCAACCACAAAACTTGTTCCTTGAATCAAAGGCATTATCTATAACCGTAGTGTAGATATACCACTCGCACAGGTTTATTTAGAGCATGATGTTTTTTGTTAAAATATTCATTTGAAACTAAATGCAGAAGATTGAGAGGTAATCTTATTGTAACATATAAGATTCTGAGGAGGCTTGACACAGTAGTCATTGAGAGGATGTTTCTCCTCATGGGGGAGTCTAGAATTAGGGGGCACAGTTTCAAAATAAGGTGTCTCCCGTTTAAGATGGAGATGAGGAGGAACTTATTCTCTGATGTTTGTTGATCTTTGGAATTCTCTACCCCAGAGAGTAGTGGAGGCTGGGTCATTGAATATATTCAAGACTGAGTTAGACAGATTTATGATCTACAAGGGAGTGAAGGGTTATTGGGGGGAGGCAGAAAAGTCGAGTTGAGGCCACAGTCAGATCACCCACGGTCTTATTGAATGGTGGAGCAGGCTCGAGGGTTCAACTGGCCTACTCCGTTCCTATCTCTTCTGCTGTTCTGCAGTGTAATGATTAGCCTTTTATCCCCATAATAAAAACATGGCTCTTGCTTTCCTTGACTTGATTTCTTTTCTGCTTTTTTCATTTAATGCAATCCAACAGAAAAAGGTCGGGAGGCGCAATGAGATGTTGAAGAGCTAGAGGTTGCAGACCCCTGGCCTAGATTGTTATGTGCTCAAGTTTTAGGAGTGAGCCTGAAGCCCTCAACGTCCTAACTCAGCAGTGATGTCATTCTTTCTATTGGTCACCTCGTAATCAAATCCCACTTGGTGTATACTTAACTTCAAAGCATCTGGTTACTCTTGATTTACAATGCCATTTATAAACAATATGTTAAATATTTAACCCTACTAATAATGCATTTTCTTTCCGATACTACACTTTACTAATATGAGAAATGCCTTTTTACTTTTGTTGTCTTATTCATGTGTGAGAGAGAGTAGAGTTTGGAGGATTGAGCCTGTTCTTGAATACACCCAAAGCCTTGCCAAGAAATGTTGATGTAAAGAAAAAGCTTTTCCATGGTTTCGGCATCCTCAATTAACATGGCATACCTTAACACAGTAGCAAGACTTTTGATCCATTTTATTTGAGGCATGTAACTGTTTACATGTTACATTAGTCTTTACAGTCTTAACTGATTATATAATGTGCTATTTTGTGGCAGTTTCATCAGGGATTTGTTAGAAAACTTTTACAAGAAAATTGCTAAAATCTTGACCAATTACTGCAATGGCCATTTGGAATAAAGTAAATTTTAAATTACCAAGAATTGTTTTTGAAGTTTGAGCAGCTGTGTAAAATCCAAATAACTCTTGTAGCCCTTCCTCCATAGTTATAACTTTGGTCTGAGCAGAAGCATTTCACTGTTCATGGGAAGTCAAGTGAGGGCAGAAATTGAGCTGATTTATGAATTGTGGTTTGCATGTTTTACGGGCTTTGCTCTGTGTGTCTTTGGATTGAGTTGTTGCATATTTTCATCACTGATTTGCTTAGTGGGTCAGACCTACTTGTGGTCGAATTTTCTTGCGGTGAGATTTTCTCTTGTGGCTTTGTGACAGTGGTTTCATAATTATTTACTGAACTTGCACATTATAAAGAATGTATAATGGAGCAAAATAATTTTCAATAAGTTACTTGGTGTGTTGCTAAAAATCTAATCTTAAACCAAGAAGCATCTTTTGTCTTGGTATCTGAATGCACTAGTGTTTGAGGAATCAGACCATTCTGGTACAGATTAGAAATAAAATAATCTCATAGCCTCTATGTCTAGGTGATTCAGACATAGTCTCACTGATATGACTTGGTAGCTTTTACTTGCTGTATGTGTGTATGTCCATCATTCTCATCATACTGATCCTTTTGTATGTATGATGACTACTTCTAGCCAAATCATTTTATTATAGGTGGTGTTGATCGAATTATGTGGCATCACAAGTAGAAAAGTTCACCTTGAAATTGTCCATTGCTGCTCCTGCATTTCCGTCTTGGATGATGTCAATCCAAAGCTGGTTTGAGCAAAACAACTGACCATAGAATGTAATGTGGGAGTTTACAAACCATAAACATTTGGAAGATTGGTACAGATTACATGTGTAGGTACTTAATGCATGCTCTTGAGGATTAATTACTGAAAGTCTGTTCATTAATTGGGATCAGGAATAAATGAGGTAAGGTGGTAGGTAATAAGAGTACAGAGCATTCTTTGGTAACATGCTATCCAAGTGCAATTATATAATTTTGTTAAACACATTACTGTTTACAGTTATGATATCTCAGAAGTATTGCTTTAACTTCAAATGATTATTTGAACTATGGGTAGCATTTCACAGATGAACTTGGAGTCTCATGAGCAGCAGCAAAACTTTGTCTTTCCTTATGTTCTGTAAAATAGTCACTAATGTGGACATATCCATAAGGTTGCAGTTCACTGAGTTCTTCCGTTTGTAAATATTTGAAGCTTCTCTCTTGTAGCTTTAATTCAAGAGTCTCTGGATGTGATTATAGCCTTGATTTATCCCAAACATTGATTGCTTGAGGAAAACAGTTACACTTACAATCAATCGCTGTGTGCAAGACTATTTCCTGGAGTCTTAATTGGAGAAAGGTGGTTTTTGACTGCTCCTTGATTGACATTTTACGAAGTGTATTTTTGTCCGTCATTCTCCTTTGTGGATTCTGGAAATACTTATCACATTCAAAAATGAGGTACTGTGAGAGTGAACTCGGAGTACATTGTAAAGCCTAGCACAATGGTTAAAATGATTCTCTGCACTCGTAATGATAAAGGCAGTTGCTTGAAATGAAAAATAAATATTCAGTTCTCGGGGTCTTATGTCTGATAAATGTTAAGAAAATTAATATTGTTTTCTTCTTTTTTTCAAAAAAATCTTTCTGGTGACTTGGTGGACCGGATGCCTTTCTCATCACTGTTATTTGTGCTCTGGTGGACTGACCTTGTCTTTTAAGGAAAGGGCCAAAGGTACGTATGATAATTTCAATAGGTACATGACTTAATTTTATGTTTACTTTCAAGAATGCTAAATTGTACATGATCAGCAGAAGAGCTGGTGTGTTACATTTCAAATCTAATGTATAGCTGGAATAATTCTAGCCTCAAGTCTGTAGTGAATGTTTGAGAAGGCAGCAATTTACATTTCTGAAGCATTGAACAAAATGCTTCAGGGGTCACTTTGTTCAAAAGCTCATCTGCAAAGATACTTATTAAATCAGTACTCCCTATGTAAGAAAAATGAGACTAACAAGATTGAAGGCTGATGGAATACGAGGGTCAGTGTCAGCTTGGATAAAACAAAACTGACTTAAGGCCAGAAAACGGGTCATGGTGAATGGTTGTTTTTCAGATTGGAGGGTGGTAGATAGTGGTGTTCCCCAAGGTTCAGTGGTGGAACCACTGCTATTTTTTTGCTATATAAATTACTTGGATATTGGAGTATAGAGTAAAATTTCAAAATTTGCTGAGGATGTCAAACTTGGAGGTGTGGCCATCAGTGAGGAGGATACCAATTGATTGCAACAGGACATAGGCTAGCAGAATGGGCAGACAAATGGTAGATAGAATTTAATATAGAGAAGTGTGTGGTGATGTATTTTGGCAGAAGGGATAGGAAGAGGAAATATAGACCTAATGGCACAGTTCTAAAGTGTGTGCAGGGACAGAGGGACCTGAGGGTTCATGTGCATCAATCTTTGAAGGTGGCTGGACATATTGAGAGTAGTTAACAAAGCATATGGGATCTTGGTCTTCATAAATAGAAGTAGTGAGTACAAAAGCAGGGAAGTTATACTGAACCTTTATAAAGCTCTGGTTAGGCCACAACTAGAGTATTGCGTCCACTTCTGGTCACCACACTTTAGGAAGGATGTGAGGGTCCTTGAGAAGATGCAGAGGGGATTTACCAGAATGGTTCCAGGGATGAGGAATTTTAGCTATGTTAGGTTGGAGAAGCTGGGGTTGTTCTCCTTGAAGAAGGTGTATAAGATTATGACAGGTTTAGATAAGGTAGACAAAGAAAAGCTGTTCCCATTAGCTGACCGTGTAACGACTAGGGCACACATTTAAGGTTTTGAGCAAGAAATACAGGGGGGATGTGAGGAAGTACTTTTTTTTTAATGCAGCGAATGGTAATGACCTGGAACTTGCTGCCTATGAGAGTGGTGGAAGCAGAGAACATTAGTGATTTCAAAAGCAAATTGGATGGGCACTCAAGGGACTAGATTGCTCTACAGAGAGCAGCATGGATTCGATGGGCTGAATGGCCTCCTGCCATTATGACTGTATGATTTGATATTTTCAAATTTATAATTGCTCAATCATCCTTTACGGAATCGTATTGTATTAGCATCAACCTCCTTTGAGTTGAATTTTGAGGGCTGTGTTGTACTATACTAACATTTTGATGAACATCAATTGAAATGACGAGTGTCTTAAATTTGGCTGATTTGCGTTAGTTCTTACAGTAGCTGAATTCAGATGCCGTAGGCTTTGATTAGGTTATTTTGTCTTTTTCTGTTTTGCTTTCTCTCTCTTGGAGTGCGTGCGTGTGTGTGCATCCTTTTTCTCTCTCTCCTTTTCACTCTCTGCTACAATGTGTGAATGTATGTTTATTTTTTTTCTCCTTTCTATTTCTCATTCTTTTTCCCTCTTCAAGCTGATCAAATCAGTGTGTATTTCTTTACCTAATTCCAAACTTTGGTAATTTCTGAATCCTATTCTATGATTCATTAAATTGTTGATGAGATTGCAATAAGCAAAGTTCCCCTTTCTATTATGGGGAGGTGATTGGGGAGAGAATGTTTGCATGCCTAGTGTTACAACTAATTGTTTTAGGTTGCATATTTTACAGATAATTGCTAAATACTGTAATTACTAAAAATAGTACTTCATTGGTGGGGAAACTACACAGTTATGTATGTTTAAGTTAAGGATTTTAAAACAGTCATTACGTTTTTCTGACTTGTTAATTTTGAATTGCTGCCAGAAGTATTTTTGCAGTTTTGTTGTAAATTTGTTTTCCCGCTGCCTAAGTCACTGCCTGTGGTAGCCAATGACATGCTGTGGAGTAAGTTTCCCTTAAAAGCCTTCAGTTGAGATATTATACAGAGATGTCCTCTTCAAGTTGGATGTTGAAGATCCCATGGTTCTGTTTGACTAAAAGCAAAGAATTTTACTAAAATCATGGCCAGTTTTGCTCCCTCCATCACAACTGCCTACAATATTGACTCATTTGGTCATTTGTCTTATTACAGGACATTTCTTGTACAAAACTTCTGCCTAAATAAATTGTTGTACTTCTAAAATGTAGTGTATGCAGCATTTTTAGGCATTGTGGGGTGATGAAGCACTATATAAAGTGTTAGAAATTTAGAACAGCCCACAGGCTGCAGTATCTGAGCAAGTTATCTTGTTCTGCAATAACTTGGTAAGGCAGATTTCCTCTACCACAACCCCCCTCAACCACCACCTCAAAGAACCAAACTTCAGAAGTATTTCAAGGTACCATTACATTAACATACTTCAAATATTCAGGTCCACCCCTGGGAGCAGTTCAGTGTTTTACTGGGTCTACTGTTTGTATTTATAAGCTAAGAAGCATGTAAACTCCTCTAGTTCGAGTTCATACCATGCAGTCCTTTTATACAAAATCCTATAATTTATTGTCCAAAGTGTAATTGTACTCTAGCTGAAAAGTGTATATTATTAGAGCATATAATGCTTTGTATTTTTCTTATGATCCTACTCTATTAAAACTTTTTGGAAAGTTAATGCATTTTTAATACCATTTGAGCAAAACTTTGAAGTTTTATTTTCTATTGGTACTTTTTTGAATATCGAATGCTTGCAACCATTTTACTGTAGATGGGTGTGAAGTTCATCAGAAGCTGTTAAGAGGTTCAGTTACATATTCTGTAATACACAAGTAATAGTTGAATTTTTTTTTAAATAGGTCTTTGCTTTTGACCATTGTTTCTGGTCCATGGATGAAAGCAACAAAGCAAAATATGCAGGTGAGCCATTTACTAATTGTGAAACAGCCTGATACATGTGTTTGTATATGTATATCTCAAGCATCTGTGATTGTCAAATAATTGTACAGATACGTTTTTGGACAGATCTTTTTTTTTTACACTTGATATGGTGAACCTGTCCTCAGAAATGCTACCGACTCACTAAAGAACTGCTTGGAACTATAAATTAAATTCCTGTTTAATTAGAGCTCTTTTTAGTTGAATAAGAAGTCTCAAGTTCCCAGAGCTGTTTTGAGTACTGTGGATGAATTTGGACATACTTGGCACCGCTGAAAAAGTAATCTTCCAAACTGGAGGTGTTTGCCCTCCATTCTCAACCTGTTCCCCCTCTCCCACCATGCTCAACTCTATTGCTAAGTAATGAATTTCATCAGAGTCCACACCGCCTTTTAGAACATAAGAGAAATGAACCCTGGGGTGCTAAAACCATAATCATACAAGTTGGACATATTGGATCAATACAACTCAAGTAGTTTAGTTACTTTGGATTTCAAACTTTTCTAGCTGGGGGCACCCTATTTGAATATTCTTGGGGGGTAGGGTGCAGGTAGCATGTTCCCTGGAAATAATGCACTGCTGGAAACCATTTTTTGTAAGAAACCCAACCAGAAGATAGTGTGGCACAGTCTTTGCAGAAAATGTGTTTTATTTGTATATAGAAATAATGTAACAGAGCCAGAAAAAACAAGAGAGAAAACTGATGAGGGAGAGTCAGCCACATGACTACCTTAAGACTCCCATGACATCCTTTGGCAGAGTACACAAGTCCAGGGACCCCAGTTTGAACATTGGTGTGGATTTATGGATTACAGACTGGACTGCATTAACAATTTTTGAGCTGCTGTATATAGTTTTGAGATATTCTTCATGCACCTTTTAATTTGCACTATGTGTAGGATAGGTTTTTATTCACCAATTTCAGTGATGTGTTTTTTATCTTGGATGTGACAGCGGAACCCTGAAAGAACTTCTGGGAGTACTGGACATGGCTTTCAAGTATTATCACAAATATCTGGAGTGGATATAGGCCATCCAACAGTCTCACTTTGCATTCACAATACTCTTTTCTTTATCAGACAGTTGCAACTGTAGTGCAATCTGCCAAAATTGGCTTGCAGTATTTCTCCACTAAAGTTAAACCAGAGCAGTTACCTAGTTTATAGCCAGTCGTTAGCTTTTGGTGGCATAACTGTTCTCCAAGTTCTGTTCAAACTGGTGGAATTCTTCAGTAGAGGAGTGATGAGGGATCTGTTATCTGATGCACACTCATTCAGGTTGTGCTTTTCGTTGGCCACTTTTTCCTGGCAGATTGCTACCACCTAGAAGGACGCTGCTGATTCCTGCTTGGTTATGGTTTCATAAGCATCAGGCACTCGCCTTGAGTGCTGCACAAGTGGCCATTTTTCTAGTACAAATCTATTTAGTTGGTATTGCTGGGCTGTTCAATCATGGGGACTAACACAGCAATACCAAATCTTGTCCTTAAGGAACAGTTTCCAGTAGGAATCATTTGGATTACAGTTGGTATGTGGAACCTGAGATGGAATTACTTCTTTCCTTCTCTAGCTTAGGGGTGGTGAGGCCAATTATAATGCATTACTTGAGACCAACTAACTTAACAGACACTCGCCAAGCCTCCTTCGACAGCAACTTCAAAACTCACACCCGCTAACACTTAGAAGGACAGGGTGGCAGTTGTGTGGGAATGCCACCATCTGCAAGTTCCCCATCAAACCACCATCCTGACTTGGAACTATATCACTGTTCCTTCACTGTCACTGCATCAAAGACCTGGAGTTCCCTTCCTAACAGCACTGTGTGTGAACTTGTCGCACATGAACTGCAATGGTTCAAGAAAGAAGCTCACAACCACCTTTTCAAGGGCAATTAGGGATGGGCAACAAATGCTGGCCTTGCCGGTGATGCTCACATCCCTTGAAAGAAAAAAAAACTAGAGCTGGAATTTAACGGTGTCCCCCAGGAGCAGGCTAGGAGGCCATTTTGGTGGGGGAAGGAGGGGGCAAAATCGGGTGGGGGGGATGGTGCGGGGGGATGCCTTGCTCATTGCCTATGCACCCCCACTGCTATTTTACCAGCTGTGGACAGGCACTTCAGCACCTGAGGAGGTTGCCTAGTAATTCATGGCGGCCTCCCTGGTTTGGGGTGTGCGGGGGTGGTTCCTCCTGATTGGGCACCATGTGCACACGGAGGATTCCCCTCATCTGCATGGGCCGACACCATTAAAACAGCCCCCTTCTGCTCTGCACTCTGACTGCCCTCGTTTAACTTTTTGGAGGCCAACATTCATTGTCCTCTTCTCACTGGGTGCAGTCCCAGTAGTGGGTCCCACTCCCAGTGGCATTGCTAGGACTGAAGAGCTGCTGGCCCTCAGATTGGCCAGCAGCTCTTGGAGGCGGGGCATTCTGCCTCAGAGGGGCGGAAGCCCTGACTCCTCCCAATTAAGGGCCTGAACCATGGAAAATAGCATCCTGGCTTGCAGATCTGGCAGAGGCGGGCTCACATCCAGCTTTCCAGCTGGTGGGCGGGACCACCGCCTCACTGTTACATTCCAGCCTCGGAATCTAACCTGGGCATGTCTGGCTCTGAATGACTTAGTGCTACACCAGGTAATGCCTTTACTTGTCACTTGATTTCTTCTTTGACTTTATCGTTTTACCTTGTAATATATTTTCTATATGTTCCTTTATCTTTTCCCTTCACCTCACTCCCAACCATACAAAAGTAGGAAATGTTTTTATTTCAGATTTCTAGCATCTGCGATATTTTGCTTTTGTATTGTTGTCTTATGGTCTTGCAGATGGAAGAAAAACAAAGGAGGATGGGGTAGAGAAATATATGGAACTATTATTGTAAGATGAAGAATACAGTGGAATCAAGTATGATAGTATATAAAAATGGCATGCAGAGAAAGGCCAGCTGGCCCATCAAGCCTGCCCTCACTCTTAGCTGGAGCATCATGGCTCAACCTGACCTCCACTGCTCCCTTCATACTGCCCCCCCCCCCCCCCCCCCCACCTCCCTCCCCCCATGTAATCTCCTGGGTGAGGCAAGTAACCAGAAGAAACCCAGGGCTGTAAGGGGGATAAATATCTGGAAAATCCTCCAACCCCCTCGGGTGTTCATAACCAGTCCAAGAGCATTATGTGGGCAGCTGTACAGATAGCCAGGAGGCTAGTAACATTGAAGTTGCAATGGTGATTAAGCAAAGCAGCAGAAAATAGTTTTCTTCTGCACAGAGACCCTGCAAATATTACCACGGAAATTGATGTGCACATGGGATGCACACGACAGTGAAGTGAGCACATAATTCATGGTCAAATATAGTGGGAGCACTGCTGATCTGTGGCATGTTTATGATGTGTAATATTTTTGTCTACGTCTTCTGGCATTGTGACCCATGTCTTCATGAAAAGGCTGGTGTTTGGAAATGACCTTTCTACAACCATTGCTGAAATTAAATTGTTCATGAAAGGAATCAGCCCATGAATACACAAAAACATTGACTGTTCAGAAGGAAAAACTATTTTATACAGTGAATTCTCTGGGGTTAATTCACATTTTGTCCGTCAGATTGTAGATTGGGGCATAAATAGAAATGAGCAGAAGCTCTTGCTGGGCTGGGTGTGTTTTAAGTTATTTTTGTAAATCCAGAGTAACGGTTCTGGGGGCACTTTTTTAACAAGTGAGGGGAAGTGTAATAAGATCTCCACTTGATAAAAAAGGAATTGGTGTAACACAACTCTGGCTTGCTTGCTTCCATCTCTTCCAGAATTAAGGTCTAACGGGCCTTTCCTCTGCGTCACTGTCTCAGTTTGGTTATGAAACAGGATCACACCAAAAATAGGCAGGAATGTGCAGCTGCAGTCAGATCAGCCTGCCTATATTTGAAATGGTGGGCTCTGTCTGTAGTTGGTTATGAAACTTCAATATTTTATATGTAGTTTTCCCCCTTTTTTTTCTTGGTAGTTAGCTTTGACACTTCTAGTTAATCAATGTCATTCTTAATCCATCACTATCCATGCTATCCTAGTGTCTGCTTCATGGATTGAAGCAGCTATCTGCTGCCAGCCAGGGCAGCCATGCTGCAGAAAAGTGCCCCACATTAATGAATCTCTGAGGGTTACCTATAGTTTCACTTTCAGAGCTTCAGAGAACATTTTTGAGCTGAGCATTTTAGTTGTCATTAAAATAAGGTTTGTCAGTATTGGCGAAGTGAACATTTTTAAATATCCTTGTTATCTTGTTTAAGCATTGAACATTCTCAATTCGATGTAACATTGCAGAGTAAAAAGCCTATTGCCTTCCCCCTGCTGAACTATTGAAATGTCTCCACTTGCCACAACAGCCAAATTTATGGCATTTTTGAATTAATTTGCCTATAATTTTTCATAAAACAGTTTGTATTTGTGAGCCAGTGTGCAAAAAGAGCCTATTCTAATTTGATCAAACTCATTTAATTTCAGCTCCTTTATAGTGGGCAAGGAGAATGTTACAGAGGTGGGAGTAATGTTACAGAGGGACATAGATAGGCAGCAGAGCTGGGCTGAGAGACGGCAAATGGAGTTTAATGCGGAAAAGTGTGAGGTAATTCACTTTGGAAGGAGTAACAGGAATGCAGTGTACTGGGCTAATGGGAAGATTCTTGGCAGTGTAGATGAGCAGAGAGATCTTGGTGTCCAGGTACATAAATCCCTGAAAGTTGCCACCCAGGTTAATAGGGCTGTTAAGAAGGCATATGGTGTGTTAGCTTTTATTAGTAGGGGGATCGAGTTTCGGAGCCACGAGGTCATGCTGCAGCTGTACAAAACTCTGGTGAGGCCGCACCTGGAGTATTGCGTGCAGTTCTGGTCACCGCATTATAGGGAGGATGTGGAAGCTTTGGAAAGGGTGCAGAGGAGATTTACTAGGATGTTGCCTGGTATGGAGGGAAGGTCTTAGGAAAGGCTGAGGGACTTGAGGTTGTTTTCGTTAGAGAGAAGGAGGAGGAGAGGTGACTTAATAGAGACATATAAGATAATCAGAGGGTTAGATAGGGTGGATAGTGAGAGTCTTTTTTCTCGGATGGTGATGGCAAACACGAGGGGACATAGCTTTAAGTTGAGGGGTGATAGATATAGGACAGATGTCAGAGGTAGTTTCTTTACTCAGAGAGTAGTAGGAGCGTGGAACGCCCTGCCTGCAACAGTAGTAGACTCGCTAACTTTAAGGGCATTTAAGTGGTCATTGGATAGACATATGGATGAAAATGGAATAGTGTAGGTCAGATGGTTTCACAGGTCGGCGCAACATCGAGGGCCGAAGGGCCTGTACTGCGCTGTAATGTTCTATGTTCTAATGTGTTCTCATCCACCCATCATCATACTTTAATAATGTTGCCATGTTCTTTTATTGTCCACCATTCCTCATCTGACAGGATGCTGGGGATCCATGTCGATGCGGTGGCGTAGTGGTAATGTCACTAAATTAGTATCCAGAGCCCCAGGCTAATGCTCTGGGGACATTGGATCGAATTCCACCATGGCAGATGGTGGAATTTGAATTCAATTAATAAATCTAGAATTAAAAGGCTAGTCGAGTGGTGACTATGAAAGCATTGTTGATTTTTGTAAAAACCCATCTGGTTCACTAATGTCCTTTTAGGGAAGGAACCTGCTGTCCTTACCTCACCACACAGTTGTATTAAACCGCTACAAAGTCTAAGAAGAGGAATGAAACTGGACGGACCACCCAGTATCGACCTAGGTACCGGAAACAGCAACAGCAAACCCAGCCCCGTCAACCCTGCAAAGTCCTGCTTGTTAACATCTTTGGCTTGTGCCAAAATTGGGAGAGCTGGCCCACCGACTAGTCAAGCAACAGCCTGACAGTCATACTGACGGAATCATACCTTGCAGACAATGTCCCAGACACCACCATCACCATTCCTGGCTATATCCTGTCCGACCAGCAGAACAGACCCACCATGGGTGGCGGCACAGTGGTATACAGGCAGGAGGGAGTTGCCCTGGGAGTCCTCAACATTGATTCCGGAACCCATGAAGTCTCATGGCATCAGGTCAGACATGGGCAAGGAAACCACCTACCTCGCCAACACTGGCATCTACCCAGCAATGTGGAAAATTGCCCACGTATGTCCTGTACACACAAAGCAGGACAAATCGAAGCTGGCCAATTACTGCCTGATCAGTCTAGTCCTGATCATCAGCAAAGTAATGGAAGGGGTCATTAACAGTGCTATCAAGCAGCACTTGCTCAGCAATAACCAACTCGCTGGCGCTCAGTTTGGGTTCTATCAGGGCCACTCAGCTCCTGACCTCATTACAGCCTTGGTCCAAACATGGGCAAAAGAGCTGAACTCCAGGGGTGAGATGAGAGTGACTGCCCTTGCTGTAAGGCAGCATTTCACTGAGAGTGGCATCAGGAGCCCTAGCAAAACTGGAGTCAGTGGGAATCGGGGACAAAACTCTCCGCTTGTTGCAGTCATACCTCGCACAAAGGAAGAAGATGGTTGTGGTTGTTAGAGGTCAATCATGTCAGTCCAGGAAATCACTGCAGGAGTTCGTCAGGGCAGTGTCCTAGGCCCAACCATCTCCAGCTGCTTCATCAATGACCTTCCCTCCATGATAAGGTCAGAAGTGGGGATGTTGGTTGATTGCACAATGTTCAGTACCATTCACGACTCCTCAAATTCTAAAGCAGCCCATGTCCAAATACAGCAAGATCTGGACAACGTCCAGGCTTGGGCTGAGAAGTGGCAAGTGACATTCGTGCCACACATGTGCTAGGCAATGACCATCTCAAACAAGAGAGAATCTAACCATCTCCCCTTGATGTTCAGTGGTGTTAACATCACTGAATCCCCTGCAATTAACATCCTGGGGGGTCACCATTGACCAGAAACTGAACTGGACTAGCCACATAAATGCTGTGGCTACAAAGGCAGAGGCTGGGAATTCTGCAGCGAGTAACTCACCTCCTGACTCCCCAAAGCCTGTCCACCATCTACACGGCACAAGACAGGAGTGTGATGGAATACTTTCCTTGTCTGGATGGGTGCAGCTCCAACACTCAAGATACTCGACACCATCCAGGACAAAGCAGCTTGCTTGATTGGCACCCCATCTACCACCTTCAACATTCATTCCCTCCACCACTGACACACTGTGGCAGCAGTGTGTACTATCTACAAGATGCACTGCAGCGACTCACCAATGTTCCTTCAACAGCACCTTCCAAACCCGCAACCTCTACCACCGAGAAGGACAAGGGCAGCAAATGCATGGGAACACCACCACCTGGAAACTCCCCTCCAAGCTACACACCGTTCCTTCACTGTCGCTGGGTCAAAATTCTGGAACTTCCTTCCGAACAGCACTTTTTGTGTACCTGCCCCCCCCAGAGGCTGAAGAAGGCAGCTAACCACCACCTTCGCAAGGGCAATTAGGGATAGGCATTAAATGCTGGCCTAGCCAGTGACGCCCACATCGCCCGAACAAATGGAAAAAAAACTTCTCTTGATGCCTTGTTCTCTTTGTCTGAAGGAAAATGAGAGGAACGTAGTGTCTGCTCAGCTCTCCTATTCTCCGATTTTGCATGAATGCTTCTGGATTGCAATCAAAATAGCAATTATGGTGTTTGGTGAAATGTCGGTTCTGCTCCCTCTGGCATAGCACATTGATAAGCCAGTGTACTGTATTGTCATATATCCCAATGGCTTACTAAGCTTTGAAGGCTGGATGTTACATTTTAACCACGGGGTGCATGCTTGCTTCCTGAGAGGCAAAGAAGTGTTTCTGCATACCCCTTGATGAGTTGTTTGCATTGATCATACCTTTTGTCAGAACAGAGCATTTTTCATCTGTGGCTTGTTTACCAGTGCTCGTAAGTTTATGTATGAGGCAAAAAATAATTCTGCAGTCTTTATCAGGGTTGTCCAACCTTTTCAAGTGGGGGGCCGTTGAGACAATTTCAGAAAGATAAAGGCATTAAAAAGTTATCTCACTATTCATCAAATCAACAACAAATGTGCATTTTTGTGAAGAAGATTTAAATGGGAAGATAAATTTATTAACTGACTTTCTCTCCACTATATTGGACACAGATTTTGTGAGATACTTGGCATCTTTTTTCTTGCACAAGTAGTCAATGTTTGCCCGCACACGTGTTACGATACTGAGTATTCCAGATAAATGTCCATCTGTCAGGAGTGATCTGAATAGCTCTCTTTCCATCCTCTCTCTCTCTCTCTCTCTCTCTCCCCCTCTGTCTGTGTCTCTCTCTGTCTTCTTTCTGTGTATTTGGTGGGGGGCTGCGTGGGGAATTGGGGGGATAAAAGAGGGGGAGAACAACATGTGAGGGAGGTGTGGGGGGGAACAGCAGCATCCCCCCCCCCCCCCCCCCGGTGTTGTGCGCCCCCAGTGCTGTTCTCCCCTTGCCATGCGGTTCTTTTTTCCTTCCCCTACCACCCCCCCCCCCCATCCCGTGTTGTTCTGGGCTTCAGGATTACCAGTTCAGTGATGTACCACTACGCCACGGTTGCTCCACCCCCACTGTGTTCCCCCTCTCTGTGCTGTCCAACACCCCCCCCCAAACACACACAATGTGTCAGCCTTGCTCTCGGCCCCTCCCTCTTTTGCTTTAATTCCCCCCTTTTTCTCTCTCGGTCCCTCCTTCCAGCTCCATCTCTCTCTTGCTCTGTCACTCTCTCACACACACACACACACACACACACACACACACACACGCTCTTTCTTTCTCTCTGCTCGTGCGCTCTCTTTGCAGGCTCTCGTGCTCGCCCTCAACCCGGCCCCACAGCCCTGGCCCCGCCCTTGCCCTGGCTCCGCCCTCGCCCTCCCTCTTGCCCCCGCACCCTCGCCATCTCACCCTCTCTCGCCCTCGCTCCCTCGCCCTATCCCTATCTTTTTCTCTCTCTCCCTCGCCCTCTCTCTCGCCCCTTCGCCCTCTCGCCCTCGCCCCCCCTCTCGCCCTCGCCCCCCCCCTCGCCCTCGCCCCCCCCTCTCGCCCTCGCCCCCCCCTCTCGCCCTCGCCCCCCCTCTCGCCCTCGCCCCCCCTCTCGCCCTCGCCCCCCCCTCTCGCCCTCGCCCCCCCCTCTCGCCCTCGCCCCCCCCTCTCGCCCTCGCCCCCCCCTCTCGCCCTCGCCCCCCCCTCTCGCCCTCGCCCCCCCCTCTCGCCCTCGCCCCCCCTCTCGCCCTCGCCCCCCCCTCTCGCCCTCGCCCCCCCCTCTCGCCCTCGCCCCCCCCTCGCCCTCGCCCCCCCCTCTCGCCCTCGCCCCCCCCTCTCGCCCTCGCCCCCCCCTCTCGCCCTCGCCCCCCCCTCTCGCCCTCGCCCCCCCCTCTCGCCCTCGCCCCCCCCCTCGCCCTCGCCCCCCCCTCTCGCCCTCGCCCCCCCCTCTCGCCCTCGCCCCCCCCTCTCGCCCTCGCCCCCCCCTCTCGCCCTCGCCTCGCCCTCGCCCCCC
Organism: Heterodontus francisci; assembly: GCF_036365525.1. Classification (NCBI taxonomy): domain Eukaryota; kingdom Metazoa; phylum Chordata; class Chondrichthyes; order Heterodontiformes; family Heterodontidae; genus Heterodontus; species Heterodontus francisci. The sequence continues at coordinate 39,969,043 of NC_090372.1, forward strand.
CCTCTCGCCCTCGCCCCCCCCTCTCGCCCTCGCCCCCCCCTCTCGCCCTCGCCCCCCCCTCTCGCCCTCGCCCCCCCCTCTCGCCCTCGCCATCCCCTCTCGCCCTCGCCCCCCCCTCTCGCCCTCGCCCCCCCCTCTCGCCCTCGCCCCCCCCTCTCGCCCTCGCCCCCCCCTCTCGCCCTCGCCCCCCCCTCTCGCCCTCGCCCCCCCCTCTCGCCCTCGCCCCCCCCTCTCGCCCTCGCCCCCCCCTCTCGCCCTCGCCCCCCCCTCTCGCCCTCGCCCCCCCCTCTCGCCCTCGCCCCCCCCTCTCGCCCTCGCCCCCCCCTCTCGCCCTCGCCCCCCCCTCTCGCCCTCGCCCCCCCCTCTCGCCCTCGCCCCCCCCTCTCGCCCTCGCCCCCCCCTCTCGCCCTCGCCCCCCCCTCTCGCCCTCGCCCCCCCCTCTCGCCCTCGCCCCCCCCTCTCGCCCTCGCCCCCCCCTCTCGCCCTCGCCCCCCCCTCTCGCCCTCGCCCCCCCCTCTCGCCCTCGCCCCCCCCTCTCGCCCTCGCCCCCCCCTCTCGCCCTCGCCCCCCCCTCTCGCCCTCGCCCCCCCCTCTCGCCCTCGCCCCCCCCTCTCGCCCTCGCCCCCCCCTCTCGCCCTCGCCCCCCCCTCTCGCCCTCGCCCCCCCCTCTCGCCCTCGCCCCCCCCTCTCGCCCTCGCCCCCCCCTCTCGCCCTCGCCCCCCCCTCTCGCCCTCGCCCCCCCCTCTCGCCCTCGCCCCCCCCTCTCGCCCTCGCCCCCCCCTCTCGCCCTCGCCCCCCCCTCTCGCCCTCGCCCCCCCCTCTCGCCCTCGCCCCCCCCTCTCGCCCTCGCCCCCCCCTCTCGCCCTCGCCCCCCCCTCTCGCCCTCGCCCCCCCCTCTCGCCCTCGCCCCCCCCTCTCGCCCTCGCCCCCCCCTCTCGCCCTCGCCCCCCCTCTCCCTCCCTCGCCCCCCCCTCTCCCTCCCTCGCCCCCCCCTCTCCCTCCCTCGCCCCCCCCTCTCCCTCCCTCGCCCCCCCCTCTCCCTCCCTCGCCCCCCCCCTGTCTCTCGCCTCCCCCCCCCCCTCCCTTTCTCTCGCCTCCCCCCACTCCCTTTCTCTCGCCTCCCCCCCACTCCCTTTCTCTCTATCTCTATCAGGGACCCCTCTCGTTCCCCCCATCTCTGTCCCTCTCTGTCCACCCCACCCCTTCCCACCCACCCCTGCCCAGTTTTTAAAAGAACTATCCGGCATTATTTTTTGAAGTCCACCTGAAAACTCTGAACCTGTGTGAAATTGGAAACTGACGGTGTGATTATTTTTTTTAAAAACTCGCCTGAAAGAAGAAGCAAATGGAAAATTTCTCATCTCTGAACTAGATCCGCAAGTCGCATGGAAACTGGCTGGCTGGATCCTGGCCTGCTGGCTGTATTTTGGGACAGCCCTGGTCCATATCCTAACATTGATGAATCAAAATCTGTAACAATAAGTGAGACCATTGCTGAGGCACGAGCAAGTGTAGCAGCAAGCACTGCAGTGCTTTCCAATGCTGTTCTTGACTTGAGTCTTTGGCACTGCAGCTTGAGTACTTTCAAAGATGGACGCATTTGTGCTTGTGGAATTAATTGGTGATCTGGAAACTTCAAATTTGATCTGTGTGTTGGAATGACAGTAACTTATTTAGACATCAGTTTTTCCTCTATTATATTGTATTTACACAGAAAGGGAATTTGGGAATGGTTTGGCACAACATGAAAGACCTTCGTTTACAATTATACTGTTGGGGTTGTAGCACAGCTGCAGGTTTATTCTTCATTTACTGACAATTAAAGTGGATAACAGGATTGTTCAAGTGTGATGGATTAGTGCCATTAATATACTAATCTGGAGATTTTCACCCAGTTCAGAATCACAACTCTTTCTTCAAAGCTTATGGCACCATTAATATACTCTGGGGAGGGAGTAAATAGGGGATGAATTTGAATTTTTTTTAGTTTCAGCAATGAGATCACCATTTTCCCATACATAAAATATACAGATATCATTCAGAGCATATGTAAGCTCTGCTTGTGCCAGGGCAGTGTGTGTAGTCAGGTTTATTTTGGCGTTCTGTTTGCCCTTTTCCTCCTGAGCACCAAGGTAAGGGAAGGGGAACAAAGTGGTATTTAGTGAGGTCATTTTTCATATCCTGTGCCTGAATTTGCTGCAGTTCCATATTCCAGAGGGCACACATTAGGTGGTAACTGTGCACTACTACTTTTTGTGTATTCAAAAATAATAGTTGCTTTAATTTAATAATGAATGCATTCAGCCATCATTGGTAAAGGACAGCATTGATTTCACTCCTTCACACTGCCCTTCCCCAAAACAATTGAAAGGGAACATATGAATTTTTGTGAGATAATTGATATGATAACAGGTGAAGTGACCAATTTTTGTGCAGCCATTTGCCTTGTATGTCACAAACCCAAGACGAGTGCACATAGCATTCATTGAAATTAGCTCTTATCAAGGAATACACAATGCACAATATTGCATATGGGGGTTGTGAAGAGAAGAATTGCTGGTTTTGGACACCGGTTTGGTGAGCCATCTTTTAAAAGATAGGTTTTCAGCCTATTTCATCTCAGATTTGCAGAACATCAACTCTTTTGCCTTCATGTGACGGCATCTCGCTGGTTGTTCAATAAATGCCATCCGGTGGTTTTGGTCACTATTCCTAGCAACCTGGTAGGGTTGCTGATCATCTATGTGGAGCAGTAGTTTCTGATGGCTGGTCTTAAACTTTCCTGTTGCAGTTCTAAACCTGTGTCTACTTTCTATTTCCTTGCTGTTCTCTTTGTCAGGTTTTTATTGTTTTCCAAAGACTATTCTGTGCTGTGTTGGGAGCATGGTGCTGTGGAGTCTGCCCCATTTACATTGCACATGTATTCCACAGCACCAGAGGCAACAGCATACTTAATTAGAAAATTGCTATTTGGAACTTTGTTCCTGGCTGCCAGATCCACTTGTTGCGAAGTGTTCACTTTGGTCTGTGACCAAGTAACTACCTCTGACTTGTACAGGTAGCTATCAGTTGCAAGAAATATATCCATGTTCACTTTTGTTGTCAGGTGTTGCACTGCCATTGAAATTATTGAGGTGGTCCTCAGTTCCTCTATCTGTTGCCTGTGTGACAGTGCCATAATATAAAAGGCCTTGCAACAGGCTATTGTCATGGCTACGTTCAATTTTGATTTCTGTGCCCAATGAAATGTTCTGCAAATGTTTTATCAATACGTACTAACCCAACTGAAATTAAATCTTCTCACAATCTTTTCACTTTTGTGTGAAACGTGATGGCAAACTTTAGTCAATGTGATTTGTTTGTCATTGTTTAAATAGTTAATATTTGTAAATGAAACTAAAGATTAAACATGTTGATCATTGTTATCGTAGCTACTATTTTGCTTTCAATTGGTAATGAGACACACCTTATGTTTGTCGACATTTTATGTAAACAGATTGGCTGTGAAGTCTTAGAGGGTGTTTGGAAGGCATCAGTTGGATGATGTATTTAATGGGCAAGTCTAACCAAATAATGTACATGCAAAGCAGGATGTATACTTGTGATGCCAGGTCTGCTGTTTGTGTAAATACTGCATCCACCGGCTTTTAGTTAGGCTGGAAGTATAAACAGAATATATGGTTTCTAAATATAAAGAACACTTGCCAGAATCACAAAACAAAGTTATTGTTTCCAGTTTCTTTGGTGATGAGATGGCACAGGAACAGCTGACCTTCAGATCATTCCAGCAGTCCCTTAGGAAGTAAAATAACTCTTGATCTTGCGATGAACTGTATGACTCATTAACTCTTTGGATTCACAATGCATTAGTTAATATGTATTTGAGTTGTTTCATTTAGAGATCAAAATACTGAAAGTCTGAATTAAAAACAAAAATTGCTAGAAAAGCATAGCGGGCCATTCAGCACCTGAAGATACAAAAGCATGTTCCAAGTGGATGGATGCCCTGTGTCTGAACCCATTCATAAATTTAGTCAGTGTAGAGATGATTTTCTTTAAATTGATCATAGTACATTTGCAAGTTTGATTTATTCCTCTGTAATATCACAGTTCCTTTCTGATGCTGTTGTACTGTTATTTGTCTATCTAAAATTACTTCTGGCATTTAAGTTTTTATTTCTTTCCCTTTTCTCTCCTTCCCCTCCCCTTATACTTTTTCTCACTCGTTCGCTCTCTTTTTCTCTCTTACTCCCTTTCTCTTTTGTGCGCTTAATCCTTCCCTCCCCAAAAGTGCTGACCGCTGCTTGGCTGTGTTTCCATGAGGGCCAGTTGCCCTCAATTAGCTCACCCAGAATGGCATTTCACTTTAGGTGTAAGTTATTAACTCGTTATTTAACCATGGTATCGCAGCAAATCCCGATCCTGACCTCATCGGGCGTTCACCTGCTTGCTTTCTTGCCATTGCCTGATAGCAGTCAGAAGTGGAGGCCTTGTCATGTGTTTTTAAAATATTTCCTCCTCCTCTGGCATTGAGGTCAGATTTATTGCCCCTATCATCAGCACTACCACTGCAAGGGCCTTTCCTCATCAACGTTTCCAGTGTTTGTTTTTCGGAAAATTAAAGATGGGAATCTTGAACTGCACTTCTCATGCTTTGCAGAACTGTATTGTCACTCGTTGTAGTTAAGTTTTAACTCTCAGGCATACTGTGCCCTTGTGCAACCATGAATTTGGTACATTGACATTTTCCCCCCCAAAAGTCAGTTTCTTGCAAATGACCATTGCTTTCCATTGTCTGTACACTTAAAATGGATGAATTTGGTTTGGCTGCCGTGTATAGAGGCTACTTTTGTATTCTAGTGTCATTACGATTAGAAACTACATAATACGACCTGACTTGTGAAATACATCTCTACATTTTTGTCTCTATCTTTGACTCTGCTCAAATGCAACTGCACATGAAAGCTAAAATTATATTCCCAAAAAGAATTTCATTAAAGACATAAAGGAAATGCAGTATTTCAGTTTTCAGCCATGTTCTGCAGTTCATTGTAAACTTTTGAAAGCGAGTATCAGTAAATGTTGATTCTAGATGTTTGGTTGTGTTTTTTTCCTACTGCACTCAATAATACAGAAAGCCTGAAGCAATTTTTATATAATTGCTTTACCCTTGCATATGCTTTTTTTTAAAATGAGTGAGTTTTAATGAATTAACACCATTTGTTGAAAGGCACCACAGTTCATTAATCGAAGTTGCATTGTGACTAAATATGTATTGACAAATATGTTTGTGCTTTCTTTTTTTAAAAATTCCATTGGAGTTGAGAAGATTGAGAGGTGATCTTATTGGAACATGTAAGATTCTGAGGGACCCTGACAGGGTAGATGCAGAGAGGATGTTTCCCCTTGTAGAGGAATCTAGAACTGGGGGCACAGGTTCAAATTAAGGGGTCTCCTCCCATTGAAGACGGAGATGAGTAATTTCTTCTCTCAGTGTTGTTAGTGTTTGGAATTCTTTTCCCCAGCAAAAAGTGGAGTCTGGGTCATTTAACATATTCAAGGCTGAGTTACACAGATTGTTGATTGACAAGGGAGTCGAGGGTTATGGGGGGCAGGTTGGAAAGTGGAAGCCACAATCAGATCAGCCATGATCTTATTGAATGGTGGAGCAGGCTCAAGGGGCCTACTCCTCTTGCTCCTACTTCTACTTATGTATGTTATAAATCTGAACTGAGTAGCTCATGACAAAGTGATGATTTGTCAAAGTTTCTGAAACTGAAATGGGTGTAATAATAGTTTAGATTTCAAGCAGGCTATTTACTTTTCATTTTTGCATGACATCAGTTTTGTAACTGGTAATTAGATGCATTGCAGTTATATTTATTTAAACCAGTGGTGCACATATTCCATTCAGAAATGTTGTTATCTTCATGAATCATGGGATGAAATCACAGTTAAGGCTTTCAATCCTTCATATTTGCATCCATTTTAAATCCGATTTCATTTCCTGCAGGTTGTCTATAGTTAGCAGTTTGCTGATCTAAGGAAATTAATTATGAATTTCAGAATACGTTATGCTATAAGCAATCATGTTGATAATTCTGTATGTAATGTACAAACAAATCTCACACACAAAAATATTTAGCAGATTAAAAATCCAGGAAATATTCATTAAAGTTATGATCTGTGTTAACTATGCAAAACGTGTGATTGTTATCCCAGATGTATTGGTCCAACTCTGAGTTTCTCTTTATTCTTGTCTTTTGAATCCATGTTTTAAAGAAATTTAATGTGCACGGTCCAGTCACTGAGTGTCTTGGCTATTTAACTTTGATCACTTATTATGTTTTGTTTTCATTTTGGTGAATATTCAAAGCACTTTTTGTTTAAAGAAAACAGTTTCCAGCTCGTTCCTCTAACGATGGACACATTGATTTATAGACGGGCAATAAATATAGCCTTGTCAACATCGGTCACACCATGACTATTGGTCTTCTAAGTTAGCACCATTGTGAAATAGATCCTTGGTTGATTCTGGATTTGTGAAACTGGTTAACAGTTGATCATTGTGAGTCTTTGGAAGCAGATGCATCGGAGGTTTTCAGCTTTTGCTGAGCTTGTTTGTAGAATTTGGGTGCTTCAAGCAGAATTGTACTTGGTTGTGCTGCTGACCTCCAGCACAACCCCACTTAGATTAACTAATGTGGTCCAGACCAACTATTGAACCTGGCAACTTTCATAGTAGATTTAATATTGAGTGGCTTATTGATTCAGCAGATTTCTTTTCAAACTGTATTAAGTAAGTTGAACTGCCTATTAATTTGTTCACATAGCATTTCAGAATTAATCTTCTGACAAGGGAAAAGTACAGGTATAGGTAGGGCCAGTGATTGGTCTGGGGGTTAATATATTTTCTTCCAGGTTGTTACAATATTGCTGGTTGCTGAGGACATCAACAAGGGAGGTAACTAGGAGAAGCTTCTGATTATGTATTTATCTTGCATAATTGCTTTAAGATGAAATCTGGGTCACTCACTGCTGTGGAATGAATTCCACAGCACAGGAGTAACAGCTAACTCAGTATGTACAAACTTGTGCACATGTCAGTGCCTGTAGATTGCAATTCACAACTTAAGTTCTGTCCGAAGGCTGGCAAAGAGCCTTACAAGTTAGCATTGTGAAAACTGTGACAACAAGCTGAGTGCTGAACTTGCCCATGACCAGAAAAATGACAGCTAAGCCACCTTAGGCAAATATTATATTCCCTGGGCTAACAGCATGGGGAGGCACTAATAAAAACTGCCTTTCCAGATGTGTCTTTGTACATTCCTGCAGTACTGTAATGTAATTGCACATTAAATTCAACACTCCGAAGTAACTACGTTAACAACAGCAAATCCATCATCCTTAATGCTTCATCAATGGCCATGACCTTTCACTTAATTTTTTTTTCCAGAATCCCTCCTCAGCTGAAGCAGTGTCTCAATCTGGGTGCTGGTCCAAGTGGTCATGCTTCACCAGCGGATGTAGACATTGAATATTGGAGAGTACCATATCCACTTTTATTATTACTTGGATTCCGCATACATGTTTTCTGGCAGATCCACCAGATTTCAGCCAAGAGTGTGAATTCTAGTTTCTAACAGGTTTACTATCTCTTCTGTTTTGAGTTAGCCAATCACTTGTGGTGGTGTTGGTCTCTATGGCTCAGTGATATACCACATGATGCATTTATCTGCAGCTATCATGAGCAACAGCTGCAATCTTGACCATTTAAAAAAAAAATGCAGTTCTTGGGATGTGGCTGATGTTGACGAGGCCGCGTTTATTGTCCATCCCTAGAGCAGGAGCTCATTACAGCTATTTCCTCTGAAGGTACTTCCATTAAAAAAAACTGTTACGAATATCAACCAAAATGAGAGTAAGATCAAAAGGCTGGTGAAACAATTGCAAAGAATTGGTGTTGAATTTACTTTTAATGGAAATACTGATTCTGAATCTCCTTTATTAATAATCTGACACATGCCAATTATTTGTGGTTTCGCTGTCTTTCCAACAGATATGTTGTATTTGTTTCAGTGTGTCTAATTTTAAATGCATCTGAATTTCTCTGAATTTTTTAAAATCTAAAATAATACTTTTTCTGTCCATTTTGCCAATTTGTTTTGTCATACTTTGCCTCTAGACAATGCCAAACTTCACTTAGCTTTAGTCCAGAAATTGCAGCTGAAGTAATATCTTACGAGAAAAGTACATTGAAAATAACTGACTAAAGTTATGAGAAATGACTGTGGAAGAAGCAGAAATGCATGATGCTCCTTATACAGAAGGAAATGCATTTCACAGCATGTTTTCTTAATGATTTTTCAACATATAACTTCTTCATTGGTACTGCTCGGTTTCCACTTAAAAAAGAAACGTGCTGTGATTATTAATAGGGGCCCTGCCAGACAATGCGCTTAGTCTCAGTGGAGAAGAAGGTCATTTGGAAAATGTAACCACTCGGATGATAAATGTCGACTTGCATTTTGTAAAATTAAATTAGTCAGCATTGGAAATGGGAGCAGTAGAGTAGTAATTAGATGTTTTTGTTGAGACTTGAAATAAAACAGTGACTGATGTGATGGATTTGGAGTGGAGTGGGGGCGGGGCAAGAAGAGAACAGACAGTCAAACAACTTTGTTGCTAGCGTGATTGCCATGACAATGCAGGCATGCAAGTTTCTGAAGACTTGTGCTATTTGTTCAACTAAAACGCTATTTTAAAATTATTTATTGTATCTTTACATGTACGAATGATTTTATTGTTGGTTACAGCTATCTTAATTTTGCTGCCTTCTTAATGCCATTAACTGCTCCAAGTGAAGAGTTCCGACAGAGGAAGTTTCAGGAAAAGAGTGAAACTGCATGTATAACGCAGATAATCATTACACTCATCCCTGTCCCTTGAAAAGAAGGGTGGTTTAATTATACAGTGTCTGAAAGGGGGACCAAAAATCTTTTGAAGGAGTTTTCCCTCTTTTTAAAAAAAAATTGAGTAATTGTAAAACATTTCTGTTGAGCTGTTTTTTTCTTTAAAAATGCTGTTGATGTGGAATGAAGGACTTGAAGGGACATAGAATTGAATCACATGAGCTGAATTAACATGAATACATTAAGTTGTACTCAATTACTGGTATCCAGTTACTGTTTCTGTTGCACTTCTTTTTGGGGCCACATTCCTTTCATCCTAGTGGCAACTGTTGAGTCAGAAATCAAAATGAGGACTGGCTGGTGTAGTACTGCTACTCCTGTTTATCGATTTTTTTCCCCGTTACCTATCCCACCCCACCCTGTTCATGTTTGGGTACAATTTTTTAGGTAGTAGTGCTCCAATATCTCTCAGCAGTGAATATTCTTCCCATTGGAACCTAGATGCAAGGTGACAGCAGGCTGTATGACAATGTATTCCTGGTTGATCCCATTTCTGTTCCAAACTGATGTACACACGTGCCTTTTCTGGCAAGGGTCACTCTATGGTGATCAGCAAGAGGAGCCCTAGCCTATTTTTGTGTTTCTCTACTCCAGTAAACTATCTGATCCAAAATCCACCTCATCACGATTTCTGCTTGGCATTCCACAGTGCAATTCTTTGGGTTAACCAATTACCTTTTTAAAAATCTCATGACCTGATGATTCTGGATGCTGAGGCTGTGTCTGGAATTTCAAGCATTGTGCATGGTATAAAAACCACAGTTTTACCATGTGTATGTGATGGTCGAAATGTCTGAGGAAGCCGAAGCCCCAGGATGTGGGATTTCAATACATTGCACTTGTAAGGACATCAATCCACTCTGTGTTGACCTCCAGGAATTCCTTATATTAATCAAGAAGCGTACACATTTAAAATAAATTGGGAAGGAGTATAAAAACACGTGTCAATCCTAATTCGTAACTTTTTGAACTTGATTAAGTATTTTCTTGGACTTTTTGAGTATGCATTTTAAAAGCTGTTGGCTATTAATATTTTTCAGATGTTAGTTACTCCAAGGGGGGCTGTCAAGATTATGTTTTAAAATAAAATAGCAAGATAACATTTTAGAGGCTACTGGGTTTACATGGCTAAAGTGTCTGGTTGGGAACACTGAATTATAATATTTGAATTCTAACCCAGAGTTCTTTCCTCATTACCGCAGTGCCAGCTGAATTTCCCAGTCCAGCTAATGCAGCAAAACCTGATTGGTATTGCTTTGAAAAGTGGAGGAAAGTTGTGTATTTCCATGACATTTACGTTCTTTATTATTTAGAAAAATATTAACTCAATGCCATCTCTGCCATCAGTGTTGCTCTCTGTCCACTTACATTAGTGATAAATATAGAACTGTCGTCTATTAACTGGTTATCTAGGGAATATAGTGTATTAATTATAAACTAAGGTATTTTCAAGAAATAACAGGATGAGTAAATGCCTTTCCAGTGACATTCCTTTCCTTTCAAAAGACATGAACACTAAAATGGGCAACTACCTGTTTAATGTGGTACTGAGGTGTTCAGATAGAATCTAAACAATGATTCATTTATCCTATTAACACTTTAAATTTGTGAGAATTAGTTTAAAAAACATATCTTACAAAAATGGGATTTAAATGCGCAATTATTTTTGAACTGTTTTCTTTTTAGTGCAATATTGCTTTTATCTCTGTTTTGCAATTATATGACAGCATGTGTGATCATGAGTGGCCAATTCAAAGGATCTTTTTGGGATTACAACACTATGACTGAGATTTTGCAGTCAGTGATGAAGCATTGGACCTGATACTGACATTGGGTTCAAAAACTTCTGTTTCCGTCACTAACTTACAGAATTGTGATTTACCTCAACATGAAGGTCAGAAGTAGGAACGTTTAATGACGACCGTTGTAGCTGCTCTGATAATGAAGCTGTCCATGCCTGCAAGCAGCAACACCTAGAAAACATTCAGCCCTGGGCTGATAAGTGGCAAGTCACATTTGTGCCATGCATTTGCCAGACAATGACCATCTCGAACAAGAGAGAATCTAACTACCTCCCTTCACATTCAAGGGCATTACCATTGTTGAATTCCCCACCATCAAGCTCATGTGGGTCACCATTGACCAGTAACTGAACTGGGCTAATCGCATAAGTACTCTAGCTACAAGAGCAGGTCAGAGGCTGGGTATTCTGTGGCAAGTAACTCACCTCCTCTCCCCAAAGCATTTCTGCCACCTACAAAGGCACAAGTCAGGAGTGTGATGGAATACTGTTCACTTGCCTGGATGGGTGCAGCTCCAACAATACTCAAGAAGCTTGACACCATCCAAGACAAAGCAGCCCACTTGATTGGCACCCCATTCACCAGCTTAAACATTCACTTCCCCCACCACCGGTACACTGGAGCAGCATGTAGCATCTATAAGATTCACTGCAGTAAATTGCCAAGGATCTTTTGACAGCACCTTCCAAACCTGCAAGCTCAACAATCTAGAACAAAGGCAGCAGGCACATGGCAATACAACCAGCTGCAAGTTATTATTTTATTATTTAGAGATACAGCACTGAAACGGGCCCTTCAGCCCACCGAGTCTGTGCCGACCATCAACCACCCATTTATACTCATCCTACACTAATCCCATATTCTTACCAAATCCCCACCTGTCCTTCAATTCCCCTACCACCTACCTATACTAGGGGCAATTTATAATGGCCAATTTACCTATCAACCTGCAAGTCTTTGGCAGTGGGAGGAAACCGGAGCACCTGGCGAAAACCCACACGGTCGCAGGGAGAACTTGCAAACTCCACACAGGCAGTACCCAGAATCGAACCCGGGTCGCTGGAGCTGTGAGGATGCGGTGCTAACCACTGCGCCACTGTGCCACCCAGTTCCCCTGCAAGTCTCTCCCCATCCTGTTTTGGAAATATATCACTGATCCTTTACTGTTGCTGGGTCAAATTCCTGGAACTCGCTCCATAACGGCACCTACACCACCTGGACTGCAGCAGTTCAAGAAGGCAGCTCACCACTACCTTGTCGAGGGCACTTGGGGATGGGCAATAAATGCTGACCTTTCCAGTGACACCCACATCCTATGAATGGATATAAAAAAATTATTTGCTTTATTCCTTATTACGAATCCGAATTGTTTACACTGCTAGAAATATTAACCCGGTCTTGATGCGAAGCTGCAGCTTTGCAGAGAATCCACAAGGGTTCATGCTGTACACGGTGCTGTATTTTAAATTGAGCAATGTGCTGATCAAATTTGTTGCACTTTCCTTTGCGCTGTTCTGTGGGATACAAGGGTTTGCAGATACAAGTTGGCCGTAACTAATAAGGGCATATTCTATCTCTCAGCAAAAATGTGTTGCATGGTGAGTGTGTTAGAGCATATTCAGTGTTCGTTACATTTGGTATGTTGGTTTCTACGCTGTCAATACCCAGAGCTGCTACACCACTGCGCCTGATTTGTCATATTTGCCCAACATCCAGTATTGGGTGAGCAGCAGTTTTCTCCAGTTAAATAATGGGAAGACAGCAGGCACTGCCTTCAGCATCTGCCACAAACCCCGTTTCATTCCCCTCCCTGGGCTGTGTCCGAGGTTGGACCAGACTGTTTGCAACTGTGGTACCCTATTTGACTCCGAGATGAGCTTACAACCCCATATCCTCCCTACTATCAAAACCACCTGCATCTACTTCTATAAGAGCATCCGTCTCCACCCTGCTTCAACCCATCTACTGCTGACAACCTCATTCATGTTTTTGTTAGCTCTGGACTCATGTATTCCTATGATCAAAACAGAAAATGCTAGAAATACTCTGCAGCTGTGGCAGCACTGATGTTGAGAGAAACAGTTAACTTTGCAGGTGATGGCCTTTCATCATCTGATAAAAGCTCTGATCAATGGTCACAGATCTGAAACATCAACTCCCTTTCTCTCTGTGCAGATGCTGCCAGTCCTACTGCGTATTTCCAATGTTTTCTGTTTTTTTTTTCAGATTTCGAGCATCTGCAGTACTTTGCTTTTGCATCAGTCATTTACTCCTTTGTCCTCCTGGCTGGCCTCCCATCTTCCACCTTCTATGTACTTGAACTCACCCAAAACTCTGCTGCCGGTATCTTAACTCGCACCAAGTCCCATTCACCTATCACCCTTGTGCTCTGACCTACATTGGCTCCCAGTCTGGCACACCTCAAGTTTCAAAATTCTAATCCTTGTTTACAAATCCCTCCATGTCCTTACCCCTCCCTATCTGTGTCACCTCATCCAGCTCTGCAGCCCTCCGAGAACTCTGTGTTCCTCCATTTCTGACCTCTTGCGCATTCCTGATTTCCTGTGATCTTCTGGCAGCCATGCTTTCAGTTGTCTGGGCCTGAGGCTATGAAATTGCCTCGATGAGCCTCTATTTCTCTCTCCTTTAAGATGCTTCTTAAAACCTACCCCTTGGACTAAGCTTTTGGTCACCTGCCCCAAGATCTCCTTATGTGGCTTGGTGTCAAATTTTGTTTCATAACTCTCCTGTGAAGAAGCACCTTGCAATGTTTGAGTATGGTGCTACATAAGTACAAGTTGCTGGTATCTTGATGATGATCGTTCTTTGCCACCAGATCAGTTTTCAATAGGGTGTTGTAAGATGGCAATCTGTTTTAAGGTGTTTAAATTTGGAGGTGAGAAAAAGAAAGAGGAAGAACAATGAGAGAAAACAAAAAGCAAACAAAACTTTTTAAGGTCAGTTTTCAGTAGTATTCTAGTTTAATTAATTTTTAAATTCTTCCTCTTAGCAGTAAGCAGAATATAGCCAGAGCGAAGCCTGAATTGAAGGGATCTATTTAGCGATCATCTTCTTGAACTTTTTTCTGTTCTACAGCAATTAGAAATTACAAGGGAAAGCGGAGAGTTAGGTTTTCACTTTATAGCCCTTTAAGGACAAGCAGCTAGGAGTTCACGATGAACTTGTTTTCGAGGCCTGCTACCCGACCCGAACCCGACGGGACCCGACGACATGTGTCGGGTTCAGGTTGGATCCGTCTTCCAGGGCCGGCTTTTGGGCTCGGGTCGGGCTAAGTCCAGGTCGAGTCAGGTGGGGCTGGACACGCATGGTAAGTGCTCTGTCGGTAAGTATTGAAATTAAAAAAACTTACCTGAGTTGGGAGTCCGGGACGAAACTGAGTCTGCGCAGTGCACGATGACGTCACTGTAACGTCATTGCGCATGCGCTGCAGCTCGGTGGAGCTTCCCAGTGGGAAGATAAGTAGTGATGGTCGGGTTGGGCTCGGGTCAGGTCGAGTAGTGGCAGGTTCGGGTCCTGTCAAGCCCGGGTTCTTTTTCCCGACCTAAAGCAGGCATCTAGCCTGTTGTTTGTCTTTTTAGTACGTGTTGACTGAGGTTCAAGAGATATCCGCATTCTCTGCTAGTATTGATAAGTAGATTAAAATGCATTTTTCCCTTGCTGGAGGAAATCATTTGGTTTTGTTTCCGTGTTTGTGCTTTGGTGAAATTCAATTTTAGGAATAACAGAATATCTGATGTAGATTTCTGAATTCCCTAGATGCTCTTTCATTGGTTTAGTGACCTTATCCAGTGAGTAACTGATCACATGTTCTGTATTCAAATCCAGGCTGTGCTCAGATAGTTGATCCCAGTCGAGTGCTATAAGTGGCCTTTTTGGGGTTGGGAAGTGGACTTAATCTGGATTCTTCTCCTGGTTGACATCTGGTAAGTGGGAAGTGGGTGAGAGTGGACACCAGATGAGGACAGCATGGAGCTTGACTGTGATGGGCATTGTGTTCAAATAGCCAGACAGCATTTGCTGTCCAAGTTTGTGAATGATTTTTAAAATTGGAGAAGAGACTGGTAGCTAAGGAACCATATTCTACAGTAGTCCGTGCCTTTAGGAAAGGAGAAAAGAAGAAGGGTTTTGGTCGTGCAGTTAGAGCGAAACTTTTTCCACTGGCAGGAGGATCAATAACCAGTGGAAACAAATTTAAGAAAATTGTTAGAAGAACTAGAGTGGAGATTGTGGAGCAATTTATTTATTTATTTAGAGATACAGCACTGAAACAGGCCCTTTGGCCCACCGAGTCTGTGCCAACAATCCTACATTGACCCCATATTCTCTACCACATCCCCACCATTCTCCTACCATCTACGTACACTAGGGACAATTTATAATGGCCAATTTACCTATCAACCTGCAAGTCTTCGGCTGTGGGAGGAAACCGGAGCACCCGGCAGAAACCCATACAGACACAGGGAGAGCTTGCAAACTCCGCACAGGCAGTACCCAGAACTGAACCCAGGTCGCTGGAGCTGTGAGGCTGCTGTGCCACTGCGCCACTGATTTGATTGCACTGCCTAAAAAGCTGGTGGATGGAAATTCATTCGTAACTTTTAAAAGGAAATTTGATATATATTTGAAAAGGATAAATTTGCAGGACTATAGGGAACAAGCAGGGAGTGGGTTGACTTGAATAGTTCTTTTAGGGAGCTGGCACAATAGGCTGAAGGGCCTCCTATGCTGCAGGATTCTATGAATTCCCTACTGTGTAGTGACTAGCAAGAATTGATTGCTGTATTGTATGTCATGGCTGACCAATCTTAAACTGTCTCTCAGTGACATATTTATTTGTGATGTGCTTGTAAAAATAATCTGTGCAATAATCAGACTCTGCTTTAACAATAATCAGCCGTGCTTCTTTTGCAGCTTGGCAGGAGAAAGTCTGTTTGGGCAAACACACAAAAATATTAAATATTGTAACTTTTTGTCTCAAGTTTGGGCATTCCAAATTGAATTGTCATTTGTGACCTTGACAGGATTGCTGGCTAACGATGTTTTCTGTCTTAAATAGTCGAGCATGAAAAGAAACATTTTTTCTTTGATTTTTATGAATAAACTCAATTACCAAGCTCGCCAATTTTCAGCTTAATTTTTTTAAAAAAGATTCAAAAGCTGAATATATTTAGTATGATTGAAAGAATTTAAAAGCAGATCAGTTATGCTAAACCTATATAGAACCATGATTTGACTATACTTTGACTTCTGTCCACAGTTCTAGTCTCCATATTATAAAAAGGATATAGGGGCATTGGTGAAGGTGCA
Organism: Heterodontus francisci; assembly: GCF_036365525.1. Taxonomy (NCBI): domain Eukaryota; kingdom Metazoa; phylum Chordata; class Chondrichthyes; order Heterodontiformes; family Heterodontidae; genus Heterodontus; species Heterodontus francisci. The sequence goes on from NC_090372.1 coordinate 39,985,145, forward strand.
GACAAGATTTACAAGGGTGATATCAGACCTGAGAGTTTTATACCTATTAGGAAAGACAGAATATGCGGGAGCTCTTTCCTCTAGAAAAGGGAAGTCTGAGGGATGACCTGATGGATATCTTTAAGATTATGTAAGTGTTTGATAGGGTAGACATAGAGATTATGTTTCCACTTGGGGAGTCTAAATATGATAGTCACTCATAAATCCAATAGGGAATTCAGGAGAAACATTTTTACCCACAAAGTGGTTAGGATATGGAAGTCATTACCACAAGGAGTAGCATAGGTGCATTTAAGGGGAAGCTAGATAAACCCATGAGGGAGAAAGGAATAGAAAGTTATGGTGATTATAGATGAAGAGGGGTGAGAGAAGGCTTGTGTGGTGCATTAATACTGGCATGGATCAGTTGGCCCAAAGGGCCTGTTTCTGTAATAAAAATCGAAAATGCTGGAATAACTCAGCATATCTGGCAACATATGTGGAGAAACAGAGTTAACGTTTCAGGTTGATGACCTTTCATAACTTTTATCAGATGGTGAAAGGCCATTGATCTGAAATGTTAACACTGTTTCTCCCTTCAAAGATGCTGCCAGACCTGCTGAGTATTTCCACTATTTTCTGGGGTTTTTTGAAAGGTTTCCAGCATCCACAATATCTTGCTTTCGTAACCTGTCTCTGCTTTATTTTATAATTCTATGAATGAGAATAAATCTGACTCTCTGGAAGTACATCATAAGCTATTGAACAAAGGAGAGGAGATACGTGGACAATTTAAAGAAAAATATAGCAACAAGGCAATGGATGACTTGAATTATCTAACCATTAAGCAGGGTAAGGGAGGAGTTTCGACACGGTATCCATTACTACTTTTGTAGCTAATGTAAGGGTTGGAGAGTATCTCAATCAGCAACTATAACTTTGGTTGTATGCAACAATTGAAAAGATGACAGATCACTTGAAGATAAAGTTACTTGACTTGAAAAATGCCAGTTTGAATGAGATAAAAATGTAACTAGCCCAGATCAACAAAAAAAAACCTAGCAATACAGTGTATTAACAATGGCAAATATTCAGACAAACAATTAGGGTACAGATTAGACATATTTGGCTAGATTTTGCAGTGAGCAGCGAATCAATGGTGCTTGCTGTTGTCTTCGAAGAAACCTGCCCACAAAGCTGCAACAATCTTTGTGGCACAGGCTTTCCCTTTTCTGCTGGTGTCAAGTCAAGTGGATCACCAGGCGTGCAGTAATAATATCAGCAAGCAGGGTAAGGAGCTAATTGCATTGAAGTATTCTCATAGACAGTAAACCAGTAAGTTAAAGCACTTTATCCTCCACTTTTAATTTGAATTTTCAGATAGCAAAATAAATGGGTTAAGATAGCAAAGATATCAATATAAACCAACATTTAAAGAATGCTTTTAAAATATGTGGAAGCCTTTTTATCATAATGGAGAACTTTGACATTCCAAATATAAAATTAGCTTCTCGGGGCCAGAGAGGGTGTTCATCAGTAATGATGAAGTTAGCACACCGTTTAAAAACCCAGTCACACCTCATTTAACAAGGTGCAACTTTTTAAGGATTTTTACAGGGAGACTAACAGCGTATAGGTGAAAATTCATCAATTCACTGATTGCTTAGGAGGCTACAAGAGCGCACATTCTGGAAGAGTGTAGAATCGCTGAGCAACTTAATTCCAGTCTTCTTTGCAAGCACGGACTCTGAAAGTTACTGTCAGTTTCAGTGGAGAAATGACAGCAAAGGCTGACAGTTTCAAAATCATTGCCTCTGTAAAATCTGGCCGTACTCACAAGCAGTAAAGGTGATGCAGCAGCGCCTGTACTTCCTTGAATGAGTAGAGAAATAAAAATGAAGCTTAAAATGCAACTTATGACAAATCCTGAACTAATAATACAAAAGAAAGTTCAGCTGAATATAAGTTTTGATGAAAAAGTAGATAAGCTAAGAGGAGTTTTGCAGGACTAGCAGAAAACAAAATAATGAAGGATTTTATAACTACAAAAAATAAAAGAAGCATTCAAGGAAAAGTAGATTCGACTTCAGATGAAGAAGGCAATCTTAGCGTAATGATGGAATTGTGGAGATTTTAAATGAATACTTTGCTTTAATTTTCACATTAGTGTGGTCAGTGGAATGAAATGATACATAAGGAAATTGAGCAATTAATTAGGATAACTATATAGATCAGGAAGTACCAAAAAAAAAGTGAAAAAAACACTGATCCCTGATGGCATGTATCCTAGAATGCTGATCGAAGTCAACAGGGAAATAATAGACCACAGTCTTTCAGACATCCTTAGATGTGGCAGTTGAGCCAGAGGGGTGGAGTGTTGCCAATATACCACTTTTTTTTTGGAAGGAACAAATCAGGTAACTGTTTTTCAGGCATTCTAGCATGTATTGTGGGTAAGCTTCCAGAATCTGTAACGCAGGATAAAATTGATGCTTGTTCAGAAAGTCGGTTTCATTGAAGCAAGTCACATCTGACAAGTTTGAGTTCTTTGAGGTAATAGTGAAAATCATTGGTAAAGGAAGAGAACATTGTGCATATGGATCTTCAAAAGACGTTTGGCAATGGCCTAGGGGGGGTTGTTGATTAAAATAAAGCTGCATGGTATTAAAATGGAGTGTGGCAGCATGAATAGAAAGTTGGTTAAAGGACAGAAAACCACCTAAGAGTTGATTTGATTTTTTTTTTTAAACGATAGGGATTTCAACAGTGGTATCCTTCAGGGATCAGTTCGACCATTTGCTTTTAATATGAGATGGGAACTTGGGTATGTGGATGGTTAAAATTGGACTTGACTGTAATGCTCCCCAGGCACACGTAGCCTGGCAACAAAGTCGCTTGTCAAAGTTTGCATAATATAGTGAAAGGTCAAGACAAGAGAAAGTTTGGGTGAAAACAAATTAAGAAAGCTGGTATCCTTTTGTTCTCATTCTCAATAAACTGATGAAGTTGAAGAGTCTGACTGCTGGGAAATGGATCATACTGCAATTTTATTTATCCCATGTCTGTATCACCTAATCAGTGCAGGGATGGTACTGCAGTGCTCTACTAAAATACCTTCAATTTATTCTCAAAAGAAAATGACTGCATCACTAACATTCTCATTCCCTTAACTAGTCATCCTCAGTCTCTTTGAGTGAGGCTACCCTTTAAGTGCCTGAATTAGTAGCAATATTTTGATGAGGTTCTGTGCCCACCAGGAGATGGATCATCATTGGTTTATCTAAGCTGAATTGTAACCCTGGTATCAAAGGTTGCAAGTCCAGTATTCTAACTGCCCAATGCATTGCTCATACCCCACTAAGTCTTACCGTCAATGCACAGTTATTGGTTTGTCATCATTCCTTTTGAGTTGAAGTCATTTTGTGATGACTTTTAATGTTAACCTGAGTGCCATTCAGTGTGTTCTGTGACTTATGACCTAATGGTTGGTCACCTTTTATTTCAATATCGTACACATCTGTGTATGTGAATGAATGAGCGCTTTTGTTTAGTACTGGTTTGTTGCGCATGTCTGCCATTCTTGCCTACGTTCTGATATTCCCAAACATCTCCTTATGAACTGTTGAGGCTTGACCTGGATGAGTGTCATTCCTAATGACTGTAATTTCAGTAGGAAAAGGGCATGCAGTCTTTGTCAGTGGCTATCCATACTTAACTTGACATTTATTTAGCGAGTACTTTCATCTCATTTTAAGTTTCTCCTGGAAGTGGTGTATGCTAACTAAAGAAGTTATCATTTTGTTAATTTTTTCTGCAGTAAATCAGTGGCAGATTTCAACTTGGCCTTCCACAGCTAATACTCTACTTAAATTGTTAAAAGTAGATTTGGAGATCTGGCTTCTGCATTTCAGTAGAAGTTAGCTGAAGTATACATACCAAATCAGTGCATCGTAGACTACAGAGGAGCGAGCTACATAACCATATTAGCTTTCACATCTATCTAAGCCTAAATAAATAATTGCACTGAAACCACCTTTGTATATTCCTTTCTGTACCATGATAACACTTCAACGTAAGGTACCAAAAAACTGGTGCAATTTGGCCAACTGTTCCTTCCAGTGGAGACAAAACATTGGATGAATCGCCCAAATAAAGAATGACCAAGTGTCTGCTGCTAACAAATGGTTGGGAGAAGATGAAAATCTTTTTAGCAAAGTTATATAAAGGTCATTCAACAAGAGCCACAGTCGTAAAGCAGCAGCATGGTTTAGGTAATCAGGTGATAAAAGACCATCGACCTGAAACGTTAACTCTGTTTCTCTCTGTAGATGCTGCCAGCCCAGTTGTGTATTTCCAGTATTTCCTGTTTTAGTATAGGAATACACGAGTCTGGAGGTAACAATAGCATGAATGTGGTTGTCAGCAGCTGATGGGTTGAGGCAGGGGTGGAGACAGATGATATGAGGGAAGTAGACGCAGGTGGTTTTGATAATAGGGAGGATATGGGGTTGTAAGCTCATTTCGCGGCCAAATAGGGTACCACAGTTGCAAACAGTCTGGTTCAGCCTCATTTAGAGCCTAGGGAGGGGAATGAAACTAGTAGCTAAAGAATGGGGTTTGTGGCAGATACTGAAGACAGTGCCTTCTGTCTTTCCAATATTTAACTGGAGAAAATTGCTGCTCACCCGGTACTGGATGTTGGACAAATCTGACAAATCAGGCACAGTGGAGGGGTCAAGAAAGATGGTAGTGAGGTAGCGCGAGGTGTCAATAATGTACAAGCCAACATACCAAATGTAACCAACTCAGGATATGCTCCAGCACCCTCCATAGTGATTGTTCTACAGCTGGGGACACATTTAAACAGAGACTTCTGTTTTTTTTAGCAATATATTTTCTGGTTGTAACCCACCTATTAAGCAGGATTAAAAATGGGGAAAATAATGATGAGCATGCGCATGAAGTATAGCGGACAATATTCTTTCTCAAGTTCAAGGTGTGGGGCTACACAGAAATTTGGAATTTACTATGCATTGAAAGAAACAAGTCGCTCACAAAAATGAATTTGGAAGGGGGATTTGGAGCTGTAATCATATCTATGGAGCTTTATAGAATTTAGCATTTAGAACCACACGTACCAGCCTGGAATCACATTTTGATTGCAGCTGTCTAGTTAATGGATAATGGATGAGACCAGATTGAGAGTTTTGTTTTACTGTTTGGTGAAGTGAATGGAGTTTTAAGGTTGTATACAAGCTAAGCCCAGATCTTCAAGCTGTAATCATCCTCCCCACTCCTTTTGCATGTCATCTACTCTCCTGAAAATGCAAGCTTTTGTGTCGGGACAGAGGAGCTAACATTCCAGATTTTTTTTATTTGTGTGAGGCGAGGGAGAGGACAACCAATGAGTGGAGTGTTAGAATGGGATGTGTGGGAGGTGGAGGTGCAATGGGACATTCAAGGAGAGGGAGAATGGGACCATTGGGAGGAGAGCAGTGTTTCCTGTAAGATGTGTGAGTGGCTGCACAACAATCTGGAATGTCTCGAGCATTGAAATAAACTGGCTGCTCAAGATTCTGTGAATGTTCAGTGACTATTAAAAATGTAAGCTGCCCGTGGGCAAAATGAAGTGTTCAGAGGAGTTTGTAGCCTGCCCAGTACAAAGAAAATTTTGAGGAAACATTAATAGCAGGGGATGGTGGGCAGCGATAACAGAATCAGAATTTTTATAGCACAGGAGGAGGCTATTTGGCCTGCCATGTCTGCACTGGCTCTTCGAAGGAGCAGTTTACCTAGTGCCACTCCCCTGCCCTCTCCCTGTTTCCCTGCACATTCCTCCTTTTCAGATAGTCCAATTCCCTCTTGAATGGAACAGCAAAATATTAAAAAGATTGTGTGTGTACATTGATGGAAGGATGTTAGCATTCATCAGTGACAGTACTATGGATGAAATTAACTGTTTTCCCTGGCTGGAGAGTGTAGAACTAGGGGGCATAACCTTAGGCTAAAGGGATGGCCATTTCAGATTGAGATGAGAAATTTCTTCACTGAGGGTTGTAAATCTTCGGAATTCTCCACCCCAATAGGCTGTGCATGCTCGCTCATTGAGTCTGTTCAAGGCTGAGTTGCATAGATTTTTGGACAGTAAGAAATATGGGAATGGCATAGGGAAAGTAGAGCTGAGGTTGAGGATCAGCCTTGATCTTATTAAATGACTGAGCAGGCTTGAGAAGCCATGTGACCGGTTCCTGTTCTTATGTTAAATAGTTTAGAACACACTGCCTGAAAGGGTGGTAGAGGCAGGAACCCTCACAACATTTAATAAGTATTTAGATGAGCGCTTGAAATGCCATAGCATACAAGGCTACGAGCCAAGTGCTGGAAAATGGGATGAGAATAGATAGGTGCTTAATGGCCGGCACAGACACAATGGCCGAAGGGTCTGTTTCTTTGCTGTATAACTCTGACATGTGCAATCCTGCAAAGGGTAGACTGGAGCTCAGATTCTGTTTCAAAGAAAACAATCCTAGTCTATCCATTCTTTCAACATAACTAAAATTCTCCAGCCCAGGCAGCATCCTCATAAATGTCCTCTACCCTCTCCAGTCCAATAACTTCTTTCCTACAGTGTGGTCACCAGAACTGCATGCAGTACTCCAGCTGTGGCCACTAGTGTTTTGCACAGTTCCAGCATAATCTCCCTGCTCTTATATTCTGTGTCAAGCTTCTTGAGCATTATTGGAGCTGCACCCATGCAGGCAAGTGGAGAGTATTCCATCACACTACTGACTTGTGCCTTGTAGATGGTGGACAGGCATTGGAGAGTCAGGAGGTGAGTTACTCGTCGCAGAATTCCCAGCCTCTGACCTACATCCCCAGAATGTTGTTAGTGGGGGATTCAGCGATGGGGTGATGTTAGGATTCTCTTTTGTTGGAAATGGTCATTGCCTGGCACTTGTGTGGCATGAATATATCTTGCCACTTATCAGTCTTGATAGCACTGTCGACGACATCACTTTGCTGGTGATCGAGAGTAGACTGATGGGGCAATAATTGGCCAGGTTGGATATGTCCTGCTTTTTGATACGGGACATACCTGGGCAATATTCCATATTGTAAATGTACTAGAAGAGCTTGGCTAGGGGTGCAGCCAGTTCTGGAGCACACGTCTTCAGTATTCCTGGAATGTTGTCAGGGCCCAAAGCCTTTGCAGTATCCAGTGCCTTCACTGTTGCTTGATATCACGTGGAGTGAATTGAATTGGCTGAAGACTAGCATCTCTGTTGCTGGGACCTCAGGTGGAGGCCGAAATGGATCATCCACTCAAGGCAATTCATAGGAGTGATATCAACAAAATTTGACGCTAAGCCACATAAGGAGATGTTCGATCAAGTGACAAAAGCTTGATCAAAGATTTTGGTTTTAAACCATCTTAAAGGAGGAGAGAGATCTGGAGAGACTTGGGGAAGGAATTCCAGATCTTAGGACCTGGGCAGCTGAGGACATGGCTGCCAATGGTTAAGAGATTAAAATTGGGGATGAGCAAAAGGCAAGAATTGGAGGAGCACAGAGATCTTGGAGCATTGTAGGGCTGGAGATGATAATGGAGTTAGGGAGGAGTGAGATCATGGAAGGATTTAAAAACAAAAATGAGCATTCTAAAATCGAGGTATTGCTGGACTGGGAGCTAATATAGGTCAGCAAGCACAACATTGATGATGGGTGAACTGGGCAAGGTGCGAGTTAGGATGCTGGCAGCAGAGTTTTGGATGTCTGTCCCGATGGTGGAAGATGGCAGGCTGACCAGGGGAGCATTGAAATAGTCAAGTCTAGAGGTAACAAAGGCATGGATGAGCTGAGGTATGGCAGAGATGTGTGATGCGGAAGAAGGCAGTTTTGGTGAAGGAACGGATATGTAGGTGGAAGCTAATCTTGGGGTCAAATGGGATACCAATGGTGCAAAAGGTCTGGCACAGCTCACATCGTGACCAAGCAGAGGTATGGAACCAATGGCTAGAGAATGGAGTTTTTGGCAGGGACTGAAGGTCTTGGACTTCCCGTTATTTAGTTGGAGGAAATTTTGCAATATTAGATTTCAGATAAGCAGCATAACAAATCAGAGGCAGTAGGGGAGTTGAGAGAGATTGTTGTCATTGGTGAATATAGAGTCAAAGGCGAGACAGTTGGGAATTTGAAAGTGTCATCGTAAATTACTTGTGGGAGATTTTTTCCAGGGATGGCATAAAAGGAAGTGGGATGAGAAGGGGGATGTGGTTGGAGAGGGATAAAAAAAAAGATCACAGATGGCTTTATCTGTGATTGACATGATGGAGTAGAGAGACCTCATGAGATGGCAAAGTCAAGGGATTGGCCATGCATATGGATAGGAGAGTTTATATAGAGGGAGATATTAAGGGAGGCTAGGAAGGAGTAATCAGAGGAGAAAAGCCGTGATAAGTTGAGAAGGAGGGTGAAATCACCGAGGATGAGGAACTGTTGGAAGCAGCATCTGAGGGAGGAAGGAATTGAAGATAATTCGGTGAGAAACTTGACATATTTGGGCGGACTGTAAAGAATGAGGATTTTTACGGAGAGGCGAGGGATGGACCAATGCTAGATGCTGAAAGGAGAAGGTGCCAGAGAACTAAGGGAGTAGTCCAGTGATTTGGTGATGAGCGCCACTGTCATTATGGTGGTCTGGTTGGGACAAGTGGTGGAAGGTATAGCCAGGTAGGAAGGTTTCATTTAGGGGGAAGGTGTTGTCACCCATTATCCAAGTTTCCATCAAGGCCATGATGTTGATGCAGTTATCTACTATAACAAGCTCATGGATGGCAAGATCCTTGTTCACAAATGAACTGGTGTTCTGGAGAGAGATGCAGAGAGGAGTGAGTGGGATGGGAATTATATTTATAAGATTAGCACACAACGAGTGCACTGGTCGGGTAGATCAGTGAGACTGTAGGTTGGAGCAGTTGGGCTTGCTGCTCCTAAGGAGGCAGCGATGAATGCCTCAATGCACTCTTCAGAGGAAATTGTAGGATTATTTAAATGGGAGTCAAGCCAGGGATGACAGTAAGAGAGTAGGGAAGAAAAGAGGAGGAATGCTGAAGGGCTGAAGTAGAGATTGGCTGACTCAGAGTACCGGAGAGGAAAGAATTAAAGGAGGCAAGACAAGGAGGGATAAAGAGAAAAGAAAAAAAGGGGAAATAGACTTGATAAGCTCTGATCTGGACTCGACTATTCCAATGCTCTCCCAGCTGATCTCTCACACTCCACAATCTGTAAACTTCAACTGATTGGAAACTCTGCTGTCAGTATCTTCTCTTGCATCAAGTCCCACAAACCCATCACCCATGTCTACGTCAGCTCTCTGCATCCCAAGTGCTTCCAATATAACATTATCATCTTTAAATCATCCATGTCCTTGGCCATCTCTGTGATCTCCTTTCGTCCTGCAACCTCCCACTGCCCCTCCACAGTTCTCTATTTCTATGACACTGGTCTCTTATGCATTCCTTCCCCACCATTGGCAGGCATGCGTTCAGCTTTCTAGACCCTGTGCTCTGGAATTGCCTCTTAAACTCCTCTGCCTTTCCATCACCTTCTCCTTTTAAGACCCTCTTTAAAAACCACATTGTTGATTAAGCTTTTAGTCACTCTTCCTAATATCTTTCTTTGGCTTGGTGTTCATTTGTTTCTGATTTGTGCCACTGTGAAGTGCCTTGAGGTGGTTTCATATGTTAAAGGCTCCAATAAATATTGTTGAAACTTTGAAAAACCTGCATCCTGATTTTGGTTTTAATGCACCAGTTGCAGAGGAGTCTATTCTGTCCTCCAAACCTGGGAAGTATGAGGCTGTGGAAGGCAGTGAGCAAAAGAAGGAAAGAAAACTGACTTGGAGTTATTCAGGTTGGCCTTTAGGAGATTGCAAGCTGAAACATGTTGTTGAGCTCTGCCTAACCTTCTGCCATTGCTCATTTTAATAATTGAATGACTGTTTTAAATGATTAAAAATCACACTGGCATGGAATGATAGCAATATCCATGAAGCACAATTTGACAACAGTGTGAATCGACAGTGGTTAATACTGGCATTGCTGTGGAAACAACTAATACTGTATAAATGTAGCATCAAAATTTGTCTTGTCTCACTAATCTCCATCCTTCTCTTTCCCTGAGGAGAGAAAAAAAAGCAGAAGAATTAAGAAGAAATGGAGCTATCTTGACATTCAGAGGAACAGAAGTGTAGGCCATTTAGTCCCTCAAACCTGTTCCACCGCTTAGTGAGATATAACTGATGTGCGACTGAGCTCCTTTGTCCTGGATCCCTTCATAACATTTGATAATCTAGCAATCTCAGATTTAAAATTTACAATTGACCTGCTTGTGGAAGAGAGTTCCAAACTTCTATCACCCTTTGGGGTGCAGAAGTGTTTCCTCATTTCACTCATGAAAATTCTGGCTCTAATTTTAGACATCCCAACCAGCAGAAATTGTTTCTCTGTAATTACTCTATCTGTTCCCCTTAATATCTTGAAAACTTCAATCAAATCCCCCCATAACCTTCTAAATTCCAAGGAGTACAGTCTGTTTAAGTAAACACACTTAATTTAGCCTTTGAAGTCCAGGTATCATTCTATGCTGCACTCCATCCAAGGCCAATGTATTCCTAAGGTGTGGTGCCCAGAACTGCTCAGAATATTCCAGGCATGGTAGCTGAAGTATGACTTCTACCCCCTCATCTCTCGTTCTCTAGTTGTAAAGGCCAACATTCCGTTCACCTTTCTTGATCGATTAATTTCTGCACCTGTTCGTGACATTTTAATGATCTATATTTTTGGACTTCCACTGTTTCTAGCTTTTCACCATTTAGAAAATACCCTGGGCTGTCCTTTTAAGGTCTATTCATAGTGGATCTGTATTAGGGCCTATACTTTTTATGGTGGGTTTTCTGTGCTGCGGATCCTGGTTAGTCTTGAATCCATACATTCTTTTGTTCACGCTTGCTGTTCTGTGAAAGATAACTGCAAAGCCAGGATTTAACTGTGCCAACTTGGCTAAGTTGGCAGTACTCTCACCTGAGTGAGAAAGCTGTAGGTTCATATCCTATATTGGGCTTTGAGCATCTAGTCTAAACTGCCAGACCGGTACTAAGGAAGTGCTGCGTTATTGGAGGTGCTGTGTGTCAGATGAGACATTAAACAGAGATCCTGTCTGCCTGTTCAGTGGGACAAAAAAATTCCATGCTGGTGTCCTGGCCAAATTCATCAAAAATAGATTATTTTGCCATTTATAGGGCCTCACTGTACACAAATTGTTTGCAGTCACTTTTTAAAAAAAAAAAGCCAAGTAATTTATTAGCTTTGAAGTACTTTTGAGATGTCCTGAGGATGTGTAAGATGCTATATAAATGCAAGTTCATTTATTCCTATCAGCACTGTGCATCCATGAGATCCCTGCTAAAATGAGTTGGTTTGGCTTGGCTTGATGGAAAATACATTGGAAAGGGTTCATCTGTGGGGCATTGTGCACTTAACTTCCATGAAAAAAGCAGCTGAAATGATATTGATGTCACCTGGCATTAATTGCCTCAGTCGATTATGCTTGAGCTTTTAGACCTCTGGGACACGTACTTCATGATTTTAGAGTGGTCAGTACTTGTGAAACTTGGTGTGGCAGGGTTAAACCACTGTCCTTGGGCATTTGCATTTGAATCCAGCTAAAATTGAGCTAAAGTAGTCTCTGGCTGTTGAGAGATCTTAATTGAAATTAGAGCTACTTTGCCATGGTTCCCAACAGACATGCGTCCACGACTCAGAACTACTTATAACTTGGGGGAAAAAATGTGCACATTTGATACTGGAATTTCATAATGGCTGTGCTAAAAGTGGAAATGTGCTTCTGGTGTAGACTTAAAGGCTGCCTAAGGTTGGAATTGAGTAGCATTTGAAATTTTTCTGTGTTTATCTTCCCCTTTTGAAGGTATTGACTTCTGTCTATGTAATATGATGGCGGTTTCCATGGCTAATAGCAGCTAACACCTTGCCACAATGGCCTTCAGTCATGTGTGACCCTTATTGGTGAGTGCTGGCAAGCTTTTCAACTTGGGGATATGGGAGGTGGAGTACAACTGATTCTGAACCTTCCCTCATCTTCCAATGAGCACTGTCTGACAAGGATAGCAATCTGGCGCAGGGAAGTAGGATTTGGTTTTCCCTTTACCAGTCTCAGGATGCAAAAGGTTGGTTTTACAAGCCTTGCTGCTGCCTCAAGTCACAATGAATAACTTGCCATAGACACGAGCTTAACCTGGCTCTTTGCAGGTTTACATGGCTTAATTCCAGACCACATAGTGCATTTACTCATTAAGCCATCAGTGTAAACCCTCACGTCAAGTTTTGTATCTACGCAGTTTGTATCTGACCTGCAGAGTACAAAAAGTAACTAAGTGATTCAGTAGAATAAATATATTCTGGGGACAAGCTTTTAAAATTCGGAATGGTATTTAAAAGACAAACAAAACTTGTCTTGCAACTTAGACCTGCACCCTCACCATAAATTACTGAGTTAAACATACATTTTCAGAAGGCAGTGGTTAAAATATGCATTTCCAGAAGGTAATGCTGTACTGCAAAAGAGTAGCATAGAACAATAAAAAGACTAAAATTGGTCAGGGTATGCAATTTTAAAACTATCCATTACAGCATGCCTGTTGTAATAATGCTTTTTTTTTATTTATATGTGTGTGTGTGTGTGTATAATATATATATATATATATATATTTAAATGCCACTGACCTGTGATGGTTAGTTGTGGTTGCAGTCATGGGGGTGAAGTGAACCAGAAAGTGCTATTTTCATTAGAATAGTGGTGGTCTCCGGGCATGCCAAAGTATCAACGCACTGCACTTATTTTTATTATGTTTGAAGGAATAACTTCAGGACAGTTTTATAAAGGCATCTGGTACCTGCCCATGTCTTAAAATGCCACACCAGCTTCTATTAAATGTGATAGTCTGGGTCAGCTAGCAGCCATAGCAATGGCTGTGTAATCTGAAACAAGTAGAACCTATCGACAGACCATAGCATGAGATCGCATCTGAACCGGTCACCTAGCACTGCCTGGTATTATTTCATAGATTGTACAGCAGAGAAACAAGCTATTTTGCCCAACAGGTCTATGCTGATGATTCTGCTCCACACATGGATATCTTGTGCCATTGTGAGTACTTGACAGAGAGCAGTTGAAATAATAACCAAGGGCACAGTGTGATTTGCTCATGTAATGATTTCATGGCATAAAGTCAATATGAGATAGCAGAAGTATTCTATAATGGGCATACTTTACTCCTTGTGATTTAGGTGGCCAAATTTTTGTGTAATATTTTCCTTACTTAATTTCTTTATGTGGAGAGTTGTTAGAGTGTACAATGCTCTGCCACAGGGAGTTGAGGCAGATACCGTTGCATCTGTTAAAAGAAGAACAGATAAATGTTTGAAGCAGAGGAATATGCAGGATTGGATTTATGCCCCACTCTGATTTAGCACATAATCTAGGTTGATACATCAGTGCAGTAGGGAGCGAGTGCTGAATGGTTTGAAGTGACCTCTTTCACATAAGATGTTAAACCGAGGCCCTGTCTGCCTATTCAGGTGGATGTATAAGTTTCTGTTGCACTTTCAAAGAAGAGTGGAGAGTTCTCATTGCGTCTTGGTCAATGTTTATTCCTCTACTAATACAAAATAGATTAATTGGTCATTTGCCTTATTGCTGTTCATGGGATATTTATATATATATATATATTTATTTATTTAGAGATACAGCACTGAAACAGGCCCTTCAGCCCACCGAGTCTGTGCCGACCAACAACCACACATTTATACTAATTCTCCATTAATCCCATATTCCCTACCACATCCCCACCATTCTCCTACCACCTACCTACACTAGAGGCAATTTTACAATGGCCAATTTACCTATCAACGTGCAAGTCTTTGGCTGTGGGAGAAAACCGGAGCACCCGGCGGAAACCCATGCGTTCACAGAGAGAACTTGCAAACTCTGCACAGGCAGTACCCAGAACTGAACCTGGGTCGCTGGAGCTGAGAGGCTGCGGTGCTAACCACTGCGCCACTGTGCCGCCCAATTGCACTAAGGAAATTGGCTTCTGGGTTTACCTATAAATGAACAATGACTGCATTTCAAATGTAACTTGCTGGCTATAATGTGTTTTGAGATACCCTCAGGGATGTGAAAAACAATGGCCTGGATTCTGCAAGGGCAGCAGGGGGTTGTGGTGTGGGGTTAATGATGAACTGTCAGTGTTTACCATCGTAACCCCTCTAAAACTGACTGCAACGTCAGGATATAGTGCAAGCACAGATTATGCAGAAATCCTGAAATTGTGGTCTATCAATTCACTGCTCTGCCACTGGCTGCACTGTCTCAGTCAACCCCCACCCAAGCCAGCCATCATTGAAATCAGTTCATCTGGCGAGTGCTTCCACTTTTCTGCTCTCGCATTGCTGTTAGAAACCCCATAAAATGTTACAGCTTGTTCAATCAGGTGTAACTGGGTTTTTAAACAGCAATCTGAGTAATAACGATTGCTGAACAATAGATCTGGCCCTGAAAAAATTATTTTATTTTTGTGGAGTATAGTTAAATGTCACCATTAAGATTACGTACCATATTGAACTAATTTTTAATTTTTTTTAAAACCAGTTTTATTCATGATATTTCAGCTTCTACCTTCATCCCATGTGTATGTCCCAATCTTTACTTTTGCTGTGTAAAATTATTACAAAGTGATTTGATTTTGGTGCTTTTCATTTCCTTTTTGGCTGTCTGAGAATTCTTTTAATGTGATTGGCTGCTTGGATAGCCTGATAATGTCACTGCAACTCCACGCTGAGAATCCTGTTAAAGAACACTGCAATCCACTGCATGGAGAAAGGAAGGTGAAGTTTGACCGCAGAGAGCGCTAAATCTGAGTGAGACTTTCCTCAAGGTCAGCGGTGAGTGGCCTTGCTTCACTGCTGACTGCAAAATCCAGGTCACTGTATAATGTTGGTCTTGTTATGGGAAGAGAGCAAGCCAGTGGGTTGAATTCTGGATTACTCAACAACGGTGTCAATACAGATATGATGTATCAAATGGCCTCCTGTGCACTAGCTTCTTGTGGAAACTTGCTGTATTTAATGTTAGACCATTGCAAAGATGATTACTGTAAAGTACCTCCCATAACATTTAAATATTAATCACACTCATGCTTAAATTGGATTTACTTGCTTTTTTACACTTAATTGAGCAAGAAATAGTAGCTGGGGTTTAAGTTGGTGAAAATTTTGAAAGAAAATATATGTGGATATCTTTTTTAAAAAAATTGCTAAAAACTATTGCCTGTTTCTGTAGTTATTACGTAACCTCCATAACGTCACAATGATTTCCATCCAATGTAACACATTTTTAAGCGTCGTTTCTTCAACTCCGAAACCTGCAGTTTGACTGTCACTCTTAAGGAATCAAATGCACACAAGCGGCTGAATTTAGGCAGTGGGGCTCGATAAGGGCGCCGTTCCCATCCGTCATGTGGCGGCCGCCCCACTGTGATCACGCGGTGGGTGGCCATTTTGCATATTGGAGACACAGGCCCCTTGCCCCAAATCATGTGGTGGCGGCGAAGGGATGAGAGTCACCGATTATGGCGTCAGATGAGACTGTGGAGCAGGTGCTGGTGCCATTATAAAACACTGCCAGCCCTGCATTCACTCCTGCCTTGGATTCATTGGCAGCTAGGTGCAGCTTTAAACATAGCATGGCTGGTTCCTGGATGCCCAAACCCCAAGGAGGGCAAAAAATGATGACTGTGACAAGACAAAGGGTGTCTCCATGGTTCACTGATGCCTCCTTGCAGTTTCTCATCCAGGCTGCCAGAGAAAGGCAGGAGGTTCTTTTCCCCAGTGATGGCAATCACTGCCTGACCAAGCAAGCCTAGGTGGAGATCGCAGAGGAAGTTGGCAGCTGTGGGGCCACCCAACGCAACTGGGTCCAGTGCAAGAAGCGGGTCGGCGACCTCCTGCAGTCTGCCAAGATGAGTGCTCCATACCGCTTGCTTTTTTTGGGGAGGATTGTAGGTGACTACGTGGGAGGATACGCAACATGGTGAGGGTGGCACAGTTATGGTGTTGGCAGTGGGGCAAGATTAGTATCTCATCCTAACAGATGCAGGGCTGCAACTCAGCAACCGGCCACCATCCTGTGTGGCTCACGCCCATTAACTTCCCCGTCAGCATGAGATATCTCTGATCCCCGAGTAGAGGGACAAGGGTCTGACACTTGCAGAAATGTCATGTTCATCTCTTTGCCAATCTCCACTATTTCCATCTTTTCTCTTGCTGGCCAAGAGGACTCACAATAGGAGGGAGCCGGCCCAGGCTGGTGGAGGAGTCCCTGATTTTGAGTCTCCTCAGCACCACCGTGGTAGAGGCCTTGGAACTGGTGGGGTCTCTGGGTGGCCATGCAGTTTCAGACAGGGAGACTGGAACATAGGAACAGGAGTAGGCCATTCAGCCTGTCAAGCCTGCTCTGCCATTCAGTTAGATCATGGCTGATCATCTACCTCAACACCATTTTCCTGAGCTATCTCCATTTCCCTTGATGTCATTTGTCTCCAAAAAATCTGTCGATTTCTGTCTTGAACATGCTCGATGATTGGAGTCCCTGTGCAAGAGAGTGAGGATTGGCTTCCATCGACACAGTAATTAATTATAGTGAATCACATCATGCATGGTTGACGTGACTAGATCTGCACAACCTAACCCGCACTAGTTTTTGCGTTCTCATGCAGGTCATATGCAGGAGCCTGCAGCCATGGGGACAGTTGTCTACTTCTAAGGAGGAGGAGGACCACTCAGCAGATGCACCATCCCATGACTCTTTTGCACCCTCCACCAGCACAGATCCGTTCACCTGGGGTCTCTGCTCAACTTTAGAATCAGGCTCTCAAGCTGGTAAGAGCACCACAAACGAGCCTGAGCAGCTGGCAGAAACAGCCAAGGCCACTCATATTCAGAGGACTGTAGGTGGTCAGGCTACCATGCTGAGCCCCAGGCTGATGGCGAGCCTCGACAGCACAGGGCATGCTGGAGTTGCAGAGAGTGGTATGGCAACATACGGCAGAGATGCCTTGTGCGGCCATGAAGCGGACGCTGAAGGAGTCCGTCCATGCCATGAGTGCTGCCATGTCTCAGGCGTGTGAGTGCATGGCTTCATCCATCGAGAGGTTGGCGACCCTCATGGAGAGCCAGATTTCACAGATGCATGCAGACCTGTTAGCATTGCCTTGTCCATGAGCTCAATGCAGCAGTGACAAGGCGAGAGAAGGAACAGGAGCCGAGAGACTTCTCCCACTCCTCCTCCCCTGGTGAGCAGGGAGGTTCAGGTGAACCTTCAAAGGGAGGAGGTGAGGCTGCCCATTGCATCTCTGGTCTTCCCTCAGGACACTCCAAGTGTGGACAGCAGCTCCACAGCCTAGCTCCAGCAGCCACGATACCTGAGGAGAGACCTGCACCAGTGCAGGACACCCTCAGGCAGCTTGAGCTTTCCAGGCCTCAGGCAGTCAGAGGACACCTGCCAAAGTCATACAGGCCAAGGGGCAGCCTGCCTCCAGCTCAGTTGCTGTTGCCGGGATCACACTGCATCGGAGCACCCGCAAGTATTAAGCAAACCACCCAGTTACATTTTGGAAATCACAGGTGCAGGTAATATGTAATGTCATCATCACTTAAAAGTTCTTTTGTGCAACTCATTAGCCATCATTGTCTGAATGCCATGTTCCATTATGGCTGAATTATAAGCTGCTGCCTCCTTTCTTTCCCCCTGAGTGCAGAGTTACCATAGTCCTCATTAATGTATGTTCTCCCATGGGCTCTGGCGTGCATTGTAGCTGGTTACAAGTCCAAGAACACAAATGTAAAGGAGGGGACTGAATTCATGCCTAAAGTTGAGTGTTTATTGCATTCTCATTGAGTGGACATCAGGGTTGCTGGAAACGGGTAATTAAGAGGTTGTCTCTTACCTCCTTTGCGTGTCGCTCAACCTGTCTGGCCTTCAGCACAATAGAACCATAGAAATATTATGGCACAGAAGGAGGCCATTCAGCTCACCATGTCTGCGCTGGCTGAAAAAACTAGCCGTCCAATCTAATCCCACCTTCCAGCACCTGGTCCATAGCCTTGCAGGTTATAGCACTTCAGGTGCATGTCCAGGTACCTTTTTAAATGAGTTGAGGATTTCTGCCTCCACCACCATTCCTGGCAGTGAATTCCAGGCACCCACCACCTGGGTGACAGAGTTTTTCCTCATGTCCCCTCTAATCCATCTACCAATCACCTTAAATCTGTGCCCCCGGTAATTGACATCTCCACTCGGGGAAACCGGTCCTTCCTGTCTGCTCTATCTGGGCCCCTCATAACTTTGTACACCTCAATTAAGTCACCCCTTATCCTCCTGTGTTCTAAGGAAAACAACCCGAGCCGATCCAATCTTTCCTCATAGCTGCAACTTTCAAGCCCTGGCAACATTCTTTTAAATCTCCTCTGTTCTTTTTCCAGAGCAATTATGTCCTTCCTGTAATGTGGTGACCAGAACTGTGTACACACTCCAGCTGTGGCCCAACCATCGTTTTATACAGTTCCAGCATTACACCCCTGCTTTTGTATTCTATACCTGGGCCATACACCACCTTCACCACTCTGTCTACCTGTCCTGCCATCTTCAGGGACCTGTGGACATGCACTCCAAGGTTTCTCACTTCCTCTACCCTCTTAATATCCTCCCATTTATTGTGTATTGCCTCGCTTTGTTTCCCTCCCTAGATGCATTACATCACAGTTCTCTGGATTGAATTCCATTTGCCACTTTTCTGCCCACCCAACCAAACTATTGATATCATTCTGGAGTCTACAGCTATCCTCTTCACTATCAACTACACGGCCAATTTTTGTGTCATCTGCAAATTTCCCAATCATGCCGCCCACATTTAAGTCTAGAATCATTATTATATACCAGAAACAGCGAGGGGTCCAACACTGAGTCCTGTGGAATGCCATTGGAAACTGCTTTCCATTCGCAAAAACATCCGTCGACTACTACCCTTTGTTTCGTGTCCCTGAGCCAATTTTGTATCCTACCTGCCACATTCCCTTGTATCCCATGGGCTTTCATTTTACTGACCAGTCTGCCTTGTGGGATCTTGTCAAATACTTCCTTAAAATCCCTGTAGACCACATCCAATGCACTACCCCCATCAATCTCCTTGTTACTTCCTCAAACAATTCAATGAAGTTCGTAGGAATGACCTTCCCTTAACAAATCCATGCTAACTATCCCTGATGAAGCCATGCCTTTCTAATGACTGTTTATCCTGTCTCTCAGAATTGATTCTAATAATTTACCCACCACTGATGTCAGACTGACCGGTCTTTGATTATTTGGCCTATCCCTCACACCCTTTTTAAACAATGGTATAATGTTCGCAGACCTCCAATCCTCTGGCATCTCGCCCGTATCCAGTGAGGGTTTGAAGATGATCCTCAGCACATCCGTTGTTTTCTCCCTGGCTTCCTTTAACAACCTGGGATGCAAACCATCCGGCCCTGGCGATTTATGCACTTTCAAGGATTTCAGACCCTCTAGTACTCCCTTTTCTCATGCTTATTGTATCTAATATTTCACACTTCTCTTTAACTACAATGTCTGCATGAACCCTCTCCTTTGTGAGGACAGAAGCAAAAACTCATTAAGAACATTGCCCGCATCTTCTGTATCCATGCATAAGTTCCCTTGTACATCTCTGATAGGCCCTACCCTTTCCTTAGTTATCATCTTGCTCTTAATGTACTGATAAAACATCTTTGGATTTTCCTTGATTTTATCTGCCAATAATTTTTCATGTCCTCTCTTTGCTTTTCTAATTTCCTTTTGTACTTCACCCCTGCACTTTCTATACTCCTCTAGGCTTTCTAAAGTATTATGTATTTTGTGATCGTCATAAGTTATCTTTTTCTGCTTTAACTTACCCTGTATGCTTCTAGATAACCATGGGGCTGTAGATTTGGCTGTACCACCCTTTATCTTTGTGGGGACATTCCTACACTTTGCCTATAGAATCTCACCTTTAAATGTCTCCCACTGGTTTGCCGTTGATTTTCCTTCAAGTAGCTGTACCCAGTCCACTTTTGCCAGGTCACCTCTCAGTTTCGTCAATTTGCCTCCCCCCCCCCCCCCCCCCCCATTTAGAACTTTTACTCCTGTTTTATCTTTGTCCTTTTCCATGATTATGTTAAAACTAACTGTATTATGGTCACTATCTGCAAAATGGTCGTCCACTGCTGCTTCATCCACTTGCCCAGCTTCATTACCAAAGACTAAATCTAGAATTGCACCCCCTCTCTTTGGGCTTGTTACATACTGGCTAAAAAAGTTCTCTTGAATGCGGTTCCGGGATTTTGTGTCTGCTGTGCCCTTCACACTGTTTGTATCCCAGTTGATGGTAGGGTAGTTGAAATCTCCAACCATTATTGTCTTATAGTTTTTGCACTCAGAAATCTGCCTACATATTCTTCTATCTCCTTCTCACTATTTGAGGGTCTATAGTACACTCCTGGTAGTGTGGCTGCCCCTTTTTTTTCCTGAGCTCCACCCATATGGCCTCGTTTGATGATTCACTTAGCATATCATCGCTCCTCAAATCTGTTATTGATTCCTTAACCAATAATGCTACACCTCCTTTTTATCCCCCTCTCTATCCCGCCTGAAAACTCTATATCCAGGGATGCTGAGCTGCCATTCTTGCCCCTCTTTTCGCCAAGTTTCCGTTATAGCAATGATATCGTGTTGCCATGTGTCTATCTGTGCCCTCAGTTCATCGGCTTTATTTACTATACTCCTTGCATTTAAATAGATATTGTTTAACACTGGCAATTTCCTGTGCTGCACACTTTTTAACCTTTGCTTCTTCTGTCTTTCAGAGTCACTGGCTAATTTTCTGCATCCCGTTCCCTGCCCTGAAATTGTCCTATCTGAAACTGCCCTCAGGTTCCCATCCCCCTGCCAAACTAGTTTAAACCATCCCCAACAGCACTTGCAAACCTTCCTGCAAGGATATTTGTTCCAGTCCTGTACAGGTGTAGACCGTATGGCTTGTATGGGTCCCACCTTCCCCAGAACTGGTCCCAATGCCCCAGAAATCTGAAGCCCTCCCTCCTGCACCATCTGCCCAGCCACGCATTCATCTGGTGTATTCTCCTATTTCTGTACTCACTAGCACGTGGCCTTGGGAGTAATCTGGAGATTACTACCTTTTGAGTTCCTGCTTGTTAATCTCTTTGCTAACTCCCTAAACTCAGACTGCAGGACCTTATCCCCCTTTTTTTTCCTATATCGTTGGTACCAATGTGGACTGGGACCTCTGGCTGTGCATCCTCACCCTCAAGAATGCTCTGTAGCCTCTTAGTGATGTCCATGACCCTTGCACCAGTGAGGCAACATACCATCTGGAATCATGTCTGCGACCACAGAAACGCCTATCTGTTCCCCTGACTATCAACATCCTGAGGGTTACCATTGACCAGAAACTGAACTGGAGTAGCTATATAAATACTGCGGCTACAAGAGCAGGTCAGAGGCTAGGAATCCTGCGGCGACTAACTCACCTCTTGACTCCCCAGAGCCTGTCCACCATCTACAAGGCATACGTCTGGAGTGCGATGGAATGCTCTCCACTTGCCTGGATGAGTACAGCTCCAACAATACTCAAGAAGCTTGACACCATCGAGGAGAAAGCAGCCCGCTTGATTGGCACCCGGTCCACAAACATTCACTCCCTCTACCACTGGTGCACAGTGGCAGCAGTGTGTACCATCTCCGAGATGCACTGCAGCAACGCACTAAGGCTACTCAAGCAGCACCTTTCAAACCCACAACCTCTACCAGTTAGAAGGACATCGGCAGCATATGCGTGAGAATACCACCACCTGCAAGTTCCCCTCCAAGCCACAAACCATCCTGTCTGAGAACTGTATCGCCATTCCTTCACTGTTGCTGGGCCAAAATCCAGTAACTCCTCTCCAAATAGCACTGTGGGTGTACCTAACCCCCTTGGAATGCAGCGGTTCAAGAAGGCAGCGGTTCAAGAAGGCAGCTCACCACCACCTTTTCATGGGCGATTAGGCATGGGCAATAAATGCTGGCCTAGTCAGCAACGCCCACATCCCATGAAACAAATAAAAAACTATTGAATCACCTACCACTATTGCACTCTTGGATTTTCTCCTCCCTCCCTGCACAGCTGAGCCATCCATGATGCTCTAGTCATGACTCTCGCTGTAATCTCCAAAGGAACCCTCTCTCCCATCGGACTCAGAACTGGCAGCCTTCCAAGGACTCCTGCACTACCTTCCTTGACCATCTTGTCTGTCTGGCAGCCACCCAGTCCTCCTCTGCCTGTTCTCTCTTAAGCTCTGGGGTGACTGCCTCCTGAAACGTGCTATCCACATAGCTCTCTGCCTCGCGGATGTGCCACAGTGACTCCAGCCGCCGCTCGAGTTCCGAAACCTGGAGCTCAAGCTTCTGCAGCCGGTGACGCTTCCTGCAGATGTGTTTGTCAAGGACACATAGTGCACATTCCACTCAGCCAAGCTGCCCTGCCATCACTTCGCTTTACAAAAAAATTATTGCTAATGTAGTAAGTAGAATAACCTCTCAGTTATTTGCCAATCAGCTTCTTCCCCTGTACTGTGGAGGCTGAAAAGAAAGATTGCAAAGAGCACTTCCTTCCCCTAGTCAGTAAAATCCTCACACACAACTCACAGCCTCACACTCTGTCCAAACAGTGCTTTCTAATTCTTAATTACTAATAAATAATACTAACTAAAACCTTAGCAGAATCAACCCTACCACTTGCAAGGTAGCTATTTGAGGGTTTAAAAAAAAATTTTTTTTTTTCCCTGATTTTTTTTTAAAGCTATTTACAGGTCATAACAGCTGTTACTTACCAACCAATCAGCTTACAGATTTCCCGTGATGTCACTTAGTTTTGTTTTATTTTTCAAACTCAGTGCGCGGGGAGCCACAGCCTGCCACTCCACTCTTCAGGTAGGTGTAGACCTCGAGCCCCGGTCTTGATTTATAGCTCCCCCTCCGGGCCCATTTCCTCACAGGTCCGCCAACTGCTGCTCCAGTCTCCCAGATAGGTAGCACCACGTCTTCAACATCCATTGCTGCTTGCCCCTGTCCCTTCTCTGCATCCTCCTCGTCAGTGGATGAATGCCCCTCAGTCATTTCATCGTCATGTAAAGCCTCCCCCCTCTGCTAGATTGTGCAGAGCACAACAGACCACACCATATTATGCGAGACCCTCGTTTGTGCAAATTGCATGGCTCCACCAGATCGACTGAGGCAGCGGAATCTCATCTTCAGTGGTCTGCTCGATGGCCGCTTGAGTGAAGGCGTGGCAATTGTACCTTTCGCCGCTGCATTCCTGGGTTCCTCACAGGCATGAGAAACCAAGTCTTCAATGGATACCACTTGTCCCCGAAAATCCATCCCTGAAGATGAACAGGGGGCCTGAAAAGCTGAGATACTTGGGACTTTCGAAGTATGTTGGCATCTTGGCTGCTTCCTGGGAAAGCCTGCAGGAAAAGCTTTTAATGTTCGCAGACCAGTTGAAAGCTGATTGAATGGAAGCCCTTCCTGTTGATGAAGCTGGCAGGCTGGTCTGTGGGAGCCTTGATGGACACATGCGTGCAATCAATCACACCTTGCATCCGGGAGAATACAGCGATGGCCCTTTCGACCTGACTGTCATTGTGTGTCTGATAGCCCATGTTGTCACTGGCCCTCTTGAATAGGGCATTGGTCACCACCTTGATGCAGCAGCAGGCTGCTGCCTGTGAAATCTCACATGTCCCCGGTGGATCCCTGGAAAGATCCAGAGATGTAGAAATTTAGTGCCACGGTGATCTTCAGGGCCTCTGGGAAGGGGTGAACCCTAAATCCCATAGGTCACAACTCATCCTGCAGCAGGGCGCATAAGTCGATGACGGCCTCCCTAGAGAGCCGTAGTTTTCGTTGACAATGGTGCTCAGAGATTTGGAGGTAGCAGATCAGAGTCCACTTTCTGGCAAACATGGGCCCTTCTTAGCCTGGCTGGCAGCAGTTGTTCTCGTCGTGGAGTTTCACAGACAGGTGCAGCTGTGTCTTGGCCTTCCCTCCATCGGAGACTGCATCATGCTACGGGGGTCCAAAAATACAGGGTGCAGGAGACCCATGGAGGGACCCCTTGCAGATCACTTCCACACCCACGCTAAACCCTTGCAGAGCCTCTGAGACCCCGCGTCCCCTTGCCGAGCCCATAGCAACACAGTCCGACAATGGTCTCCGAACCCCCCTCTTTGCCTATGCAGCAAAGCACAGGACTGTTTCCCCATTGCGGCAATATAGCCTTTTGCCTCCCTGTCGTCAGGTTTTAATGGTCGTGAACCCGAAAGCACGAGTGCCATGTGCCATTCATGAAATTGAGTGCATATTGTTAAATTGCAATTAATTATATTTAAATGCATTTAAAAGAACAGTTTAGCAATTCAAAATAGATCCCCATTGGGTAAGGGAGTAAATACCACCATGGTCCTTTCAAAATCTAGAACTGACGTCGTGACGTTAGATTTCCGGGCAGACTGCTACAATGCAATTCTGTGTCCCTACAAGCCACCATACCCACCTTAAATGGCTGCATTAAATTCTGCCCAAGCTTTGCAGATTCTTTCAAAAATTCTACTTTATGACTTTTTTTTTGAATAAGTACAACCAATTGCATTCTAAAGTTATTATTTGTGTTAACTAACGGACTGGTATTCGCTGAGATATGAATTGCTTCCATTCTTTCACTGTGTCCATTGCTAGGTGGTAAGTTGATTCAATTGGTAGCACACTCTCCTCTGAATCAGACAGCTATGAGTTAACGCCCCACTCCAGGAATCTCGGCTGATACTACTGAGGGCATGCTGCATTGTTGGAGGTGCCATCTTTTGTTTGAGTTGTTAACTGAGTTGCATTCTGCCTCTTGAGATGAATGTAAAAGGTCCTGTGTCACAATTTGAAGAAGGGCATGAATGTACTGGTCAGCATTCCACCAAAAAAATGTAATTTATCTGATGGCTGCATAGAATCATAGAAAGTTTAGGCACAGAAAGAGGCCACTTGACCCATCCACCTATTCTAATCCCACCTTCCAGCATTTGGTCCGTAGCCCTGCAGATTACGTCACTAGAGGTGCATATCCAGACTCCTTTTGAATGAGTTGAGGGTCCCTGCCTCAACTACTCTTTCTGGAAGTGAGTTCCAGACCCCCATCACCCTCTGGGTGAAAAAGTTTTTCCTCATCTCCCCTCTAATTTTTCTACCAATCACTTTAAATTTATGCACCCCCGTCACTGACCCTCTGCTAAAGTGAATAGACCCTTCAACTCCACTCTATCCAGGCCCCTCAAAATTTTGTACATTTAAATCAGATCTCCACTCAGTCTTCCCTGTTCCAAGGAGAACAACCCCAGCCTATCTAATCTTTCCTCATAACTGCATTTTTTCAGTCCTGGCAACATCCTCGTAAATCTCCTCTGTGCCCTCTCTAATGCAATTACATCCTTTCTGTAATGAGGTGACCAGAACTGCATACAGTACTCAAGTTGTGACCTAACCAATGAGTTCCAGCTTAACCTCCCTGCTCTTGTATTCTATATCTCAGCTACTAAAGGAAAGGATTCCAAATGCCTTCTTAACCACTTCATCGACCTGTCCTGATACCTTCAGGGATCCATGGACATTCACTCCTAGGTCCCTCACTTCCTCTACACATCGCAGTATTTTCACATTATTCGTGTATTCTTTTGTCTTGTTTGACCTCCACAAATGCGTCACCTCTCACTTCTCCAGGTTGAATTCCATTTTCCACTTCTCAGTCCATCTGACCGGACCATCAATATCTTCCTGCAGCCTATAGCTATCCTCCTCGCTAACTACCACACGGCCAATCTTTCTGTCATCTGCAAACTTCTTGATCACTCCCCCTACATTTGCGTCCAAATCGTTAATATATACCCCAAAAAGCAGGGGACCCAGTACTGAGCCCTGCGGAACGCTACCGGAAACAGCCCTCCAGTCACTAAAACAGCCGTCAACAATTATTCTTTGTTTCTTGCCACTGAGCCAATTCTGTATCCACCTTGCTGCATTTCCCTGGATCCTGTGGGATTTTATTTTTTTAACCAGTCTGCCATGTGGGACCTTGTCAAAAGCCTTGCTAAAATCCATGTAGACCACATCAACTGCACTACCCTCATCTGTCTTCCTTGTTACTACTTCAAAACATTTGATCAAGTTAGTCAGACAAGATCTTCCCTTAACAAATCCATGCTGACTATCCTTGATTAACTATGCCTTTCTAAGTGACAGTTTATCCTGTGTCTCAGAATAGATTCCAATAATTTGTCCACTACTGAGGTTAGACTGACTGGCCTGTAATTATTCAGTCTGTCCTTTGCTCCCTTTTTAAACAGAGGTACAACGTTAGCAGTTTTCCAATCCTCCGGCACCACACTTGTAACCAGTGAGTACTGGAAAATGATGGTCAGACCTTCTGCTATTTCCTCTCTTGCTTCTTTTAACAGCCTAGGGTACATTTCATCTGGCCCTGGTGATTTATCAAATTTCAAGGATGCTAATCCCATTAATACTTACTTTCTCCTTATGTTTATCACATCCAATACTTCACACTCCTCCTCCTTAACTACAATATCTGCATTGTCCCCCTCTTTTGTGAAGACAGACGAAAGTATTCATAAAAGCCAAACCAACATCTTCCGTCCCGACACATAGGTTACCTTTTTGGTCTTTTATGGGCCCTACTGTCTCCTTAGTTATCCTCTTGCTCTTAATGCATTGATAAAACATCTTTGGGTTCACCTTGATTTTGCTTGCCAATATTCTTTCATGCCCTCTCTTTGCTTTACTAATTTCCTCTTTGATTTCACCCTTCCACTTTATATACTCCTCAGCTTTCGGTAGTATTGAGTTCTCAGTTTCGGACATAAGCTTTCCTTTTCTGCCTGATCTTACCCTGTAAGCTCCTTGACATCCAAGGGGCTCTAGATTTGGCCATCTCACCCTTTTACTTTGTGGGAACATGTTTGCTCTGAACCCTTTGAATCCCCCTTTTGAATACTCTGACACTGATTTACCTTCAAATAGCTGTTTCCAGTCCACTTTTGCTAACTCACTTTTCAGTTTAGTGAAATTGGCCTTGCTCCAATTGAGAACTCTAACTCCTGTTCTATCTCTGTCCTTTTCCATAATTATGTTAAAACTGACTAATTATGATCACTACCGCCAAAATGCTGCCCCACTGCCACTCCTTTCACCTGCCCATCTTCATTTCCTAAAACTAAGTCTAAAACTGCGTCCTCTCTTGTTGGGCTTGCTACATACTGGGCAAAAAGGTCCTCCTGAATGCACCTCAAGAATTCTGCTCCCTCAATTACTTTCACACTAAAACTATCCCAGTTAATATTGGGGTAGTTAAAATCCCCTACTATTACTGCCTTATTGTTCTTGCACTTCTCAGAGATTTGCCTACATATCTGCTCTTCTATCTCCCACTGACTGTTTGGGGGTCTATAGTACACTCCCAGCAGTGTGATTGCCCCTTTTTTGTTCCTTAGCTCAATCCATATGGCCTCATTTGATGAACCTTCCAACATAATACGGCGGCGCAGTGGTTAGCACCGCAGCCTCACAGCTCCAGGGACCCGGGTTCAATTCTGGGTACTGCCTGTGTGGAGTTTGCAAGTTCTCCCTGTGTCTGTGTGGGTTTTCGCCGGGTGCTCCGGTTTCCTCCCACCGCCAAAGACTTGCAGGTGATAGGTAAATTGGCCATTGTAAATTGCCCCGAGTGTAGGTAGGTGGTAGGGAATATGGGATTAAATGTAGGGTTAGTATAAATGGGTGGTTCTTGGTCGGCACAGACTCGTTGGGCCGAAGGGCCTGTTTCAGTGCTGTATCTCTAAATAAATCAAAATAAATAAATAATATCCCTCCTCACAGCTGTAATAGTTTCCTTGACCAAAATTGCCACTCCCCCTCCTTTCCTATCCCCCTCCCTTGCGTTTGAAAACTCTAACCAGGAACGTTGAGCTGTCATTCCTATCCCTGAAGCCATGTTTCTGTAATAGCTATGATATCATACTGCCACGTGTCTTATCTGTGCCCTCAGCTCATCTGCCTTATTTGCTATACTCCTTGCCTTGAGCACTGCCAAACTCTCATTTTATTTTCTAATCTTCGGTTCCTCTGTCTTCCAGACTTATCCATTAATTTTCTACCTTCTATTTTCATTTCTGATTTTGTCCCAACTGAGTCGACCCTCGGGTCCCCATCCCCCTGTTTAAACCTTCCCCAACAGCACGAGCAAAACGTGCAGCAAGGAACTCAGTCCTGGCTCTGCTCAGGTGCAACCCGTCTGGCCTGTCAACGTCCCATCTCCCCCAGAGCCAGTCCCAATGTCCCGGGAATCTAATGCCCTCCCTCCTGCACCATCATTCCAGCCTTATTCATCTGTCTTATTCTCCTATTTCTATACTCACTTGCGCGTGACGCTGGAAGTAATCCGGGCATTACTACGTTTGAGGTCCTGCTTGCTAATTTCTTACCCAGCTCCCTAAATTCTGACTGCAGGACCACATCCCTCTTTCTACCTAAATTGTTGGTTCCGATGTGGACCACGACTACTGGCTGTTCAGCCACCCCCTTCAGGATGCTCTGCAGCCGTTCTGCTGTGACATCCTTGATCCTGTCACCAGGGAGGCAACACACCATCCCGGATTCATGTCTAAATTATGTAAATTGACTACTGAGTTTGCCTGCAAAACATCACTATACTTCCAAAAAAAAGTACATCATTGTTTGGGAAGTGCTTTGGGACTTCCTGGACACAGGAAAGCATCATACAAATGCAGGTTTTTCTGAATCACCACATTGTGCAAACTTGGAATTCAGTTTAAGGTGCAAACCTGTGCGTGCATTCATTGCTATCAAACATCAAGAGCTGGTTCTTTATGGTTCTTGATGCTGAAAACATGCCCTGTTTTACTGCAGGTAGATTCTGTAACACCGGGAGCAGAAAACAATGGTGTACATAAAAACTTTTGTGTGCATACGTACTTGTTTCAAAGTTGCATTCTCTTTGTTTCTGATGGTTCCCAGTCATCAAGGAATATTTGGCAATGAACATAGAACATAACAGCGCAGTACAGGCCCTTCGGCCCTCGATCATTGGCTATCAACAGCGAACTCACACTGCCAACCTGTATAGGCTTTTTGGCCAGAATGAACTGGTAACTGGTGCTGCTGCAGATGTGTGTTTGTATTGGAGCTGGCATTGACACCACTTCCAGAGGCAATACAGGGAGCCAGCTCTTCACTTTGGTCTCAGTCCCTCCAGAATTGGTAGTGGTGGTTCCATTAGCATTGTACTGCTTTTATTGATGGCAATGCTGCAAGGCAAAATGCAACATCAGAAACCCGTCAGTCCAATTCAGAAAAAGTCTTAAGCAGTTTCACAAATCAGATTACACCAGAAATGGAATGCCCTGAAGTTTGTAATGAATAGTTTGTGTCTTCATCATGTCCATATGGGTCTATTTTGTGTGACTGCCATCATGATCTTTGGATCACATGAAAATTTAGATATGACTAGATTGAGTTACAATTGAAGTTGTGGGGGGGCGGGGTGGGGGGGCGGGTGGTGGAATGTGAATATTCAAGTTTAATTGCATTTTGTACTTATTGTGCTTTGATGTGTTGAGTTCTTGTGTGCAGGTTGAACTTTTTCCAAGTTAAATGATAAATTTTAAGAGAAAACCAGATTCTCCTAAGTTACCATTTCTACTGGGTGAACAATTGGAGATCATTCTAAAAGTGTATCGAACAAAGTTCCAGCTGCTGAAGGTAGTATAAGTTCTTTGGGGTGAAGAAAGATATTTCTGGTGTTGATTTTGCATTCAGAAGTCTCTTCAGGTGGTGTGATGTGACCTCTGATCAACCAGGCCATGGGAGTCACTACAATCTTGTTGGTTTTTCCAAAGGAAAAAAATACTTTGTTGTATAAACTGATGCTGAGCGAAGGTTGCTGAATAAATAGCCTACCTCCCCACTGACTCTTAAACAAGGCAACATGTGAAGTACTTTTTGCTACTTTTATTGTGTCTTGTCTGTGCAGCTTCTTGCAATGATGCAATGCACAACTTAGTATTTAGATTTCTCTGCATCAGTCTTCTTCCTTACTGTATGCATGCATGAAACACTGTGGACAACAGATTTTCTGTGAATGAGGACATTGTTTTTACCCTGGTGTGTTTTATGTTTGTCTCTTAGTTTGTTTGGAATTCCCAGAATTCTGTGGCCTTTGAAAGCCAACCCTCAAAAGGGGTCAGGAAGTTAAGTAAAGTTCCAGCTTTCTGGAGCATATGCTGGCCTCCTAAAACTTTCTGGGGGTTACAGTTCATTGTAGTTGAGGCAATAAAACTGCCATTTCTACTCTGCACATGTATTGATCAATAAGGTAAATTTCTGTTGTAAGGTGCAGCACACCTGTCTCTATTGTGGCATATGCTATGGCATTTAGAAAGAGCAAACCCCTTTAATGTAACAATTCAGTACTTTGTGAATTACGATTGAAACGAATAAATAAAAGATGCATCTTTGTATGTGTAGCAAATGATCGTGATATACATTCACAGCCTTCATGGAATTGTCTTGTATTTAGAATGTAGAGCATATGGGGCAAAGTGAACAGAGAAGATAATGAAGTGTGTGTATGTGTATACCATAGCCAAGGAACACTGTTTTCTCCAGTATTTCACCATGGAAAAGGCCTTCTTGCTGTTTGTCAAGACTTGGATATTCAGTGTGTGGTTTTAAAATGGGGAAAAAAATTGCACACAGAGTAAGCTCACTACTAATTACACTTATATTTCTCCAGCTTTGGAATTTTGAGCTGTGATTGCTGTACTAAATAATGTTAGACTTTTGAGTTGTTTTCAGATCTTTTTTAATACTGTAACAATGCAACTTCCAAAAGCAAACTGGAGCTCAGTTTACCTTGCCTACAAATCAGGCCAAGTTGTGGCTGAATGAGAAATTGAATTGCAAGAATGCACAACTTTTTTGATGCTCCTTTCCACGTCAAATTTCATCCTGTCTTCTGAAGTCACTGACAGCCCTAACAGTTGCTTGTCTCCGGGGCTATTGAGGTATGTTACTGGACGGCGAGTTTAATTGGGCTGTTTCACCATGCGAGAATCATAGTCAAGCCAGATCTTGTCCTCACTTGATGTGTATGCATGCCCACTTCCCAACAGGATGTTAGCAGAGTGGTAATGTTACTGGGCTACTAATCCAGAGGCCTGGCCTAATGCTGCAAAGACATGAGTTCAAACCCCACCATGGTAGCTGGGGGAATTCAAATTCAATTAATTAATATACCTGGAATAAAATGCTTGTCTCATCATGAAACCACTGGATTGTCATAAAAACTCATCTGGTTCACTGATCGCCTTTAGGGAAGGAAATCTGTCTTCCTTATCTGGTCTGGCCTACATGTGACTCCAGGCCCACACCAGTGTGGTTGACTCTTAACTGCTCTCTGAAATGACCTAGCAAGCTATTCCGTTGTAGGTGGCTCACCATCAGCTGCTCAAGGACAATCAGGGATGGGCATTAAATACTGGCCTTGTCAGTGACACTCACATCCCACAAATGAATTCAAAAAATGGGTCAATAGATGGTGATCAGGTGCATAACAACAACCTGTTATTAATTCTGCCCCCGCCGATAACTGATATTGAGGCCAATGTCAGTGTTGGTACAATCACCATGGTTGAAAATGTGAGGCTTCCTATAAATCAGGACTGGTTTGTGAGCTTCCTGGTTCTTGCATCTTAGTACCCTACCATTCAGGGTGTTAACCTGATGAGTCATTAGGAAAGTGAACATTCTTAAACTGTTAAGACGTTATATATTTTTAAATATATTTTGCCATCATGAGGGTAAACTCTCTAAATGTATAGAAGCTACTCAAAAATACTTGTTTTCGTCAACTTTGAAAAAAGGAAAAGTCAGCAACCAGAAGACTTTCCTAGAATCAGAAATGCAATCACCTTCTAACTTTGCATTTTAGTGCCAGGTTAGCCTGTCCCAGCTGCACTTGCTGTAAGTTAAGGTCAGATTTATACTTCCTTGGAATGGCTGAATCATAACAAATGGGAAAATTTTAATCTAAGTGAATCAATTCAAAGTAAGAGTGGTATGTTAGGAAAGCAAACTATTGTTTCAGAGCTGCAGTAGAGTGTATGTTGACAGATAACTTGTGTGTTCAGTATTTCATATTCCCATTTATAGTGACAACTCTATGTATGAAAAATAAATAAATAAGCAGCAACGTGAAAATTCTTGGAAGCATCATGTCAAGTTGGTAGCCAAGATGATTTCCACAAAATGGTGGCCTGTATGAGCAGTCGTTCAACAGAGAAAGTTGGCACGAATTAGACATCTGCAGACAGCTGTTACTTTAGAGTGATTGTGATTTTGGAAGAAGTCTGTTGCATGCAGTTTCTATTGCCAATTCTGCAACACCCCCCCCCCCCCCCCACCCCAGGTATAAACTGGGTAAATTCTGGAGAAAGGAGCTGGGTTATAGCCACCCAAGAAACATCACAGACTCGAAAAAGCAAGTCTGCCCTTTAAAACACATCACTCTTTGACTTTCATTCTCCCATTTTAGCATCGACTGCATTTTAAACATTGCTAATATTTTAACTCTTACTATGGCTGAAGGCACAGGATACTGCAAAGGCTATGGGCTCTGACAATATTACGGCAATAGTACTGAGGACTTGTGCTCCAGAGCTATCCACGCCCCTAGCCAAGCTGTACAGCTACAACACTGGCATCTACCCACCAATGTGGAAACTTGCCCAGGTATGTTCCGTACATAAAAAGCAGGATAATCCAACCTGGCCAGTTATCGCCCTCAGTCTACTCTCTATCGTTAGCAAAGTGATGGAAGGGGTCGTCGACAATGCTGTCAAGCGGCACTTGCTCAGCAATAACCTGCTCACTGACGCTCAGCTTGGGTTCCGCCAGGGCTGCTCAGCACCCGACCTCATTACAGCCTTTGTGCAAGCATGGACAAAAGAGCTGAACTCGAGAGCTGAGGTGAGTGACTGCCCTTGACATCAAGGCAGCATTTGACTGAGTATGGCATCAAGGAGCCCTAGCAAAACTGGAATCAATGGGAATCGGGGGGAAAACTCTCCGCTGGTTGGAGTCATACCTAGCACAAAGGAAGATGGTTGTACTTGTTGGAGGTCAATCATCTCAGTCCCAGGATGTCACTGCAGGAGTTCCTCAGGGTAATGTCCTAGGCCCAACCATCTTCAGCTACTTCATCAATGACCTTCCCTCCATCATAAGGTCAGAAATGGGGATGTTCACTGATCATTGCACAATGTTCGGCACCATTCGCAAATACTCAGATACTGAAGTAGCCGATGTCCAGACGCAGCAAGACCTGGACAACATCCAGGCTTGGGCTGATAAGTGGCAAATAATATTCGCGCCACACAAGTGCCAGACAATGACCATCTCAAATAAGAGAGAATCTAACCATCTTCCCTTGACATTCAACGGCATTAAAGTTGCTGAATCCCCCACCATCAACATCCTGGGGGCTACCATTGACCAGAAACTGAACTGGAGTAGCCCCATAAATACTGTAGCTACAAGAGCAGGTCAGAGGCTGGGAATTCTGTGACGAGTAACTCATCTCCTGTCTCCCCAATGCCTTTCCACTACCTACAAGGCACAAGTCAGGAGTGTGATGGCATATTCTCCGCTTGCCTGGATGGGTGCAGCTCCAACAACACTCAAGAAGCTTGACACCATCCAGGACAAAGCAGCCCGCTTCATTGGCACTCCCTCCACCACCAATTCACAGTGGCAGCAGTGTGTACTATCTACAAGATGCACTGTTGCAACTCATCAAGACTCCGTAGACAGCAGCTTCCAAACCTGCGACCTCTACCACCTAGAAGGACAAGGGCAGTGGATGCATGGGAACACCACCACCTGCAAGTTCCCCTCCAAGCCACACACCATCCTGACTTGGAACTATGTCGCTGTTCCTTCACTGTCACAGGGCTAGAATCCTGGTAATCCCTTCCTAATTGCACTGTTGGTGTACCTATACCCCAAGGACTTCAGCGGTTCAAGAAGGCAGCTCACCACCACCTTCTCGAGAGCAATTAGGGATGGGCAATAAATGTTGGCCTAGCCAGTGATGCCCACATCCCACGAATGAATAAAAAAAAACCGTACCTGACAAATTACTGTGAAGCATTTATCACTATTTAAATGAATAAGTTCTTCCTAATGGGGAAATGGTCCTATAATATGAATGGGGAAAATATTACCTTTGTAGTGTTGGCATCCATTACTAGACAGGAAAACACTGATCTACAATCAGAAGCACTGCGAATCTTATGTTCAAGGTAAAGGATGTCGATGCTGGGGATTCAAAACACTTTTCCCACCCAATAGAGCACTCCCAGTTTTAGCACATCATGGTCAGAAGCAGAAAACATCTTTTTACAGGTCCTTAGCATTTACAATATGTGTGTGACATCAGTACAAAATGGTTTCAATCTGGTAGTGGAGTGATTTTCCATCGAAAAAGGAGCTTCACTGCAGGGAGAGGTCAGGTCTGGGTTTATGTGAAACTTCTTGGTGAAACTGCTTTGCATCATGGCTAGTGTACTGTAAGTAAGCCAACATTTTTGTCACTGTCCTACTTTAGAATCATGCTGCGTAAGCATGAATTTTTCCACTTCCCACATTAATTATCCTTATGGACTGTGCTGCCACTTCAGTACTAACTGGTGCCAAATTATTGGCCACTTTGTGTTCTGGCCACAAGCCCATTTGCGACTGGATTAAGACTTCCTCAACTCATTACATGCAGAACTGTTTTCAGCCAGTGTAGAGAAAGGAGACTTTCATCCCCTGAGTTGGAACTGGAAGCAATCCAAAGAGACATTTCTGTGTAAAATGACTGAAGTTTTGTTCTAAAGTTGTGTTTCTGACATTTTAATTTCTCTAACAAGTTTGCTTAAAAAGCTAAGTTAAATCTTTGCTTGTCCAGTTTTTTTGATGGCCTCATGGGAAAGGCACCATCTGGCGCACCACTAAGCCATTGAGACCAGAAGGGCACTGATTTGATCATCAGTCTTTGGTGAGTTAACTGATCTCAGGTGATGCAGCAATAGATGTCCTTCAGTCGGCCACAGTGCCCTTGGCCGAAGGAAGGGAGCAATAACAGCATTCCCATTCCTGAGTGGCCACTGCTGTCAAGTTCATGTTTGCAGTAGAATTGGGCTTGGTTGTTGGACCCTGTACAGAGAACAAACTGCAGTGTCTGGGATCACACACTGAAGAATGGCCACTTAGGCAAGGCACTGGAGAAATGATCCACAGAGTCACAAACTGAGTCAACACATTTAGAGGAGATGGGTTAGAACATTGGAACAGTATATTCTTTCTTGTCTTAACCTGTGTTTTCTTTTCCTCTTTCGCTTTAGGTCAAGACGTAGTTTTCAAGTGCCTCGGTGAAGGGATACTTGAGAATGCATTTCAAGGATATAATGCTTGTATTTTTGCCTATGGACAGACAGGTAAGGTATACAGCATCTGATTTAGTAAATTTGAAGAGAGAAGTTGGTTTGAGACTAAATTGCATTAATCTTGATTGCTGAGATTGAATGACCATTTTCAAGATGCTTGTCATCCATTTATAATGGTTGGCTGTCAATCGTATAATTAAAAGGCACAGTTTCCATAGAATCTTAGTGTGCAGGAGGCTATTTGACCCACTTTTTATGTGCTAGTTCTTTGCTAGAGTAATCCAGAACTAATCCCACTACCCCATCTTTCTTCATAACCTTGAATCTTCGTCTACTTCAAATATTTAACCAAATTTCCCTTAGAGGTAATAGACTGTCTCAGTGGCTAAACATTCCATGCTGTAATAATCTGCTGCATAAAGACATTTCTCCTAACATCTCTTACTCTTAGTGGCAGTTTAAAATTGATTATACCTTGTCACCTCGACTGCTCAACCAGAGGAAATTATCTTATCCCATTCATTCTCTCAAAATATTTTTTCAAAAAAAAAGCTCCACTAATTCTCCTTATGGCCTTCTCTGCTGCAGTGGAAATATTTCTGGTATCTCAGAATTCTCCTCAACCATAGTTTCAAATCCCTGACATAATTCTGGTGAATTTATGCTGTATGCTCCCAGTATTTTAATGTACTTGCTATAATGGGGCACCTAAAACTGAATACAGAATTGTGTGCCCTAAGCAATGCTGTGTACAAATTTGTTACTACTTATTTAACTCTTGCACTTTGTGCCCCTATTTTTTGAAACCCATAACATTTGTTAACCTTTGTATTTATTTTGCACTCAAACTTGGAAGGAATTATTTGAACATCTTTGTTGTTTGTGTTCATCCACTCTTCAGCATCTCGCCATTAACTGTATACTCCCATCTTTGTGTTTCCTCCCGCAATGTATTGCCTCACATCTATTTGCATTAAACTGCTTCTGCGACCTTGTTGCTTATTCCAGCTGTCTATGTCTTCCTTATGTCTTTTTGCAGACCTCCTTGATCTTTGTCAGACCCCACCCCCCCCCCCCCCCCCCCGCCCACTCTGTGCTGTTAGGAAATTGGAGATTAATTTCTTTATCCCCATGTCCAAATAGAGAACAAAAGTAGACCCAGAACTGACTCATATAGTCTGGTGTAGCTGAACTGATATAGTGCTGTCCTTTTATGATTCATAACATTACAGAAGTATGTTTGTTTCTAAATATTGAAGCTTTGTGTAGTTATCTTTGCAGACTGAAATAATTTGGATCCCAATTGTTTTAAGAGACTCAGCTTTTACAGGTGCTGCTAATTTTTTATGCTAGATGAGCAGGGGCATTGTATTTGAATGTTGCGTTTCAAGATCAGAAGTTAAGTTTTGGAGATTAACAATGTTTATTAGCTCATCCAAAAAGACCTGTAGTCCCTCGTATTAGAAAATTCAACTGTTGCTCAAATGATTCCAGGTATTTTACCTCCACTGCTTTAATTTGGAACTCCTTTCCATATTATTACAACCAGGTGAAAAAGGGGTCTAGGGGTTCCCCTTTCAACCTTTTCCTGGTTTGACCGTAACAGGGTTTAATTTTAAAACACTGTGTTTTAAGCTTCCCCTCAGTGAATCCTTGTTCACTGCTCTCTAATTGTTTCTTTCTTTGGGCCTCCTTATCTCGAGAGACAATGGATACGCGCCTGGAGGTGGTCAGTGGTTTGTGAAGCAGCGCCTGGAGTGGCTATAAAGGCCAATTCTGGAGTGACAGGCTCTTCCACAGGTGCTGCAGAGAAATTTGTTTGTTGGGGCTGTTGCACAGTTGGCTCTCCCCTTGCGCCTCTGTCTTTTTTCCTGCCAACTACTAAGTCTCTTCGACTCGCCACAATTTAGCCCTGTCTTTATGGCTGCCCGCCAGCTCTGGCGAATGCTGGCAACTGACTCCCACGACTTGTGATCAATGTCACACGATTTCATGTCACGTTTGCAGACGTCTTTATAGCGGAGACATGGACGGCCGGTGGGTCTGATACCAGTGGCGAGCTCGCTGTACAATGTGTCTTTGGGGATCCTGCCATCTTCCATGCGGCTCACATGGCCAAGCCATCTCAAGCGCCGCTGACTCAGTAGTGTGTATAAGCTGGGGGTGTTGGCCGCTTCAAGGACTTCTGTGTTGGAGATATAGTCCTGCCACCTGATGCCAAGTATTCTCCGAAGGCAGCGAAGATGGAATGAATTGAGACGTCGCTCTTGGCTGGCATACGTTGTCCAGGCCTCGCTGCCGTAGAGCAAGGTACTGAGGACACAGGCCTGATACACTCGGACTTTTGTGTACAATCTCCAATTGTAATGGCAAAGAAATCAACCAAGCAGGTTTTCTTCGACTTAAACAAGAAAGGTGTAAGTTTATTAACCTTAAAACTCTAATTTGGTTAAAACTACAAAAAAACGCAACACGACCACTCTACCACGCGCACACGATACACACACATGCAGGTAGAGACAGAAAAGGAGAAAGAATCAAGGGGAAATGTTTGAAGCAATAGCTGGAGTTCACTTACTGTCTTTTGAGTTCCATGTAAAGTCCTTGGTTGCAGTTAAATCTGCAACTCGTTGGGGCCCAGTACACTTTCAAACTTGCTTCGATGGTTTTCTGTCGTCAGTTGCAGTCTGCTTTTTGTGAGAGAGAGAGAGATGCTGTCTTCCCTCAAGATCAGTTGCAGTCTGACCTCAAACTGTTCTGTGAACACAATTCAAACCACACCTGAGCCAGCAGGCCAGTCATATGACTGGCTCCCCACCTGGATTGCTTGTGGATTCTTTCAGTCTCAGTAGGCATCCTCAGTAGGCGGTCTGGAACGCTAGCTTTCCATACACTCAACGTCTTTCGGTCAAACTCCATCTGGTTAATTGAACCAGGGAGCAGTTCCATTGTCTTCTCCAGGCAACTGTTTCCCAGAATGCAAATGAGCAGTATGTTTTCAGCCAATGCTGTGGTTTCTTTAAACAAGTCATCTTTTCAGTCCAAAAACAGTTTAAAATTAATGTTCCATATGAGGAAATTAATATGCTTCATTCTTGGCAGGTGTGGTTTGCAGCACAATATATATATCATTCTCTGTATGAAGAACTTCCTGACATCAGTCCTAAATGTCCCTTTTCCTCATTCAAACCTTGAGCTACTTACATGATTTTGTTTTAAGTAATGTTTTGATTCTTCATTTTGCATAACATTTATTAATTTGTATATACTCTGTAAGGTCAGGTTACAGTCATATATTAAGGTTGAAAAGCCGAAGTTTTTCCAGTCTCCTCTTGTGATTTCTGTCCTCTGCTGCTTGGGCTCCTCCCTGAACTGCCTCCATGACCCAGATGTCTCTGTATCTTTGTGACCAGATCTATGCATAGTACTTGAGCTGAGGTCAGACCAAAGCATTGTTGAGTTTGAGCAGGACATTCAATGACTTGTATTCTACTGTAATGATATAATTTAGTATTCTGTTTGCTTTGTTGATTGCTGCAGTGCAGTGGTTGGGCATGTGTGTCAAATTTGCTAAAATCCCTAGATCTCGTTCAATTACCCCATAGCTGTTGGCACCATTCGTGGAGTATGTGGGTTACCCATTTTTTCTTGTGTGCAGTTTCTTAGACTTGTCCTTCTTAAATTTCACATTTTGCTTACCGTACTTATTTTGTACGATTAATTTTGTGTCTCTTTGCTCGTAACTGACTGCCTTTCCTAGTTTGGTAGCTTCTGCAAATGTGTCCAGTTTGCCCCGAGTCCAGGAAGTCCTGGTTCATTTGGATATTGTGAAAGGGAAGTGGTAGGTAGATAAAGAAGATTGGGAATAACTTAATTGAGGTTCTAGCCAATACAATTTTCCCCTAGTTGGGCATTATAAATTCCCTCTTAAATAATGTTTTTAGACCCATGCTCGGGAAGCAGTGTGCACACTCCTGTCTGAACTAGTTAATGTGAAATTGGTTATATAAACAGATGCTTCAAGAATGGGTTTCAGCTTTCCCCATTCTTTTATTATGTTAAGTGCTTTGGGATATCCTGTGATCTTGAAAGGTGCCAAATAAATGTAAGTTATTTATTTATTTACATTCAGGTTCTGGAAAGTCTTTCTCAATGATGGGCAGTGTTGATGTACCAGGCCTTATACCTCGCCTTTGTGGTGCATTGTTTGGCAGAGTCTCCAAAGAGGAAAATGAATCTCACACATTTAAAGTAGAAGTGTCATATATGGAAATCTATAATGAAAAGGTCCGGGATCTCCTTGATCCAAAAGGGTGAGTACTAACTGAAATGTCTTTTTGTTTTAACCATTATCTTTGAGGAATTATGTATCCCATGGACTGGCTATTTTAGCATTTTACCTTACAATAAGGCTGAACAGTCAGTTATGTTTGCAGTAATGTTATTGAAATATTAACTGTGATAAAGCACATTAAGCTGAAAAGTGGTGACAGAAACATTGCTTTGCTGTGCTCTCCCTCTTCCATGCTTTTGGTTTACTTTCTAATTTTCCATCACTTTTTGCTTGCTTTCTTCTCGCTAATTTTTACTCTTAAGTTCTTTTTTCCCATTCCTTCCTGTTGTGAAAGCGGTTAGCTTCTTATGTTTTTGAATGATGTCAATGAGGAGCAGCCTTTAGATGAGAAATATGAGACGACCCAGGGAGATCCTTCGGGGACACTGAAGGTAACAGTCTGGGAGTGGGAAGAGAAGCCATTGCAGGTGATTCTCCGGCTATGTTTTTTGTTAATTCTTTTGGGGGATGCTGGCGTTGCTGGGTAATTAGATACATAAGAATGGAATCAGGCGAGTGAAACCCCACCCAGCTGGAGAAGCACTGGAGAATGTTGTGATCAATCATGTCAAAGGCTGCTGACCGATCGAGTAGGGTGAGGAGCAATAGTTTGCCTTTGTCACAGTCACATACATACTGGCGCCAGGCAGTTAATTATCCTAGCATAATGAAATCTAGCCAGGTTTCCCCCATACGGCCAAGGCGGGATTCCCCTTGCCTTTTTGGCCCAGCTTTGGGACCCCAGCCAGCTGCAGAAAATTCAGCCCTCGGTCTCTGAGCAGCTGATGGAAGTAAACAAAGCACGTACCTCAAATGCTCGTGTTTTGTGATGAAGGTCATGAGGAACAGACTGCAGTATATCAAAGGCTGGATGGTAGTAATGTGAGTGATCATGGGAAAGCTATCGCATCCCAAGTCCATTTGCCCAGAATGGGTGCTTGGGCGACATATATTCTAGAGGATCTAATGAATGGAGGGATGTAACACGAGTGGGACGTGCAGGAAAAACTGCTGGCATATTTATAAAATAGTTGAATGTTCAGGATGATGGCCAAGAAGTAAGGTCCATGGACTGGCAAACTTTGATGAAAGAATGGAGAGTAGGAAAGTGCAGTGCAAGTTCTGCTAGTGGGTCTGGAAGTGACTCACATCAGAAAACAATCACGTATTGGTAAAAGAGCCTCTGAGTGCGAGAGGAAGATCTCACAGTAGTAGTCCCAACAGACATAGAAGTACAAGTCGAGTCCATAGCTGGAATAGATTGCACGATGAAATGAAGGCTACAGGACAGTCACAGAACAGAACTAGAAACAGAACATACAAACATATGAATTAGGAGCAGGATTAGGCCACTCAACCCCTTGAGCCTGCTCCGCCATGCAATAAGATTATGGCTGATCTGATTGTAACCTCGACTCCACATTCTCGCCTACCTCCGATAACCTTTCACCCCCTTGCTTATCAAGAATCTATCTACCACTGCCTTAAAAATATTCAAAGACTCTGCATCCACCACCTTTTGAAGAGAGTTCCAAAGACTCACGACCCTCTGAGAGAAAAAAATTTCTCCTCATCTCTGAGTTAAATGAGCGACCCCTTATTTTTAAACAGTGACCCCTAGTTCTAAATTCTCCCACAAGAGGAAATTTCCTTTCCACATCCACTCTGTGAAGGCCCTTCAGGATCTTATATGTTTCAATCAAGTCGCCTCTTACTCTTCTAAACTCCAGGGGATACAAGCCGAGCCTGTCCAGCCTTTCCTCATAAGACAAACCCGCCCATTCTAGGTATTCGTCTAGTAAGCCTTCTCTGAACTGCTGAACTGCTTCCGACGCATTTACATCCTTCCTTAAATAAGGAGACCAATACTGTACACAATACTCCAGATGTAGTCTCATCAATGTCCTGTATAACTGAAGCATAACCTTCCTACTATTGTGGAGAGAGAAGCAAAGTTAACCAATGAAAAGTCACTGACCTGAAACGTTTACTTTGCTTCTTTCTCCACAAATGCTACCAGACCTGCTTAGTACTTCCAGCACTTTTTGGTTTTATTTTAGATTTCCAGCATCTGCAGTATTTTGCTTTTATTTATCTCCCTACTTTTGTGTTCAATTCCCCTCGCAATAAATGCTAACGTGCTATTCGCTTTCCCAATTAAATCTGTACTCGCATACCATCTTTTTGTGATTCATACACTGGCATACCTAGATCCCTCTGTATCTCAGAGCTCTGCAATCTCTCACCATTTAGGTAATATGCTTTTTTTATTCTTCCTGCCTGTTACGACCAGATGAGAAAGGTGTCTAGGGGTCCCTTTCAGCTGGTCTTAACATAACAGCGTTTAATTTTAAACGCACCGTGTTTTTAGCTCCACTTTGGTGAATCCTTGTTCAACGCTTTCCAATTATAAGGCAAAGAAACCAGCACAAACAGGCTTTCTTAGGTTTAAAGAAGAAAAGTTGAAATTTATTTAAACTTGTTGAACTTAAACTCTAATTTGGTTGACATCTACGGATACATGACACGCCCACACTAGCATGCATACGTGATACACACATGCAAATGGAGACAGAGAAGAGCTCACTGTAGAGTTCTTGATTGTAGGTAGATCTTGCTTTTTGTTGGGGCCCAGTATTTTTCTTAAACCATGTTCGCTGATTCAGAGGCTTGTGAGAAAGAGATGGGAGCAGGCAGGAGAGAGATCTTCTCAGTTCAGGAGCAAACAGGCACTCTCAGTTCAAACTATTCGTACAATTCAGAAAAACCTGTTGATCGAGGTCCATTGTGGGTTGAATGTGTCAGGGAATGGTCCTTTGTCCTTCCAATCACCATCTGTTAATATGCAAATGTCTTTTCCAGCCACGGCTCATCTGTTTAACAGGTCCTTTCTTCACTCCAGTAATAGTTTAAAATCAATGTGCCTCATTCTTGGCGGGTGGGGGCCTCGCATTACACTGCCAAAATGGACAATTTCACATTTTACCACATTATACTCCATTTCCCTATCTTTGTCCACTCACTTAACCTATCTATGTCCCTTTGTAGCCTCCTTATGCCCTCTTCACAACTTATTTTCCTACCTGTTTTTGTGACATCAGCAAATTTAGCAAACATACTTTCAGTCCCTTCATCCAAGTCATTTATATAAATTGTAAAAAGTTGAGGCC
Organism: Heterodontus francisci; assembly: GCF_036365525.1. Classification (NCBI taxonomy): domain Eukaryota; kingdom Metazoa; phylum Chordata; class Chondrichthyes; order Heterodontiformes; family Heterodontidae; genus Heterodontus; species Heterodontus francisci. The sequence continues at coordinate 40,028,419 of NC_090372.1, forward strand.
CCAGCACTGATCCCTGTGGCACACTACTCGTTACATCTTGCCAACCAGAAAATGACCCATTTATGCCTACTCTCTGTTTCCTGTTAGCTAGCCAATCTTCTATCCATGCCAATATATTATCCCCTACACAGTGAGCTTTTTATTATCTGCAATAACCTCTGATGTGGCACCTTATCAAATGCCTTCTGGAAATCCAAATAAGTACATCCCCCTTATCCACAGCACATGTTACTTCTTCAAAGAACTTCAATAAATTGGTTGAACATGATTTCCCTTTCACAAAACTATGTTGACTCTGTCTGATTACCGTGAATTTTTCTAAGTGCCCTGTTATAACCTCTTAAATAATAGCTTCCAGAGGAATTGTAATGCTTTGTATATAATTTGGGACTTTTTTGGATTTGATTTTCATTATTCATATTAACTAATTTTTGAAAAGAACTAAGTGATTGGTTGATACCTCTCCATTTTCTCTCAACTAGGGCATTTGTACAAATCTTGAGCTGAGAAATTAAAAATTTCAATTGGGATAATTATAACCGTAACTGAATTAATAAGAGAAAGCAGGTCAAGAGGTATTAATTAAATTAATAGTTCAAACTAGGTACCAACTGGATTGCGAAAGAGGGAAGAGAGTTTTTTAAATCATGGATGAGCAGCTATGGCCTGTTGCTTGCAATTCCTGCGCCATGTGGGACCTCCAGGGCACTTCACCTATCTTGCGCGACTACATGTGTCGGAAGTGTCCACAGCTGCATTAGCTCGAGCACAGAATTTCCGAGCTTGAAGGGCAGCTGGAGTCACTACGGAGCATCAGGGAACAGGAGAGCTTCCTGGATCGTACTTTGCAGAGCTGGTCACGCCATAGGCATTAAGAGTTCAGGATACCAGGTGGGTGGCCATTTGGAAGACCAGGGAGAGGCAGGAGGTACAGGAGTCTTAGGGGCGTGTGCCACTCTCAAACAGGTACTCAACATTAGAATTAGAACATTACAGCGCAGTACAGGCCCTTCGGCCCTCGATGTTGCGCCGACCTGTGAAACCATTAGAGACTGCTGGGAGTGATGATGCTTTGAAGCAGTGCAGTCCAGACCATGGCACCAATGGGCAAGGAGGAAGCAGCAAAGTTCAGAAATGCAGTTGTTATAGGGACAGATGGGCATTTCTGTAAGTGTCATTGGTGTGTTGCCTCCCTGGTGCCATGATCAAGGACATCACGGAAAGGGTGCAGGATATTCTACAGGGAGAAGGGAGTGAGCCAGAAGTTGTGGTACACTTGTTATCAATGACATATCAAGAGCGGGTATTGAGGTCCTATGGTAAGATTTTCAGGAGCTAGGGAGGAAGTTAAAGAGTAGGACCTCGAAGATAATAATATTTGGATTATTCCCAATGCCATGCGCTAGCAAGAGTTGAAATGGGAAAATAGGGAGGAACAATGCCTGGCTTGAAGTATGGTGCTGGAGGGAGAGCTTCAGATTCTTGGGGCATTGTGAACAGTTCTGGGGCAGAAAGCACCTATTCAAAAGGGATAGGTTGCATCTAAACAGGACTGGGACTAATGTCCTTGCAGGGAGATTCACTAGTGTGGTTCGGAAGGGTTTAAACTAAATTGGCAGGGGGGTGGGCACCAGCATATAGAAGTAGAAAAGGCTAATAAGGTGCATAATGTGAGTGTGTTGGACTGTACAGGAGAAGGGAATAGTTCCATATTAGATAGCAGCAGACTGAAGAACTACGAGGAATACAAAGACTGGATTACAATGCAGGTATGGAAACGTGCAAAGTGTGGTGAATAAAGTTGTTGAGCTAGAAGCAATATAGAAATATGATATTGTGGCAATAATGGAAACATGGCTTAAAATGGTGAGGACTGGGCACTTAATATGCAAGGCTATAAAGTGTTCAGAAAAGATAGAGATGGAAAAAAGGGAGGTGGGGTAGCAGCACTCATTAGGGGCGACATTGTAGAATGGAAAGAGGGGATGCTGTTGAGGGGGCAAGGATAGAATCCATTTGAGTTGAGAAGCAAAAAGAGTATGATCACGCTATGAGGTGTACTCTATAGGCCTTCAAATAGTGAAAGAGAGATAGAGGACCAAATCTACAGGCAAATCACAGATGTGCAAGAACGATCGAGAGGTGATATTGGGGGACTTAAATTACCCAAACATCGATTTGGGATAATGTTAGACTAAAGGGAAAGGAAGGGGAGGAATTTCTGGAATCTGTTCTGTTCTTGGCCCAACTAGAAAGGAGGCATTGCTGGATTTGTGCTGGGAAATGTGGTGAGCCAAATGGACCAAGTGTCTGCGGGAGCGCACTTGGGTAAGAGTGATCGTTGTATCATACGTTTTAGACTAGCAATGCAGAAAAGCAAGGAACAATATAAGGTAGAACATCTAGATTAGAAGAGGGTGAATTTCAATGCGATGAGACGAGGTCTAGCCAGGATAAAATGGAACCAAAGAGGCTAGCTACAATCCAACGGGGGAGAAAGGTAGGGGAACCAAAGCCAGGGCTCCTTGGATGATGAGGGATAGAGATTATGATGAAACAAAAAAATTGGGTGAATGATGCATCTCGGGTGAATTCTTCAAGTGACAACCAGGCCAAATACAATAATTTGAGAGGGGAGGTGAAGAGGAAAATGAGACTAGCAATGAGAGAATAGAATGGCAGTCAACGTTAAAGGGAACTCATCTTCTACTGGCATGTAAATCATAAATGGGTGGTAAGAGAGGAATAAGGCCTATTAGGGGCAAAGAGGGTGATATATGCTTAGAGGCACAGGGCAAGGCTAGAATACTTACAGTACTTTGTATCAGCTTTTACAAAGGAAAAGGATATCATTAGAAGTGGAGGGGGTAGAGGTAACATTCAGTAAAAATGAGATGGAGGAGGTATTGGAAAGGCTGGCTAGACTTAGGGTAGTTAAGTCACCTGGTCCACATGGCATGCATCCCAGGTTGTTAAAGGAAGTGGAGTGGAGATAGCAGAAGGGCTTGCCATAATCTTCCAATCTTCCCTGGATATGGGGGCGGTGTCAGAGGTTTGGAGAGTGGCAAATGTGAAACCCTTATTCAAGTAAGGACAGTCCTAGTAATTACAGGCTAGTTAGCTTAGCATCAGTAGTGGGTAAGATTTTAGAAACAATAATCAGGGAAAAGAAATCAGTGGTACTTGGAGAGGTTTGAGTTAATTAAGGATAGCGAGCATGGATTTGTAAAAAAACAGATCATGTTTGACTAATCTAATTGAATTTTTTGATGAAGTAACAGAGAAGCTTGATTAAGGTAATGTGGCGGATGTTGTCTATATGAATTTTAAGAAAGCATTCGATAAAGTACCACATAAAAGCCTGGTTAACAAAATTGAGGCTCATGGAATAGGAGGATCAATGTTCAATTGGATAAAAAAAAAATTGGCTTCAGGACAGAAAATAACGAGTCATGGCAAATGGTTGTTTTTCAGTCTGGAGGATGGTAGACAGTGGTGGTCCCCAAGGGTCAGTGCTAGGACCATTACATTTTTTTGCTTTATATATGACTTGGATCTTGGAATACAGAGTAGAATTTTGGAATTTGCCAATGGTACCAAACTTTGAGGAGTGGCAAACAGTGAGGATGATACCAACTGCCTGCAACAGTACATAGATAGGCTAGCAGAATGGACAGATAAGAGGCAGATGGAATTTAATATAGATAAATGAGAGCTGATGCATTTTGGCAGAAGGGATAGGGTGAGCCAATGTAGACTTAATGGAGCAGTTCTAAAGAGTGTGCAGAAACAGAGGCACCTGGGGGTGCATGTGCATCAATCTTTTAAGGTGGCAGGACATATTGAGAGAGTGGTTGGCAAAGCATATGGGATCTTGGGCTTTAAAAATAAATGCATAGAGTACAAAAGCAGGAAAGTTATGCTGAACCTTAATAAAGCTCTGGTTCGGCCCTAGCTATAGTATTGCATCCAGTTCTGGTCACTCCACTTTAGGAAGGATGTGAAGGTCCTTGAGAGGGTGCAGAGGAGATTTACCAGACTTGTTCCAGGGATGGGGGATTTTAATTTCAATGTTAGGTTGGAAAAGCTGGGGCTGTTCTCTTTGGAGCAAAGGAGTTTGAGGGGAGTAAAAACAGAAAGTGGTGGAAATGCACAGCAATATACGCAGCATCTGTGGAGAGGGAAGCAGAGTTAATGTTTCAGGTCTGTAACCTTTCATCAGAACTCCACTAATGCTGCCAGACCTGCTGTGTATTTCCACCACTTTCTTCTTTTATTTCAGATTTCCAGTATCTGCAGTATTTTGCTTTTATTTTAGAGGTTGAGGGGAGATATGATAAGCTGTACAAGATTATGACAGACAAGGAAAAACTGTTGCCATTAACTGATGGTACAAGGACTTGGGGACACAGATTGAAGGTTTTGGGCAAGAGTTGCAGTGGGAATGTGAAGAACTTTTTTTTTAAGTAGAGGGTAGTAATGACATGGAACTCGCTGCCCGCGAGGGTGGTGGAAGCAGAGACAATCAATGATTTCTAAAGGAAATTGGTTGGGCACTAGAAGATAATAAACATGCAGGGCTATGGGGATCGAGTGGGGGAGTGGGACTGACTGGATTGCTCTGCGGAGAGCCAGCATGGACTTGATGGGCCAAATGTCTTTCTTCTGTGCCATGAATGATTCTGAGAAGGAAATCTGTCGATGATGTATCAGTTGTGTTTAATTAGATGCAGTTGGGGGGGGCACTAATTTGGGTTCCACTTAAGCACACTTATTAAAATTATGGTGGGGTTGAGTTAGGATGTGTATGCTTTTAATGTTTCACTCTGCAAATAAATTTAAGACTGAGTAAAGATTGGGGTCAGTGCTATCCTTCAACTGGCTTTGTGGAATGGAGCACTGTTATACTGAGATGAGGAGAAATTACTACACTCAAAGGGTTGTGAATCTTTGGAATTCACTACCCCAGAGAGTTGTGGGTGCTTCATCGTTGAATAGATTTAAGGCTGGGATAGATAGATTTTTCATCTCACGGGGAATCAAGGGAATATGGGGAGCAGGCAGGAGAATGGAATTGAAGCCCAAGATCAGCCATGATCGTATTGAATGGCAGCGCAGGCTCGATGGGCCATATGGTCTACTTCTGCTCCCATTTCTTGTGTTCTTAACCATCTCTGCTCTAAGGATAACAATTCCAGCTTCTCTAGTTTGTTGAAATTGGATTAACATTTTAACATAAACCATGTTATCTGTATTTACCATAAGCTGCAAAGTTGGTATTTAAGAGATTGTACCTCTGGTTGAGTGACCAGCGTTGCGGAGACAGAACACCTTGCATCGTAAAAACCCATTTGCTTTACTAATGTCCTTTAGGGAAGGAAATCTGCCGTTCTTACCTGGTCTGGCATACATGTGACTCTAGACCCACAGCAATGTGGTTGACTCTTAACTGCCCTCTGAAATGGCCTCGCAAACTCAGTTGTCAAGGGCAATGAGAGATGGACAACAAATGCTGGCTTTCCAGCGATGCTGCATTCCATGAAACAAGATTTTTTTAAAAACTAATTATAACCTAATGTAAATAATCCATTTTGTTTTAAAAATCCAACCAGTGAAAGCATTCATTTTTAAAAAAAATCAATGTCATTGTCCATCTTCATATCTGACTCAGCTCAGCTGAATTTTCTTGATCAGTATGTTTCCGGCCCAATAAGGAAGGCGCCATTGCTGGATTTGGTTCTGGGCATGAGGTGGTCAAGAGAACCAAGTGTCAGTCAGGGAACTTTTAGGGAACAGTGATCATAATATCTTAAACTTTAGGTTAGCCATGAAAATGGACAAGGAGCAATCTAAAGTAAAAATGCTAAATTGGAGGAGGGCCAATTTAAGCAAGCTGAGAAACAGACCTGTCAGAGGTAAATCCGAATCAAAATTGGCAGGCAAAACTGTAAAGGAATAATGGGCTACCTTTAAAGAGGAGATGGTCCAGGCAAAGTACATTCCCATGAGGAGGAAAGTAAGGGCAACCCAAGTCAGAACTCCTTGGATGTTGAGAGAGATAGAGAGTAAAATGAAGCTGAGAAAGGGGGCATATGACACATGGCACGTTGATAATACAATTGAGAACCAGGCTGAATATGGAAAGTCCAGAGGGGAAGTGAAAAAGGAAATCAGAGAGGCAAAGAAAGAGGATGAGAAGAGACTGGCAGCGAACATAAAAGGGAATTCAAAAGTCTTCCATAAACATAGAAATAATAAAAGGGTAGTAAGAGGAGAGGTGGGGCTGATTAGGGACCAAAAAGGAGATCTACGCATGGAGGTAGAGGGCATGACTGATGAATTAAATGAGCACTTTGCATCTGTATTTACCAAGGTAGAAGATGCTGCCCAAGTCATAGTGAAAGAGGAGGTGGTTGAAATAATTGATGGGTTAAAAATTGATAGAGAAGGTATTAGATAGGCTGGCTGTACTTAAAGGTGATAAGTCACCAGGACTGGATGGGATGCATCGGAGGATGCTGAGGGAAATAATGGTGGAAATTACGGAGGCACTGGCCACAGTCTTCTAACCCTTGTTAGATACAGGTGTGGTGCCAGAGGACTGGAAAATTGCAAATGTTCAAAAAAAAAATGGGGGGCGGGGGCGGTGTTGGTAACATTAAACCCAGCAGCTACAGTCCAATCAGTTGAGCCCCAGTAGTGGGAAAGCTTTGAGAGGATAATCTGGTACAAAATTAACAGTCACTTGGACATATGCGGATTAATTAAGGAAAGCCAGCTTGAATTTGTTAAGGGCAAACTATGTTTAGCTAACTTGATTGAGTTTTTTGATGAGGTAACAGAAATGGTAGTTTAGTGTAATATGGTTGATGCGGTGTATGTGGACTTCCAAAAGGTGTTTGATAATGTGCCATATAATAGACTTGCCAGCAAAGTTGAAGCCCATGGAATAAAAGGGAAAGTGACAGCATAGATACAGAGTTGGCTGAGTAACAGGAAGCAGATAGTAATGGTGAACGTTTGTTTTTCAGACTAGAAGGAGGTATGCAGTAGGATTTCCCAAGATTCGGTACTAGGACCTAGTGCTTTTCTCGATTATATATTAGTGATCTAGACTTAGGTGTGCAGGACACAATTTCAAAATTTGCAGATGTCACAAAACTTGGAAGTATTGTGGACTGCGAGGAGGATAGTGATGGACTTCAAGAGGACTTTGACAGGCTGGTGAAATCGTTTGTCACATAGCAGATTAAATTTAATGCAGAGAAGTGTGGTAGGTCGAACAAGGAGAGGCAATATCAACTAAAGGGTACAATTCTAAAGAGGTGCAGGAACAGAGAGACCTGGGTTATATGTGTTCAAATTGTTGACGGTGGCAAGGCAGGTTGAGAAAGTGATTAAAAAAGCAGGCAGCATCCTGGGCTTTATAATTATAGGTATAACGTACAAAAGCAAGGGAGTTATGATGAACCTTTATGAAACCTTAGTTTGGCATCAACTGGAACGTTGTGTGCAATTCTGGGCACCACACTTTAGGAAGGATGTGAAGGTTTTTGATAGGGTGCAGAAAACATTTACGAGAATGATTACTGGGATGAGGGACTTCTGTTTTGTGAAGAGATTGAAGAATCATGGTTGCTGTCTTAAAGAAGAGAAGGTTGAGAAGAAATTTGATGGTGTTCAAAAGCATGAAGGGTCTAGTCAGAGCAGATGGAGAGCAACTGTCCGCATTGGCGGAAGGGTCGAGAAACAGGGGACACCAAATTAAGATGATTAGCAAAAGAACCACTGGCGACATGAAAGAGTTTTTTATGCAGCAAGTGGTGCAAGTGGTTATGATCTGGAATGCACTACATGAAAGTGTGGTGAAGGCAGATACAAATAGGGGCTTTCAAATGGAATTGGATAAACACTTGAGAAAAATTGCAGGACTATGGGGAAAAGGTAGGGGAGTGGAATTAGCTGAGTTGCTCTTGCAGAGAGTCAGCGGAGTCCCAACAGTCCGAAGAGCCGCCTCCTGTGCTGTAGCCATTCTATGATTCTAAATCTCTTTCCAAGTAACATATATAAAAGTATAAATCATTCTCTCATCCTTAACCACATTCTATCTTGGAAATAACTGCAACAACTTCCTTCTGCACAGACCTGTTTCTTTCTCTGTGGTCTCTTTCCAGAGTTGGCAATTCCTACCTGGGTTTTCCTGCCAGTGTTTCCCATGTTTCTCAGCTCGAAGTTTGTGACAATTAGCAAGCCTTACTTCTGGCAAAATTGCCTTAGTCTCTGCTGAAGTGTTAGCTTGGTACCTGTCCTACCTTCAAAAGGCTGTGCACGTCAAGCCACTGTAGACTTAATGAAGGCTGACACATCAGCGTAGTGAGCAAGTCTATCAGGTTAGATGATTAACTGAGGCCCATGCTTTCCACCAGTTTTAATATATGCCAGCTTGTTCTCGTATCTTGGCATACCTTGAGGCAGTTTTTAAAGAAGTAATTTATTCATGGGGCTGGAAAATCCTGAATTTATTGGGCATCCTTAATTTTACTGCAGAAGTGGTGGTGAGGCATTTTAGTGAACTACTGCTAGTCTGTGTAATGGAAAAAGTTCACAAGTGCTGTTAGGACACGAGTTCCAGGACTGTGACCCAGTGAAAGAATGGTGATAGATTATCAAGTCTGGTTGGTGTGTGACTTGGAGGTGCTCATGTTCCCATGCACTTGCTGCCCTTGTCCTTCTAGAGATCGTGGGTTTGAGAGGTGCTGTTGAAGAAACCTTGGACAGTTGCTGCAGTGCATCTTATAGAAGGTACACACGAGCCAAGGTGAATGTTTAAGCTGATGGATGGGTGCTGATCAAGATGGCTGCTTTGTTCTGGATGATGAGCTTCTTGAGTGTTGGAGCTGCATTCATCCAGGCAAGTGGAGAGTATTCCATCACACTCCGGACTTGCGTCGTTGTAGGTGGTGGTAAGGTTTTGGGGAGGTGAGTCACTCGCCACAGAATACCCAGCCTCTGATCTTCTCTTGTTGCCACAGTATGTATATGGCTATTCCAGTTAATTTTCTAGTCCAAGGTATGTTGGTGGGGGGGGGGGATGGGGAGGGTGAGGGTGGTGGTGGTGGTGGTGGTTCATCGTTAATGATGCTGTTGAATGTCAAGGGAAGATGGTTAGATTCTCTCTTATTGGAGATGGTCATTGACTGGCACTTAGGTAGCATGAATGTTAGTTGCCACTTATCAGCTGATTGTTGTCCAGGTCTTGCTGAATGTGGACACGGACTGCTTCGTTATCAGAAGACTTGCTACTGCAAATAAGCACTGTGCTATCATTAGCAAACATTACCCACTTATGACTCTATGATGGAGGGTAGGTCAATGATGAAGCAGCTGAAGATGGTTGGGCTCCGGGCACTGTCCTGAGGAACTATTGCAGCAATGTACTGAGACCTCCAGTAGCCACAACCATCTTCCTTTGTGCTAGGTACAACTCCAGCCAGTGGAATGCAACAATGAGCAGGTTATTGGTGAATAAGTTCCGCTTGAAAGCACTGTCAACAACACCTCCTATTACTTTGCTGATGATCAAGAATAGACCGATGGGGTGGTAATGAACCAGATTGGATTTGTCCTGCTTTTTGTGGAAAGGACATACCCAGGCAATTTTCCACTTCGCTGAGTCAAAAGCCAGTGTTGTAGCTGTGCTGAATCAGCTTGGCTAGAGGCACAGTTAGTTCTGGCGTAGAAGTCTTAAGCACTTCAGCCGGGATTTTGTCGGGGCCCATAGACTTTTCTGTATCCAGTGCTCTACGCTGTTTCTTGATAACCATGTGGAGTGAATTGAATGGGCTGAAGCCTCGCTTTGTGATGGTGGGGACCTGAGGTCTTCAATATGGATAATCCATTCAGCACTTTTGGCTTAAGATGGTTGCAGATGCTTCAGCCTTAACTTTTGCATTCACATATTGACCCCATCATCATTGAGGATGCAGATATTCATGGAACTGCCTCCTCCTGTAAACTGATTGTTCATGGCTGACTGGGGCAGGACTGCAGAGGTTTGATTTGATCTGTTGATTGTGGGCTTGCTTGGCTCTGTCTGTGGTATGCTGCTTCCACTCTTTAGCATGCATATAGTCCTGTGTTGTAGCTTCACCAGGTTGGCACTTCATTTTCAGATATTCCTGGCATGCTCTTCTACACTCATCATTGCACTAGGGTTGGTCCCCTTGCTTGATGGTGATGTTGGAATGAAGGATATGCTGGGCCATGAGATTATAGATTGTGGTGGAATACAATTCTGCTGCTGCTGATGGCCCACAGTGCCTCATGAATGCCCAATTTTGAGCTGCTATTTCTGTTCTGATTCTATCCCATTTAGCACAGTGGTAATGCTACACAGAATGATGTAGGCTGTCCTCAGTGTGAAGACAGGAGCTTGTCTCCACAAGGACTGTGTGGTGGTCACTCCTACCAATACTGTCAGGAACAGATGCATCTGTGATTGGTGAGGGTGCTTTGGATTTACCTTCTCTAGGCCATTTAATGTCTCGTGTATTTCATAAGCCCCCCACTCAGTCATCCTTTTATAAGGCTAATGACCTCCAATCTTTACATGGACCTATTGTCTTTTGACACCTGTATTAACCTCATTACTCTTATGTGCCAGCAGAGGCAATTATCAAATAACTCTTCAAATATGATTGATTTTAAAAGAGGAAATGAGGCCAGAGTATCTAAAATTGTCATTTAAAAACCCAATGTATTGTCATTGAAAAATTTTGCAGACAGACAGAAATAATTGTTCTCTTCTGGAGTAAATATTCCAATCTTCGAATTCTTTGAAAGTCGCGTTTTAAAAAAATTCCTCATACATTAGATAAAGGAATGAGATTTCAAAAGCGATTTTTATTTCATCTATTATTTCATATTCTATAATTGTAATGGAAAATTCAAGAGAACAATTTACCCGTTCCCCTTTTAATTAATGGAGTATGTAATTCCTTGTCATTTAACTTCTGAACAGCTTTTGAAACCAGTACTTTTTTAATGCGGATGTTATAACTTGTGGTGCTTGTTAGGTATATGTTTACACGTTCCTTTCAAACACTTGAGTAACGATACAAATGGAAAGGAAATTACCTAGCCATATGCCAATTAAAGATTTTCCACTTTCATATTTGTTGTTGAGTCAACAGGAAATGTATTAACATTCAAAAGGTACAATATAGTGTAATCAGTTTAATGGGCTTATGAAGCTGGAGGTAAATGGAATGTGTACTTTAGATCATGCTCAACTTTAATCGAAATGTAATATTGCGTTCAGTTCAGATCAAAAATAATCAAGTAAAAAGCCCTGAATTTTGCATGCTGAGTGAATTTTCTAATTCAACATGGTGTAGCTTTCTGTAGTTTCCATGTAGTTTTAATTCAGCCCCTTATTGCGAAAGGTGGTATCTAGGATATGTGGAAATCCAAGTTGCTTTTTCTTTTTATCTGCATAATAAATGCAAATCACAGACTGTACTGGAAAACCTTTGTTGATGCGAAATAACACAAGTGGTGCTGACATTTTTTAGAAAAAGTCATCCGTATAATCTGTTGTGGGATGAGCGCAACAAGCAACCACCACCCCAACCCTATCCCGTTCTCCTGATCCACTTAACCTGCTGGTCAGTTTTGGAGGCTCAGTAGGAACATCCCTGTAATCTGTTTTGCCAGGAGAAGGTGGATGTGGGCATGCTGCGTGTCCAAGTGCTTTGAGTTGCCTGAAGAGTTTGTTGATTTTTTTTGGTGGGTGATCTCATTCTGCCATTGGCTTCCATGAAATTCTGTTCTTAATTTGTTTAAACTGAAATCCAGATGTCTTCAGTGACATTTGCTAGTTGCTCGCCAGTCTCCAGAGAGAGTGGGTGTGCAGCAATAGCAGATTCGAATGAATCAAACCTGGGTGTGGTTCTGTTTTCAACTTTGTAGGTCTTTCACATGCTGATTAGGTGCTGAGCTTCTTGATGTGCTGCAAGTATACTTTTTGTGAGATTCACTTGCAGAACCCAGTGGCAATACAGTTATGTTTTTTATAAGGTGTTTGAGTTTAAACTGTGTCTGATGTGATGGAAATTTAACATTCACTTTAATTCAACTCGGTTCCTTTTCATGCGGTCTGGAAAAGCTGCTGGAGTTTGTTTGCATTGGGTCATTTTTTCCAGCTGTTGTGTTTTCTGAAGAATAGATGGGAATTTGAGCATTGAAACAGAACATTCCTTTTTCTGTCAGAGCAAGCTATTCTTTTGCAGCCCTCTCAGTTTCATAAGACTATACATATGATCTATGCAGCCAGTCGACTGCTATGCAGGGGTGTTCTCAATTAACTGTTTTAATATTCAACGTGTTTGGAGAGTTACACAACTCTGGGCGTTCTTGAGCCCTCCTTGGTGTGTCCACTACCCAGGCTGCATCGATGCCGCCTTCCCCCTTTGTGGTAAAAGAGGGCCTAGCCAGAACAACAAAAGAGCAAACCTCTTGCACAAAAACTCATCGTGCAGATCAACTCTGGATATGTCCCCCCCACTCCTTGTGTAAATGCCCCCCTCTCACCCCCAGCCCACCACACTTGTTCCCCACTTTATCACAGCGAAAACAACTGCCCCAAACAATGCAGCCCACCCAGCCACAGACAGTCTTGCCAGAGCATTGGATGCATGGATACATGATCTCAAAGGTTTTGAAGTACCATATGCATACAATCTAAGCTGATTGAATCTACATACATATCCATGTATATATGTGACTCATTAATGATTCATTAAAGCAAAAAACGGAGTTCCAGAAATCTGAAATGTAAACAGAAAATGCTGGAAATGTGCAGCAGGGCAGGACATGAGCCAAATTCCCCTTTTTTAAAAACGATTATTGGAACAATAAATTAATAGTTAAAAATGTTAGTTTTTTCAATCATGCCGCATTTGTCAAGTGAAAACATGATTTAAAAAATAATTTCCATTGGGTGTCATTGCTGCATCAGCTCCAGTATTTAAAATGTGGGTGGCCAGAGCAAACTGCAACTGTTATGACCCCACCTACATCCCAACACACCCTTGTGTCATTACATGGTGCAGTGACTCATTCAGTATTGACTCTGGTATTCTAGCTGTTTTCAGTGGAGGTGGGATTGGGTTATAATTCTAAATATATAAAAATTTTAATGCCAGACCTCAGATTCAAACCTTTTGCATGGGCTTTCACTATCTATCTTAGCCAGTGTGAACAGTGTTTCTGTAACAACAAACATGACAATATCTTACATAGTGCCTTTAACATAATAAAACGTCCCAAGCCACTTCACTGGAGCATTACAAAGCTTAAGTATAACACTGAGCCACAAAATGAGGTTTTAGGTCAGATGACCAAAAGCTTGGTCAAAGAGCTAGGTTTTATGGAGTGTCTTAAAGGAGGAAAGCGAGGCAGAGAGGTGTTAGAGGGTTGTTCATAATTTGGGACCTAGGCAGCTGAAGGCACAGCCAGCAGTGATGGAGCGATTAAAATCAGGGATGTCCAAGAGGCCAGAATTAGATGAGCGCAGGTATCTAAGAGGGTTGGGGGGCTGAAGGAGATTAGAGAGATAGGGAGGGAGCGAGGCCATGGAGGGATTTCAAACAAGGATGAAAATTTTAAAATCAAGGTGTTGTTTGACCGGGATTTTCCAAACAAAATCGACTCGCCAACGTTATCAAAAAAAAAGTTCTGGATTGACAGAGCTAGAAGTTAACTTGGCACAAAGTTGCTCCAGATGTTTTAAGTTTAATGGAAGGCTTCTCTGAATACTTTGGTCTTGTTCCTAGTCTAGTTTTAGGTATCTGGCAGTTCTTTTGTTGGTGGCGTTTTGTATGGGTTATGCGGATGTGGGATTCTGTTCTCACAAATAGGTTTCACATATGTGGATGATTGTTTTGAAGGAGAATGAATGACCAATTGAATGGTGTGGGACAAGGTAGGGAGGTGAGTGGGGAAGAGGAGGATAAGCTTGGGCCAGAAAAAAGGAGACAGTAGGCCCTGACAATGATAAAAGTACCAAAGGAAGCTTGTTTCTTTTCCTCCAAATTTGTTACATTTCCTTTCTCACTGCCTCATCTCTCTCCTGTAATGTGTTCTTCCATCTCTATCTAGAAATCTGTTCTTTCCTGCCCCCCGCCCCCAATTCTGTTTCCGAAGATCTATTCCTACTATCTTTCCCCATCTGTCTGTCTTTTTTTTTCTTTTATGCCCATCTACTTCCTTCCACTGTCCTCTGTGGATCTGCCCATCTCTTTGTCTCTGAAAACTGGATGAAAGAGCTGAGATTGCCCTGGATTTCTCTTTCATTTCTTTCCTATGTCTAGCTCCCTCCTGATATTTATTTGTCATGTTCTTTTGTGCACTTTCTTATCCTCCTCTTTACTCCAATTTTTTTCTTCCAGTTCTCTCTCCCAATTTCTTCCTCATTCTCTTTGCCCCTCCATTGGTAACTATGCCTTCAGCCACTTGGATCCCATGCTGTAGAATTCCCTCCCAATACCCACTGTCTCTCCCCTTCCCTCACTTCCTTCAAACTCAGTTCTTTGACCAAGTATTTGGTTACCCCTGTTTGCTTTGGCATACATTTTTATCTGATGGCATGTCTGAAGTGCCTTGGGATGGTTTTCAATGATAAAAGGCCCTGTGTAAATGCAATTTCTTCTTCTTCCCAAAATGCATCACCGAATATTTCTGTACCTTCATTTTCATCTGAAAAAGTGAGTGGCTCGTCTGTGACTGGATGTTGGACAAACAGTCTGGCAGCCCAGAGGCAGTGGTGAGTTTGAACGAGGTTGTGGCGTGTTAAAGCTCTGTGTCATCAGTCAACACGTGGAAGCTCACCCTATGTCTTTGAATGATGTCACCCAGGGGCAGCATATCGAAGAGGAGGATGCCAAGGGTAGCTCCTTGCTGGGATAGCGATAGCGGGGAGAGAAGCTGTTGTTGGAGATGCTCTGTCTAAGACTGGATATTTAAGATGGGACCACTGAGCTGGCCGACAGAGGAGGGGAAATATGTGCTGAACCTTGAAAAAGAGTAGAAGAATGGATAAAGAAACAACTTGCATTTGTACAGTTCTTTTCATGGTCTCAGGACATCCTCAAGTGCTTTTCAGTACTTTTGAACTGCACTCAGTTTTAATGTAGGGAAATGTGGCACAATGTTCCAAAACTGCAATGAGATAAATGACTGGAGAATTTGCTTCAGTGATGTTGAGGGAGATGTAGATATTGTCCAGGACACTTGGGGAACTCTCTTGCTGCTCTTCGAATCCTTTTACATCCACTTGAGAATTTAGCATCTCATCCAAGAGACAGGGCCTCTGACAGTAAGTGCAGCACTCTTTCAGTACTGCACTGAAGTGCCAGTCTAGATTGTGTGCTCAGCTCTCTAGAGTGGGGCTTGAATCTATAACCTCCTTGATTCAGAGGTAAGAGGGCTACCACTGAGCCAAAGCTGACAGCTTAGAGAAACTTCGGAGTTAAGATGCAAAAAAGTTTTACAAGTGGGATGATCAGTTCAGTTCAGAGATACAGCACTGAAACACGCCCTTCGGCCCACCGAGTCTGTGCCGACCATCAACCACCCATTTATACTAATCCTACACTAATCCCATGTCCCTAACTCATCCCCACCTGTCCCTATATTTCCCTACTTCCTTCCTATACTAGGGGCAATTTATAATGGCCAATTAACCTATCAACCTGCAAGTCTTTGGCATGTGGGAGGAAACCGGAGCAACCGGAAGAAACCCACGCAGACCCAGGGAGAACTTGCAAACTCCACACAGGCAGTACCCAGAATTGAACCCGGGTCGCTGGAGCTGTGAGGCTGCGGTGCTAACCACTGTGCCACTGACGTCTCATTTTTTGTTTTGATTAATTGTGGGTATAGAGTACTACAGCCAAGAGGTAATGCTGAAGCTAGGCAAATCTTTGCTTAGGTCACAGTTCGAACATTGTGACTAGTTTTGGCACTTGACTCTGGTAAGAATGGTGGCCATGGAGAAGATACAAAAAGACTTTGCCAAGTCCATACCAAGCATGAGAGACTTTACTTATAGTAGGGACTGGAGAAACTGGTGCAGAAGCAAAATACTGCAGAGTAACAGAGTGAACATTGCAGGTCTGTGACCTTTCATCAAACCTGCTGAGTATTTCCAGCATTTTCTGCTTTTGTTAATGGAGAAACTGGGACTGTTCTCGCTTGTAGGTTAAGACAAAATTTGCCGAATGTCTATGATTGCGTGATGGGAAACCTAAAGGCATGGTTGAAAAGGAGATCTTTTTAAGGCAGCGAAGGATGTGCAAGGTGAATAGAAGTAGGTGGAATGTTCCAAGAGGCTGCATATTGCAGTTGAGAAGTACAGTTTTGAAGGAGCAAATGGCAGTTGGAAAGGGCTAAGACAACAGATGTGCACTACATTAAAGTTATCTCTTGCCTTCTACAGAGCAGGGATCTTCTTGGTGTGTATAGTTTAGCATTATGTTTCTGGAACAGAAGGTGCCCAAGGATGTGCTTTGTATACAATTCATTTACCGCATTTTAAACATATTGACTGGCCATGGAGAGAATTGTAGATGAGGGTGAGAATATTGAAACTGGCTTGCTGGGTAGCAGAATGACAGGGAAGGCTTGGAATGGATTGGGACTTCGGAGTGTGAGCCTAATTGTGGATAATGACATGGGCTGCAGTGTTCTAGATGAAATTGTGATAATGACCCTTTTAATCTCTGGGCAAGGGTTCTTTATGCAGAGCATGATGTTTGTGTTTGTATATAGTTTCTTTTAAGCTAATATATGCATGTCACAAGCTAATGGCTTTAACGTGAGTTTGAGAGAATCAGGGAATAAATTGTCATGGTTGCATTGAGGTTTGTGCGTTTCTGCATGCAGTGTGTGTGCAATCCAGTACAAAAATAACCCTGAGAACATGAAATGAGTTTTTTTTTTAACTTTTTGTACGAACCAAAGTGCAGTTTGTTGATGCTGGGGAATGGAATACCTCCAGTATTCTCAAGTGGGACACGGCATGGTTACATGCTGAATAAGGCTTTGTCTCTTCTGCCAAGCACCATTCATCAAACTCAGCCACACAATTTTAATTTTACACTTTGAACCTGTCACGGTTGTTTTTTGTAAGTGGGTGCAGAATGAAGGCTACATTTAGCCACGTTTTTATTGAAGGAAAGTGAACTCATCTCTTTCTGCGACTTTGCTAACTACAACCAGTAGTGAGATTTGAAGGCTGCTTACAGTGATTTCAAGAAAAGGGAAGAATATTTAGAAATCTATAATAGCTTCGTATAGTATCTGTCGGGGGCTATATTAGTTTCTTTGTTTCATGGTGTATTTCCTGAACTTTTACTTCATGTTTCTACTTAATTGGAAGTAAGTAACAATTACTATAGTTTGTAAGCTATCTGGTCTGTGTTTAATCTCATGAATCTACAATAAGTGTAATAACATAACTTGAGCTACACTTATAGCAGTAACCAGATTACTTCAAAAAAGATCATTGTTAATCTCCAAGTGAGTCACGCCTGTAAGGTTAAATTATTGAGAAATACAGCTTCCAGACCAGAGGGGACAAAGTATGTTCATGGCAATTTCATATCGAATTATTCACAAAAAGTGGTCCTACAAGAACCTTAAATTGTAACACGTGCCCACTTTTGCCCTGGCTAGTATTTATTAAAGCTACAGATTGAGGCCCTTCATGGTGTTCATAGTTCAGGATTGCATTATAAAATACATCTACCAACTGAAGAGCATACTTTATTTGCTGAACCAATGGCAGACCTCTCCAGTTTTCAGGCAAAATTAATTTCTCATTTCACAGCAAAATTATGGTTTTGATACAGAGGTATCTCTTTTTAAATGGTTGTACCAGACATGTGAACTATTGGAAAATAGAGAATAGACTTACATTTATTTAGCATCTTTCTTGACCTTGGGATATCATAAAACCCTTTCCAGCCGATGAAGTACTTTTGAAGTATAGTTACAGTTGTAGGAAATGTGATGAGCAATTTACACACAGCAGGATCCCCCAAACTGCAATGTAATATTGACCAGAAAGATACTGGTTGATCAATAAATATTGGCCAGGACACCAGGGAAAACTTCCCTGCTGCTCTCTAGAATAGTGCTTTGAGATCTTTTACGTCCATAGGAGAGGGCAGACAGGGCCTTGGTTTAATGTCTGTTCCAAAATCACAGAATTGTTACAGCACAGAAGCAGGCTATTCAGCTCATCATGTCTGCACTGGCTGTCCTAATGAGCATTTTGTAATGAGAAGCTTTTTATGTTGTCTGGTGCAACATAAATGAGATGCATGGAGTTCAGTTGAATGAAGATCTCAAACTGGTTTATTAACAGCTAACAAGTATATACAGTACAGAGCTAACTATTTACAGGACCTGCCTCTTGGTGTTACAGTTACAGAGTGAATCTGACAAGTAGTCACTTGACTGCATCCTGGCATGTAGCTCATTCGCATACGAAGATCTTAAAGGGACATCACTCTTAAAGACAATCACACAACATCCCCCTTCTTTCCAAAGATAAGTCTGGTATTCTAAAAGTAGGAAACAAATAAAATTAGCTAACATCAACATTATTTACACATGGATAGATATTGTGAAGTTTACAGAGAGGAGGCTGAAAAGACCATAAATCGTCTTGCTTTGATAACTGCTCGGGGAGGTTGCTGTTCTTTCTGAATTTTCTCCCTGCATTCAGTTTCTGTTGCTCTGCCTTCAGCCTGCTAACATACTCTGTTGCTTTTCTCAAGATGACCGTTTTTGGGGCCTTGTCATTCTTGGAAAGTTCCAGTACCTCATCTCGAAGAGCCAATAGATAATGCTTCAACTCATTCCTCCTCTGCCTCTTCAGAGCATTGCGTGTCCATCAGCTCTCCTCCTCCTCTGCGTCTGAAGGCATGGGGCTCAAGGTCAAGGACTTGATGAGGGAAGAGTACTTGATCTCATGGAGTTACCTGTTTGTTCTGGCTCGTTGTGGTGCTGGCAGTTCTCTATAGAGCAGAAGTGAAGGCGCGGCATAGCTATGCAGTGGTTGGGTTTCCAGACTGCACCGCTTGATGCTGGTCAGAGTCTGCGAGCAGGTTACAGTCCTTGGAGATTTCCCCTTGGCAATGCTCTTGTGGATTGTTATGATGCTGAGATTCTTGCACACCGGTAGTCCTGCCACTGTTGGTCCATTCGTGTCTACCAAGTAGAACATTTGTGGTTTCCATGCAAACTTGCCGTATCTGCATTGCATTGTTAATGTGCCACTGCAAGGGATGGGTGCCCCTTTGTATACGGATAACTTGGTAGTTGTCAGTTGTATCATAGACCTCCAACGACTCTGGTACATATCTTTGAGGATTCATACAGGTAGGATATTTGCACTAGCGCCGGTGTCAATCTTGACCTTGAGTGTATGTTTGCCAGCTTTCTTTGAGCACGTGATGTTGATAGTGGCGAAAGCTTTCAGTTGCTTGACATCATTGACATGGTGTGTCAGGTTCACAATGTGGAATGCTTGCTTGTCTTCTGACTGAGACTTGCTCCTACCTGAGTCGTCTCAGGTCTGTTTGGCTGTGAACCTTGGTTCTGCCGCTTTCCTTGCTGCGCCGCGCCCGTCTTCTGTCGGCATGTGTGCTACCATGGCTTCTGGCTGCATTTTTCAAACCAGAATTCTTGCACAGGCAGGCCCAGTGTCCTTTCACACTGCACGCCTTGCACAGGTCATGAAATGCAGGGCAATTTTGTGTGAGTGGGACAGACTGCACTTAACACACAGCTTGCTTACTCTTTTCAACCTGGTTATGATGCTGATACTGTTGGCTGCATTTAGTGCTTGCAGGTGCTGTTGTCCAGCTACAACAACTTTGTATTTCTTGCCATCTTCCAGCAGTGCATCAATGCTGTGACCTTTCTTTTTCCCCCAAGAGGACTTTCTGAAATGATTCAATGGGTGTTGATACAATCACCAACTCCATTATTCCGTCTGACAGCTCAGCTTTCGAAAAGTCGCATTCGTTGCCCTTGCTACGGTATCTACTGATGAACTGGTCTATTGATTTCTGTGTCTATTGCCTGTAGGACATCAATTCTAGGCTGTGAATTCTAAAATTCACTCTTAATTGGAGTTGAACTTCCAGCACTTTCCACATCTTTGTGGGATCTTTCTGGTCCTCTTCAGATATCCCTGAAGTATTAATTCTGTGCAATCCCTCATTTCCAGTTGCTCTTAGTATTTTTAGAGCTTGCTTCTCTGGTTCTACCATCACTTGGTCTGTGAATCATAACTGCATCCTCTGTTTAAACAGTTGGATCTCAAATAGGATATCCATGGTTTTCCAGTGCATGCTAGGAAATTTGGTATCCATCCTTCTGCTTTTTTGCTTAAAACTTGCTTTAAGACCTGGTTGTCTGACTCTGTGCTGTCTTCCCTTTAGACGAACTCTCTTGATTGCTTTGATTGACAGCAGCAGGTATTGAGCAGTCCTGGTCTATTTATCTAGCTTCCTGCACTCTAGTCTGTTTGTTTATACGGCTGAGCAATAGGCATTTCAAGTGCTTTTTTTTGCTAGAGTTTGTTTATACAGCCTTTCAATAGGCAATTCTTCACACTTGAGTAGTTTTATGCATTTTTTAAAACCCTAGCTGAGTGAATGAAAGCCCTTCAGCATTCGAGTGATTTGATGGTGTTACGACCAGGTGCGAAAGGGGTCTAGGGGTCTGTTACCATCTTCACCTGGTCTTATTGTAACAGGGTTTAATTTTAAACACACTGTGTTTTGAGCTCCCCCTTTGTGAATCCTTGTTCACAACTTTCCAATTGTAAGGCTAAAAAACCATTTCACATAGGCTTTCTCAGGTTTAAAGAAGAAAGATGAAATTTATTAAACCTTAAACTTAAACTCTAATGTGGTTAACGCTACGGAGTTACGACGCACCCACGCTAGCATGCACACGCGATACACACATGCAAATGGGGACAGAAAAGAGCAGAAGAAAAGATAAGTAGTACAGTTTGAGGCAATATCTTGTTACTGTTTCTCGAACTCACTTTAGTCCTTGATTGAAGATATGGTCTTGCATTTGTGGGGGCCCAGTATTCGTCTTAAACCTTGCTCATGTAGGAGACCGTTTCCTCTTTGAGTTTGTGTTTTGACAAAATTCAGTTCCGTGGGAAAGAGAGAGAGGCAGGCAGACAGGAGAGGACATGTTCTCTATGAGCCCATGGCGTTCTGAGTTCAAAATCTGTTTTTCCAGTTTAAAACTCCCCTAGTTGGCCAGCAGGTGGTCACGTGACCGACTGGTTTGACCAGGGGTGTCTCTCTGTATTGGGGCAGGGACTGGCTCCCTTTGTTTCCACATTGTCTGGTACTATGCAAATATCTTTCCAGTTAGGAACTTGCAGTTTTAAGTTTTAATGTTCATGTGGTGAAATAATGTGTGCCCCAGTCTTGGCAGGTGAACAGTTTGTCTGACAATGGATTCTTTTCATAACTTTAGCTGTGAGATGTGTGAATGGAGGATTCCCGCAAGTTTTACTGTCGGGTGTCTCCTGTAATGGAGCGGACATGATCAGCCTGGGGAGCCTTTGAAAACAATTGACCAGCCTGAGAAAGGGATTGGGTTTTCCCTGCTTTTTTTTTTTACTGAGCCTTTAAAGAAAATCAACTTTGCAAGCACCTCAGTGCTTTTTTTTTTAAATGGGGGTTCCTGTACCAAAGGCAGACTGACTCACCTGATCACAGTGCTTGATTTGCAGTCTGTCATTCAGCTCTCTGTCTTCTACAGCTGGAGGTGAGCTTTTTTTTTCTTTACACTCAGTCAGTGTTTCTCTCTTTATAGCTGTAGGTAGTTTTTAAAACTGTTTTCCTTTGGTCTTCAACCTTAGAATCTGTCTGCTCACCACAGCTGCCGCCATGTAATGCATTGTCTGGTGCAACATAAATTAGATGTGTGGAGTTCAGTTGATTGAAGATCTCAAACAGGTTTATTTACAGCTAACAAGTATGTACAGTGCAGAGCTAACTATTTATAGGACCTGCCTATTGGTGTTACAGTTACAGAGTTAATCTGGCAAGTAGTCACGTGATTGCATGTAGCACATTAGCATACTAACATCTTAAAGGGACATCACTCTTAAAGGCAACCACACAACACACTTCACTTGGTACCACTCCCCCACCTTCTCCCTGTAACCCTGCACATGCTTCCTTTTCATAAAACTGTAATCCTGTCTTTTGAATGCTTCAATTAAACCTGCCTCCACCACACTTTCATACAGTGCATTCCAGATCTTAACCACTTGCTGTGTGAGAGTTTTTCCTCATGTCGCTTCTTTTACCAATTTCTTTAAATCTGTGTGTCTCGTTTTCAATCCTTTCATGAGTGGGAACAATTTCTCCCTATCTACTCTGTCCAGACCCCTCATGATTTTGAATACCTCTATCACATCACCTCTCCGCCTTCTCTTCAAGGAAAACAGGCCCAACTTCTCCAATCTATCTTCATTAGTGAAGTTCCTCATCCCTGGAACTATTCTCGTGAATTTTTTCTGCACCCTGTCTAACTCTTTCATTTCTTCCTAAAGTGCAGCACCCAGAACTGGACGCAGAATCCAGCTGAGGCCGAGCTCGTGTTTTAGACAAGTTCGACATAACCTCCTTGTTCTTGTACTTTAAGCCCCTATTAATAAAGCACAGGATACTTTATGCTTTATTAACTGCTCTCTCAACCTGTCCTGCCACCTTCAATGACTTATGCATATATATATATATACACACACCCAGGTCCCTCTGCTCCTGCACCCCCTTTAGAATTGTACCCTTTATTTTATATTGTTTATCCATGTTCTTCCTACCAAGATGAATCACTTCATATTTCTCTGCATTAAACTTCATCTGCCACCTGTCTGCCTATTCCACCAAATTGCCTAAGTTCTTTTGAAGTTCTACACCAGCCTTCTCACAGTTCATAATGCTTCCAAGTTTTGTATCATTCACAAACTTTGAAATTGTGCCCTGTACTCCAAGTTTTGTGTCATGAATACATCTCAGGAAGAGCAAGGGTGCCAACACTGACCCCTGGGGAACTCCACTACAGTGCTTTTCTCCAGCCTGAAAAACATCCACTAACCACTACTTTGTCTCCTGTCATTCAGCCAATTCTGTATCTACCGTCCCATTTATTCCATGAGCTATAACTTTGCTCACATGTCTGTTGTGTGGCGCTGTATCACACGCCTTTTGGAAGTCCATGTACGTCACATCAGCTGCAATGCTCTCATCAACCTCTCTGGTAACCTTTTCAAAACACTCCAGCAAGTCAGTTAACCATGATTTTCCCTTACGAAATCCATGCTGGCTTTCTTTAATTAACCCATGTGACTATTAATTTTGTCCCGAATTACTCTTTTGCGAATTTTCCCCACCACCAAAGTTAAACTTTTTTTTAGTCGTTCATTGGATGTAGGCGTCGCTGGCAAGGCCATCATTTATTGCCCATTCCCAATTACCTTTGAGAAGGTGGTGGTGAGCTGCCTTCTTGAACCGCTACAGTCTATGTGGGATAGGTAAACCCACAGTGCTGTTAGGAAGGGAGCTCCAGGATTTTGACCCAGTAACAGTGAAGGAACACCGATATAGTTCCAAGTCAGGATGGTGTGTGGCTTGGAGGGGAACTTGCAGGTGGTGGTGTTCCCGTGCATTGGTTGCCCTTGTCCTTCTAGATAGTAGAAGTCGCGAGTTTGGAAGGTGCTGTCTAAAGAGCCTTGGTGCTTTACTGCAGTGCATCTTGGAGATGGTACACACTGCGGCCACTGTGCGTCGGTGGTGGAGGGAGTGAATGTTTCTAGATGGGGTGCCAGTCAAGTGGGCTGCTTTGTCCTGGATGGTGTCGAGCTTCTTGAGTGTTGTTGGAGCTGCACCCATCCAGGCAAGTGGAGAGTATTCCATCACACTCCTGACTTGTTCCTTGTAGATGGTGGACAGGCTTTGGGGAGTCAGGAGGTGAGTTACTCACCACAGGATTCCTAGCTCTGACCTTCTCTTGTAGCCATGGTATTTATATGGCTACTCCAGTTCAGTTTCTGGTCAGTGGTAACCCCCAGGATGTTAAGAGTGGGCGATTCGATGATCATAATGTCATTGAATATCAAGGGGAGATGGTTAGATTCTCTCTTGTTGGAAATGGTCATTGCCTGGCACTTGTGTGGTGCGAATGTTACTTGCATTTGTCCTGGCCTGTAGTTGCTGGGCTTATCTTTACACCCTTTTTTGAACAAGGGTGTAATGTTTTCAATTCTCCAATCCTCTGGCACCACCCTCGACTCTAAGGAAGACTGAAAAATTATGGCCAGTGCCTGAGCAATTTCCACTCTCATTTCCCTGAGTGTCTTTGGATGCATCTCATCCGGTCCTGGTGCCTTATCCACTTTAAGTACAGCCAGCCTATCCAATACCTCCCCCTTGTCAATTTTAAACCATTCCAGCGTCTGAATTACCTCCTCTTTCACCATTACCTGGGTCGCATCTTCTTCCTTAGTAAAGACAGATGCCAAGTATTGGTAGGTGGTAGGGGAATTGAGGGAAGGTGGGGATGTGGTAGGAATATGGAATTAATGTCGGATTAGTATAAATGGGTGGTTGATGATCGGCACAGACTCCGTGGGCCGAAGGGCCTGTTTCAGTGCTGTATCTCTTAAAAAAAAATAAAAAAAAATTTTTTAAATATAAATTCTTAAACACTATGAAGATATAAACAACATTTAAAAATAAAGAAATTAGAGTCCTTGCAAATATACAGTCCAATGTTGCTTGAAGTCCTCACAGGATGTTGCTTTTAGGGTGGCGCAGTGGTTAGCACCGCAGCCTCACCGCTCCAGCGACCCGGGTTCAATTCTGGGTACTGCCTGTGTGGAGTTTGCAAGTTCTCCCTGTGTCTGCGTGGGTTTCCTCCGGGTGCTCCGGTTTCCTCCCACATGCCAAAGACTTGCAGGTTGATAGGTAAATTGGCCATTATAAATTGCCCCTCGTATAGGTAGGTGGTAGGGAAATTGAAGGACAGGTGAGGATGTGGTAGGAATATGGGATTAGTGTAGAATTAGTATTAATGGGTGGTTAATGGTCAGCACAGACTCGGTGGGCCGAAGGGCCTGTTTCAGCGCTGTATCTCTAAATCTAAATCTAAAAAAAAAAATCTGAAAGTATTCATTTAATACCTCAGCTGTGCCTGCTGCCTCCAAGGGGAAAAAAATCCCCTTTTGGTCCCTAATCGGCCCTCCTCCTTTTACCACCCTTTTACTATTTATATGTCTATAGAAAACTTTGGGATTCCCTTTTATGTTAACTGCCAGTCTCTTTTTATACTCTCTATTTGCTTCTCTTATTTGTTTTTTTACTTCTCCTCTGAACCTTCCAAATTCAGCCTGGTTCTCAGTAGTATTTTCCACCTGGCATCTGTTGTAAGCACAATTTTTCTTTTTTATCTTAATCTCCACCTCTTTTGTCATCCAGGAAGCTCTGGATTTGTTTACCTTTTCCCTTTGAGGGAACATAGTTTGACTGTGCCTGAACCATCTCATCTTTGAAGGTAGCCCATTATTCAGCTACTGCACTTCCAACAATGCAGCACACCCACAGTACTGCGCTAAATTGTAGTCTAAATTTTGTGCTCAAGCCTTTGAAGTGAGTCAAATAATACTGCTCAAGAAGCCTGACAACTCTTGAAACTTATTTGCAATTGGACTGACAAAGTTACTGGGTGTTAATAGCTCCATTAAAAAAAATAATGTAGAGTTGGTAGCTGTTATCTTGCTAAATGGCTGTTGCCTGAAGAAAATGACGAAGTCTGCATGCCGTGCCATGCAACTTGTTCATGCCTCTCCGCAATCCTCATCCATAGGAGAAGGAGAACAATCATTGCCTTTCTCATTGCTCTACAGGTTCTCTTTTGAGTTGAGGGCTGGACTGTTTGGTAACTGGAGTGCAGTCTTTGTGTAGGAGGAAGAAAATGATGTATGGGTGTACAAAGGGTGAAATTACTTAAGGTAGTTCACAATGAATTACTTTGAAAGTACACTGACAGCTGTGCAGACATTTTGCAACATTCTGTAAAGAGTAAGAGGTAAATGACCACTCTTGTTTTTGATATTGATTGAAAAGGGTTAGGAATGGGAGAATTCCCAGCTCTTCCAGAAATAATTGTTCTGGGATCTTTCTCATCCAGAGGCCAGAGTGTTAGTAATTTAGCAAATTTGACATAGCTCTGTACTTAATCTACAATTAGAAGTATTGGATTTGCTGAATTGCTCCCAATATCCCTTAACATCTGATCTTTGGAGTTCACACTACCTTGCACTGATCTCTTGGATATTCCTTTCCTTCCTTGTGATTTTTGTGGAGTTTTTTGGACAATGGTATCCCATTGAAATGTTAATGGGATCTCTCGACTGGAGATAAAACTTCACATCCCCTACTGGACATGTATTGGATCCAGTGACTCAATGTGTAGATAGTTTGAGTGATACTTGCTTCACGTTGGGCTATAACACTGGCTGTATCTCTTCTCTATACTGTTGAGTATAGTTGAGCGCTGATGACTTTTCTGGGGGTGCGGGGGAGGGGGGGTGTTGGTGATAAAAAGATAAACAGAAGAAAAAGATGGACTAATAAATTTGTGATTTGTGGGAATGATTTTACTTGTGACTGATGGCTGACATAAGGAAATACCTTTTCGTAGTCCGGTGGGGAAATGACAGAACTGGTTTTAATGATGGGGAGCAGACTTCATTGACTAGACCCTGGGTCACAAGTCTGTGATCTTTCAATATGATGGTGGCCCTACGATGACACTTGTTGGGCCATATGTGTTTGATCACTCATGATGGATGACCATTCTGAATGATTTTAGGGTTTTAGGTGTACAAGGAAGCGAGAACCTTCCCCATGTTTTCTTCCCCCCCCCCCCACAACACAGCTGGCCACAATTTCTAACATCTGCTAGGGTTTAGCAAGACATTCTTATCTCTATTGGTAAACTGAGGTCACTGTGAATTCCATGCTCCATTATGACCTTTGCATAAAGTAGATCATCCCCTGAAACCACAGTATACTTCCATTGATTTGTCATTGTATCCAGGTGCCTTTTGGGGTCTCTGCTGCCCCAATTTCTTTAGTGCTCATTATTAATTGCCGAAAGGAAATTATTAAATCACTTTATTTGCAAGGAATTACAAGTATTGTCCGACTCTAAATTTGTTGGGGATGAGCCCAGTACATCTAAGTTGTTAACATGTTGACTGAAAACATGATGGCTGCTTGCTGTCACAGGTTGCAAACTGAATTAGTCTGCTAAATTAAGACATTAGGATAGGGTAGAAATATCAAAGCAGCATTTCAGAAATTGTTTTCAGTTTTCTTTCCTGATTTGTGAAGGGGAAATGTATTTCAAATGTAACATTTGAGCCTTGTAATCTAGTCAGATGTGTGAGTTCAGACAAAATTGCTACTTTGTTGTGGCAATCTGAATTTTTGCTGCTGCAAGTTTGGCCTTCTGTTTACCTTCAATGTATCATTTACGGAGGAAGAGTGCTTTTTTTGGCAAATAAAAAAAAATAAAATAAAATCACTAAATCTTGATCTTGATAATTGCTGTATGCATTGGGTGGCATGAAGACAATGCACAGCAAAGATTGCTATGTTTGAACTACAGACTGGCAAAACTGTTTACTCTGAAGCTATCCTGAGGTGTGGAGTACAGCAGTAACTTAGAAATTATATAAACAGGGTGTTTATATTGAAAGTTTCATATCTGGTGTGGTGATTTAATTAGTGATCTCCTTTCGAAGTATTTGCAAATAAGTAGAAATTTTTTGGTAATCGTTGCTACAATGAGATCACTCCTGAGTAGCAAATGGAGCTTTACTGTGTCCAGTTTTCATTTGTTGAGCTGCAGTGGTTGTAGTTGTGTGGGTGGTTACTAAATATTTTGAGAGAAAATAAACATTCTTGATAAAGGAATGCATATGTTCTGTTTTCGTATAATGCATTGAAGCCCCTGCAAATTTTGATTTGATGTGGCTGGACCAGTCAAAATCAACTAAGATTAGTTTCTTCAGCATACAGATAAGTCCAAAGATTTATGTCGAAATAATCATGAGACTAATAGGTCTAGCCTCATTATTATTTTGGCAATTTTTTGAGCCTATGTGTATGCTAATGAAACTTATTTATTGATGTGCAATTGCTACAGCGACTCAGATGCATGATTAAACCTGGGAGTTAAAAATTTGCTGTTGGAGATGCACCAGTTGCCATTAACTTTGTGAAAACAGCATCTCCCCATCTGCTTCGCCATTCAAATCTTGCATGGTAGATATGAAGTAAACTTGTCACAAAGTTAAGTCACTTTGAGTCTCTTATAACAGTGTGAAAGGTATTAATTACTGCCAGGTAACCTCTCTGGCATTGAAAAATAACTCTTACAAGTGTAGTGTGTCTCTCCAGGTTTTAATTGTTTAAGATGCTAAAATAATCTTTTTCCAACTTTTTCTCTCTCCCTCTCAATCCAAACTTTCTTTCCCTCTCTTTCACTTTCTGTACCTGAATTCACCATTCTAACTTGCACTTCCATTTTGGACCTTGTTCTGTTAATTTCAGAATTCTTCATTGGTTATGGGCATTGGCAGTTACTTGTCCTGTTTACTCAGATCCCAAATGCCCTTACGCACTTCCAGCGACTTGCAGGGCAAAATATCACGAACATTAAATAGTCAAGGGCACTGTTAGTTGGTTAGTTACAGGGATTTTTGGGCCAGAAGCAAGAGGAAAACATGGAGCTTTGACTGACTTTTGCTTTTAATTGTTAAAGTACTGTTTAGATTTTTAATGGACATGGATCAGCTTTGAATGAACTTTCCAAGTGGCTAAGCTGAGCCTCAGGTGCTTCAGAAATGTTATATGTAATGCAGCAGTGCTGGGCATCCATATAGACCTAGTTGACTATCCAGTGATAGACTTTGTTTTTCATATAACTTTGTTTAATCCGAGACCTTTTCACCAACCCCGCCCCCTCCCCAACTCCTTTTTTGCTTTTATGGAGCCTCTCACTTTTCAGTTCTCTTCTTGAAGTGGAGATGACTTTGCAGTGGCTGTCAGCAAGTGATTGACCACCAAAGTGTGTAGACCACTTTTTCTCCTTTTTTGGTCAGCCCCATCTCCCTTTCCCAGAATATGGTGCACAGACTTTGTTTGGCAAAACTTGTGAATTTTATAAACAGACTTGCACAAAAGCTATAAAGCTTTGAGGTCTTCCAAACTGCCTCTTTTCTTTTTTCCCCTGTACCCTGGAAACATCAAAAAACTAGGTTGAATTACCTTCAGGAGCGGAGAGCAGTCAGACCTGTGTGGAAAGAAACAGAACCTGGAGCAGATAAATCCAGCGCGAGGCTCGGGGCCTTCACTTGCCTTCAGGAGCGGAGAGCAGTCGGACCTGTGTGGAAACACTGAGAACCGGGAGCGGATAAATCCAGCACGAGGCTCGGGAACTTCACTTACCTGCAGGAGCAGAGAGCTGTTGGACCTGTGTGGAAACAACCAGAACCGGGAGCGGATAAATCCAGTGCCGGGCTCGGGGCTTTCACTTACCTTCAGGAGCGGAGAGCAGTCGGACCTCTTCCAGCGTGCCGGAGTTTTCAACGAAAGAAAAAAAAACAACAGTGACATCACAGGAAAGCTACAAGGTGATTGGTTAGTGAGTCACTGCTGTTAGGGGATAGCTCTAAATAGCTGGGTAAGTATCTAAGGTAAGAAAGGTTTACAGTTTATTTCATATATAGTAAGTAGTTTTTTTTTAGGGAGTTCTGCAGTAACGAGGACCAGGGAAGAAGGGCACTAGAGTAATTTATATTATTTGATATTAAGATCCTCCAAAAAGTTTAATTTAAAAGGTTAAGTTATGGCAGGAGAGCTCAAAGCCGTGGTGTGCTCCTCATGCTCCATGTTGGAAGCTGGGGACATTTCCAGTGCCTGGGACCGGCATGCGTTCAGGAAGTATCTCCAGCTGCAGCTCCTGGAAGCCTGGGTTTCGGAGCTGGAGCGGCAGCTGGGGACACTGTGGAGCATCCATGAGGCGGAGAGTATTGTGGATAGCACGTATAGAGAGGTGGTCACACCACAGGCTCAGACCCCACAGGCAGGAAGGGAATGGGTGACCACCAGACAGAGCAAGAGGACGAGGCAGGCACTGGAGAACAATGGTAGAATCGGACAGAGTCAGCATGGATTTACGAAAGGGAAATCATGCTGGACAAATCTACTGGAATTCTTCGAGGATGTAACTAGTAGAGTTGATGAGGGGGAGCCAGTGGATGTGGTTTATTTGGACTTTCAGAAGGCTTTCGACAAAGTCCCACATAAGAGATTAGCATGTAAAATTAAAGCGCATGGGATTGGGGGTAGTTTATTGCGATGGGCAGAAATTTGGTTGGCAGACCGGAAACAAAGAGTAGGGATAAATGGATCTTTTTCCGAATGGCAGGCAGTGACTAGTGGGTTACCACAGGGATCGGTGCTAGGACCCCAGCTATTCACAATATATATTAATGATTTAGATGAGGGAACTAAATGTAATATCTCCAAATTTGC
Organism: Heterodontus francisci; assembly: GCF_036365525.1. NCBI lineage: Eukaryota > Metazoa > Chordata > Chondrichthyes > Heterodontiformes > Heterodontidae > Heterodontus > Heterodontus francisci. The sequence continues at coordinate 40,059,138 of NC_090372.1, forward strand.
AGATGACACAAAACTGGGTGGGAGGGTGAGTTGTGAGGTGGATGCAGAGAGGCTTCAGGGTGATTTGGACAAGTTGAGTGAGTGGGCTAATGCATGGCAGATGCAGTATAATGTGGATAAATGTGAGGTTATCCACTTTGGTAGCAAAAACAGGAAGGCAGATTATTATCTGAACGGCTTTAAACTGAGAGAGGGGAATATGCAGTGAGACCTGGGTGTTCTCGTACACCAGTCGCTGAAGGTAAGCACGCAGGTGCAACAGGTGGTAAAAAAGGCAAATGGTATGTTCACTTTCATAGCGAGAGGATTAGAGTACAGGAGCAGGGATGTCGAGCTGCAATTATACAGGGCCTTGGTGAGGCCACACCTGGAATATTGTGTGCAGTTTTGGTCTCCTTATCTGACGAAGGATGTTCTTGCTATAGAGGGAGTGCAGCGAAGGTTTACCAGACTGATTCTCGGGATGGCAGGACTGGGGCATGAGGAGAGATTGAGTCGGTTAGGATTATGTTCGCTTAGAGTTCAGAAGAGTGAAGGGGGATCTCATAGAAACCTATAAAATTCTAACAGGACTTGACAGGGTAGATGCAGGAAGGATGTTCCCGATGGTGGGGGAGTCCAGAACCAAGGGTCATCGTCTAAGGATACAGGTAAACCTTTCAGGACTGAGATGAGAAATTTCTTCACCCAGAGAGTGGTGAGCCTGTGGAATTCACTACCACAGAAAGCAGTTGAGGCCAAAATATTGTATGTTTTCAAGAAGGAGTTAGATATAGCTGTTGGGTCTAAAGGGATCAAAGGGTATGGGACGAAAGCGGGAACAGGTTACTGAGTTGGCTGATCAGCCATGATCATAATAAATGGCGGAGCAGGCTCGAAGGGACAAATGGCCTACTCCTGCTCCTATTTTCTATGTTTCTATGTGATGCTCAAGCAAGGCAATTGATGCACAATGACTGGTGAGATCAAATTCTGTATCTATTTACATGTGATTGAAAATTTTTTACTGGTGTTTTGGAAATTGTATGCCATAATTTTGCCCCTTTTTGATTTTAAAAAAGCGTAAATCATTGTCCATGAGCATAATCATCAATTTGTGGAGGGAAATGTTTTCAAGTTGGAACAGTTGGTAAAGCTTGATTCTTGTGCAAAAATGTTCCAAAATAATTATTAGCTATTAATTTCTGAGATCTGCATTGTTCCTGCATCGAAATGAGATTAATGTTTTCATGTTTTAACTAAAATAATTTTCTTTCTTAGGAGTCGACACACCCTGAAAGTTAGAGAGCATAAAGTGTTGGGCCCCTATGTAGATGGCTTGTCACAGCTGGCTGTTACTTGTTTTGAGGTAAGTGTATGCATTTTTGGCCTGAATATTAAATGATTCATGTTTGAGTTTAAACAGCGTCAGCATTTCAGTTAATAAAAACAGTTATAGTCATGGCTAGTGCTCCCTTTGCGGTTTATAAATTTTCAAAGGAAGGATCTTAGTTGAAGTATGCACCACATATGCTAGGATTTTCAGTGCAAATAATTGGCTCTGTACAAAGAGTTAACAAGTCTGTATGTTCACAAACACCTCAATATTGAGATTGAAGAATTTGTCCAGTTGCATGATATCTTTCGGGTTTGTTGTCTTAATGTCTAATATTTGCTTAAAAAGCTAATTTAATTCTCAGACTCTTTTGTATTTTAATATATCCTTTATAAATGCTTCTAGCCTAGCTAAGTGTGAGCAATTACATTTTGCTAAAAAAAAATAAGGAGGTTGCATATTACTTGGAAAATGAGAATCTAAATGGGCTAGAGGAGAAAAGGGATCTGGGAGAACAAATGTACCAATCACTAAAACTTGTGACACAGATCAATAAGGTCATAACAAAAGAAAACCAAGCACTAGGGTTTATTTCTAGAGGTTTGCAAAGTAGCGAAGTTATGCTAAACTTGTGCTAAACCTTGGTTAGGTCACATTTAGAGTACTGTGTACCGTTCTGGTTGCCATATTATATAAAGAATATAGAGACACGAGAGGGTGTAAAAAGGATTTACAAGGATGATACCAGAACTGCATGATTATATCCATCAGCAAAGGGTGAACAAGTTGGGTTGCTTTTCTCTTGAAAAGAGAAGGCTGAGGGATGAACTAATAGAGGTCTTAAAAATTTTGAAAGATTTTTGATAGCTTACGCATGCAGTGTTTCTACCTGTGAGGAAGAGCATAACTAGCAGCCACCCATATAAGATAGGCACCAAGAAATCAAATAGGGAATTCAAAAGAAACCTCTTTACCCAGGGAGTGTTAAGAATGTGGAAGTCACTCCCATGAGGATTCATTGAGGTGAGACGTAGAGATGTATTTAAGGGGAAGCTAGATAAGTATATGTAGGAGAAGGGAATGGAGGGTTATTTTGATTGAGTTGGAAGAGGAAGGATGGGAGGAGGCTCGAGTGGAGCATAAAATATGGCATGGAGTGGTTCGTCCAAATGGCGCCTCTCTCTGCTACATATTTTATGTAATTTTATAAAGTGTTTATGGGTGTTATTTATAATGGATTTGGGTTGTATTGGAAGCAACAAGAATCTGAAAGGCTTTATGTTGGTCCTTGTTAGAGTTTCAGCCTAGATATGAAGTGGTGACATGAGCAGCTACTTGCAAAACACAACTGTGCCAAGATATTGGGCTTGGTTCAGAAATGCTGATCAGTACATAGTGATTTGTTTCAAAATTCATGTCTCCAGGCTTTTTGCCAGATGTGGATTAATGCCATTTTGCCTAATTATAATGCAGACAAATGATCTCGTTAAGTTTTTTTCGTCCACCTTTTGAGTTTGAACTATGTTGAAGTTGAAAATTCATTTAAGGTTCATTGTTTGAGGAACACAAATTTGATCACTTATCACTACAGATTTTTAAAGTATTAAAAAAGCAAAAAAAAAAACCTGAACAAGTGACATGCTTTCAGGCATCTCTATACTGCTGTGTAACCAGCCTTTAACATGCAAACAGACTGGTATGATTCTTCCTCTGATTAGTTTTTTTTCCTCTTCTGTGTAAATGCCTGGCCTTTGGTAGGTGTTCCCACATAACATAATTGAGAAAGAAAACGTATGTGCGAGATGATTGGATGAAAGCACATCCTATTGTACTGTAATAAAAGCAAAATACTGCGGATGCTGGAAATCTGAAATAAAAACAAGAAATGCTGGAACCACTCAGCAGGTCTGGCAGCATCTGTGAAAAGAGAAGCAGAGTTAACGTTTCGGGTCAGTGACCCTTCTTCGGCAGTGACCCTTCCGAAGACCTGAAACGTTAACTCTGCTTCTCTTTTCACAGATGCTGCCAGACCTGCTGAGTGGTTCCAGCATTTCTTGTTTTTATTCCTATTGTACTGTGTTGCCATAGATTTGATGCCTTTACCACTGTGTCACTTAAAAGTATGATCTACATTGCTATGATCTGTTACGCTGATCACTAATTTCTGAAGAACTTTCAACAACAACTACTTGGATTTATATAACACCTTTAACATAGTAAAACATCCTAAAGTGTTGCACAGGAACATTATCAAACAAAATTTAATATCGAGTCACATGTGATATTAGGACAGGTGACCAAAAGATTGGTCAGAATTAGTATTAAGGAGGAGCGAGAGGTAAAGTGATTTAGGAAACAAATTCCCTAAGCAGCTAAAGGCACGATTGCTAATGATGAAGTAATTAAGATTAGGAATGTGCAAGCAGCCAGAAAACAACTGTGCTCTTTTTTTTTAACACAATTTCCCAAAGGTTATCTCTTAATCCTGCGTTTTCCTGTTGCTGGGCACTGAATAATCTTACCTGTTTTTATGGTGGTGCCCTTAAAATGTGTTGAGTATTTTTTAACAGATGGACTTACTTTGTCCATCCTGGTTCTCAGCTGTTCAGCCCCTTTAGGTAAGGGAGCCTATTCCCAGGGTTTAGTAAGACCAACTCCATTGAACAAATCCACCTGTTTATTTTTTTTAGTTTAAAAGAAAAGTTTTTTTTTTTGCTAAACTGTGAACTGAGAATGTGCATGAAGTTTGCAAAGGTGTCATTTGTTCAAAGTTTGTGATGGATTGTAAATGTTTTAAGTGACCTTGTGAGATTCAACCAGTCCACTCCAGTGTTTTGCTGGTTGTGGCAGCGATAATGCTGTGTGTATCTGAGCATAGCTGCCTTTCTCCAGTAGTGATTCTGCACGCACATTACAGAGATTCTTCACCCTGTAGTTTTCTGTCCATTTCATAAAGACAGTCTTGCATTTATATCACACCTTTCATGATCTTGGGACATCCTAAAGCACATTACAGCCAATGAAACACTTTTAAAGTATAGTCGCTGTTGTAATATAGGAAATGCAGCAGCCAATTTGCGCACAAGCTCCCACAAACAGTAATGTGATCACGACCAAATTATGTTTTGTGAAGTTGATTGAAGGATAAGTATTGGCATGTTACATGAATTAACAGCAAGAAGGGGTGGTACAGTTGCATCTAAATTATCTATTTAGACTGAACTGTGCCTTGTGACTTTCAACAGTAAAATTTATTAAAAGTATTGTGTGTCAGGCAAAATAGCACCATGTTAAAGGGAATTTTATTGGTATTTGTTGTAACAGAAAAGAACCAGGTAGGGTTTATTTATGGCCCCAAAACAGAAGCCCAGACAGAAAAGCTCTTCTTGCTATTATAACATTACAATTGTCTGTAATTATATCATAATCCAAGCGCATTGCCTAAAAATGGAGATTATAATGAGTTTAGTTTTGTGTACCCTATTATTTCAACTGTAATTACAGTGCAGATTGTAGGAGTTGTATATACCTTGTCTGAAGAACTAAATTATATGTTTGGCATTGAATTGTACTGTGCTTTGTATGTATGTGCATGTTTATATATTTATGTGGGAGCATACGTACACATTAATGCAGTACATTCTCATCTTGGGCTCCTATATAATGAATGTCTTTTGTTAATGTAAATTTGTTGAATGCACTCCTTTCATGCAATAATATTTTCGCTGTTGAATGGCATAAGACTAGTTATGCTTGCCCCCCCACCCCCCCAACCCATCCCCGCCCCCCCTCCAAGGTCTGCTAGAGTTACAGAAAGCTCAGCCCATCCATCACTATCCCTTGCCTGGGGAAGGGATTGATCTGCAGGTGGGGAGCTTATGAAACTAGTCTGTTCAATCAGCCCAGCCGCATTCAACAGGACAGCTGTTGCAGGTACACGGTTACTTGGTTGTAATTAAGTCCGATATTTGTTAACTGTCACATGGTAAAATCACATTTATAATTAATTCTCCTCCATGTCCATTACAGCAATGTATTTATCTTCAACCTATAAAGTTACACCTGACATTAGTTATTGAAAAGAAATTTTTAAAAAAGCGCTACTGTTGTCAATCTCATCATGCAATTTAAATTTCAGTTTATTGCAACAAAATCATAAAGATTTGTCCTGGTCTAAGTACCAGCTTTTCTGCTTCAACCAATAAAGGTAGCCTCCAGTGTATTATGGACAGTCATTTTTTTTTGCTGAGTGAAATATTAACTTGCATCAAATCACGTTTACCCGTCACCCCTGTGCATGCTGACCGACTTTGGCTCCTGGTCCAACAACACCTCGACTTTAAAATTCTCATCCTTGTATTCAAATTCCTCCCTGGCCTTATCCCTGCCCTGCTCTGTAACCTCCTCCAGCCCTACAACCCTCTGAGATCTCTGCGCTCCTTATTGCATTACTGAAAATTGGTAAGTCACCTCATCTGGATGGAATACAGATGAAAGAAGCAAAGGTAGGAATAGCAGATACATAGATGCTGGAGGACTGGAGGGTTGCTAATGTTATATCACTATTCAAGAAAGGGGAGAGGGATAAACCAGGATACTACAGCCCAGTCAGCTTAACATCAATGGTGAGGAAGTTGTTGAAAACCATTATCAGGACAAAGTAAATTTGGAAAGGCATAGGTAAATCAAGGAGAGTCGGCATAGATTTATTGAAAGTAGATCGGTCTGACTGACTTGATTTGAATTTTTTGTTTAGGTAATAGAAAAGGTTGATCAAGGTAGTGTAGCATATGTATGTATGGAATTTTGGACGGCATTTGATAAAGTGTCACAAAAGAATTGTTAAGATGGAAGTGCATGAAATTAAGGGGAAAATGGGGGAATGGATATGGAAATGGCTCAGTGACTGTGGTGGGTAGATGGATATTTTTCAGAAAGAGATGGTTTGCATTGAAAGTTTTGAGTCCATGACTCTCTTTAATTTTCATAAACTACCTAGACTCAGGAGTAGGAAAGTTTGCAGGTAATACAAAACTTGACTACGTGGTAGGTAGTATTGAGGATATTTGTAGAATTTAGGATAAGAGAGGATCGTGACATGAGCAAAAGCATGGTAGTTGGAGTTCATTGCAGTGAAATGATGCACTTTCGGAGGTATAGTATGGAAATACAGTACACTATAAATGCTATGATTTTGAAAAGTGTATATGAGCAGAGAGACCTTGGTGTTCATATGCACATATCATTAAAGGTGGCAGTGTAATTTGGTAGGTGGTTTAAAAAGCGTGTGGGTTTCTTGGGTTTATAAATAGAGGAATAGAAGATAAAAACAGAGGTCATGCTAAAACTTGATAAATCACTGGTTAAGCCTCAGTTGGAATATTGTGGACAATTCTGGGCACCACACTCGAGGAAAGATGTAAAGGCCTTTGAAAGGGTGCCAGGGGTGTTACCAGGGATAGAACAAAGAACAGTACAGCACAGGAACAGGCCATTCGGCCCTCCAAGCCTGCGCCGATCTTGATGCCTGTCTAAACTAACACCACCTGCACTTACGGGGCCCATATCCCTCTATTCCCTTCCTATTCATGTATTTGTCAAGATGTCTCTGAAACGTCGCTATCGTATCTGCTTCCACCACCTCCCCTGGCAGCAAGTTCCAGGCACTCGCCACCCGCTGTGTAAAGAACTTGCCTTGCACATCCCCTCTAAACTTTGCCCCTCGCACCTTAAACCTATGTCCCCTAGTAGTGAAATCCAGTGTCACGGAGAGACAGAAAATAGCTCTACTTTGAGGAAAACAAGAATCCCACACGGTCACTTAAACATTATTCCAGATTTAGAACGCAGGTGTTCAGACAAACATGTCTGCTATGTAAAGGGAGATGCACCTCCTCTTCCATTGTGTGTGGATTGGTGTTTGAGCTGCCATCTTTTTATTAACTTAGTTAAATGATTCTGGGCAAACTGATCCTATGTTTTGTCTGCTTCCACACTTTCATTTTGAATGCTGCAACTTGCATTTACTTTATTTGGATCTTTTACTACTGTGCCTCTCCCTCCATCCCTGTCCCAGGGGGAAAAAATGGTTTCACAATTGAAATGATCCTTAATACTTTGAGGTAAAATTTGCCAAACAGGCATGCTTGAGCTGCAGATGTTTTTGTACTTAAGAATCATTTAATTTTATTTGTGGTGCATTGCAGGATATTGAATCCTTAATGTCGGAAGGAAACAAATCACGAACAGTTGCTGCCACCAACATGAATGAAGAAAGCAGCCGCTCTCATGCCGTGTTCAGCATTATTTTAACTCAGACTCTTTATGATCTCCAAAGTAGTGTAAGTCTGTGTCCACTTCCTGTGACACAAGAAACCATGTAGACTGACGTGAATGCTAGGAGACTCCAAAATTATTTTCTATTTGCATTTGTTGCAGGTTTAACGCTCTTCTTTGTATTTCATTATTTTTAGACTTCTGGAGAGAAAGTGAGTAAGCTGAGCCTCGTAGATCTGGCTGGGAGTGAGAGAGTTTCTAAGACTGGAGCTGCAGGGGAACGGTTGAAGGAGGGCAGTAACATTAACAAGTAAGAGATTTAAAGAAACAATGTAACTTAAGTATAGATAAACCAGAGTAATTTTTTAATAAAAGTTATATGATCTCAAGCAAGGTGAGGGTCTTCAAAACCAAGTAGTATGTAAATTTTCAAACTAATGCATCCCAATTTAGACTGTTAATTTCACATAATTCGTCATGCACTCAGTGTATTAGCAGGTTGTTGGTTCAAGCTGGCTCCAGAATTTGACAGCATAATCTAAACTAACGTTGAGTGCAGTACTGATGGAGCGCAGCTTTGTCGGTGATGCCTTCTTTTGGATGAGACACAAAATTGAGACCCTTCCGCTTTTACAGGTTGTTATGATTGATCCTATGGCACTTTTTTGAAGAAGAGCAAGAAATTCTTTTGTTCAACATTTCGCCCTCAACCAAAATCACAAAAGCAGGTTAAACTGCCATTCAATCATTTACTTTTTGTAGGACATTACCATGCACAATTTGGCTGCCGTGTTTTCCCATAAGAAAGTAATTTGTTAGTTGTGAAATGCACTGCAATTTCTTTCATTCCTGAGCATCAAGATCCATATTCAAAGTGAAGTCTTATTAGTTGTTCCAGGGAAGGCATCTGTTGAATTCATATTAATGCTTTTATGACAGAACCAATCATGATGGCATTTTTGGTGAATGACAGAAATGGTGTTCTAGAATGGTTTCTTGTGATAAGTGCAGGTCCAATATCCATTTTACATCACAGTCGGAGTTAATGCAGATGATGGGCCTTTAAGTTGGAATTGTGTTGATCTGAAGAACCAGTTCACTAGTGGTTTTTTTGGTTTAATCAGACAAAGAGTTATTGTCTGCTATGTGTGAAACCTACAATAGTTCTCCCTTGTGTTTACCCAAAAAAGTACCTTAATTGCATTGGCAAATCAGATAAGGTAGCAGAGCAAAACTTTTTCATGTAGCGTAGCGAAAACTATAGCAACCAAATTACATGGAGAAAATGTCTGGATAACTGGGATCTCTCAATATCAATGTGTGGTTCCTTTGTGCCAGTGTACTCTCGAGATTGCTTATCCTGTATGAACAAGTTACCTTTTTTACATCATATTATTATGTTAAATTTAGTTTTCCATCCCACATTTTCCTTACAACTACACGCACTCTTGCTGTAAATTTGGACCAAAACTTCAAGATAGGACTGTTGTATAACAACAAGGTTTTTGGAACAACAGACTTTGGATTCAAAATGAATGAGTGACTTCATTGAATAAATAAAAGATTATTTTATCTGGTTAGGGAAACGAGGATGGAGGGTCATAAATTTAAAATTGTTACAAAGAGACTAAAAAAGATCAACAGAAATTTCTTCATATAGAGAATTGTTAGAATGCAGAATGCTTGGCCACAGGGTGTATTTGAGGCGGAGACTATTGCTTCTTTGAATTGTATATGCAGATTACCAGTATGTGCAACAGATTCCTCACAGCACAATACTAACAAAGCACATGAGTGATGCATTTTTGTGGTAAAACCTATACTTTACTTTACTTACCTTTACTTTTCTCCACTCTCTAAATACTGTGCCTATTTCAGAGCACTTCATTGCCTAATATTAGACATAAGATTTTGGCCTCATTTCGAGATAAATGCAGCTTAGTCGCTTCCTAAGTAAAAACGCAGATTTTGTTTTACCCTGCCAAATTTCCTTTGCATTTAAGCTAGTTATGTGTCTCAAGTTTTAAGTTTTATTCTGTTTTCTTCTCAGGTCCCTTACTACACTAGGGTTGGTTATTTCTGCATTAGCTGACCAAGTAGGAGGAAAGGGCAAAAACAAGTTTGTGCCTTACAGAGACTCTGTGCTCACCTGGCTTCTCAAGGTATTGATGTGACCAGATTGAGTTCTTCATAGGAAATGTATATAGTCAAAAATGTATCTGCACATTGCAGACCAACATCGAAAGCCTTTCATTTATGGGAAATGGACTTGTCTCCAACTCAGTCTGATCTTATTACTAGCATCTTGTTGTTTGTGCAGCTTCAGATGTCTTACCTGAAATGAGTTTGGAACCCAAATCCTATCAATCATGGACTCACAGCAAAAATGCCCATCATTTAGCACTGATTAGCACAATTTGACAGTGTCCTTCAGTGAGACCTTATAGATGGCGATTGTGGGAAATGGAGAGCATTTCCCTGGTACAGTTGGGGTGTTCTGAGGTTAGTGTTTAAGGTACAATTTTGGTTAAGATTAAAGGGAGCTTTACTCTGCACTTGCAGTACGGCATTAGATTCTGCAACTTTATAGCAAAAGTGTTCCATACTCCAGCACTGTGCACCTTTGCTATTGAATGACAAATACTGAATTGCAAGCAGCAGGAATGGTGCAACAAAATGAGATTATCAATTACCTGTGTTAATCTCATTAAGCATGCTGTATTGTGACTTTGGCATTCATGCATTTTTCATAAATAAAGTCAGCTTGGTTGCTTTCCCATGTCTGAGTCAGAGGGTGTTGGTTCAAGCTTCATTCCAAGACTTGGAATTCAGCCTTGCATTCCACTGCAGTACTGAATTGTCAGAGATGCCACCCTTTGGACTAAAGGTTATGCTGAAGGCTCCTTTGACTGTATGTTGAAGATTTCATGGCATGGTTTGAAGAGAGGCTGGGAGTCCTTCCCTCAGTCAACACCATCAAAAACATAGTGCTGTTTGTGGGCGATCTTGTGTGTAAAACGGCTGTTTCTCTACATAATAGTCACTGCACTTCAAAATGACTCCTTGTATGTGCCGAACTTTAAGACGTTTATGATCAGATGCTATAATAAATGCAAGACCTTGCTATTTATGAATTTAGTTTACAGTGAAACATTTTTAAAAAGTGTTGGAAGTTGGGCTGCTTTACTCGTTTTTGAAGGAGTTTGATAGCATGCCCCTTGTTTTTTCAAATAAAAGCAATCATGAACAGATTTATCCTCCTGCCAAAGATCTAGATTCCTTTCTTTTAAAAAAAAAAGCACTATGACGCTGAAGACATTTATATTGAGGCATGTCTAATGCTAACAAGACTGTGCTATGAACATGTAAGATCTGGTTGACATCTTTTACGACGAGAGTTTTTTTTTACATTTATAGCACTTGTTAAAGAAACATGTCCATTATAAAACTGCTTCCACACCCAAACGTCACCTCCTGAAGTTAAATACCCTTGAGTTTACTTTTTTTATTTGGTGGAAAGGAGCTCCACAGCCCTGAGCAAACTGATGATGTGTGAGAGTTGCCACATATTAACTAGTATTGATGCTGTGGTGTGCATGCAAGATGGGCCAAATATTGGTTAAAAATATTATTTATGAGCACTTCTTTGGAGTCTGCGCTAGTTTTGTGGATGTTATTTCTTTCATCCAATAATAATGCTGAGATGAGAGGAAGCTCCTTGTAATTCTCAAATATCGAGCAATTTAAAGCCATTAGAAATACTCCCTGACTCAACCTGATAATTTCACCTCAACATGTCCATGTTTACATGGTCATTTGCTGGGACTGAAGTGAGAATCTTCTACTGCATCTTTCAAGATGAATTAAGAATAACTTGTTCGATAAATACTTTTCTCATCCACTTTAAACCAGCCAACTTTTATTTTGCAGTACTGGATTTATCCTAAAGGTTTATTAGGCTTCTTCTAATACATAGTAGTACATTCTTGTACTGTATTCGTTTGTAGTTCCAAATGCATTACTCACTGGATCTGTTGTGTTATTATAAGCTTCTTGACTAGAGCAAACATTTATAAAGAGAAAGCAAACTGATACAGATCAGTACTCTGACAGGTGTGAGATGTTCCCAATAAAATTGCTTCTACTTTGAATGTTGATTTTCACTCGAATGTTGACTATATTTGCATTGGTCTCTAAAGCAGAGGTTTAAGATTCTGTTTTCATGTGTCCTGTATCTGCAGGTGCCTCTTGACCATGGCAGTACATTGGAATAGCAATGAAATAGCTTCTCACTGCTCACAAGTCCTCAAAAAAATAGATTTTAAAAATGGAAGCACTTTCATAATATCTTCTGCCAAGTTTGCTCCGAAATGTAATCCACAGTACATTTACTACCATAAGCTCAACAGTGTTGGTGGGACACTAATGAAGTGCAGCCTTCTGTAGTGGTAGGGCCAATGTATGTGTCACAACTAATTAGTGGGCTGCATATGATTAAGTTGCTTTTGAGTCGTGCAGAATCATCATCCAACACCACATCCAACTCCCAACCTATTTTGCACTTCTTGAAGTCGTCAACTGGTATTATTCAGACTGTCTTCAATTCTGTCAGGCCCCACTCCTATTCTACAACAGCAAAGTACTGTAAATGCTGGGAATCTAAAATAAAAAGAGAAAATGTTGGAAATACCCAGCAGGTCTGGCAGCATTAATGTTTCAGGTTGGTGACCCTTCGTCAGGGTTCTGAGCAGCTGAGTGTTTACAGCATTTTGTGTTTTTATGTCGCTCTTCTGTTTCTGTCTCGCTTCCATCTTAGATTTATGTGTTCATGTCGCTCCTTCATTTCTGTCTCAAGCTCCCTCCCTTTCCTACACTTCATCTCTGTCCAACACTCTCCTCTTCCTCTCTCCAGCTGTCTTGCCTGCTTCACTTTTGTCTGTCTTTCTGTTTCCTCCCTCGCACTACTTTCCCCTCCCACTATTCTTTTTTTTTTGTGGCTTTTACCGCACTTTTTTGGGGCAAGTAATGAGACTACCTCCCACAGTGAGATCGCAGTGATCTAGCATCCACTATTCTGCTCAACATTCCCCTCCCTTTTTGGTTGAGATTTGCATCAGTAGTCAATGATACGGCGCCCAACTGGAGAGGGAGAGCAGGAGGAGGTTGTGAACCCATTATATTCATGCTGTAAGAGGCAGCAGCACTATCTGTCTGTCATGAGTCCTTCTTGGAAGATGATAGCCTGGATTTTGCAGAGGTTTATGATGGCAAACTGTGAGCATTTGCCATCATTATTCCTCTGAAACTGACCACAACTTCAGGATTTGACACCAGCACAGATTAATATAGAAATCCTGAAGTTGCGATCTATCATTCAGTGCTCCACCACAGACTCCACTGTGGACAGCCTTGCCTCCACCAAAAGCATGATGTTTTTTAAGGTCAGTACCCTTGCTTCGCCACTGACCACAAAATCCGGACCCCTCTGTTTTTTTTCTGGTAGGTTAATCAAAGCTATTTTCTTAAACTGGGAGAGGCTTCTCGGCCATTTAAAGCTGGATAGCAGGCTAGATTGAGCTCAGAGGCTAAGGATTAGAATCCCTAAGTGCAGTGTCAAGACAGTGCGATTTGTCAATCAAGAGGTCTAGATGGTCTTCCAAAGATCTTATTTTAATAACTCATCTGTATTTTTTATTTAGCCTGGCTGTAAATGAATCAGCTTACAGAGAGAAAAAATTGTTTTTTCAGGAACAGAGGCTATGAAGTGAATAGGTCACATTCTGGTTTTATCGGTGTTATATATAAGTACAGCTGTGAATTCAACAGCTTCTATCGCACTAGTTAAAGAAGAGCAGTAAGTTTACATGGTGTCTTGGGCAAACTTTCTCCTTTCTGTCCGTACCTCCAAAAGCGAGTCATCTATTCATGTACTCGTTTGCTGTTCGAGGGATCTTGCTGTGCACAAGTTGGCTGCTGCACTGATCTCCATAACAGTGACAGCATTTCAACAATAGTAAAGTGTGTAGGTACAGGATGTGATGAGGTGTCCCATAAATGCAAATTTTTTTAAATGACTATATCATATGAAGAATTTAAGGATCCATGTTTGGATTTGTGATTAACAGTGAAATGTTGCGGTATAATTGTTTTAACAGTTCCATATTTGGGTTTTCTGACTCATTGAAATATTGTACCTAATAAGAAAATATCAATAAAATTATGTTCAAAACTATAATATACTATTATTTTGAAAAACATTTTAGAAGCAAACAAATAATTTGCCAGTACTGCATGTACCTGTCATTCATAGAGTTATACATATTCATCATTCACAGGCTATAGACGTATATCTGTGTCTCAAGCAAAGGGTAAATTGTGGTATTGACATTGAATCTTTAAATTTCTGAATCAGGACAACTTGGGAGGAAACAGTAAAACTGCCATGATAGCAACAATTAGCCCAGCTGGAGACAACTATGAGGAAACACTTTCCACACTGAGATACGCTGATCGGGCAAAGCGCATAGTAAACCATGCTGTGGTGAATGAAGATCCGAATGCCAAGATCATTCGGGAACTACGTGAGGAAGTGGAAAAACTTAAGGAGCAACTAAGTCAAGCTGAGGTAAGGAGGTGAAGGTAAATGAGCAGTACTGGAGGGAAACATTTGTGTCCATAACATAAGCCATAACTACTTTGAAGTTTGCTTCATTTATAACTGCAAACATAGTTTTAAATGTTTCTTGAATGTACTTTCAGCTTTCAAAGTCTTCACTTCTTACTTTAGTTTTAGAAGAAAGCATTTTTTTTTCACTTGACGATTCTCCCACATGTGCCATAATTTGATTCTGTATATGATGAAAAGGTTATTAATGAACACAGGCCTGCACTATCTCACTGCATTATTACTACTTTCTGGAGCCAGTCTCCCTTCACCATAGCTGGAGCCATTAATAGTGCCACTGTACATACACTACGCAGGTACATTTCTGTGCTGAATCAAATTCCTGAGTGCCTGATTTGCCAATTATCTCTTCGCCTTTTTTGGTAAGATGACTTCATTGCGTGTAGTATGAGAGGCAAAAGCTTATGTTGGCTGCTGCCATTGTAACTTCAAAGGACACGCCATGCCCTCAACATTAAGTTTCTTGCATACTTAGCTTAAAAACTCACCAAGACTGGATCTGTTCTAACTCTCAAAATCTTTAAATGGCCTGGTCCCTGATGGTCATCCAGTTTCAGCAGTTAGTATCTGAGCCATACATTCTAGAAAGGGTCCCAAGTTTGATCCCTTGTCTGTGTTGATTTAGCTGATCTAAGGAGGGATGGGAAAGTTACTCATTATTGATCAAGATCTAGTGGTTCCTTAATATAAATGCATATATGTAATAAAACTTGGTTGCAAATAATCTTTATTGCGTTTGACCGAGTCTTGACACACTCCATGTCTTGAACAATAGTTGCACAGAGAAATAGTTTTACCAGCTTTTCATCTGGATAGAGAGCATAATTTCTGTTGATTCTTCTTGAGGTCTGGGGTGGATCAGCCATGATCTTATTGAATGGCAGGGCAGGCTTGAGGGACCGAATGGCCTGCTCCTGCTTCTATTTCTAATGTTCTTATGTCTGTCTCTGTGTGTCAGGCACAGCCATCTTTTAAACAAGCTGTTTTTTGTTCAGTTTCCTTACTGATTTGTTAATCATTGTATTGTTTGTTTGTGATATAGTCTGACCTCTCAGCTGGATGACCACTCCCTGATGAAACTATTGGATTATCATTAAAAACCCATCTGGTTCACTTAACGTAATTTAGGAATGGAAATCTGCTGTCCCTTGCCAGTCTGACCTGTGTGTGACTCCAGACCCACACCAATGTGATTGATTCTTATTTGCCCTCTGAAATGATCTAGCAAGCCACCTCAGTTGTATCAAATCACTGGGAAAAATTATAATAATACAAACAGACAGACCACTCAATATTGACCTCCGAAGCAGACATGACAAAGAAAAATCCAGCCCAATCAATTGTGCAGATCTTCCTGGTAACTTTTGGGAACTTGTGCCAAAATTGGGAGTGCTGTCCTGCAGACTAGTCAAACAACAGCTTGACATAGTCATACACACAGAATCGTGCCTTTCAGCCAACGTCCCAGACTCTTCCATTGCCATTTCTGGCTATGTCCTGTTCTGTCGGCACAAAGGGCCTCCTGACTGTATGCCATTGAGTCCTGAACATTAGCTCTGGATCGCATGATGTTGCATGACATCAGGTGACCGCCAGGCAGTCAAGGAGGATCAGCCAGGTCTTACAGGAGCACCCTGAGTATATCTCACTCTCCAATCAGTATTTATGGTTTCTCTGGGAGTGTAGCCAGAGCCAAGACCACAGCTGGCTCAGCTGCACAGGGGAACAGGAGGAAGTTTGGGAAATCAGTAGTGATAGGGGATTCAATTGTTGGGGGAACAGACAGGAGTTTCCGCAGCCACGGTCTTAAATCTAGGATGGTATGTTGCCTCCCAGGTCCAGGGTCAAGAATCTCATTGAGTGGCTGCAGAACACTCTGAGGAAGGAGGGTGAACAGCCAGCAGTCATGATCCATATTGGTACCAATGACATGGAAGAAAGAAGGGATGAGGTTCTGCAGGCAGAGTTTAGGGAGCTAGAAAAGAAACTAGCAAGCAGGGCCTCAAAAATGGTAATTTCCGGATTACTACCTGTACCACATGCAAGTGGGTGTGGAAATAGGAGGATAGAGCAGATGAATGCATAGCTGGAGAGAGGGTGCAGATGGGAGAGCTTTAGATTCCTGGGACACTGGGGCCAGTTCTTGGGGCGATGGAACCTGTACAGGCCAGAAGGGTTACAACTGAACAGAACCGGAACCAATATTCTTGCGAGGTGATATGCAAGTGCTATTGGGGAGGGTTTAAATTAACTTGTCAGGGCTGTTGGAACATGGAGGTAACATGAGAGAGGAAAATCAAGGTGCACAGAGAATTGGGGGAGACAAATAGCACAAGGGTCGGCAATAGTAAGGTATCGTGTGGGAGCAATGAGGGCATGAAATTAGGTAGAAATTAAGTTTACTGTGCATGTATATGAACATGCAGAGTGTGGTAACTAAGGTTAGTGCGCTGCAGGCACAGACACCCATGTGGGAATAGGATGCCATTGTGATAACGGAGACCTGGCTCAAAAAAGGGAGCACTGGGTACTAAATATTCCTGGATCCAAGGTGTTCAGGAAAGAGAGGGAAAGAAAAAAATGATGTGGGGGACTTCAATTATCCTAATTTAGACTAGGATAGTAATACTGTAAAGGACAGAGATGAGGTCGAGTTTCTAGAGTCTGTTCAGGAGAATTTTCTAGATCTGTATGTTTCTGGCCCAACGAGGAAGGAGGCATCTCTGGTTCTGGAGAATGAGGTGGGTCAAGTGGATCAAGTGTCATTAGTGGAACATTTAGGGGACAGTGATTATTGTATCGTAAAGTTTAGGTTAGCTATGGAAAAGGACAGGCACAATCCAGAGTAAAAATAATTAATTGGGGGAGGACCCACTTCCATGAGGTGAGGACTCAGATAAATTGGGATCAAAGATTGGCCGACAAGACTGTAACGGAAAAATGGGCTGCCTTCAAAGAGGAGATAGTTTGGGTACAGTTGAGGTACATTCCCACGAGCGGAAAAGTAAGACAAACAAATCCAGAGCTTACTGGATGACGAAAGAGATAGACTAACATGAAATAGAATAATGCTGCGTATGACCAATGTCAGGTAGATAATACAAGTGAGAACCAGACTGTATATAGAAAGTTCAGAGGGGAAGTGAAAAAAGAAATGAGAGGCAAAGAGAGTATGAGAAGAGATGAGCAGCTAACAAAAAAGGAAATCCAAAAGTCTTTGATAGTCATATAAATAATAAAAAGGTGGTAAAAGGAGGAGTGGGGATGATAAGGGACCAAAAATGTGATTTATAGATGGAGGCAGGGGGCATGGCAAGCAGATGTTGCCAAAGTCATAGTGAAAGTGGAGGTAGTTGAGACACTGGATTGACTAAGTATTGATGAAGAGGAAGTATTAGATAGGCTGGCTGTACTTACATTTTATAAGTCACCAGCGCCAGATGAAATGCACCCAAGGATACTGTGGGAAGTAAGGGTAGAAATTGCGGAGACATTGGCCATAATCTTCCAATCCTCCTTAGATTTGGCTGTGGTGCCAGAGGACTGGAGAATTGCAAATGCTACACCCTTGTTCAAAAAGGTGTAAGGATTAAGCACAGCAACTACAGTTCAGTCAGTTTAGCCTCAGTAGTGAGAAAACATTTAGAAATGATAATTTGGGACAAAATTAACGGTCACTTGGACAAATGTGGATTAATTGAGAAAAGCCAGCATGGATTTGTTAAGGGAAAATCATGTTTAATTAACTTGCTGGCATTTTTTGATGAGGTAACGGAGAGGGTTGATGAGGGTCATGTGGATTTCCAAAAGGCATTTGATAAAGTGTCACATAACAAACTTGAGCGAAGTGGCATGCCCAGTAAAGACATGACATATGTTCCTACTTTTAAGATACGAACTTCATTCAATGTGGACTGCTTGAAATTTACTTGCCCTTTTTAAAAAAAAAAGTGGGCAGTGTGCTGCATGATTGCTGTCGAAGGTCACATGACCGGGCCTGTGAATACAAACACTGCTTCACTGTCTTGAAAGGACAAAAAGATACTTTCCAGACCAAGAGGTGTCAACTACACCCTTCCTAGAACCATCAAGTGACATTCCCGAATTGAATGGTTTTCTTCTGAGACAAAGATGTGAAGTAGACACATTATAATAGAATAGTACCCATTTGTTAATAGTCTTGGATTCCACATCCTGGTCCATTGTGTGGTTACACCAGGGGAGAAGGCCATGTGTCAACTAACAAAAACTCTAATTTGATGGATTTTGACCTTAAAAGGCAACCCTCTGGAGACAGGGAGAGAGATCACAGCAACGTCACAGAGAAGGCAGACCAGCTGGGGGCTGTGGAAGGATCCAGCCTAAACAAGAAGAAGCCCTGCTGCTAATTCTATACTTCAACTTTGTGCAGCAGTAAACTGAAAGTGACTGCTGCCTCCAGTCTGAAATCTTAACCACCAGATATCTACAACAACTCAACCAGTTCAAGACTACAAACAACCCAGGCCTGCACCTTTAAAAGAGACTGTCCTACTTAGAAGATTCAACAGGTTTACTGCAAATCATGAGCACCTGCCACACCTTGAACTCTTAACCTTTAGCTTCTATCTATCTATCTTCTGAGAGCGCATGAGGGAGTGAATGTGTGCAGGAGTGGTGTTGCAAACATTTCGGGGAAGCAATATTGCTCAATAAATAGTTAATCTTTTATTTTGAACCTACAAGAAAACCTGTCACTTTTTTTGGCATGTAAGACACTTGGCTAACTCAACTTTTTAAACAAAACACGATTGCTGTCAATTGGGAGGTGAACAGTGGAAATCACCCATACCCCTTACCACTTGTCTGTAACAATAGTTAAAGCCCATGGAATAAAAGGGACAGTGGCAGAATGGATACGAAGTTGGCTGAGGGACAGGGAACAGAGGGTATTGGTGAATGGTTGTTTTTTGGACTGGAGGAAGATATATAGTGGCGTTCCCCAGGTGTCTGTGTTAGGACCACTGCTTTTCTTGGTCTGTATTAATGCCTTAGACTTGGGTGTCCAGGGCACAATTTCAAAATTTGCAGATGATACAAAACTTGAAAGTGTTCTGAACTGTGAGGAGTTTAGTGATGAACTTCAAGAGGACTTAGGCTTGTGGAATGGACGTGCAAGTGATAGATGAAATTTAATGCAAAGAAGTGTGAAGTGATTCATTTTAGTAGGAAGAATGATGAAAGGTAATATAAAATAAAGGGTAAAATTCTGAAGGGGATGCAGGAGCAGAGGGACCTGGGAATATATGTACATAAATTATTGAAGGTTGCAGGGCAGATTGAGAAAGCGGTTAATAAAGCATATGAGATCCTGGGCTTTATAAATACAGACATAGAGTATAAAAGCAGGGAAGTTATAGTGAACCTTTATAGAGCGCTGGTTCAGCCTCCACTGGGGTATTGTGTCCAATTCTAGGCCCAACACTTTAGGAAGGATGTGAAGGCGTTATAAAGGGTGCAGAAAAGTTTCACGAGAATAGTTTCAGGGATGAGGAACTTCAGTTACATGGATAGATTGGAGAAAGGTGTTGAAAATCATGAGTGGTCTGGACAGAGTAAAGGAAAACTGTTTGCATTGGTGGAAGGATGGAGAACTAGAAAACACTATTTAAAGTGATTGGCAAAAGATATAATGGCGACATGAAAAAATATTTTACGCAGCGCATGGTTAGTGTCTGGAATGCATTAGCTGAGAGTATGGTGGAGGCAAATCTAGTCATGGTTTTAAAAGAGAATTGAATAATTATCTGAAGCGAAAAGATTTGCAGCGCTGGGGGAAAAGGTAGGGTAGTGGGACTAGGTGGTTGCTCTTGCAGAAAGCCGGCACGAACACAATGGGCCAAATGGCCGTCTCCTGCGCTGTAAATTTCTATATGATATGATTCTCTCAGTCAAATATGGACAAGGAAACCTCCTGTCGATTAGCACCACCTCCCTATTTCATCTGATGAATCAGTGTTCCCCCCCCTTCTTCCAACACTGCTTGGAAGAAGGACTGAGGGCAACAAGGACTCAGAATGCAGGCTGGGTGAGGGATCTCAATATCCATCACTAAGAGGGGCTCCGTAACATTGACCGAGCTGGCTGAGTCCTGAAGGATATAGCTGCCAGACTGGCTTGCGGCAGGTGGTGAGAGAGCCAGCATGAGGTAGAAACCTACTTGACCTTGTCATCACAAATAAAGCTGTTTTGAAGTATCTTTCCATGACCACCACCACAGTCCTTGTGGAAACAAAAATCCCATCTTCTCATTGAGTACATCCTCCACCATGTTTTGCCGCACTACCACTGTGCTAAATGGTATAGATTCAGAACAACACTGGCATCTAACTGACACATCCTTTTAACAAAAAGCAGGACAAATCCAATCTGGCCAATTACTAGCATATCCGTCTGCTCTCAAACATCAGCAAAGTGATGGATGGTGTCAGCAACACTTATTCACCAATAACCTGCTCATTGTTGCTGAGTTTGGGTTCTGCCAGGTCCATTGGAATCCAGACCGCATAACCACCCTAGTCCAATCATGGAAAAAAGAGCTGAATTCTAGTGGTGAGTTGAGAATAACTGCCCTTGTCATCAAGGCGTCATCTGATCGAGTGAGGCATCGAGGAGCCCTAGTGAAATGTAAGTCACTGGGAATCTAGGGGAAATTCCACTGGCTGGAGTCAAATCCTAGCATAAAGGTTGTGATCGAGGCCAGTCATCTCAGCCCCAAGATGTCGCTGCAGGAGTTTTTGTTTATTAATTCATGGGATGTGGCAAGGCCAGCATTTATTGCTCATACCTAATTGCTGTTGGGAAGGTAGTGGTGAGTTGTCACCTTGAAATGCTGCGAGCCCTGTGATATTATTCCCACAGTGCTGTTCGGGAGTGAGTTCCAGGATTTTCACCCTGCAGCAGTGATATAGTTCCAAGTCAGGATGGTATACGACTTGGAGGGGAGCTTGCAGGTGCAAGTTCTCCCACACGCCTGCTGCCTTGCTTTGCTTGGCAATAGAGGTCGCTGGTTTGGGAGATGCTGTCAAAGAAACCTTGGCGAGTTGCTACAGTACATCATGTAGATGATACATACTGTAGTTGTGCTGATGTTGGAGGGAATGAACGCTTAAAGTGGTGGATGAGGTGTCAATCATTTGGGGAACCTTGTCCTGGAAATTGTCTAGCTTCTTGAGTGTTGTTGGAACTGATCCAGGCAAGTGCAGAGTATTCCATCACCCTCCTGATGTGGGCCTTTTAGATGGGGCCAAAGGCTTTGGGGAGTCACTTGCCTTAGAATACCTAGCCTCTAACTTGTGCTTGTAGCCACAGTATTTATGTGGCTGGTCCAGTTAAGTTTTTGGTCATTGATGCCCCCCTCAGGATGTTGATGGTTGGGAGTTTGGCAATGGTAATGCTGTTGAATGGCAAAGGGACCTGGTTAGACACTCTCTCGTTGGAAATGGTCACTCTCTGGCACTTGTGTGCTGTGAATGTTATTTGCCACTTACCAGTCCAAGCCTGAATGTTGTCCAGGTCCTGCAGCATGCAGGCACAGACTGCTTCATTATCTGAGGAGAGAATGGTACTGAACACTGCAATTATCGGCGAACATTCCCACTCTGACCTTATGATGCAGGGAGGGTTATTGATAAAACAAGTGAAGATGGTTGGGCCTGGGACACTGCTCAGTAGTTACATGGGTCAAAATAAGCAGAGTTCGTCAGGATGGGACAGATAGCTTAGCAAATGTAATAGGCCATTTTTGACTAAAGTGGCATCAGGGAAAAGTAGAAAAAAGTAAAAGCTAAAGGCACTGTATCTGAATGTTGAAAGGATTTGCATCAAAATAGATGAATTTATAACACAGGTAGAAATACATGGGTTTGATCTTGCATGTATTATGGAGACATGGTTTCAAAGTGATCAAGATTGGGAACTAAATCTTACAGTATATTTCACTTTTAGAAGAGATAGGCAAAAGGGCGGGTGTGTATAGACTTGATAATGAAAGATGACGTAAAGACAGTGGAGAGAAAGGATCTTGGCTCAAAATCAACATGTTGTATCAGTTTGTGTGGAACTAAGAAACAATAAGGGCAGGAAAACACTGTTTGGAGTAGTTTATAGGCCGCCTAAACGAAGTTGTGCCAGGCCGAGTATAAATCATGAAGTTGGAGGTGCATATAACAAGGGTAATACTGTAATCATGGGAGGCTTTAATCTTTATATAGACTGGGCAAACCAAATATGCAGTAATAGTATGGAGGATGAGTTCATGGGGTGTATGCAAGAATTAGTGCTTTGGATCAGAAATTGGCTAGCTGAAAGAAGACAGAGGGTGGTGGTTGATGGTAAATGTTCATCCTGGAGTTTAGTTACTAGTGGTGTACCGCAAGGATCTGTTTTGGGGCCACTGCTGTTTGTCATTTTTATAAATGACCTGGATGAGGGTGTAGAAGTGGGGGTTAGTAAATTTGCGGATGACACGAAGGTCGGTGGAGTTGTGGATAGTGCCGAAGGATGTTGTAGGTTACAGAGGGACATAGATAGGCTGCAGAGCTGGGCTGAGAGATGGCAAATGGAGTTTAATGCGGAAAAGTGTGAGGTGATTCTCTTTGGAAGGAGTAACAGGAATGCAGAGTACTCGGCTAATGGGAAGATTCTTGGTAGTGTAGATGAGCAGAGAGATCTTGGTGTCCAGATACATAAATCCCTGAAAGTTGCCACCCAGGTTAATAGGGCTGTTAAGAAGGCATATGGTGTGTTAGCTTTTATTAGTAGGGGGATCGAGTTTCGGAGCCACGAGGTCATGCTGCAGCTATACAAAACTCTGGTGCGGCCGCACCTGGAGTATTGCGTGCAGTTCTGGTCACCGCATTATAGGAAGGATGTGGAAGCTTTGGAAAGGGTGCAGAGGAGATTTACTAGGATGTTGCCTGGTATGGAGGGAAGGTCTTGGGAGGAAAGGCTGAGGGACTTGAGGTTGTTTTCGTTAGAGAGAAGGAGGAGAAGAGGTGACTTAATAGAGACATATAAGATAATCAGCGGGTTAGATAGGGTGGATAGTGAGAGTCTTTTTTCTGGGATGGTGATGGCAAACACGAGGGGACATAGCTTTAAGTTGAGGGGTGATAGATATAGGACAGATGTCAGAGGTAGTTTCTTTACACAGAGAGTGGTAGGGGCGTGGAACGCCCTGCCTGCAACAGTAGTAGACTCGCCAACTTTAAGGGCATTTAAGTGGTCATTGGATAGACATATGGATGAAAATGGAATAGTGTAGGTCAGATGGTCGGCGCAACATCGAGGGCTGAAGGGCCTGTACTGCGCTGTAATGTTCTATGTTCTATGGTTTTCTCGGTCAGTATGTCGAGGGTTCAACAAAGGAACAGGCGATTTTAGATCTAGTATTGTGCAATGAAGCAGGGTTAATTAATAACTTTGTAGTCAAGGAGCCTTTGTGGAAGAGTGATCATGATATGATTTTATATTGAGTTTGAGTGATTTAGTTTAGCCCAAAACTAGGGTCTTAAATCTAAACAAAGAAAACTGTAAGTATGAGGGGCAAATTGGCTAAGCAATGGCAAACATTTGAAGAAATAATTCATAATTTGCAAAAAATATACATTCACTTAAGGAATTAAAATCCCACAGGAAATGTGGTCCAACCATGGCTAAAGAGAGGTTAAAGATAGTACCAGCTTAAAGTTAGAGGTTTATAATATTGCCAAAAAGAGTAATAAGTCTGTGGATTGGGAGGATTTTAGAATGCAGTAAAGGATGACCAAGAAATTGATAGAGAAAATAGAATGAAAGTAAACTGGCAAGAAATATACAAACAGATTGTAAGAGTTTTTACAAATATGTAAAAAGGAAGAAATTAGTGAAAGTAAACATGAGTCCCTTACAGGCAGAGACAGGAGAAATCACAATGGGAAATGAACTGACAGCAACACTAAACAAATACTTTGTATCTGATGCAAAAATTATTGCAGAAGTAGTGGGGAATCCAGGCTCTCGTGAGAATGATGAACTTATTAAAGAAACAGTACTGGAGAAATTAATGGGGCTCAAAGCTGCTAAATCTCTTGGACCTGATGGCCTACATCCTAGAGTTTTTAAAGAGATGGCCGCAGAGATAGTGGATACATTAGGTTTGATCTTCCAGAACTCCGTTGATTTTGGAATGTTGCCCACAGGTTGGAAGTAGAAAATGTAGCTCCGGTATTCAATGAGGGAGAAAACAGGGAAATATAGGCCAGTTAGCCTGACATCAGTAGTAGGGAAAATGCTAGAATCTATTATTAGGGAGGTACTAACAGGGCACTTAGAAAATCACAATAATGATTGAGGAGAGGAAACACAGATTTATGAAAAACAGGTAGGACAAGACTGTTAGAGTTTTTTGAGCTGTTAACCAGCAGGATAGGTAAGTGGGTGGTAGGGATAGGGATTCCAGTGGATATAGTGCAATTGGCTTTTCAAAGCACATTCAATAAGGTAGAACACAGAAGGTTATTACACAAGATTCAGGATCATGGGATTAGGAGTAATATATTAGCATGGATTGAGGATTGGTTAACAAAACAGAGTAGGAATAAATGGGTCATTTTTGGATTTGCAGGCTTTTATGAATGGAGTGCCGCAAGGATCACTGCTTGGGTCTCGGCTAATTACAATCTATATCAGTGACTTAGATGAGGAGATCGAGTGTAATGTATCCAAGTTCGCTGACAATACGAAGTTAGGTGGGAAAGTAAATTGTGAGGTGGAGGCCAAGAGGCTGTAAAGGGATATATGGTTAAGTCAATGGACAAAACATGGCAGATGGAATACAATGTGGAGAAATGTGAAGTTATCTACTTTTGTTGGAAAATAGAAAAGCAGAATATTGTTTAAATAGTGAGAGGCAGGGAAATGTCAGTATTCGGAGACTTTCTTCTCTCTGCACGGATGCTGCCAGACCTACTAAATATTTCCTGCATTTCTTGTTTTTATTTCAGAGAGACTTGTACGAATCACAGAAAGTTAACATGCAAGACTAGCAAGCAATTAGGATAGCAAATCGTATTTTGTCCCTTATTACAAAGGGATTGGAGTACAAGAGTAAAAAAAGCTTTACTGTAATTATATAGGGCCTTGGTGAGACCACATCTGGAATACTCTGTATAGTCTTGGTCCCCTTACCAACGGAAGGAAATACTTGTCTTAGAGGGTCTGCAGTGAAGGTTCACTGGACTAATTCCTGTGATGAGGTGATTGTCCTGTTGAGTAGACTGGGTCTTCATTGCCCAGAGTTTAGAAGAATGAGGTAAAATTCTTAAGGGGCTTGACAGAGTAGATGCTGGCAGGGATCTCTAGAACTCAGGATCACAGATTTAGAGTAAGGGGTCAGCCATTTAGGACTGAGATGAGGAGAAACTTCACTCAAAGGGTTGTGAATCTTAGAATTTTCTACCCCGGATGGCTGTGAGTGATCAATTGTTAAGCATATTCAAGACAGAAATCAATAGATTCTTGGATGCTAAGGGAATAAGGGATATTGGGATAGTGCAAGAAGGCAGAGTTGAATGGAAGATCAGCCATGATCTTGTTGAATGACGGAGCAGGCTCACAGAGCTGAATGACCTGCTACTGCTCCTATTCCTTATGTTCTTATCTTCGTCTACCAACTTTGCTTCCCATTGCAGTTACTTTAAGAGAACCTGCATTGCAGATGAGTGGTTAATCGGCTCAAGATTTAGATTATTTACATGGCTTCAGCTGCAGAGGCAAGTAAATCATTGGCCATGTTAGCTTCTATCTGCAGTCACACAGGCCCAATTGTGGTCACCGTAAGTCTTGTAACTGAGCATTTTAGTTTGATCACATGCAGTACTGAGGCCTGCTGATTTGACAACCGCCCTCTATGTCAAGGCCGGCATTTTATCTGTGACAGCTACGAGCTGTCCTTTTGTAGTCCTTTGAAACACAATGCAATTGGAAATCCAAAGGGATGCCAAGCTACTAACTGTATAATCAACTGATGTGGTAACTTCCCAAAGTACTGCCAGTGCATCCAGGCCCCTCAGGAGCATGACTAAGAGTTTTTGACCGTGGTAATGAGCAGCAGGAAGAGCATCTTAACACTGATGGAGCTGAGAGAGAAGGCCACCAAAGGAGGAAAAGAGAGTTAAATAATGTTCAGGCAAATGATTTATCCAGTTGAATTAGAAAAGAAATAGTTAAATCATATAATGTCAGGTGTCTGTCTCAAGATACTGGGAGATCTTGTAACTTGCTATTTATGAGAAGTGGCGGTAAAACGCTAAGCAGTCGAACAAGTTATTCTGATTATTTGTGTGGATGTTTCTGTCCCCTTCTCAAGGCAAGAAAAAGGTTAGTTCTATACTTGGGCAGTCTTTGGACTCCAAATGCAATCCCATAATGCTTGATAAAAGAGAAAAAAATCACAATAGGGAAAGAGAATTCTGGCAGTGTGCAACACCACTTTTTAACTAGCAGAGAGGTGTTAATCTAGATGTAAGCAAATTACTTAACTGAAGTGGTTCTCGTAGACCTACAAGTTATAAGGAGAAAATGGGCAAGGCCAAGGCAAGTCTAGTGACTAGAAATATTTTTCTCCTTGTTTTATAATTTGTTTTGTGAAGCAAAAGTTTTAAAAAGAAACTTGTTGAAAAATAGCATAAATGTCAACAAATAGATGGTTAAATGTATTGTGAATAGTGGAATAATTGTTGAATAATACAGATTATAATGGGAGACTGATATTTGGCAAACTTTTACCTTTTGGCCAGAGAGGTATCTGGCAAGAGCTTTATTTGCTTGGAAGTTTCTCTGCTGCTGTTTAATTTAGGGTTTGAGCGGTGGGGAAGCATGTAAAGCTCAAATCGTGCAATCTTTTGACAAGATTAATTTGTCAAATGAAAGCCATTTGCTCTTTCAATATATGCATTCAAGAGGCAAAGAACCATTTTTAACATGTGCCTTCCAGTGTTCATGCATGTGTGGTTAACCTGAAAATCAGCTGAAGATTCACTTGATTGCCCATGCATGAGTCAAGGGTTGCTTGTTGTGATTGAGAGATAATAAATTTGGTTTCTTGGTATAATTGTTCAATTGTAATTTTATTAGAGTATGAATGAATGGTTTCCTTTTTTTCTTCTGTCATTTAGGCAATGAAAGCTCCTGAGCTCAAGGAAAAATTAGAGGAATCTGAAAAACTCATAAAAGACCTGACTGTCACCTGGGAGGAGAAATTGAGAAAAACTGAAGAAATTGCACAGGTTTGTCAGTGGGAGAAAGTTAACATGAGGGATTGGTCATATTACTTTTTTATTCTAGGTACTGATTTTAGGATAAAGAAGGTTTGCATGTTAGCCTTACCCATGCTTGTTGCCAGTGTACCCATTATTAATGTTTTCTTTTAATCAAACAGGTTTGTTTTTCTGATGGTATTAAATTCCTTCAGTTTTCTCCCTGTGGTGACAGGGCAGGTGACATTGAATCATATTCTCAACAAAGCCATTCGAAGGAGATGTGTAATAATAACTAAAGGCTGGTCAGCGTAATGGGGCATCACATGTTGATGCTTTCTTTTATATGACTGTGTCAACCAAAATGCTTTGTCTTTTTACTTGAAGCATATTTACTCTACCTCTTATCCAGTAAATCATATTTTTGCATTAGATTAATTAATGGTAATACATTTTAAGATTCCATAGCAGTAATAGATTTAGAAATAAAAGCAGGTTCAAGAAATTGTCAATTTCAAGTGCAACACTTGCGACAAAATACATTAAACTGGTTTGTCATAGATGGACTATAACTAACATTACTTTATGGAGAAAGGGGACGAGAGGATACTTCAGAGTTTTCCTGTTCCAGTATGCAGCAAAGTGGGTGAGATCATATCCTGTATGATGGTGGGAAAGACAGTTTATTTTCCCATTAACTGTGCTGATGGAGATTCACTGTTTGATTTTGTGCATTCACAGACCACTGTATCTTTTCCAATTTTTAATGCAGTATTTTCCAATGATGAAACTTTGGATTTTGCAGGCGAAACTGTCTGTATTTATCATCATTACTCTTCTGGAACAGACAGCAATTTCTGGAGTCCGCACATGTGCAGTTGAACGTGGAAATCCAGAAGTTGCTGTCAATGATTCTATGCTTCTCCATTGAGCGCGCTGTTGAAGGCCCCACAGACTGCAATCTAATAGACATTATTGAACTGATGGGAACATGCCCTTTTACACTATTAGTCTCATCATAGGAAGCCTTGAAAAAGCCATACCTTGTTGAATGAGGTGTAACTAGGTTTTAATTGTGGTACTAAGTTCATAACTAATGCTGAAAAACTAATTATGGAATGTCAAATTTCTCCATTATGGTTAAAAAAAAAATTCCACATTTTTTTGTTTGATATTTCAGCTTCTAACTTAATCCCATGTGTATGTCACAATCATTTATTTCACACTCTGTAAAATTTAATTAAAAGTAAAGGATAATTAGTGCATTTTACCTCCCGGTTTGCTGTCTGTGAGAATACTTCATTGTGATTGGCTGTTTATCCTACTTGATGTTATCACTGTTGTTGGGCGCCTGGAGATCCCTTTGACTTGGTGCCAGTTTCGAGCTAATATTGGGAAAGGGGAAATCCATGCCATGGAGATTGCTAGATCTTTGTGGGCAGCTTTCTTCGAGGTCAGTGGTAAGCGCCATCACTTTGCCGCTGACTGCAAAATCTGGGCCGTAAGCATGAATTTTTACTGGAAATTGTTAAGCTGATTAATGGATGTTTTATTTCTGTTACAAATCTAACTAAGCCAGAGTTGGGAATCAGCATTTTACTTCGTTGGATAGGGGCTGGGGAGTTGTTGAGAATGAGTTTTTGAATTAAATAGAAAAATATTAAATGCCATTTGAGCTATTCAGGGTTCAAACCGAGGATCAACAATTTTATTTCCATTTGCTTGGAAATGGCCTTTGATATTTTTCTCTCAAATTAATTTGGTCTAGATTGCTTTTTTTTACCTTGTTCTCCATGAATTTCTATAATATTTGATTAAAGCTGAACTGGATTAGATTTGTTGGCTAGCTACTGTGGCTGCACAGGATGGGGATTTCCTTTAATTTAAAGTTAATGTGAAGAGAAATGGGTTAATTCTATAAATGCATCTCCTAGAAAACAAAATTAAATTTGACAAGTATTTTCTAAGCAGCCTGTGCTTTGTTTTTCCACAAAAAGGCTTCCTTTGTTGGAGTATATAGCTTTGAAAATGAGGAGCTGTGATCAGGTTTACAAGTGAGATTTAATGCAAGTCTTTTTGTGGCGGTGACTTGAAACTATTACTCTGAAGGGTCCAGCCTTCTTTATATTCAAGTAGCATTAAGATAGACCAGACTCATGGAACCTGTGCAGTGTTCTTTGCTGTAAACAAATGACTCTATTCGCATAGCCTTTTAAATCACCAGATAAAAGATCAGATGTTTGTTTTTAATTGCCGGGGTGAAGCTTTGTCATTCTAATTTTGAAGGAGTTAATCTGTTTAATGTTATTGTGTTGCCTACAGGATAGGCAAAAGCAACTTGAGAGAATGGGTATTTCTCTGGAGTCATCCGGCATCAAAGTTGGGGATGACAAATGCTTTTTGGTCAACCTGAATGCTGACCCTGCACTCAATGAATTGCTTGTCTATTACTTGAAGGTGAGCATTAGTACCAGTTACTACCTGTGTTGACAGTGCAATAGGTACCATATATGTCATGTTTAGCTTGGAAAGTTTCTTCTCTAAGGGTGCTACGTAAAATTCTTGGCAATCTTAACCTCGTTCCAAGTTAGGTGCAAGTCTACACCACAAAGCAGAACCAATTTGGCACGACCTGTTTTTTTTTCATCTGACTGCAGAAATGGAAAATATCACACCAATCATTGTTTAGCCCAGCCAGCCTGTGTAGAAGTTCATTCTCCAAAGAGGAGAGAAAATTTTACTCTGCGTCTAACACTGGATAACTGCAAAGGTTACTGTTCCATTCTGGAGCACTTAACAACCCTCATATTGATGATCACAAGATAAGATTGGATGGTGGACCTGAGGCATAGATGAGCAATGTATGCTGCACCTGTTAGAAACAGTAGTGCCTGTTATGAGAGTACACGTGATATGTATTGCTTGGTAAAAACAAAAGAATTTGGATTATGTGTATACATGTTTAATTGTGCATGTAAAATACGAACAAGGGACAAACATGCCTATGTAAAATAAAGAACATGCATAATATCAAGGCTGGAAAAGACCAAGGCTTAGAAAATATTCATAGCTGGTTAATTGTAACCAAACATTAGGAACAATTTCTGCTCCCCTGATCTCCAGAGTTTATGTTTTTAAACTCAGCATGAACCTGCATTTGGGCCCCACACCTGCCAGTATTGGCCAGGTACACTGGTAAGATCAGGACCTCAGTATCCACCAGAACAGTCATGGATTTTCAGTGCCCAATGGTGCAATGAGACAGCCTAGTTTTAATTTATGTTTCATGATACATGTATGTTTTGACTTTGAAGAGAGTACATTGAATTTACAGCACAGAAACAGGCCATTTGGTCCGAATAGTCTATGTTGGTGTTTATGCTGCACATGAACTTCTTCCCAGTATACTACTTCAAACCTTTTCAGCGCATTCTTTTATATTTTTCACCGTCATGTACTTTTTTAGCTTCCCCTTAAATACATCTGTGCTGTTCACCTCAACTACACAGTGTGGTAGCAAGTTTCACATTCTATCTACTCTTTGAATAAATAAGTTTTTCCTGAGTTCCTTATTAGCTTTATTCGTGACTATCTTATACTTATGACCCTTAGTTTTGGATTCCCCCAAAAGTGGAAACATCATCTCTGGATCTAATTATTCTTCATTCTAAAGACTAGTATGGGCACATTACAAATACAAGAATCACATTAAAAACATGGAAGTGTTTGTGCTTCCAGCAACCAGAGTGCGCTGAATGGGTAATAAATGCCACTGTACTAGATCAGGTGGCAGGTTGTTCAACCTTGCCCATCTAAGAACGAAGACCAAAGTACAGAAAATCCTCATCAGGGAACTTCTCTTTGCTGACGATGCTGCATTAACATCTCACACTGACGAGTGTCTGCAGAATCTCATCGACAGGTTTGCGGCTGCCTGCAACGAATTTGGCCTAACCATCAGCCTTAAGAAAACGAACATCATGGGACAGGACGTCAGAAATGCTCCATCTATCAATATCGGCGACCACGCTCTGGAAGTGGTTCAAGAGTTCACCTACCTAAGCTCAACTATCACCAGTAACCTGTCTCTCGATGCAGAAATCAACAAGCGCATGGGAAAGGCTTCCACTGCTATGTCCAGACTGGCCAAGAGAGTGTGGGAAAATGGCGCACTGACACGGAACACAAAAGTCCGAGTATATCAAGCCTGTGTCCTCAGTACCTTGCTCTATGGCAGCGAGGCCTGGACAACGTATGTCAGCCAAGAGCAATGTCTCAATTCATTCGATCTTCGCTGCCTCCGGAGAATCCTTGGCATCAGGTGGCAGGACTGCATCTCCAACACAGAAGTCCTCGAGGCGGTCAACATCCCCAGCTTATACACACTACTGAGTCAGCGGCGCTTGAGATGGCTTGGCCATGTGAGCCGCATGGAAGATGGCAGGATCCCCAAGGACACATTGTACAGCGAGCTCGCCACTGGTATCAGACCCACCGGCCATCCATGTCTCCGCTTTAAAGACGTCTGCAAACGCGACATGAAGTCCTGTGACACTGATCACAAGTCGTGGGAGTCAGTTGCCAGCGATCGCCAGAGCTGGCGGGCAGCCATAAAGGCGGGGCTAAAGTGTGGCGAGTCAAAGAGACTTGGCAGTTGGCAGGAAAAAAGACAGAAGCACAAGGGGAGAGCCAACTGCGAAACAGCCCTGACAACCAATTTTATCTGCAGCACCTGTGGAAGAGTCTGTCACTCTAGTATTGGCCTTTATAGCCACTCCAGGCGCTGCTCCACAAACCACTGACCACCTCCAACTGCTTACCCATTGTCTTCCGAGACAAGGAGGCCAAAGAAGAAGAAGAGAAGACTAAAAATAAAAACCGAAATTATTATTTAGTCACTGGAAAATGGGCAGTCTCAGTGTTATAAAAAATATAGATCGAAGATATTTTCCCCTACCACCTCTCTTGGTAAGCTATTCCAGGAATTGACTATCCTGTCAGTGAAGTAAAGCTATGTAAGTATGTGAATACCTCTTCCCCCTCTCCCATTCCAAACCAAGTTTGGGATATTCAGCAGGGAAAAAGTGAAATAATAGAGTTGTCCTTGTTCTCGTGTGCAATTGGTTTTACTCCACATGCTTGAGTGAGATCTGTGGGTGTAATCTCTCATCCTACCTCATGGTCAAAGAGGTTTGATGTTTATATATGGTGCGATCACACTCCACCTTGCCAACTTTTCACTACTTATACTTCATGTTGAATTTGAGCAGAATTAATGCTGGACTATTTCTCTACCATCCATCTCGTTCCTCCACTAACAGGAAGGAGGATCCATAATCTTTTCTGTAGTGTCTATATTGTAAAATCTCTCCCTTTCTCCCAGTAAATTCTTCTTTTTGCAACTTGGCGAAAACAAATTCTGCCTTAATGAAGGCTAAGTATAAGTTATTTAAATGTACTGTTTTGATTTCTGTAGCTGTTTTCTGTAATTTCTTTGCTCCATATTTTGTAATTGCTACTGACACTGGCTTAAGTTATTTCTTGGCTGTATGTTTTAATTGGAAAAAAGATTCTGGTTAGTTGGCAAGGCCCATTAGTGTTGATAGCAAGCATGGAAACAGTGATGATTCAAGCTGGGTTACTGAAGTGGTGTGCTGCACTAATGTACATGCATCCTGTGAATATTTATAGCCAAGTGTAAGATGCTGATGTTTAAGCTTCTGATATTCCCAACAGGATCACACCAGAGTCGGTGCAGATGAATCTCAGGACATTCAGCTGTGCGGAATTGGCATCCAGCCCGAGCACTGTGTCATTGACATTGCAGCAGATGGGGATGTTACTCTCAGCCCAAATGAAAATGCCAGGTAATCATTCTACATTGAAACTATCAGTCAAAGGTGTCCTCCTGCACAATAGCTCAGTTTACTATTTCACCAATGCATTTACCAATCAAGGCTAAATAAAGCCCACAGTAGTACAATCATATAGAATCCTTGAAAGGGAAGCAATGGGCCAAGTTAAAAACAGAAATTGTTGGAAATACACTGCAGGTCTGTCAGCAAAGGAAAAGTGAAAGCCCAGTTAACATTTCATTTGTAGACCATTCAAAGGTTACACGGACAATCAATAATCTGTCTTTCTCTTCAGATCCTGACTGACCTAATGTCTATCAGCCACACCATCTATTCCATTTGACAGCCAGCATGCTTTATTTGTTAATGTTGAAGCTGCCAAGTAATACTGTGAGTTGTTTTCGGCTTTGGCGCTTGTTGTGAAGCTACTGTAGCCACTGATCATCGTGGCAATGCACACCAGTCCAAAGGATGTGTCGCCATTTCCCTCTTTCACTAGCTCGTCACTCCCGGGTGCAATAGTCAACATTTAGGGCCTTCATGTCATGCTTGCAAGCATCCTTGAAGTACAGCTTTGGGTGCCCCACTGGTCGTCTGGCCCTAGCGACCTCACCATACAGAAGGTCCTTGGATATGCGACTCCCTTCCATCCTGTGGTCATGTCCGATCCAGTGAAGCCACCTCTGTTTGATTAATGCCAACACACCTGGGAGCTCTGCCTTTTGAGAGGACTTCCTGCTTTTGTGATTTTGTTTTGCCAGGATATGCCCATAATGTGCCAGAGACAGCGAGATGGAAATTATTGAGCTTCTTTTCCTGGTTCCTGTAAGCCATCCATGTTTCACAGCCATACTGCAAGGTGCTGAGAACACAGGCCTTATAAACCATCAGTATGGTCCTAAGGGTCAGTTTGGTGTTATTCTATGCACGTTTCACGAGTTGGCCAAAGGTGTTAAATGCTTTCCCTAGGCATGTATTGAACTCTGCATCAAGATCAGATTGTCTGCCACTGTGGACTTTCAGTGGGGTGTTATTTAGTGGAGATGCAACACCATGACCGTTGTTTTCATGACACTTATAGTCAAGGAGAACAAGTTACAGGCACGGGAGAGACGGTCCATGAGTCTTTGCAGCTGAGTTTCTGTGTAATCATGGCTGATCTGATTGTGGTCTGAACTCTACTTTCCTGTCTGCTCCCATAACCCTGGACTCCCTTGTCAATCAAAAATCTATCTAACTCAGCCTTGAATATATTCAATGACCCAGCCTCCACTGCTTTCTGGGGAAGAAAATTCCAAAGATTAACGACCCTCAGAGAAGAAATTCATCCTCATCTCCATCTTAAATGGGGGACCCCTTATTTTTAAGCTGTGCCGCCATTTGTAGATTCCCCCATGTGGGGGAGCATCCTCTCAGCATCTACCCTGTCAAGTCCCCTCAGAATCTTCTATGTTTCAATAAGATCACCTCTCAGTCTTCTAAACTCAAATGAGTATAGGCCCAACCTGCTCAACCTTACCTCATAAGACAATCCCTTCATCCTTGGAATTAGTCTAGTGAACCTTCTCTGAACTGCTTCCAATGCAAGTATATCCCATCTTAAGTAAGGAGACCAAAACTGTACACAGTATTCTAGGTGCAGTCTCACCAATGCCCTACACAGTTGTAGCAAAACTTCCCTACTTTTCTACTCCATCCCCCGTGTAATAAATGCCAACATTCCATTTGCCTTCCTAATTGCTTGCTGTACCTGCATGCTAACTTTGTGATTCAATTACAAGCACACCCAGATCCCTCTGTACTGCAGAATTGTGCTGTCTCTCCATCTAAATAATATTATGCTTTTCTATTACTGTATTTAGAAGAAATTACATGGATAGACTGGAGAAGCTGAGATTGTTCTCTTTAGAGCAGAGAATGCTAAGAGGAGATTTGATAGGGCTGTTTACAATCATGAAGGGTTTAGATAGCTTAAATAAAGAGAAACTTGTGCAATGACTGAAGGATCAATAACCAAAGGACGCAGATTTAAGGTGATTGACGAAGGAACCAGAGGCAAAATGACAAAAACTTTTTTATGCAGTGAGTGGTTAGGATTTGGAATCTATGTTCTGATAGGATGATGAAACCATTTCAGTAGTTGCTTTAAAAAGATAATTAGATTAATACTTGAAGCAAAAAATATTGCAGGGTATGGGGAAAGAGCAGGGAGAGAGAGACTAATTCGATTGGTCTTTGAAAGAGCTGGCACAGACTTGATGGGCTGCATGACCTCCTGTGCTGTATTATTCTATGAATCTGTGAATCTTTGTTTCTTAAATGTGTTGCATTTGTTATATATTTCATTCCCTTGTTAATGTTTAACTTTAGTTTGTGTACTTGATTATGTCTGTTCAGTTTAATGTGTGTCTGACTTCTGACTAAAAATTATTCGGAGGGCCTGGATCTTTCGCCTCGTAAAGTTGAGATTTATTTGTCACAGTACCCATTTAGGCAGGATATTGTACTGACTGACTTCATGTGTTATTGAAAGTGGATGTCACTGAGCTGGCTGTCATTTTTATTCCAATTCATTGACCATCCTGCTGTAATCAGAAAATGTGGCTGCAAGACTGAGCTGCCATTTCAGTAATGGACTCTTGGTTCATGCTCACTCTAGAAAGATTGGAAATCAGTTTCTTCTTAAATTAATTTGAGTCTTTCCAATTTAATTCTTAGCGCTACATAGCAGAATGTGAAAATGGGACTCCTGCACTGATATAGATGAGGGGGATTTGTGGAGGTTGGGATTTGGGGTGTGCTTTGATATTTACCTAATAATTACCAAATCGTAACAAATCATTGTATACCTGGATATGCTGGATGTTATTAGAAGAAATGTTTTATGGAAAAATGCTTCAGTTCAGTTTTTGCACCTTCCTCCTTGGAGTTGGCTCAGCATCTGATCCATTATTGCATTTTTGCTAGTGCTGCATTGATGATGTCTGGGTCATATAATGTAACCTGAAAATTTGGTAATTTCAAGTACAAACCTATATTGGAAGTATGCCAGTGTTGATATGTCTTCTGATTTTTTTTCCTTCAGATGTAGCTTACTGTACTGAATAATTAATACTAATGCATTATATAGCAAGTATACTATCATGTAGCTCTTAACATGGCGAAGTATATTCACATCTGCACATTAAGCTTTTCTTAACCGCTTAATGCAGTGCCATTTTATTGCCTTAATGAGGGTAGGAGCCAAAGTTGGTGTTATCTGATAGAATTTGAATCTTTTTGATTTTTTAAAAATTCATTTTCGGGATGTAAGCATCGCTGGCAAGGCCAGCATTTATTGCCTACCTCTAATTGCCCTTGAGAAAGTGCTTGGTGAACTGCCGCCTTGAAGCGCATCATTCCATGTGGTGTAGGCGGCAGTGCTGTTAGGGAGGGAGTTCCAGGATTTTGACCCAGCAACAGTGAAAGAGCGGCGATATAGTTCCAAGTCAGGATGGTGTGTGGCTTGGAGGGGAACTTGCAGGTGGTGGTGTTCCCATATGTCTGATGCCCTTGTCCTTCTAGGTGGTAGAGGTCATGGGTTTAGAAGGTGCTGTCGAGGAAGACTTTGTGAGTTTCTGCAGTGCATCTTGTAGATGGTGCACATTGCTGCCACTGTGTGTTGGTGGTGGAGGGAATTAATGTTGAAGGTGGTGGATGGGGTGCCAATCAAGCTGGTTGCTTTGTCTTGGATGGTGTCAAGCTTCTTGAGTGTTGTTGGGGCTGCACCTATACAGGCAAGTGGAGAGTATTCCAACACACTCCTGACTTGTGCCTTGTAGATGGTGGACAGACTTTGTGGTATCACGAGGTGAGCTATTCACTTCAGAATTCCCAGCCTGTAACCTGTTTTTTTAGCCATAATATTTATATGGCTGATCCAGTTAAGTTACTGGTCAATGGTAACGTCCAGAATGTTGATGGTGGGGGTTCAGCGATGGTAATGCCCTTGAATGCCAAAGGGAGGTAGGTAGATTCCCTCTTGTTGGAGATGGTCATTGCCTGGCACTTGTGCAGTGCGAATGTTACTTTCCATTTATGAGCCCAAGCCTGGATGTTGTCCAGGTCTTGCTGCATGCGGGCACGGACAGATTCAGTATCTGAGGAGTCGTGAATGGTCCTGAAAACTCTGCAATCATGAGTGAACATCCCCACCTCTGACTTTATGATAGAGGGAAGGTCATTGATGAAGCAGCTCAAGTCTGTTGGATCATCATCTATGCTAGATATGACTCCAACTAGTGGAGAGTTTACCTGCTGATTCCCATTGACTTCAATTTTGCTCGGGCACATTGATGCCACACTCTGTCAAATGCTGCCTTGATGTCAAGGGCAGACACTCCCACCTCACTTCTGGAATTCAGCTCTTTCGTCCTGTTTGGACCAAGGCTGTAATGTCTGGAGCTGAGTGCTTCTGGTGGAAACCAAACTGAATGTCGGTAACCAGGTTATTGCTGAGTAAGTGCCACTTCCTAACACTGTCATTGGCACCTTCCATTACTTTGCTGATGATCGAGTGTCAGTTGATGGGGTGGTAATTGGCCAGATTGGATCTGTCTTGCTTTTTGGGGACCGAGCATACCTGGTAATTTTCCACATTGCTGGGTAGATGCTAGTGTTGTAGCTGTGCTGGGACAGCTTGGCTAGGGGTGCAGCTAGTTCTGGAGCACAAGTCTTCAGTACTATTGCCGGAATATTGTCAGGGCCTATAACCTTTACTGTATCCAGTGCCTTCAGCTGTTTCTTGATATCACGTGGAGTGAATTGACTGAAGACTGGCATCTGTGGGAATCTCAGGAGAAGGCTGAGTTGGGTAACTACTTGGCAGTTCTGGCTGAAGATGGTGTCAAATGCATCAGCCTTGTCTTTTTCACTAACGTGCTGAGCTCCCCCATCATTGAGGATGGGGATGTTTTTGGAGCCTCCTCCTCTGGTTCATTGCCCACCACAATTGGAAGGACTGCAGAGCTTTGATCTGATTCATGGTTTGTGGAATTGCTTAGCTCCATCGCATGCTGTTTCCTCTGTTTAGCATGCTTGTAGTCTTGTGTTGTAGCTTCACCAGGTTGGCACATCATTTTTGTGTATGCCTGCTACTGCTCCTGGCGTGCTGCCCTGCGCTCATCATTGAACCTGGATTGATCCCTTGGCTTGATGGTAATGGTAGAGTGTGGGATGTGCCAGGTAATGAGGTCACGGATTGTGGTTGAATATAATTCATCTGCTGCTGATGACCCACAGTGGATGCCCAGTTTGAGCTGCTAGAATCTATGCCATTTAGCACAGTGGTAGTGCTACACAATACAATGGAAGGTGTCCTCAGTATGAAGATTTTGCGGTGGTCACTCCTACCAATACTGTCATGGACAGATGCATCTGTGACAGCTAGATTGGTGAGGGGGGGCTCAAGTAGGTTTTTTCCCTCTTGGTTCTCTCTCCACCTACCAGGCCCACTGTGGCAGCTATGTCCTTCAGGGTTCGGCCAGTAGTGGTGCTACCAGGCTATTCTTGGTGATGGACATTGAAGTTCCCCACCCAGAGTACATTTTGTGCCCTTGCTATCCTCTGTGCTTCTTCCAAGAGGAGTACTGATTCATCAGCTGAGGGAGGGCAGTAGGTGGTCACTAACAGGAGGTTTCCTTGCCAAAGTTTGACCTGATGCCATGAGATTTTATGGGGTCGAAGTCAATGTTGAAGACTCACAGGGCCACTCCCAACTGTATACTACTGTGCCGCCATCAACAGGGCAGATCCAGGGATGGTGAGGGAGGAGTCTGGGATATTGTGTGTAAGGTATGATTTGGTGAGTATGACTGTCAGGCTGTTCTTTCACTAGTCTGTGGGACCCAATTTTGGCACAAGTTGCCAGATGTTGGTGAGAAGGACTTGACAGGGTCAACAGGGCAGGGAGTGCATTTGTTGTTCCTGGTGCCTATGTCGAAAACCATCCGGTTTTATTCCTTTTTGACTTTTCTGTAGCGGTTTGAAACAACTGAGCAGCTTGCTAGGCCATTTCAGAGGGCAGTTAAGAGTCAACCACATTGTTGTGCGTCTGCAGTCGCACGTAGGTCAGACCAGGTAAGGATGGCCGATTTCCTTCCCTGAAGGACATTAGTGAACCAGCTGGGTTTTTACAATAATCTGGTAATTTCATGATCATCATTAATGAAACTAGCTTTTTTATTCCAGATTTTTAAAATTAATTAATTGAATTCAAATTTGAATTCATGTCTACGGCACATTTGTCCGGGCCTCTGGGTGACGAGTCCAGTAACCGTCCATTTGATTTTTAATAGATTTTTAAAACAGCAGGCAGGGTAACATAGAAATTTCTGCACAGGGTCCCAGTCTTAACTGTAGCATTACTTGGAGGTCAAAACAGGAGCTTGCTCCATCCCCCTAAGAAAGGGAGGGAATATCAAGATACTTGTTTTCTTGACTTGCTCTTGTGCGCCCCTTTGTGACGAGCTGAAGTGTAGAATTAATCGGGGGTGGGGAGGGATATGAGCAAACCTGTTCCTGTACATTCAGAATGTGTCTTAAAATGCTCCCCATATTGATTTTTGTTGTCTCTGTTTTTCATACCCGATCATACATTTTACTAACTTTCTTTTCAGTTTGAACTTTTTGCAGAAAATGGGTGAAATTTGGGGATGTTGCAAGACGCAATATTTTCTTGAGAGTATGTATACATTGAGAGTATGTGGGCGGCGCAGTGGTTAGCACCGCAGCCTCACAGCTCCAGGGACCCGGGTTCGATTCCGGGTACTGCCTGTGTGGAGTTTGCAAGTTCTCCCTGTGTCTGCGTGGGTTTTCTCCGGGTGCTCCGGTTTCCTCCCACAAACCAAAAGACTTGCAGGTTGACAGGTAAATTGGCCATTATAAATTGTCACTAGTATAGGTAGGTGGTAGGGAAATATAGGGACAGGTGGGGATGTTTGGTAGGAATATGGGATTAGTGTAGGATTAGTATAAATGGGTGGTTGATGTTCGGCACAGACTCGGTGGGCCGAAGGGCCTGTTTCAGTGCTGTATCTCTAATCTAATCTAAAAAAAAATACCTTAATATAAGTGTGCATGCATATATGTGAAGTGGCTGGCTTCTCAGTTAGAGTGACTGTGACCTTTATAGACAAGGGCCAAGAATATGTTAAGTCAAATCTCTAGCTTGTAATATAAGTACTGAATTTATAACTTTAGTAATTAAATAGAGATATTTTCTTTTTTTAAAAAAGGTTTGGGTATCACATTGCATCCAACTTAAATCTAATTTGCACTGCAAACCCTCTGATATGATCAGCTGAAGAATAGCTAGCCAGTCTCTAGTTATCCAGGTTCATGGATTTATAAAACCAACTTTAGTCCTGTTTTCCCACGGTACATTAACTCAACTGCATTTATTATGTAAATCTTAATTCATCTAGCCAGATGTGATGCTCCTGTTATTTATGCTGTTTTGAGTTAATAGCCTGTTCTCGCTGGTTCTGAAGTGTTGCTATGATTTTTTTTTTCAGTGCTTTGTGTAATACAAGACGTCTTCCCTCCCCTCTTTCTTTCACTTAATTATTGTACCACCAAAGAATGACATTAGGTTACAAAACTCCCAGCCTGTATCCAGAAACAAATTTTCCACCTCAGTAATTGTAAAAACACATTGCCAGACTTTATCCAAGCTTCATGAGTGTGATGTTCACACGCATCTGGTGTTCAACTGTTCTGAAAATACTAAAGTGGACTGAATCTGCAGAAGCAGTGTCGTAAAGATGACTAAAATAGTTTATTTTTATCAGTCCACTCATCCAATCTAGATTTTTTTTGGCTTATAAGACAAGGCGATAGTGAATGTCAGAGAATGAACATTGAATTTCAGATGATAGATAATTAAACTTTATTTTTCAGAACCTGCTTGAATGGTGCTGTATTGCATGCTCCGAACTCTCTCTGGCATGGGGACAGAATTCTATGGGGAAATAACCACTTTTTTAGGTATGTCGATTTCGAGTTCAAATGTATGTATTTTAAAAATATTTAGTTTATCTACCATTCTTCATGAGCATTTTGTAAAATGTATTCTTTCCTCCTGTAACTATCTCTGCTTCTCTCCCACTCTGCTACTTTCTTTCTCCTCTCTCTCATACACATCGTCTTTGGTTCACTTTCTCTGTCTCTCTCCTACTTTCATAGTTCCTGTGCCTTGATTGTAAAAGCCTTTCCTTGCCTGTCTTCTCTCTGCCTATGTACCTGTCTCTTAAAATGATTTTTTTTTAAGTGTTTGTTGTGTTGTATATATTTCTCTTTTTTTCTTTAATAAGGGTGGGTTGGAGAGTTGTCATGGCTGCTGTATCTTATAAATTTATTTTAGTGTGATGTAATTGGGAGATGGAATTTCTTGGGAAGTGTGTGACACGTTATTCATGATGAATAACAACAATATGAAGTCTCAATTGGAAAGGAGTAAAAAAACACCTGCAAGGGGGAAGGAAATTAATCTGGTTCAGTGTAGATGATAGACTCAGTATAAGATACATTTTATTATAAAGGTTTGTTTGTGTAATCTTGAAATATTGCAACAATCTTTACTATTTTGTGTATTTTTTAAACACCTTTGTTGAAGGGACTCATTAAAGCATATTGTTCTTCCATCTTAAAGATTTGGGTTCAAATCCAACTTAGACTGACCTGAACATTAGAACAATTGGAGGCCATTTAGCTTCTCGAGTCTATTCAACTATTCAGTTAGATCATGGCTGGTCTGCACCTCAGCTCCATTTACCCATTTTTCATTCTTGTAACTCAATACCCTCACCTAATAACGATTGCAGTCTTAAAAATTTCATTTGGGCCAGCATCCGTTGCCTTTTTGAGGCATGAATTCCACATTTCCACAACCTTTGTGTGAAAAGTGCTTTCTTATTGCACCCTTGAATGGTCTAGCTTCAGTTTTAAGATTGTGCCTCCTTGTTCTGGGTCATTTTAGAACTTCACTTTATATCACTCCTCAATCTTCTAAACTCAAGCAAATAGAAGCCAAGTTGATGCAACCTGTCCTCATAATTTAACACATTAAGCCCCAGTAAGATTCTTGTAATCCTGCTCTGTACTCCCTTGAGGGCCAGTTACTCCTCGAGGTTCCGTGCTCAGAATTGAACATGGTGCTCCAAATGGGGTCTGACCAAGGCTTTGTACAGTTGAAGCATAACTTCTTCCTCTTTGTATTCCAGCCTCTTGAGATAATAGCTTAATAGCTAACATTCCATTAGCCTTTTTGATTGCTTTTTGTATCTATACACTAGCTTCTAGTGATTTGTTTTCTTCAATTCAACATGGATCACCTCACTTCTTTTCACATTGAATTCCATCTGCTGCAGTTTTGCTCACTTATTTAATCTTCTATGTCCCTTTGTAACCTCTTGTTCCTATGTAACAACTTTGTAACTTAGTGTCATCTGCAAACTTTGATGTACAACTCTCTATTCTTTCATCCAAGCATTTGATACATTGAGTGAAAAGCTGAGGCCCCAGTGCAGGTCCTTGGGGAACACCACTTGTCACATTCCCTGTATCCCCACTCTGTCTCCTACCTCACAGCCAATTATTAACCAAAGCTCACCTCCAATTTCACACGCTCTCATTGAAATAAATTCAGGCATTCACAACTTATTTCTTTTTGGACTGACCAGAATTCAGCAATCTCTCTCAAGTTATAAAGATGTTTGATATTGGAAATACTGGTGCAGAAATGGCTGGTGTTAAGGAACATTGTCAAGGCACTGTTAAAAGATGTAACCTGTTCTGTAACAGACCTGGGAATGCTTGATGTTAATATTGGGTGTAAATGTTCCACAACTTAGTTGCTATTATCCTGACCTTGGTAAGTGAAACTTTACCACAAATGAAAGAATAAAAGGCTTCTAGCAGAATCAAGATTTGGGTTACCCTGTAAACCAAATATTGTAAGTGCCACGACATAAATGTGTTGTTTCAATGCAGTCAAGAAATTTTTTTTTAACAAACTTTTTTTTATAAATAGAATTAACCTACCCATGAGGAAGAGGAGAGACAAATTAAAAGAATTTGAGTGTGAGGCAAATCGAGAAGGTATCACAGAGCAGGATGTGGAGACAGCAAGCGAAGCTTCGTCCGAACCAGATTATAATTATGAGTTTGCACAGATGGAAGTCATGATGAAAGCTCTCAGCACTAATGGTGAGCGGCAGATCTGGGACAAACTCTCAACCTCCAGAATTGTGGTGATGTAAAGGTCGCGCCCTGCACTTTTTACAGGCTTGCAGCACTTATTGTTGCAGAGGGCCCTCCTCAAGCAACATAGGAACATACATATTAGGAGCAGGAGTAGGCCACTTGGCCCCTCGAGCCTGTTCCGCCATTCAACAAGATCGTGGCTGATCTAATTGTAACCTCAACTCCACATTCCCGCCTACCCCCATAACCTTTCACACCTTGCTTATCAAGAACCTATCTACCTCTGCCTTAAAAATATTCAAAGACTCTGCTTCCACTGCCTTTGAGGAAGAGAATTCCAAAGACTCACGACCCTCTGAGAGAAAAAATTTCTCCTCATTTCTGTCTTAAATGGGCGACCCCTTATTTTTAAACAGTGACCCAGTTCTAGATTCTCCCAGAAGGGGAAACACCCTTTCCGCATCCACCCTGTCAAGACCTCTCAGGATCTTATATGTTACAATCAAGTCATGGATACAAGCCTAGCCTGTCCAACCTTTCCTCATGAGACAACCCGCCCATTCCAGGTATTAATCTAGTAAACCTTCTCTGAACTGCTTCCAATGCATTTACATCCTTCCTTAAATAAGGAGACCAGTACTGTACAC
The DNA here is from genome assembly GCF_036365525.1 of Heterodontus francisci. Classification (NCBI taxonomy): domain Eukaryota; kingdom Metazoa; phylum Chordata; class Chondrichthyes; order Heterodontiformes; family Heterodontidae; genus Heterodontus; species Heterodontus francisci. The sequence continues at coordinate 40,103,435 of NC_090372.1, forward strand.
AGTACTCCAGATGTGGTCTCACCAATGCCCTATATAACTGAAGGATAGCCTCCCTACTTTTGTATTCAATTTCTCTCGCAATAAATGATAACATGCAATTAGCTTTCCTAATTCCCTGCTGCATCTACATACTAACCTTTTGTGATTCATGCAGTAGTACACACAGATCCCTCTGCATCTCAGAGCTCTGCAATCTCTCACTATTAAGATGATATGCTTTTTTATTCTTCCTGCCAAAATGGACAATTTCACATTTTCCCACATTATACTCCATTTTCCAGATCTTTTCCCACTCACTTAATCTATCTGTATACCTTTGTGGCCTCCTTATATCCTCTTCACGGCTTACTTTCCTACCTATCTTTGTGTCATCAGCAAATTTAGCAGCCCTACCTTCGTTCCCTTCATCCAAGTCATTTACTTAAATTGTACAATATTGAGGCCCAGCACTGATCCCTGTGGCACATCTTGCCAACCAGAAAATGACCCATTTATGCCTACTCTGCTTCCTGTTAGCTAGCCAATCTTCTATCCATGCCAATATGTTACCCCCATCACGGTGAGCTCTTATTCTTTGCAAGAACCTTTGAATTGGCACCTTATCAAATGCATCTCCAAACATCTCCAAAGCCTCGTCTGAGAAATGGACTGCTTTCTGTGCCTCTGGTATTCCTTTCAGACATTTGTTTCTGCCACAAGTTTCTCCATGAGAAATTATCATGCCCACCCGCTTAAGCAGCTGCAGCATCATGTAACTTCTCATCCAGTCGTAGGAGTTTTTCATGCCTGGAGCATGTTCAAAATATTAAAATTAGACTGATCCCGGAAATATGCATAAGCTAAATGAACTACTTAGGTGTAGTTCTCTCACTGCCACACTGAGAGGGACCTTGATTTACCGTTTTACCTGAAAACTGGCACCTCCAAAAATGCAGAGCTCCCTCAGTACTGCACTGGAGTATCAGCCTAGATTTTGTGCTCAAGTGGGACTTGACTCTCCACGTTCTGACTCAGAGAGAAGACTGTTGCCACTGAACTTAGTCTGACACTCTGAATTAAATATTTTAAAATTAATGTCCATTTATCTTCTGGAAGCAATAGAAAAATTGCCGCTGTACTTTTTATTGCAAATCTGACGATTGGGTCTGGAATGTGTCGTGCTTGCATATTAAAATGCTGATGGCTATAGTGTACCAAAAACAGATCACTTGACTTGAATTAAACTGACTGATGCTTTGTGTAATTTTGCAGACCCCATTCAGAATGTTGTGCAGATTCTTGAGAAGCAGTACTTGGAGGAGAAACGGAATGCACTTGAAGAGCAAAGGTTAATGTACGAGCGTGAGCTGGAGCTCCTTCGTCAACAGCTGTCACCAGACAGGCAGCATCGGCATAGCATAGAGAGATTGTCATTCACCTCTCAAACTGCACAACAAAAAGTGAAACTTTGGTCTGAAGAGAGGTGGGATTTTATGTCTTCTTGAGTTACGTATGCTCAATTACTTAGGGTAAGAACATGAAGTGGTCTTAGCTGTGCAGCCCACTCAGTGCAGCATTCATGAATTTAAAAGAGTAATAGTTCCCTACAGATAGGCTTTCCATTGATTCAATAAGTACTAATATTGATTTATTAAGTAACTGAGTATCAAAGTCATCAGATCTCAAATAATGATGTAAGTGTAACTTTTGGGATCAACAAATGAAACTCCTGGGCAGTAAAAACAATAAGCAATTCCCTTTTCTGGTGCACAATCTTACAATGTTGGGGGATGGACTACTGTGTAGGCACACTGCATAGAGTATATTAATTTTACCTTCATGTACTTTATTTGATTCCATCAGCTAAATTTGAAATTGCTAAGACCTTGATATCACATCTTCTCTCGCTCCTCCTTGCCTGTCATAGGATAGATCTGGTTGAGCTTTATTTTCATGTAAAAATATTTAATTGTAATTTCTCTTGGCCTCCTCACTCCTATCTGTAAGTTTTTTCCTGGCCATTGCACAGTTTCAAACAGAAAGGACCAGCAAGCAACCTTTAGTCAACATCTGCAGTGCTGTTTAATTGGCTAGTGGAGGGTTGACATATTGTCCAATGTTCCCTTTCTATGTAGGAGAAGCACTTACACACACAGCCCCATTGAATTTCAATATGAAAAGCATTTATTTAAAAAAAAATGAGGGAACCATTCCAGAATGAATATCTTTCTGCTTACTAAAATATTTCAGGGGGGCATTTTTATTTAATATTTTCATATTGATGTGCTGGTTGATTACGTGCAGTGGAAAGTCTGAAGTGGCAATGTATCTTCTCTATAAGTGGAATGTGATACATTAGTAAATGAAACCACCAGCTGAAGGCATTTTCCATCATCTATATTCAGTAAATCTTTGTGGGAAAGGAGGAATGTTGCTTCATTTTTTTCTGTTTCTTTCTTGTTGCAGAGATCAGCTGTTCCGTCACAGTCTGTCGAAGTTGAGAGAGCAAATAGTGAAAGCCAATGCTCTAGTGAGAGAAGCAAACTTCCTGGCAGAAGAAATGAATAAGCAGACAGATTACCAAGTCACGCTGCAAATCCCAGCAGCAAATCTCAGTGCTAACAGGAAGGTAGGCAGATTCAATCCACTCTTAGTGCTCCCAAAATGAACTAGCAAGCAACTCGGTTGTACAACAATTGCTACTGCATGGTTCAAGAGGGCTCATTGCCACTATCTCAGGGGAACTATGGATGCTCAATAATGCCAGCTTTGTCAGGGTCACCCACAACAACAACAGCAACAACAATAAGTACTTACATCATGCCTTTAATGTAGTAGAATGACCCCAAGGTCCTTCATAGGAGTGTTAGAAAACAAATATTTAGCACTGACCTGCTTGAGATATTAGAGCAGATGGTCAAAAGCTTTGTCAAAAAGGTAGGTTTTAAGGAACATCTTAAAGGAGGAAAGAGTAGAGGAGAGCCGGAGAGGTTTAGGGGAGGGAATTCTAGGGCCTTGGCACGTGAAGGCATGGTTGCCAATAGTGGACCGCTTAAAATCTGAGATGCTTATGAGGCCAGAACTGGAGGAGGCGGAGTTATTGGAGGATTGTGGGGCTGGAGGAAATTACAGAGATAGGAAAGGACAAGGCCATGGAGGGATTTGAAAACAAGGATGAGAATTTTAAAATCCAGGTGTTGTCTCACTGAGCCAATGTAGTTCAGCGAGCATAAGAGTGATGGGTGAATAGGGTATGGTGCAAGTTAGCACAGTGGTATTAATTAAATAGTAATTGAGTATTTAGTTGTGTTCTGGTGGTGGACATTAACTGGGGATTCACTTGTGCTCCTACGTATAAGAGCAGACTGAAACTGTGGTTGTCAGTTTAGGAGGTCCTTGTTTATAATGTGTGTCTCGGTAAATAAAAGCTTATAATTGTGTAAAGATTAGATTCCATTTCTATCTTTCATCATGGTTTTGGATGAGCACAAGTTTACAGCGAGAAGAATGTAGGAGGCTAGTCAGGAGTAGGTTGGAATAGTCAAATCTAGAGGTAACAAAGGCATGGATGAGGGTTTCAGTAGCTGATAAGCTGAGGCAGGGGAAGAGTCAGGTGATAGAGATGGAAATAGGCAATCTTATTGATGATGCATCCAGGTAGGCGAAAGCTCATCTCGGGGTCAAATAGGATACCAAGGTTGCAAAGAGTCTGGTTCACATGCCAAGGAAAAATAAAAACCTAAACATGAGTAAGTTGCATTTATCAAAATATTAGGAATTATGCCTGCTGCCCCTTACAGGAAGCCCATCGTGCTAACTTCCAAGCTTAAACAGTTGGAATCAATATTAACATCATGGAAGATGCACCTCCAGGATTGTATTTGAGATTGTTCTGAGATATTTGGCTAGTATTATTGCTAATCACTATAGAGTGGCTTTTGGATGATATTAAACTACTAACAAAATCACAATCAAAGAAACACATTCCTGTAATTTTGTTAGTGGGTTACTCATTACAGAAACATGTATTCTCCTGTTTTTCATTAGAAGAGTAATCCTGGGCCATTAATAAATCCTGCATTTTTAACAGGTAAAGAACCTTTTGTTCCAAAATACTTCAATTAAATTATTTCCAGAATAAGTATTAGTACTTCACACAGAATCATAGAAATAATCCCACAGAAAGAGGTAATTCGGCCTATCACACCTGTGCAACTTCATTTTTAGTTGATGTTATAGTCTCTGCTTCAGTAGCCACTTGTATATAAAGCACTCCATTTTCAAAGCATGCTCTATGAAAAACAATCTTCTGTTTCCCACTTTGTTGTTCCAAGATTCTTCCAGTGGTATTCTTGCGTCTGCATTAGTCTGTTATTGATTTGCAACTAATAATAACAACCTTTTCATATTTAACTCCCCCAAACCTTCCAGCATTTTTTATATCTCTCACCCTCCCAAACCTTCACTGTTCAGTTTATTGTTTAAAAAAGCATAATTTTTCATACCTAGTATCAGACTGATCAATATTTACTGTAATATCTCATATTTCTCCTCTCATGGGGTGCCTAGAATTGAAGGCAAAACCAGAAGTGTGGCTTAACCAATGTCTTGTACAAAACATAGCAATTTTTTTGTGTTTTACATTCAATCGCTCTGCTCTTTAAAGATCTAGGTGTCTGCACTCCCAGTTTTCCGTGTTATTCCAGATAAGTGGAAAGTGATTTTGGGAAGATAAGTTTGTAAATTGGCCTCCTGGCCAACAGTGCCTGCAAACCCCTTATCAACCAACACTAGCACAACAGATTAACTGGATATTTAGTTCATTGCTGTTTGTGGAACCAAACTGTGCCCACATTGGCTGCTACATTTCCCTACATAACAAAAGTGACTACATTTCAAAAGTAATTCATTGAGTTTGGTGTTCTTTGGGGTGCTCTGAGAATGTGAAAGGTGCTACAGAATGCAAGCTTAATCTTTCCAGAAGTTTTTGTCTTTATTTCAGACTTGCAGCATTGAAAGTGTTTAAGGCCCTTCTTCTATTTTTAATATCAATATATTGGCGAAGAGGTGTATGATATATTACTGATAATATGTAGTGATTATTTACTATATTTTATGCATTGAAAGCAGTTTTGAATTTGCTGTTTATGAAAATAGAGAGGAGCAATTGTGAGTGAGCCAGCTATTCAAGTACGACGCAAGGGAAAAGGTACCCAAGTCTGGGCCATTGAGAAGCTGGAGAACAAATTGATTGATATGAGAGACCTCTATCAGGATTGGAAGGAGAAAGATATGGTTGAATATGTGAGTACAAGGGATACTTTGGTACAGAACTGCTTGTAAGGAAAAATTCCAAGTGTTCCACCTAATGTCTGCTGTTGCTTAATATAGTTTACCATTTTCTTATTGGCATCACCAACAGAGTGCCTGTATAGGACGTTGTGGTCTACAAATTTGCGGCGATAGAATTTGAATTTGCACTCATGAATTCCCACACTCGTGAGTTTTTAATCTTAGCCAAGCTACTGGGGTAGGTATTGAACAGAAAGGCAGGCTATCCTGTCAAACCGGTTAATCTCTTCCCATATAAAAACAAGAAATGCTGGAACCACTCAGCAGGTCTGGCAGCATCTGTGGAAAGAGAAGCAGAGTTAACATTTCGGGTCAGTGACCCTTCATCGGAACTGACAAATATTAGAAAAGTCACAGGTTATAAGCAAGTGAGGTGGGGGTGGGACAAGAGATAACAAAGGAGGTCTAGATTGGACCAGGCCACATAGCTGACCAAAAGGTCACAGAGCAAAGGCAAACAATATGTTAATGGTGTGTTGAAAGACAAAGCATTAGTACAGATTAGCTGTTAATACACTGAATATTGAACAGCAGCAAGTGCAAACCTGAAAAAAAACAGTGGGTAAGCAAACTGAACAAGCTAAGATGACATGAAAAAAATGCAAAAAAAAAAATGATTGTAAAGAATGTAAAACAAAAAGGAAGAAAAAAATAACTAAAAATGAAAGTAAAATGGGGGGCTGTCATGCTCTGAAATTATTGAACTCGATGTTCAGTCCGGCAAGCTGTAGTGTGCCTAATCGGTAGATGAGATGCTGTTCCTCAAGCTTGCGTTAATGTTCACTGGAACACTACAGCAATCCCAGGACAGAGATGTGAGCATGAGAGCAGGGGGGAGTGTTGAAATGGCAAGCAACCGGAAGCTCGGGGTCCTGCTTGCGGACTGAGCGGAGATGTTCCGCAAAGCGGTCACCCAGTCTGCGCTTGGTCTCCCCAATGTAGAGGAGACCACACTGTGAGCAGCGAATACAGTATACTACATTGAAAGAAGTACAAGTAAATCGCTGCTTCACCTGAAAGGAGTGTTTGGGGCCTGGGATAGTGAGGAGAGAGGAGGTAAATGGGCAGGTATTACACCTCCTGCGATTGCAGGGGAAGGTGCCATGGGACGGGGACGAGGTGGTGGGGGTAATGGAGGAGTGGACCAGGGTGCAGCGGAGGGAACGATCCCTTCGGAATGCTGACAGGGGAAGATGCGACTGGTAGTGGCATCACGCTGGAGGTGGCGGAAATGACGGAGGATGATCCTTTGGATATGGAGGCTGGTGGGGTGAAAAGTGAGGACAAGGGGAACCCTGTCACGGTTCTGGGAGGGAGGGGAAGGGGTGAGGGTAGAGGTGCGGGGAATGGGCCGGACACGGTTGAGGGCCCTGTCAACCACAGTGGGGGGAAATCCTCGGTTGAGGAAAAAGGAGGTCATATCCGAAGCACCATCATGGAAGGTAGCATCATCAGAGCAGATGCGTCGGAGACGGAGAAACTGGGAGAATGGAATGGAGTCCTTACAGGAGGCAGGGTGTGAAGAAGTGTAGTCGAGGTAGCTGTGGGAGTCGGTGGGCTTATAATGGATATTGGTAGACAACCTATCCCCAGAGATGGAGACAGAGAAGTCGAGGAAGGGAAGGGAAGTGTCAGAGATGGACCATGTAAAGGTGAGAGAAGGGTGGAAATTGGAAGCAAAGTTGATAAAAGTTTTCCAGTTCGGGGCGGGAGCAGGAAACGGCACCGATACAGTCATCGATGTACCGGAAAAAGAGTTGGGGGAGGGGGCCTGAGTAGGACTTGGAACAAAGAATGCTCGACATATCCCACAAAAAGACAGGCATAACTAGGACCCATGCGGGTACCCATATCAACACCTTTTACTTGAAGGAAGTGCGTGGAGTTGAAGGAGAAGTTGTTCAATGTGAGAACAAGTTCAGCCAGGCGGAGGAGGGTGGTAGTGGATGGGGACTGGTTGGGCCTCTGTTCCAGGAAGAAGCGGAGAGTCCTCAAACCATCCTGGTGGGGGATGGAGGTGTAGAGCGATTGGACGTCCATAGTGAAGAGGAGGCGGTTGGGACCAGGAAACTGGAAATTGTTAAAATGACGTAGGGCTTCAGAAGAGTCACGGATGTAGGTGGGAAGAGACTGGACCAGCGGAGAAAAGATAGAGTCTAGATAGGAAGAAATAAGTTCAGTGGGGCAGGAGCAGGCTGACACAATGGGTCTGCCGGGACAGTCCCGTTTGTGGATTTAGGAGGTAGAAGCGGGCTGTCCGGGGTTGTGGAACTATGAGGTTGGAAGCTGTAGAGGGAAGATCTCCAGAGGAGATGAGGTCAGTGACAGTCCTTTGGACGGTGGCTTGATGTTCGGTGGTGGGGTCATGGTCCAGAGGGAGGTAGGAAGAAGTGTCCGTGAGTTGGCGTTGAGCTTCTGCAAGGTAGAGGTCGGTACACCATACTACAACAGCACCACCCTTGTCTGCAGGTTTGATGACCATGTCGGGGTTAGACCTGAGAGAACGGAGTGCCTCAAGTTCAGAGGGGGACAGGTTAGAGTGAGTGAGGGGGGCAGAGAAATTGAGACGACCAATGTCTCGCCGACAGTTTTCATCCCATCATTGTTTTCGTAGCTGCGATGGCTACTAATTAAATTGTAGACTTGTCCACGACTGATTCTAATTCATCAGATGTCCATATCTGTTGACTTTCAGCAGGCATCATATCATCAATCAGGAGCATTCCGAGTCTGAATGTTATGAGTTCAAGTCCCACTCCAGAGACTTGAGTACAAAATCCAGGCTGGCACTCCAGTACAGTACTGAGGGAATGCTGCATTGTCAGAGGCGTGGCATCTTTCAGATGAAACATTAAACTGAGACTCCATCTGCTCTGCTTTCTCAGGTGGATGTAACACATTCTATGGCACTATGCCGAAGAAGGCAGGGGAATTCTCCCTGGCGTCCTGGCCAATACTTGTCCTACAACCAATTATCTGGTCATTATCACATTGCTATTTTTGGGACCTTGCTGTATGCACACTTCACTTCCGTGTTTTCCATATTACAGCAGTGACTATACTTCAAAAGTACTTCATTGGCTGTTGAGTGCTTTGGGATATTCTGATGTAATGAAAGGTGCTATATAAATACAAGTGCTTTCTTTCTGTAAGCTAGTGTTATTGCGGGCAATCTGAGCACCAGTACTAGTTTCTTTTGCACAGATCAGCTAACTTAGTCGAACCCGAAACCCTGCTATTCTGTGTGGCTCACCTGCTCATTGGACAATTTCATTTACTCATGGGCAGAGGCGCGAGGGGGGTGCGGTTGGGGATGTATCTTTAGGAGCAAAATAAAAGAACACAGTTGCCATTGCATGGCATCCAAAGGTATTGCCTGAAATTCCTATTTCACTCTTACCGTTCGAAAGTGAAAGGAATTTCCTTCTTTATTATAATAATTTTTGTTTTTTTTTAAATTTCAGTACAATAAAATTCTCAGTAAACATGGGGACCCTTTCTACGAGGCCCAGGAAAACCACAACCTGATTGGTGTAGCCAATGTCTTCTTGGAGTGCCTTTACCACGATGTGAAACTTCAGTATGCTGTTCCCATCATCAGCCAGCAGGGGGAGGTGAGAGTTGGCACAAAGAAAACTTCTTAACCCCTGAGCATTTCTGAAACTGCCTAAATTCTTCAAGCTGTTAACGTTCAGCATTTCTTATTTTAGATAAAAGATAAAAGCCACTGCACATTGCTTTTTATATTCTTTACCATTTTGACTGCAATATGTCAAACTGTCAAGAAATTATTTGCCAAATGACCTGATAAAATCTGACGGTGATATGTAACATAGTGAAATGTTTCTGACTGTTTTCTTAAATCGAGGTTGCTGGCAGGCTTCACGTGGAAGTGATGCGGGTTAGTGGTGTGGTTCCAGAGCGTCTGGATGCAGGAGACGATTCTTCAGAGAACTCAAGTGGAAGCTATGAAGTAATGGATAACAATGGTGAGATTGTGCACATGGCAAAGAAACTGACCTGCAGGGTAAGTGAGAATAAACCTTATGGACATAGAAAATCTTTGCAAATGTTGATTCACCAAAAAAAAATGGCAAGTTACAAGCGTATTTTATTCTTTGGCAATTTCTTTCTACAACACTGAACATCAAGTTGAAAGAAGCCAAAAATGTACATTTTCAGCCTCAACACTTTTTGGATTTATCAGTACAGATCATCCTTCCAATTGAGAAATGCAGTTGGAAACAATATCCAGTCAAATACAATTTTCTTAAATGTTACTACTTTTTAGGGGTCTGTGTCTCTAGCCTGTAAATTGAAGACTAATCTGTTGCTTGACTTTTAACCCCTTCCCCCAGCTACTGCACATTTGCATTCAGTTAAAATTAGGATGACCTGAACTGAATGTGATCTGAGGGAGTTTATGCTGGCAATTTCCCAGATGCAAAACTTGGGCAGTGTGCGTATTAACAATATTAAGTTACCAGCTTGGTATTTGTGCACACTTCTCCTTTCCCTTATAGCACATCAAAAGAGTTGCAAGACAATCTTGTTTATATCCCAGGTGAAAAAATAAAAGTGTGACTTTTGCTTGCGCTTAATATTTATGCTTGTTCAAATAATGGAATTCAGCTGTCAGTTGGAAAGATAGAAATTTTCATTTGTATGAACATTGTGTTCCTGTAGCAATCATGTCCAGAAATGCATCTCAAATCACTTTATAGAGCATTAGACGATGAGTGTTTCCGCTGCAGGAGGGAGAGTGTAAAACAGGGTGCAAAGAGCAGGTGAAAGCACTGTCAAAGAGAGGGCTTTTGAAGGCAGTGAAAGAGACTAGGTGGAGATGCCAACCGAGGAGATTCCAGCAGTTAGGACATAGTGACTGATGGAGCAGTAGTCGGTGGTGGAATAGATGAAGCAGGAAATGTGAAGTAGTCTTGTGCCACAGGAGCAGAAGATGTTCGGAGGAATGTGGAGCTGGAGATCCCAGATTTGGGGACAGTTGAGACCATGGAGGCATATGAAGATGAGAATCTAATTTTGAGTCTGTGAGGCATGGGAATCCTGTAGAGCATGTTAGGTTCCAGGGGGTCAGGGGTGTAGGTCTGTGGGTGAAGACACAGTTGTAGTGTTTTGTAAAATTTGTAATTTGAGGAGGGCAACAATGGGGGGGGGGGGGGGGAGGGGGGTGGTGCATGCAGTTGAGGCACATTTGGCAAGGTTCAGTCTCAAGGTGATATATGTTCTGGTTTTGGCAACAGAGATTAGCAGTGATGCAAAGATGACAGAAAACGGTTTTGGTGAAAGATTGGATTTGTGGGAGGAAGCTGAATTGGGTTTCAGGAATGTTCCGCACATCTGGGTGTAGCCTGAGATGGCAGTGGGGGTATCGATGGAGTCATGGCCAGGTTTGTAAAGGTATTTGGGAGCTGATGAAGATGGCTTTTGTTTAACTTGAAGAAGCTTTATTTCATCTAGGTTTTATTGGCAGATGGCAATTGGGGGGAGTGGCAGTGGAGGAGGTGATGTTGAATGACATCACCATAAATCTGGAAGCTAATAGTACACTTAAGCCTATGTTGCTAATCATAGTACAGGTGGTTTGGGATGGGACTATTGGGGATAGGATTGTGTGGTGTCTGTAAATTTCTTGATCTTTTTCTCTGTGCCTGTGATTTCTCTTTCCCTATTTCTTTGCTCCAATAATATATAGATAAAAATGATGCTGTCACATCAGGCTATTCCCTCAATTTGACCTTTCCGCTTCTGTCCTCCAATCCCTCTGTGTCCTTCCTTCCCCTATGTTTCTCTCTCTCTGCTTGATCTTTTTGTCTCTGATCTATCTCTATTTGATCTTGCTTTCATTATCTCTCCCTGATCTGTCTTCTCCACCATTAATTTCTGTTTGCAGTCCTCTGAGTTTCTTCCTGTCTGTTGCTGATCTTTCTGCTTCATCTCTGTGATTTTGTCTCCAGTCATTCTCTTTCTCACCTTTTTTTTATTCATTCATGGGATGTGGGCATCGCTGGCCAGGCCAGCATTTATTGCCCATCCCTAATTGCCCTCGAGAATGTGGTGGTGAGCTGCATTCTTGAACCGCTGCAGTCCATGTGGGGTAGGTACACCCATAGTGCTGTTAGGAAGGGAGTTCCAGGATTTTGTCCCAGCGACAGTGAAGGAACGGCGATATATTTCCAAGTCAGGATGGTGTGTGGCTTGGAGGGGACCTTGCAGGTGGTGCTGTTCCCATGCATTTGCTGCCCATGTCCTTCTAGTTGGTAGAGGTCATGGGTTTGGAAGGTGCTGTCTAAGGAGCCTTGGTGCATTGCTGCAGTGCATCTTGTAGATGGTACACGCTGCTGCCACTGTGCGTCGGTGGTGGAGGGAGTGAATGTTTGTGGATGGTGTGCCAATCAAGTGGGCTTCTTTGTCCTGGATGATGTCGAGCTTCTTGAGTGTTGTTGGAGCTGCACCCATCCAGGCAAGTGGAGAGTATTCCGTCACACTCCTGACTTGTGCCTTGTAGATGGTGGACAGGCTTTGGGGAGTCAGGAGGTGAGTTACTCCCCGCAGGATTCCTAGCCTCTGACCTGCTCTTGTAGTCATGGTATTTATATGGCTACTCCAGTTCAGTTTCTGGTCAATGGTAGCCCCTAGGATGTTGATAGTGGGGGATTCAGCGATGGTAATGCCATTGAATGTCAAGGGGCGATGGTTCGATTCTCTCTTGTTGGAGATGGTCATTGCCTGGCACTTGTGTGGCGCAAATGTTACTTGCTACTTATCAGCCCAAGCCTGGATATTGTCCAAGTCTTGCTGCATTTCTACATGGACTGCTTCAGTATCTGAGGAGTCACGAATGGTGCTGAACATTGTGCAATCATCAGCGAACATCCCCACTTCTGACCTTATGATTGAAGGAAGGTCATTGATGAAGCAGCTGAAGATGGTTGGGCCTAGGACACTACCCTGAGGAACTCCTGTAGTGATGTCCTGGAGCTCAGATGATTGACCTCCAACAACCGCAACTATCTTCCTTTGCTCTAGTTATGACTGCAACCAACGGAGGGTTTTCCCCGATTCCCATTGACCTCAGTTTTGCTCGGGTTCCTTGATGCCATACTCGGTCAAATGCCGCCTTGATGTCAAGGGCAGCCACTCTCACCTCACCTCGAGTTCAGCTCTTTTGTCCATGTTTGAACCAAGGCTGTAATGAGGTCAGGAGCTGAGTGACCCTGGCAGAACCCAAACTGAGCGTCACTGAGCAGGTTATTGCTAAGCAAGTGCTGCTTGATGGTTCTGTTGATGACACCTTCCATCACTTTACTGATGATTGAGAGTAATTGGGGTGGTAATTGGCCAGGTTGGACCTGTCCTGCTTTTTGTATACAGGACATACTTGGACAATTTACCACATTGCAGGGTAGATGCCAATGTTGTAGCTGTACTGGAACAGCTTGGCTAGGGGAGCGGCAAGTTCTGGAGCACATGTCTTCAGTACTATTGCCGGAATATTGTCAGGGCCCAGAGCCTTTGCAGAAGTCTGGCATCTGTGATGCTGGGGACTGCAGGAGGAGGCCGGGATGGATCATCAACTTGGCACTTCTGGCTGAAGATTGTTGCAAATGTTTCAGCCTTATCTTTCGCACTGATGTGCTGGGCTCCCCCATCATGAGGATGGGGATATTTGTGGAGCCACCACCTCCAGTTAGTTGTTTAATTGTCCACCACCATTCACGGCTGGATGTGGCAGCACTGCAGAACTTGGATCTGATCCGTTGGTTATGGGATTGCTTGCTCTGTCTTTCACATGCTGCTTATGCAGTTTGGCACGCTTGTAGCTTCACCAGGTTGACACCTCATTTTGAGGTATGCCTGGTGCTGCTCCTGGCATGCCCTCCTGCACTCTTCATTGAACCAGGGTTGGTCTTCTGGCTTGATGGTAATGGCAGAGTGGGGGATATGTCGAGCCATGAGGTTACAGATTGTGGTTGAGTACAATTCTGCTGCTGGTGATGGCCCACAGTGCCTCATGGATGCCCACTTTTGCATTGCTAGATCTGTTCGAAATTTATCCCATTTAGCACTGTGGTAGTGCCACACAGCACGATGGACGGTATCCTCAATGTGAAGGCAGGACTTCGTCCCCACAACAACTGTGCGGTGGTCACTCCTACCAATACTTCATGGACAGATGCATCAGCGGCAGGCAGATTGGTGAGGACGAGGTCAAGTATGTTTTCCCCTCTTGGTTCCCTCACCACGTGCCGCAGACCCAGTCCAGCAGCTATGTCCTTTAGGACTTGGCCAGCTCAGTCAGAATTGGTTCTACTGAGCCATTCTTGGTGATGGACATTGAAGTCCCCCACCCAGAGTACATTCTGTGCCCTTGCCATCCTCAGTGTTTCCTCCAAGTGCTGTTCAATATGGAGGAATGCTGACTCATCAGCTGAGGGAGGGCGGTAGGTGGTAATCAGCAGGAGGTTTTCTTGTCAATTTTTGACCTGATACCATGAGATTTCATGGGGTCCATAGTCGATGTTGAGGACTCCCTCCCTACTGTATACCACTGTTCTGCCAACTCTGCTGGGTCTGTCCTGCCGGTGGGACAGGACATACCCGGGGATGGTGATGGCAGTGTCTGGGACATTGTCAGGTATAATTCCGTGAGTATGACTATGTCAGGCTTGACTAGTCTGTGGGACAGCTCTCCCAACTTTGGCACAAGCCCCCAGATGTTAGTAAGGAGGACTTTGCAGGGTCGACAGGGCTGTGTTTGACTTTGTCGTTTCCGGTGCCTAGGTCGATGCCGCGTGGTCCGTCTTTTCATTGACTCGTAGCAGTTAGATACAACTGAGTGGCCCTGCTCGGCCATTTCAGAGGGCATAATAGAGTCAACCACATTGCTGTGGGTCTGGAGACACATGTCGGCCAGACCAGGTAAGGACATTAGACTAGCATTTAATTCCAGAGCCACGGGTGAAAAGACTGCCACATTTCCAGCAAAGACACTGTCCTCAATATTAAAATCAACTGCTCTTCAGACACTGCAGTCAGCAATAAAACTGACCACTCTCAGCTAATAATAAAACTGCACGCGCTGGTCCACAGCGTCCTGGACCCATATGCATGACTACCCCTTGTGAAGGTGGAATCCCATTTGCTCTGTGACCATAATGGGTGGAATCTCCAGGAACTATTTGAAGGACTGCACTGCAGCAATTCCACAGATCTTGGTGCTGAGGGGCAGAATGACAACAAAAAAAAGTTAACATTTTGGGGATGGGAAAGAGAGGGAGAGAGGGTAGGGGAAGGAAAAGAGAGAGAGAGAGATGGGGAAGAGATAAAGATATCAGATATCAATCAGGAAAAAAAAGAGATGGAGAGGGATGACAGAGAAAGATAAGGGATGGAGGAGCAGAAATCATGGCTCAGAAAGGCGGTGGGGAGGCAGTGGCGTAGTGGTATTGTCACTGGACTAGTAACCCAAAGTATCGCTCTGGGGACATGGGTTCAAATCCCACCACAGCAGAAGGTGGAATTTGAATTCAATTAATAAAAATCTGGAATTTAAAGCTAGTCTAATGATGGCCATGAAACCATTGTCAATTGTTGTAAAAACCCATCTGATTCACTCATGTACTTGAGGGAAGGAAATCTGCTGTCCTTACCTGGTTTGGCCTACATGTGACACCAGACCTACAGTAATGTGGTTGACTCTTAAATGCCCTCTGAAATGGCCTAGCAAGGCATTAAGGGATGGGCATTAAATGCTGGCTTAGCCAGTGACGCCCACATCCCACAAACAAATAAATAAGTAAAGCTGGGGCGAGGGAAACATACAACTGGGGATGTAAGCATGTGGATCGGTGGTAGTCGGTGGCTTAGCAAGGGATCATTGGACTTTGACTTAGAAGTTGGAGATAAAGTTTTCAAAAATGCAGAAAGATTTGAACTTGAAAATTAACAATTATCTTTATTACAGGGATAGGCACCCAACACATTGCATCATGGATATTTGACAGAATTATTGAGTCAATAACAAACATGGGGGCAATTAAACTGTATATAGAGTGTATAGCCAACCTAACGCCATCAAAACGCAGTCAGATTTAAAACACATTTCTCCCTATTTAGCGAGATACCTGACATTGTTTTTGCTTGCACAAGTAGTCAGTCTCTGCCCGCACACTTGATGTAGTGATGCAGAGAATCCAGTTTGATGTCCATCTGTCTGGAATGATCTTGACCTCTTTTTCTCTCTCCTCTCTCGCTTGCTCTATCCCCTCTCTGTGTCCAACTTACGCCCACCCCCTCTCTCGCCTGCTCCTCCCACCTGTCTGTCTCTATCTCTCTCTCTCTCTCTCTACCCCATTTTCTCCTCCCCAAACCACCCTCCCTCTCTGCCCGTTGCTGGGAGCGGGAGCAGCGCTTTCCGAACTTCAGACAGATTCTGGGTTTTCCGGCAGGCTTTTGAAAAGAATCAGAACCCGCAGGAAAACCACAAATCTGTCTGAAGTTTGGAAACCGCTGTTCACGCTCCCAGAAACAGTCAGCGTCAGCTGTGAAACTGACAACTGCGATTGTTTTCTTAAAAGCCGGTCTGAAGGAGCCAATGGGAAATTTTTCGTGCCTGAAATTACCAGTCACATATCTCAAAATCTTTATGACAGACACTAGTGTTCGTGTACGTACACATTGCCAACCCTTACTTTATTACATTTGAGGGACTTGGTGCACTTGCAGCAGTAACCATGAGCCTGAGGTCAGCGATTATTTTAAAATAAAGCTACTGCTCATTGTATGCAGTTGTAACTGAGCTATTAGCCTCTAAAGAAACCTTACATTGGATTTGTAAAGCAGCTGTATGAATGGCTGTCTGGTGTCAGCAGCTCTGTTTCAAGCCTGTAAATAAAAATGGTAAATATCAAAGGGCCCCAACCCGTTTGCCAGCATTCTGATTGGTCACGTGTATGATTGACAGAACTGTGGGCCAGTGAATTGAGGAAACTGATGGATGCCATTGAGAATGAGCAAGCAGGTACAAAAACAAAATTAGTTGCTATTATAGTTTGTATTAAACTTGAATGAATTATAGGCTGACATGGCACTTTTAAATAAAATTAGTGCTTGGACTACAGGATCATGTCTCGACTATCCTGTGCGGCCTACCACTAAAGAAACCTGGTCCTAGATTTATAAGCATCCTGTGGAAAAAAAATTCATAACTGTCAACTGCTGAAGTGAAATGCCAAATGTGAAAAATAGTACTGCTTGCAACAGTGCCACTGGAGATTTGTTGCATATACATAAAAAGGTTAAAATAAATGTGGCTATTTCTTCACTACTTCTGGGTCACTTCACATAGCATGGCCATGCATGTTACCCCAGAGTGTGTAAATAAATACACATCAGAAAATGTGCTGGCAAATGACCAAAATAATATTTACACTTATGAGAAAAAAACAATCCGTAATATATAACACAAGTGAGGGAACTTACTTCTTTACAGAAGAAAAAAAATACGTGTGCTCAAACTGAAAATATTGACTGGCAGTTGTGTCGCTTATGAGTATAAGAGGTTCTATTCGTGAGAAGCTTCTCAAGCTGCTATGTTATCTCAACAGGTGAAAATAAGAGAAGCAACGGGACTGCCCCTCAATTTGTCAAACTTCGTGTTCTGCCAATATATCTTCTGGGATCACTCTGACCAAACAGTTGCACCTCCAATGGTGAACCCAGATATGCCATCCATCAAAAACAAGGCTGTTCAGTACACTGTGACGTTTGACCACAGTAAGGTGAGCAGTTTGTTAGCTAAATGTCTTTACTTTGCATTGAATGAAACCAAAAGGCACTCTAGTAGCAGTCTTGTCACTTGGATCATTGAAAGAATAGCCTAGAAAACAGATTCAGTGTTTTTAATTGAAGTAAATGCTGGCGCTTTGATGCATCGTTTCAGGATTTTATGGTGCATGTTACGGAGGAGTTTCTGGAGTTTATTTCTGAAGGAGCTCTAGCCATTGAAGTCTGGGGCCATCGATGTGCAGGTAATGGCAGGACCACCTGGGCAGTTGATGCACTGCAAGCAAAAACACGCACACTACGTGACAGGTACAGAGCAGCTTCCTGGACATGATAATCTAGTTAATGTATATAGTTTTTAATTTCATAAAGAAGCCCAATATCATCTTGGCTGTTCAGTTATTTGGTTGTTTTTACAGGTTGTGATGCTGACTTCCAGATACATGAATGTACCAATCAGAGTTTCACAGAGTACAAATATTTTACTATTTGTAATCTTGTTAGTGTTGCGTGACTCGGTATCATTTTACATCTGAAGTGCAATTTTTGTCTCCAGTAAATCAACAGAGATGATGTGAGTTTTCAGTTGTGGTAAACAGGAAAAAGAAAATCCCAGAATTTCTCTTCAGGTGTTTATTTTATTTTCTGCCGTAGCTTTCCCGTTAGTTTAAGTTGCTTATGTAGTTTTCCAATGTTTTCTTTCATATTGGTGTGTTGCCATCCACCCAACTGCTCTATAACTGATTAAGTGACTGGAACATCTGACTTACCATTCAAAACCTCTGCTGTACTGCTGTTGGTGAGCATTGTTTACTGTCAAACAGACCTAGTGAGCCTCTAGAATAAGATGTGCTCGCATTGTTTCAAAACTGAAATGTGTGTAAATGCATCTCGCTCTTGATCTTAAATGCCATTTTGAACATTTTACCTATGTTGATAGCTCTGAGCAAAAGCACATGTGGGGAAATATCATCCCATTGTTCTTCAGACTGCGAATGTTGATCCAGACAGCATACAAAGTGACATTTTTCTGGAGTCTATAGGCTATAGATCAGTTCGCAATGTTTGGAACACTTATCACTGTGTGGTTGACTTTTTGCTGAAATAGATGGAGTGAAGTCACACGTAGGATTGAGATGTGGATCTCAGTGCAAGAATTGAATGAGATAGGAGAGTACACAGCAGTGGAACTGACTCAAGCCAAGGATGTCAATACTGGGGGTGTCTTCCAGATTAGACAGGTACTTGGACTTTTTAAATATTGGTACTTTAATCCATCTTACATAAATAGTGAAAGATGACATTATAACCTCCAAAAAGCAAAAAATCAAATGTATATGGATTGAATTAATGACAGCAATCCCAGAGATCTTGTATTTTGTTTTTCGATCATGTAATTATGATCTATCTTTGTGTTAAAATTTTACATGATTGGTATCCATTTTTGCCTGACTGCAACTCTGTGAAGCATCTTTGGGATGTTTTCCCACTTGAAAGGTGCCAAATAAATGCAAGTTGTTTTGTCCTTTGAATTTTCTGAGTTGTACTTTTCTTGCCCTTCATTTAGACCTCGATAGAATTATACAGTGAAACAGCACCATTTCAGTTACTGTTTTAGTGACGTATCTGTTAGTCACTTGCTCTGTTGTGTATTCCTCTGTATTCCATCATGTCTGGTGTGCTTTTGTTCAGGGTCAATCTCGTAGGATTGAAGTTGCCGTTAAACCTGTCCAGCACTCGGGGACATTGCCACTTATGGTGGAAGCTATTCTGTCCGTCTCTATAGGATGCATCACTGCCAGGTCCATTAAACTACAGAGACCCTTGGATAGTTACCAGGTAAGGGACTTGGGTAAACCTGTTTGAAGGAATACAGATGACTTGCTGAGAACATATTACAAATCTGAGGCAGATTGAGGAATTTTGGTAATTTTCATAAGGGAATTCATATCTGTTCTGGCAGATTTGTAATGGGAAAGGGAATATGTTCAGCGGTTTTGTTTTTTAATTTCAAGGAATGCATCACCTGGAGTGGGATTTAATGTTAGCACTTGCACCTAAATCATTGTTTAAAAAAGTAATTCTTGGTGTGAGACAACATCCTGGGGGTTTCAGTCGATGCAGGTTTAATATGTTCAGTAATTTACTGAGTTTTACTGCCATTTCTGTGTTGGTGTTACTAAGGAAGAGAATGCTGAAAAAAATCTCTAGAAGTGGAGATAGTAGAGGTAATGGATGGGGTGAAAATTAATGGGCAGGATGTACTGAAAAGACTGGCTTTGCTTTGAGTGGATAAGTCAGATGGTTTGCATCCCAGGTTGCTAAAGGAAGTGGTGGTGGCGATGGTGGAAGGGCGTGCCTTAATCTTCCAATCTTCCCTAAATGCTGGGGATGTGCCGGAGGGTTGGAGGGTGGCAAATATGACACCCTTATTCAAGAAAGGGTTCAAGGACATTCCTAGTAACTACAGGCTGGTCAGTTGGACATTAATGGTGGGTAAGGTTTTAGAAACAATAATCAAGGGAAAAAATCAATAGAGGTTTGAGTTAATTAAGGAGATCCTGGGTTGATTTGTAATAGGCAGATTGTGGTTGACAATCTAATTGAATTTTTTGATGAAGTAACAGAGAAGGTTGATCAAAGCATTGCAGTGAATGTTATCTACATGGATTTTAAGAAAGCCTTCGACAAAGTGTCACATAAAAGGCTAGTTAACAAAATTTAGGCTTATAGAATAGGAGGGTCAGTGTCAGCTTGGATAAAATGTTGGCTTAAGGACAGAAAACAGCGAGTTGTGGTAAATGGTTGATTTTCAGACTGGAGGATGATGGTAGACAGTGTTGTTCCCCAAGGGTCAGTGCGAGGGCCACTACATTTTTGCTATATATAACTGACTTGGATATTGAAATACAGAATGAAATCTCAAAATTTTCTGATGATACCTAACTTGGAGGTGTAGCAGACAATGAAAATGAGACTAATCAACTGTGGCAGGACATAGACTATCAGAATGGACAGACAAGTGGCAGATGGAATTTAAGATAGAGAAGTGCGAGGTGATGCATTATGGCAGAAGGGAGAGGCAAATAGACTTAATAGCACAGTTTTAAAGAGTGTGCAGGGACAGAGTGATCTGGAGGGAGGGGGCAGTGTTGGGGGGGGTCATGGATCTTTGAAGGTGGCAGGACATATTGAGAGTGTAATTAGCAAAGCATAAGGGATCTTGGGCTTCATAAATAGAGGCATTGAGTACAAAAGCAGGGAAGTTATGCTGAACCTTTATAATGCTCTGACTAGGCCACAACTAGAGTGTTGCGTCTAGTTCTAGTTGTCCGACTTCAGAAAGGATGTGAGGGTCCTTGAGAAGGTGCGGAGGAGATTTATCAGAATGGTTCCAGTGATGAGGAAGATTAGCTACAAGGTTGAGTTGGAGTAGCTGGGGTTGTTTTACTTGGAGCAAAGGAGATTGAGAGCAGATTTGATAGAAGTGTACAAGATTATGCTGGATCTGGTTCTGGGGAATGAGGTGAGTCAAGTGAATCAAGTAATAGTAGGAGAACATTTAGGGGACAATGATCATCGTATCATAAGGTTGAGGTTAGCTATGGAAAAGGACAAGGAATAATCTGGAGTAAAAATACTTAATTGGAGGAAGGCCAATATAATTGGGACAAGAATAGATCTGGCCCAGGTAGACTAGAATTAAAGATTGCCAGGCAGAACTATAATGGAACAATGGGCTGCCTTTAAAGCAAAGATGGTTCAAGTAGTCAAGGTACATTCCCACAAAGGAGAAAGGGAGGGCAAGCAAAGCCAGAGCTCCCTGGATGACGAGAAAGAGTAAGATGCAGCAGAAATTGGTGCATATGACGGATGCCAGGTTGATAATACGAGAGAGAACTAGGCTGAATATAGAAAGTTCAGAGGGGGATTGAAAAAGAAAGTAGGAGGGGCAAAGAGAGTATGAGAGGAGACTAACAGCTAACATAAAAGGAAATCCAAATGGCTTGTATAAGCATATGAAAGTAAAAGATACTAAGAGGAGGGGTGAGGCTGAGTAAGGACCAAAAAGGGGATCTACGCATGGAGGCAGAGAGCATGGCTGTGAGTCAGAGTCATTGCAGGACAAAAGGAGGCCTTTCAGCCCATCAAGTCCATGCCTACTCTCTCTAGAACAATCCAGTCAGTTCCATTCCCCCATTCTATCCACATAACCCTGCCAGTTTATTTTCCTCAAGTGCCCATCCAGTTTCCTTTTGAAATCATTAATCATCTCTGTTTCCACCAGTCTTGTTGGCAGCAAGTTCCAGCTCATCACCACTCACTGCATTAAAAAATTTTTCCTCACATCCCCCCTGTATATCTTGCCCAAAGCCTTAAATTTGTGTCCACGTGTACCATCAGCTAATGGGAACAGCTTTTCTTTGTCTACCTTATCGAAACCTGTCATAATATTGTATACCTCTATCAAATCTCTCTTCAGTCTCCTTTGCTCCAAGGAGAACAACCCCAGCTTCTCCAGCCTAGCCTTGTAACTGAAATCCCTCATCCCTGAAACCATTCTGGTAAATCTCCTCTCTAGCCTCTGAAGGACACCTTCAACCTTCCTGAAGTGTGGTGACGAAACACAGTTCCTTCCTCGATGATCCGTTCCGACTGGGGTTTTTCTCACTGCCGCTCCTTTTTAAACTGGCTTGGCTGCTCCTTTGTTGCTCCATGCTGAGTGGGTATTCTCCCTTGCTGCCACACCCTTTTAAACTGGCTGGGCTCCTCCCTGGCTTCTCAATGCTGACTAGCAATCCCCAAAAGATTCTCAACAGATATATATGGTTGGATCTTCTGACTTGCAAAGCCCATTTGAATGTCAAAAACAGTCAAAAAAAGATTGCTGATAAGGTTCCTCCTGCTGAAGTTCCACATTGAACTGGAATGATTATTAACTGGGCATGGTGTGGGCCGCTGTAGCAGTCAGGAGCACAGGGATTGTACAAGTTTTAGCTGGACTAGGAGTAATAAAGGATCACTGCACAATGTAGCTGGACTAGAAGCAATATGGATCACTGCACAATGTAGCTGGACTAGGAGTAATAGGGAATCACTGCACAATGTTGCTGGACTAGGAGTAATAGGGAATCACTGCATGATGTAACTAGACTAGAAGCAATATGGATCACTGCACAATGTAGCTGGACTAGGAGTAATAGGGATCACTGCACAATGTTGCTGGACTAGGAGTAATAGGGAATCACTGCATGATGTAACGAGACTAGAAGCAATATGGATCACTGCACAATGTAGCTGGACTAGGAGTAATAGGGATCACTGCACAGTTGCTGGACTAGGAGTAATAGGGAATCACTGCATGATGTAACTAGACTAGAAGCAATAGGGATCACTGCACAATGTAGCTGGACTAGAAGCAATATGGATCACTGCACAATGTAGCTGGACTAGGAGTAATAGGGATCACTGCACGATGTAGCTGGACTAGGAGTAATAGGGAATCACTGCATGATGTCGCTAGACTAGAAGCAATAGGGATCACTGCACGATGTAGCTGGACTAGGAGTAATAGGGAATCACTGCATGATGTAACTAGACTAGAAGCAATATGGATCACTGCACAATGTAGCTGGACTAGAAGCAATATGGATCACTGCACAATGTAGCTGGACTAGGAGTAATAGGGATCACTGCACAATGTTGCTGGACTAGGAGTAATGGGGATCACTGCATGATGTAGCTAGACTAGAAGCAATAGGGATCACTGCACGATGTAGCTGGACTAGGAGTAATGGGGATCGCTGCATGATGTCGCTAGACTAGAAGCAATAGGGATCACTGCACGATGTAGTTGGACGAGGAGTAATAGGGATCACTGCACGATGTAGCTAGACTAGAAGCAATAGGGATCACTGCATGATGTAGCTGGGCTAGGAGCATTAGGGATCACTGCACGATGTAGTTGGACGAGGAGTAATAGGGATCACTGCACGATGTAGCTAGACTAGAAGCAATAGGGATCACTGCACAGTGTAGCTGGAATAGGAATAATAGGGATCAGTGCACGATATAACTGGACTAGGAGTAATAGGGATCACTGCACAATGTAACTGGATTAGGAGTAATAGGGATCACTGCACGATAGAGCAAACCGTGTTTCAATAATGGGAGATCACTGCATGACATATATGGACTCTTATTGATAGGAAATCACCTTGACATAGGCTACAATTAATGGGGGGAAACATTGCATGAGGTGGCTGGACTATGATTATTGAGAGGTCACTGCATGATGTCTCTGGGGTGGGGAAGTCTTTTTTCTTCTTCTTTAGCTTCCTTGCCTCGAGAGACGATGGGTAAGCGCTTGGAGGTGGTCAGTGGTTTGTGAAGCAGTACCTTGAGTGGCTATAAAGGCCAATTCTAGAGTGACATACTCTTCCACAGGTGCTGCAGAAAAAGTTGGTTGTCGGGGCTGTTACACAGTTGGCTCTCCCCTTGCGCTTCTGTCTTTTTTCCTGCCAACTGCAAAGTCTCTTCGACTCGCCACACTTTAGCCCCGCCTTTATGGCTGCCCGCCAGCTCTGCCGATCACTGGCAACTGACTCCCACGACTTGTGATCAATGTCAAAGGACTTCATGTCGCATTTGCAGACGTCTTTAAAGCGGAGACATGGACGGCCGGTGGGTCAGATACCAGTGACGAGCTCGCTGTACAACGTGTCCTTGGGGTTCCTGCCATCTTCCATGCGGCTCACATGGCCAAGCCATCTCAAGCGCCGCTGACTCAGTAGTGTGTATATGCTGGGGATGTTGGCCGCCTCGAGGACTTCTGTGTTGGAGATACGGTCCTGCCACCTGATGCCAAGGATTCTGCGGAGGCAGCGAAGATGGAATGAATTGAGATGTCGCTCTTGGCTGACATACGTTGTCCAGGCCTCGCTGCCGTCGAGCAAGATACTGAGGACACCGGCTTGATACACTCGGACATTTGTGTTCCGTGTCAGTGTGCCATTTTCCCACACTCTCTTGGCCAGTCTGGAAATAGCAGTGGAACCCTTTCCCATGCGCTTGTTGATTTCTGCATCGAAAGACAGATTACTGGTGATAGTTGAGCTTAGGTAGGTGAACTCCTGAATCACTTCCAGAGCGTGGTCGCCGATATTGATGGATGGAGCATTTCTGACGTCCTGGCCCATGATCGTTTTCTTGAGGCTGATGGTTAGGCCAAATTCATTGCAGGCAGCCGCAATCCTGTCAATGAGTCTCTGCAGACACTCTTCAGTGTGAGATGCTAATGCAGTATCGTTAGTAAAGAGGAGTTCTTTGATGAGGACTTTCCGTACTTTGGTCTTCGCTCTTAGACGGGCAAGGTTGAACAACCTGCCACCTGATTTTGTGTGGAGGAAAATTCATTCTTCTGAAGACTTAAATGCATGTGAGAGCAGCAGGGAGAAGAAGATCCCAAACAGTGTAGGTGCGAGAACACAGCCCTGTTTCACGCCACTCAGGATAGGAAAGGGGTCTGATGAGGTGCCGCTGTGCTGAATTGTGCCTTTCATATTGTCATGGAATGAGGTGATGATACTTAGTAGCTTTGGTGGACATCCGATCTTTTCTAGTAGTCTGAAGAGACCACGTCTGCTGACCAGGTCAAAGGCTTTGGTGAGATCAATGAAAGCAATGTGGAGGGGCATCTGTTGTTCGTGGCATTTTTCCTATAGCTGGCAAAGGGAGAACAGCATGTCAATGGTGTATCTCTCTGCTTGAAAGCCACACTCTGCCTTGGGGTAGACACGCTCAGCCAGCTTCTGGAGCCTGTTTAGAGCGACTCAAGCGAAGACTTTCCCCACTATGCTGGGCAGGGAGATTCCACGGTAGTTGTTGCAGTCACTGCGGTCACCCTTGTTCTTATAGAGGGTGATGATATTGGCATCGCGCATGTCCTGTGGTACTGCTCCCTCGTCTCAGCACAGGCAAAGCAGTTCGTAGAGTGCTGAAAGTATAGCAGGCTTGAAACTCTTGATTAATTCAGGGGTAATGCCGTCCTTCCCAGGGGCTTTTCCGCTGGCTAGAGAATCAATGGCATCACTGGGTTCCGATTTTGTTGGCTGTACGTCCAGCTCATCCATGACTGGCAGAGACTGGGCTGCATTGAGGGCTGTCTCAGTGACAACATTTTCCCTGGAGTACAGTTCTAGGTAGTGCTCCACCCAGCAGTCCATTTGCTTGCATTGGTCAATGATTGTGTCCCCTGATTTAGATTTGAGGGGGGCGATCTTCTTGATGGTTGGTCTAAAAGCTCTCTTAATGCCATCATACATTCCTCTGATGTTTCCGGTGTTGGAGGCCAGCTGAACATGACTGCATAGGTATGCCAGTAGTCATTTGCGCAGCGCCTGACTGTTCCTTGTGCACCACGTCTGGCTGCTTTAAGTGCTACGGATGTTAACTCGCTGGGGGCTTTCTTGTAGTTCAGCACTTAGTGGCTATGACAGATTCCAGCTCTTCAAAGTGAGATTGAAACCAGTCTGCATTCTGCTTCACACATTTGCCATAGGTGGTCACTGCTGAGTCATAGAAGGCATCTCTGATGTGGGCCCACTTGGTCTCTGCATCCCCTGTAGGAGTGTTTTGAAGGGCTTTTTCAAGTGAATTTAGAAACTTATCTAACAGCTGTGGATGAGAAATTCTGCTACTGTTGATGCGCGGGCAGCCCTTCTGCTTGGAGTGATGCAGCTTCTTTGGTTTGAGTCTAACCTTGCTGCACACCAGGGAGTGGTCGGTGTCGCAGTCAGCACTGTGGAAGCTGCGTGTGATTTGAACGCTGTTTAAAGAGGCTCGCCTTGTGACGGTGAGGTCCAACTGATGCCAACGACGTGATCTTGGGTGCCTCCAAGAAACCTGGTGACAAGGTTTAGTATAAAAGAACGAGTTGGTAATGCAGAGGTACACAACTCAAGCAGTCTCTGTCCATTCTCATTCATCCTTCCAATGCCAAAGTGCCCAAGGCAGGAGGGCCATGAGTCATGGTCGGCCTCAACCCTGGCATTGAAGTCCCCCAGCAGGAACAGGTGTTCGGTATTGGTGATGCTACTAATGATATTATGGAGTTCCTCATTGACCTGTCTTTAGCTTCAGGTGGGGAGCAGAGTGTTGGAGCATAGATGCTGAGTAGGTGTACTGGACCAGAGGCGGTGAGCGGTCGGATGGACAGTATGCGTTCCGAGCCATTTGAGGGAGGCTCTATCATGCTGAGCAAAGAGTTTCTCATGGTGAAGCCCATGCTGTCTTGGTTCTTCAGGATCCCTACCCTGCTAGAAAAAGGTGTAGTCTTGTTCTGCTAGAGATCGGCTCGCAGGGTGGCGTGTCTCCTGAAGTGCTGCAATGTCCACATTGAGTCGACTGAGCTCGTTGTTAATGATGGCGGTCTTCCGAGAATCGTTGATTTGTGTAAGGTCTTCCGACAGGCCAGCATACTTAGTTCTGACGTTCCAGCTTGCAAAACGAAGGGCCGGTACCTTCTTTCCTTTTTTTTTCCGTGCTGCTTGGTGCGGTGTTACAGCCCACTTGTCGGGCAATGACCCTGGGCTCCAAGCACCCATTGAAGCAGGTGGACTGTGGCGGGACAGAGCCTTACTGACCGGGGGCTGCCCGGTTTGAGGCGGGTGGTAGCTGTCCAGTGAGATGCGATGACCTCTCCCACCGACAAAGGCAACCCGTGGCACCCAATCTCTACGCCAATTGAGCTGGATTTATAACCCGTAACTGCTGCCTTTCGTGTTGTTTTGGTTGCTGTGAGGTGACTATGGAGTGACCTCTCCATGGCGCATGCTTGGGCGGATGTATGGAGGTTGTGAGTTGCCCAAGCATCAAAAACCCCCTCTCGGCCTTCCTGGTGGGGTCCAAAGGAGTGCAGAGCATGACGTTTAGCACCGGTATGGCTGCAGGAACTGCCGGAAACATGTCAAAGGTGACACATGACCGCCTTCGGGGTTCCGCTGCGGATTTTCTGTTAGGGTTTAGTCCCTTAGCCTTGGTCTCTTTCGAGACGCCCACAAGGCAGTGGGGCTGCATGATGTCTCTGGACTGGGTTTCAACAGTGGTGATTGATGCATGATGTACTGGGCTGTGTTTGAACAATGCGGATTGCTGCATGATCTGGGCTGTGTTTGAACAATGGGGATTGCTGCATGATGTACTGGGTTGTGTTTGAACAATGGGGATTGCTACATGATGTACGGGACTGTGTTTGAACAATGGGGATTGCAGTATGAAGAAACTGGCTGTGTTTGAACAATGAGGATTGCTACATGATGTATCTGGTCTGTGTTGCAACAATGGGGATTGTGGCATGTTGTATCTGTTATGGTTGAACAATGGGGTTTGTTCCATGATGTATCTGGGCTATATTTGAGGGATTAGATGCAAAATGGAAATGCAAACTATACTAATTGAAAAATAATACAATAGTGTCCAATTAGCAAAGAATAGAATGAGTGAATTGGAACTTTGTTTTAGATTCCCATTGCTGGTACTTTTTAGCTGCTGCTGTTTGTATTTGTGTTTATATTGTTCTGGAATTTCTTAAGATTTTGCAATTCCTTGTTTTTAAAGAAAAAACAACTGCACTTAGCAGCAGGTTTATTTTATTGCTGAGGAATAACTGTGATGCTTTTTGCATTACAAAAGAGTGTAATGGGGTCTTATACCTTTTGAAAAGAGTTTCCAATTTGTTTGCATCTCGTCCATATCTGTCTCCAATTATTGCCTATCGATAAATTTCTTGCAAATTAGTGTGAATTTTATGTTTATTCCTTTTGACGTGTATAATTGTGATAATAAGTACCCATTATTTTGTGATTTACTATGAACAGTGTAAAGCTTTGTAATAAAGTGAAGTGTTTGTAAAATGTTTGCATGACAGTGTCTTTACTAAGTTTATTTTCTCCTGCCAGAAAGAGGAGAAGGAGGATATGGATAGTTACCAGGTATCGTTGCTACCATAAGTTATATGGCATGAAGCACAACATTGGCCAGCATCAGCAACTGACTCGCAAATTAGGCAATGGAGATGGAAAGTTTAGGTTTTAACAAGCCATAGTGTCTTGTGTGCACTTTCTAAACCATTTAGTTTTAACAATATCCAATTATAATTGACCAAGATAAAATAGATGTCACATAGCATTGGAAATTAGTGTGCCCCTTAATCATGCTTGGATTAACATTATAACTGTTGTTTGAAGCTGTATAAAATCAAATCTTCACTTGATGTGTACAGGCATTAGCATCAGAAAGTTTAACTTACGTTGAGGTCAATACCTATAAAATTGTCTTACAGAGGAGGGTGAGTAATAACAAATAAGTATCCATTACATACAGCTGAATTAAATGTAGCAGAGTAAGCCTGGTATGGATCCATGCAGAAACATGTATTATTCAGTTTTAATCTCCATTTTCCACCTCCATGGCAACTGGAAGTACAGGAAATATATGTTGTGCTTTCTTGCAGTCAGTTTGTCTGTGAACAGCAGCTTGTCATCTCAATAATTTAGATTACTGCTTCAAATTTTAATAACATTTTACATTGTTTTCCTCCCAGCATCCAACCCAGTCAGGTATTGGAATCCCATTTCATTGTTCTTTCAGGCATCTTTTGGAAATTGGCATGGTACAATTCATCTATCCATCAGACCATTAGAACATCTGCAAACATCTTGTTCTTCAACATTTACCTTCCCTCAACAACTAAGCATATAGACTAGTTAATTCTTCTCTCAACAGATTCTTAATTCCTTACACTGTTAGGCTAATGGAAGCTGTACCTACATGAAATCGTCTCTAATTCAGTAGGTTGAAGAATTGATCTGGCTCTTAACTAAACTTTTTAATTCATGTATTCCAACTCTCAACCGATTTCAGAAAGTATCGTGTTCCAAATATATAATTTTTTTTACTGTACCATTGCATACTTACAATAAATGAGAAGAAAATGTTGAATCCTCCTTTCTAATTATGACCCTGGTAAATGTTTTTTTTAAGAAAGGGATTTTTTGTTTGAGAAATTAATTGGATGTCACTTTTGTTGACATGTTATTTGTTACTGCAGTAACATAGTTACTAGGATACAAGGAGCAGTGGTTACCACAGTCCAATGATAGCTGCTATTCTTCTCAGTCACACTGTTCCCACAGATCAATCACAGAAATAAACAATGACCGTTCTAACAGTCATGTGGTTGGTTATCAGGGATCGAAGACCCTTTAATGTATCATCTACCTATACTATATACATCTCTTATAATTTTAAAATCACAAGAGCATCTTGAATCCTCCATTCCCACTATATATTCTGTTTATGACTCTGGTAACAGACTCTTGAAGTTTTTGTTTGTCCCAAGAAGTATCTATTGAAACTGATCTTTGATGTAGGTTAGCCATTGTGAAGTCATTCTTTGTTGCAGTCATGCTCATTGGTCCCTTGCAATTACACCAGCTACCACAGAACAAAGATAGATTATATTTTTCACTGGTATTATTCCCACAAACGCACTACCCTGCTCAATAAAACAATGGGCACCTGTAACCTAGGACCATGATCAGTGAATAGTGGTTGGGAGCGGGCCTCTGCAGGGCTTTTTTCCTCCACTTCCTAGACCAGAAACACTAATGCAAACCAAAATGCCCAACTGTTATCCTGGTTGAGATCAGCTAACTTAACACAGACAAACAGAGTGGATGGGAAGGGCCTCTTTACCTTAGCAGAGGGGTCAGTGACTAGTGGGTATAGATTTTAAGTGATTGGTAGAAGGATTAGAGGGGAGATGAGGAAAATGTTTTCACTCGGAGGATGGTGGAGGTCTGGAACTCACTGCCTGAAAGGGTGGTAGAGGCAGAAAACCTCATCTTATTTAAAAGGGGCCTGATGTGCACCTGAAGTGCTGCAATCTGCAGGGCTACGGATCAAATGCTGGAAAGTGGGATTAGGCTGGGGGGTTTTCCAGCCAGTGCAGACACGATGGACCAAGTGGCCTCTTACTGTGCCGTAAACTTTCTATGATTCTATAAGTATGGCCCGGATTTTGTGCTCAGCAGCAAAGTGATGTGCTTGCCGCTGACCTTGAAGAAAGCTGCCCACAATGATCCAGTTATCTCCAAGTCAAGGGAATCTGCAGGCATCCAGCAACAGTGATGTCATCATGGGCGGCGCAGTGGTTAGCACCGCAGCCTCACAGCTCCAGGGACCCGGGTTCAATTCTGGGTACTGCCTGTCCGGAGTTTGCAAGTTCTCCTTGTGTCTGCATGGGTTTTCGCCGGGTGCTCCGGTTTCCTCCCACATCCAAAAGACTTACAGGTGATAGGTAAATTGCCCATTGTAAATTGCCCCTAGTGTAGGGAGGTGATAGACAATATGGGATTACTGTAGGGTTAGTATAAATGGGTGGTTGCTGGTCGGCACAGACTCGGTGGGCCGAGGGGCCTGTTTCAGTGCTGTATCTCTAAATAAATAAATAAATAAATAAAGCTCAGCACCACCCTCTCGAGGGCAATTAGGGATGGGCAATAAATGTTGGCTTTGCCAGCTTCGCCCGTAGCTTGTAAACTAATTTTTAAAAAAATGCAGGGTAAGCAGCCCATCACATTGAAGAATTTTTCACACAGGGAACAAACGGAAAGTGAAATAAGAACAGAAAGTGCCGGAAATACTCAGCAGGTCTAGCAGCATCAGTGTAGAGAGAAACGGAGTTAACATTTCAGGTCTGTGACCCTTCATCAGAACAGTTCAGTTAGTTCTGATGAAGAGTCACAGACTTGAAACATTGGCCAGAATTTTACGGTAGGCGGACGGGAGCCAGCCACCGACTGAAAAGTCGGTGGCGCACCCGCTTCCGCCTCACTTGGGGATCCGACGTGTATTTTGCGGATCCCCGGGCTTCAATTGGTGAGAGGCGGGAGTTCCACCCGCTTGAGGTAGGAAGTCCGCCTAATAGAGCTGCTGGCAAATCAGTGGGCCGGCAGCTCTTAGTCCCAGCAGTACCACTGGGAGCGGTGACCGCTGCTGGGACTGCAGCCCAGTATGAAGACAAGATGCCTGGGAGCCGGGAGGAAAGGTAAGTTTTGGTTGCCTCACCAGGATGAATCAGTTGGGCCCTTGCGAGGCAGGGGTGGTCGATTGGGGAGAAGGGGGATGTGTTGTGTCTTGGGGGTGGTTGGGGTAGCAGGGGCAGACCTCCAGCCACCTCGGGATGCTCAGAAGCCGCCTGCTTTCGTAAGGCGGCTTCTTCGGCTCCAGGACGCCCGCTTGCCATGTGTAAAATCCGCATGGAAGTGGACAAAGGACCTTAAGTGGCCATTAAGTGGGAAGGTCTCCCGGTGCCTCACACTCCATTTTACGCCACCATCCGCCGCCCCCCGGCCACCATCCCACTTGCGAGGTGGCGTAAAACTCCGACCATTAACTCTATTTCTCTCTATACAGATGCTGCCAGACCTGCTGAGTATTTCCAGCACTTTCTGTTCTCATTTCAGAGTTCCAGCATCCGCAATATTTTGTTCTTATTACAGAAAGTAAAATGTATTGATTATCCTTAACTTTTTAAATAAATTTTACAGAAAGCAAAATAAAGATTGGGACATGCACTTCAGAAGCTGAAATATCATTTTAAAAAAAGTTTGCAAACATATGTAAAACTGGATTTTT
The DNA here is from genome assembly GCF_036365525.1 of Heterodontus francisci. Lineage (NCBI taxonomy): Eukaryota > Metazoa > Chordata > Chondrichthyes > Heterodontiformes > Heterodontidae > Heterodontus > Heterodontus francisci. Next base: position 40,135,271 of record NC_090372.1, read on the forward strand.
TTAACATAATGGAAAGCTTGGCCATTACATAAATATAAAACAAGTTTTCCAGGGTCAGAAAGGTTTCTGAGTAGTAGTTATGACTTAGTTTGCCATTAAAAGCCCAATTACACCTCATTAACAAGTAGTAACTTTTTCTTGGGGTTTTAACAGTGACATTAGTGCATAAAAGGGGAAATTCTTTTCATCTGTGGGGACTTCAACGGTGCATCCTGTGCAGGAATGGGAAATCACTGACAGCAACTCTGGATTCCTGCATTCAACTGCGCATGTGAGGAAGCCAGAAGTTGCTGATAGTTTCACAGTTGTAATGGCGCAGAATGCTCATGGTTTTGTCATCATTACAACTGCAAATTCTGGGCCATTATGTATCAGGCCTTGAGGAATGTCTCAGTACTATGCACAGACAGCATATCCAATGCTGGAGGCATAACTGTTGCCACTAGATTGCAATGTCATATTGGGGACTGGGGGGAACCAATTAGGGCAGTGGTTAGATTGGAAAGGGACCCAATAATTTAAGATTAGTTCTCAGACAGTTGAAGAAACTGTGCTCATACCAGGACTTTCAGTAAGCAGTCATTAAACCAAGGTACTTGGCAATTATTTAACTATGTAAGTTCAGTTTTCTTACGTTACTAAGCCCAGTAACTAACTGCTTAAACAAAAAATATTCCCAACATGCAAGTTTTAGTTCAGTGTTTATTCTGAACACAGACATAGATGTGAACTAATGATATTTTGACATGCCAATTCCTGATCTCCTGTGCCACCTTAGGGCATGACTTGATGAAGCATAAACACGTTTATACATCATAAATTAAAAGTTAGATTTACTTATGGCTATTAGAAAAATCAAAATATTTGGTCAAACAAAGTCTGAAAACCGGTGAGCATTCTGTTCTGACTCAAGTAACGCAATGGTTAAATATGACTCAAAGCACTCCTCAGCAGTGCTTTTTCATGTATGAGTGCAGTTCCAGCAGGATAGCCAGTATTTTAGTTATGAAATACTGAACATATACAAACAAAAAGAGAAAGCAACTTAAAAATTGTAGCCATAAAAGCTTTGATCTTCCTGTTTCTCAATCTTTTACAACATATCCTTTTAATAATGTTGCACAGGAGTAGCTGCAGGTTGAATTTAGTTTAGACTGGAATAATTTCTTTTTGTGTTTAAATGAGGTAATGAATTGAAAGGTTTTTTTAAAAATGCATATAGGAAAAGATATGCTCCATCTCCATTTCACCTATAGACACTAAAGCAGGGTTCGAAATACTACGTGAGCAAATAAGTAATTAGTGGAAAAGGATACATTTTTCCAAGCTGCGACAAAAAGTGACAAATATGGAAATTAATGCAATTGGTGACACTGTTCTACTTTTAATTGATGAAAGAAGAGTGTCACCTCTCCAAATAATGGCTTAGCCCATGTATGACATTTCCATAGTGAACATCAAACTTATATCTGTAAAGCACTTTTTCATACTACTTGTTTTTAATATTTTTTTAAATTGTCTTCATTTAAACCCATAAATGGGTGCATATATAAATTTTATTTCTATTCATCATGTTTAGAAGACATTGTGATCTCTAGTTTTCTTTAGAACATTGAATAAGAATAGAAAGTGCAGTTACCATGAATGGTGAATGTTGAGTATTTCGATTCCTGCAATTACTAACATTTTGAGGGGCTTCCTGTCTGCTACTTGCTACAGTAATATTGAACATTAAACTGCTGTTTACTATAAGTTCTATGCTTATAGCATGAATGCATGTAACCACTGCATGGGGTATTTGAAAGCAAAAAGAACTGTCATATGAAAGGCCTCATCTGTTTCTTAACCATTTCAAAAACTTGCAAACCTCAGTTGAACTTTCTGGTGTCAAATATGCAGGTGAGCTAAAAGCCAAACAACAGCAGATGTTTTCATCCATGGAGTGCCACTGTACAGTTTTACAATGGTTATGTTCCATTCTTTTGCAAACTTGACTTGATAATTTTCTTCGAAATTTGTGTTCATTTATAGCAGGAAATCCCTTGATGCCTGATTGGCAAATGCATGGTACAGTATGGAACTGACCCACACAGGTCAGGAGGTTCCCAGGTTCAGCACCTGACCTGTGATAGCGTCACTGATTTCAGCTACAGGATTACAGTTGGACTCGGGGCTATTGATTTAGGGAGGAAAAGAACAGAAATAGACCATTGTTTCCACCAATGATGATTATCTATTGACCCCTACTGGGAAGTACACTTATGAATTGTTGATGAGGATAGGATTGAGCTGAACCAGGATGCTCATCATGGTCCAATAGCAAACTGATTCTCACTGAATTCAGCATGAGTTAATACCTTCAAGAGATGAGGGAAGAACCACAGAAAAGTTTCAGAATTGTGTTGGTTGATAAGTGGGAATCTGTTCTATTGAATCCATTCCAATTATGGAGGGTTACATTTGAAGAAAAGCGCATGTTGAACACCACAGATGTAAATTGGGAATAAAATGATTGTATACTGTGTCAGCCCTGTGTAAATTTCATTCTGCCCTTGAGGAAGGAAAGGTTTCTCCAGGCAAGAAACAACTCATGTTGCATGCTTTCTGTAACTTATTGTAGAACTGTTCAGTGGCACAATGCATTTTCAAAGTAGCAAAATATGCACTAATAAACCATGTCTTACACCATTACCCTTGTCATTGGCCAGGAGGAAGATTTGAACGAAGTGCGAGAAAGATGGTCTGATGCTTTGATGAAACGTCGGGAGTACTTAGATGAACAAATTCAGAAAGTAATCAACAAGCAAGGTATGTATGCTTCAGTCTGCGCACAAGATGTGTACAACATGACACACATATTTATTAAATATATGTGGTGGGTGTTGTGCGTCACAGTAACAACATTTCAAAACTGTGGAAACGATAATAGAAATAAGTTATTAGGAAGCACCACAGACTTTTGTATAACTGCTTTTGTTTGTGTTTGGTTGATGTCATCTTATGCTCTTCCATGTAGAAAAAACAGAAGATGATATGGAGAGGGAAGCCAGGCTGGTGGAGCAGTGGGTGGGCCTCACTGAGGAGAGAAATGCTGTGCTTGTTCCTGCTCCAGGAAGTGGAATTCCAGGAGCCCCCGCAGATTGGTCAGTAAAACTCCTGCTTCAAATTTCTTGTGAAGTTGTTGTAAGTCTTTAGATGAATATCCCTTTTTTTGGCATTTCTCAGCCCAACTGAGAGTTACTTAGCTTCTGGCGGTGAGCTTCAAAAATGGCAGGCCGCACACCAAAGAGCCACCACAATCTCAAGCGCGGCGGCTCATTTAAATAGCCAGGGTGGGCTGCTCCCGATCATGTGGAGGGGGCAGGCTGTCTGTCTCTGGCAATGGCTGTGCACAGGCGTTGACGCTATTTTTAAAGTGCTGTCAATCCTACCGGCTTTTTAAAATATTTAAAGACAAATGGCATAAAATTAAATGACTATCTCTATTTTATCCCACTCCACCACCAACCCCCAAAAACAAATCAATTTTTTGTCCCCCACCGCCCCCCCAAACACTTACATTTACCATCTGACCTCCCCACCCCCCTGCAAACTGCGCAATGTGTTTAAATTACAACTCTTCCCACCATCCCCTACACCCATGACTTTAATTTGACCCCGTTTCCCCCAACCCACCCCTCCCCTGCAATGATAAACTTGCCTCCACCCTCTTCCCCACCAGTGTTGCGCCTCGTTTCCCCAGATGGGGATTGGAAGGTGTGGGAGTGCCCGCTGCCGCTGTGAAGATCACGGCCGGCTGGTAAGATCCCAGGTAAGTGCATGTTAATTTATTAATTTTCATATGTTAATTCGGGTCCCTTCCACCAGCGATGGGGAGGCTGCCACAGTGCCTCGCCACCACTGGGAGGATCAGGCCGGGCCCTGCTGCCTTCGAGGTCTGTTTTTGGGCCTCACCCGGTGCCATCTTCAGGCCTCCCCACCCGGCTACGGATCCCAATGTCAAGGGCTCCTTAAAATCCAGCCCCTAGATTTTTTTTTAAATGTTAACTACTGCCAAACATTTCTAGAGATTTGATCTTTCTGCCCAAACAATTTTTTCACCTTGCGTCCAAATTTCTGCACACCACTCACTATTCTTTCCAAGTGAACTGCTCCTTGAGCGAGCTCTAACACTGCTGCTTAGCAACTAGTTTAGTTTAGAGATACAGCACTGAAACTAGTCATTATAAAATCCAGCATGCAAAAGCAGTTCTGTGTAATTTGCTTTGTTATTTGAAACTCTCTTGCTTATACATGTGGCGAATCTTGCGGTCTCTGAAGTCTTCTTCCAGTGACCTTGGTGAGACTGGAAGCTCATCTTGCTCGTAATTATAAGTGCAAGCCCATATTCTGCCACCTCTATGATAAAATATCCCAGTGCCCTGTTCTCTCAGCTAATAGTTGACAATAGTGTGAACTTGTGCTTGGAATTCTCCTCATGATGACTGGATTAGCAAATTAAGTAAAAGGAGGTATCCAGTGGAGACGAGGCATGAGAAAGTTAGGAAGTGACTCACTTTCTGATTGTACCAGTGAAATGAAGAACAGTTTTCAAAGACTATGCATATGTTGCCAGCTTAGTAATAGTGGACAGTGTGGAGATTCCTAAGACAACAGATAGCAGTAATCTATTTAAGCCAGCAAAATATAACAATTTTTTTTGCTTCAAAGTAAACCCACTGGAACTTGGAGCAAGTCTGGAACATTTTTAAAGAGTTATGTCATATATATTTTGATACTGAGTGCTGCCTTCGATAATGAAGATGTTTATAGGACCGCATGACATTAAGGTAGTTTAATTTAGAAACATCTTATTGTAGCTTTTCTTCAAGCAAGCATGTGTACACAACCACTCATGATTGACCACGTTTATTGATTTAAAAATAAAAACCTCGGGATTAAACTGTGGGCGGCACAGTGGCGCAGTGGTTAGCACCGCAGCCTCTCAGCTCCAGCGACCTGGGTTCAATTCTGGGTACTGTCTATGTGGAGTTTGCAAGTTCTCCCTGTGTCTGCGTGGGTTTCCTCCGGGTGCTCCGGTTTCTTCCCACAGCCAAAAGATTTGCAGGTTGATAGGTAAATTGGCCATTATAAATTGCCCCTAGTATAGGTAGGTGGTAGGGGAATATAGGGACAGGTGAGGATGTGGTAGGAATATGGGATTAGTGTAGGATTAGTATAAATGGGTGGTTAATGGTCGGCACAGACACGGTGGGCCAAAGGGCCTGTTTCAGTGCTGTATCTCTAAAATGTAAAATAAAATCTAAAAATTTACTTGCATTTAAAAAGGTATTTAGATCTTGAAACAATATGTAGATAGTCCAACTAGGGATGGGGCCATTCTGGACCTGGTATTGGGGAATGAGCCCGGCCAGGTGGTCGCGGTTTCAGTGGGGGAGCATTTTGGGAGCAGTGACCATAATTCCATAAGTTTTAAGGTACTTGTGGATAAGGATAAGAGTAGTCCTCGGGTGAAGGTGCTAAATTGGGGGAAGGCTAATTATAACAATATTAGGCAGGAACTGAAGAATTTAGATTGGGGGCGGCTGTTTGAGGGTAAATCAACATCTGACATGTGGGAGTCTTTCAAACGTCAGCTGATTAGAATCCAGGACCAGCATGTTCCTGTGAGGAAGAAAGACAAGTTTGGCAAGTTTCGGGAAGCTTGGATAACACAGGATATTGTGAACCTAGTCAAAAAGAAAAAGGAAGCATTTGTAAGGGCTGGAAGGCTAAGAACAGATGAAGCACTTGAGGAATATAAAGACAGTAGGAAGGAACTTAAGAAAGGAGTTAGGAGGGCTAAAAGGGGTCATGAAAAGTCATTGGCAAACAGGATTAAGGAAAATCCCAAGACTTTTTATACATATATAAAGAGCAAGAGGGTAACCAGGGAAAGGGTTGGCCCACTCAAGGACAGAGATGGGAATCTAAGCGTGGAGCCAGAGGAAATGGTGGAGGTGCTAAATGAGTACTTTGCATCATTATTCACCAAGGAGAAGGACTTGGTAGATGATGAGCTGAGGGAAGGGAGTGCAGATAGTCTCAGTCATCTCATTATCAAAAAGGAGGAGGTGTTGGGTGTCTTGCAAAGCATTAAGGTAGATAAGTCCCCAGGGCCTGATGGGATCTACCCTAGAATACTGAGGGAGGCAAGGGAAGAAATTGCTGGGGTCTTGACAGAAATCTTTGCATCCTCATTGGCTACAGTGAGGTCCCAGAGGACTGGAGAATAGCCAGTGTTGTTCCTTTGTTTAAGAAGGGTGGCAAGGATAATCCAGGAAATTATAGGCCGGTGAGCCTTACATCAGTGGTAGGGAAACTATTGGAGAGGATTCTTCGGGACAGGATTTACTCCCATTTGGAAACAAACAAACTTATTAGCGAGAGACAGCATGGTTTTGTGAAGGAGAGGTCGTGTCTTACTAATTTGATTGAGTTTTTTGAGGAAGTGACGAAGATGATTGATGAGGGAAGGGCGGTGGATGTTGTCTATATGGACTTTAGTAAATCCTTTGACAAGGTCCCGCATGGCAGACTGGTGCAAAAGGTGAAGTCACACGGGATCAGAGGTGAGCTGGCAAGATGGATACAGAACTGGCTCGGTCACAGAAGACAGAGGGTAACAGTGGATGGGTGTTTTTCTGAATGGAGGGATGTGACTAGTGGTGTTCCGCAGTGATCAGTGCTGGGACCTTTGTTGTTTGTAGTATATATAAATGATTTGGAGGAAAATGTAGCTGGTCTGATTAGTAAGTTTGCGGACGACACAAAGGTTGGTGGAGTTGCGGATAATGATGAGGATTGTCAGAGGATACAGCAGGAGATAGATCGGTTGGAGACTTGGGCGGAGAAATGGCCGATGGAGTTTAATCCGGACAAATGTGAGGTAATGCATTTTGGAAGGTCTAATGCAGGTGGGAAGTATACAGTAAATGGCAGAACCCTTAGGAGTATTGACAGGCAGAGAGATCTGGGCGTACAGGTCCACAGGTCACTGAAAGTGGCAACGCAGGTGGATAAGGTCGTCAAGAAGGCATTCGGCATGCTTGCCTTCATCGGTCGGGGCATAGAGTATAAAAATTGGCAAGTCATGTTGCAGCTGTACAGAACCTTAGTTAGGCCACACTTAGAATATTGCGTGCAATTCTGGTCCCCACACTGCCAGAAGGACGTGGAGGCTTTGGAGAGGGTACAGAGGAGGTTTACCAGGATGTTGCCTGGTCTGGAGGGCATTAGCTATGAGGAGAGGTTGGTAAAACTCTGATTGTTTTCACTGGAACGACGGAGGTAGAGGGGCGACATGATAGAGGTTTACAAAGTTATGAGCGGCATGGACAGAGTGGATAGTCAAAAGCTTTTTCCCAGGGTGGAAGAGTCAGTTACTAGGGGACATAGGTTTAAGGTGCGAGGGGCAAAGTTTAGAGGGGATGTGTGAGGCAAGTTTTTTTACACAGAGGGTGGTGAGTGCCTGGAACTTGCTGCCAGGGGAGGTGGTGGAAGCAGGTACGATAGCGACGTTTAAGAGACATCTTGACAAATATATGAATAGGAAGGGAATAGAGGGATATGGGCCCCGGAAGTGCAGAAGGTGTTAGTTTCGGCAGGCATCAAGATCGGCACAGGCTTGGAGGGCCGAATGGCCTGTTCCTGTGCTGTACTGTTCTTTGTTCTTGTTCTTTAATCTGTATATTTTTATTTGAATCTGAATAAGTGTATCTTTCAGGATATCACCACCAGGAATGGAAGCTCATATCCCTGTACTGTTCCTTGACTTAAATGGTGAGCTGTTAAATTTCAGATTAATAATTGTTTTAATGTCAAAGATTGAATAGAAAAATAAAATATTGCGCATGAATTTAAACATAAACATATTAGGTATGGAGATGGTGGGCTAACATGCAAAGAAGAGTACTGAGTTCCGTGTCTAATATCCCCACACTGCTGTAGGGATGTGCTGAGTGAGAACCCAGCTTTTTCCCATGAATGGTGGAGGAGACACAACAGTGGGCTGCTCCTACCAGCTCCTCATGGTCAGTTTAAGAGTAGTAGAGGCGAAAGCTGAGAACCAGATAACCTACTTGTGCCCTCACCCATAGCAATAGGCTGAGAGAGGAGAAAAATTGATAGAAAATGATATAATGTCGTCATTCATCCTCTGATAAAATCTAAAGAAAAATCATATTCTTGTTTTTGCATTGGTTACAATATGCAGGTTATTTTCTGATAAAGGGATATATTCATTGATGCATTGCATTAGGCCTCTAATATTAATTTGGGTATTGTTCTTCATTACAAATTATTTATCCACCTGTTTGCAGTCAGCTTCACCCAAACATAAGATTTGCTATTTGTTAATGAATGAAGGGTTGCAACAACAACAGCCTGCATTTATATAGCAGCGAAATGTTCCAAAGCACTTCAAGGGCAGTACCAATAAAAAAAAAGGTTGACATCTCGCCACAGGAGGAGCTATCAGGACCGATGGCCAAAAGGTAGGTAGGTTTTAGGAGTGTCTTAAAGAAGGGAAGAGAGGCAGACCGGTTTAGGGAGGGAATTCCAGAGCTTAGGACCAAGGCAGCTGAAAGCATGGCCGCCAGTGGTGCAGCTGTTAAAATCTGATAAGATGTTAAAAGCTGATAAGGTGCTACATCAAAGATTATTGTGGAAAATAAAAGCTCATGGTGTAGGGGTAACATTTTGGCATGGATAGAAGATTGGCTAGCTAACAGGAAACAGAGCGTAGGCATAAATGGGTCATTTTCTGGTTGGCAAGATGTAGCGAATGGTGTGCCACAGCGATCAGTGCTGGGGCCTCAACTTTTTACAATTTATATAAATGACTTGGATGAAGGGACTGAAGGTAAGGTTGCTAAATTTGAAGATGATGCAAAGATAGGTAGGAAACTAAGTTGTGAAGGGGACATAAGGAGGCTACAAAGGGATATAGGTAGGTTAAGTGAGTGGGCAAAGATCTGGCAAATGGAATATAATGTGGGAAATTGCCCACTTTGGCAGGAAGAATAAAAATAAGTTTATTATCTAAATGGTGAGAGATTGCAGAGCTCGGAGATGCAGAGGGATCTGGGTGTCCTAGTGCATGAATCGCAAAATGTTAGTAAACCGATACAGCACATAATTAGGAAAGCTGATAGAATGTTATCGTTTGTTGCGAGGGGAATTGAAGACAGAAGTAGGGAGGTTATGCTTCAGCTATACAGGGCATTGGTGAGACCACATCTGGAGTACTGTGTATAATATTGGTCTCCTTATTTAAGGAAAGATGTAAATGCATTGGAAGCAGTTCAGACAAGATTTACTGGACTAATCAAAAACAAGAAATGCTGGATTCACTCAGCAGGTCTGGCAGCATCTGTGGAAAGAGAAGCAGAGTTAACGTTTCGGGTCAGTGACCCTTCTTTGGAACTGACAAATATTAGAAAAGTCACAGATTATAAACAAGTGAGGTGGGGGTTGGGCAAGAGATAACAAAGGAGAAGGTGCAGATTGGACCAGGCCACATAGCTGACCAAAAGGTCACGGAGCAAAGGCAAACAATATGTTAATGGTGTTTTGAAAGACAAAGCATTAGTACAGATTAGGTGTGAATATACTGAATATAGAACATCAGCAAGTGCAAACCTGAAGAAAAACAACCTGAAAAAAACAGGTTGTTACTGTTATTACAGTTATTACTGGACTAATAACTGGAATGGGCGGGTTGTCTTATGAGGAAAGGTTGGGCAGGCTAGGCTTGTATCTGCTGTAGTTTAGAAGATTCTGAGGGGTCTTGACAGGGTGGATGTGGAAAGGATGTTTACTCTTGTGGGAGAATCTAGAATTTGGGGTCACTGTTTAAAAATAATGGGTCGCGCATTTAAGACAGAAATGAGGAGAAACTTTGTCTCTGAGGGTTGAGTGTCTTTGGAACTCTCTTCCTTAAAAGGCAGTGGAAGCAGAGTCTGTAAATATTTTTACAGCAGAGGTAGATAGATTCTTGATGAGCAAGGAGGTGAAAGGTTATTGGGGTTAGGCGAGAATATGGAGTTGAGGTTACAATCAAATCAGCCATGATCTTATTGAATGGCGGAGCAGGCTCAAGGGGCTGAGTGGCCTACACATGCTTCTAATTCATATGTTCGTATGTAATCCGGAATGCATAAGATGCCAGAATTGGAGGCTTGTAGAGCTGGAGGAGGTTACTGGGATGGGGAGGCGAGAGGCAATGGAGGGTTTTAAAAATAAAGATGAGGATTTTAAAATTGATGCATTTTTGGACCAGGAACCAATATAGATCAGCAGACACAGGTATAATGGGTGAAAGAGACTTGGTGCAAGTTGAGATACAGGGAACAGAGTGTGTCCAGATTCAATTCATTGGAGACACACGCTTGGAGCTGGTTCTTAGTCTTGTAGAAAAATGGATGGTTAGGCAGTAGGAGTTTATGGTTGGTTTGAAGATGTATTTCTTTTATGTTGCATTCATACTTGCAGTTCTCGAAGGGTACAAGGCAACCTCACAGTTACTATTTGTTCTGTTGATTTCTGCACTTTGTATGATCCAATGTCTCCCAAGTTGTACGCCACTAGTGGCAGAGCTGATAGCTCATCCTATCATAAATATGTGTTGATGAAAAGCTTTGCATGGCGTCATAATTGGGTACAATGATCATATAAGCAGTTTGCATCTTCATTGTTTTGAATCTGGGTACGCTCGTCACTTGCTTGCGTTTTCAGCCCTTCAAGCTCCTATTAGATTCACTTTTTTATATTCATTTACCTGCGCCCTATTTTGGCTGCACTAAATCCCCAGCGTACCATAAAATATATTCAAATTGTATTATGTACAATTACAGCTTATTATTGTGCACTGCACATTTCCTATGCAATACTTGGCTTTCAACTGTTGAGGTAATTCAATAATTTTAAAATTTAAGTTCTAAAAACATGTAATAATTAAATGGATATTTGTTTTAAAATGAAACGGAACCACATATAGATCCCTACCTAAAAAGATCATCTTGAGATACTTGAAAGTTAATGATTTTCATTAAACGCGTTATAAGGATTGGGAAAGAAGTATTACATGTAAACACAGTTAAGTCATATCTGATCTTTGTTGAAGTCTTGATCCAGTTTAGTAAGTAACAATTTTATTTTGCTTATCAGTTGCTCAGTTTTGTCTTAGTTTGAGAAGAAAATTTCTGTGATGACTTGGGTAAATATTATTGGACTCCCTGGACTCTCCATATAAGATGCAAAAAGTCAGATTGTTAAATTTGAACTTCGGGCCGTTTAGATTAGATTAGAGATACAGCACTGAAACAGGCCCTTCGGCCCACCGAGTCTGTGCTGAACATCAACCACCCCTTTATACTAATCCTACACTAATCCCATATTCCCAACAAACATCCCCACCTGTCCCTATATTTCCCTACCACCTACCTATACTGGTGACAATTTATAATGGCCAATTTACCTATCAACCTGCAAGTCTTTTGGCTTGTGGGAGGAATCCGGAGCACCCGGAGAAAACCCACGCAGACACAGGGAGAACTTGCAAACTCCACACAGGCAGTACCCGGAATCGAACCCGGGTCCCTGGAGCTGTGAGGCTGCGGTGCTAACCACTGCGCCACTGTGCCGCCAGAAAATGTTTTGTCAGGTCTGCTGTCCAATTGAGTTTAGCCCCGATGAAGAGAGACGCTGGTCAGTTAAACTTGGAAGATAAAAGCCATTGCCTTCGTAGAAACAATAAAGTCAAGTGTGCATTTTTTCTAAATTGTGAGCAGGACTTCACAACCCAAAAGTTGCAATCTGCAATAGATAGTGATATTAGTGAGGCTTTTCTCTCTTGTAGGAGTGTTTCCCAATATATGCCTTTAGTTATGTTACTTTTGTGAATTTTATGTATGGTTTTTGTAGTGTTACAAGAGAAATGCTTTTGCCACTTAAGTATTTTGAATTAGGTACATTAATTTTTAATACCTTAGGGAAAAAAATGGTAGATGCCACATTGCCCAGACTACTCGAGTTTCAAAAGGCCCATGTCCTTGAGCTTGCAAGAAAGGTTCTTGGCATTTAAATTGGTTCTCAGTGACAATCAAGTAATTCAATGAGTATTGCTCGTGATTGTTTCAAAATAAAGTTTGGAGATGTGGACCTCTCTCAAATGGATTTTTAAGAAATATGATTTCGATATATTGGTAATGAGCAATTTTGCACAGATGTTTTCATGTTTCTTTAGTTTTTTGTAGTGAATAGGGAGAAGAATGAGCAATGTAACACTATAATTCTCAATTGCAGGAGGCAAAAAGTTTCAAGTAGCTGTTTAAAGTTGAGAATCATGTATCTTTGGCATAGACATTTTATTTCCCTTTTATTGTCATTCTTTTAGCTGATGATCTCCGTGCAAATGAACAGCTCACAGGTCCCCATGCACCTGGAGTGAACTCTATCTTACCAAAGGAACATGGCAGCCAATTCTTCTATTTGCCCATAATCAAGCACAGTGAAGAAGAGGTACAAGAGCCTGTCTATTTACATTGCCTAACATTCTTCCCCTCCCCTCCACCCCTACCCTGGTATTTATTAATTTCCTATAACTGAGTGACTTTGATCAAGGACAGTGCAGCTTATTGTTCTTGTGCTAAATGCACCAAATCACTTATTCATATTATTAGCACTCAGTTGTGCTGTTCAATGTCATATTAGAGCTCATGTTATTTTTGATACCATATTGGTCATAATTTTATTGGTTACATTAGTTGTATGTTGAATAAATTACCCGGTATATACTGAGCTATGCAATCTTTTGGTAATTATAATCGCATTGAATAATTACCTTTAGATCGCATCTGATTATAAATTGTTTCAATTCTTCAATATGCTATGTAAACCACATTTGTGTAAAATGGCACTGCTAAATAAATTTTCCATATCTACAGCCCAAATGGAGACTCGCACATGTAGTACTATAAAATGTAATACTTTCAAAGTTATTTTCTTCAGGGTGAGTTTAACCATTCATATACAGTTAGTAAAATTGCCTCCTCTAAGTAGAGAGTTCTGCAGATGACAAAAGAGGTACATTTATTTAGCTCAAGTGTTTTGGTAACCAGTATCTGCAGATGCAATCTAGAGGATTAATCACAGCATGCAGTTACTTACATGTAGAACCAAATGGATTGGTGCAGCTGCTACACTCACTTGGAATCAATTCCTGGAGGGATGATTTATACTTGTTGATATTCACACAGGTATTGAGACAAACTAAGGTGTCAAATGTAGCTCAGTGGTAGCATTCTCAACTCTGAGTCAGTAGGTCATAGGTTTAGGTCCATTCTAGACTGGCACTCTAGTTTGGCACTGAAGGAATGCTGTCTTTCAGATGAGATGTTAAACCAAGGCCCTGTCTGCCCCCTCAGATGGATGTAAAAGATCCCATGGCTTTTTTTTCTTTAAGTACAGGGGAGTTCTTCCTGGTGTCCTGGCCAATATTTGTCCCTCCATGAACATCTTTTAATATATCAAAAAAAATTTGGTCATTATCACATTCCTGTTTTTGGGACCTTGCTCTGCACAGATTGCCTCCTTTGTTTCTTCCATTGCAAAAGTATATAATTGGTTGTAAAGCCTTTTAGGGCACCCTGATGTCATGAAAGGTGGGCTGGAATTTTACCTTTGGCAGATGGAAGTCATCCACTGACTGAAAAGTTGGTGGCGAACCCTGGGGATCCAACCCACCTAATGGAGCTGCCGGCTAATCAGAGGGCCAGCAGCTCTCTGTCCCAGCAGTGCCACCAGGAGCGGTGGCCACTGCTGGGACTGCAACCCAACCATTGCAAATAAGATGTCGGGAAGCCCCGGAACCAAGGTAAGCATTTGGCGTCTCGCTGGGGGTGATCGGTCGGGCCCTGGCGAGGCAAGGGTGGTTGATTTGGGGGACGGGAGGTGTGTTGGGTGCTGGGGATAGTTGGAACAGCAGGGGCAAACCTCCATCAGACACGGGGTGCCTGATCATGAGGGCCCCCCCCCCCCCACCCCTGCCAGGGCTGTCAAAAAGCTGCCTGCTTTTGTCTGGCAGCTTCTCTCTGGCCTGGGCTACCCGACCGGCCACGGGTAAAATACCCATGGTGGTGGGCAGAGGTCCTTAAGTGGCACTTAAGGGCCTTGATTGGCCTGGGGCGGGCAGGCCGTTTTTCGTTGCCCCCATCCTGCATAAAGTGGAGGCGGGAGCGGGTTGGGAAGGGCCCCCAAGCCTCCCACTCCATTTTATGCCACCCCCCTCTTCCCCCCCCCCCACCCCCGTCACCACCTTCCCGCTCTTTGTAGGGGAGGGGGGGGCGTAAAATTCCGGCCTTGTTATATAAATGCAAGTCTTACTTTGTTTTCTTTTTAACAACAGTAACTTTCTTGACTTGAAATCCAGTTGTTTCCTAAGATTTTCTAACTCACTGACCTATTTCCTTAGGAAGTTCTTAGTGAGCAGAGACCAATATATTTCATGTCATTCTATAGTATTGTGCATTACCTTCCCAACAGACCACGGGCAGGTGAGAAAAATTACGCATCAAGATGTCTTCATATATATATATATATATATATATATATATATATATATATATATATATAAGAATTGATGAAATATGGCCCTAGGTTAGCATGTAACACTGCAAGGTGAGGACCTTACTGCCTGACTTCATGGGTGGTAGAAGACTGGTAAAAGCCAGCTGTCAGAAAAGAGCAGGTTCTTTTTAACTTTACCTGACCACAAGATGCACTGGGAGAAAATATGTACAAAAGCCCATGCTATTTTTGGCAAATGTATTACCTTGTGGATTCTGGTACATGTTAGTTGCCAACATGTTATCCAGCTATGCAGAGACCTCTGCTGCAGGCTTCATCTCATTGCCTCAGAGCTGGTGAGATTGCCTCCAGCTGCTTTGCAATCTGTTGTGCTAACACAATCAGTTCATTCACATGTCCTGCTCATTTCGTGATCTCAGAATTCTGGGTCACCCAGACCACTAACTGCATGATGTAAATCATAGTCAATGAATTCAGATTAGCTCTAGGGGGGGTGTTTAACACTGAGATCACCCCCTTAGTTCATTTTTGCATCGTGCATTTGTGTTTTTGCATTGAAATAGAAGTCTGTAATGTTTATTTTACAAGTGTGTGGATTATATATCGAATAAGGCCACCAGAAATGGAAATTAATGGGATAGTGGGAAATTGCAGAAGGTTGTGTCAATAACTGCAGGACTTGTTTCCTCTCATGAAGAAGATGGGGACTTCTAAGGTTTATGTTCCGGTGTTCAGTTACTAAATTTGACCAGTTGTTAAGTTTGGCTGTTGAAGGGTAAATGGTTTTAAAGTTGTTTAACCTGATACTGTCCCCACTACTGTTCCACAACTCTTTTTCCCCCCCCCCCACCCCACCCCACCCCACCCTCACAAGTTCACATTAGCTCTCTTTCCCTCTACTCAGTTCATGCTGTCCTTCTCCCCTCTACCATATTGGTACTCTTTCATTCTGTAATTAGCACTCTTCTGCCCCATCTCCACAGTTTGCATTGTCACTCTCTTGTCTTCCCAATTCATCCCAACCCTCCCCACTCCCAATTCACACTGGCACCTCCTTGCTATTCAGCCACCCCTGATTTTCACAGGCATTCATTACCTCCTTCCCAGTTCACAGAGCCACTCTTTTCCACCACTACTCGGAGCTCCTGTCTGCCATTGCTGCTGCTCTGAGGGATCGATCTTTTCCATGTACTGAGAGTGGGAATTTCTAACTTTATCCGTATTTGATGCCCCAGAGGAGGATCAGCAGCATCAGGTAGGAGGCACAAAATCGTGGTGAGGACCAGGTTGGGGACCAGAGGAGGATGGTTTTTACTTTGGGGGAGGAAAGGGAGGTAAGACCACAATTGTCACAGTTCTTATGATTAGAAACACAGTTGTTACTGAGGTCCAATTATTTTGGTCTGTTTAGCAGTTTTCACACCCATGATTGGCTTGAGCACATAAGTTAGGTTGACATTTCAGTGCAGTACTGAGGAAATGCCCAATTGTCAGTGGTGCTGTCCTTCTAATGAAATATTAAACTTGAGGCCCCAGCTGCTACCAAGAGGATGTAAAGGATTCCATGACACAATTTGGAGAAGAGTGGGGAGTTCGCTCAGTGTCTGCTCTCCTGCAGTTGCTCATAATTCTCTTCACAGGAGCCATACTGCTTACTTTTGTGTTTGCAAATTTTGATATGATTCCTATACCCAAGATCATACCATTTGTATATATTGAGAGGAGCACTGGTATCTGCACTGCCCCTAGGGCACACCACTCTTTATTTCTCTCCCACCCAAAAACATTCATTAACTACTCTGTTGTTTTTCTGTCTAAAACCAGCTTCATATCCTCGCTGAAACATGGTTTTTAAGATAGTGCGCCTTCATTTTATCAACAGGCTTCCTATGTGGCACCTTAACCGATGCCATTTGACAGTCCATATGCATAAAATCCACTGCATCTTTAATAGCGCAGTCTGTTATAGAATCATAGAAAGTTTAAGGCACAGAAAGAGGCCACTTGGCCCCTCCTGTCTGTGCCGGCCGAAAAATGATCCACCCATTCTAATCCCACTTTTCAGCATTTGGTCCGTAGCCCTGCAGATTATGGCATTTGAGGTGCACATCCTGACTCCTTTTGAATGAGTTGAGGGTTTCTGCCTCAACTACCCTTTCAGGCAGTGAGTTCCAGACCCCCACCACCCTCTGGGTGCAAAAATGTTTCCTCAACTCCCCTCTAAAATTTCTACCAATCAATTTAAATCTATGCCCCCTAGCCACTGACACCTCTGCTAAGGTGAATTAACCTGTGTCTTTCTAAGTGACTGTTTATCCTGTTTCTCAGAATTGATTCCAATAATTTGCATACTACTGAGGTTAGACTGACTGGCCTGTAATTATTTGGTCTATCCCTCGCTCCCTTTTTAAACAGAGGTACAACATTAGCAGTTCTCCAATCCTCCGGTACCACACCTGTATCCATGCTGTCCAATTGAGTTAAGCCCCAATGATTTGATTTATCAACTTTCAAGGATGCTAATCCCATTAATACTTCCTTACTCCCTATGTTTATCACATCTAATACTTCTTCCTTAATTACAATATATAAACCTAGAAAATAGGAGCAGAAGTCGGCCCTTTGGGCCTGCTCCGCCATTCATAAAGATCATGGCTGATCGTCTAGTTCAGTATCCTGTTCGTGCTTTCTCCCCATATCCCTTGATCTCTTGGCATTAAGAAATATATCTATCTCCTTGAATATATTTAATATATCTGCATCGCCCCCCTCTTCTGTGAAGACAGACATAAAGTATTCATTAAGAACAATACTAACATCTTCTGCCCTTAGACATAGGTTACCTTTTTGGTCTTTTATTGGCCCTATTCTCTCAGTTATCCTCTTACTCTTAATGTAGTGATAAAACATCTTTGGGTTCACCTTGATTTTGCTTGCCAATATTCTTTCATGTCCTCTCTTTGCTGTCCTAATTTCCTTTTTGATTTCACTCTTAAAGTTCCTCAAAGAACTCCCAGTAAATTTATTTGCCAAAACTTGCCTATTACAAGTCCATTCTTTAATTAACCTATGTTTTTCTAGCTGCTTCCCGGGTCAGTTTTTTTTTGTCTGATTGTGCCTCTGTGAAGTGCCTTGCGATGTTTTTCTATATTAAAGGCACAATAGAAATACAAGTTGCTGCTGGTGTATCCTGGCTGCTGAAGCTTATCTGCTATTAATGTTAGGCTGTCTGATCTCTAGTGACGTGGGTTATCTCTTTCTCCCTATTTGAACAGAGGTGCTATAATGCCAATCCTGCAGTGTGACACCAGTTGTATATCCAAGGATACTTGCTCTGTGACCTGATTTCAGCATTCTGAGATGCATTTCAACAGGGCTCGGTGCCTTTTCCACTTTTGAGTTCCTCCAATTTTTTCCAGTACTACTACCTCATCCACATAATTACCTAATTGCTCTGCACCCTACACCTATAGCCTTTCATCCCACATCCACACTCTGCCTCAGTTTGTGAGGCAAAATACTTACTAAATATATCTGCCATTCTTTCTTCATCCATAAGATTTCCTTTTACATCCAATTGTCCCATTGTCCTTTTCTGTAACTTATATCCTACTTTTTAAAGTGCCTATTAAATCATTTTATTATTTCCTGCCCAGCTGTCTTCATGTCTCCTCTTAGCTTTAGTAATCTCTTTCCATGATTCCACTATCTGTCTCGTACATTCAACTTCCTTTTGTATTGTTACCCCTAGATTTGTCATATGACTCTTTTTGTCACACTCATTGTAATTTTCATTTTTCTGTTCAGACAAAGGATTCCAGTTTTGGCTGCATCACATTTACTGCTTGTGGGAATTGATCTAGTCTGTACTCTAATTATTTCCTGTTAATTCTTTCTTGTCACACATCCCTCCTATGCACTGTGTATTTGACAATTTACGTAATGCACTGTAGGAAAATCAATACAGAGAATACTGCTAGTGGTTCACTTGTCAAACTACATGTACAATAGCCAACTTAAATTTGTCCATTTTCAACAAATTTTATTTGTATAGTGTCTCTAATGTAATAAAATATCCCAAGGTGCTTCACAGAAGCACTATCCAACCAAATTTAACATCAAGCCCATTGAAGAGATATTAGGATAGGTTGCCAAAGAGAGGAGAGAGATTTGGAAAGGCAAAGTGGCTTTAGGAGGGAATTCCAGAGCTTAGGGCCTAGACAGCTGTAGGCACAGTCACCAATAGTGGAGTGATGAAAATCGGGGTTGCACAAGAGGCCATAATTGGAGAAGTGCAGAGATTTCGGAGGGTTGCAGGACTGGAGGAATTTACAACGAGGAAGAAGGGCAAAACCATGGAGGAATTTGAAAACAACGAGGCTCCACTGCACGAGTTGATTGGTGTTTTTTCCAATCACTAGTTGGTTTATCAGTCCATTACATCAAGCAGAGAGGTACTGTTGAATTACAGCAAGCCTTGTTTAATGACCTGACGCCAGCAGGCTGCAGCTGGCTGATCTCTAACATTTATTCCACAGAGAAACAAGAGAACTCATTTAAAATGCCACACATAGCAACGGGTCATTTACCAGGGGATTTGCCTTGCGTAGTATTTGCTTGATGTTTCCGCAGAGTGCCTAAAATGGGAAGTTATTCTGTTTCCCAGCATTAACGTGCCTTGCTGTAGTAAATACAGATACCTTTTTTCAAAAAAATAACTTTCTTTTGAAAGGGAAATGTCATGGGGGCAGCGGGGTGTAATTTTTTGTTTCAATATAGAGCAGCTTTCTTGGCCAGGGTATTTTGAGAAATCGTAGGCACATCGACTGGTTGGAAGAACCACAGGTGCTGCACATTTGCCACTTCTCAAACTGCAATCACGTGAGCATCACCATCTGGAAGGACTGCCTGATTGTATTTATTGCCCCTTTGATCGTAAAGACTGATGTTTATGGTAATTTACGAACTTTGTGCTTTGGATCCATAGCCGAGTTAAAGCTATGATTCCTTTGCTATCAAATGGTCTCAAGATCCTGATCCCAATATCATGCACAACAAATTTTAGTTCAGTTGCAAAAATTATTTGAAAGTATTTATTGTGCTGCTGTGTAACAATGATTGGTGTTATCAACGAAAACCCATTTGACAGTACCATTAAAATGAAAAGTTCTAAACAAAAAGGTTGCAAAGTGGGGAAAATGGAATACTTTCAATATAAAGAACTCCAGGTAATTAAAAAATAACAGATCTCTTAATGGCTTATGAGGTGTTCATTCTTTCATTTAATTTGTCTTTTGCCCTGTCTCCACAAAGAGCTGGGAGCTGCTATGATGGTATCAATGATGAGTCTTTCCAGCAAGTGTATCCATCGCAAATTATTGCAGATCAGCATCTGGGCCAGGCCTGAGTGCTGATCAGGAACTGGCTGAGCCATGAAAAATCAATAGCAGTGCAATGTTGCTGATGCAGAATATTTTGGCATCGATGTCAGTGAGCTCTTGGACTTTGGACCTCAGGATTGCTGTTGATGCTAATGTTGAAGTAGCTATAACCAGTGTATAATTCCCAAACAAGTTCCCTTAGGGAAGGGGCAAAGGAAAACTAATAGTTTTTCTTGGACTTTATTCAAAAATATGCTATCCATCTAAAGGAGTAGTTTATTTTTTTTTACTCGCGGTAGGTATTGCAGTAAAATGCATTTGAAACATGTGATAATATTAAGCTGCGGAAGTACCAGTAGATTTAACACAGAAGTATCTGTTAAAAGCTGATCATTTTTCTCCTTGGATTTTTAGGTCTCAGCTGTTGCCTCCTGGGACTCGTCAGTCCATGATTCCATACACTTAAACAAAGTTACCCCACAGAATGAGCGCATCTATTTGATTGTAAAGACTACAGTGCAGCTCAGCCATCCAGCTGCTGTGGAGTTGGTGTTACGCAAGCGAATAGCTGTCAATGTTTACAATAAGCAGGTAGGACATTGTTGATGTACATTTAAAAAAATCTAATATTTTCACAGAGAAGTGGCGTATCATTATGTGCAACATTACCTACAATAAGTCCTGTTCCTCCTAATGGACTGTAACAAGACATTCAGCTAGTGCCTCACCAACTTGACCTACAAGGAGAACAGGGCAGCCAAGTGTTCCACCTGAAAAATCAGATTTCCCTGTTATTAACATGATCTATTACACAGCTATGTAGATGTTCATGACCCTTTGCCTCAGTAAATAGCTACAGCCATTAATGTGGGAACAGTAGAGATTAACATCTGTCCACTCTGAGCGGACAGTGGCATACCAGCTAGCATATTTTAGATTGTTTAGGTTGTTTAGGTTACAACTGCTATATTAGTCCAAAGTGTTTGGCTTCAAGCCTGTGCTGCAGGTCTAGTTTAACTGCAGCCTGAATCCAAAGTCTGCGTCTGATTGACACCCAAGTGAAGAGGAATGAGACTCCCTGGAGGAATTATTCTTGCCTGACGTGCTCTTCACAAGCTGAGTGTCCATGCAAAGCCAAAACCACTTTCTACTGAAGCTCACGTTATGTGAATTTTTAAAATATTTGTTCTTGTGTGCTGCTGGCAAGGCCACATTTGCTGCTCTTGTCTTTCTCTGTGGTAGAGGTTGCAGGGAAGGAAGGTACTGTTGAATTACCTTTGGTGGGTTGCTGCAGTGTAAGATGTGGTTTGATCATACATTGTGTAGCCACACTGCGCTGAGTCCAGTGGTTTGGACACTAATCCAGTAAACTACTGTGCCCTGGATGGTGTTGAACTTCTCAGGTTGCAGTTACACACTTAGAGGTGAGTGGTGAGTATTCTATCATACTACTACTTCGAGCTTGTAGTTAATGCAGGGGCTTTGAGGGGTCAAGAGATGAGCCACTCATCCCATATTACTGCTACTGTTATGCTGTGGTGACTTGGCTGTTCCAGTTGTTTAATAAGGTCTGCTTTCTCTTAAAGTATTTCTGAACAAGTATGCTGGCATTTGTAACAAAAATGGTTAAGTTTCAAAAAAATTGTCAGGCATGAAATCCACCAAGAGAAGCCAGTAGCATGAAGGATAAATAGAGAGTTAATAAAAGCTACAACTTTTTGTATTTTTACATTGCCTGTTAAATTTTTGTTACTGGAAAAGCAATTGATTTGATGATGAATTCAATGATTAATTCAAAATACTTCTTCGACAACTTACTTTCCTTTACAGAGTTTTACACAGAGTCTGAAACGAAGAATGTCCTACAAGCACATTCTTCACTCCTGTGGTGTTACCTATGAAATAGTATCTAACATACCTAAGGTAAATCTATGTACAACCCTTTGGGAGAACTGTGACTGTGAGCTAATGAACAAGATTTCTTATTTGGGGAGAATAACTGCAATAATTAGGCTAATGAATATAACATACTGAAATTGTGGAAACTGGGCATTTTCTGGAACCTGTCCTTGAATCCCACCACACTAAAGATGTACTCCTGGTCTACTAGGTTTAAAATAAGTTTAAACAGACTTAGCCAGTGCGTGAAAATCTCTAGCGCAATATTGTCTGCAGTTCAGCAGAGTCAATACTAAATTGGCACTGTCATTGAGGAGGTGAAGATGTGAAATGGGCTTTACAGGGAGAGGGAATCTTATGAGTGCTGTTGGAACTGCTGTTCTGAGGTTCAGTGTTCTTAATGTAGTTTAAGTAAATTTATTCCGCATCCAAGTCATGTGGAACTTCACCTGGAAGTTGTTGACTTTCAGGTTAAAGTGAAGAAGTAGTTTACCCCTAATGCTGTCCTTGATGAGCTTAGAATTCACTTAAAGTTACATGCTGAGGTGTTTTATTGGTAGAAACTCAGAAAAGTTAGTCCAAGTATTTCTGCCAACAGAAGCTTTCCTGTACAGCGGATTCTGGATGAGCAAAGGGGCTCTGGTGAGTTAATAGTGTCTTTGGCTCACATGCTAAAATCTGGCCTTGCACATTAATGTAAAAAAAAGTTCACTTTAGTGCATTAAAATGCATTGCAGTTGATACTTTCAGATTAAAATTCTAGCATGTAAGGCAATATTGTGCTATCTTCAAAAGACCATAACACTTTTGTGTCTGCAGTAGGGCTCCACTTGTTTCCATGCAGTCTTTGGCATCAGAGAGCCAAGTTCTAGAGTTTTCATATTGCTCATGATTGTTAAATGCCTTTTTTTCCTATGCGTGTAAATTATAACTCTAAATTAAACTAAGTAGTAAAAAAACAAAAAGTGCTGGAAATACTCAGCAGGTCTGGCAGCATCTGTGGAGCGAGAAACAGAGTTAACGTTTCAGGTCAGTGACCTTTCATCAGAACTGGCAAAGGTTAGAAATGTAGTAATTAAGTAGAAAAATGGATTTCCCATCAGAAGGGCTGAGTTTTAACCATCTAATTGAGTTGTTTTTGATAACTGTTATCTTGAATTGCGAACCCATTATGCTTTCTTACTGAAAAGCCGACATATGTAAAGTGTAAGGCTCTAACTCTGAGAGCCTCTGTTTTCTGCAGTTGACTGCATGGCTACGGATTCTTCCATTAATGCAGTTCAGACAAGTCATCTGAGTTCACCTCTGGGTTCAGCTCAGTTGGAAAAGATAGTGAATAACTTAGCCATTCAGACCAAAATGATCCAGGTTTGATCCCCAGTCAGTGCTGAGTAAGGGTAGATGTTGCTGTGTTACAATTAGCCATAGTGAAGGGGGCGGAATCAGCCAAGGCTTCCACTCCTGATCACTACCCTGCTGGAGTGTGTGT
This sequence comes from Heterodontus francisci, assembly GCF_036365525.1. Classification (NCBI taxonomy): domain Eukaryota; kingdom Metazoa; phylum Chordata; class Chondrichthyes; order Heterodontiformes; family Heterodontidae; genus Heterodontus; species Heterodontus francisci. The sequence goes on from NC_090372.1 coordinate 40,158,668, forward strand.
GTGCGCGCGGTGTGTGTGCGCGCATGCTCGTGCACTTGCACATCAGGCAGAAACAAGATCTGGCTTGCCTGTGATTCCATCCATTGTTGAATAGGTTGTCAACACTGCTGTGCATAAATGATGGCTTCTTGAATATGGTAGTTGAATGTGACTGGCACTTGAGGGGCAGTACCTCAGTGTGAGTCATCACTTTCAGAAGAAGAGAAAATCTGCAAGAAAATTATGACTAACGTCTCATTAATTTTTTTTAATTGAATAATTATTAAGCCCTAAATTAGTTTTGACTTTTTAAACAATTTCAGATGTGTGGCTGCCTCTAGTGGTGACTGTGTTAAGAAAGAAACGTATGCATTTATATAGCACCTTTTATGACCTCAGTGTCCTAGAGCGCTTTAGAGCTAATTGAGTACTTTTGAAGCAGTCACTGTTGTAATGTAGGAAATCCGACAGACAATTTACGTACTGCAAGCTTCCACAAAGAGCAAGGTGATAATAGCGCTATTGATTGAGGAATAAATACTAGCCAGGGAACCAGAAATGGGACCGTGGCATCTTTTACGTCTATCTCAGAGAACAAACGGGGTCTCACTTTAACGTCTCATCTGAAAGACATTAATCCTGACGATGCAGCACTCCCTCAGTACTGCTCTGGTGTGTTGACCTAGATTTTTGTGCTCAATGGGACTTGAACTTATAGCCTTTTGACTCGGAGATGACAGCCACGGTTAGAGTCATAGAGTTATACAGCACAGAAACAGGCCCTTCGGCTCATCGTGTCTGTGCCGGCCATCAAACACCTAACTATTTTAATCACACTTTCCAGCACTTGGCCTGTAGCCTTGTATGCTATCGCGTTTCAAGTGCTCATCTAAATACTTCTTAAATGTCGTGAGGGTTCCTGCCTCTACCACTCTTCAGTTGGCACATATAAACACACAGGAGGAAAGTGTAACTGTGCTTTAATCTCAAATTGATGCTGTGTAAAGATTTGAAAAGTGATGGAATTTTTAATACATTTGTTAGCCTCCTATTATATTTGTCAGATACAAATCAGCAATTTTTCTAATTGAGTAGGCCTCAGTAGCTCGCATCTTGGACTGAGGCTATTCATTCATTTGGTGTGAGGCCCAAGCCTTGGTCGGTCCCAAGCTTTCACCTCAGTTAAAAATTTTAGGTGGTACTTAAATATTAATTTAACTTAATGGATTAAAATTTAAACTACAATTTTAGATGCATAGAGTTATTTCAACTTAAAATTTTCAATCCTTGTTATGGAAGTATGAATGTCACAAAGAACAAGATTCCACTGCATTCTGGGTTTTTCATAATACCTACATGTTCCCCTTCTGTGTAGGCCTCTGAGGAAGCTGAGGATCGAGAGACCTTGGCACTTATGGCAGCAAAGAGTGAAAATGATGGTTCAGGTGATGGAGAGACCTACATTGAGAAGTACACAAGAGGAGTGCTAGAGGTGGAAAATATCCTGAGTCTGGAACGACTCAGACAGGTCAGAGTTTGTATTTAAAATAACTGTAAAACTATGATTTTGGAATCTGAAGCAAAATACCCAGGAGTTCTCATGTTGTGGTTTTAAGAATTTGCATGCTGTTTAGATTTGAGCTATTCTGTACCAAAGGGATACCTCCTTAAAAAAAAAAACTGGAAATAAATTTAAATGTCTTTTTTTTTAAAAGTCTATTATTGATTAGTTCAGAGAGCAAAATGTATATAAAAGGTGGTGGCTTTATCATCAAAAAATATTTTCATATGCATTTGAAAGGTAGTCAGCCAATGTATGCAATATAAAACTTTTTAAATGATTGTTGTTTTAGTAAGTTGATAAGTGAATGATCAGCCAGTTTGTAGCGCAAGAAGCATCAGTATACTACTCCCTTGAGTGCTTGTTTCAGATCACTAGTCCTAAGACATTCAGCGATCCAATCTATGACATCAAACCTAGAGTGATGGGCCATTTATGATTGCAGCTCTCAGGTGAAATCTCTACCCCCTTTCATTATTTGGCCTGCAAAACATAGGGTGTGATTTTGTCCAGAGGCATTGATTCATTGATTGTCTCCTGGGGTTGCAGGGAACACATACTCACATGTTTAGTCTCTGGTCATTGTGAAAAATGGCTTCACCAGTCAAGGTCCCAATTATTCAGCATTCCATAATGGTGTGCATTCTTGCCCTTTATAGCACAGTTCATGCACACTGTAAACATAACATGCATGAACATAACGAGATACGGAACTCTACCTCCTGCGCGGCACAGTGGTGCAGTGGTTAGCACTGCAGCCTCACAGCTCCAGCGACCCGGGTTCAATTCCGGGTACTGCCTGTGTGGAGTTTGCAAGTTCTCCCTGTGTCTGCGTGGGTTTTCTCCGGGTGCTCCGGTTTCCTCCCACATGCCAAAGACTTGCAGGTTGGTAGGTAAATTGGCCATTATAAATTGCCCCTAGTATAGGTAGGTGGTAGGGGAATATAGGGACAGGTGAGGATGTGGTAGAAATATGGAATTAGTGTAGGATTAGTATAAATGGGTGGTTGATGGTCGGCACAGACTCGGTGGGCCGAAGGGCCTGTTTCAGTGCTGTATCTCTAATCTAATCTAATTAGCAGTATTAACTCACAATAGCTTCATACACTCAAAACAAGTTTATTATGCATTGTTTCCATGGGTTTCAGTTATTGTCCTGCAGCTGCTTCGTCATTTACTAATTATTACATTCAAACCTGACTGTTCCTGGGCATGTTGGAAGAGCTCTTCATGAGACACCTGTTGATTTGGGTTTTTGTCTTCCTGTCTTAGGCAGTCACAGTAAAAGAAGCACTTTCATCAAAAGGAAGGCACATGAAGAGGAGTGTCAGCACACCTAACGTTCACCATGTACGTATTGCAACAAATGGCATAGATCAGCTGCAGACTGATTTGACGCCATGTGTTCAAGAAAGGGCACTTGCATGGCTGATTGTGTGATTAGCAAAGCAGCATGTCCGAATCTGTCAAGGTTCTTTTTAAGAACAAGTAGTATTCCGATTGAAATAGTTTTAAGATAATTACTTTTGAATAAGACTCCGCAACAAAACAAGTAGCTGTGGAATTTTCTTCAAGTACTATGAAGTATGCTCCCAGATTGTATCAGGGTCCCTGCTATTTTAATTAGGCTTTGTTGTTGTGGAGCACCTTGTATAAAGATATTTTTTAAACTGTGGCTGGGGGAAGCTGTTAAAGCATTTGTATGCAGGAAGACAGCAAATGATTAGGTACAGAACCAAGTTTTTTGTGTAATAAATATGCAACAGTGGATTTGTTTTAAAGGTTTCTCAGCATTTTATTTGAATTTTGTTCTTGAAAAAGATCACTGGGCATTCATTTGTGGTGTAGATTATTTTGATGTCACTTCTTTGTTAACTGTTGCCTGGGACCGCCATCTCACTAACTAGAATGTCTTCATATCTAGCACAAGATGCAACTAGATTTTGGAGCATGGTTTATTTTGACAAAGTTGAGTTCTAGCTTGTTTATTCTGATGTAGGGGCAATAATGCCAACATTTCAACTCATTCACACCCTGAAGAGTCAAGTATTTTAGGCGCCTTTTGCTGGTTTTCTGGTGAAGTCTTAAGTTATAGAAACCCCATTTGATTTCTGTGGGTAGTGATTACAGGTTGCATGGGTGAACTGTGAATACTGCCATTTTTAATTCATGTGGACCTTCATAAAACTGTGCTGGTCACCTGGGTGATTCACTGGTGCCCATGGGGACAGTGAGGCATGTGGTCACAGAAATTGCTTCTCTGCAAGATAATTCTACTAGGGCCATTGTGAACAAAATATTTCTGACCACAGATGTATGCCATGTAGCCCAAGCTGCATGACACACCCAAACAAAACAAATCTTGCTAAAATAGATAACTCCAGTTCTAGAGCTAGTGCTGGCACAGGCATAATGGGGCTGTAGGACGAAGTGCCTTACCATAACTCAGTATCATAGAAGCGACACAAGTAAAATACTGTGAATGCTGGAATTTTGAAATAAAAGCATAACATGCTGGAAAATACTCAGCAGGTCAGGCAGCATCTGTGGGGAAACATTTAAAGTCTCAGGTTGATGACTGTTCTGATGGAAGTCATGAAGTTGAAACTTTAACTCTGCTTTACCTGCTCAGTATTTTCCAGCATTTTCTGCTCTTATTTCATAGAAGCTACAGCCCCATTATGCCTGTGCCAGCACTAGCTCTAGAACTGGAGTTATCTATTTTAGCAAGATTTGTTTTGTTTGAGTGTGTCATGCATCTTGGGCTACATGGCATGCATCTGTGGTCAGAAATATTTTGTTCACAATGGCCCTAGTAGAATTACCTTGCAGAGAAGCAATGTCAGCCACATTAAAAATTATGAGAAAACTGAACACAGCAATGAATTGTAAAAGATGTGGCAAGTATTACTTTCAATTCAACCTATGTGAAACACAGAAGTTACAATCAATCCTCTAATGCTCTTTATTAAAAATATTATAGTTTCGAAATGGTCTTCCAATTGATGTAAGGATGAAGCAAAATATTTTTAGTTAGGCTAGTTGAGCTGCTGTGGTTTTACATGTTGGGAGTCAAGAACAAGTATAGTCTTCAGATGAAGTAGGGTTAAAGGGCGGGGGATAATTAGATCACTCTGCTTTACCTGCTGAGTTTTTTCCAGTATTTTCTGCTTTTATTTCATAGAAGCTACAGCCCCATTATGCCTGTGCCAGCACTAGCTCTGGAACTGGAGTTATCTATGTTAGCAAGATTTGCTTTGTCGGAGTGTGTCATGCAGATGTAATTTGGTTCCCATTGTAAAATTATACATTTTGTCCTTGCTTTTATATTTCTATTCTAAATCACATGTCCACACTTATAACTGAAACTGCTCATGGGAACTTGCCACACTGTAGTTACTCTCTCCTGCTAGTGGTGGAAGTTCAGGAATTATGTACAGGTGTAAAATTTCTAATATACATTAAATAGATGTTTTCATCCCAGGCATGGTTTGTGTTTGTAAATTGCCCAGCTGCTGCTTACTGGTAAACCTGACTGCTTTGCATGCATATTTTGAAGTGTTCAGAGTTGCTTAGTATTCAGTTAGCTCTTTTTGTAAAAATTGAAGATGAGGTTTTAAAAAAATAATTAGGCTGTCAGTCATCTTCTGTTGTCTCTTCCTCTCTACTGAGCTATGGCAAGAGGCTTCTATAGCTTTTTAAAGTTAGGAACAGTTGGGCTGAAATATCAACATAGATAGTCATTGTTGTTGCTTCTTAAAGACACATTGGAACCTCGTGAAAATAAATTTAAAGCTCACATCCATTAAATGCCTCAGTTTGGGCAATCAATTAGGAATTTTAAGAATGACATGACATCCCATTTCTGATACAGAAGTAGGGACTGAGTAAATTCGCTTGGATCTGAACAAGAAAAAACATTTTTTTAAAGACAGAGAACTGAACAGCTGTTTGTCAGAGATTAACTGGTTGAAGATTGCAAAATAGGAGCAGAAATAGAGTGAATAGTGCAATATTATATGTATTTGCATAATATTTGTGCATGTACATCTATGACTATAACCACTGCTTTTCAGACAAGCTCAAAGCTTTAGAATTGACTAAGATTTAGATCTGTGTTGCAAAAGACTGTGCCTCAAGGGTTATAATCTCTGGATTATTAACTGAGCCATGTGAAAATTGACATAGGAAGAAGCACATTAGGGAGCTGAACACATGGCTGAAGGAATGGTCTAGGAAAGAGGGTTTCCACTTCATTCGGCATTGGCACCAGTATTAGGACAGGAAGGAACTGTACCATTGGGACAGGTTCCACCTCTATTGGGCTGGACCCAGGGTCCTAGAAGAAAGGATAAATAGGGCAGTCATAAAGACTTTAACCTAGTAAATAAGCGGGAGGGTAAAGGTAATATAAATGATAGTTCAAAAAAATGAATGGGTAGAGTAATATTCCGAAATTGTGCTTTAGGCAATATGGGTAAAGAGAAAACCAAAAGAGAAACAAGAGATGAGCGGGGGTGGGGGGGGTAGCATAAGGTTTTTGGCCCAAATTAGCATTCTTTATGCAAATGCGCAGAGTATATGGAACAAATTGAATGAATTACAGGCGCACATTCAAATTGAAGGGTGACATGGCTGCAAGACAGTCAGGACTGTGAACTAAATATACCAGGTTAAAAGTTTGCAGCAAAGATGGGGAAAATGGTGGAGAGGAGGAGTAGCCTTAGTGATTAAGGATGAAATCACTTCAATGGTAATGAGAGATAAGGAGGCGGTGGAGAATTTATGGGTAAAGTTAAGAAATAGAAAAGGATTTAAGATTGCAGTGGGAGTTGAATGTAGACCCCCCTGTTAGCAGCTGTGAAGTGGTAAATTGTATACATGCAGAGATTAGACATGCATTCAGGAAAGGCAGAGTGGTTTTAATGAGGGATTTTAATTTTCAATTAAATTGGGATAAGAAGACTAACACATCAAAAAGATAGTGAATTTCTTCAGTGTGGCCAGGATCGTTTTCTGCAACCAGCAAGGCATGCCAGATTAGATTTACAAATAAACAATGAGCCAGATTTAGATGACTGTCTAATGGTGTGTGAACATTTATCTAATAGCAATCATAACATAATCGAATTCAATGTAATGTTTGAAAGGGAGAAACACAAAACAGCTGCTAGATTTAGGTAAGGCTGACTTCAGTGTGATGAACAAAAGAACAAAGAACAAAGATAATTACAGCACAGGAACAGGCCCTTCGGCCCTCCAAGCCTGCGCCGATCCAGATCCTCTCTCTAAACATGTCGCCTATTTTCTAAGGTTCTGTATCTCTTTTCTTCCTGCCCATTCATGTATCTGTCTAGATACATCTTAAAAGACTCCATCGTGCCCGCGTCTACCACCTCCGCTGGCAACGCGTTCCAGGTGCCCACCACCCTCTGCGTAAAGAACTTTCCACGCATATCCCCCCTAAACATTTCCCCTTTCACTTTGAACTCGTGTCCTCTAGTAATTGAAACCCCCACTCTGGGGAAAAAGCCTCTTGCTGTCAAAGTGTAGTGTGAAACAGCCACACAAGTTTTCACAATCCTTTGTCTCAGCCAAGTTTGCTGATTTTAGCAAGGGCAGTAGTTGGAGTGCTTGAGTTAGTCCGAGACAGAGACTGCCCACACTAAGCCGGGCAAGTCTGTTAATGGGTCAAATGGCAAGATCGGTGGGAAGTGTTGAGAAAAGAATTTAATTTGATATAGAATCAATTTATACCCCTAATGGACAAGAGCTCTACTTGCCAAAAATAAAGTCATGGAGGCCTAAAGAGGTAAGAGACAACATAAATGACTACAGAAATGCAAAAAATCACAGATCCTGGTGAATGGGAAAGATACAAAGAAAAGCAAAGGGTGACAGAACAGACAGTAAGAACTGAAAAAGTATGAGAAGAAACTTGCAAGGGATATCAAAATCAGCACCATGAATTGTTACAAATATATTCAGAAAAAGAGGGTTTTCGGGAGCAATGTGGGCCTCGACAACTGATAACCATGATATTGTCAATGAAAATAAGGAAATGGCAGACATGCTGAATAATTACTTTGTGTCAGTATTTACAGGAGAGGAAGAGATCTGCATGCCAGAAATTCCAAGGAAACTAATATTGAATTGGGGGCAGAGACTCACCAAAATTAATATAAGCAAAATAACAGTAATTAAGAAAATAATGGCAATATAGAGTGACAAATCCCCAGAACCAGATGATTTCCATTCCAGGAATTTAAATGAAGTAGGTGAGAATATTGCAGGTGCCCAAGCTGTAATCTTCAGGAACCGTTCCTTTAGATTGGAAAATTGCACGTGTCACTCTGCTAGGTGAGACACAAAGTCAGGGAACGATGGACCGGTTAGCCTAGCATATGTTGTCATTAAGAGTAGGGTGACTGAAGTCTTTGAACATTTTCAGCTGAGAGAAAACCTGCATGGATTTGTAAAGGGTAGGTCATGCCTGACGAGCCTGACTGAATTTTTTGAAGAAGTGACTGAAGTATTGGACAAAGGAATGTCTTATGAATGTTATTTATTTGGGCTTCCAGAAGGCATTTGATAAAGTTCCTCATAGGAGACTGTTAGCTGAAGTTGAAACCCATGGAATCGAAGGCAAATTATTGACCTAGTTAGGAAATTGGCTGAATGGCAGGAGATCGAGAGTAGGGGTAATGGGCATGTACTCTAATTGGCAGAATTTGACTAGTAGTATCCCTCAAGGATCTGTGTCGGGGCCTCAACTATTCGCCATATTTATCAATGACTTAGAAGATGAAATAGAAAACTAGCTATCCAAATTTGCTGATGACATAAAAATGAGCAGTACGGTAAGCAGTTTAGGTGCGTGTAAAATTAGAGTTATTGATGGATTAAGTTTAGAGTTTAGAGATACAGCACTGAAACAGGCCCTTCGGCCCACCAAGTCTGTGCCGACCATCAACCACCCACTTATACTAATCCTACACTAATCCCATATTCCTACCACATCCCCACCTGTCCCTATATATTTCCCTACCACCTACCTATACTAGGAGCAATTTATAATGGCCAATTAACCTATCAACCTGCAAGTCTTTGGCATGTGGGCGGAAACCGGAGCACCCGGAGGAAACCCACGCAGACACAGGGAGAACTTGCAAACTCCGCACAGGCAGTACCCAGAATCGAACCCGGGTTCCTGGAGCTGTGAGGCTGCAGTGCTAACCACTGCGCCACTGTGCCGCCCTTTAGTTTAGAGATACAGCACTGAAACAGGCCCTTCGGCCCACCGAGTCTGTGCCGACCATCAACCACCCATCCATACTAACCCTACACTAATCCCATATTCCTACCACTTCCCCACCTGTCCCTATATTTTCCCTACCACTTAACTATACTAGGGGCAATTTCTAATGGCCAATTTACCTATCAACCTGCAAGTCTTTGGCATGTGGGAGGAATCCGGAGCACCCGGAGGAAACCCACGCAGACACAGGGAGAACTTGCAAACTCCACACAGGCAGTACCCGGAATTGAACCCAGGTCGCTGGAGCTGTGAGGCTGCGGTGCTAACCACTGCGCCACTGTGAATGGCAAAACTGGTAAATGGATTTCAGTGGAGGCAAATGTGAGGTTTTGATTCTGAAAAGGATAGAACAGGGTACTTTCTAAATGGTGAAAAGTGAGAAGCAATCAAGGTCCAAAGAGATTTGTGGTTCCAGGTACTTAGATCTTTATTTTCTGTACCTGTTCATGATATTGTAATCAAACAGTCTAATGGAATGCTGGCCTTTCTATGTAGAGGACTAGAATACGTGGGGTAGAAATCATGCTTCAGTTTACAAAGCCCTGGTTACAGTACACCTGGAGTACTCTGAGCATTTCTTGGCACCACACCTTAGCCTTTGAAGAGGTGCAGCATAGGTTTACCAGAATAATACCTGGCCTCCAAGGGTTAAATTATGAGGAGATTTTACAACTAGGGTTGTATTTCCACGAATTTAGAAGGTTTAGTGGTGATTTGATTGAAGTTTTCAAAATATTAAGTGGAATAGGTAGGGCAGATAGAGAGTAACTATTTCTGCTGGTTGGGGAGTCGAGGACTAGGGAGCGTAGTCTAAAAGTTAGAACCAGACCTTTTAGGAGTGAGATTAGAAAACACTTCTGCACACAAAAGGTGGTAGAAGTTTGGAGCTCTCTTTTTTGCAAATGGCTAGATCAGTTGTAAATTTTAATTATGAGACTGATAGATTTTTGTTATCCAGAGGTGTTGAGGGATATGGGGCAAAGGTGCGAATATGGAGTTAGGTCACGGATCAGCCATGATCTTGTTGAATGGCAAAACAGACTTGAGGGGCTAAATTCCCCTGTTCCTTTTTTGTCAAACTGATGAGAAACCTTTTAGCACTGAGTAACATAAAAGTTGAGATCATTATTTCTTTTATTATATCTTTGGGCTATGTATAATAAGTGTTGAAAGCTTTGAGACTTCAGAGTGAGTGCTTAAGTATGTGTTTTATTATCCACTGACCTCACTTACACAAAAAAATGGTGTTTCAGGAAATGGATAATAACTAATCTAGTGTTGTCCATAAGTACAGAAATATACATGTGCATGTGTATATATCTAACGGTATAATAGGTAGTACTTTAGCTGAGAGACAGAAGTTATGAACAGGTATGCAGATTCTCTGCCCTGTCTAGGTTAAGATAGGATAGAACAGACCAAAATTAAATCTACTTAATTAACTTTTAATGAAACTAGCTGTAATGTTTTGCTAAGCGTTTGCAATTGCATAATGCAGCAGAAATCGTCTAACATAGCATGAAAACCCAAAAAACCATGTCAGATACCCAAGGTTATACAGTTGAATGCTGTTGCTCATATCTATTCCTTAGAAAAAGAAGCTTGCTGAACCGATGGAAGCAAGCAGTCATTTAACTGACGTCCACTGGAAGCCACCAATAATGGACATCCAATCCATTTCTCCTGTCCATTCCTGTCATGTGCCCAGATGTCAATCTGAATCATTACCATTGTCTCTGCATCATTCCATGACTACATCCCACCAATTAGTGAGTGTACCTGAGTTTAGTGGAAGTCCCGACTGTCGGATTGACGTGGAAGACTGGATAAAGGATATGCAGCAGTTACTAGCTATTGGTGAAATACCTGCCACACAGCAGTTTGAAATTGTGGTTCACCGCCTTAAGGGAAGAGCAAAAATGCTTGTCCTTAATTTGCCACTGAAGGACCAGTGTCCTGCGAGAGCTTTTGAGAAACTCAGGGCAGAATATGGGAGTTGTCACCTCTCGCCAGACCCTGCAATTGGTTTCTTTCAAAACTTTGAGCAGTCAAATGAATTCAAACCCAACTATGCTGTGGGGGCAGTATTAAGAACATTTAAAGCAAGAGCAAGTAAACGGAGTTCTTCTACGTGCAAGGATTTCAAAATTCAGCCACAATTTATGAATGTTGTACTTGACCAACATATTCATCAGAAGCCACCATCTACAAAACCAAAGTTGGTAACCTTCAAGGGACAGCAAACTAAGCAGAAACAACTACCGTGTGAAAACAAGGTCTCCTCGAGACAGTCCAAAAAGCCAGTCAAAGTTCGCGACCAGGCCCAGTCTTTGTCTGTGCAGAGTAGTCGAGAAAGTTTCAGAAACCCTTCAGAACTCATTGGAGCACAGACAAGCTCCGTACAAAACCCTGCACTTCTTGAGCTAACTACGTTAGTGAAGCAACTTGCTTTGCACCAGAAGGATCAAATGGAGAGACTACAGAGAATGGAGAAATTACAGTTTATGATGAATCCGGGAGGCAATTCAACACCATCCACTCTATCTAAATCTTACAGAAGTGATACCAATTTCAAAGAAAGAGTGGATAGCAAAAATACAAAATCACTGAACAGTGAGGGGTTCTGTATATGTCACCTCCATGGACAGGAAGGACATACAGTTGAAGCATGCAAGTCCAAAAGACAACCTTTTATAGCAGACAAACCAGAAACATTGTTTCCCAGCTTCCACCATTTAGACAAATAAAACTCATGACCCAGGGGCAAGTTACATGTATAACATTTTAAGAAGAGAGAAGCCCTACACAAAGAAAATGTGGAATGTATTTATACAAAGAAAATATTTCAAAACTAAGAGCTTACCAGCCTTCCTTCCCTTTATAAGCATCACTATTTAGACAGCCCCAGTAATAAAAACTTATTTTAGTTATTGGTGTAACATACAGAGATGGGGTAGACACTGGATTTTGAATGATACCATTGACTGTTTGCAGTGAACAGTTTACAGGACCCTGCGGAACAGTTGAAATAAGTAGACCCCTCATTAATATAGGAAGCTTAGATGTCACTTACATCTATGCCCTGATTAATTTTTTTGGTGTTATTGATGCTTTGTGTGACTCAGTGCAGAAAAGGAGGAAGAGTTTTGCCCGGGCAAACATCAAAAGGATAATAGCAAGTACCTGTTTAAGGAAAAGTGCTGGTTGAAAATACTGGCAGCAAGTTTCAAACCTGGTATGAAGGGCAACTAGGGATGTGCAATAAATACTGGACTTGCCAGTTGCACCCACATCCCTTGAACGAATACAAAAAATTACCTTCAATATAAAGTAGAATTAAGTTGGAGAGCAACAGTAAGCATCAACATAAAAACACTAATTAGAATTAGCAACCTAACCAATAATGCCTTGGCTATTAGAGGAAGCCCAAGTTTTCTGCTGTACCGAGCAATTTAATCAAGAACTGGAGTTGATCGACAATAGTAGGAAGCCTTCGTATTGACTAAATATAGATTAGTTCAATTTATTCAATCAGCATTCTATTTGCAATACTCTGCCAATGCATTGTCTAATAATTTTGTGAACTTGGAACATTTAATGGAAGAATCATCTAGTTGACAAATGTAATTTTTTTAACCAGGAGTGGTGTAATCCTGTGCAGCTTCAATCCTGGTGCAGATCCTTGCTGGTTGGGAGCAAAGATTGTACAATAGGCCTATGGTGTTGCCCCTTTTGACCTGTATCCATGTCCATTACGGTTCCACAATGGCAACGATATCTTTCAAGATTACCAGGATGTGCTCAAAGACTTTATGGGTAACTGGAAGCCACATTAAGAGTTGCCTGACCTACAGAAAGTGGCATTGTTTTGAAACTGATGCTGTTTGTCAGCCGCACAAAGTAGTTTGCATCTCCCCAAGACAGAAATACACTGTGCACCCTAGTTAAAATGTACTAATGAAATTCAACATCATTATAATAGTTGGGAACCTTGTCTTCAAACCAGCAAACTGAGAAGACTATATAATAACCAATCAACATCACATCAGTCCATTGGAATTAAAACTCTGTTCAGTGTTCAGGAGGTATTCCAGGTTACTAATGAAGTAGCTTGACCAATGGGCTGTAAAAAGTGAATGGGAGAGGATTGCAGAAGTTAACATCTGATTACCGATCCAGGACAGGCAAGAATTTGGTGAGATGAGTGGAAATAAAAAGTGAATGAAGCCTTGTTAATTTTTTTATCTTGGACACCGAATTTGGGCTAATCTGTGAATGGAAATGGTATTCTGTGCTCCTGAGGTTACAGTTCAGTTCCTTTTATGGAGGTATTTTGTGAACCTATATTAATTTTAGAAACTTCCTGGTTGAGTAAGATGATCTAAAATTAAAGATTTCTCAGCTACCTCTGATGTTCTATGTTTGTAGCTACAGAGACTGGAGTTCTACACACAACTGGCTAATTTCATAATAACTCTACCAAAGAAGAAAACAAATAAAAGTATAATCGTAGTTGTGATGTGAGATACTACCCATTATTTCCAGATAATACTTTTAATAATGCAAGGATGATGACCCATAAGTGTGCTGACCAAGACGAATGGTACTGAAAATAATTAATATGTAGGCAAGCTGATAACCAGCTCTACACTCCACCTGAGAGCTCCTCCTAAGAAAAGGGGGATGAATACATTTATTGTGACACAGACTGATTGATTAATCCTCCTGAGGAGAAATGAATGACTCACTATCTATGTACGTTCTGGAAGTTCCATTGAAATCATCCCCATTATCTTAGCAACAACTTCAGCTAACAGCAAAATGTCTCAGTCACCCATCACCTGATAGGGAAATACTTTCCCTCATCTGCAGCCTATTTCCCCCCCCCCCCCCACTGAAAATACCTTCAATGACCCAGTTTCTGCTGAACTTTCAAACCATTGATGAAAGCTCTTACTGGGAGACTGAAGAAACTGAAAACAGAGGTCAGCTGGAAGTAAGGCAAGACTGGCTTTGCAAACCTTGGTCTGGAGGTGTTGCTGTGAAAGGTATGAAAGACAGTACCTGACATCAGTATGCATGCATGTACATCGCAGCAGGCTGAAGTTATCAGCAGCTAAAAGTTATCAGAAGTAGGCAGAAAGTTGAATTTTTCTAATGGCCAGAGCTAATGCTGTATAATTTCATACACTAATGTGGCTTGTGTACTGCTTTCTTGACTTGGTAACTGATATTATTGCAGTAGATCTATTCCTATTTTAGTCACTGCATTGAATAATGACCTGGGCATCATTGAACAAGTGGAGGCAGCATAAATTGTGGTAATTTTAGGTAATATGTAAGTAGTTCCCAACGCATTAAGGGAAACAGGTGCTTTGTTGCTACGCTATATAGTTCTCCATCATTTTGCCATTTTTCAAGCATTTAGTTAAGAGTTTGTGTAACTGCAGAATGCAGATACATGAGTCGTGTGCTGAGGTGAGATCTACCAGATTAGAAAATGTTAATTATACTTTCAGAATGTTATTTTGGAAGATACTTCTGTACTCAGTTGAAGGCTTTCTTGTGTAAAACACACAAAATGATTTTAATGCACTCATATTTATTTATATTGCTTAAATATTGCAAGGGACTTCCAATGTGCCCACCACTGTTAGATGCATATAACTACTTATGGAAATTGTATTAATTTAATTACAGATCACACCCTTAACTGTGTTTGCTATAGTAAATGTTGAAAAGTAATGAAAAATTACATGTCTAAAATTCATAGTCATGCTTTGAATGTGCTGTTCAACTTTCAAAATTGTGGATCAAAGCAAGAAAGTAAGACATTGTGCAGCGAATAGCAGTTATTTGAAAATCTCTGACCTGCCTGTCTCATATTTTTGGTTTTTACAGGTCTCCAGTAGTCGATTAGATCTCTCTGGATATGAAGAGGATGAGTACAGGGTGCGTTACCAATGAGCTTTTAAACATTATAACAATATTAAACCATGCTAGAGCTTGAGAAATCACAGGCAAGAGCCCTGAAACAGATGGTGTCACTGGTGGATGTAGGGTTTTTTTTTGTCCAGAGAATAATCCTTAACATATTATAAGTACACGGTAGACTTCGATTTTCTGTTCCATTTTAAATGAATGGAAAATCAGGTGCTGTAAGCCTGCAATATTGCAACCAGTGCTCACTCCCTTCAAGTGCTGCCTCTTAAAAAGAAATCAGATCAGGGATTCGGCCCTGAGACCTCTAATGGAATCCAACTTTGAGCAAGTGCACAATACATTTTGTATGCTCCGGAACCAGGACTATAACAGCTGGTACCAGTGATTCAACTTCCCTCCCCCAACCACAAGCCTCCCCCCACCCCCCATTAATTAAGTTCAGATTTGATGTCCGGAAGGACTTGCTGGCATAAAGCAATAATTATATGGAATGCTCTCCCAGATAAGGACAGTGAAGACAAAAATTCAGAAAGCATTTAAGAGGCACTGATTGGCGTGGGTCGAATTGTAGGTTTGTATGGAACAATAAGTTCGGCAGCCTCTCTTTTTGATCATTGTGATTCAAATCTAGTTGGTGAAACCAGATTACCGCCAAGGGACAGATGCACCAAAGGGATGTATTGTGCACATCCATAGGTTGTGATGGCATGTGGCATGTTTGAATCCTGGGGTTGAATTTGTTCACAAACAACTGAGTTGACTATGTTTTAGGCCATAAGCAGGTATTTGGATTTGTAAATGCACAAAACGCTCAGCTGAAAAACACATTCTCAACAGTGTTGATGGAATAAAAGCAGAAAAATCTGTGAATACTCAGCAGATCAGGCAACATCTGTGAAGAGAGAAGCAGAGTTAACATTTCAGGTTGATCTCTCATCAGAACAGTTCTGATGAAAGGTCATCGACTTGAGATTTTAACCCTGTTTCTCTCTGCACAGATGCTGCCTGACCTGCTGAATATTTCCAGCATTAACTGTTTTTATTTCAGATTTCCAGCATCTGCAGTATTTTGCTTTTGTATTAATGTTACTGATGGGCCTTGAGTAAACAGGAAGTAAAGATAACACTGATATAGATCATGAGGTTTATGTTATCACATGATACTAGTACTGACATGGCTATATGAAGGGAGTCTCTTAACTGTTGTCCTAAAAGTCAATTCTGAGGTGCAAATTTAATCTTGCTTTTGACCAAATGCTTATATGAAGGTGGTGACCTGTCGTGTGAGGCTGTTCAACACAATTCATAGGTTATCTCCTCGTACTTCAAATGGAAAAAGGAACTGCAGCTCTCCACATTCAATATTTCGAATAACTATTTAAATTATTTTTTTTAAAGCGGCTCAAATTACACACTTTGTTTTAAAGTGTTCTCATTGCAATAAACTCTGATACCAGTCATAATAAAGCTCCCTTGAATTGTTTCCTAACTCTTCACATCGATCCATGACTTTCCACCCATTCCCTTCAAAGGGTAGAAAATAGACTGCTGAGTGCAGAAGCAGGAAACCACAGCCATATTCAACAAACTTCCACTGGGCCCAGGTACATGAAGATGGGAGTAGATTAAATGAACTGGACTTGAGAGTTCTGTCCTCTGATTTGCCCATTTTTCTTGTGCAGTATTGTTGTTTCATAATTTAGACCATTAAAAGAACGTCTTTGGTCTTGATAATGATCTAACCTGTCCCAGTTGGAACGTCAGTTTGTACGCATGCAATGTTAAAATCATTCTGCATCAAAAAGACTCATTGTATTGCTTGTGTTGCCTCCATCATGAGAGTAATGTGAAACATTCTGAGGTTTGCACATCCTAAAAACAGCATTAATTTTTCTTCTCACTCCAGACTGTGGTTTAAATTTCTTTGTGAAAATTTGAATGGTGTTGTGTAAATTTCTATTTTTATAGCTGAAAAATAATCTAAAGTCCCTTTTCATTCACACCAAACATGCAATATGGTTTTAATTTTCTAGCTTTTTTTTTATATGTTATTAATTTTCTAGTTATTCTGCACACAACTAAATATAATTGATGAATTGGTTTTGTAAATGCAGTAAACAATTTTATTTTTTCCTGACGCTGCTAGGGTCGTTCAGAAAGTCATCATGACATTTCTGATTGCTCGCTCAACTCTCAGGAATGTTCCTGGTACGGTACCCTACCTAAAGATTCACCCCGCAAGGTGAAAGACACTGGAGGTAAATGTAATTATCAACAGAATGAAATAAAATAATTATAACTTGCATGAAAAGACAGAAATGGGGCATATTTAATAGAACAATAAGATTATGTTCAAGTTTTAATATATGGATATATGTTAAAATATACACATTGATTTTTGTTTTAAATGTCCACCTTGTCAGGCTTCCTGAAATACTTAAATTCTGTCTTTCAAATATTTCATTTCTCTCTCTCTCTCTCTCTCTCTCTCTCTCTCTCTCTCTCTCTCTCTCTCTCTCTCTCTCTCTCTCTCTTCTCTCTCTCTTTCTCTCTCTCTTTCTCTCTCTCTTTCTCTCTCTCTTTCTCTCTCTCTTTCTCTCTCTCTCTTCTCTCTCTCTTTCTCTCTCTCTTTCTCTCTCTCTTTCTCTCTCTCTTTCTCTCTCTCTTTCTCTCCGTGTCTCTCATTGTCTCTCATTGTCTCTCCGTGTCTCTCCGTGTCTCTCCGTGTCTCTCTGTCTCCGTCTCTCCGTGTCTCTCTGTCTCCGTCTCTCCGTGTCTCTCTGTCTCCGTCTCTCTGTCTGTCTCTTTCTTTTCCCCCACCCTCTCAGTCTCCTTCCCTTGGGAGGACCTGTGTCTTAAGTCTGCAACCTCTGCCCTACAGTAGTGAAGCTGTCTGACATGTTGGGGAGGGTGGGAGAAAGAGAAGCTAAATCTTTGACCGACTGCTGTGATATATATTGGTACACCAGTGAGCTGCTAATGTTTAAATGTAAAACAATTCACTTGTTTACTGAAAAGAAAGTAATTAATAGTAGTTGCAGTTGACAGTTTTGTGAAATATTTATAAAGAATTTCTATATTCTGTTATTCCATGGAGGTTTGCTCCTCTTCTTTTCTTTCACTCATAGGTACTGCACCAGAGAGTCCTCACTCATTGATGGGTAGTCCGCTTAAAGCATTTTCTCCTCAGCCACCAAAGTTCCTGAAGTCACTTATGCCTGTCAGAGAGGAACGAAAAGGCAAGCAACCTCTGGAAACCAAACCTCTCCTTTCACACGAGGTAAAACTTGAATCTTTAAATCAGTGAGGAAACTCAAGGCAAATGTGCTGAATCTTTTGTACATTTAGCTTCCTTTTGCTGGACTTTCTTTTTAAAAAGAACTCAATATAATAGAAGAGCTTAAGCCTTGATAGATTAGTCCCCGCTAAAAAAAAAAATTGCCCAGTGCTGTTCATTCTATAATAACTTTGCTGTAATGAGCAGCTTTATTTTAATTTGAAAAATATTTTTTCCATTGATTAGTAAGCCAAGATAATGGAATTTGAAAAGGATGTGTATCTTTTTAAGAAATGTTGTCCTGTCCCATGTGATATTTTCCTACTCTGCTTTTTTGAATGTTTTATTTTAACCAATATTGCTACACTTGTAGCTCTGATCACCATAACACGAGTTTGAATATGCAGGCTTAGAAGCCTGAGCTTCAGAGGGCAACAGGCTGGAAATTTATTATTTGATAACTAGCTTTTAACAATTTAATAAAGAGGTTTCTCAATTTGTTATATTCCACTATCATTGATACTTTGCCCAAGGCATTAACTTACTGGAAGCAAGGGAGTGGGGCGAGCGGTGGGAAGACCTATCTGTTCAGGATCCAAAGCAGAGTGCAAACAGCCGTAATGAACTCTGTATTCTTCTTTGCTACCAAAAGAAAGGATCAGATGTTCTTGTGATTTTCCTTCATCGTCTCATGGGTATGGTTAGGACAAGTGAGTTATGGCATTAAAAATGTCAAAGATCATAGGGAAATTAGATGCCTCTCAGGCTGGCCTTGGTCTGCCAGTTTGTCACTCCTTTATGCGCAGTGTCATACACCTCTCAGATTCCTAATGCCAGTTCAGCTTGCTTGATGCATGATGGCACTGTGCATTTCTTTAATCATGTTGGGTTCACAACACAACTCGGTTACTGCGACCTGGCTGTAGAATCTTTAAGTAAAATTGTAGTACCTGCATAGCAAATTCCATTACATCTAGTAAGTGGCAATATTTCTTGGGATGATCCACCATAACAATTCCCATTTTTTGGTGGGGTATAACCATTGGTAGAATAAGGAGTGCTGCGGTTAAGTCAAATAAGCTACCTCTGTTATTTTGCCATTTTTCTGTATTCTGCAACTTAGTACCTTATATCCAAAGTATCCCTGCCAATTAGGAGAGATCATCTGTGTACCTCCTCAAACTTCACTAATTATTTGTCAATACAGCAGGAATCATGATTGACTGATGAAAGGGATTATCCCACCATGTAGGACATGACAATCAGCATAAGATGAATAATACTCTTGGAAAGCCCAAATTTTAATGCTAGTTGAGATATTGCAAAAATGTGGTAACCCTCCAAATTAATTTTACATTTTTAAACACTGTATCTTGTAACTATTCATTGTGACAGTAAATGATTAATGGTGTAGTTGCTGAATAGAACATGCCATCTGGGTTCAATGCAAAACACTCCTTATGTGATAAGGATGCAGATAACTGAATTAAATAATCTGCTTAAGAGCTAAACAGGCCAGATTTAATGGCTGATTTATTTTTAATCGTGAGTTGCATTTGCAGCAATAATATCTTGAATGAAATGCTCCAAAAGCTTGTATGGGTTAAAAGGAAAAAGTAATTATACCCTTAAATGGAGACTGAGGCTTATTGTATGTTATATGCAAAATATTTGTACCAAACTTGTTCCAGATGGCTGGTAATAGATGACACATTGCAGTGTGGTTCATATATATTTATTATAGGCCATCAGTTAAATAATCTAACTGAACCATTCACATGTAATGAAGATGCATGATTTATTTTTGTGCATGAACTGAATGTTTGAAGTGCAGTCCACCATGGCTTGTGTAGAGTATTGATGTGTAAAACCATAGTCATGTTTCTTGATCAACTAACTGCATGTGTGTAGTCTTAATTAATGTTTCATTAGTGGTGTTACATTCTGCCATTGTGTGTCTCGACCATTGCAGAGCATGTCTCCCCCTCAGGATAAAAGCATGCTGGTACATAGCAGTAGCAATGTTGTGCCCACAGGAACCAGTGCCATCAGCATGTCAGTAGAAAACAGTAACGAAAATGAGGACTCGTTTGTAAGTTTTCCTTTTATTTATGTCATAATACTTGGTGGTGGGATTATGGTCCTTTCACTAGGATTATGGCTGAAACATTTATGAATGCAGCCATAATCTTCAGTCTGCTCTGCAGGCAAGTTTAGGATTTCTATTTGTCTGCTTTCTTCGAATGCATACTTGGAAAATTATTTGTGTAATTCACAACTGTTGGAAGTATGGATTATTTGAAACACAAACATGTCCTGCATATTTGTAAGCCATGGTTTTACTTCCCTGTGGTTTCATTCTACTGTCGAGTCTCATCTTGTATATGAACATGGTTTGAGGCTACATACCTTAGTTTGAGTAACTTTTTTATTTAAGTTAGATGCCTTGATTATAAATGAAGGAACTTAAAGTATGATCAGTGTTTATATTTTTGTAGCTAGCTGGTAATAGAGAAATACAATTACTTGGAAAGTATTCAAAAACTTTAAAGGGAAAATTTCCTCTTCCTTAATAGCAGAAACGGTCATATTAAAATATGTAGTACATCCATGGATAATATTTTCATAACCTAAGGTTACATTTTAACTTCACTTCATGAGCTTCATTGGACATTGGGTCCTAGCTGTACAATGCCCCTCGCTCTTGCAGCTAGCTAGCTCATAGATGTATATTTTCCTGATTTTTATGGTGAGAGGGTATATTAGCTTTGCTCACTTTCTTGATTCACATTTTTCTTTGAAACTTTCAGGAACAAAGTGATCTAATTGGCTTAAACTTAATTTGTGTTCAAGAGCACAAATCAACTTAGTAACACATTCCTGGTTCTACAACCTACTTGGATGTACTTGTGTTAATGGTTGACTCAATTTGTCTGCTGTGTTATGCTGCAGACTAAATTGTGCTCTGTTGTGTCTTGTATAAACCTGTAGTCATCACAATGTAATTATGCATGAGAAAGACCATTTTGCCCATCTTAATGATACATCTAGAAAGATTGTAAAGTCCTCCTACTAAACCATACAATCGTTTCTCTGATAATTATTGGGCTGTCACACCAATATTCTGTCTAGAAGTCCATTGCACATGTTGATCACTCCTTGTGTGAAGAAAGGTTTCTTGACACAAACCCTAAATTTGTCTTTTACTAGTTTAAACCTGTGACCTTGATCCTAGGCTAACAATTTCATTTACAGTACTATTATAGCCTACCTTTTCCATTCCTTTAACAATAATATATACCTGTAGAATATCACCACTTGGAGATCATTTTTGCTGAAAAGCTCAGACTTCATACACTGGGGATCAGCGTAGTAGCTCTGCTGTGCTCTACCTCCATTGTATGAATGATCTCCTTTTGTCTTAGACTGGTTTCAATCTTCAGGGTACAGTTCAATCGGAATACAGTAAAGTTTGATTACTACTGTCGCTGTCTTGTAGTCTCCTATTTGGCGATGCAGGTCAACATTCTGTTGGCTTTGTTGATTGCTGCCCTGCGTTGTTTGTACATGTCTCGTAATGAGTCTACCAAAACTACCATTACTGCACATGATTGAATAATGAAAAGTAACTACACTGGTGCATCTTATTGCCATTCATGTTAGCAAGCACGAAGGAATGATTGTGTGAATCATGATGGTCGCTGTTTTGATATTAAGTTTCATTCTGTTGCAATTGCATGTGCCCCACACAAATATATTGCAATTTTCTGTATTCTAACATAGACAATGATCTTTTAGAGGTCTTACCATGTCATTCTGCCATGTATGTTCCAAGCAACAACTCTTGGACTGTTGGTTATATTATCAGCTGTTGACATTGTGTATTTTGACTTAAATTTTAGAAATCTGATCTTATTTCATCTGTTTATAGGTACTGGTGATTGGCACCAGTGAAAATTGATCAGTTAGCCCTCCATTATTGTGTTTTTTCCTGGAGGTACACTGTGCTAATAACTGTAACTCAGCAATTTTTCTATTCCTAGAATTGTCTTCTGAATAATTGAAATTGGTTTTGGATTTTAAAAAATACTCAGAAATCTATCAATGCCTAATTTCAAAAAGAAAGATAACCAAATGACTAAAGATCTCCTAGCATGATTCATTGATTTATAGCATTGCAGCTGAGACAAAGTCAAACTGTCTGTTTCCTGGGTGGGGGATAAAGTCGTGAGATTTTTGATAGCTCATAGTAGGCATTATAGATGAGCATTCAGGACATGCAGATTGTGGATTGAGCAACACAGCATCTGAGATTTGGTTAACTAATAGACCCATGTTTTACAGCTACAGTGTGCAAATCAAATCAATAGATTTCACTTTTTTTTTAATGCCAATCACATGAATGGAATATTTTCACTGTTCAGTATCGTTGCAAAATCATTCAAACGTTCTTGAAGCATCCATTTACATTTTCACTATAAGTAGCTAATGGTGGTAATATTTCCCCAGGGTTCTTCGTGTAGGTGAAAATACTCCAAAGAAAGTAATTTGACCCATGCTCAGTACTTTGTAGAGGTGGACATTTAACTACCATGAGGCTGGAAATGTGTTTCTTCCAGCCCCTTTTCCAAAGTAGAATATTTGGATCACATCAACACGTTCATTCTCAGTACCATATTAACACATTCTCTCCTCTTTCTCACATACACACAAGTCTATTGCAATGCCAATAATCAAGACTTTATTTTTTTTTGTTGCTGTGGTTTGAATCATGTGGATTTTGTGGTCTTCCCTATTTAATGTACACAGTTTTGATGTGGAAGATAATGTGCTGTTTTTGTGCCTGTTCTTATTTTAGGATAGTACATGGCCAAATTGTTATCTTTTATCATGCAAAGAATAGTTAAATGTGGAGAACTAGGGACAACATGAAAGTTAATTATTTTATAGGCTTTTTCTCAGCTTTCTTAGCCCTATACATGTATAACTCTAGCAACATTTAGGGTATGATTACCATTTTACAAGCAAATTACATTAAAAAGCCTCACCTTTGAAATTAATTTATCATCACCTTTACATCTTTATGATCTAAAATTGTGGTTGGAGTGATTCATCAAGGTTTAAAGTGGATGTGGTATGGCACCCATTATACAAGATGATATACTTGGGAAAAATTGATCTGGAGATCTCCCAGTCTTTCTGATGGAGAGTTGGGTTACCATTTTAGGATTATCCGACCTTAATTGTTGAACTGGGCAGCCTCCAAACTTGCCTGATTGTATCTGTGAGTTTCTTACTTAGACTGCTAAAGCACTGCTACATGGTGGCCGAGCACCACTACTTCCACCCTTTTCTCTCAGATATAGCCTTCACCCTCATTCACCAATTATGGGGTAGCATTGTCAGAATTATGAAGACTTTGTACCTCAGAACTTCATATCTTCTTATTACAATGCCCTTCCATTTTGTAGATTTAACAGTTGAAGTGAATAGGTGTAGGAATGTGTTAAACATGTTACCTGCTTGACCCTATGTTTTGACTTGTGTGGTGAGGCACAGCTACATTTTGTCCTGTTTATAGTTTTGTCTTTATTTTCTTCTATTCTTTTGAGTCATAGAGCTTGGACGGAGTGGTGAATGACCCTCAGTCTTGACTAAACCTCTTTTTCAGGAGATATGTCTAAGTAAGACCCCAACTGCCTGTTTAGGCAGTTGTAAAAGATCTGGTGAAAGAAGAGCAGGGAGTTTTCCTCACTTCTGACCATCATTCCTCCTACAATAGACACCACCAAAAACAGTTCAACAAATCACTCATTTGATTTCATAAGATCATAAGAACTAGGAGCAGGAGTAGGCCATCCGGCCCCTCGAGCCTGCTCCGCCATTCAATAAGATCATGGCTGATCTTTTCGTGGACTCAGATCCACTTACCCGCGCTCCCACCGTATCCCTTAATTCCTTTATTGTTCAAAAAGATATCTACCTTAGCTTTAAAGACGTTTACTGAAGAAGCGTCAACTACTTCACTGGGCAAGGAATTCCATAGATTAACAACCCTCTGGGTGAAGAAGTTCCTTCTTAATTCAGTCCTAAATCTGCTCCCTCTAATCTTGAGGCTATGCCCTCTTGTCCTAGCTTCACCTGCCAGTGGAAACATCCTCTCTACTTGTATCTTATCTATTCCCTTCATGATTTTATATGTTTCTATAAGATCCCCCCTTATTCTTCTGAGTTCCAATGAATATAATCCCAATCTACTCAGTCTCTCCTCATAAGTCAACCCCCTCAACTCCGGAATCAACCTAGTGAACCTCCTCTGCACCCTCTCCAGTGCCAGTATATCCTTTCTCAAGTAAGGAGACCAAAACTGCACACAGTACTCCAGGTGCGGCCTCACCAGTACCTTATACAGCTGCAACATAACCTCTCTGCTTTTAAACTCAATCCCTTTGGCAATGAAGGACAAAATTCCATTTGCCTTCCTAATTACTTGCTGTACCTGCAGACCAACCTTCTGCGATTCATGCACAAGGACACCTAGGTCCCTCTGCATAGCAGCATGCTGCAACTTTTTACCATTCAAGTAATAATCCTTTTTACTGTTACTCCTACCGAAATGAATGACTTCACATTTATTAACATTGTATTCCATCTGCCAGACCTTTTCCCGCTCACTCAATGTATCTATGTTCCTCTGCAAAGTTTCACAGTCATCTGCACACTTTACTCTGCCACTCATCTTAGTGTCATCTGCAAACTTTGACACCCTACACGTGGGCCCCAACTCCAAATCATCTATATAAATTGTAAATAATTGCGGTCCCAACACCGATCCCTGAGGCACTCCACTAGTGACTGATTGCCATCCAGAATAGCACTCATTTATCCCCACTCTCTGCTTCCTGTTAGTCAACCAATCCTCTATCCATGCTAATACTTTACCCCTAACGCCATGCATCCTTATCTTATGCAGCAGCCTCTTGTGCGGCACCTTGTCGAAGGCCTTTTGGAAATCTAGGTACACCACATCCACTGGGTCCCCATTGTCCACCTTGCTCGTAATGTCATCATAGAATTCCAAAAGATTTGTCAAGCATGACCTGCCCTTCATGAACCCATGCTGCGTCTGCCCAACGGGACAATTTCTATCGAGATGCCCTGCTATTTCTTCCCTGAGAATAGACTCAAGCATCTTCCCCACTGCAGAGATTAAGCTAACCGGTCTATAATTCCCCATCTTTTGTCTACCTCCCTTTTTAAACAGTGGCGTCACATCTGCTGTTTTCCAATCAGCTGGGACTACCCCAGAGTCCAGCGAATTTTGGAAAATTACCGTCAGTGTACCTGCTATTTCTCCCGCCATCTCTTTTAGTACCCTGGGATGCATTCCATCAGGGCCAGGAGACTTATCAATTGTGGATGCAAATTTGCTGCCACACTTCCCTGCACAACAGTAACTGCACTTCATATTCAATGACTTTTTTGAAGTGCTGTGGGAAATCATGAGGATATGATGCTGTATAATTAAAGCTCCATGTTTTCATTTTTTTCCCTTCCTCCTACTGTCGACGTTGTGAAAACTGTCACTCAACAAAAATTCCTGTATCAGCTGTTACCATCTTGTCCTTCACAAATGCGGGTTTCCTGCATTGACTTTGGAGAAAATGTTGCTTTAAGTGAAATTAAAAATCCTTTGGGCTCCCTTCGAAAAATCAGTCTGGGAAAGGTTATTTTGGAACTTCCCACTGCTTTTTGATTCCTCCCCATGCTTGTTTGTTAAATTGTGTGATGTTTGATATAGAATTATCTGTTTCTAAGTTCAATGGCAGTACATTTTAAGAAAAACTGGCAATTCTGTGAGTGAAGTGCCATGTGGTTAAAGTTGCCAATCGGAATAGTCCTGCAAAGGGAAAGATAGGAAGTCTAAATGTACCCAATGAGCTGTACAAAAGTTACTGTAGATTTTTTTTTTTGTGTAAAAAGCTTTGGCAGTATAACTGCCTATTGTTTCAAAATTCTCAGCTTCCAATTAATTTATCTGCCAAGTAATGGGGAAGGTGAAACCATTTTGTGCTCTGGCATCCCTGAGGCATATTTATTTGTGAAAAGGAGTGGTAACCATCTTGTGATATTAAATCTTGATGAATTATTTACCTTTCACATTTTGTTAAGGTGGAGAAGCATATTTCAGAAACAAACCTGAAATTGGTTGCAGCATTCAAACAATGAAAGTGGGCAATTTATGCAAAATCTTGGAATACATGGTACGAAATCTTGTGTTAAGACTATATATTGATGGAGGAAGATGCAAGGCATAGTGTAATCAGCACGAAGGCATAATGAATTGAATAAAATATGCTTTTCAAAGACTTTGGTACTGTTCTACAACCTAAGATCAGTTACAGGATTTGAGCTTTTATTAAAATAACGTTCAACAAGACCATTCTGTTGTACATGTTGCACAATACATTTTGCAGTGTTACCACTTTCAGTTTGTTTGTATGATTTTCAATTCAAGATCAAACTCATGAATTGAATATTGACCAGTCAGGTCTGTATATTTCGACAGGCTAAGCAGAACTTTCAGCAGACAGAATACTGCTAAACTTCAAATTGAAAAGTTGGATGAATTATCCACAGAAATGTAAATGAGATCATAATTTGGTTATAGCTTTTAATTGGAGAAAATCTGCAACTCCAATAAACCAGCCAGAAAACCCTGTGTCCTGTCTGATCCACTATGCTTCTTTGCCTAGATGTAACACTAATTTTCTAAATGTATGATTGAAGTGACCAATATGCAAATATGGTTACTACAGGATTCTGAAGAAGAGGACTATGAAGTGGAGAACCTCAGCAAGAAAACCAGTGGTTCTCGAGGCTTTCATGGTTTCCAACCTTACATTCCAGAAGATTTTGCAGACTTCGATGTGTACAATGCAAGCCTTGAGAACAGGGATTTGTTTTCTTCCAAGTCAGAATTCCTGAGTTCTCGCTTCCTTGAAAATGAGGTTTCTCGTAGTCCAACGACCAGCAGTGTGACCAGTGGTTACATCTCCCACAGTGCCTCCAATGCAACACTTTCTGATGTGGTATTCACTGGTACTGAAAGCACAGACCAGCTGAGTAACCAGACACGAGACTCTGACCTACAGGATGCTGTGTCACAAATTAGCCTATCTGACTTAAAGTTATCTTCTGAGAAGGAAGATGGAGTTCAGGAGCAAAGGAGAGATTTAAAAGACATGCAGAAGAGCATGTCACTCCCAACAAATAGTGCCTTAGTGAATGAAACCTCAGTATTGCAACAGTTCATTGAGTCTAAATCGATACTTGTTTATAGAACCATCCCAGATATGTTTGCATCAGATTCATTATCTTGTGCCTGTACATTAAACCCACAAGGTAGCATATCAGAAGATGGAGGAGATGATGATGATGATTCTTTCAATTCAATAGTGAATGTAGAAATTTTCAGCGGTCAAGATTTCACAGATTTTCAGGGTGCTGAGGAAACAAGGAAGGACCTTGAGCTGCCTGATGAACCCATGGTTTACAGTACAGGTTCCTCTGATGACTCTAATAGACTTTCTGTAGATAGTCTGGAACTAGATGAAAAGTGGCAAAGTTCTGCAGTAAAATGTGCAAATGATATTTCAGAGCTTCCTGAGGATTCTTGCAGCATGGCATGTGACCAATCACAGACTACAGTGCTTGACAATAGAATAACCAGTACCTTGGAGAACCCACTGTATTGTGAGGAAGCCGACCATGAGGAAGCCTTTGATAACACCCCCAGCCAAGATAACTCTGTTACAAAGAGCCTTTCGGGTTTATCAGACATTCAAGGTAGTGCCACTGCAGAACAGGGCGAGCCTGTACCGAGTTGGGTCATGCTGGGAGAGCGTGCATCTGTTGGAAACAACAAGATTGGAATCATTCGGTACGTTGGTGCAGTGGATTTCTCTACTGGAATTTGGGTTGGAGTTGAACTCGATACACCAGATGGTGAGTAATAATGAATCGTGTTCCGCACATGTTTGATTCCATGATATAGGTGATGCATGATTATGATATAGATCACCAATGATCTTGGGCAGCGCAGTGGTTAGCACCGCAGCCTCACAGCTCCAGCGACCCGGGCTCAGTTCTGGGTAATGCCTGTGCGGAGTTTGCAAGTTCTCCCTGTGTCTGCGTGGGTTTCCGCCGGGTGCTCTGGTTTCATCCCACAGCCAAAGACTTGCAGGTTGATAGGTAAATTGGCCATTGTAAATTGCCCCTAGTATAGGTAGGTGGTAGGAGAATGGTGGGGATGTGGTAGAGAATATGGGGTTAATGTAGGATTAGTATAAATGGGTAGTATAATAGTATAAATGGCGGGCAGCCATAAAGGCGGGGCTAAAGTGTGGTGAGTCGAAGAGACTTAGCAGTTGGCAGGAAAAAAGACAGAAGCGCAAGGGGAGAGCCAACTGTGTAACAGCCCCGACAAACAATTTCTTCTGCAGCACCTGTGGAAGAGTCTGTCACTCTAATATTGGCCTTTATAGCCACTCCAGGCGCTGCTCCACAAACCACTGACCACCTCCAGGCGCTTACCCATTGTCTCTTGAGACAAGGAGGCCAAAGAAGAATATAAATGGGTGGTTGTTGGTCGGCACAGACTCGGTGGGCCAAAAGGCCTGTTTCAGTGCTGTATCTCTAAATAAATAAAATAAATAAATAAACTGAATCGCAGAACAGGCTCAAGGGGCTGAATGACCTACTCCTATTTGTATGATGTCAAGCGGCCCATTAAAAAAGTGAGGGATTCATCGGACTCATGTTTAGGGGTCACTAACAAAATTTCCAAACAACAGAAAAATAGGGTTCATTATTAATTGTGAAGAGGACTGTAATGGACCTCAGGAGCAGATTGGGTAGATAGATGTTGGATTTAATGTGGAGAAATGAGGTGATGCACTTTGGGAGGAAGAATGAGAGGACATTTACACTCAATGGGTAAACTTTAAAAGGAATGTCATAGCATAGAGATTTAAAGTGAGAGGACAGTTTGTAAAAGCTGTGTTTCATTTTTTTAAAAAGCATTTGGGTTCCTAGATTTTATAAACAGGGCATAGTGTCCAAACAATAAGAGGTAATACTAAACTTAAACAAAACATTGGTTAGTTAGAATATTATGTTCAGTTTTGGTCACCATATTTTAAGAAGGGTGTCAAGGCTACGAAGAGGTTACAAAAGACAATCACTAAGACAAAACTAAGGAATATAGGTTTTTGTTTTGAAGAGAGAAACTGGCTCTTTGTCCTCCTCAAAAAGAGATCTGATCAAAATTCAGAGATTTTGGTAAGGTTAGTAGGGAAAATTATTTCCACTGATCTGAGTCATTAACTGGAGGGTGCAAATTTAGGATTTTCACCAAAGGAATGAGGAAGAGGTTTGAATATTTTGTACAAATAATGTTGTTAGGACATGGAATGTCTTACCAGAAACACTGGTGGAAGCAGAATCCAAAGTAGCCTTTTAAAAAAAAAAAAATGAATAAATACTTGAAAAAGGATAAAAAGGCAGGGGAATGGGAGTAAATGGATAGATCTATCAGAAAGCTAACACTGATGCAGTGGATCACATGCCCTCTTTGTGTGCTCAGACGAATAGGCTAAATAGTGGTGTCCAAGTTTGCTTTCACTTGATTGTCTTCAGTATTTATTTCCAACTCCCTCCTCCTCTTCTCCACCTGCATACTGGAGCTAATCTGTGTGTGTAGACACTTAACTTTCCACACTGTGGCCAGTGCTTTTGGATCTGTGAGAGAATGGTCTGGGTTAACTGAAATTCTCAATATTAACTTTTCACTTGGAGAATCACTGCACTTCTGCTCACCACTGACACATTTTAAATCAGAAAGTAACAGCTGAATCCCATGAGCAGAGTCATGTATTATATTCACACGCATGCACTTTGAGCAAGTTTGTGAACCCTGTCCAATTTTCCCCCAGCTCATCTAAGATACTAAGGCCAATTGTAGCACACCTGCCATGTCTCCCAAAAGCTCTGAGATCAGCTCGCTAAACCAGCACAAACCTGGCATTGAAGTTGGTCCTTCCATGTAGGTATGCCTCAGTTTTGCAGCAGTGGAATTCATAGGAGAGTCCTTGAGCATTCTGCAGCAATTAGGATGCAAATGTGTTGTGCCATTGTTCTCATTATTACTATTAATTTATTTAGACCTTCATGAAGAAAACACACAGATGGGGAGGAAGCATCCATGTGAAAAGCTATCCAATTAGTCCCACTGCCCTGCTCTTTCCTCATAGACCTGCAGATTTTTCCCCTTCAAGTATTTATCCAATCCCTTTTGAAAGCTGTTATTAAATCTGCTTCCACCACCCTTTCAGACTGCAATCAGATCATAACAATTAGTTATGTAATTTTCTTTTTCCTCATGTCACCTCTGATTCTTTTTGCTGGTTAGCTTAAACCTGTGTCCTCTGGTTACCAGCCCTTCTACCATTGGGTAAATGAGTTTGATTGGAAACAGTTTCTCATTCATGCTCTTGAACACATCTATCAACACTTTACTGCTCCAGTGAGAACAACTCTGGATTGATTCTTTTTCTAAATAATTTGCAATTGCAGCTTCAAAGAACTAAACTAAATTATATGTTCACTTGCATATGATACCACTAGCCATAACACAGGTTTTATTTTGAAGCAGCCCATTCTTTCTTCTTTCAAACATACCACGTTTCCATTTTGCCCAAATACTTTTTAATGTCTCTACTATCTTATACATTTGATGTCATATTTTGTTGGCTGTCATGGAACTTACAGAAGTGGGAGTATTGTTTAAATACAATAGAATCATAGAAAGTTTATGGTGCAGAATCAGGTAACTTGGCCCATCGTGTCTGCGCCAGCCAAAAAATGAGCCACCCATCCTAATCCCACCTTCCAGCATTTGGTCTGTTGCCCTGTGGGTTTCGGCATTTGAGGTGCATATTCAGACACCTTTCAAATGAGTTGAGGGTTTCTGCCTCTACTATTTTTCAGGCAGTCAGTTCCAGAACCCCACCACCCTCTGGGTGAAAAGATTTTACCTCATCTCTCCTCTCATTTTTCTACCAATCACTTTAAATCTATGCACCCTCATCACTGACCTCTTTGCCAAGGTGAATAGACCCTTCACATCCACTCTATCCAGGCCCCTCACAATCTTGTACATTTCAATCAAATCTCCCCTCAGCCTCCTCTGTTCTCAGGAGAGCATCCCCAGGCTATCAATCCTTCCTCATATCTGCATTTTTCTAGTCCTGGCAACATCCTCATAAAGCTCCTCTGTACCCTTTCTAGTGCAGTTACATCCTTTCTATAATGAGGTGTCCAGAACTGCACACAGTACGTAAGTTGTGGCCTAACCAATGATTTATCCAGTTCCAGCATAACCTCCCTACTCTTTTATATCCTATACCTCAGCTAATAAAGGAAAGGATTCCACATGCCTTCTTAACCACCTTATCGACCTATCCTGCTACCTTCAGGGATCCATGGACGTTTACAGCAAGGTCCTCACTTCCTCTGCACCTCTCAGTATTCACCCATTAATCATGTATTCCTTTCCCTTGTTTGACCTCCCCATATGCATCACCACACACTTTTCCAGGTTGAATTCCATTTGCCACTTTTCTGCCCACCTGACCAGTCCATCAATATCCTCCTGCAGCCCTACAGCTATCCTCCTCGCTATCTACCTCACGGCCAATTTTTGTGTCATCTGCAAACTTCTTGATCATGCCCCCTACATTTACGTCCAAATCGTTAATATATACCACGAAAAGCAGGGGACCCAGTACTGAGCCCTGTGGAACACCACTGAAAACAGTCTTCCAGTTGCAAAAACATCCATCGAGACTGAGCCAATTTTGTATCCACCTTGCTACATTTTCCTGGATCCCATTGACTATTATTTTTTTAACCAGTCTGTCATGTGGGACCTTGTCAGAAGCCTTGCTAAAATCCATGTACACCACATCAACTGCACTACCCTCAACAATCTTCCTTGTTACTTCTTCAAAAAATTCAATCAAGTTAGTCAGACAAGATCGTCCCTGAACAAATCCATGCTGTCTATCCTTGATTAATCCGTGCCCTTCTAAGTGACAGTTTATCCTGTCTCTTAGAATGGATTCCAATAATTTGCACTCTACTGAGTTTAAACTGACTGGCCTGTAATTATTCAGTCTGTCCCTCGCTCCCTTTTTAAACAGAGGTACAACGTTAGCAGTCCTCCGATCCTCCGGCACCACACCTGTATCCAGTGAGGACTGGAAAATGATGGACAGACCTTCCACTATTTCTTCTCTGGCTTCTTTTAACAGCCTGTGGTACATTTCACCCAGCCCTGGTGAGTTACCCACTTTCAAGGATGCTAATCCCATTAATACTTCCACTCTCCCTATGTTTATCACATCCAGTACTTCATACCCCTCTTCCTTGACTAAAATATCTGCATCGTTCCCCTCTTTTGTGAAGACAGACACAAAGTATTCATTCAGAACCTTACCAACATCTTCTGCCCCTACACTTAGGTTACCTTTTTGATCTTTTATGGGCCCTACTCTTTCCTTAGTTATCCTCTTACTCTTAATGTATTGATTAAACATCTTTGGATTCACCTTGATTTTGCTTGCCAATATTCTTTCATGCCCTCTCGTTGCTTTCCTAATTTCCTTTTTGATTTCACCCCTTCACTTTCTACACTCCTCTCTGCTTTCTGTAGTATTGAGTTCTCGGTGTTGGACGTCAGCTTTCCTTTTCTGTCTTATCTTCCCCTGTAAGCTCCTTGACATCCATGGGGCTCTAGATTTGGCCTTCCCACCCTTTTTCTTTGTGGAAACATGTTTACTCTGAACCCTTTGAATCTCCCCTTTGAATGCCTCCCACTGCTCTGCCACGGATTTACCTTCAAGTAGCTGTTTCCAGTCCACTTTCGCTAAATCATTCAGCTCAGTAAAATTCTCCTTGCCCCAATTGAGAACTCTTAACTCCTGTTCTATCCTTGTCCTTTTCCATAATTATGTTAAAACTGACTGAATTATGGTCACTACCACCAAAATGCTCTCCCACTGCCACTCCTTCCACCTGCCCAGCTTCATTTCCTAAAATTAAGTCTAAAACTGTGCTCTCTCTTGTTGGACTTGCTACCTACTGGCCAAAAAAAAGTTCTCCTGAATGCGCCTCAAGAATTGTCCCTCAATTCCTTTCACACTAAAACTATCCTAGTTAATATTGGTGTAGTTAAAATCCCCTATTAGTACTGCCCTATTGTTCTTGCATTTCTCTGAGATTTACATATATGCTCTTCTATCTCCCTCTGACTGTTTGGTGGTCCATAATACACAGCAGTGTGATTGTCCCTTTTTTTGTTCCTTCGCTGGATCCACATGGCCTCATTTGATGAACCTTATGTTCTTGCATTTTTAACTGTTATGCAGGGAAACATCAGGGCACTATTGAAGGAAAAGAATACTTCCACTGCAATCCTAGTTGTGGTGTATTTGTACGCCCAAACCGGCTCATCCAGGTCTCCAACGCTGTAAAACGGCGTAGCAGCACATCTCAAGCTCAGGCATCCACAAGTCATGAGAAACGGAAAAGTGTCAGCCTTGGGCGATCACAGGTGACCCCATCCACTAAACCTGAAGGAACAGTGCTACACCAATCAGGAGATTCAGCATCCTCCAAGAAGCAGAACAACAGGAAATCGTGGATTAACTGAGCTGCAACATTTGCACTTATTACACATCACTGTATAGGCCTCTTAATGGAGCATTTTATAGATTGTACAGTGCTTTTATGTTTATCTTACTGACTGATATAGAGGATAGAATAAACCCTTTAATATTTTTCCTTTTTTAAAAAAAGTATAGTATATCTCAGTAACAGATCATAGAAGTACATAAAAATGTGGCTTTGCTAAGTAAAACCCAAGACTTCAGTTAAAAGAGCACCAGCTTCTGTATTACAAAGTAACATTTGAGATGTATTTTAATCAGGAAATAGATATTTTACAAAAAAAAACTGGGATGCAAATCATGAAGATCTCTAAATCTGTTGTTAATTACCAAAGATCTTGATTAGATTCAGGAGCCTCTTAATTTTTACTTGGCTCTTAAAATTGTGTTCTAACCTTTAGGCACCTTTTGATTTTGTTAACTCGTGCCATGTTTTTGGTTACTCTGTATTGAGCTGCCTTATTTCTGTGTCTAATAAGCACATTGAAGCAAAACTGACTGTCCTATCCAGTTTTTGTCTTCCAAAGCTTGCTACTGCGCTGACTTGGCTTCACATGGGTGCACATTCAACTGTCATGTTGGACCCTTTGCCTGAGGCTTTGTATGTTGCAAGTCTAAACACTAATACTCTGATTTGCCTGTTAGGCAGTTTAGTGCTTAAACAGTATTACTGCAGGAATGCAGGGAGCAGACTGGAGATTTGTTTTAAAGGTTTACGAGAGTAAGTATGCATGCACTTGCTGAAGAAAGCCAAGTAATGGTACATTGTGCAACAATATTGTGTATGTAATAAACGATCTCATTGGATGATTTGGTTTAAATAATTTATACACAAGATTATATATAGTGACAAAAGGGTTTTCTGCATTTCATGCAGTAAAAGAAAGGTGTAATCTGATGGACTAAAGACTGCTTCAAAAAGCCATCCAGTGTACATAGAGTTGTGCAAAATTGTGTGGGTACTTACGAGTCAGTCTGTTTGAAAAGAAATGTGATGAACGGCGACTGTTAATTTTAATAATGATAAAAACTTGGGGCTTGCTCAAGAGCTGCTGTTCTGAATTAGTTGTGTATATATTTTTCCTCTTAGTGTTTTTTGTATTACTATGTACAGAGTTGTAATTTATATTTTATTTCAGCAATACTGTATTTAATTGTTACAGGATTTCAGTGTTTTAGAATACATTCTGTACTTCAGCCTGGAATCATTGATCAGCTGTGTGGATTTTGTTTGTATGTTAGAGTTTTGAAATGTAAAAATCTCACCAAGTTTCTGCCTTTTTCTTGAAAACTCTGGTGATCCAATAGAATGGTTCTATACAGACAATAGTGTTACGTTTATAGTAATATAAAGTAGGGATTAGAGGACTGTAATGTTGCACATCTTGTGTTGCTGTCAGTTGGTTTCTGTTTTAGAATGATCAAAGGTGAGCAGTTTTTAACTGCAGTCAGAATGACAATTTGCATTGAGTTAGAGTATCTCCATCTCTACAACTACAATCTGTGCAAGTTCAGCTTTTTAAACCTAATGTGATTCACTACCATGGCTCTAATATTTTAATATTGGAAAAGAACTAACTTTAGCCATGGGTATGGATTCTCCCAGGATGGCTGTCTGACTCTTCCTAAGTGACTAGCTGGGTTTTAAGCCAAATTGAAACCCTGTTTCATCAGTTCCCTTATACTGACCTAGAAAGTAGCTATGCACTTTTGCAGTATACTGTCCAGGATCAAATACACCACTCTGGGGATCAAATGTCTTCTACAATACCATCAAAAACTGAACAATTAGCAAATTCTATAGAGTAGCCTCACCAGATGGTTAATTTTGTGCATCCTGTCTTCACTGCTGGATATGCACCCACAAGGAATGGGGCACTTTGAATATGCTGCATTCTTCGGTCAAACCTCAGTATCAAAATGGGCAAAATTCAGATACTTTTAAAATAAAGTAAAATAGCCCATGTCTTTTGAGTTGTGTCCCTAAAAAGGGATAAATTTGAAGATGCTTCCCGTCGTGTGTCAGCATCACATTGCCCTAGGCTAATTATGTGCAAGTTAACTTCGTCTAAGCAAATCTGTACAGAGAAGCTGTATGGGAAAGGAGAGTGCCAGCATGGACTTGATGGGCCGAATTACCACCTCCTGTGCCTTTATGACTCTATGGCCACAGCCAATCTGTCTGCAGCCTTTTCCAAGCCAGGGTTTTTGAGTTTCATGCAGGAAGGCAAATAACCTGTTAATTAGCTCACTTATTGTTTACTTAATTAATTAGACTTTGTAACCTTAAAGAAAAATAATTTCACCTGTAACAGAATAACACCATACATTATACGGTATAATGCTTCTCTACTTCTAAACTTGTTGGAATTACCCTAAGTAACACCTCAGGAAATTACTGATCTATAATATATTAAAAATCTCAATGTATGTGTGTACCTGTCTACAAAACCTTACTTCCTGGTGCATTTTTGTTACTTTGTCTGTTTTTCCGTTATAAATTCCCCTGTCTATATTATAATGGAAACTGCCTATGTAAATTTGTTGTGCTCGAATGACACTCCCTCACCATTTGTTGGACTGTAGTGCCTCAGTATGGCATCTCCTAGCTCTTCAGCCTGTACTGCAGAGAAATGCCTATTCTCCAACGAACCCTTCCCTGCTTCCCAAAGTACCATACATTTTGTTACTTAACAATGAATAATCAAAGTATATTTTCTTAAATATGATTTGAAGATGGGGATTGAATTATGTCTGCATGTTCTTGGCCAGCTATCTGTTGCTCTGCAACCCTGCTTCACTTAGTCATGAGTCCCTGTGTGAAAAATTACAGGAGATCAATTAGTAATCTAACAAGTTTTGTGCTGAACAGACATCCATTTACTAGACATCACACTTCAAGGTGTCACTTTGTTATACAGAGGCAAACAAGCTTTTTTTCATTGACTTGCAGCCTAAATTATACATGTGGTTGCAGTTGCTCTGCGAATGACCTCAACAGTTTAGAGCCAATTACAATTACCTGGATTTGCCAATTAAGACCAGTGGCCTTAAAAGACATGCCATGTTAGCAGCTAAACGTCAGTGTAGAATTTCAAAAGGGTGGAGAGAAGTTGGTGGAATGTTGATGAGGAACTTCATATATGAAGATAGATTGGAGAAGTTGGGACCGTTTT
Organism: Heterodontus francisci; assembly: GCF_036365525.1. Classification (NCBI taxonomy): domain Eukaryota; kingdom Metazoa; phylum Chordata; class Chondrichthyes; order Heterodontiformes; family Heterodontidae; genus Heterodontus; species Heterodontus francisci. The sequence continues at coordinate 40,195,713 of NC_090372.1, forward strand.
CCTTGAAGAGAATGCAGAGAGGAGATTTGATGGAGGTATTCAAAACCATAGGTTTCTGGACAGAGTAGATAGGGAAAAACCACACATGTGATTCTGAATTGAATACCCAAATCCAGAGTACCCATCAGCAACACTTGGGAACTTGCAAGTTATAATTAAAATGCTTTAATTAAAGTAATGGTTCTGATGGGGTTAAAATCTAGATTACTCAGATTTAAAAATAGATCCAAAGACAAGAATGAACCCAGGAAAATAATGAATGCTGCCCTTTAAGGCATTTTAGCTGGAACATTGTGAATGTTCATTTGCTTTCACACACCACTTCCCATGAACCGTATTAAAAGCATAATCATCTTCAGTTCTTTTTAGCATGTTAGACCTTCTCTTCTGCAATCTATCTATGTAACTGAAGTTCTTCATCCCCGGAACCATTCTTGAGAATCTTTTCTGCACCCTCACCAACGCCTTCACATCTTTATAAAGTGTGGTGCTCCAGTTGAGGCCGAACCAGTGTTTTATACAAGTTTAACATAACTTCCTTGCTTTTGGTCTCTATGTCCCTATTGATAAAGCCTAGGATGCTGCATGTTTTATTAACCACGCTCTCAACTTGTCCTGCCACCTTCAATGACTTATGCACATGAACAACCAAGTCCATCTGCTCCTACACTCCCTTTCGAGTTGTACCCTTTATTTTATATTGTCTCTCCGCATTCTACCAAAATGAATCACTTCACACTTCTTTGCATTAAATTTCATCTGTTACTTGTCTGCCCATTCCACCAACCTGGCTCTGTCCTTTTGAAGTTCTACACTACCTCACAGTTCGCAATACTTCTAAGTTTTGTATCGTCTGCAAGTTTTGAAATTGTCCCAGCACAACAAGGTCTTGGTTAAACTCCACTATAACCCTTCCTTCATTTTCAAAAAGCATTTGTAAGGTGCCACACAAGAGCTTATTACATAAATGCCATTTTGACAATTTCCAATTTCCTGCCTCTAACCGCCTCCTCTTCACAATGGACGTCCAATCTCTCTACACCTCCATCCCCCACCAGGATGGTTTGAGGGCTCTCCACTTCTTCCTTGAACAGAGGCCCAACCAGTCCCCATCCACCACCACTCTCCTCCGCCTGGCTGAACTTGTTCTCACATTGAACAACTTCTCCTTCAACTCCACTCCCTTCAAGTAAAAGCGCTGCTATGGGTACCTGCATGGATCCTAGTTATGCTGGTCTTTTTGTGTGATATGTCGAACATTTCTTGTTCCAGTTCTACTCAGGCCCCCTCCCCCCACTGTTTTGTACACTGTATATTTTGTACATTGATGACTGTATCGGTGACGTTTCCTGCCCCCGCCTGGAACTAGAAAACTTTCGCTACTTTGCTTCTAATTTCCACCCTTGTCTCACCTTTACATGGTCCATCTCCAACACTTCCCTTTCTCGACTTCTCCGTCTCCATCTCCGGGGATAGGCTGTCTACTAATATTCATTATATGCCCACCGACTCCCACAACTACCTCGAATACACTTCTTCACACCCTGCCTCCTGTAAGGACTCCATTCCATTCTCCCAGTTTCTCCGTCTCCGACGCATCTGCTCTGATGATGCTACCTTCCACGACAGTGCTTCTGATATGTCTTCCTTTTTCCTTAACCGAGAATTCCCCCACCACTGTGGTTGACAGGGCCCTCAACTGTGTCCGACCCATTTCCTGCACCTCTACCCTCACCCGTCTCCTCCCTCCCAGAACCGTGACAGGGTTCCCCTTGTCCTCACACTCCACCCCACCAGCCTTCGGATCCAAAGGATCATTCTCCACCACTTCTGCCACATCCAGCGTGATGCCACTACCAAACGCATCTGCCTCTCCATTCCCCTGTCAGCATTCCGAAGGGATTGTTCCCTCCGTGACACCCTCGTCCACTCCTCCATTACCCCCACCACCTCGTCCCCTTCCCACGGCACCTTCCCCTGCAATCGCAGGAGGTGTAATATCTGCCCATTTACCTCTTCTTTCCGCACTATCCAAGGTCCCAAACACTCCTTTCAGGTGAAGCAGCGATTTACTTGTACTACTTTCAATTTAGTATACTGTATTCGCTGCTCACAATGTGGCCTCCTCTACATTGGGGAGCCCAAACGCAGATTGGGTGACCACTTTGCGGAACACCTCCGCTCAGTCTGAAAGCATGACCCGAGCTTCCGGTTGCTGGCCATTTCAACAACCCCCTGCTCTCATGCTCACATCTCTGTCCTGGGATTGCTGCAGTGTTCCAGTGAACATCAACGCAAGCTCGAGGAACAGCATCTAATTTACTGATTAGGCACGCTACAGCCTGCCGGACTGAATATTGAGTTCAATAATTTCAGAGCATGACGGGCCCCCCCCCCCCCCTCTTATGTTTAGTTTATTTTTTATTTATTTTATTTTACGTTTTTTTTAGTGTGTTTAGTTTGTTTCTACAGTGCCTACCCACTTTCTGTTTTTTAAAAAAAATTTTAATGTTTGTGCTTGGAGTACTTTGTGCTTTACAGCCTATTCACACCCTCTCTGTACTAATGCTTTGTTTTTCAGCACACCATTAACATACCGTTTACCTTTGCTCCATGACCTTCTGGCCAGTTATTGACCTTGCCCTATCAACACCTTCTATTTCATCTTTTGCCCCATCCCCGCTTTACTTGCTTAAAATCTTTTATATTTCTAATATTTGTCAGTTCCGAAGAAGGGTCACTGACCTGAAACGTTAATTGTGCTTCTCTCTCCACAGATGCTGCCAGACCTGCTGAGTATTTCCAGCATTTCTTGTTTTTATTACTTAAAAGTTAGGACTTGCAGAATTCGGGGTTATTTATTAGTACGGATTGAGGATCGGTTAATGGGCAGAAAACAGAGTAGGAATAAACTGGTCATTTTTGGTTTGACAGGCTGTAACCAATGGGGTACTGCAAGGATCAGTACTAGGGCTTCATATATTTCCAATCTATATCAATGACATAGATGAGGGGACTGACAGTAATGTGTCCAGGTTTGCTGGTGATATATAGGTGGCGAAGTAAGCAATGAGGAGGATGCATTGAGGCTGCAGAGGGATATAAATATGTTAGGTAAGTGGGCAAGAACATGACAGATGGAATACAATGTGTCAATGTGAAGTTATCCATTTTTGTGGGGAAAATAAAAAGTAATATGCATGATGAGACGGGGAAATGTTTGCATTCAGAGGGACCTGAGTGTCATTGTTCATGAATCACAAAATTAACATGCAGGTCCAGCAATTAGGAAGGTAAGTAGTATCTTAGCTTTTGTTACAAAGGGATTGGTGTATTACGGTAAATAAATCTTAAAATAATAATTATACAGTGCATTGGTGAGGCCACATTGACTATTTTGGTTTCCTTACATAAGGAAGGGCATACTTGCCTAGAGGGAGTGCAACGAAGGTTCACTGGACTGGTTCTTTGATTGAGGATTGAGTAAACTAGGCCTACATTCCCTGGAGTTCAGAAGAATTAGAGGAAATCTGATTAAAACATACAACATTCTTAAGAGGCTTGACAGGGTAGATGTTGAGAAAATGTTTCCCTGGCTGGACAATCTCAAACTTGGGGTCACAGTCTCAGAATAAGGGGTGGGCCATTTAGGACTGAGATTAGAAATTTCTTCGCTCAAGGATTGTGAATCTTTGGATTTCTGTACCCCAGAGAGCTGTGGATGCTCATTGGTTGAGTATATTCAAGACTGAGGTTGACAGATTTTTGGGAATTAAGGATTATGGGAATGTGCTGAAAGGGGGAGTTAAGGTAGAAGATCAGCATGGTGGAGCAGGCTTGAAGGACCAAGTGGCCTACTCAGTTCCTTTTTTTATGTTCTTACGAAACAAACTGTCGAGATCAGTAAGAGATGTACTGCTGTTTTAAAGGACTAAAGATATTAGTAATTGTGTGCAATGAGTAACAAATTTACCTATTGATATTTTTAATCAACGAAATAACGTTATGAGTTTACTGGACATAACACAAACAAAAAAAGTCAACTCGGCAACTGAATCTACTAAGGGGGCTTGAAGGAAGGAATTTGGTGTGAAGGTGTAATGAGTTCTTTTATGTTGTCTGATACAACATAAATGAGATGCGTGGAGTCCATTTAGTTGAAGATCTCAAACAGGTTTATTTACAGCTAGACTATTATATACTGTACAGAGCTAACTTATTTACAGAACCTTACTCTGGGTGTTACAGTTGCAGAGTGACTCTGGCTCCAAGTCACATGACTGTGTCCTGAATTTGCATCTCATCTGTTGCTGTTCTTTCTGAAGTTTCTCCCTCTCTGCATTCAGTTGCTCTGCCTTTCAGCCTGCTAAGAAACTCTGTTGCTTTTCTTAAGATGACCAATTTTGTGGCCTTGTCAGTCTTGGAGAGTTTCGGCACCTCATCTCAAAGAGCCAACAGACAATGGTTCAACTCATTCCTCCTCTGCCTCTTCTGGACATTGCATATCCTTCGCCTCTCCTCATCCTCTGCGTTTGAAGGCCTGGGGTTCAAGGTTGAGGACTTGTTGGGGGAAGAGTACTTGGTCTCATGGCAGTACCTGTCAGTTCTGGCGGTTCTCGAGAGAGCAGAAGTGAAGGCGCTGTTGCTGGATTTCAATACTGCACCGTTTGACGCTGGTCATAGTTTGTGAGCGGGTTCCAGTCCTTGGCGATTTTCCCGTGGGTCTACTCCCCACTGCCTGTTGACAGAGAACTTTCACCATCTGAATTTGGATCTTCATTCTCTTGGTGTGGCATCTCTGAGAAGAGGCTGATACACTCTAAACCAGAACTACTGAGATCCTTTAGGAACTGTGACTCAATGCAGATACGAACATACATACATACATGCGAACATACGAATTAGGAACAGGAGTAGACCACTCGGCCCTTCAAGGTTGCTCCACCATTCAATAAGTTCATGACTGAACTGCCTACTCCACATTTCCATGTACCCCCCCCCCCAATACCCTTCCACTCTTGCTTATCAAGAATCTATATACCTGTCTTAAAAATACTCAAAGACTGCTTCCACCACCTTTTGAGAAAGAGAATTCCAAAGACACTCAACCCTCTGAGAGAAAAAATTTCTCCTCAGCTCTGTCTTAAATGGGTGACTCCATGTTTTTAAACAGTGACCCCCTATTCCCCACAAGGGAAAACATCCTATCCACATCCACCCTGTCAAGACCCCTCAGGATCTTTTATGTTTCAATCAAGTCACCTCTTACTCTTCTAAATTCCAGCGGATACAAGCCTAGCCTGTCCAATCTTTCTTTGTAAGACAGCCTGCCCATTCCTTCTCTGTAAACCTTCTCTGTACTGCCTCCAACACATTTACATCTTTCCTTAAATAAAGAGACCAGTACTGTACACAGTACTCCAAATGTGGTCTCACCAATGCCCTGTGTAGCTGAAGCATAACCTCCCTACTTCTGTCTTCAATTCCCCTCGCGATAAACAATAACATTCTATTACCTTTCCTAATTACGTGCTGTACCTGCATACTAACCTTTTGCGATTCATGCACTAGGACATCCAGATCCCTCTGCATCTCAGAACTCTAATGTCTCACCCTTTAGATAATATGCTTTTTTATTCTTCCTGCCAAAGTGGACATGTTCCCACTTTCCGAAATTATACTCCATTTGTCAAAGCTTTGCCAACTCACTTAACCTATCTATATCCCTTTGTAGCCCCCTTATGTCCTCTTCACAAGTTTCTTTCCTACCTATCTTTGTGTCATCAGCAAATTTAGCAACCATACCTTCGGTCTCTTCATCTGAGTTATTTATATAAATTGTAAAAAGTTGAGGCCCCAGCACAGATAGATCCCTGTGGCACACCACTCATTACATCTTGCCAACCAGAAAATGACCCATTGGTCATTGGTCTCTTCCGCTGTAATGGATACCTTGGTGACCTCGTGGATAGTTATGATGTTGAGGTCCTTACATATTGGTCCTGCCAGTGCTGGCCCACTCGTATCTACCAGATAGAATATTTGTGGTTTTCATGCCAACTTGCTATAGCTGCATTGCATTGTTAGTGTGCCACTACATGGGATGGGTGACCCATTGTATGCAGATAACTTGGCAGTTGTTGGTTGTATCGTTGATTTCCAAAGACTCCACTACGTATCTTTGAGGATTCGGACTGGTCAGATATTTCCACTAGCACTGAAGTCAATCTTGACCCTGAGTGTATATTTGCCAGATTTCTTTGGGCACGTGATGTTAATCATGGTGAAAGCTTCCAATAGTTTGTCTTCATCAACGTGATGTGTCAGGTTCACAATGTGGAACACCTGTTCATCCTCTGGCTGAGAATTACCCATCATTGAGTCTTGTCTCAGGTCTGTTTCGCTGTGGACTTCGTGTATCAGTTTTCGTTATGCAAGTCTCTGGCACTCTCCTTGCTGCTGTTACCCTGTTGTTGCACCTGTCTTCTGTTTGTCTGTATCCTGCTATGGCTTTTGGCCACGTCTTTGGAGTCAGATTTCTTGCATAAGTGGGCCCAGTGTTCTTTTGCACCGCATGCCTTGCACGGGTAAGGAAATGCAGGGCAATTTCGCTGTGAGTGGGACAGGCTGTGCTTTCCGAGCTGGTTTTTGTGCCGATTACTGTTGGCTGCCACTAGTGCTTGCAGGTGCGGCTGTCCAACTGCAATGGCTTTGTATTTCCAGCCATTTTCTAACAGTGCATCAATGCTGTGACCTTACTTTTTCCCCAAGAGGTCTTTCTGAAATGCGTCTATGGGTGTCGATACAATCACCAACTCCATTATTCGGTCCGACGGCTTAGTTTCCGAAAAGTCCCATTTGTTGCCCTTTCTACAGCATCTATTGACGAACTGGTCTATTGATTCATGTGGTTGTTACCTGTAGGACGTCAATTCCAGGCAGTGAATATAAAAATTCACTTGGAATCGTAGCTGATCTTCTAGCACTTTGCATATCTTTGTGGGATCTTTCTGGTCTTCAGATAATCCAGAGGTTTTGATTCTGTGTAATCCCTCATTTCCAGTTGCTATTAGTATTTTTACAGCCTGTTTTTCTGGTTCTACAATTATTTAGTCTGTGAACAATAACTGTATTCTTTGTTTGAACTGTTGGAACTCAGATAGAATATCCAAGGCCTTCCAGTTCATGCTGGGAAATTTGGTATCCATATTTCTGCTGTTCTTTTGCTTTAAGACTTATTCTATGACTCTGCACTGTTTCCCCTTTAAGAACCTGTCTGTTATTTTGACTAGCTGTTTTGATTGCCAGGGGCAGCTGTTTGCTCATGCTGTGTGTTTACCTTGCTTCCAGCACTGTTCAATAGGCAGTTCAATAGCCTTTTGAAAGAGTTTGTTTATGTTCTTTAATGCTCAAGTAGTTTTAATGGGGCTGTGGCTTCCTGAATGGAAGCTCTTATGCATGCTCGAGTGGTGTAATCGTTTTTGTTTAACTTTGGCTGCGTGGATGAAGGCTCTGCAGTGATCTGGGTTTTCCTGCTTTTTTTTTTTAACTGACACCACCTGTAATAATGCCGACCTCAAACAACTCAGGAAAGGAGTCGGGTCTTCCCCATTTTGTTTACTACGCGTACCTTTTCGAAAAAAGCAATCTTTTGAAGGACTCCAAAGCATTTTTTTTAAAAGCAGTATCCCTCAACCGTCAGCCTGCCATTCTGAGCTCTGTCTGCTACAGCTGGAGGTAAGTCCCATTTTTCTTTACTGTTTCAGTTAGTATTTTTCTTTTTTTGACTTTTTTTCTCCAGTGGCTGTAAGAAAGTTGTTTTCAGAGCTGTTTTACCTGTGGTCTTCAATCTCTCACTTTGTCGTCTTACCACAGCTGCCACCATATAATGAGTTCTTTTATGTTGTCGGATGCAACATAATTGAGACGTGTGGAATCCTGTTGGTTGAAGATCTCAAACAGCTTTATTTACAGCTAGACTATTATATACAGTACAGAGCTAACTATTTACAGAACCTTACTCTGGGTGTTAAAGTTGCAGAGTGACACATGACTGTATCCTGGTTTTTGGCTCATTAGCATACTAAGATCTTACAGGAACATCACTCTGAAAGGAAATCATACAACAGAAGGTAACCAGTCAAAATATTGAACTGCAGCTGGAGGTAAATAGCCATTCTTCTATTTAGTATACACTACATATCACAAATGGATTTCCTGCAATGCAATATTTAAGGAAGAAAGGATCTACTGTTTAGTGAGCAAGGCTGAGTTTTGTACAGCTGTTGCAGATTGTGTATCAGTATTTACAGCCAAACCCAAACAGTTATTTCTATTGATAAATTACTTCATGTGGCTATCTTCCAGATCTCTGGTAAATCAAAATGTTAGAAATGAGCTCAAGCTCTTCCATAGAAATGCATTTTACAGAGAGGAATAATTTCAAGACTGTGCACTCATCTGATTATAAGCAAAATGCACTCTCTTTAACACATTTACCCAGTTTTATTTCCTTAGGATGCAAAGTGATAAAATAATTTTTCTTTAAGCACACATACTTTGTAGATAATTGTGAAAAACCTTATGCAGCGACTGAGATTTCCTTAAAAAGTAAAATAGCTTGTTTAAAAATTTACCATTTGATTTGAGAAATGTTCTCAGTCTACCTGCTGAAATGAAATTAATGAGTGAATGACCTGTGAATGCAAATGTTATGTCTTAGTTGAAATGTATTCCAGTTTGGCAATTGTCTGTATGAGGGACATAGTAACTGTAACTGAATACTCCCGTTTTCAAAATTAGATTCAGTTCCTCAGATATGGAATTAAGAAACTATTTTCACTGGTTCTCACTTTGAATCTGGATACCAAAGGGAGCTTTCTCTCGGAGGCCTTTTTGAAGGGAGCCAATGTGCTTTTTCTGTACACCCTGATGTAACTGGGCATTTGTTTATTTCAAAGGATTTTGAAGTATGCCACAAGAAATAGGGTCTTCATTGATATGCCAACATGCAAACAGTGCAGTTTTGCTCCTCATCTGATTATGAACTTGGAAGCCAAAATTTTGCCAATCACGTGCCATGGTGCTTGCAAACTCAAATTTATTATCTCAGTTAAATAGATGACCAGTGCAAATTGAAAGTGTCAGAGTCTCAGTAAATTGATTTTTTTTTTTAATGAGAAAAGAGAAGTCTAATGGCCACAGTTTAATGTCCACTCTTCAAGTAAGCTTAACCTGTGCCTTGATTTTTTGTTGTTGTTGTAGTAAGATTCTCTCCTGCCAAGACTAGGACCTCTGGTTTTATACCCAGGTCTTGAAGCAAAATTTCTTGAGGGTATCATCTTCATTTGCAAAAGACGTGTTGATTGATCACCTCCTAGCCAAGGTGCTAAATCATTCTGTGGAGAAGCTGTGCTATGCTGTTTTGGGTCCCTATCAAGTGCAAAACTATAGAACACCATCTTCCCTCCTATACCAGTTCCAGATCTCCAGAATTACCATCAAAGAATAAGTTGGTAATACCACTCCCCTCCTCTGTTTATGTACTTCAACCCTGGGAGGCAGTGGCGTAGTGGTATCGTCATTGGACCAGAGACCCAAGGTCTGGGGACATGGGTTTGAATCCCACCATGGCAGAAGGTGGAATTTGAGTTCAATTAATAAATCTGGAATTAAAAAGCTAGTCTAATGGTGACCACGAAACCATTGTCGATTGTTGTAAAAACCCATCTGCTTCACTAATGTTCTTTCAGGAAGGAAATCTGCTGGATTTGCCTGATCTGGCCTACATGTGACTCCAGACTCACAGCAATGTGGTTGACTCTTAACTGCCTCTGAAATGGCCGAGCAAGCCACTCAGTTATATCAAACCGCTACAAAGTCTAATAAGAGGAATGAAACCAGACGGACCACCCGGCATCAACCTAGGCACCGGAAATGATACTGGCAAACCCAGCCTGTCGACCCTGCAAAGTCCTCCTTACTAACATCTGGGGGCTTGTGCTAAAGTTGAGAGATCTGTGCCACAGACTAGTCAAGCAACAGCGAATGTACTCTGGGCAGGGGACTTCAATGTCTATCATCAAGAGTAGATCAGTAGGCCAAGTTCTAAAGGACATAGCTGCTAGTCTGGGTCTGCGGCAGATGGTGAGGGAACCAACAAGAGGGAAAAATATATTTGACTTCGTCCTCACCAATCTGCCTGCCACAGATGTATCTGTCCATGACAGTAAAGGTAGGAGTGATCACCACACAGTCCTTGCGGAGACATAGTTCCATCTTCACATTGAGGATACCCTCCATTGTTTTGTGTGACACCACCACCGTGCAAAATGGGATAGATTTCAAACAGATCTAGCAATGCAAAACTGGGCATCCATGAGGCGCTGTGGGCCATCAGCAGAAGCAGAATTGTACTTAACCACAATCTGTAACCTGATGGCCTGGCATATCCCCCACTCTACCATTACCACCAAGCCGGGGAACCAACCCTGATTCAATGAAGAGGGTAAACCAGGAGCAGCGCCAGGCATACCTCAAAATGAGGTGTCTACCTGGTCAAGCTACAACCCAGGACTACTACTACTACTTTGGCCTCCTTGTCTCGGGAGACAATGGGTAAGCACCTGGAGGTGGTCAGTGGTTTGTGGAGCAGCGCCTGGAGTGGCTATAAAGGCTACTTGCATGCCAAGCAGCATAAGCAGCATGTGATAGAGCTAAGCAATCCATAATCAGCCATTCAGATCAAAACTCTGCAGTCCTGCCACATCCAGTCATGAATGGTGGTCGACAATTAAACTATCTGGAGAAGATGGCTCCACAAATATCCCCATCCTCAATGATGGGGGAGCCCAGCACATCAGCGCAAAAGATAAGGCTGAAGCATTTGCAACAATCTTCAGCCAAAAGTGCTGAGTGGATGATCCATCTCTGTCTCCTCCTGAAGTCCCCAGCATCACAGATGCCAGACTTCAGCCAAATTGATTCACTCGGTGTGATATCATGAAATGACTTAAGGCACTGGATACTGCAAAGGCTATCGGCCCTGACAACATTCCGGCAATAGCACTGAAGACCTGTGCTCCAGAACTTGCCGCATCTCTAGCCAAGCTGTTCCAGTACAGCTACAACACTGACATCCACCCGGCAATGTGGAAAATTGCCCAGGTATGTCCTGTACACAAAAAGCAGGACAAGTCCAACCCGGCCAATTACCACCCCATCAGTCTACTCTCGATCATCAATAAAGTGATGGAAGGTCTCGTCAACTGTGCTATGAAGTGGAACTTGCTTAGCAATAACCTGCTCAGTGACGCCTAGTTTGGGTTCCATCAGGGCCACTCAGCTCCTGACCTCATTACAGCCTTGGTTCAAACATGGACAAAAAAGCTGAACTCGAGGTGAGGTGAGAGTGACTGCCCTTGACATCAAAGCAACATTTGACCGCGCATGGCATCAAGGAGCCCTAGCAAAACTGGAGTCAATGGGAATCAGTGGAGTTGTACCTAGCAGAAAGGAAGATGGTTATGGTTGTTGGAGGTCAATCATTTCCGCTTCAGGACATCACTGCAGGAGTTACTCAGGGTAGTGTCCTAGGCCTAACCATCTTGAGCTGCTTCATCAATGACCTTCCTTCAAACATAAGGTTAGAAGTGGGGATGTTTGCTGATGATTGCATAATGTTCAGCACCATTCGCGACTCCTCAGATACTGAAACAGTCCGTCCAGAAATGCAGCAAAACCTGGACAATATCCATGCTTGGGCTGAGAAATGGCAAGTAACATTCGTGCCACACAAGTGCCAGACAATGACCATCTCCAACAAGAGAGAATCTAACCATCTCCCCGTGACATTCAGTGGCATTACAATCGCTGAATCCCCCACTATCAACAGCCTGGGGGTTACTATTGACCTGAAACTGAACTGGAGTAGCCATATAAATACTGTGGCTACACGAGTAGGTCAGAAGCTAGGAATCCTGCGGCAAGTAACTCATCACCTGACTTCCCAAAGCCTGTTCACCATCTACAAGGCACAAGTCAGGAGTGTGATGGAATACTCTCCACTTGCCTGAATGGGTGCAGCTCCAACAATGCTCAAGAAGCTTGATGGCTTCCACGACAAAACAGCCCGCTTGATTGGCACCCCATCCAGAAACATTCACTCCCTCCACTACCGACGCACAGTGGCAGCAGTGTGTACTATCTCCAAGGTGCACTGCAGCAACGCACCAAGGCTCCTTCAACAGCACCTTCCAAACCCGTGAGCTCTATCACCTAGAAGGACAAGGGCAGCAAATGCATGGGAACACCACCACCTGCACATTCCCCTCCAAGCCACACACCATCCTCATTTGGAACTATATTGCCATTCCTTCACTGCCACTAGATCAAAATCCTGGAACTCCCTTCCTAACAGCACTGTGAGTGTACCTACCCCACATGGAGTGCAGCGGTTCAAGAAGGCAGCTCACCACCACCTTCTCAAGGGCCATTAGGGATGGGCAATAAATGCTGGCCTAGCCAGCGACACCCACATCCCATGAACAAATATTTTTTAAAAATTGGAATCTTAGTTCTGAAGTAGTAGTACAATAGCCACATTGATCTCAATTCTAGTCTGTAGCTGTAATAGGGAGCTTTTTATAGACCCACCTTCTTTGTGTTCATTTGGTGCTTTTGTCATAAAGAGGGAACTATCTATTGTAAGTAGCAAAAGTGATTAGTGACAATTTTCATTAGATGCCTGCCAAGCTGTTAACCTTCACCACACAGCCAGAATATAGAATAACCATCTAAGAAGTCGAAGACTATTTGGAAGAAGAGTTTAATTGAAAGGATATCACAAAAGGTCTGTCCTCTGGGATTACAGTAATGGTGTTATCATCAACCATAATTGTTAGCTGCGATTCCTTATCCTGATCTGAACATGGAAACAAGAATAGGCCATTCAGCCCTCGAGCCTGTTCTGCCATCCTCACCTCAGGAAGGATATATTGGTCTTGCAGAGGGGTGCAGTGCAGATTCATCAGGATGATACCTGAGCTAAAAGTGTTAAATTATGAAGTCAGGATGCATAGACTAGGCTTGTATTTTCTTGAGTACAGAAAATTAAGGGATGATCCAATTGAGATGATTAAGATAATTAATCAGTTGACAGGGTAGATAGGGAGAAACTAGTTCCTTTGGTTGGGGAATCCAGAACAAAGGAGCATAACCTTAATATTAGAGCTAGGCCATTCAGGGATGACGTAAGGAAACACTTCTTGTAGTGGAAATTTGGAACAAAAACAAGAAATGCTGGATTCACTCAGCAGGTCTGGCAGCATCTGTGGAAAGAGAAGCAGAGTTAACGTTTCGGATCAGTGACCCTTCTTCGGAACTGACAAATATTAGAAAAGTCACAGATTATAAACAAGTGAGGTGGGGGTTGGGCAAGAGATAACAAAGGAGAAGGTGCAGATTGGACCAGGCCACATAGCTGACCAAAAGGTCACGGAGCAAAGGCAAACAATATGTTAATGGTGTGTTGAAAGACAAAGCATTAGTACAGATTAGGTGTGAATATACTGAATATTGAACATCAGCAAGTGCAAACCTGAAGAAAAACAACCTGAAAAAAACAGTGGGTGAGCAAACTGAACAAACTAAGATGAACTGAAATAAATACAAAAAAAGATTGTAAAAAATGTAAAAAGGAATGCCAAAAAAAAAAAGGAAGAAAAAATAACTAAAAATGACTAAAAATGAAAGTAAAGTGGGGGGCTGTCATGCTCTGAAATTATTGAACTCAATGTTCAGACCGGCAGGCTGTAGTGTGCCTAATCGGTAGATGAGATGCTGTTCCTCGAGCTTGCGTTGATGTTCACTGGAACACTGCAGCAATCCCAGGACAGAGATGTGAGCATGAGAGCAGGGGGGAGTGTTGAAATGGCAAGCAACCGGAAGCTCAGGGTCCTGCTTGCGGACTGAGCGGAGATGTTCCGCAAAGCGGTCACCCAGTCTGCGCTTGGTCTCCCCAATGTAGAGGAGACCACACTGTGAGCAGCGAATACAGTATACTACATTGAAAGAAGTACAAGTAAATCGCTGCTTCACCTGAAAGGAGTGTTTGGGGCCTGGGATAGTGAGGAGAGAGGAGGTAAAGGGACAGGTATTACACCTCCTGCGATTGCAAGGGAAGGTGCCCTGGGATGGGGACGAGGTGGTGGGGGTAATGGAGGAGTGGACCAGGGTGTCGCGGAGGGAACGATCCCTTCGGAATGCTGACAGGGGAAGGGAGGGGAAGATGCGACTGGTAGTGGCATCACGCTGGAGGTGGCGAAAATGGCGGAGGATGATCCTTTGGATATGGAGGCTGGTGGGATGAAAAGTGAGGACAAGGGGAACCCTGTCACGGTTCTGGGAGGGAGGGGAAGGGGTGAGGGTAGAGGTGCGGGGAATGGGTCGGACACGGTTGAGGGCCCTGTCAACCACAGTGGGGGGAAATCCTCGGTTGAGGAAAAAGGAGGTCATATCAGAAGCACCGTCATGGAAGGTAGCATCATCAGAGCAGATGCGTCGGAGACGGAGAAACTGGGAGAATGGAATGGAGTCCTTACAGGAGGTAGGGTGTGAAGAAGTGTAGTCGAGGTAGCTGTGGGAGTCAGTGGGCTTATAATGGATATTGGTAGACAACCTATCCCCAGAGATGGAGACAGAGAAGTCGAGGAAGGGAAGGGAAGGGAAGTGTCAGAGATGGACCATGTAAAGGTGAGAGAAGGGTGGAAATTGGAAGCAAAGTTGATAAAGTTTTCTAGTTCGGGGCGGGAGCAGGAAACGGCACCGATACAGTCATCAATGTACCGGAAAAAGAGTTGGGGGAGGGGGCCTGAGTAGGACTGGAACAAAGAATGCTCGACATATCCCACAAAAAGACAGGCATAACTAGGACCCATGCGGGTACCCATAGCGACACCTTTTACTTGAAGGAAATGCATGGAGTTGAAGGAGAAGTTGTTCAATGTGAGAACAAGTTCAGCCAGGCGGAGGAGGGTGTTGGTGGATGGGGACTGGTTGGGCCTCTGTTCCAGGAAGAAGCGGAGAGCCCTCAAACCATCCTGGTGGGGGATGGAGGTGTAGAGCGATTGGACGTCCATAGTGAAGAGGAGGCGGTTGGGACCAGGAAACTGGAAATTGTCAAAATGACGTAGGGCGTCAGAAGAGTCACGGATGTAGGTGGGAAGAGACTGGACCAGCGGAGAAAAGATAGAGTCTAGATAGGAAGAAATAAGTTCAGTTGGGCAGGAGCAGGCTGACACAATGGAAATACCAACTGCAGTGGAAATTTGGAACTTTCCTGCACAAAATTCCGAGATTGTTGGATTGTTGTTAGGCAGGGGTATTGTGGGCTACAAAACCAAGGTGGGTAGATGGATTTAAGATTCAAATCAAGCATGATCCAACTGAACAGCAGAACGGGCTTGAGGAGTTGAATGGCCTACTGCTGTTCTTGCGTTCTTTCCTGTTCCTATTTCATTAACCTTTTAAATTATTTTTTGTACCTGTACCCCAACTTCTAATGATTTCCGTATTTGGACTGCTAAATCTCTGCTCTCCACTCTTCCTGGCTTCTCACCATTGTTATGGCCTGGTGAGGAGGGTGTTCAGGCTTCCCTTGCACCCTTTCTCTTATTTGACCGCAACAGCATTTATTCCTTTTACACAGTGGCTGTATTTACCACGTCAGCGAGTATTTTACCTTTTAACCTTTAATGTGATCGTAAAAGAGCTGGCGGGCAGCCATAAAGACAGGGCTAAATTGTGGCGAGTCGAAGAGACTTAGTAGTTGGCAGGAAAAAAGACAGAGGCGCAAGGGGAGAGCCAACTGTGCAACAGCCCCGACAAACAAATTTCTCTGCAGCACCTGTGGAAGAGCCTGTCACTCCAGAATTGGCCTTTATAGCCACTCCAGGCGCTGCTTCACAAACCACTGACCACCTCCAGGCGCGTATCCATTGTCTCTCGAGATAAGGAGGCCCAAAAGAAAGAAGAAAAAAGATCGTAAAAGAACCAATCGGACAGGTTTTCTTGAGTTTAAACAAGAAAGAGGTAAGTTTATTATACTTAACACTCTAACCCCAATTTTAAAATACTTTAAAAAAAAAAGATGCAACACATTCACACACACAAAGAGTTTACAGAGGGAAAAATAGATTTGGTGGGTGAATTAAAGTCCAGAATAAATGGAACTTAAATACATAGTCTATGAAGCGGATGATCCGGTAGTCCTCGTCTGAAGCTGTATTCTTCAAGTCCTCACTGGACAAAGTGCACTTTGTGGTGTCTTTAGGCTTAGAGGGTCCACAGTCGCAGATGGTTTTCAATCTTGATGTTTTCTGGGGAGAGAGAAAGGGAAGCATGCAGCTTTCTCTGCTGTTGCAGTCTCACTTACTGCTTGTCTTCTGTGAGTGTAACAAAACTTGTTTTTTTCAGAGATGGACAGAGAGTCGCATGGTTCTCTCAATCCCCTTTGTTTTAATGAGATGCAAGGTTCAGATTGGCTCCACAGGTTCCAAGATGGCAATATTTATACTCCGGGGTTTGCTCTTTCAAAGTCAATGTGTTAGGGTGGCCTTGACCTTTGTGCTAATGAAGTAATCCTAGGTAATTCAATTACTCAGAGAAAGCCATTGTTCTGGGTCCAGGGCTTCTCAGACTTCTGTTTGACGAACCTGTTGGATTTTTTGAGGATGTTAAGAACAGAATTGATAAAGGGGTGTTGGTGGACTTGGTATACTTGGATTTTCAGAAGGTTTTTGGTAATGTCCCCCACAGGAGGTTGGTTAGCAAAATTAAAGCACATGGGATAGGAGGTAATATACTGGTATGGATTAAGGATTGGTTAACAGGCAGAAAGCAGAGAGTTAGGAATAAACGAGCCATTCTCGTGTTGGCAGGCTGTGACTAGTGGGGTACCACAGAGATCAGTGCTGGGGCCCCAGCTGTTCACAATATATGTCAATTATTTGGATGTGGGGACCAAATGTATTATTTCCAAGTTCACGGATGACAGAAAACTAGGTGGGAATGTATGTTGTGAAGAAGATGCAAAGCGGCTTCAAGGGGATTTGGACAGAATTAGTGAGTGGGCAAGAACGTGACAGATGGAATATAATGTGGAAAAATGTGAGGTCATCCACTTTGGTGGGAGGAATAGATGTGCAGAGTATTTCTTAAAAGGTAAAAGATTAGAAAGTGTAGATGTACAAAGGGACCTGGGTGTCCTTATCAATAAGTCACTGAAAGCTAACATGCAGGTGCAGCAAGCAATTAGGAAGGCTAATGGTATGTTAGCCTTTATCACAAGAGGATTTGAGTACAGGAATAGTGAAGTCTTGCTTCAATTGTATAGAACCTTGGTTAGACCGCACTGGAGTACTGTGTGCAGTTTTGGCTCCCTTACCTTAGGAAGGATATCCTTGTCACAGAGGGACTGCAACGAAGGTTCACCAGACTTGTTCCCGGGATGTCAAGACTGTCCTATGAAGAGAGATTGGGGAAACTGGGCCTGTATTCCCTAGAGTTTTGAAGAATGACAGGTGATCTCATTGAAACCAACAGAATACTTAAAGTAATAGACAGGGTAGATGCAGTTAAGATGTTCCCCGGGTTGGGGGGTCTAGAACCAGGGACATGATTTCAAAATAAGGGGGAAGCCACTTAGGACCGAGATGAGGTGAAATTTCTCTATTCAGAGGGTTGTGAATCTTTGGAATTCTCTATCCCAGAGGGCTGTGGAAGCTCAGTCATTGAATATGTTTAAAGCCAAGATTGATAGATTTTTAAATACAAATGACGTAAGGGGATATGAGGATAGTGTGGGAAAAAGGCTTTGAAGTGGATGATCAACCATGATCATATTGAATGGTGGGGCAGGTTTGATAGGTTGAATGGCCTACTCCTTCTATGTTCTGCCTGCAGTTCAATCTCATGGTATTTCAGATGCAAATTGCAGTGACCATTTTGGCTGCTAGTTTTTTTTAAAGGTTCTGTAGGATTTTTTCCATTAAAAGTCTAATGTAAGTTTCCAATTGATGAAATTAATATTTCTCATTTGGCGTATAAGGTTTTCTTGACACCATTTAGAAAGAACTCTGATCTGTCTTTCTTAGATCCAAAGCGAATTACCTCACACTTCCCTACATTGAACTCATCTGCCACAGTTTTGTCCACTCAGTTAATCTATCAATGTCCCTTTGCAATTTTCTGGCGAGGTGAGAGTGACTGCCCTTGACATCAAGGCAGCATTTGATCGAGTGTGGCATCAAGGAGACCTAGCAAAACTGAGATCAATGGGAATCAGGGAAAACCCTCCGCTGGCTGGAGTCATACCTAGCGCAAAGGAAGATGGTTGTGGTTGTTGGAGGTCAATCAACTGAGCTCCAGGACATCACTGCAGGAGTTCCTCAGGGTAGTGTCCTAGGCCCAACCATCTTCAGCTGCTTCATCAATGACCTTCCTTCAATCATAAGGTCAGAAGTGGGGATGTTCGCTGATGATTGCACAATGTTCAGCACCATTCGCGACTCCTCAGATACTGAAGAAGTCTGTGTAGAAATGCAGCAAGACCTGGACAATATCCAGGCTTGGGCTGATAAGTGGCAAGTCACATTCGCGCCACACAAGTGCCAGGCAATGACCATCTCCAACAAGAGAGAATCTAACCATCTCCCCTTGACATTCAATGGCATTACCATCGCTGAATCCCCCACTAACAACATCCTAAGGGCTACCATTGACCAGAAACTGAACTGGAGTAGCCATATAAATACCGTGGCTACAAGAGCAGGTCAGAGGTTAGGAATCCTGAGGCGAGTAACTCATCTCCTGACTCCCCAAAGCCTGTCCACCATCTACAAGGCACAAGTCAGGAGTGTGATGGAATACTCTCCACTTGCCTGGATGGGTGCAGCTCCACACCATCCAGGACAAAGCAGCCCGCTTGATTGGCACACCATCTACAAACATTCACTCCATCCACCACCGACGCACAGTGGCAGCAGTGTGTATCGTCCACAAGATGCACTGCAGCGATGCACCAAGACTCCTTAGACAGCACCTTCCAAACCCGCGACCTCTACCAACTAGAAGGACAAGGGCAGCAAATACATGGGAACACCACCACCTGCAAGTTCCCCTCCAAGTCACACACCATCCTGACTTGGAACTATATTGCTGTTCCTTCACTGTCGCTGGGTCAAAATCCTGGAACTCCCTTCCTAACAGCACTGTGGGTCTACCTACCCTAAATGGACTGCAGCGGTTCAAGAAGGCAGCTTACCACCACCTTCTCAAGGGCAATGAGGGATCGGCAATAAATGCTGGCATAGCCAGTGACGCCCACATCCCATGAATGAATGATAAAAAAAATTCTGTTTCCATCTACACTATTTGTTGTGTCACCTAACGTGTCATCAGCAAATGTCGATAAGCAACTCTCTATTCTCTCATCTAAGTCATTTATAAATCTAATGAAAAGCTAAGGTCATAGTACAGGTCTCTGAGGGGCAGTCCTATATCCTGGCAATTTGAGTACATCCCCATTATCTTTCTTCTCTGTCTCTACCTCTTAATCAATTTCCTATCTATGACAATAAGTTGACTCCATTTCCATGCGTTACCATTTTTGTTAATGGAATAAATTTGGCACTTTCCAATCCAATGGGACATTTCTTGAACCTAGAGCACCTACAGTTTCCTTGCTTACTTATTGTAATACCCATGGATCAAAACCAACAATATGATGGACAAATATCAAGGATTTGTCTGTCTTTAGCCTCATTATTTTCTCCATAATCTTCTTGATTTACATTAAATTTTGTAATTTCCTGCCCTTGATTTATTTTTAAGTTTCCTCATCTCTTGTGCTTTATCCTCATCCTTTACTGTGAAGACTGATACAAAGTAATCAGCAAATCCGAAAAATTACAGCCAATTCTTAATGCACAGAAACTATCATGTAGCTTAGATACTAGACTTGGGATGGTCCAGAATATGACTGCTATAAAGGGTTCCAGCTGGAATTTCTCAAGAATGATCAAAGTTACATTTGTTGTGTAAATGGATATTGGATTTTATGGCATTTTCATTTAAATCCAGATCTTGCTGGCCCTGAAAGGTCACTTTTTCAAGCACTGGATGGTATCAAGTACACCTGAGTTGGCTCAACTGGAACCAAAATCTCAGCAAACAGAGTTGAGGCTCAGTAGCTAAATTTAGAACACTTAGTCTTCTGAGCAGATGTTAGATATAGAAGGATTAGCACTCGAAGATTCCTTTCTTTCAACATAATAAATGGGCATAGGAAGCTAAGTTAGGTTCAGATGCATTCTGTCTGTTGAACAGCCTCCAATTCCTTCCTGTTTTGTTCGTTACCATCACCAGCTGGCCATGTAAACAGTGATGGGTAGATATTCTAGAAGCAGAGGTATGTTTGAAAGAATCCCATTCTGTCTGCAGCCTAGAACTTGAGTAATTTCTTACTTTCTAATAGTTATGCGAAAGTGCTTACTTTTAGGTCTATATCACAAGGTATTCACTACTGAAAATGGCGGCGCAGTGGTTAGCACCGCAGTCTCACAGCTCCAGTGACCCGGGTTCAATTCTGGGTACTGCCTGTGTGGAGTTTGCAAGTTCTCCCTGTGTCTGCGTGGGTTTTCTCCGGGTGCTCCGGTTTCCTCCCACATGCCAAAGACTTGCAGGTTGACAGGTAAATTGGCCATTATAAATTGTCCCTAGTATAGGTAGGTGGTAGGGAAATATAGGGACAGGTGGGGATGTGGTAGGAATATGGAATTAGTGTAGGATTAGTATAAATGGGTGGTTGATGGTCGGCACAGACTCGGTGGGCCGAAGGGCCTGTTTCAGTGCTGTATCTCTAAACTAAAAATCAGTCCCCTTGGAAGGTGATGGAAAAGTTCCCAGCTGTAAAAAGATCAGATGAAATGTTCAAGCTAAATGCGTCACCTTGGAGGGTAACTTCAATATCTATGCTATTAAAATGGCTCTGCATCTGAGAAATGGACTCTTACAATGAAGGAGATGTCCTTTTGTAATTCAGTTCTTTACTATGGTATAGTATGTCACAGTTCATGAAAATTACTACCTTCCTGCTGTCAGGTCATCACAGCGAAGGTTTGTTATGATTTAGGAGCCTCTGGCGAAGAGCCCCTAGCACTGTGGACTTTGTGACTTCAATTCCCATGATCACCGTTGAAACCTAATGACAATCATAACCCATCTGTTCCTATAATCTTGAAGTTTGGCAGGCTGGATGAGTGGCAGATTAAGTTTCTCAACTTGTGATGAGCGATATTCACTCTAAACTAATTAGAAAAAAAAGTTGCATGTTGCAGCTGGTAAATGTTCATTTGGACTTCAAAGTGAATTCTGTGCCCTGAAATGTTTAGTTTCCATGACCACTATTTGGTCGCAATAAGTTTTAAGTCCTTGCTCAAACATGTCAACAGAGAAAACTTACAAAAGTGATTTGCATGCTTGTGGCATGTAAAAATGAAGAGTTACACAGGCCTTGTAATTAAGCTGTTGGTATTCACAACATTCTTTCACTTATTTTGCATGAAAAAACACAAGTATGCGAAAACCTTATTGGGCAAATTCCCAGTGTTGGCACAAAACTGGCTGTGCATTCTGGACAGGGGATCGATGGACATCTCAATTTTTATGTTAAGAATAGTGCATTCTGGTTAATTGAAGTGTTTTAGATTTTGCAAATAATAGATTTTTAATTTTTGAAAGTGACTTTTGACTTTTCAATAGACCAACCAGGTTCTCATTTCCGTAAAGGTTATCTCAAAGGTGACTCTTTCCTCCAGTTCAGAGGCGCACTCTGCCACTTTGGACCCAGTTCACAGATGTACAGTATCCCCTAATTTTTCACCACTCTCTTCCATGCTCTAATTTTGGCATACTTTTACCATTCTCCCTCAATTCGGCCTAGCATTTTTCTCCTTTCCAACCCAGTTCAAGCTAGCACTCTTGTCTTCCCCATCCAAATTAACATTGGCACTCCTCCTTCCCACTCCCTATCAGTTAATACAGTATTGTCCTTCCTCCCACATGCCAAAGTGCCAATTCCAGCTTCAACCCTTTTGTCTTCCTTTCGTAGTCATATATTTAGTTCATACGCATAAATAAAACATACAGCCCCTTCAGGAGGGGTGGGAGGGCATCAGTTTTATATTGCCAGGTATGGCAACGCCTTCAAACTACCAAACAGTGCATCAGCGGTCAATGTAATTAAGATAAATGTAGAAATGATGTTTCAACTTGTGGGGAAGACCAAAACTTGGGGCCATAAATATAAGATAGTCACTCATAAATCCCATAAAAACTTCAGCAGAAACCCCTTTACCCAGAGAGTGGTTAGAATGTAGAACTTGCTATTGCGAGGAGCAGGACAGTCATATATCATTTGAGAAGCTGGATAAAAACATGAGGGAGAAAGAGACAGGCAGGATATGTTGATACGGTTAGATGAAGTAGGGTGGGTGAAGCATAAACACCAGCACAGACCAGTTGAGCTGAATGACTTGTGCAAGATATTTTTTCCCACACACTGTGGCAGTGTACATAAATTTCTCATCATACATGTCGCAGCAATTATGCAAAAATGCACCAAATCAGAAATTAAAAGCTGGTCAAAATAGAAGCAGTGGTCATTTTAATTGTTGTGTCAACGTACCAATATTTATTTCTCAAGCTGTTTCTGTGCTTCGCTCAATTTTTTTAATATCCTTTTCTACATGTTTCTATGGTTGTTGCATATTTTTCTCATTAAGACGAGCAGAGTACTGTGGATGCTGGAAATCTGAAATAAAAACAGAAAATGCTGGAAATACTCAGATCTGGCACCATATGCGGAGAGAGAGAATTACATTTCAGGTTCTGACAAAGGGTCATAAACTCAAAACATTAATTGTTTTTCTCTCCAAAGATGCTACCAGACCTGAGTATTTCCAATATTTTGCATTTTTACTTCCTATTAAGATCTTGATGTGTCTACTGTGCACACAATTTCTCACCCTTTCTGGGAATATTTGGAGGATGGGGATTGGTAGCACTCTATAGGGACTGGGAATACTCCATTGTTAAATTGGGGGGGCGGGGAGGGAGGTACACAGCAGAATCTTGGGCAAGGGATTGATTGGAGACATTGGGGTTTGGGAGTGCTGAAGGAGGTGGGATGTTGAAGCAGTTGGCTAGATCTGGGTGTTAGGAATACTGTAGGAATGGATGGGTTGTTGTAACAGTAGTGAATCAGGAGGTGGGAACAGGAATAATGCTGTGTAAGTTGGATTCTTCTTCATACATTTGTATGTGATCTACAAGACATAATACTTCAGTGTGATTCAATCTACTTATACCATTATAACTTGCTAAATTAAAAGTAATAGCTGGAATATTGAGGCAGAGATGTTGCATGAGGGATAGGTGTGTGTCACTGGAACAACTTAGGCAGAGTGGTGGACACAAAGTTTGGGATTTGGACCACAACTGAAGCACTGGCAAAAAGGTCAGAGGGTACCATTTAAAGTAATGGCACAGGCTCATTGAATGATGGAACTTGGGACAGGACAGATTGGGTTAAGGCGACAAAGAATTTTGTGTGAGATGCATTTGTTTGGCAGGTTTGGGTCACGCTATGGTGATTAACAATTGTAGTGCCTCATTGATGTAATTCCTAGGCTTTGGATAGCATTTTTAAAATGTATGAACATATAACATATAAAATATGTGTGTGTACATGTTTGAGACCTGAAAGTGTATAAAAAGAATTTGAAATTAGAAGGAAATGGGATAGGCAAATTCATAGGTAAGGTTAATTGTATTTTTTATTTGTTTATGCTCATATATAGTGGGGTAAGTGAGGATCCTAATTGGGCACTGAAAGCATTTTGAAAAAAGCAATGAGCAATTTGATTTGTTGCTTTTCTGGTGATTAGTTATTCATCGGTCACTTTATCCTAGCTATTTAGTGATAAGGTGGCTCAATCACTAAATTCCATTTTAAGCAAAAACAATGAGGCAACTGTGACATCCTGTAAGCAGCTTGGTTTGGCATTCCTATATATCCCTTCCTCACAATAGCGCCTCCTAGTCCAAACTTCCTGTTCACTGCCATGTGCCTTGGTATTTGGATGCAACAGTAGCCTTGGAACTGGGGCTGAAGGTCATCAAATCACAACAGCAAAATAGAAACTTTTGCTGTCTTTGTGATGCTGAATGTTTAAAGGATTAAAGCAGTTTCAGTAGCTTTATGTGTGCTCACCATGTGGTGTAGCCATAACACTAGGGCTGGATTTCTCTCCTCTTGGGGTGGCGCAGTGGTTAGCACCGCAGCCTCACAGCTCCAGCGACCCGGGTTCGGTTCTGGGTACTGCCTGTGTGGAGTTTGCAAGTTCTCCCTGTGACCGCATGGCTTTCTGCCGGGTGCTCCGGTTTCCTCCCACAGCCAAAGACTTGCAGGTTGATAGGTAAATTGGCCATTGTAAAATTGCCCCTAGTGTAGGTAGGTGGTAGGAGAATTGTGGGGATGTGGTGGGGAATATGAGATTAATGTAGGATTAGTATAAATGGGTGGTTGTTGGTCGGCACAGACTCGGTGGGCCGAAGGGCCTGTTTCAGTGCTGTATCTCTCTGACTCGATGACTCTAGTAGTCATCTGATCCCATCTCTGTTGACTAATCCTACCCATTCCCCTATAAGTGGGGAATTTGCCATGCAGGACAAGCTCCTAAAGGAATCCTAGCACTAGAAGAGATGGCTTTCCAAAAATTCCCTAAGTGGAGAAGACTGTGCTTTGTAGGCCTTGAAGCTGAAGTAGAAAGAGATAACGATTCTACGAGACACCCTCCCTCCATCGAGAGACTTAAATACCATTATCACTGCTACATCTGGACTACATAGTCCTGGAAGTGGTATGAAGGGTGGGGGCAGAGATGCTGGAAGGAAGAAAAGACTATGGTTCCATTTACTGAAAAATGTGTTGAGTGTCAGAGTAAAGATGTCACACTTTTTTGGATACAGAATAACCTTCAAAAAATTGGCCCTTCTGACATCCACACAGTGCAGGCTCGGAGCAGCAACAAGCGGTGAGTAATTGCAACTGCAATTGACCAACATGAGGATGGCAACTTGGAGTCTGTGAGGAGAATCTAGTTGCAGCTGACAAAGATGCTCAAATCCTCCTCTGAGTTTTTGATAGTAGCAATTGTTTGTAACTTATCCACTGGCCCAAACCACAGCACTGTCAAGCAAGGCAGGTTCACAAACAATTTGGATTTGCACAGATGATGGATGATGAGGAGTAGCAATGTGATATGTAACAGGTTTATATGAATCAACACTGCACTTAGAGAATACAAGCTTGACTAACAATTTCAATATTTAATTAGTACAAATAATGTACTTCAATGGAATATCTTGTCAAAAAAAACCACACCAATTAATAATTCTGCTGCCTCAATTAATTATAGCTCAGAAGTTTAATTGTTGTGCCTCAAAATAATTTTAGCTTCAGTTTTTTGATATGCAATTTTAGGTTGACTGTTTATTTTTTGTTATATTTCTTATTTAGGTGTGGAGTTAAAATGTTGAGCTCACGTGATAGCAAAGCACCTTTTCCAAACTTCAGACAAGATCAGGCAGTAAAGAGAAGCAGAGCATATGCTGTAATGCCTGGAGTCAATTAGAAGATTCCATGCTTTGTTTTGCAAATGCAATATTAATCGGTAGTACTATATTAGGGCGGCACAGTGGCGCAGTGGTTAGCACCGCAGCCTCACAGCTCTAGGGACCCGGGTTCGATTCCGGGTACTGCCTGTGTGGAGTTTGCAAGTTCTCCCTGTGTCTGCGTGGGTTTTCTCCGGGTGCTCCGGTTTCCTCCCACAAGCCAAAAGACTTGCAGGTTGATAGGTAAATTGGCCATTATAAATTGTCACTAGTATAGGTAGGTGGTAGGGAAATATAGGGACAGGTGGGGATGTTTGGTAGGAATATGGGATTAGTGTAGGGTTAGTATAAATGGGTGGTTGATGTTCGGCACAGACTCGGTGGGCCGAAGGGCCTGTTTCAGTGCTGTATCTCTAATCTAATCTAATCTATATCTTTAATAGTCTGTTGTTTCAGTACAAATAATCTATGATATTCTTTTCTCTCCTAAAACAGTAGACTGAGTAGAGGTAAAGTAGTTACTGATACAATCCAAACATACTGAATCAAAAACAAATACACAAAACAGCTATCTATGTGAAACAAAAACAGGAAATGTCAGTAACACTCAGCAAGTCAGGCAGCATTGAGGAACAAAGGAACATGGGTAAGCCATTTAGCCCCTTGAGCCACTTCTGCCACTGAATGAGGTCATGGCTGATCTATGACGTAACTCTACATTGCCTCCTTTGCCACATACCCCTTCATACCTTTGGTTAACAAAAGTCTATCAATTTCAACCTTAATTTTAACAATTGATCTAGATCAGCTGATGTTTGCAGGAGAGTGTTCCAAACTTTTTTTTTAGAGATACAGCACTGAAACAGGCCCTTCGGCCCACCGAGTCTGAGCCGACCATCAACCACCCATTTTATACTAATTCTACACTAATCCCATATTCCTACCACATCCCCATCTGTCCCTACCACCTACCTATACTAGGGGCAATTTATAATGGCCAATTTACCTACCAACCTGCAAGTCTTTTGGCTGTGGGAGGAAACCGGAGCACCCGGAGAAAACCCACGCAGACACAGGGAGAACTTGCAAACTCCACACAGGCAGTACCCAGAATTGAACCCGGGTCACTGGAGCTGTGAGGCTGCGGTGCTAACCACTGCGCCACTGTGCCGCCCTAGCACATCTACCACATTACCACAGAAGTATTTCCTAATTTCATTCCTGAAAGATCTGGCTCTAATTTTTAAGACAGTGCCCCCTTGTCCAGTACTCCCAAATAGTGTAAAGTTTCTATCTACTCTAACCGTTCCACTTAATATCTTAAACTTTGATCAAATCACCTCTTAATCTTCTAAATTCTAGGGACTACAGCCCTAGTTTGAGTAATCGCGCCTCATAATTTAACCAGTGGAATCCAGATATAATTTTAGTATAAAAGCAAAATACTGCAGATGCTGGAAATCTGAAACAAAAACAAAAAGTGTTGGAAAAACTCAACAGGTCTGGCAGCACTGGTGGAGAGAGAAGCAGAGTTAATGTTTCAGCTCTGTGACCTTTCATCAGAACTGGCAACGGTTAAAAAAGAATTAGGTTTTAAGCATGTGAAGGGGAGGGGAGTAGGGGAGAGAACAAAGGGGACGGTATTTGATAGGGCAGAGGGAGATTAAATAACAAAGCTGTCTTGGGACAAAGGCAAAGCATGTGTTAATGCTTGTGGTGAAAGACAAAGCATTAGTCTAGAGAGATTGTTAATAGTGGAATAATGAGCAACTCTGACTACATGAAAAGCAGGCATATGGTTAAAAAATTAAATATTTTTAAAAAGGCCAGTCATGCTCTGAAGTTATTGAACTTGTCAGGCCAGGCCCCCACCTGCCAAGAATAAGGCACATTAATTTTGTTATGAACATTGATTTTAAACTGTTACTGGAGTGAGGGGAGGACTTGTTGAACAGCTCAGCCGTGGCTGGAAAGGACATTTGCATATTAACGGTGTTTGGAAGGACAAAGCAGCCATTCCCTGAAATTCAACCCACAATGGACTTTGAAGGTGGGGGAGCTCGCATTCCAGCTAGACTGCTAAGATGGCCGAATACACAAACAGACATGGTCAAACCAGCTAGTCACGTGATTAACCTGCTGGGCAACCTGAGTTTTTTGAATTTGTACGAAGAGTTTGGGCAGAAAGCTGTTTGCTCCTGGACTGAGATCTCTTTCAGACAAGCCTCTAAATCCATTGAAGACACATGAACCCTAAGAGAGAAAAGTCTCCTACAGCGAAAAAGGTTTAAAAAGAATACTGGGCCCCAACAAAAAGCAAGATCGACCTACAATCAAGAACACTACTGTGAGCTCGAAGAACTGTTACGACAACTCTCCAGATATTGCCTCAAACTTTTCCACTCTATTTTTCTTCTCTTTTCTGTCTCTTGCGTGTGTGCATCACGTATGCATGCTAGCGTGGGCGCATCGTGTATCTATAGGCATTAACTGAATTAAAGTTTAAGTTTAATAAATTTCAAACTTTTCTTCTCTAAACCTAAGAAAGCCTGTTTGTGCTGGTTTCTTTGCCTTATAGTTGGAAAGCAGTGAACAAGAATTCACCAAGGGGGAGTTAAAAACACAGTGTTAAAAAAAAAAAACCCTGTTAGAGTATTACAGTAAGACCAGGTGAAGGCTGAAAGGGAACCCTAGACCTCTTTCTCACCTGGTCATAACAGAAATGTGGGTGTTAACATCTGGAATTTTACCCACAAACAAATGAGAGAAATTGGAAAGTGGGAAGCCAAATTGTTCCCAATCAAAAAGAGCAAGATTTCAATACAGGTTTTCTTGTGGTTGTGTGTGCTTGAATACTAACATGTCTGCAACTGAAGCTAGTGGCTCCCCAAGCCAGGCTGAAGTAACTTGGGATATGTTAAAAGCACTGTCTGTGGAGGAGTTGCGAAAAATGGCTGAGCAGCGTAGGATCACTGTCTGTAGCAAGGTGAGGAGGTCTAAACTCCTAAGGCTAGTGGCCAATCATTTTTCCCTTGAATCTGAAGAAGCAGAAACAGGGTTAGAAGCAGACTCAGACAGGGTACTGCTAGAAAAGCTACAATGAGAACAAAGAAAATTTGAATTAGAAGACAGGGAAAGAGAAAGAAAGACAGGAAAGGGAGAAAGAGAGAGCCTTCCAGAAGGAACGTGAAGAGAAAGAAAGGCAGGAGAGAGAGAGAAATACAGGAGAAGAACGAGAGGAGAGAAACAATATTCCAGAAAGAATACGAAGAAAGAGAGCTGAAATGGCTTGAGTTAATTAGGGGGTGACAGAGTAACCCCAGTGAAAGCATAGTCAATATGGAGGAGTGTAATTCAGGGCTGGGTAAACAATTGTTAAAACTAGCTCAACCAATTCCAAAATTCAATGAGGAAGATGTAGAAGCTTTTTTGTGTCCTTTCAGAAACTGGCAAGGCAGCTAAAATGGCCAGCTGAGACCTGGCCTCTTTTACTACAAAAGCAAGCTAACTGGAAAAGCCCATGAGGTTCATTCCCTGTTGCCAGATGAGAGTTCATCAAATTATGAACTGACAAAAAGTCCTATCCTCGGGGCATATGAATTAGTACCCGAAGCCTATCGCCAAAAGTTTAGAACTCTCAAGAAGCAAGCTAATCAAACGTTTGTATCTGGAGTTCTGGACCGGTGACCATAGGGATTGTCCCTAGTTTGCCTGTGGACGGGGTTGGCCTGCTCCTAGGTAATGATCTGGCAGGGGTGAAGGTGGTAGCCCCCCCCCCCCCCCCCCCCCACCCAGTAGTGAAAGAAAGACCACAGGAGGTCTGCGAGACAGTGCTGTGCCAGGAGACTGACCCTTGCAGTTTCCCTGAATGTGTAGTGGATCAGGCCATGATCAAACCAGCTCCCCCAGAGGAGACTGAATTGGCACTGCAGGCAGATGACCAGGTCTGTCTGTCTGAGACTTCCTTTGGAAAGTTAGGAGACCCAGGGAATGAATTAAATGGAATAAAAACAAGAAATGCTGGACATACTCAACAGCTCTGGCAGCATCTGTGGAGAGAGAAGCAGAGTCACTATTTCAGGTCAGTGACAATTCATCAGAACTTAAATTAATTAAATGAATTAAATGGATTTTCCCTAGCTGAGGCTCAGTGAGGCGACCCAGTATTGCGCGAGTTAGCACAGGCTGCCCAGTCTGAAAGTGAAGTAGAGGGAGTCCTTGATTGCTACTATTTAAGGAATGAGGTACTGATAAGGAAATGGAGTTCTCCTCACAGACCTGAGAGCGAGGATTGGACAGTATTTCACCAGTTAGTGGGGCCGCAGAGGTACCAAAGAGATATATTAAGAAGGGCCCGCGAGACTACAGTGGTTGCACATGCCGGTATATGAAAGACCAAAGCCCGCATAAAACAGCAGTTTGACTGGCCAAAACTCCACAAAGATGTGGTGGAGTACTGCAGGAGTTGCCACATGTGCCAGGTTGAGGGGAAACCCCAACCTAGAGTGAAACCTGCACCCCTAAGTCCTGAAGAAGGGTCACTGACCTGAAACGTTAACTCTGCTGCTCTCTCCACAGATGCTGCCAGACCTGCTGAGTATTTCCAGCATTTCTTGTTTTTATTACCCCTAGGTCCTGTACCAGTGTTAGGAGGATTCTCCAGCAGAGGGCTGGTAAACTGTAAGGGATCCCACCGAGAACCAAAGGGGACAGGCAGGCAGGCACAAGGCAGGCAAACGGTTAGAAAGAGAAGGGGACAAAGTGACCAAGAGGGCAGGTTAAAGGAAATCCTGGAGGAATCCTGGATGAAAACCCCTTACTGTCCTGTCAGCCAACCCTGAAAAATTTTAAACATTAGACCCCACATCCTCCTATGTAAATGCAGACACGAGAAGCACCCCACCAGAGTTGCTAACAGCATCTACAGGAACTTGCAGTGACAAAGAAGAACATGTAGGGGACAGAGAAACCATGAGGGTGATGCCTCACCTAATCGAAGTGGCACAGGGGAGAGCAATGGAGTCTGCACAAATACCTGCAGGCAGGAGTGTCCTCTGGGACAAAGGTGAAATTAGCAAAGAATGCTCCCCTCCACAGTCCAAAAAAAGCAAACCACCTATCCCCTGAAGTCAAAAGCTTATGCCTGACTCAGCAAAGCACTGAAAGAGAGTTCAGGATAGACCCGTCCACTACTGACTCTTTTAAAAAAAAAAAATTACCTCAGCAGGAACAAACACCCTAGGCAGCCATGGAAATGGGCAAATGGGATAGAAACTCCACCCCCCCCCCCCCCCCCCGCGCACCTCCAAATAAAATGTTTATTGGGATTCCAAAAAGGGGGCAATTAAAGCAGCACTGGCACCAAGAGAAGACAGGCTGTAATAAGTTTTAGGATTTATGAATGAATGAGAAATGCATGTTTTTTTCCTCTAGCTTACATTTTTCTCGACCCTTTTAATGAAATGCGCCTTTTCTTAAGTCGCATTTCATTCCGTTGGGTGTGGAGGTGTTATGTTAGGCCCCCACCTGCCAAGAAGGAGGCAGATTAATTTTGTCATGAACATTGATTTTAAACTATCACTGGAGTGAGGGGAGGACTTGTTAAACAGTATCAGCTGTGGCTGGAAAAGACATTTGTACATTAACAGACGGTGTTTGGAAGGACAAAGTCGCCATTCCCTGACATTCAACACACAACAGATTTTTAATCACTAGACATTAAAGGTGGGGGAGCTCGCATTCCAGCTAGACTGCTAAGATGGCGGAATATACAAACGGACATGGTTAAACCAGCTAGTCACATGACTAACCTGCTGGGCAACCTGAGTTTTTTGAATTTGTACAAAGCGTTTGGGCAGAAAACTGTTTCCTCCTGGACTGAGAAGATCTCTCTCCTGTCTGCTCCCATCCCTTTCTCACAAGCCTCTAAATCCACTGAAGACACATGAACCTCAAGAGAGAAAAGTTTCCTACAGCAAACAAGGTTTAAGAAGAATACTAGGCTCAATGAAAAGCAAGATCTACCTACAATCAAGAACACTACAGTGAGCTCGTAGAATCCTAACAACTCTCCAGATATTGCCTCAAACTTTTCCACTCTATTTTTCTTCTCTTTTCTGTCTCTTGCATGTGTATTACGTATGCATGCTAGCGTGGGCGCGCCATGTATCCGTAGGCATTAACTGAATTAGAGTTTAAGTTTAATAAATTTCAACTTTTCTTCTTTAAACCTAAGAAAGTCTGTTTGTGCTGGTTTCTTTGCCTTATAATTGGAAAGCGGTGAACAAGGATTCACCAAGACGGAGCTAAAAACAGTGTTTAAAAAAAAAAAACCCTGTTGCAGTAAGACCAGATGAAGTCTGAAAGGGAATCCTAGACCTTTCTCGTCTGGTCATAACAAACTCAATGTTCAGTCCACAAGGCTCAAGACTGCCTAATTGAAAAATCATTTCAGTATGTTGTACTATGCTGTATTCCCTCCAAGGTCAATTTATTCTTAAGGTGTGGTGCCCAGAACTGCTCACAGTCGTACTCCAGGTGTGGTCTAACCGGGGTTTTGTTTCGCTGAAACTTGAGTTCTTCTACCTCCCCCCCACCCCCCTTCTATTCTAGACTTCCAGATATAAAGGTCAGCATTCTTTTTGAACCAATTATATTTTAGCGATCCATGGCCTCCTTCTGTGCTATAATAATTCCATGATTTTATGTACATAGAACCCACATCTCTTTGGATCTCCACTGTTTCTAGCTTTTCACCATTTATAGTCTGTTCTATCCTTTTTAGGTCCAAAGTGGATAACCTAGGGCAGCACAGTGGAGCAGTGGTTAGCACCGCAGCCTCACAGCTCCAGCGACCTGGGTTCAATTCCGGGTACTGCCTATGTGGAGTTTGCAAGTTCTCCCTGTGTCTGCGTGGGTTTCCTCTGGGTGCTCCGGTTTCCTTCCACATGCCAAAGACTTGCAAGTTGATAGGTAAATTGGCCATTAGAAATTGCCCCTAGTATAGGTAGGTGGTAGGGAAAATATAGGGACAGGTGGGGATGTGGTAGGAATGTTTAGTTTAGAGATACAGCACTGAAACAGGCCCTTCGGCCCACCGAGTCTGTGCCGACCATCAACCACCCATTTATACTAATCCGACACTTATTCCATATTCCTACCACATCCCCACCTGTCCCTATAGTTCCCTACTACCTACCTATACTAGGGGCAATTTATAATGGCCAATTAACCTATCACCCTGCAAGTCTTTGGCATGTGGGAGGAAACCGGAGCACCCGAATATGGGATTAGTGTAGGATTAGTATAAATGAGTGGTTGATGGTCGGCACAGACTCGGTGGGCCGAAGGGCCTGTTTCAGTGCTGTATCTCTAAACTAAACTAACCTCACAATTGCCGACATTGAAATCCATTTTCCATAGTTTGTCCCATTTAATTAATAATTCATATAATGTTACATCCTTCTACATTGCCATCTATCTTTAGGTCATTGGGAAACTTGGATATGTGTCTTTGTTGTTTAATAAATACAGTGATTAATAGAGACCCCAACACACACCTCTGTGGAATCTCACGAGTGAGTATTTTCTCATCAACCCTACTCTGTTTCCTGTCACTCAGCTAATTTTCAAACTAGGTTAATAATTTGCCTTCAATTTCATGAGCTTTAACTTTAGGTAGTAGTCTCTTCTGAGTGACTTTATCGAATGCTTTTTCAAAGTCCATGTAAATAACATCCACTGATCTTCCTCTGTTCACTATTTCAGTACCTCTTCAAAAATAGCATCATAGAGTGGTTACAGCACAGGCCGCCATTTGGCTTGTCATGACCTTGTCGGCTCTCTGCAAGAGCAACTCAACTAGTCTCACTCCCCCGCCCTTTCTCTATTGCCCTGCAAATTCTCTCTTCAGAAGCTTATCTAATTCCCTTTTAAAAGCCACAACTAAATCTGCCGCCATCAAACATGCTTGTAGTGCATTCCAGATCCAAACCATTCGCTGTGTAAATCGGGTTTTTTTCATGTCACCGTTGGTTCTTTTGTTATTCATATTAACTCAGTGTCCTTTGGTTCTCAGCCCTTCCACCACTGGGAAGTTTCTCCCCATCTATTTTGTCTAAAATTTTCATGATTTTTGAACACCTCTATCAAATTTCCTCTCAATTTTCTCTAAGGAGAACAACCCCATCATCTCCAAACTATCCACATAACTGAAGTTCCTCATTCCTGGAACCATTCTTGTAAATCTTTTCTGCACTCACTCTAAACCCTTCACATGGTTCCTGAAATATAGTGCCCAAAATTGGTCACAACACTCTAATTGAGGTGGAACCAGTGTTTTATACAGGTTCATTTAGCATGACTTACCTTTTACAAATCTGTGCTAGCTCTCCGGCCAGCTGAAACTTTTAAAGGTGTTCCATTTCTCTAACTTTACTTTTTGGCTCTAGTAATTTCCTAACAACAGATGTTAGGCTAACTCCTAGTGTTGTGGAGACCAGACAAGTTAAAGTTTCAACCCTTCATCAGAAACATTCATTTTCTATTTGTTTGATTACCAGCAAATTCTGCTTTAGTTGTGTCGGCATCACAGACTAACATCTGGATTTCACCAACATGGACGACAGTTGCATACCCAAGATCGTATTCTATGGAGAGCTGACCACTGGTAAAAGGAACAGAGGGGCCCCATGCAAACATTTCAAGGAATGCCTGAAGAAGTCCCTCTCTGAGTGCCACATCAACCATCGCCAGTGGAAAGCACAGGCTCATGATGCTTAGAGATGTTACAGACACCTTTGAGACTGAGAGAAGAACCAGCAGGAAAGAGAAAAGGAGGATAGATCCGATTGCCCCCAGCAGCGACTACCCCTTCACTTGTACCCATTGTGGGAGAATCTGCTGGTCATGATTGGCCTGACTAGCCACCAGTGGACTTGTAATCAATGACTGCAATCTTCCCAAAATCTTCGTCCACGAAGAAATGCCAAGAAGCGCTACCTAAACCAGACATGACCCGCTGACATTGCTTTTAATAGGTACTTGGCTTCACCAAGCAGATTATAATCCGACGATTGCTACAACGAAATACAAACAAATGCAATCACACAGGTCAGTTAACACAGTTTTAAAAAAAAGTACATTTATATGGTGTTTTTCAGGACCTCAGGACGGCCCGAAGCTCTACCAATGAAGCACTTTCTGACGTGCAAGTCAGTTGTGATGTGAAATGACAGATAACATTTCAGCAGAAACTTAATCCTTTCCTCTATAGCTGTGTTGTGTTTCCAATACTTTGTTTTAGATTGGCAACACAGTACAGATTTTTTTGAAGTACAACTCTGATTTTAGTCTAGAAATCTTTTGAATACACGAATTATCCTTACAGTGAGCGAAACACACACTATACATTTTAAACAAGATACACAAGCCCCAGTCATGTTCCGAAGAAGGGTCACTGACCCGAAACGTTAACTCTGCTTCTCTTTTTACAGATGCTGCCAGACCTGCTGAGTGGTTCCAGCATTTCTTGTTTTTATTTCAGATTTCCAGCATCCGCAGTATTTTGCTTTTATTACCCCAGTCATGTCTGTTTGGTTGTTAACTCCCACCCACCAACCAACCAACCCCACAGAAGTGAACAGCTCACTAATGATTCATTAATAATGAACCGTCAGCACAGACTCTTTAACCATCTGGTTCCGATAAGGTAGAAAGGCTCGCTGACTCATTCAAGCTAAAAGTCAAGGCGCAGTCGGTGGTCACGACAATGAAGTTTTCCGAAACCCCTTTCCTCATTCGGCCACATCACAGGCCCCATACTGCTCACTTTATTTTCCCGGGGGGAGGGAGGAGGCGGGGAGGAGGTGAGCCGGCGCATGCGCTTCCTTCTGCTTCCCCTGATGCTTTGCGGCTCGTTTGTTCGGTGGAGCCAATGGCAGCGTCGGGTTGCAGGATGACGCGAGCTGGCGTACGCTTTGCTTTTGCGCGCATTTCGTGCGTTGAGGAGAAACCCCTGGAGGGAAGGCTCTTGCGTGCGTGTAATGGTCTGTGGAAGTGCGTGCGGCGGGAGGTGGAGGCGGACTGAAGGCGGAGCGCCCGTGACGTTGGTGCGTGGAAACCCCCACCACCCCCCTCCCGGACACGGCTGCTAGGAGATAGAGAGCGGCGCGAGCGGCTGGCAGGCAGACAGACAGATTCAGACATGGCGGCGGCGACAGGAGGAGGAGGAGGTAAAATCCGAAACAAGAGACACCATATCATCAGCAAACCGTACGCGAAGAACCAGGTAATTTAAAAAAAATACAGCCGCGGGATCGGTTAATAAAGTAGCAGGAGGAGGTGGCGCGAGCCCCGCTTTCGGCTGAGGCGGTGTGCGCGAGCCGCGGCCTAGTGCAGGCTTGGACGGCCTGAGCCGCTATCAACCGGGCCCGCCCGGTGAAAGCAGGCCAGAGAAGGGAGATGAAGGTGCAATCGAAGAATGGGTAATTGCTGCTGGATCCTTCTCTCTCTCCCCCCCCCGGGTTTATTTCATAGTGTTTACTTATTATAAATGCTGTTAATGCGCTTCCCGTTGGCTCATTGCTCGCTTCCGGTGGCCCCGACTGCTTTCTGATCGCTAGTGGTAAGAGCTTTTTTCTCTTTCTGTCTCTCTTTCTTCACGGACCCGAGTTTGCTCCCCCTCCAATCTCCTGGTCCTGTTCTGATTCTCTCTTAACAGGCCCTCGGTTCATCCCCGGTTTTTCAGCCCTTACATAGTGCCGCCATAGAGCATTTTGGCGCGGTTTGATCGATTTGTTCCTTTATAGCGTATCTTTCATAACGTTTCTAATTGCTTTTTTTGTCAGACTGTATTTCTTATGGCGCTGCGATTTTTGCCTGTGTTCTTGTCTTTTAAATTTTAACCGATGTTTTCTCCTCTGTTCGGGGAACCCAGCTGCGTTTTGACATGCGGACTTGGCACACTGGCTGTATCTGGATTTCCTTTTTAAATTTAGATTTTTACAATGCATAAGTCGGCCAATTTACTTTTTGAATTTTGGCCAGTACGTTGATCGTGGAACTTGCATTCCTAAATTGGTTTTAAATGATTTATACTTAAATCTGCGTGATTGTCACTTTAAAAATTTTTTTGTTTACAATATAGATCTTTGCGCTCAAAAAACTTTGGTCTTGAAAATGTGTTACCTATCCAGTATTAGAGGTGCTTAGAGATTAAAGTTTTTGGACTTCAGTTTCTGAATGCAACAGTTGAACAGGCAGTTGTTCTTCTATATTGTTGTGAACAACGACCTTGGATTGCTTATAAAAATGAGAGGTACATAATCGGTTCTAATGTATGCTGATGTTAGCCAAAGCTAATTGGCCTTGAGCCCTTCTAGACTCAATGTTACAAGAAATAAAAGACTTGCATTTATATAGCACCTAACACGACTCGCAGACATCTCGCAGCCAGTGAAGTCATTTTGAAGTGTAGTTGCTGCAGCAGCCAATTTGTGCACAGTAAGCTCCCACAAACAGCAATGTGGTAATGGCCAGGTAATCTGTTTTTGTGACATTGCTTGAAAGATAAATATTGGCCGGGACACTGGAGTAACTCCACTGCTATTCTTCGAAGTAGTGCCATAGGATCTTTTGCGCCCACCTGAGAGGGCAGATGGAGCTTCAGTTTAACATCTTATTCGAAAGATGGCATGTCAGACAGTGCAGCAGTCTTTTAGTGCCTTGATTTTTGTGCTCAAGTCCTGGAGTGGGACTTGAACCTGAACCTTGTGACTCAAAGGCATGAGTGCTACCAACTGAGCCAGGGCTGACAGCACCACGTTAACATTTTTTGATGTCTGGAAAGAATTTCATTTGTTTAACTTAAAATCAATGTGTATATTTATTTTTAATGTATGTAATTGGTCTGCATGTGCTGCATCTATAAGGTGTGTAGCTATGCTCAACTTTGAGGATTACGGTTATTCTTGCTACATACACTGTCTATGCAGTTAAACCTCACCGTGTACTTTATCTTTTGTTTATATGCCACCATCCCTATCTATTACTGTTGCAAACTTTTCATTTTTTTTCTTCTGTTTTCACTCATGTCTCAGTTCATCTGCCACTGAAATCCTCATCCACGCCTTCGTTACCTCTCGGCTTGACTATTCCAATACTCCTGGCTGGTCTCCCACATTCTGCTATCCATAAACTTGAGGTCATCCAAAACTCCACTGCCCATGTCTTAATTCGCATCAAGTCTCATTCACCTATCACCCCTCTGCTTGCTGATCTACAGTGTGTCCGGTAAAGCAATGTCTTGATTTTCAAATTCTCATCCTTGTTTTTAAATCCTTCCATGGTTTCACCTCTCCCTATCTGTGTATCTCCACCCCAACAGCCTTCCAAGATATTTGCACTCCTCTAATTCTGGTCTCGTGCATCCCCAATTTTAATTGCTCCACCATTGGTGGCCACACCTTCAGTTGTCTTGACCCTAAGCTCTGGAATACCCCCCCTATGCTCTCCACCTTGTTATACTGCAAGAAACTCCTTAAAACCTACCTCTTTGACCAAGCTTTTGGTCATCTGACCAAATACCTCCATATGTGGCTCGGTGTCATATTTTGCTTTATATTGCTCCTGTGAAATACCTTGGGATGTTTTATTATGTTAAAGGTGCTATATAAATTTAGCTTGTTGCTGTTTCTTGCTCTTCGTTTGATCATTGGTAGACCTACCCATTGACTGTTTGCACTGGTACACTGCAAGTTCTTTATGCAGATGCAGAACAATGTTTTTAAAATTGAGTTTGCAAGTAACCATACAACAGCCTGTATTTGTGTAGTGCCTTTAACATAGTAAAGCATCCCAAAGTGCTTCACAGGAGTGTTATCAGATAAAATTTAACACCCCCACATAAGGAGATAATACTATGGATGATGAAAAGCTTATTTGAAGAGAGGGGTTTTAAGGTGCACCTTTGAGGAGAGAAGTGTATGGAGGGAATTCCAGAGACTGGGGCCTAGAGTGCTCAAGACACCACTGGTAGGGTGAAGGAAATCAGGAGTGCACAAAGTTCCTAAAATTCAAGTCCTAAGTGAATTGGACGATTCTTGCTTTGTTCCATTCAACTACATGATCATAGCCAGAATATCTCCAGCGATGGCTTCTCTTCCCACAGTATTACACCATTGTCCACTGAGGATCTATCCATGGCTACCTCCCTTTTCTGATCTGCATGTTGCCTCGTGGCAATATCATCCACAGATTTTGGGTTCAGCTTCCAAACGTTTGCTGACAACACCCAGTTCTACCTTTAACAATGCCTTTTTCGACTATTTTACTACTTTTGTATCGCCAGACAGCATGTCTTAGATGAGCCACAACTTCCTCCAGCTGAATGTTGGTAGGACTGAAGCCATTGTCTTGGGCCTCCAGTTCAAACTCGATCCCCAGGCAGTGATTCTGTTCACCATCCACTGACTGAGCCAGACTAATTGCAACCTTGGCATCCTCTTCAAATCTGAATTGAGATCCTGGCTACAAATCTTTACATCATAGAGACCGCCTACATCCACTTCTGTAATATAATCTGCCTTTGTATCAACATTTCTGCTGCTGAAACTCATCTGTCTTTGTCACCTTTATTCCAATGCATCTAAGCCTGCTCCTCATTCTTTGCTCTGCATAAATTTACTTCATCAAAACTGCCTTTCGTATCCTACCCTGTCCTTTAGTCAGTCTCACCCATCATTCCTGTGCCTGCTCCTGATCTTCCAGTACCTCAAATTTAAAACTTTCGTCTATAAATCACTTTTACAGCCTCACTCGTTGACTGAAACCTCCTCCGGCCCTACACCCTCCCCCACCCAAGTTCTCCATTCCTCTGAACTGGATTCTTGTGCATAGCCCCCTTTGTCTCACCTTTGGCAGCTGTGCCTTCAGTTGCCTAGGCCTCATGCTCTGCCAGTCCCTCCCTGAATATCTCCACCCTCTTTAAGATGTTGCTTAAAAACCCACCTCTTGGGCCATTGCTGCTTCTTTGGCTTAGAATTCATTTTGATTTATGAAGTGTCTTGTGATTTAACGTTAAAAGTGCAGCATACGGCAAGTTGATTTTTTTTCTGCATTATAGGTGATATTTTTATTGAGTACCATAGGTGGTGGGCTCAGGGCTATACTTCATAAGATAGGTATAGATGAGGTTCATCT
Organism: Heterodontus francisci; assembly: GCF_036365525.1. Lineage (NCBI taxonomy): Eukaryota > Metazoa > Chordata > Chondrichthyes > Heterodontiformes > Heterodontidae > Heterodontus > Heterodontus francisci. The sequence continues at coordinate 40,235,646 of NC_090372.1, forward strand.
TGGATCATTCCTACAAAAGGACTTTCCAGTCTCTCCATTGCAGCATGCCTTACCTGGAAGCCTTATTTTATGTGTTAATCATTTCGTGAGCTTTCCGTCCTAAATTGGTTTTACTAGTTTGAACCTGTGCCCCCTTGTGCTGTAATCATAATTTAGTTTGAAATCATGTTCTGGGTTGGCTTTTCTATACTATTTACTGTATACTTTAAGTTCACCCCTTGGTTATTCCAGTCAAGGCTGAAAAGCCTCATTTTCTCAAGATGCTTCCACAGTTGAATCCCCCGGGGATTACTTGACATCTAGCATGGTTTTTAAAAGCCCAGAATGTTTAGGAGAGCAAAGAGTGATGGAAATACACAAGTTCAGGTTTGTGGAAACAATGAGTTAAAGTAGGAAATGGTGTAATGAGTATAAAACAGAGGATGTAAGGAGGAAGAAAAGCATGTAGCACAACTTACCTGGGGTTTGGAAGAAATGAGAGGAGCATTTGTTGACCAGACACCATATTAATAGTATTGTCGCTGGGACATTTAACAGTATAATGCTAACGGTGTCAAGTTTCCATATATATGTTAAGCAAGTCTGGTGACATAAATACTTTGTTTTTTAAAAAGAAACAGCAGTCAAAGGTTATGACAGTGGTTAGAGAAGTGGTGAGGGACAAAGAGCTGTTTATAGCAGTTGATTCTAACCAGTTTAACAATCTTTACTTAACGCACGACTTGAGATGCTGTTTTTAATATTGGTAAGATGGTCCTTTTTAAAAACAAGCATGAGCACATCAATTAATGATTGAAATTGGCACTCTTCTTGATACTTATCCTGTTACAAACAGGAGAATGTACTTATTGACTTAAAGATGGGTACAGACGGCGAAGAAATCAATTGAATTGTTCATGAACCTATCGGGAGGAAAAACCAAATCCCAAAGTAGTATACATTTTGAACTTTTTTTTAAGAGAATTAATGGGTGACTTTTCTTTAAAATGCATGAAATAAATAAACACTGACCCTCTCCCCTACCCTCGCTCTCCTCTTCACCCCCCCCCCACCCCAAACCCCCAAACAAAATCCCATTTTATGAATCCTATCTGCTTATATTTGTTCAGGGAGTTCGAGAGATGTTAAAGCTCACCTCCTATCCCATTGTGGAACTTTTTATCTAAATAGAAAATATTAATGTGGCTGCTTCACTCTCAGGATATTTGCACTGGCTTTTTTATATGAAATTCTAGAGTGCTCTCCAGTTTTATTTAGATCTGTCCTAAGTAGCTGTGTAATCTGATGTAAGGGCAGTAGTATCTGTGCTTATTTTATTGCTATATTTACTCTTACACTTAATGTGATGATGTGATTGAAGTTTCTTTTGCGCAGTTTTGTCCTCATGAAGGTAAAACAGTTGTAGAGTTGGAAAATGGCATGCTTATCCATTTATGACACTCAATAACTGTATTGAACTCTAAATCAGGTGTTGCGCTGAGCAGGTATCAAATTAATTTAGCTTGAGTTTTATCCAGCATTATTTAAATTACTTTTTGGAAGGGATGGTGGACACCCTTTTACAATGTTTCACAGGCACTTTTTGGGTTTTGTTTCAGAAATGAGGGCATAGCAGAATCTGTATTGAATCTGGTATATCAGAATGAGAAGGGAAATGATCATCGATTCTGAATCTTTCTTGTTGCAATTAATGCTAGAATGGTGGCAGCACTGAAATTTGTTTCTTGTCCTCATTTCAAAATATTACGTACCATAGGTTGTATTTTGAGGCTTACTAAATGATCTTTTGTGAACAGATATCACAAACAAATATAACAAAGACACCACTTTTCACTGAATATTAGAAGTTTGCATTGAAGGCTTTCAGTAATATGTTACTGATTCCAATTATGTTCCTTGTATTGTTCTATACTTATCACAAAGGCCTAAATGGGAACACCTTCTCCAGCATTTGTTTGGCCACTTTTTGTTTATAACTTGTTTTTTTTTACAAGTTTTTCCACTTTTGTCTTTGACTACTACATGATCCTCGGTCAAAAGGATGAACCACATTAGCCTCCTGCCTCCCACCCCTTTGCGTTTGAATACTTTGGAGTTACGAATGCAAACCTATGCCTTGCCACTCTAGCTGAGTGTGTTAGAACATCAAATCGGTTACACTACTGGTTTCATTCAAATATTCATCCTTGTGAAAATCTGACTAGTCATCTCAGTTTGTATGTGTGTATATTATGGGTAAATACAAAAATGTCATTTAGGCTTTTGACAAACTAATGGTTCCTTTCTAAAAAAGGAACTATATTCTCTTGAAATGCCACATTACTTAATACAAAGACCATTGTGCACTTAGTTGTATGTCTTAATACTTCAAAATTTGTCAAACATTTAGTGTAGAAACTTGTATGGGTTGTATTCACTATGTCACTTGACGTACTGATTAGCAATTTATAGGTAAACACTAAAACAAGAAAGGAATGAGACATGATTAAGTATAGAAATTACTAGCATGGTGATGTAGCAAGGCAATTGCCCTCTCACCGTTGTCCTGACAGCCATTATACTTTTCTCTTGGAGCAAAATTGTTTCCTAGATGTATTAGATTGTGCAATTGGACTAATTCTGACTAGTTCCATCACAAGTTATTATTAGGCTCTTGGTTCTGGTTCTGAGACTACTTCTATTCATAACAACTTGAAATGCTTGCTTAACTTTGTGTTTTACTTTGTCTTGTGTTTTTAATAGGGCGGTGCTCCTGAACACGCAGTACTAAATTCCCATGGCCTGTAAAATGTTAATTGGGAGTTTTTGATGACACCGACAAAGAATAGCACAGCACATTCATAATTATTGAAGGCTACTAAGCTATTCTTGCAAAGGGAACAAATGTAGATAAGGGTATTGACTTTATCTTCAACAGTTCTTTGCTTGTCATTCACTGGGTTGTTCATGTCAAATATAAAAATGTAATACTCAAATCATGAAGATATTTATAGTGTATTTTGTTGAAATCCCACTTCAGATGGGCACTTTGCTCTTTATACAGCCCACAGTGATGTTGCCTCCACAAATAATTTTTCATATTTACGGTTTTGGTGAAGCCACGTTTGTAATGGCACCTTGTCTGCAAAAGAATATTGATGCATTGCAGAGCATTTTCAGAAAAACAAGAATGATGATGTTTGGAGTTTGTGATTTATGTTCGGGCAGGCTGCAGCTACCAACCAGCTGACGAATGCTAGACAGAACACTCAGTATTGGCACTTGAGGCAGCCCCCAAAAGGAACTGACATGTACGGAGGAAGTTCGAGGTTTTAGGCCTGTCAAACAACACTACGCACAAGGAATTTCAAGAATAAATCAATTGGAAACTACAGGAACGGATGGTCACACCATCAAGCAATGTCCAAGGTGATTGGCAATAAATGAAATACAGTATCACTCGTATATGCCAAGAAATCCTTGGACACATCACTAAAAGAAACCAAGACTGGTTTGATGAGAGCAATACAGAAATACGTAAACTCATCAATTGTGAATGCAAAGCATTCCAAACCTGGTAACAGGACCCAAATTCAACAGAAAAGAAGTTTGCTTGCCAGGCAGTCCAGAGTTGATGTTCAAAGAAGATCCTGTGATTTGAAGAACAAATGGTGGATAGAGAAGACTGAGGAAATTCAACTCTTTGCTGACATACATCACACATACGCAGTTTTCAAGGCAACCAAAGAAATCTATGGACCCTCAACACGTGAACCAACACAAGTAAGATCCAAAATAGCAAGACTCTCAAAGACATAGACAATATCAACACCCACTTAACAGAGCACTTTGTAGCACTACTCAATCAGAACTTCATGGTGGACATGCACCTGCTGGAGAACCTCCTACAGCGTAAATCAGAAATGAGCTGGACGATGATCCTACGTTCAACGAAGTGATAACTGAGGTCAACCAAATGAACAACGACAATGCTTCTGTCCCTGGCCACATCCCTGCGGAAGTACAGAAACACGGAGGAGACATATTGATCTCTCGAATACATGCCCCATTTGTGAAGCTGTGGCAGAATGAAGAAATTACAAGTGACCTTTGAGATGCCATGGTGATCAGAAATAAAGGAGACATCAAAATGTTGCAACTACAGGGGAATAGCATTGCTCTCAACTGTTGACAAAGTCTTAGCTAGGATACTTCTTAATCCCTCTCGCCAATTGCAGGGGGTGTTTCTTCCAGAATTCCGGTGCGGCTTCTGTCCTGCAGAAAAACTGCCAACGTGATCTTCACAACATGCCAACTTCAAGAAAAGTGCAGAGAGCAGAACATTCTTTTGACCTGGTGAATCAAACTGCCCCTTGAAAGATGCTATAGTGATATGGATGCCCAGCTAAGTTCACAAACATCATCTGTCTCCTAAATGATAATGCAAATAACAGTGCTATGCAATGGCTCCGCCACAGACCCCTTCCCTGTCAAAACAGGTGTCAAACAAGGGTGTGTCATTGCACCAACACTATTCTCAATCTTTCTTGCAGCAAGGCTGCAACTTACTACTGACAGGCTCCCATTCAGTGATTGATTTCAACCGTCTGAAGGCTGAAAGAAAGACAACAACTACTTCTGTAATAAAACTACAGTATGTTGATGACGCACAAGTTGGTGCTCACTCTGAAGAAGAACTACAATAGATAGTTGATGTATTCACCGAAGTTTACAAGAGCGTGGGACCTGCCCTGAACACTAGGATGACCAAAGTCCTCTACCAACCCCTGCCAAATGTATCACATCCAATGCCTTCAATTCAGATTTATAGTGAAGTATTGGAAAATATCTCTTGCTTTCCATATCTTGGAGGCTATCTATTCCAAAAAGCTGGCATTGAAGAGGTGCACCACCAAATCCAGTGTGCAAGCTCAGCCTATAGTAAATTATGTACCTGAGTTTTCAAGAATCGTTCCACCAGACCCGACACTAAACTCAACTCAAAAAGTCTATCGAGCAGTGGTCCTCTCCACACTTTTTCTTTACAGTACTGAAGCTTGGACAACTTGTAGACGCCATGTCAATGTACTAGAACAAGGGTCGCCAACACATTGATCGCGAGCTACCGGTAGCTTACACATGATGTTTGAGTAGCTTGCCGGCTGTGCCTGGAGCAGTTGCTGGAGCTAGACGGCGACAGTCGTGTCAGATCTGCAGCGGGTGAGAAACCGCCGAGTGCAGGAGAGGAATGGATCAGGCGAGTGAGCGGGGAGACTACATAGACATCAGGTGTAGGCCTCAAACCCAAATAAGAAGCTACTGGTCCCGTGTTTGCACCAAGTGGGGCAGCAGCTGCGGGGCTTCTCCTGGTGACAGGCCTAGGTTAACGGCCCCCAGCTTTCCAGCTCTTGCAGGAACTAAGGATTAATAAAATGTAACATCAAACCCCAAAACTTTAACGGAAACTTAGTTCAATTATAAAGGGACCTGGGGGAGGGGAGGGAGGAAGCTTCTGGGACTCAGGACAGGGCAGGAGGACACCCTCCCCCCGCCCCCCACCCCACTTCCTGGTTCCACAAAGACTCCCTTTGGACTGTGCCATACCTAGGCAGGACTGGCTTAAGATGCTGGAAATTGCAGGCTGCTAGGTTGCGCTGTGGACTGGGGGCACTGAGGGTTTGAGTGACAGGCTTGCAGGGAATGTCAGGACAGGTACAGCCACTGGTCCCCTTTTTCTCCTAGGATGTTTTACTGGAGTAGTGTTGGTGAGCATTTCTAAACTGTTAACTCCCTATCCTGGTAAGCTAAGTGGATTGTAGGTTGCTGTGAGTGTTGGGCTACTTTGCCTCTCCTCATTCTTCCTCCTTCTCCCACTCCCAGTTCTTGGCTTCAGGTTCTGGCAGCTCAATGTGCCTGAAATGTTAACCCTGTTTCTTTCTCCACAGATGCTGCCTGACCTGATTTATTTCTGGCATGTTCTCATTTTATCTGATTTCTGGCATCCGCGGTATTTTGCTTGTTTTATTGCAGGCATTGCTCACAAAACTGGGAAAGGCGTCCGCTGCTATGTCCAATTGGCCAAGGAAGTGTGGGAAAATGGCGCACTGACACAGAACACAAAAGTCCAAGTGTATCAAGCCTGTGTCCTCAGTACCTTGCTCTACGGCAGCGAGGCCTGGACAACGTATGTCAGCCAAGAGCAATGTCTAAATTCATTCAATTTTCGCTACCTCCGGAGAATCCTTGGCATCAGGTGGCAGGACCGTATCTCCAATGCAGAAGTCCTCGAGGCGGCCAACATCCCCAGCATATACACCCTACTGAGCCAGTGGCGCTTGAGACGGCTTGGCCATGTGAGCCGCATGGAAGGTGGTCGGATCCCCAAGGACACATTGTACAGCGAGCTCGCCACTGGTATCAGACCCACCGACCGTCCATGTCTCTGCTTTAAAGACGTCTGCAAACGCGACATGAAGTCGTGTGACATTGGCCACAAGTCGTGGGAGTCAGTTGCCAGTGATCGCCAGAGCTGGCGGACAGCCATAAAGGTGGGGCTAAAGAGTGGCGAGTCGAAGAGACTTGGCTGTTGGCAGGAAAAAAGACAGAAGCGCAAGGGGAGAGCCAACTGTGTAACAGCCCCGACAACCAATTTTATCTGCAGCACCTGTGGAAGAGTCTGTCACTCTAGAATTGGCCTTTATAGCCACTCCAGGTGCTGTTTCACAAACCACCTCTAGGCACTTACCCATTGTCTCTCGAGACAAGGAGGCCAAAGAATAGAGCTTTTTTTTTAAGAGATACAGCACTGAAACAGGCCCTTCGGTCCACCGAGTCTGTGCCGACCATCAACCACCCATTTATACTAATCCTAAACTAATTCCATATTCCTACCACATCCCCACCAGTCCCTATATTTCCCTACCACCTACCTATCCTAGGGGTAATTTATAATGGCCAATTTACCTATCAACCTGATAGGTGGGAGGAAACCGGAGCACCCGGAGGAAACCCACGCAGACACAGGGAGAACTTGCAAACTCCACACAGGCAGTACCCGGAATGGAACCCGGGTCGCTGGAGCTGTGAGGCTGCGGTGCTAGCCACTGTGCCGCTCTCTCAAAACTGAGTCGAGAACTGAGTTTGTATCAGGATCCCTGGCTGCCTCTGTAGGTTTTTTTTTGTTGCATCATTTTGAGCTGGAGTACAGATGAAGGTAAAACTGCTGGGTTTAACCCCAAGTATTTTTGAGCCCAGTCGGGCCCAATAGTTTCCGATGTGAGACTGTCAGGAAAGGTAGGTTCCAGGGGAGATGACTTTGCTAAACAGACAGCAACCACTTAGTGAAGGTCCGGCTGGGCTTCTAGATACCAGCAGGTTCACTGATCTCTTGACGAGGCTTGCGTGCAGTGTCAAGTATCACATTGAAATCAAGTTAAGTTCAGTTTTACTTCATATATATAATTACAATAACTGCATAATTAGTTTGCATTTATCTATCCATAATTTTTACTATATATGTTTCAATGCCTCATGATATCTTACATTTGTCGGAAGTAGCTCTCACTAAAAAGGTTGGTGACACCTGCACTAGAACAATATCAATGCCGTCTTAGAAGGATTTTACGAATCAAGTGGATGGACAAAAGAACAAATATGAGCTTCCTCCAAGTCCACAGATATGCTAAGTGTGGAGGCCATGATAATCTCATTAGCTGAGATGGATGGGACATGGCAGAATGCCCAACTCAAGATTGCCCAAAGAGGTGCTCTACTCAGCTATGCCAGGGAGCCCGTTTACACGGGAGCCAAAGTAAACATTTCAAAGACAATCTCAAAGCCTCCGTGAGGGTCTGCTATTAACATTTATACATAGGAAGCAGATACCCAATTGTGACCAAAATGTGTTCCTTCATCAAAAATGGTGTCAAGACCTTCCAATCAACAAGAGCAACCTCAGAGAGAGTGGCGAGAGAGACGGAAAGAGAGGGCAGCTACTCGAGCCAACAATCCGCTACCAGCCAGTACCGATGCCCTCATGGTGGGAGAGTCTGCAAGGCTAAGATAGGGCTCATAAACCATCTGCGAACCCACAGCCAACACTGACATCTCACTTCCACCCAGCATCTGCAAGGAAGAATCATCCTCGACACGAATTGCCGATGCTGTTGATGAAGCTGAGATACAATCTAGATTTTTAAAATAGAGAGGAGTGGATAATATAGATGCAAGCAGTGCAGAGTACGAGATGAGTATCTTATTAGGATTGAATTAAAGTCTGCAGACATAAGTACAGGTAATCATTGAATATAGTTTAAAATATGATAGTTCCTGAGCCTCTGGGAATTCGTGATGTCACATCAAAGATAGCAGTTAATCTATTAATTTGTGAGTATATTAATAATCAATTCGCTTGATTTATCTGTGTGGGGAGGGGGTGGGGAACAGAAAGCAAGTTTGCAGAACTTCTCGAGGTTTAAGTTGAATGAATTCTACTGTAAAATGGGTTGCACCTGTACTTGCATTCTTGTGTTAATCTTTCAACTATCTGTTGTATATATGGGCTTCCAATTTTGTGTATGTGTACCTTTTCAAAAGGCATTGGATAAAATACGATATAATAGTCTTGTTAGTAAAATTCAAGCCCATGGGATTCAAGAGGTAGCAGGAGTGCAGATTCAGTATTGGTTAAGAGATGGGAAGCACAGAGTAATGGTTAATTGTTCTCCAGATTGGAGGGAAGTATATATTGGTATTCCCCCAGAGATCGCTATTAGGATCATTGCTCTTTTTGATAAACTGGACTCGGGTATACAGAGCATAACTTCCAAGTTTGCAGATGATGCAAAACTCGGGAATGCAATCAACGGTGAGGAGGTTAATAGCACACTTCAGGACAGAGAAGCAATTTTACACAGCGAACTGTGAAGTAATGTTTTTTGGTAGGAAGAATGAGGAGAGATAATATAAACAAAATGGTACAATTTCAAAAGGGGTGCAAGAGCAAAGACCTGGGGTGTATGTAGAAAAATCTTTGAAGGTGGCAGGACAAGTTGAAAAGGCTTTTTTCAAAATAAGGTATGCAGGATTCTTGCCTTTATAAACAGACATGATGTACAGAAGCAAGGAAATTGTGGTAAACCTTTATAAATCACTGCTTAGGCATCAGCTACAGTATTGTGCCCATTTTTGAACACTGCACTTTCGAAATAATGTCATGGCCTGAGAGAGGGTACAGCGAAGATTTGCTGAAATGGTACCAGAAATGTAAAACTTAAAAATTACTTGGAGAGACTAGAGAAGCTGGGTAGCTCTCTTTAAAATAGAGGAAGTTAAGGGAGGATTTAATAGAGGTGTTCAAAATCGTGATTGATTTTGATCAAGTAAATAAGGAGAAACTGTGTCCAGTAGCTAAAGGATCAGTAACTGGAAGACACAGATTTGACATAATTAGCAAAGGAACCAGAAGCGGGGCAAAAAGAATATTTTTACATGGTGAGTTATGATCTGGAATGCCCTGTCTGAAAGGGCGGTGGAAGCAGATTCAGTTACTTTCAAAGGGGAATTGAATGTATCCTTGAGGGGAATAATATTCAGTGTTGTGGGGCAAGGGCAGAGACAAAGAAGTGGTACAGGGGCATTGAGTTGAATGTCCTCCGATGTTGTATGATTCTAATTCTGTGATCTGTTCCTGTCTTGGAACATGTTACTCTTTTCTTACTGAATGTGAGAATATCAGTGGAAATAACAAGGCATTTGAAACTTCAGATGTTAGTATTTTCAGCTCAAACCGATTGCAATTATTAAATTCTGACAAACCATAGTGTGTTAAATATCTTAACTTGGGAGGTTAAGTGTATGCATGCATAATTATCTTAAGAGATCATAAGAAATAGGGGTAGGAGTAGGCCATTCAGCCCTTGAGCTGATCTGATTGTGGCCTCAACTCCACTTCCCTGCTGTCCGCCATAACACTTGACTCCCCTGATTTTCAGTCACCCTCACTTGCTCGGATCAATACTGTCTCTCTCTTCTATTCGATCCAGTGATTGGTCTTTCAGCTATCAACTTGTGTAGGATTGTCGACAAATAGTTAAACTTGGAGCAGAGAACCCGAATAAGAAGTTGAAGCGCTTGTCAAAAGGAAGAAGGCGGCTTATGTTAGGATGAGACGTGAAGGCTCAGTTAGGGCGCTTGAGAGTTACAAGCTAGCCAGGAAGGATCTAAAGGGAGAGCTAAGAAGAGCAAGGAGAGGACACGAGAAGTCATTGGTGGATAGGATCAAGGAAAACCCTAAGGCTTTCTATAGGTATATCAGGAATAAAAGAATGACTAGAGTTAGATTAGGGCCAATCAAGGATAGTAGTGGGAAGTTGTGTGTGGAATCAGAGGAGATAGGGGAAGCGTTAAATGAATATTTTTGTCAGTATTTACAGTAGAGAAAGAAAATGTTGTCGAGAATACTGAGATTCAGACTACTAGGCTAGATGGGATTGAGGTTCACAAGGAGGAGGTGTTAGCAATTTTGGAAAGTGTGAAAATAGATAAGTCCCCTGGGCCAGATGGGATTTATCCTAGGATTCTCTGGGAAGCCAGGGAGGAGATTGCAGAGCCTTTGTCCTTGATCTTTATGTCGTCATTGTCGACAGGAATAGTGCCGGAAGACTGGAGGATAGCAAATGTTGTCCCCTTGTTCAAGAAGGGGAGTAGAGACAGCCCTGGTAATTATAGACCTGTGAGCCTTACTTCGGTTGTGGGTAAAATGTTGGAAAAGGTTATAAGAGACAGGATTTATAATCATCTTGAAAAGAATAAGTTCATTAGTGATAGTCAGCACGGTTTTGTGAAGAGTAGGTCGTGCCTCACAAACCTTATTGAGTTTTTTGAGAAGGTGACCAAACAGGTGGATGAGGGTAAAGCCGTGGATGTGGTGTATATGGATTTCAGTAAGGCGTTTGATAAGGTTCTCCACGGTAGGCTATTGCAGAAAATATGGAAGTATAGGGTTGAAGGTGATTTAGAGCTTTGGATCAGAAATTGGCTAGCTGAAAGAAGACAGAGGGTGGTGGTTGATGGCAAATGTTCATCCTGGAGTTTAGTTACTAGTGGTGTACCACAAGGATCAGTTTTGGGGCCACTGCTGTTTGTCATTTTTATAAATGACCTGGAAGAGGGTGTAGAAGGGTGGGTTAGTAAATTTGCGGATGACACGAAGGTCGGTGGAGTTGTGGATAGTGTCGAAGGGTGTTGTAGGGTACAGAGGGACATAGATAGGCTGCAGAGCTGTGCTGAGAGATGGCAAATGGAGTTTAATGCGGAAAAGTGTGAGGTAATTCACTTTGGAAGGAGTAACAGGAATGCAGAGTACTGGGCTAATGGGAAGATTCTTGGTAGTGTAGATGAGCAGAGAGATCTTGGTGTCCAGGTACATAAATCCCTGAAAGTTGCCACCCAGGTTAATAGGGCTGTTAAGAAGGCATATGGTGTGTTAGCTTTTATTATTAGGGGGATCGAGTTGCGGAGCCACGAGGTCATGCTGCAGCTGTACGAAACTCTGGTGAGACCGCACCTGGAGTATTGCGTGCAGTTCTGGTCACCGCATTATAGGAAGGATGTGGAAGCTTTGGAAAGTGTGCAGAGGAGATTTACTAGGATGTTGCCTGGTATGGAGGGAAGGTCTTACGAGGAAAGGCTGAGGGACTTGAGGTTGTTTTCGTTAGAGAGAAGGAGGAGGAGAGGTGACTTAATAGAGACATATAAGATAATCAGGGTGGATAGTGAGAGTCTTTTTCCTCGGATGGTGATGGCAAACACGAGGGGACATAGCTTTAAGTTGAGGGGTGATGGATATAGGACAGATGTCAGAGGTAGTTTCTTTACTCAGAGAGTAGTAGGGGCGTGGAACGCCCTGCCTGCAACAGTAGTAGACTCGCCAACTTTAAGGGCATTTAAGTGGTCATTGGATAGACATATGGATGAAAATGGAATAGTGTAAGTCAGATGGTTTCACAGGTCGGCGCAATATCGAAAGCCGAAGGGCCTGTACTGCGCTGTAATGTTCTAATTCTAATTAAGTGTGACTTTGAAACTGAGAGAGAAATTGATTGTTAAATCTAGTATTATTAAAAGAAACTTTGCCCACAGGGAATCATTGGCAGAGTTACGAACACTGTGAAGAATATAGTACCTGGGTGGCTGCAGAAGTACTTTGGGAAGGCTTCTAAGACAGAACCAGCTGAAGCAAGAAGATCGGTAAACAATCATGAAAATGATCCAGTCCTCGTAAATGAGACCCCGCCATTTGATAATGGAAGGCATCAACTCGCACCAACAACCAGCAATACAGCAGGTCAGTTGTACAATTATAAAGCTTATTGTCATGCATTTAAATAGATTATTTGCCATAAATGTTAGTTCTAGATGTGCTTAATGAGTTAGCATGATGGACACAATTAATAAAATGGTTATTTGATTTCCAATACTGTGATATTGCAAAGGAACTAATCTGGTCAGTTAGGATAGCCATCCTTCATAATTGTGTGAAGAATACCCATCCAGTCAGCTTATTAAGAAAAAGAGCTCAGATGACATAATAGTTTAGGTTTGGAACTCCCTTGATTGAAACCTAATCAAACTGTGTTTCTCCCTCGTGCAAGAATCTAATGTTTCATAACTCTGTCAGCTCTAACCTTCATGTTGTTGCGCAGTGCCACAACTGTGGTCCATCACACCTCCTGAATTTTTAAACAGCAGGTTATGGGGCTTAGTGCTACATTATGGTTAGGCCCTCATACCATTAGAATGAAGAGCATGGCACAGTTGAAAGGATGTTTTCTAGAGATCCCCTTTTCAGGGAAGCATACCTTTGGGGAACAAGGAAGGGGGCACTAGCAAAATGCGAGAAGTATTTTTTTTCTCTGCGACAGTGGTAGGCCATTTTGCTGAACACAGGTCCTCCACATTTAGAGAAAACAGCCATTTTTCAGCAGAGAAAGCTACTCAAGTGTTTAAATCTTGCCCTGTCTGATCCATTTGAACATATAGTTTTGTTCTATTACGATTGCACACTTTGATGCTTGTTGGTAAATATCTTTTCCATGTTGCAACTTTAGTAATGTTGCTTGTATTTGAGGTGTGTCTGTTGTCCCTTGGGGACAAGCGACCATAATATGATAGAATTCTTCATCAAGATGGAGAGTGACATAGTTGATTCTGAGACAAGGGTCCTGAATCTTAGAAAAGGAAACTACAAAGGTATGAGGCACGGGTTGGCCATGATGGATTGGGAAACGTTACTTAAAGGGATGGCGGTGGATAGGCAATGGCAAGCATTTAAAGAGCGCATGGATGAACTGCAACAATTGTTTATCCCTGTCTGACGCAAAAGTAAAATGGGAAAGGTAGCCAAACCATGGCTTACAAGGGAAATTAGAGATAGCATTAGATCCAAGGAAGAGGCATATAAATTTGCCAGGAAAAACAACAGACCTGATGATTGGGAGCAGTTTAGAATTCAGCAAAGGGGGACCAAGGGATTGATTAAGTAGGAGAAAGTAGAGTACAAGCGCAAGCTTGCGGGAACATAAAAACTGACTGTAAAAGTTTCTATAGGTATGTGAAGAGAAAAAGATTGGTGAAGACAAGTGTAGGTCCCTTAGGGTCAGAAACAGGGGAATTTATTATGGGGAATGAAGAAATGGCTGACCAACTAAATGCCTACTTTGGTTCTGTCTTCACAAAGGAGGACACAAATATCATCCCAGAAATGTTGGGGAACACAGGGCTTAGTGAGAGAGAGGAACTGAAAGTATTAGTAGAGAAATGGTGTTGGGGAAATTGATGGGATTGAAGGCCGATAAATCCCCAGAGCCTGATGGTATGCATCCCAGAGTACTTAAGAAAGTGGCCCTAGAATTGGTGGTCATCTTCCAAGATTCTATAGACTCTGAAACAGTTCCTACAGATTGGAGGGTAGCTAATGTAACCCCACTATTTAAAAAGGGAGGTAGAGAGAAAGCAGGAAATTATAGACCAGTCAGCCTGACATCGATAGTTGGGAAAATTCTAGAGTCCATTATCAAAGATTTTATTGCAGAGCATTTGGAGAACAGTGGTAGAATCGGGCAGAGTCAGCATGGATTTACGAAAGGGAAATCATGCTTGACAAATCTACTAGAATTCTTCGAGGATGTAACTAGTCGAGTTGATGAGGGGGAGCCAGTGGATGTGGTTTATTTGGACTTTCAGAAGGCTTGCGACAAAGTCCCACATAAGAGATTAGCATGTAAAATTAAAGCGCATGGGATTGGGGGTAGTGAATTGCGATGGATAGAAAATTGGTTGGGGGACAGGAAACAAAGATTAGGGATAATTGGGTCTTTTTCCAAATGGCAGGCAGTAACTAGTGTGGTACCGCAGGGATTGGTGCTAGGATCCCAGCTACTCGCAATATACATTAATGATTTAGATGAAGGAACTAAATGTAATATCTCCAAATTTGCAGATGAGAAAACTGGGTGGGAGGGTGAATTGTGAAGAGGGTGCAGAGAGGCTTCAGGGTGATTTGGACAAGTTGAGTGAGTGGGCTAATGCATGGCAGATGCAGTATAATGTGGATAAATGTGAGGTTATCCACTTTGGTAGCAAAAACAGGAAGGCAGATTATTATCTGAATGGCTATAAACTGAGAGAGGGGAATATGCAGCGAGACCTGGGTGTTCTCGTACATTAGTTGCTGACAGTAAGCATGCAGGCGCAACAGGCGGTAAAAAAGGCAAATGGTATGTTGGCCTTCATAGCGAGAGGATTCGAGTACAGAAGCAGGGATGTTTTGCTGTAATTATACAGGGCCTTGGTGAGGCCACACCTGGAATATTGTGTGCAGTTTTGGTCTCCTTATCTGATGAAGGATGTTCTTGCTATAGAGGGAGTGCAGCAAAGGTTTACCAGACTGATTCCTGGGATGGTGGGACTGATGTATGAGGAGAGATTGAATCGGTTAGGATTATATTCACTGGAATTCAGATGAGTGAGGGGGGATCTCATAGAAACCTATAAAATTCTAATAGGACTTGACAGGGTAGATGCAGGAAGGATGTTCCCGATTGTGGGGGAGTCCAGAACCAGGGGTCTAAGGATACAGGTAAACCTTTCAGGACTGAGATGAGGAGAAATTTCTTCACCCAGAGAGTGGTGAGCCTGTGGAATTCACTACCACAGAAAGCAGTTGAGGCCAAAACATTGTATGTTTTCAAAAAAGAGTTAGATATAGCTGTTGGGTCTAAAGGGATCAAACGGTATGGGGCAAATGTGGGAACAGGCTACTGAAATAGAAGCAAGAAATGCTGGAAATACTCAGCAGGTCTGGCAGCATCTGGAGAGAGAAGCAGAGTTAACGTTTCAGGTCAGTGACCCTTCTTCAGAACAGGCAACTGAGTTGGATGATTAGCCATGATCATAATGAATGGCGGAGCAGGCTCCAAGAGCCGAATGGTCTACTTCTCCTATTTTCTATTTTTCTTTGTTAGTAATTGTTGTGAATGGTCTCTGCACTACCAGACTTAGTGATTGACGCATTCGACAGCTTGATAACACTGTACAAAAATTCTCTTGTTCTGTGCCCTAATGTTTTAAATTTAACCTTGTACCAATGTCCACTTGTTCTAAACTACTTAATATGTGAAAATAGTCTTTTTCTCTGTCTATTCTGTCCCATCCCTTCGTCATGTTAAACACGTAACAAATCACCCTCAATCTCCTCTACTCTGATGAGAACAACCCCACTTTTTCAAGGCTTTCTTTGTATTGTATTTCCTCATACAAGGCAAAGTCCTAGTGAATCTGTACCCTCTTTGTTCCCTCAACATCCTTCCTATGGTGTGAAGCCCCAAGCTGCACCCAATACTCCACAACTATTGTCTTACTAAAGCTCACCATTACAACTCATTTTATATTGTATGCCTCTTGCTGTAAAATCCAGTATTCCATTTTTGTTTTATGTATGGCTTTATCCACTGGAGGTATTACTTTTAATGTCTTATGAACCTGAGCCACCAAATTGCTCTGCTCATCCACTTCTCCTGTCTTTTGCCAATTCAACTTATTTTTGCCAATATGTACTTCCATTGAATTCCATCTGTTTTTAATGCGTTACACCATCTTGCCTATATCCCCTTGCAGCTTCCTTTTGGTCCTCAAAATTATTTAAAATTACTCCCATTGTCTCTAATTTTGGCCGTCGCCCCATTTAGCCCCATAGTCAAATCATTGATGTATACAATTAACAGAAACCATTTCAGAACAGAATCTTGTGGGTTACCGCTACCTATTTCCAACTACTCTGAGAAACTACTCTTAACTTGCACTGGAGTGCTGACTTGGGTTGCATTAGAGTGTTAAAGTGGGAGTTTGGTGACTGAGGATAATTAGGGGTTAACTTTATCTTCCGTCTAGTCTGTCTTTTATTTAGCAGATTAACTTAACAGTTGCTGTTTGGGTTGGAGAAGGTGAGTTTTAGACCAGCTTTAAACAGAGTTCACTCAGGCTCTGCTTGCAGCTGCACCTTGTTAATTAGAGAATTGGCTTAAACCAGTTTTCAGGGGCTAGAGTCAGTCAGTATAAAAGTGGGCCATCTTACAGTGCTGACCTTATTTGTACTGGAGTTCTGATTCGGGTTGCATTAGAGTGCTAAAGTGGAAGTTTGGTGACTGAGTAAGTTCGGTGAGGAGGGAGCGAGGAGCTCCTTTTATTTCCTACCTGTCCTCAGAGTGAGGGGAGCTGAGAGTTTCCACAGAGCACAGCTGACTGGTGAGTAAGGCCTGGTGGGTATTTTTCAAAGTGGATTGAATTGTAAGTCATGTTTTAGCAAGACTTAGTTGTTTTTTTTAAGTTAAATATTCTAAAGTTTTAAATTTAAAGGGTTTAGTCATGGCAGGAGAGCTCGAAGCTGTGGTTTGTTCCTCTTGCTGCATGTGGGAATCCGGGAACATTTCCAGTCCCCGGGACCAGCATGTGTGCAGGAAGTGTGTCCAGCTGAGCATTGTGGATAGCATGTATAGAGAGGTGGTCACACCGCAGCTGAAGGGACTTGAGGAAGGAAGGGAATAGGTGACCACCAGGCAGTCCAAGAGAATCAGGCAGGTAGTTCAGGAGTCCCCTGGGGTCCTGCTTGAAAATCTGTATTCCATTTTGGAGGCTGGTGAGGCTGGTTCCTCCAGGGAGTGCGGACAGATCCAAGCTTCTGGCACCGCAAGCAGCCTGTCTGCACAGGAAGGGGGAAAGAGAGGAAGAGCAATAGTAATAGGGGTTTCTATAGTCGGGAACAGATAGGTGCTACTGTGGCCGTCAACGTGACTCCAGGATGGCGTGTTGCCTCCCTGGTGCCAGGGTCCGGGATGTCACTGAACGGCTGCAGGGCATCCTGAAGGGGGAGGGCGATAAGGCAGAGGTCATGGTACATGTTGGTACCAATGACATAGGTAGAAAGAGGGGTTGAGGTCTTGCATCAAGAATTCAGTGAGTTAGGCAGTAGACTAAAAAGCAGGACCTCTCTGGTTGTAATCTCTGGATTACTCCCAGTGCCACGTGCTAGCAAGTATAGAAATAGGAGAATAGCACAGATGAATATGTGGCTTAAGAGTTGGTGCAGGAGGGAGGGTTTTAGATTCCTGGACCACTGGGACCATTTCTGGGGAAGACCTCTACAAGCTGGTCTACATCTGAACCAGAGGGGGACTAACATCCTTGCTGGCGGGTTTGCTAGTGCTGTTGGGAGGAGTTTAAACTAATTTGGCAGGGGGAGGGGATGCAGACTCCTAGCAGAATAGGGACACAGCTAAACACAGGAAAGCGAACTCGTCAGAGTGAATATAGCGGAAGTAAGTTTCAAGGGAGTAAGACCAGGATGGAAGGCCTCTGCTTTAATGCCAGGAGTATTGCAGGTAAAACGGATGAGTTAAGGGCAATGATTGACACGTGGAATTGTGATATAGTAGCCATCACGGAGACATGGTTGAGGGAGGGTCAGGTTTGGCAGCTCAATATCCTGGGATATAGAATCTTCAGGCGAGACAGAGGAGGGGGCATTGCAATATTAGTTGAGGAGTCAGTTACTGCAGTAAGGAGAGATGATTTCTTGGAGGGGACATCAAATGAAGCTTTATGGGTAGAGTTTAGGAATAAAAAAAGGGACAGCCGCATTGCTAGGTGTTTATTATAGACCCCCAGATAGTCAGAGGGAAATTGAGGAGCAAATATGTGCGCAATTTGCAGAGGTGTGTAAAAATAATAGGGTAATTATATTAGGTGATTTCAACTTTCCCAACATTAATTTGGATAGTCACCGTGTTAAGGGCTTAGATGGAGTGGAGTTCTTAAAATGTATACAGGAGGACTTTTTAGCTCAATAGAGGATCCAACAAGGGAGGGTGCAGTGCTGTACCTAATTCTGGGGAATGAAGCCGGACAGGTGGTTGATGTGTTGGTGGGGGAGCATTTTGGTGATGGTGACCACAACATGGTTCAATTTAAGCTTGTTTTTTTTTAAAGAGATACAGCACTGAAACAGGCCCTTCGGCCCACCGAGTCTGTGCCGACCATCAACCACCCATTTATACTAATGCTACATTAATCCCATATTCCTACCACATCCCCACAACGCCTACCTATACTAGGGGCAATTTATAATGGCCAATTTACCTATCAACCTGCAAGTCTTTGGCTGTGGGAGGAAACCAGAGCACCCGACGAAAACCCACGCAGTCACAGGGAGAACTTGCAAACTCCGCACAGGCAGTACCCAGAATCGAACCCGGGTCGCTGGAGCTGTGGTGCTAACCACTGCGCCGCCCAATGTTATGGAGAAAGAAATAGACAAGTTGCAAAAAAAGGTTTTTGATTGGGGGAGAGTGAATTTTAGTAAAATGAGGCAGGATGTGGCCAAGGTAGACTGGAAAGAGTTACTTGTCGGGAAATCTACAGAAGAGCAGTGGGGGGCATTCAAAAAGGAAATGGGGAGGGTACAGGCCAAACATGTTTCCTCTAGGGTAATAGGTAGGAGCAACAAGCCCAGAGAACCATGGATGACCAGAAACATTCATGGTACGATGAGAAGGAAAAGAGAGCCTTTTAGCAAATACAAGGAGAGCAAATCAATGGAAGCATTAGTGGAGTACAGAAAGTGTAGGATGGAGCTTAAGAAAGCAATTAGGAGAACAAAGAGGGGATATGAGAAAGCTCTGGCTGGTAAAAGTAGGGAAAATCCCAAGATATTCTATAAGTATATCAATGGGAAGAGGATAACCAGGGAAAGAGTAGGACCCATTAGGGACCAAGGGGGAAATTTGTGGGTGGAGCCAGAGGACATTGGTAGGGTGTTGAACGAATACTTCACATCTGTCTTACCCAAGAGAAAGAGGATGTAGATATGTAACTTAGAGAGAGAGACTGTGAGGCTATAGAGCAAATTGTCATAGGGAGTGACAAGGTATTGGAGGTTTTGGAAGGCTTAAAAGTGGACAAATCTCCAGGTCCGGATGATTTGTGTGAGAGGCGAGGGTGGAGATTGCAGGGGCTCTGACCCTAATTTTTAATTCCTCTCTGGCCACGGGGGAGGTGCCAGGGGACTGGAGAACAGCTAATGTGGTCCCACTATTTAAGAAAGGTTGTAGAGATAAGCCAAGGAACTACAGACCAGTGAGTCTCATGTCAGTGGTAGGGAAACTGTTGGGGAAAATTCTGAAGGAGAGAATCTATCACCACTTGGAGAGGCAAAATTTGATCAGGAATAGTCAGCATGGCTTTGTCAGAGGGAGGTCATGCCTAACAAATTTGATTGAATTTTTTGAGCATGTGACCAGGTGTGTAGATGAGGGTAGTGCAGTTGATGTAGTTTACATGGATTTCAGCAAAGCCTTTGACAAGGTCCCACATGGGAGACTTATCAAGAAAGCAAATGCACATGGGATACAAGGTAATTTGATGAGGTGGATTCAAAATTGGCTTAGCTGTAGGAGACAGAGTGATGACAGACGGCTGTTTTAGTGACTGGAAGTCAGTGTCCAGTGGCGTACCACAGGGATCTGTGCTGGGTCCTCTATTGTTGGTCATTTATATAAATGACATAGATGACTATGTGGGGGGTAGGATCAGTAAGTTCGCGGATGGCACAAAGATTGGCCGAGTGGTTAACAGTGAGGTGGAGTGTCTTGGGTTATAGGAAGATATAGACGGGATGGTCAAATGGGCAGAAAAGTGGCAGGTGGAATTTAACGCTGAAAAGTGTGAGGTGATACACTTTGGAAGGAGTAATGCGACACGGAAGTATTCATTGAATGGCCTGACACTGGGAGGTTCCAAGGAACAAAGGGACCTTGGTGTGTTTGTCCATAGATCTCTGAAGGCAGAAGGGCAGGTTAATAGGGTGGTGAAAAAGGCATATGGGACACTTGCCTTTATCAATCGAGGCATAGATTACAAAAGCAGGGAGGTCATGTTGGAGTTGTACAGAACTTTGGTAAGGCTGGAGTACTGTGTGCAATTCTGGTTGCCATGTGATTGCATTGGAGGGGGTGCAGAGGCGATTCACCAGGATGTTGCCTGGGATGGAACATTTAAGCTATGAAGAGAGGTTGGATAGGCTTGGGTTGTTTTCACTGGAGCAGAGAAGACTGAGGGGTGACCTGATCGAGGTGTACAAGATTATGAGGGGCATGGAGAGGGTGGATAGGGAGCAGCTGTTCCCCTTAGTTGAAGGGTCAGTTATGAGGGGTCACAAGTTTAAGGTGAGGGGCGGGAGGTTTAAGGGGGATTTGAGGAAGAACTTTTTTACCCAGAGGGTGGTGACGGTCTGGAATGCCCTGCCTAGGAGGGTGGTAGAGGCAGGTTGCCTCACATCCTTTAAAAAGTACCTGGATGAGCACTTGGCAAGTCAAAACATTCAAGGCTATGGGCCAAGTGCTGGCAAATGGGATTAGGTAGACAGGTCAGGTGTTTTAATGCATCGGTGCAGACTTGATGGGCCGAAGGGCCTCCTGCACTGTATTATTCGGAGATTCTGTTAACTCCCACTCTTTTCTCCCCTTCTAACCAATTTTAATGCAATTTGCTACCCTCTTTCCCCCCCCCCCCCCCCGCCCCCACAATTCCATGCCCTTTAATCTTGCGCAATAGTTTCCTTTGTGTTATCTTGACAAATACTTTCTCAAATTCCATTTAGTCCACTTGCCACTGAAATTCCCCCACTCATCATATTGGTCACCATCTCAAAGAACTGTTAACAGGTTTGTAAATTGGTCTTTCTGGAATCCACATTGACTGACTGATTATAATTTGTTTCTTCACTGTTATTTATTGTAATATCAGTCATCTCACTCTTAACCAACTCAGGATTTATTTCTTCCCGCATACGCTCCTCTCCTGCAAACATTGAAGCAAAGTAGTGCATGTAATAAAGATACCCACCAATTTCTGCTTATCCTCTTGTAACTCAGTATCCTCGCCTCACATTTGACAAATCTCTTTTTACTAATGTATTTGTATGATGTGTTGCCATTTTTGATTCTTTTACTTCCTCCTTATCCCTTTCATAAACTCTTCCCATATTAAATAAAAACAGAAAGAAGCAGAGTTAACGTTTCTGGTCAGTGACCCTTCAGAACTGACATATATTAGAAATGTGAAAGGTTTTAAGCAAGTAATGCCGGGGGTGTCGGGCAAGAGATAACAAAAGAGGTGTTGACAGGACAGAGGGTCATAGAGAATAACTGACCAGAAGGTCATCAATCAAAGGCATCTCTCTCCACAGATGCTGCCAGACTTGCTGAGTATTTCCAGCATTTCTTGTTATTGCAGATTTTCAGCATCTGCAGTATTTTGCTTTTAACTTCCCATATTAAATTGTCCTCTATATTTTTATCATATCTATAAACTACCCTCGTCATTTTGTTTCTTCCTCACCTCTATTTGTCCACAACACTCTGAAATTTGAAGTAGCCTCCCATGGTATATGTTTGTTCTGTAATTTTACAATTTAAAAAAAAATCCTTTTGTTGATCTGTAACCCCGTGTCCCAATTTCTCTTTGCACCTCCTTTTATCTTTTGTGTACATCTGCCCTGTCTACAGTATGCCTTCCCTCTTTTGCCAATATTGCCACTCATTTCTTATTCTGTTCCTCCAAAAAATATTCTAACCCAATATGTTTGTTTTTTCCTCTGCTGCTCACTTTGCAGCCAAGTTCTGCTAGTGTTATAATGATAACTCATCCGTGACAGGGAAAAAAAGAGTAAGAACAGGATCATGTTACAATTGTGTTTGTATGCTGGCTACATGAATGACCTACTTAAATCTTGTATTTTGCTTCCCAATCTTTTTACAGTAAGCACACCATCAAGCAGATCTGCTTTAAATTTCTCAGAAATGCTGCTTCTGCGGCCAGCTCTCAATCGAACACATTTTAATTGTGCTGCACCAGATACTCCAGCTCATGATTGCCAACCGTCCACATCCTCCTCTTTTCCTATTGGCAATTCAGGATTCTCGCTGGTAAAGGAAATCAAAGATTCTGGCTCTCTGCATGAAGATGATAACATCTCCACAACAAGTGGTTTCTCTTCCCGAGCCTCCGATAAGGGTAAAGAATTGTTTTAAAATTATTGCAGTTGAAAAATCTTATGGTGTAGTTGTAGCCAGCATTTGTAATTAAGCTTTCAGAAAGCGGTACTTCAAAAGCAATTCATTTTTTCCTGTTTCCAACATCAGGTATCTGTTAACGAGCCTAAAATTTTACTTTTTATGATGGAGGAAACCTGTAACTTTTAGGTGCATGTCGTATTTAAGATATTGTTAAGGTTATAGTTGGAGTATTGCATGTTACTTTCTCTATCCCATTATAGGAAGGGCATTTGAGTCAAGAAAATGGTACAGTATGGCACCAGAATTGAGGAATTTCACTTCACTGGAACAGGTTAAGAAAAGACCTAATTGAGATTTTCAAAGTTGTTAAACATCTAAGGTTTAAGATTAGATTTAAGGTTATCTCCAGAAAACTGTGTGTAGAAGTTAGAAGAATCTTCAGCTGACAGGATTTTTGGGCATGGATTTTCTTTACCACAAAACAAATTCAGACAGAACCTAGGTAAGTATTTGCAAAAGAAAAATATAAAGGATACGGTCAAGTGCCACAGGGGAATGTGTGTAGATTAACCAGTTCCAGTTGAACAGCTAACTCCATCAAAGGTGCAGTGGGCCGGTTGGCCTCTTTCTGTGCTGTAAAATCTACGATTAAATCCTGTGTTTCATAATACCATGTTCAGACACAATTGTGCTAACTTGAGTGTTTTCCCTTTCCCCAATGCTATAGATCATGAATTACTCCCATATGTGGAGGAATTTTAAATACTGGATTATGGTGGTCTGTGCTAATACCTCTTAGTGGTGTCCCCTCTGTTCATCGTAGCTTACAAGTATATATGTTACTTCCTAAAATGTATAACTATTAAAGTTGTTGAAAAAGTCAAGTTTACGTCACATCCTGGCTTTGGAAATTGCATGGTAAGCTGCTTGATTCTGCAAATGCTGTCGATGACAGAAAATGCAGAATTCTATAATGCAATCCATTGAAACTTCAAATAGCTAAAGGAGTCTTCTTCTTTGGCATCCTTGTCTCGGGAGACAATGGGTAAGCGCCTGCAGATGGTCAGTTGTTTGTGGAGCAGCGCCTGCAGTGGCTATAAAGGCCAATACTAGAGTGACAGACTCTTCCACACGTGCTGCAGATAAAATTGGTTGTCAGGGCTGTTTCGCAGTTGGCTCTCCCCTTGTGCTTCTGTCTTTTTTCCTGCCAACTGCTTAGTCTCTTCGACTCGCCACACTTTAGCCTCGCCTTTATGGCTGCCCGCCAGCTCTGGCAATCGCTGGCAACTGACTCCCACGACTTGTGATCAATGTCACAGGACTTCATGTCGCGTTTGCAGACGTCTTTAAAGCGGAGACATGGATGGCCGGTGGGCCTGATACCAGTGGCGAGCTCGCTGTACAATGTGTCCTTGGGGATCCTGCCATCTTCCATGCGGCTCATGGCCAAGCCATCTCATGTGCCGCTGACTCCGTAGTGTGTATAAGCTGGGGATTTTGGCCGCCTCGAGGACTACTGTGTTGGAGATACGGTCCTGCCACCTGATGCCAAGGATTCTCCGGAGGCAGCGAAGATGGAATGAATTTAGACGTCGCTCTTGGCTGACATACGTTGTCCAGGCCTCGCTGCTGTAGAGCAAGGTACTGAGGACACAGGCTTGATACACGCGGACTTTTGTGTTCCGTGTCAGTGCGCCATTTTCCCACACTCTTTTGGCCAGTCTGGACATAGCAGTGGAAGCCTTTCCCATGCGCTTGTTGATTTCTGCATCGAGAGACAGGTTACTGGTGACAGTTGAGCCTAGGTAGGTGAACTCTTGAACCACTTCCAGAGCGTGGTCGCCGATATTGATGGATGGAGCATTACTGACGTCCTGTCCCATGATGATTGTTTTCTTGAGGCTGATGGTTAGGCCAAATTCATTGCAGGCAGCCACAAACCTGTCGAGATTCTGCAGACGCTCTTCAGTGTGGGATGCTAATGCAACATCGTCAGCAAAGAGAAGTTCCCTGATGAGTACTTTCCGTACTTTGGTCTTCGTTCTTAGACGGGCAAGGTTGAACAACCTGCCACCTGATCTTGCGTGGAGGAAAATTCCTTCTTCTGAAGACTTGAACGTATGTGAGAGCAGCAGGGAGAAGAAAATCCCAAACAGTGTAGGTGCGAGAACACAGTCCTGTTTCATGCCACTCAGGATAGGAAAGGGGTCTGATGAGGCGCCGCTATGCTGAATTGTACCTTTCGTATTGTCGTGGAATGAGGTGATACTTAGTAGCTTTGGTGGACATCCGATCTTTGCTAGTAGTCTGAAGAGACCACGTCTGCTGACGAGGTCAAAGGCTTTGGTGAGATCTATGAAAGCAACTTAGAGGGGCATCTGTTGTTCGTGGCATTTCTCCTGTAGCTGACGAAGGGAGAACAGCATGTCAATGGTCGATCTCTCTGCTCGAAAGCCGCACTGTGCCTCAGGGTAGACACGCTCAGCCAGCTTCTGGAGCCTGTTTAAAGCGACTCGAGTGAAGACTTTCCCCACTATGCTGAGCAGGTAGATTCCACGGTAGTTGTTGCAATCACCGGTGTCACCTTTGTTTTTATAGAGGGTGATGATATTCTCCTGTGGTACTGCTCCCTCATCCCATCACAGGCAAAGCAGTTCGTAGAGTGCTCAGAGTATAGCAGGCTTAGCACTCTTAATTATTTCAGGAGTAATGCCGTCCTTCCCAGGGGCTTTTCCGCTGGCTAGAGAATCAATGGCATTCCTGAGTTCCGATTTTGTTGGCTGTACGTCTAGCTCATCTATGACTGGCAAAGGCTGGGCTGCATTGAGGGCGGTCTCAGTGCCAACATTCTCCCTGGAGTACAGTTCTAGGTAGTGCTCAACCCAGTGGTCCATTTGCTTGCGTTGGTCAGTGATGGTGTCCCCTGATTTAGATTTGAGGGGGGCGATCTTCTTGATGGTTGGCCCAAAAGCGCTCTCAATGCCATCATACTTTCCTCTGATGTTTCTGGTGTCTGAGGCCAGCTGAATATGACTGCATAGGTGTTGCCAGTAGTCATTTGCGCAGCGCCTTGCTGTTTTAAGTGCTACGGATGTTAACTCGCTGTGGGCTTTCTTGTAGTTCAGCAGTGCAATGCGCTTAGCGGCTATGACAGGTTCCAGCTCTTCAAAGTGAGATTGAAACCAGTCTGCATTCCGCTTCACGCATTTGCCATAGGTGGTCATGACTGACTCATAGATGGCGTCTCTGATGTGGGCCCACTTGGTTTCTGCATCCCCTGTGGGAGTGTTTTGAAGGGCTTTTTCAAGTGAATTTAGAAATTTTTGTAACAGTTGTGGATAAGAAATTCTGCTCGTGTTGATGTGCGGGTGGCCCATCTGCTTGGAGTGATGCAGCTTCTTTGGTTTGAGGCTAACCTTGCTGCACACCAGGGAGTGGTCGGTGTCGCAGTCCGCACTATGGAAGCTGCGTGTGATTTGAACGCTGTTTAAAGAGGCTCGCCTTGTGACTATGAGGTCCAGCTGGTGCCAACAACGTGATCTTGGGTGCCTCCAAGAAACCTGGTGACAGGGTTTATTGTGAAAGAACGAGTTGGTGATGCTGAGGTTATGATAGGTACACAACTCAAGCAGTCTCTGTCCATTCTCATTCATCCTTCCAATGCCGTAGCGCCCAAGGCAGGAGGGCCATGAGTCATGGTTGGCCCCAACCTTGGCATTAAAGTCCCCCGGCAGGAACAGATGTTCGGTATTGGGGATGCTACTAGTGATATTATGGAGTTCCTCGTAGAATTGGTCTTTAGCTTCAGGTGGGGAGCAGAGTGTTGGAGCATAGATGCTGAGTAGGTGTACTGGACCAGAGGCAGTGAGCAGTCGGATTGCCAGTATGCGTTCTGAGCCATTTGAAGGTGGCTCTAAAATGTTGAGCAAAGAGCTTCTGATGGCGAAGCCCAGTCCATGCTGTCTTGGTCCTTCAGGATCCCTACCCTGCTAGAAGAAGGTGTAGTCTTGCTCTCTTAGAGATCCGCTTGCAGGGAGACGTGTCTCCTGAAGTGCTGCAATGTCCACATTGAGTCTACTGAGCTTGTCGTTAATGATGGCGGTCTTCCGAGAATCGTTGATTTGTGTAAGGTCTTCCGACAGGCCAGGACACATAGAGTAGGATAGGCCTTTGCAATGTCTGAAGTGACCAAGTACTCAAGTCTGCACTTTTACTTACTGTTCCACAGTACTGCCTAGTAGAAACCCTCTGGTAACCTAGCCAAACCGCCTTTCTTCTCATGTGAGCTTGGATGGTAAATATTAGTTTTCTGCTAATTCAGCATGGCTGCCTCACACCTGAGCCCAATGCTATCCATGTTCATACACTTTGAGGATGGGCTATTCTTTTGTGGGGCTGTGTTTTTTTTTCTTCTTCCTAGACTGGAGATGCTGAGACCAATTGTGACAACACCCCCTCTGAACTACAGCAGACTAGTTGATCTGAATGGTTCATTGTCACACAGTTATTGAGCTATTGGGAGAAATGTAGAGTGTTTGAGAAATAATGGGCTGAATCTTGTTCCACTCCCAGGAGTAGCGGCAGGCGAGAAAAACGGGTAATTTAAATATGTCAAGTTGGGTCCCATCACAGAATGGTGGAGGGCCCGCCACAGAGTTTGCCTGCCGCTCGAAAGATCGGCCCCAGCAATTCTGGTGGCAGGCTGCTGCTGCTCTGATCTTTTGCCACCGGTCCTCCCGGCCACAAAACCCGACATCAGGCTGGGAACATAAACCAGCCCAATGTCTTTTGTTTATATAGTTAAGATATTGTGGCCTAATGGAGCTCAGAACAATTAAATGTGTTCCAGCTAGAGATACAGCTCACTAAAGAAACTAAACCCTTTTATACTTTCGAACAGTGCTAAATCTTTAACGATCGATGTACTTGTGGATCAAGTTTTTGTTCTTAATTATTTTTAATGTTACAGATGTGATAACTTCAAGGAATGCTTCTTTACCACCTTTGTGGTCCCCAGAAGGGGACCGCTTTCATTCAGTTCCCCAACAACCAGCTGTGAGCTTGAAAAGGCCGTCTTTTAATCTGTCTGCCTTTGGAAGTTCCCCTCCAGTAAGTAGAACGGCATAAGATTGATTGTCAGTAATCATTGAGCACCATACTTGATGTAAAATTGTGAAATTCAAAATGATTTTTCTTTTTCCAGTCTTTTATTAGTACTTCTTTACTAAATTCAAGCCAGCTTGGGGATTCTCCTTTCTATCCTGGCAAGACAACATATGGTGGGGCTGCAGCAGCAGGAAGAGCTTCCCAAACGCGAGGTACACCATACCAGGTAAAGATAGCTGTGGATGTAACTCAGTCCAGTTTCTTTCCTTGTACTCTCTTTATCCTGTTTCATGTTTTTGTTTATAATTATCTATTTCTTTGGTTGGAAAATCGATGATTGGAAAGTATTACTTGAAGTCTGAGACTGCGGGCTGAATGTTATTAGCGCGTCATGGCGCACTTAGAAGTCGGCTGTGTGCCTGCACTGACCGGCCGCCGCTAAGCCCTTGCAATATTACGTGCGGGGGCATAACGGCCGTCCCCAGCAACGGTGTCTGGCGCCGCAGAGTTGGACCTGGAGCCATTTTTAAAGGGCTTCAAGCCCTTGCATGACATTTACATTTTTAAAGATAAAGGATGGTGTAAATGCAAGTAAAACATTTTCACTGCCCTCACACACACCCCAAAAAAGAATTGATGGATTAATTGGACATCGCACCCCCCCCACCCCCCAAAAATAGTTTGTGGTCTGATCCCGACCTTCTCCCCCCTCCCCCCCCCACCCCACGACCTTTAACTACTTTAAACTTTGGCCCCTGCCCACCATTCTCCATCCCCCCACCCCTCCAACCCACTAATCAAAAGTCTTTTCCCCACTCTCTTTCCCCCCCAACCCCGCCCTGAAATTTGCACTCCTCTCTTTTCCCCCCCCCCCCCCCCCCACCCACCAATGTCTCGCCTCGGCACTTCATGCGGCGTTCCGGTGGCGTGTGATGCGCCTGTCATTGGTAATATCGCCATAGGATGGCCACCGTCATCAGGTAAGTTTATTATCTTTAAATTTGCATGAAGTTTATTATTCAAATGATGGCCCCGCCGCCAAGTGGGGGGGGGCTGCACTGAGGCCTTGCCGCCACTGGTAATATGCAGTGGGGCCTTCCCTGCATTGTGGGTCGTGGCGGGGAGGCCATAAAATGCTTGCGGGAGCGGCCTGCTTAAGAATGTTATCAAAAAGCACAATTATTATAAATTCTTTTTGGACTAGTAGGTCTGTTTGGGGTAATGCAATTGCAATTCAACATATTTATTGCTGGAGAGCTGGATTTTACCAGCCCTTCACGTTATGGGTCATGGTGGGGAGGCCCATAAAATGCTTGCGGGAGCGGCCCGCCACGACCCACAGCGCGAAGGGCTGGGTAAAATCCAGCCCTCCAGCAATAAATATGTTGAATTGCAATTGTATTACCCCAAACAGATCTACTAGTCCAAAAATAATTTATAATAATTGTGCTTTTTGATAACATTCTTTTTCTTAAGCCGCACTAAATTTCTGTTTTGAAGTCTAAGCAGACTACTTCAATACAAGAACTCCAAATTCTGGTAGTTCCTTGGCTTTTATGCCGGTATAAAGCCCAGTTTATAATTTAAGCTGTTGTTGTCATGTGCCCCGTTTGATTTTATTTGTTACCTGATATTGATGTTTTATGTTTGAGTTGCTGGAAAGCCTTTCTCCTTTGTGGTGGCACAAGAGTTAACCATCAATTCAGCTGAATCCGCATCCAATTACATTTTGCATTGGGTGTAAAATCACCTTGAATTATTGTCAAAGTATTACAAAGCCAATTTTTTCAAACTTTATAGTTAAACAGCCCAGGCAGTATACTGTAGCATCTTCAAATTTCTAATGTTAGAAAAATCTTAACATTTTTCTACTGTAGAAATTTCATAGCAACTATAGCTCTTCATTAGCTGTAAAGTACTTTGGGACATCCTGAGGTCATGAAAGGTGCTGTATAAGTGCCCATTTGTTTGTCTGTCTTCATACATTTAAGTATATACGCAAGAGGCTCTGCTATTTAGTATTGGGCAGTGTAACGGGTAGTATAACTTGGTGCTGTTTATTTGCACTGTTCTAAAAGTAGATATTGGCATTAAAAACAGAAGTATGAATCTGCAGGAATTTTACACTCTACTAACTTGTTTTAAATCTGTTTTGCATACTGAGCAAAGCAGAGAGTGCAATATTTACTCTCTCACTGTTTTGACTAAATTGCTGCACAGCTTTTCCCTTTTCTCCCAACTTCTGTATGGTCCTTTTTGGTGAGTAACGCTCACTGCCATGTTCCATACTTTGTATGCCAAGTCAATCTGTACTGTAAAATTTGAGTATATTAAATTTCTTGTAAATGATTCTGTGGTGACCAGTGCACCTGTTCGCTGCCAATCAACACGTCACCATCGTGGTTCAAATGCTTGCCTTGTTTTGAGCACAGCTTGTACGCAGCAGTGAGACGGTTACAGCAGTCAAATGACAGATGGAAGGAGAAGTAAACAGACTCATTATTCTTAACATTTTTTGACAAGTGCTGCCCATCAATCCCCTGCCAGAATAATTGAACAAGGCAGATATTTCTGCTGTGATTGTACTAGGCACTAGGAAGTGCGCAAGTTTCATGTGTTTGTAATTCCCATTGATTTTAAATGTGGAAAGATTAAGATGGGAGGTGTCACACTGACATTTCCGCAACCCACTACTTACTTTCGTCTATGAAAAGAATACTTCCCTGAAGCACTAACCTGTAAAAATTGTGAACTTAATAATAACCAGGTTCCAATAAGGAGACAGATGAAAGCAAAACCAGCAAGTTCGCCATCTTATGGAGTGACTAGTGCCACTGCCAGACGCATCCTTCAATCTTTAGAAAAGATGTCAAGTCCATTGGCGGTGAGTCTTCATATCTGTTATGGTTTCCACCAGGTAGTTTTAATTTCATAAGTCCATTGTCCTATTAAAATCTCCAAACTATATTGGGTACGATTGGTGTAATTCAGTCATCAAAAAAAAAAACCCGCACTACAAATAGATTAATTCATCTTTGAGAGAGCATTCCGGTTAGACTGTATGTAAGTCCATAGTACATATTGAGAAAAAATCACCAGTTGTTGTTGGGGTAATCAATGTGTGCTTACCCTTTCAATTCCATGGCACTGGACATAAGTGTAGTACTGTGGTATTAGTAATTTATATTCTGTATTTTTTTTTATCACATTGATGTTAAATGATTGTGACTGCTAAATGAATTTCTAGTTGTGTTGATACAGCCACTTCATCTGACTTTTCAATATGTTCTACTTCACATCATGTTCAAGTGGTGATCAGACATAAGTTTACACCGAGCCAAAGGAGGAGATGATGGGATCGGTGACAGAGGTAGCTTTCAAGGATCATCTTTGAGCAGACGAGTGAGGCAGAGTTTTAGGGAGGGAATTCCAAAGCTTAAAGCCGTGACAGCTGAAGGTACAACTGCCAGTTGTAGAGCGAAGGAAGTGGGCGGTGGGGGGGGTGGTTGCGGGGTAGGTGGATGCACAAGAGGCCCAAATTGGAAGAATACAGCGTTCTTGGAGGATTGTAAGGCTGGAGGTTGAGGGGTGGAGACGGCGAGGTCATGGTGCTGGGATTTGAACATGAGGGCAAGCATCTTCCTTGGTAGGCCAGGAGGCAATGTAGGCCAACAAGCATGGGTAGTGGATGAGAGTAAGGATACAGGCAACAAAGTTTTGGGTGAGTTCAAGTTTGTAGAGGGTGGAAGGTGGGAGGCCGGCCAGGAGAGCATTGGAATGACTTAGTTGCTGGAAATTAATGCAGATGGCAATAGTGCTTTATCTATTTGTAAGGTGAAGATAGACAGTATTCTGAATAAACCAATATTATTACTCAGATGAAGGGAAGCAAGATGAAGGCCGCCTCCACACCCGACTAGACCCAAGGGAATTTTTAAGCTTCTTCTGTCCTGAATGGAAAATTGGGCCCTGATATCATGGGAATCCTTCCTTGAAACTAGAGACTTCATTGATTTAAGTTTTGTTCCATTAGTCTGTTATGATTTTCAAAAAGCTGTTCAAGTTTGTAGATAACTTACTTCCACTCTAGCTGGATTTGGCAGATTACTTATTTCTAAAAGGGGACTTAAAACACACAGTGATCTTCAAACAAAATTTTTTTTTTTAAAGTCCAGCAGTAGTTCTTTAATCTTGTGCCTAAATGGCAGCAGGTCAAACACCCAAGCAAGGAGAAATAAAACGATCTTATCTGTCTTTTTACTGTTGGTCTTAGATTAGTGTAAATATGTGCTCGCAACATATTTAGTTCAAAATCTTGTGAACGTAATGGTGCAGTTATGCTTTATTGCACTCTTAAAAAGACTTATTTCACATTTAAGATGCATTAACAACTCAGTTTCTTTCATAACACTTCTGCAAAAGCATTTAGTAACTAAACCTAAATAATTTCTCCTCGATGCATGTTTTTGGCTGTGATTTATTGACGTTACAGTCAAGGCTTTTAATGGCACCTATAAGTAAATTGTTTTGATTTTATTTGTATTCCTTTATAACATACAAAATATTAATTGATCAATTTTTGTTCATTAGGCATAATATCCTATTTTTTTTTAAGAAAAAGGATAGTTATGAAAGTAAGGTATTTTGCATGGAAGGAAGTTTCCAAAGCCAGCCATCATGTGATGCTCGAGGGTGGCACTGGAGGCTGGTTTGAGTCCTTACACAGTCCTTTGGTCAGAGGCATGGAGAGACTTGAGGGGAGTAAAGGGAATAAAAATAAATCATTAAAATATTGAAGGAAAACCTTTTCTTGTTACATGTTATGTACTATGTTTTCAGGATGCTAAAAGAATTCCGTCTACAGTTGCATCTCCATTGTCTACGGTAAGTGAAAACAGCTCTCCATGATTGGTAATTTAGTACCTTGGAATTGGCTATTTAGATATTCATGAAAACTGTCTTGAGACGTGATTTAATTTCCAGTTTTATTTTGAATGAACTTGTCCTAAACATGCTGTGTAAATATTATCAATTTATTCCACGAAATGCCAAATCTTCTTGTGCTTGGCAAATATTTTGTTCTGTTCAAATTGATCTTCCCTGATCTTATAAGATCAATAATGTGCATCAATTAATTGGTTAAGTATTTTTTGGCATTCTGAGGATGTGAATGGTGCTATATTAGTGTAGAACCTCAGTTACTCGGTACATTGAGAACAAAGAAAATATGTGACTCACTAGGGAAGGGGGGCAGGCAGTGTAGCAGCAATTGAAACCCATTCCACTGCTGTAAAAACGTAATTTTGGACACCAGTCCCACTTTACAGCCATTGCTAACAAGCTTACGAGGAGTTGAACATAATCTTGCTGATAGTACTCAAGCCATTGTAACTCACAAAGTACATTGTTTAAAACTGTTTAATGTTTTAAGAGTAGACAGACCTCTGTCTGCTCTCTGAATTTAATACTTTTGAATCAAAATAATATATAAACTGCCGCCTTTTTCTTTCCTGCACTCCTTATCTTAACTAATATTTTATGTCTCCTGCTACAACTCTGATCTTGCTTACATTATGAACTTTGTTTCAGTCCTTGGAGAAAAGTACTGTAGATGTGACTGGTTGGCAGTCCAAGATGAGAAAGGTAGGATATTGTGGAACCTTTATAACTTGGTAAATATGTACATTCTATTTGAAGGGGTAACTTGGGAAGTGTGCTTGAAAAGGGATCCTTTTTACAAAAAAAAGGCTCAATTCTGATAATTTAATTCTGTCAAGTTTGAAGCATTATTTGACAACAGATTGCCTATTTGTCCTTGATGGACTGGGAAGTAGTGGATGTTTTTTTGATGCAAGTGGTAGGTGAACACATTGTATAAGTTGATTCGCAGAACCCAAGCAGTAAATACAAAGTGTGTAATCCTGTATCATCATGTTCCATAATTTGGAGACATAGACAAAAAATTTAAGATGTAACGAAGACTCCCCCGCCCCCTTTCAATTTGCCATTGGTAGTTGGATTTTTTTGTTATCTCAAACAACTGCGATTCCAAATAGTAAAATGTTTCAATTTTTGTGCCATCAGATCGTGTTTAAATACCTGAAAAGCCTGCAGTGTTTGCTCTTTAAAAAGTCGAAGCACTGCACCTGTGACGAGGAATACAGCGATGGCAATAGAGGCCAAATTGGCTTAAGTAGCAGAAGAACAACACTGCCAGAGCAGCTGTTGATATATTCAGCTGCTGCTGGGTGCAAGTAGTACAATTGTCTATTCATAGTACTGAACTGTGTGTAGCACAATGAGGCAGTTCCTGCTAGGTTTGGTAAAGGGAAGAAGGGCTCGCTCTGAACTTGAGCGTACCTCTTCCTTGTCAATTTTTAATTGCTAATTATAACTTTATGTTGAGGAAATTATTTGGTCTTTTGGGTTGTTGGCAGGTCCCCCTGCCTTTTGAACTTTTGTGCGTATAACGTGGTTAGTCCTCATTTGGATACCGAGTATAGTAATTGATTTCTCTGTTTTCTTTTCCATGGGCAAGTAAATTTATTTTGAGTTGTTTTGCATTGTTGGTCAAATAACTTAAAGGGAGCTTTAGTTTAAGATAGCCCACAATTACACAAAAAATGCCAAATTAAAATTCTATTTCTATTTATTTTCAGCTGGAAACACAGGGTCCTCCAGTCCAGAAACTTCAGACACCTATAATTGTTTCTGGAGCTGCAAATAGATCCATGTTTTTCAAGCCATCTCTGACTCCTGGAGGGTTGGGTAACAGACATATTGACAGGACAGAAATTCGAAATAATGTAAGAAATAATTTTTTTTAAGTAGCTACATGTATAAAGTTTAATAGCTTTATTAGTTATATTTAGATCTATGTTTCCCATGTTCAATTGTTGCATAGAATATAAAGCACAAAAGCAGGCAGTTGACCAACCGGTCTATGCCAGCGTTTATGCTCCATTTGTACCTCCTCCTGTCCCCCCTCATCTAACTGTTATCAGCATAACCTCCTATTTCCTTCTCCCTCATATGCGTATCTAGCATCCCCTTAAATGCATCATAATTACCTCAACCACTCCCTGTGGTAGCCAGTTCCACATTCGCACCATTCTCTAGGGAAAGAATTTTCATCTGAGTTTCCTATTTGATTTCTTGGTGACAATCTTGTATACATGACCTCTAGTTTTGTACCATAAGTGGAAATGTTCTTGCTGTATCACAACCTTTCATAATTTTAAAAACCTCTAAGGTCACCCTTTAGCCTTCTCTCTTCAAGAGAAAAGAGACCCAGCCTGTTCATTCTTTTCTGATAGGTATAACCTCACAGTTCTGATGCCATTCTTGTAAATCTATTTTGCACCATCTCCAGTGCCTTTTATAATATGTCGACCAGAACTGCACACTTGTGGTCTAACCAATGTTTAATACGAGTTTAGCATAGCTTCTCTTTTTCTTTTCTATTCTATTTCTGTAGAATAACCCTAGTGCTTGGTTTGCTTTTGTTATGGCCTTACTGACCTGCTTCACAACTGTTTGTGATTTGTGTATTTGTACTAGCAGATCCCTTTGCTCCTCTACCCCATTTAGATTCTTATTTTCCAAGTAATATGTGACTTCTACTTTTCTTAGAAAAATATAATCCCTCACATTTATCTCTGTTGCAATTTATTTGCCAATTAAATGCACATTCTTTAACTTTATTAATGCTGTCTTGGAATTCATTGCAGTCTCTCTTATGGTTGGCTGCATCTCCCAATTTGCGAATTTAGAAAAAGTGTTTCCAATTCCAAAGTCTGAATCATTAATATTACTTGTGAACAATAGTGGCCCCTGCACTGATGCTTGTAGGACTGCACTCCACCTTCTGCCGCTCTGAATAGCTGTCTATTGACCAACTAGCTATCCATTCTGTTGGACCTTATTTATTTGACCTATTATGTGGTACATTATCGAAGGTCTTTCAGAAATCTAGAAATATTACATCTACTGCATTACCCTTGTCTAGTTTCTCTGTTAGCTCAATAAATTCGATGAGACTTTTGAATTTCATGTTGACTTCATTATGATGTTTTTGGTTTCTAGATGGTATTCCTATTTCCTCCTTTAGTATGGACTCCATTATTTCTCTTACTACTGATAAGCTGACCGGTCTATCTCCCTTAAATATAACTTTATACGGCATAATTAGGTATAGCATTAGTGGTCCACCAGTCCTCTGGCACTACACCTTTTTCTAACAGATTATTAAATATGTGCAATGGTGCCTTTGTTATTTCTTCCCTAGATTCTTTTAAAATGCACAAATGCAATCTGTTCGGACTCGGGGTTTATCCTCTTTGAGGTAAAGAGTAAAACTGTTAGCCTGGATTTTGTGGTCAGCAAAGCATCAGACATCTGATATCTAAGAAAACTGCCTACAAAGATCTAGCGATCATTGAGCTGTTTTCCCCTTTTCATGGTGGCAGTTTAAATATGGCACCAAGTCAAGGCGATATCTTAGCAGACATCAGCAGTGATATCAGAAAGCAGGTAAGCAGCCAATCACATTGAAGTATTCACTCACTGCAAACCAGAAAGTTAAAGGGTCTTAATATCATTCACTTTAAAGGTTTTCACATAGTGAAATAAATAAATATTACTGGATTAAGATAGAAGCTAAAATAAAAGTATCAAACTGTAAAAAATAAATCAACAACATAGAATCATAGAATCGTTACAGTGCAGAAGGAGGCCATTCGGCCCATTATGTCCGCACCCTAATGCCACTCCCCTGCCTTCTCCCCGTAACCCTGCACATTCTTCCTTTTCATATAACAGTTTAATTCCCTTTGAATGCTTCAATTGAATTTGCCTCCACCACACACTCAGGCAGTGCATTCCAGACTTTAACCACTCGCAGAGCTACTAAGTATTCCCTCATGTCGCTTTTGCTTCTCTTACCTATTACTTTAAGTCTGTGCCCTCTCGTTCTTTATCCTTTCACGATTGGGAACAGTTTCTCCCTATCTACTCTGTGCAGACCCCTCATGATTTTGAATATCTCTATCACATCACCTCTCAACCGCCTTTTCTCCAAGAAAAACAGTCCCAACTTCTCCAATCTATCTTCATAACTGAAGTTCCTCATCCCTGGAACCATTCTCATGAATCTTTTCTGCACCCTCTCTAATGCTTTCATATCCTTCATAAAGCGTGATGTCCAGAACGGGACACAATACTCCAGCTGAGGCTGAACTAGTGTCTTATACAGGTTCAACATATCCTCCTTGCTCTTGTACTCTATGCCCCTATTAATAAAGCTGAAGATACTGTATGCTTTATTAACTGCACTCTCAACCTGTCTTGCACCTTCAATGGCTTATGCACATATACACCCAGGTGCCTCTGTTCCTGCACTCCCTTTCGAATTGTATCCTTTATTTTATATTGTTTCTCTAGGTTCTTGCTACTAAAATGTCTCATTTCACATTTCTCCGCATTGAACTACAGCTGCCACCTGTCTGCCCATTCCACCAACTTGTTTATGTCCTTATGAAGTTTGCACTATCCTCCCCACAGTTCACAATACTTCCAAGTTTCTTACCATCCGCAAACTTTGAAATTGTGCCCTGTACACCAAGGTCATTAATATATATCAGGAAAAGCAAGAGTCCCAACACCGACCCCTGAGAAACTCCATTACAATGGGCACTACTATAATCCAATGGCCTCAATATCATCCTTGCCCTTAATAAAAATGATCAGTGAATCATCACTAACCTAAAATCCTGCCTTGGAAATAATTTTCATTTATATCGTGAACATCTTCCGTACTTCCCAAAGCCCAGGAAATAAGTTTTAAGAAGTTAATAGAAATGTGACAGCAAACTTGTGCACACCAAGGTTCCACAAACATCAATCATACAATAAGTGACCAGTTAACCTGGTCATGCTAGATAGATGTTAGAGAGGGCATCGACAGAACTGCCCTGCTCCTCTTCAGTTTAACATCTTGCCTGAAAGACAGCACCTCCCGCAATCTGGCACTTCCTCAGTGCAGCACTGAAATGTCAGCCTAGATAATGTGCTCAAGTCTATGGAGTGGGGCTTGAACACACAATTCTCTGACTCCGAGGCAAGAGTGCTATCACTGAGTGAGTCAAGTCTTTACTTTAACATGTGGGGTTTTCTTTTATCATTATGGAGAAGTTTGAGATTCCACAAATATAAAATTGGCTTTTCAGGGCTGATAAGGCTGTTTAACAGTTCTAATGAAGTTAGTACATTGTTAAAAACCCAGCTACACCTCATTCAACATGGTGTAACTTTTTAAAGGGTTTTTACAGAGAGACTAACAGCATAGAAGTGGAAGATTTCGTCAAACTATGACTGCAGGAGTAGGCCATTCAACCCATCGAGCCTGCTCCACCATGCAACTAGATCATGGATGATCATCTATGTCTACGCCACTTTCTCGCACTATCCCCATATCCCTTGATGTCATTGTTATCCAGAAATCCATCGATGCCCCTAGATTGCAATGCAGATTGCAGTCTGTGGAAACCTCTACAGCGCACTCTATGGGGGAGCATAGACTCACGGACAGCAACTTCTGGACTTCCATGTTGTTCTACCCATTTGGGGCTTCCAAAGTTGCTGGCAATTTCAGTGAAGCAGTGATGACAAGCTGTGAGCTTTACTGTTATTACCACTGCAAAATCTATGCCCTTAAGTTTTTTTGATTATTGACTCATTTATTTAATAATTTCCTCTTCATTTTTAATGCGTTATATAATTTCTAATCATATCTTCCATTGTCATGTCTACTTGATCCATCTCCTTGGTAAATACTGAAGCGAAATAATTATTTCTGCCATTTTGCCATCGCTGCCTGTAAATATATCCTGATTGTTCCTTAATGCCTCTTCCCATTTTGTCTTTCCTCTGCGCCTGTAGAATGTTTTATTATTTTTTCCTTGATTTAATTTCATAGTTCCCCTTTGCATTCCTAATTATGTGCTTTTTTTGTTGTAAGCTATATCAGCAAATATGATAAAGTGCGGTAGTTGGAAATCGATGACTTGTGATCGAAAAGCTCTTGCTATTTAAAGTTAGTGTTGCTGACTTGCCCTGTAACTAAATCTTTTCTTTACTGCTAGTTACTAGTTAAATAAAACAATATCTTCCTCCGCCACCTCTTCCTTTAGTTGAGATCAAGTTCGGGAATCTGGTTGATATTTGAACTGTTAATATCTTTGTACTTCAGTTGGATAGTGTGGTTCCTGACATACGTGAATAAATGTTATGTCTCTGAAGTTGACCAAGTGGCACTAGTGATAAAATTGAGATTTATTTTAACTTGCTGTCTTTAATTTGGGGAATTGCAGATTTTTAGCTTTAACTTTATTGTTTGATGTGTGCACATAAAATTGCTTAAGTTTAGTTGGAATCTTGAATGTACACGTTCTGTACCTGAGGCTTCATACGTAATGTAGAGATTATCATTTTTAAAAAACAGTTTTCTTCTATCTGGGTCTTGCAGCATGCACCAATGTATAGCAGCTAATTGTCCTGGTCTAAGGGCTCTGGTACCCAGTACCTTAATGTTGGAAGGTGTGCCATGGAACAGTTTTTCTTTTTTCTTATGGGTAAATGCCTGGCCTCTGCTCTGTGTTTTGCTGTTGTTGGACATGGAGATTAACAGATACCCCGTGCCCTAAAGGCATCATATGTCTAAAGGGCTTGTGTTTCAAGACTGGTTGGGGAAGAGAAGAATTGAACCTTGTATATTCCTGGTATTTCTGCATTGTCATAAACTGTCTTGAGATCAAAATGTCTGAAGCTGCTGTTCCTGCAATGTGGAATTGGACTCAGAAATCATTAAGGAATGGGAAAATTCTGAAGTGTAAACCAAATTGGCAAAATGTTTAAAATGCATTTTTACATTATATCTATAGTCTTGTGAAAATGGCTTTTCAAATAGTTCAGTGATACTGCTTTGAATTTGTTTTCCCTCTTGCCCCTTCCCTTTGGAGGCTCCTGGGCTATGTGTCTTAACTGGTTGCCTGCTTCCATAATCTTACCTGTATTTTATATTTGGCAGAGCAAAGACCAAACAGGACGACTTCTGTCCTATGCGGTGACCAACATCTGCTACGCCTGACCCCATACCAGCACAACTAAAATTGGAAAAATCGTAGAATCCTATCATGCCAAAACTTTGAAATTGTATTCCCTATAACCAAGTCCACATCATTTTATATAAAACAACTTGCATTTGTATAGCACCAATGGTGGAATGGTTAAAATCAGGAATTCTTAAGAGGTCAGATTGGCAGAATGCAGAGAATCAAGGAGGGGTTGGAGGACCGAAGTAGATTACAGAAATAATGAGGCCATGGAGGGATTTGAAACAAGGATGAGAATTCTAAAATTGGGGTGTTGCTTCACTGGGAGTCAGTGTTGGCCAACAAGCACAGGGATGATGGGTCAGCGGGACTTTAAATAACCAAGTTTGTAGGAGGCCAACCAGAAGTGCATTGAAGTAATTCAAGCCCAGGATTTCAAAAGCGTGGCAGAAGTTTTCCACAGCATATAAGCTGAGACAAGGGTAGAGTCGGGCGATGTTATAAAGGTGGAAATAGGCGGTCTTAGTGATGGTGTGAATGTATAGTAGAAAGCTCATCTCGTGCTCATATATAACCTCAAGGTTGTGAACAGTCTGATTATTGCCAAGAAGAACGATGGAGTCAGTTGTGAGGGAGCGGAGTTTGGGACTGAAGACAATGGCTTCTGCCTTCCCATTATTTATTTGGATAAAATTTCTGCTCATCCAATACTGGTTATCAGACAAGCAGTCAGACAATTTAGAGACAGGAGGGGTCAAGAGAAGTGAAGGAAAGGTGGAGCTCGGTATTGTCAGCGTACGTGTGGAAACTGGCACTGTGATTTCAGGTGGTGTCACTGAGGGATGGAATTTAGATGAGGAAGAGGAGGGGGTTAAGGCTGAATCCTTGGAAGACACCAGAGATAAACAGTGTGCGGGAGCAAGGAGAAAAGCCATTGCAGACAATTTTCTGGCTACGACAGGATAGAAAAGAATGAAACCAGGCAACTGCAATCCTTGCCAGCTCAATGACGGTGGAGAGGTGTTGGAGCAGAATTTCGTGGCCAACGTGTCAAAGGGTGCAGATAGGTCAAGGAGAATGTGGAGGGAAAATTTATCTTTTTTAGTCAGCTGGGATGTTTCGGTACCATGGCAGGGCTAGAGACCTGATTGCAGGGATTCAGACAAGAAATTGAGAGGAAAATGGGCATGAATTTGGGAGGCAATAACACGTTCAAGAAAGAGGTTAGCGATGTAGCGGTAGTTTGCAAGGATGGAGGAGGCAATGTCGGCAGATTTGAAGGAGAGAGGACAATATGTGAGGAGAGCAAACAGTTAATAATTTAAGCTAACATAGGAGCCATAGGAATGGAAATTGAGTGATCGGCAGTTTAGTAGGAATGTCTAGAGAGCAAGAGGTGAGTCTCATCGATATGATGAGCTCGGAGCTGACATGAGAAATAGTGGAGAAAGCTGTGAATTCAGGATTAGGGCAAGGGGGAACTTAGAAGTTTGGACTGGTGGGCTACGGGAAGAGAGGGCAGCAGCAGAGACAGTTGAATGGATTGTCTGAATCTTTGTACCAAAGAAGTCCATTAGCTCAACACACTTACTGGAGGAGGTATGGGAGCGCCGGGTTAAGAAGACAGTTAATGGTGGAGAAGAGCAGCATGGCGTTACCTTTGATGGGCAATTTTAGTGATGGAGAGCATAGTCTGGTAATACTTTGTGACCTAGCCAGATCTGGCAATGAATGGTTAAACCAGTTGTTGTGAAAGACAGTCATGTCTCCCTTGGATTTAAGGAGTGGAAATGAGAGGTACACCAGAGAGAGCAAATAGGGTTGGAAAAACTAATAATTCTAACGGGGACATGGGCATCAATGGTGCTGGAGAGGATATGATTTAGTAAATCAATAGTTGCTGAGATGCTATGATGAATTAAAGGCCAAAGGATTGATAGTTGGGAATTTGGAAGTGCAGAGGGAGCACCATAGAAAGGTTACAGCGCAGAAGGAGGCTGTTGTGCCCGTGCCAGAACTCTGCAAGAACAGCTCACCTAGTCCCACTCCCCTGCCTTTTCCCCTTGGCCCTGCAAATTGTTTCCCTTCAGATAATTATCCAGTTCTCTTCTGAAGGCCTTTATTAAATCAGCCTGCACCATACTCTCAGGCAGTGCAATCCAGATCCAAACCACTTGCTGCATAAAAAAATATTTCTGCATGTCGCTGTTGCATCTTTTTCCAATCACTTTAAATCCGTGTCAGTGGTTCTGGATCCTTTGGCCAATGGGAACGGTTTCTCCCTATCTACTCTGTCCAAACCCTCATTATTTTGAACATCTGTATCAAAGCTCCTCTTAATCTTCCCTTCTCCAAGGAGACAAGACCCAGCTTCTCCAACCCTATCCACTTAACGGAAGTTGTTCATCCCTAGAACCATTCTCGTGAATCTTTTCTGCACCCTCTCTGATAGCTTAACATCCTTTTGAAAGTGTGATGCCCAGCACTACACAATACTGTAGTTGAGGCCAAACCAGTGTCTTATATAAGTTTATCATAACATCCTTGTTTTTGTACTCTGTGCCCCTATTTATAAAACCCAGGATTCCATATGCTTTATTAACTGCTTTCTTAACCTGCCCTGCAACCTTTAATGATTTGTTCACTTATACCCTCAGGTCCCTCACTCCTGCACCCCCTTTGGAATTGTACCCTTCAATTTATATTGCCTCTCTTCGTTCTTCCTACCAAAATGAATCACTTCACACTCCTCTGCATTAAATTTCATCTGCCACTTTTCCACCCATTTCACCAGCCTGTCTAAAACCTTCTTGAAATTTATCACTATCCTCCCCACAGTTCACAATGCTTCCAAGTTTTGTGTCATTCACAAATTTTGAAATTGTGCCATGTACACCCAAGTCTAGGCAATTAATATAGATCAAGAAAAGCAAGGATCCCAACCCCTGGAGGGCCCCTCTATATACCTTCCTCCAGTCTGAAAAATAACCGTTCACAGCTACTCTGTTTCCTGTCACTCAGCTAATTTTGTATCCATGCTTCTACTGTCCTGTTAGTGACTTGAGTTTTTTCTAAGGTTGGACACAAAGAAGTGGGCTTGACAGGGGAATGTGAATAGTGTGTGATACAAGGAAATGATCAGAGATTGCCTTATCAGTGATAATGAAAGGGGTAGCGAGGCCGCATGAGATGGCAAGATCGAGGGTGACCATGTGTGGGTAGGACAGTTTATATAAAGGGAAAGATTTAGGAAGGAAAGGAAGGCAGTAGTAAACTCGGAGGAGAGGGAACAAGAAGATTTGAGATGGAGGTTGAAATCATGAAGGATGAGAAGCCGCTCAGTGCAGAAGCAGAGGGAAAATAAGAGCAATGAACCTAATATTTACCCCTGGACCCCCACTGCATACTTCTCTTCAGTCAGAAAAGCAACCATTCGCACTGCTGTCTGCCTTCTAACTCTTAAATCAATTACGTTGGTACTTTTTTTTTACTGTTTAGGGTACTTCAGCTTTAAATGAGTATCAGATTTTGTAAGCTGACAAATTTTACTTATGATTTGACTTAAAAAAATTAAATTGTGTAATCTAAACAAGTGCATCCAAGGGATTATGTACATAAAATTAGGTCTGTGTATTAAATTTCAATCTCTCTGTGATTTCAGAGAGCGAGGGAGAAGTCACCTGTGCCTGAAATTAGGCTTCAAGCAACAAAAAGGTATGTTGCCTGCAATACTATTAGCATTGAATTACTTTCAGACAGGAATTTTAAAATCCTGTGTCATTAATTAAATCAGCTTTTCTAAGGCACTCTCCCTTTTTATTTGCATTACAGTGATAGCAGCTGTTCGTATCAAGTAGTTGGTTCTCATGCAACCAATGG
This sequence comes from Heterodontus francisci, assembly GCF_036365525.1. Taxonomy (NCBI): domain Eukaryota; kingdom Metazoa; phylum Chordata; class Chondrichthyes; order Heterodontiformes; family Heterodontidae; genus Heterodontus; species Heterodontus francisci. The sequence goes on from NC_090372.1 coordinate 40,279,348, forward strand.
TCTCACATCTGGGGGAGGTGGAGGAAAAATGAAGAGAGATAAAGGGCATTACTCATCCAGAGGTGCACAGGAGGTTAGAGTAAATTTTCTTCTAATTCTCTCACTACTTATTGCTTGCTAGTGCTTCAAACATCAGCACTGAATTTTTATCCAGGCATTCTGAGAACTAACTGTTACACTATTGACCTTTCACTTTATACAGTATTCATTACATATGGTATTAGAAGAAATGTTGGGTTGATTATTCTACATAGATTTTTCCACTTTTTTGAAGTTTGTGAATGACATGGGATTTTTTTCTATTTCCATACTTAACCTGTCCTACTGCACAGTTTATTGGTGGACATCTAAAACAAGGAAATTATAAACATTGAAGAGAATTATGTTGTACTAAAGCTTGTGGGTTTGTCATAGAATATTCAAATGAATAAATCTGAATGGGGAAGACAGCGGGAAAACTTTGTAATAAAAGGTGCACTTTGGTGCTGTTTATAGCTATTGGTTAAATTTGCAGGTATGACTGCTGAAATGTGGAAATGAAGAGTGTGTCATTCACAAATCTCAGAAAGGACAGAAAAATCCTTCAGTGGTGATTGTACTGTTAAAATTACACTGAGAAAAAAGCATTACAAAAGGCTAGATTATGTAATATTTTCTAATAACCACAGCTCCATTTGTCAAATCAAGCTGGTAATGCTTTGTGAAAAGATGTAAAACTGCTCCATGTAGGATCTTTCCTTTCTTACTCCTTCCTACACATAGAAATGTATGTGTTCTCCTGTTTTTAGGAAAGGACTTCGGAATGAGGCACTGGATTGGGGAGTAGCTGATGTGGCTGTAGTTTGATGTACATTCTAAAAGGGACAGGTTCTCAGTAGTCTGTCTCACTTTTCACTCCCTGTTTGATGTATTAATTTTTACAAAGATAGGTAATTTACCATCGGCTGAGTCTAATATCACTTAAAGGATACATGGATATGGCTTATAAGGCAGTAACCTAATTAGAGTTCAGGTGAATGATTCCAATGTTAATAATCCCTGGAGTATAAAAGTATTGAGACTGTGGACTCCCTGATGCCTTGCCCATTTTGTATTCAAGTGAAATTCCCTCAATAAATTATTTCTTCTTAGCAACTTATATTTTGGGGAATCAACTGTTTTAAGAGGACTTGGTCTGGCTCTGTTTACATGTTCACAATGAACAAAGAAATGAAAATCAAACAGTGGCAAAAAGTGATTCTAAAATATAAAACAAAAGGAATATTATCAAGAAAATATGAGCAGAAAGGGAACATGACCTGGAACTGTGGAGCAGCATTGAGTTGGGTCCGAAACCGGAGAAAACAGCAGGTGTGTCCAGACTCCATTTGGCAGAATCCTGAGCCTTTCAAGCAGTACTACAAGTATAACAGCAACTAATTTATATTTATCTAGCAGCTTTAACGTAGTAAAACATCAGGAGGCGCTTCAGAGAAGCTTTATCAAACTAAATTTGACACAGAGCCACATAAGGAAATATTAGGTCAGATGGCCAAAAGCTTGGTCCAAGAGGTAAGTTTTGAGGAGCTACTTAAAGGAGGAGAGAGAGGCAGAAAAGTTTAAGGAATAAATTCCATGAGATTTGAAACGATGAGACTTGAAAGCAGGGCGCTGCTTAACTGAGAGTCAGCAAGCACAGGGCTGATGGGTGAACAGGACTTGGTGTGAGTTAGGACATGGGCAGCAGAGTTTTGGATGACCTTAAATTTACAGAGAATGTGGGAGGCCAGGGGAGAGTTGGAACAGTCAAGTATAGAGCTAACGACATGAATGAGGGCATTAGCAGCAGATGAGTTGAGGTAGGGGTAGTGTGGGGAAATTTTAGAGGTGGAAATAGGCGGTCTTAGCGCAAATATGTGGTCAGAACATACGAATTAGGAGCAAGAGTAGGCCATTCGAGTCTGCGCCGCCATTCAATAAGTTCATTGCTGAACTGATTACTCCACATTTCCACCTACCCCCGATAATCTTCCACCCTCTTGCTTATCAAGAAGCTATCTACCTCTGCCTTAAAAATGTTTCAAGACTCTGCTTCCACCGCCTTTTGAGGAAGAGAGTTCCAAAGAGACTCAACCCTCTGAGCGAAAAGACTTTATCCTCATCTCTGTCTGAAATGGGCGACCCGTTATTTTTAAATAGTGACCTCAAGGTCTTGATTCCCCCACAAAAAGAAACATCCTTTCCACATCCACCCTGTCAAGACCCCTCAGAATCTTATATGTTTCAATTAAGTCGCCTCTTACTCTTCTTAACACCAGCGGATACAAGCCTAGCCTGTCCAACCTTTCCTCATCAGACAAACTGCCCGTTCCAGGGAGTCGTCTAGTAAACCTTCTCTGAATTACTTCCAATGCATTTATATCCTTCCTTAAATAAGGAGACCAGTACTCCAGATGTGGTCTCGCCAATGCTCTGTATAACTGAACAATAACCTCCCTACTTTTGTATTCAATTTCTCTCACAATAAACTATAACATTCCATTAGCTTTCCTGCTTGCTGTACCTGCATACTAACCTTTTGTGATTCATGCACTAGGACACCTAAATCCCTCTGCATCTCTCAGCTCTACAATGTCTCGCCATTTAGATAGTATGCTTTTTTTATTCTTTTGCCCAAATGGACAATTTCACATTTTCCCACATTATACTCCCATTGGCCAGACCTTTGTCCACTCACTTAACCTATCTATAATACCTTTGTAGCCTCCTTATGTCCTCTTCACAACTAAGGAACTCATCTTGAGGTCAAATATGACACCAACTGACACCAGTCTGCAAACAGACTGATTTAGTATCAGACTTTAGCCAAGGAAAGGGATAGAGTCGATAGCTAGGGAACGGAGTTTGGAGCGGAGCCCAAAGCCAATGGCTTCGGTCTTCCTGATAGTTGAAGGAAATTTCTGCTTATCCAGTACTGGATTTTGGACAAACAGTCTAACAGTTTAGAGACATTGGAGGGGTTAAGTGAGGTAGTCGTGATGTGGAGCTGGTTGTCATCAGTGTACACGTGGAAATTGACCCTCTTTTCAGATGATGTCACAAAGGGACAGCATGTGGATGAGACATAGGGTGGGGTAGGGGTCCCAAAGATAGATCCTTGGACACCAGACGTAACAGTGCGGGAACAAGAGACGTCATTGCAGGTCATCCTCTGGCTCGAGCTGAAAAGATAAGAATGAACCAGGTGAGTACATTCCCACCCAGCTGGATGGCAGTAGAGGGTCTCTGGAGGAGGATGGTATGACAGAACAAGGATGGCATGACAGAACAAGGAGGGGTAGCTTACTTTTTTCACAGTCACATAGGTTATCATTTGTGACTTTGAAAATGGTTTTGGTACTGTCGCCCACAAAGTACCAAAATCCAGGTCTTGCAATAAAGTCCCTCAAGTTAGCAACACTGCTGTTTCATGATATAAGTTGCTTTGAGCCAATAAAATTGCAACCCTTAATTAATTTCCTGTCTCTTGTTTTATGCGGCATGTACAGTGCATTATAGATGACATTGCTAACATTTTTGAGGTGCATGTTTATTTGCCATTTATATAGAAGTGATGCAGTATGTTTAATTGCCAAATTGCATTTGTGCTGTATATTAGAGCTATAACTTACAAATTATGCCCTCTGCAGGTACCGGCGCCAGCCCCAGAACTGCCAGAAGTTTCTTTACCAATTAAAAGTACAGCATTGCCTACCTTCAACTTTAACTCCCCTTCTTCTACTGTATCGCCTGTAAGGCCTACTGTAACAAAATCTTTTTCTGACAAGGTATAGTGCTGTTGCATATTGGATTTATGTTTGCCTAGTTTTTCCTTATTTTTTCATGAGTTATGTGCCCATTGCTGAGGCACTAAATGAGAACTTTGCACTTGTCTTTAACAAGTAAGAAGATGCTGCCAAAGTTATAGTGAAAGAGGGAGGTAGTTGAGACACTGGGTGGGTTGAAAATTGATGAAGAGGATATTAGAAGGGCTGGCTGTACTTAAAGTTGATAAGTCATCAGGACTGGATCGATGCATCTGAGGATATTGAGAGAAGTAAGGGTGGAAATTGTGGAGGCATTGGCCATAATCTTACAGTCTTCCTTAAATACAGGGGTGGTGTTAGCGGACTGGAGAATTGCAAATGTTATGCCCTTGTTCTAAAAAGATTGTAAGGATAAGCCCAGCAACTACAGGCCAACCAGTTTAACCTCGGTGGTGGGAAACCTTTTAGAAACTATAATCTGGGACAAAATTAACAGTCATTTCAAGAAGTGTGGATCACTTAACGATTTTTTTTGATGAGGTAACAGGGATTTGGTTAGGTAATTAGTGTATATGGACTTGCAAAAGGCACTTGAAAAAGTGTCACATAACTTGTCAGCAAGAGCAGGCAGGGAGATGTTGTGGAGCAAAGCGGGACTGGTGGTCTGAAGTGCATTTGTTTCAATGCAAGAAGTATAACAGGTAAGGCAGATGAACTTAGAGCTTGGATTAGTACTTGGAACTATGATGCTATTACAGAGACTTGGTTGAGGGAAGGACAGGATTGGCAGCTAAATGTTCCAGGATTTAGAAGCTTCAGGCGGGATAGAGGGGGATGTTAAAGGGGTGGGGGAGTTGCATTACTGGCTAAGGAGAATATCACAGCTGTATTGCGGGAGGACACCTCGGAGGGGTCAGGCAGTGAGTCAATATGGGTGGAGCTCAGGAATAGGAAGGGTGCAGTCACGATGTTGGGCGTTTACTACAGGCCTCCCAACAGCCAGCGGGAGGTAGAGGAGCAGATATGTAGACAGATTTTGGAAAGATGTAAAGGTAACAGGGTTGTAGTGGTGGGTGATTTTAACTTTCCCTATATTGACTGGGACTCACTTAATGCTAGGGGCTTGGATGGGGCAGAATTTGTGAGGAGCATCCAGGAGGGCTTCTTGAAACAATACATAGATAGTCCAACTAGGGATGGGGCCGTACTAGACCTGGTATTGGGGAATGAGCCTGGCCAGGTGGTCGAAGTTTCAGTAGGGGAGCATTTCGGGAACAGTGACCATAATTCCATAAGTTTTAAGGTACATGTGGATAAGGATAAGAGTAGTCTTCGGGTGAAGGTGCTAAATTGGGGGAAGGCTAATTATAACAATATTAGGCAGGAACTGAAGAATTTAGATTGGGGGCGGCTATTTGAGGGTAAATCAACATCTGACATGTGGGAGTCTTTCAAATGTCAGTTGATTAGAATCCAGGACCAGCATGTTCCTGTGAGGAAGAAGGATAAGTTTGGCAAGTTTCGGGAACCTTGGATAACACGGGATATTGTGAGCCTCGTCAAAAAGAAAAAGGAAGCATTCGTAAGGGCTGGAAGGCTAGGAACAGACAAATCCCTTGAGGAATATAAAGACAGTAGGAAGGAACTTAAGCAAGGAGTCAGGAGGGCTAAAAGGGGTTATGAGAAGTCATTGGCAAACAGGATTAAGGAAAATCCCACGGCTTTTTATACATATATAAAGAGCAAGAGGGTAACCAGGGAAATAGTTGGCCCACTCAAGGACAGAGAAAGGAATCTATGTGTGGAGCCAGAAGAAATGGGCGAGGTACTAAATGAGTACTTTGCATCAGTATTCACCAAGGAGAAGGACTTGGTGGATGATGAGTCTAGGGAAGGGAGTGCAGATAGTCTCAGTCATCTCATCACCAAAAAGGAGGAGGTGTTGGGTGTCTTGCAAAGCATTAAGGTAGATAAGTCCCCAGGGCCTGATGGGATCTACCCCAGAATACTGAGTGAGGCAAGGGAAGAAATTGCTGGGGCCTTGACAGAAATCTTTGCATCCTCATTGGCGACAGGTGAGGTCCCAGAGGACTGGAGAATAGCCAATGTTGTTCCTTTGTTTAAGAAGGGTAGCAAGGATAATCCAGGAAATTATAGGCCGGTGAGCCTTACCTCAGTGGAAGGGAAATTATTAGAGAGGATTCTTCGGGACAGGATTTATACGAAAGACTGATACAAAAGGTGAAGTCACACTGGATCAGAGGGGAGCTGGCAAGATGGATGCAGAACTGGCTCGGTCATAGAAGACAGAGGGTAGCAGTGGAAGGTGCTTTTATGAATGGGAGGAAGTGACTAGTGGTGATCCGCAGGGATCAGTGCTGGGACTTTTGCTCTTTGTAGTATTCTTTGGCCTCCTTGTCTCAAGAGACAATGGGTAAGCGCCTGGAGGTGGTCAGTGGTGTGTGGAGCAGCACCTGGAGTGGCAAAAAAGGCCAATTCTAGAGTGACCGGCTCTTCCACAGGTGCTGCAGAAAAATTTGTTTGTCGGGGCTGTTACACAGTTGGCTCTCCCCTTGCGCTTTTGTCTTTTTTCCTGCCAACTGCTAAGTCTCTTCGACTCGCCACACTTTATCCCCGCCAGCCATGGCGATCGCTGGCAACTGACTCCCATGACTTGTGATCAATGTCACAGGACTTCATGTCGCGTTTGCAGACGTCTTTAAAGCGGAGACATGGATGGCCGGTGGGCCTGATACCAGTGGCGAGCTCCCTGTACAATGTGTCTTTGGGGTCCTGCCATCTTCCATGCAGCTCACATGGCCAAGCCATCTCAAGCGCCGCTGACTCAGTAGTGTGAAAAAGCTGGGGATGTTGGCCGCCTCGAGGACTTCTGTGTTGGAGATACGGTCCTGCCACCTGATGCCAAGTATTCTCCGGAGGCAGCGAAGCTGGAATGAATTGAGATGTCGCTCTTGGCTGACATATGTTGTCCAGGCCTCGCTGCCATAGAGCAAGGTACTGAGGACACAGGCTTGATACACTCGGACTTTTGTGTTCCGTGTCAGTGCGCCATTTTCCCACACTCTCTTGGTCAGTCTGGACATAGCAGTGGAAGCTTTTCCCATGCGCTTGTTGATTTCTGCATCTAGAGACAGGTTACTGGTGATAGTTGAGCCCAGGTAGGTGAACTCTTGAACCACTTCCAGAGCGTGGTCGCCAATATTGATGGATGGAGCATTTCTGACATCCTGCCCCATGATGTTCGTTTTCTTGAGGCTGATGGTTAGGCCAAATTCATTGCAGGCAGCTGCAAACCTGTTGATGAGACTCTGCAGGCACTCTTCAGTGTGAGATGTTAAAGCAGCATCGTCAGCAAAGAGGAGTTCCCTGATGAGGACTTTCCGTACTTTGGACTTCGCTCTTAGACGGGCAAGGTTGAACGACCTGCCACCTGATCTTGTGTGGAGGAAAATTCCTTCTTCAGAAGACTTGAACGCATGTGAAAGCAGAAGGGAGAAGAAAATCCCAAAAAGTGTGGGTGCGAGAACACAGCCCTGTTTAACGCCACTCAGGTGATGATACTTAGTAGCTTTGGTGGACATCCAATCTTTTCTAGTAGTCTGAAGAGACCACGTCTGCTGACGAGGTCAAAGGCTTTGGTGAGATCAATGAAAGCAATGTAGAGGGGCATCTGTTGTTCGCGGCATTTCTCCTGTATCTGACGAAGGGAGAACAGCATGTCAACGGTCGATCTCTCTGCGCAAAAGCCACACTGTGCCTCAGGGTAGACGTGCTCGGCCGGCTTCTGGAGCCTGTTCAGAGCGACTCGAGCAAAGACTTTCCCCACTATGCTGAGCAGGGAGATTCCACGGTAGTTGTTGCAGTCACCACGGTCACCCTTGTTCTTATAGAGGGTGATGATATTGGCATCGCGCATGTCCTGAGGTACTGCTCCCTCGTCCCAGCACAGGCATAGCAGTTCATGTAGTGCTGAGAATATAGCAGGCTTGGCACTCTTGATTACTTCAGGCGTAATGCTGTCCTTCCCAGGGGCTTTTCCGCTGGCTAGAGAATCAGTGCCATCACTGAGTTCCGATTTTGTTGGCTGCTCGTCCAGCTCATCCATGACTGGTAGAGGCTGGGCTGCATTGAGGGCAGTCTCAGTGACAACATTCTCCCTGGAGTACATATGTAGTAGTGTATATAAATGATTTGGAGGAAAATGTAGCATTTTGGAAGGTCTAATGCAGGTGGGAAGTATACAGTAAATGGCAGAACCCTTAGGAGTATTGACAGGCAGAGAGATCTGGGCGTACAGGTCCACAGGTCACTGAAAGTGGCAACGCAAGTGGATAAGGTAGTCAAGAAGGCATACGGCATGCTTGCCTTCATCGGTCGGGGCATAGAGTATAAAAATTGGCAAGTCATGTTGCAGCTGTACAGAACTTTAGTTAGGCCACAAAGTTATTAGCGGCATGGACAGAGTGGATAGTCAGAAGCTTTTTCCCAGTGTGAAAGAGTCAGTTACTAGGGGACATAGATTTAAGGTGCGAGGGGCAAAGCTTAGAGGGGATGTGCGAGGCAAGTTCTTTACACAGAGGGTGGTGAGTGCCTGGAACTTGTTGCCGGGGAAGGTGGTGGAAGCAGGTACCATAGAGACGTTTAAGAGGCATCTTGACAAATACATGAATAGGATGGGAATAGAGGGATACGGACCCCGGAAGTGCAGAAGGTTTTAGTTTAGGCAGGCATCAAGATCAGCGCAGACTTGGAGGGCTGAATGGCCTGTTCCTGTGCTGTACTGTTCTTTGTTCAAAGTTAAAGCCCATGGAATAAAAAGGATAGTGGCAGCGTGGATACAAAGTTGGGTGAGTAACGGGAAATAGGTAGTGGTGAATGGTTGTTTTTCAGACTAGAGGAAGGTACATAGTTGGATTCCCCACAGATTGATATTGGGACCACATGATCTATCTGAATGATTGAGATTTGGGTGTGCAGGGCACAATTTCACAATTTGCAAATGACACAAAACTTGGAAGTATTGTGAACTGTGAGGAGGATAGGGATGGACTTCAAGAGAACATAAACAGGCTAGTGGAATGGGCAGAATGGTGTGAATTGCTACATTTGGGAGGAAGAATGAGGAAACGCAGTATGAAATAAAAGATACACTTCTAAAGAGAGTCTGGGAGCAGAGGGACCTGGGGACATAGGTGCACAAATTTTGAAGGTTGCAGGGCAGGTTGAGAAAGCATACAGGATCCTGGGCTTTAATTTTTTTTAAAAAAGACATAGAGTACAAAAGCAAAGAGGTTATGGTGAACCTTTATACAATACTGGTTCGGCCTCAGCTGGAGTATTGTGTCCAGTTCTGGGCACCACACTTTAGTAAGGATGTGAAGACATGAGAAAGGATGCAGAAAGGATTTACAAGAATTGTTCCAGGGATGAGGATAGATTGGTGAAGCTGAGGCTACTCCTTTGAGAAGAGAAGGTTGAGAGGAGATTTGATAGAAGTGTTCAAAATCACGAGCCTCGACAGAATAGATAGGGAGACACTGTTTCCATTTGCAGACAACCAGAGGACACCAGTTTAAGGTGAATGGCAAAAGAACCAAAGGCGATATGAGAAATGTGTTTATGCAGTGAGTGATTAGGATCTGGAATGCACTGTCTGAGAGTGTGGTGGAGGCAGATTCAGTTGTCTGTATTGGATAATTATCAATTATCTGAAGTGAAAAAATTTGTAGGGCTACGGGGGAAGGGCAGGACTAGCTGAGTTTCTTTTGCAGAGAGCCGGCACGGACACGTCAGGCCGAATGGTCGCCTCTTGTGCTGTAACCATTCTGTGATTCTGTTGCAGAAGATGTGGCTTGCATCCAGCTCATGCCAATACATCTTATGGGGGATTCCTAGTACAGCATTTTGGTGCAATTGCCTATTGAAGTATTCACTTTGCAGTAAAGTTATAAATGTTGGTTGCAGGTTTAAACTTTGAAATATATTTTTCTCTTACCATCTGTATCGAAAAAAGTAAAAGTTTGTACCTTTTTGAATCTGAAGAGATTCAATTTTGCCTCACGAGAAGCACTTTTGCTTTGTTTATTGGTTGTGCCTTTTGCCATTTTCTCTCTCCCTGCACAGGAAAGTGATCTTAAAACTTTGAGATTTAGTTTACATTTTAACGCACACTTCTAGGACAAAATAAGCACATCACCAAAATATCTGGCATCAAAACCACCTTTTTGGATGGTAGGAGGGGTTTTGTCTCCTCTGCCAGCAATATTGACAAACACCTGGGATCAGATCAATTGTCTGCTTGCCGAGGCCAGGGAAGAAACAGTCAAGTAATAATGGAAAAGAGCAGCTCTGAAACTCACGTAAATGTATTTTAATACTTCCTCTTTATTCATGTGCAGGCAGTGGTATCCAATCCTAACAGCGTTGCCTTTACCTTTTCTACACCGAATATAAAAGCAACAGAGGCAAATCTGCAACCTGTTTCAGTGTCTGTAAGTAATTTTGTTGAGCATCAATTTTTGTAAATATTTATGTTTGAGAGTCATCTGTTTTCAGGTTGAGCGGTTGATTTGGAAATCATTCAGTACAACTTCCAAGCTATTGAACATAAAGTGGCAGCAATAGCAGCCAGTCTGGTATAATGTTATCTGCATTTGTAAAAGTTGACTATTATTTTTTTTTCCGCACCTCGCTTCCCCACTACCACCACACCACAAAGACTGGATTTACCTTTAGTGAGCCGATTGACAAATCAATTCCATTTGTGTTTGTATCTGCCAGACCTTCCATTAATGCAGGTATACATCTTTTTACTGTATATAAATTATTCAGCCAATGACACACAGCTTGATACTGACAACTGATAAAATCTTTCATGCAATATTTTAGCGAAATGCACCACATCACCTATTTCTACACCAACAAACGAGAGAAAAGATGAAAAATGTGATGCACCATTGAAAACTGCTAAAATATTAAAGCAAGGCAGTGTCCTGGACCTCTTAAAAGGGCCTGGTAAGTACCCCTTTTTTAAAAACAAGCATGTTGCCCATCCACACCCCACAAAGTAGTATCCATGTTGATGGCTTATCAAGTATAGTAATGATGCAAATTAAATTATCATCTTTGGACTACACTATATTACATTGATTCCATTTTTATACAAGTGTGTTTAATTATACTATGTATGCATTTCCAGCTAGATTGTGTGAACTTGATTTGTTCTGCAGCAGGCCTGAAAGTTCGGTTCAGTGAGGAGTACAGAGTTCAGCTGAGTTTGGGCTGTCATGGAGTAATTTGGTTGTTTCGAGTATCAGTCATATATACATAATTTGTTCAGTCGAGCAGATAGGGTTTTCTGGACAGATATGTTAAAGTGCTGTTTGCCAAGTCTACCTTGTGTCTGATATGTGAAGTCCCATGTAACAGAATGTTATTGCATTATTAAGGGCTCACTCAGTATTGTCTTTGTTGCTGTTCCATGAATATTGTGTGTGCATATGCATGAACAAACTTCTTAAAATTGTCATTTTTTTCATCTGTTCCAAGAGTTCACTTCGCCTTCATCGTCCATACAATGTGTAATCAAGTCCTTGGACAGTACACCAGCTGCTGTGAAACCTTTACCTTCAACTACTGGAAAAAACAGTTCCTCCATTGAGAGCTCAAGCACCTTTGGATTTGGAGATAAGTTCAAACCAGCTGAAGGTTCTTGGCAGTGTGGCTCCTGCTTGTTACAAAACAAAAGCACAGATAGTAAATGTGTTGCTTGTCAGACTGCTAAATCTGCACCTCCCATACAGACTAATAATGAGTCAGCTAACAGAGACAAAGCTACATCTAAAGAGACTCCTTTGAGTTTTGGAGACAAATTCAAACCTGCAGTGGGTACGTGGGGCTGTGACATCTGTTTGGTTCAAAACAAATCGGAAGCTGTAAAATGTGTGGCTTGTCAAACACCAAAACCTGGAATTGGAGTAAAATCTGTAGTAACCGAAAGTGCAAGAAGCAGAGAGCCAAACACTTCCAGCAGTACCTCTGTCGGAGTGGGATTGGCAGAGCAGTTTAAGAAACCTGAAGGTGTTTGGGACTGTGCCATGTGCCTCTTACAAAACAAGGTTGAAGACAGCAAGTGTGTGGCTTGTCAGTCTGCTAAGCCCGGTAGGTGATTTTATTTTTTTAACCATGATATGGCCAATGTTGGCAAAACCTCACTAATTTGCTATCTATCCCTCGTTACATTGAGAAGGTAGTAGTGGGCCTTTTGCTTGGATCGCTGCTGTCTAAGGTGTTGTGTACAGAATGTCATAATTTTGCCCACTCATTAAGGATTGGTAGTATACATCCAGGTTTGGGTGGTGTGGGACATGCATCCATTCAGATGAGTCGTGAATATTCCATGAAACTCCTGACTTGATTGGTCAGGCAATGTGCCAGTTCCTGTGAAGCACTTAGCGTCTATCCTTCTCTTGCAGCCATATTGTTAACATGACTGGTGCAGTTATGCTTCTGGCTTTGATAAACCCCTGCCCCAGGTGAGAGAATCAGCTATGGTGATCAGAGGAAGAAGTTGAGCCTTTTCTTGGGAGTTGGTCATTGCCTGGCATGAATTGGACCAACCACTTGTCCATGTCATGCTGTTGGAAGAGTTGTGACCACATTAAAATAATCAATGAGCAACCTCATTCCTGACCTTATGATGAGAGGGAAGTTTGCGGCCTGAGAAACGCATTCAATGGGGTCCTGAAACTGAACAATTGGCCTCCAACCACATCCATATTTCCTTTTGTAATAAAAACAGAAGATGCTGGAAATGCTCAGTAGGTCAAGCAGGGTCTGTGGACAGAGAAACAGTTAAAGTTTCAGGCCAATGGCCTTTCATGAGAACTGGGAAATTTAGGAATGTAATGATTTTAATCAAGTGAAAGGGGGGAGGGTGGAAAAAGAACAAAAGGGAAGATCTATGATAGGGTGGAAGACGGAGAGAATAAATGATAAAAGGGTGTAGGATCAAAGGGCCTGTGCTAATTCCATGCACTAGAGGATCTCCTTGTTGACATGCATTAATCTCCTTGATGGCATGCTATGAGTGCTACCTTGATATGGAGGGTAGTTACTCTCAACTTGCTAGTACCAACCTTTGGGTTCGTGCATGTATTGAAAGCTGTGACAAGGTCTGGAGATAGCAATTCTGGCAGAAACTGAACTGAATGTTGTCTGACAGGTTATTGGTAAAGAGGGTGTGACTTGATGATTCCTTCCATCACTTTGATGATTGGAAATGAGTTATATATGAGTGCTATATTTATAGTTAATTTTAATTGTTACTAATTGCACTCCTACAGCACTGCACATAGGAAGTCAAGACGAAGTGTCGTCTTCAGGTAAAGTGGAATTAAAGGCTAGAGGATAATTGGACCAGATTGTGCAGATATAGTTGAGTTCAGACAAAGGCTCTACACTTGAAATGCTAACACATCTGTGTTATTTAGATTTGCTGAGCGTTTCCAACATTTTCTGTTTTTGTTCCAAGCGTCATTGACTTTCTACCCCATTTAACCTCATATAGATTGTCTACCAAAAAGTTATTGCTCACCCCCTTGAAATATATATCATCCACTTGCACTGCTCTGTGTGAAGAAGTTATATTTCAACTGTTTTCACTTCATCTTTTCTAAGCTTGTATTCAGATCCCTTTGACTTGATGTTTTGCTTAAACTAGATCTAAAAGCAGTGTTACCTTTTTTTTATTCCCTTTTAGGATTTTAAATATCCTGATGAGATCACATCTGAGCAGCGTTTTCCCTTTTGTAGATACCCAATCCTTCTGTCATTTTCCCATTTATTTTATACTCCCACTGTGTTTCATGACGTATTTATCTGCATGAAACACCATCTGTCATTATTTCACTCAATCTTCCAACCTAAACTCACCTGTAATTGGGTCTGCTTGTTACCCTTTGCTACTACTTGCAATTTAGAATCATCAGCAAGCTTTGTTGCCATTCGTTCTTCCAAATCATTACTACACATTCAAAGCAACTGTGACCCCAGAGCAATGTTCTGGTTATTGGCTAGTAATATCTTTCCATGTTAACTACTTAACTATTCATATATATGACTTGTTGCAAATAATTATCCAGAGTGAAAGTGTACATAATTTTTGACTTCAATTTATTTTTATTTTTCATTTGTTCAGTTTTTGTATTCAGAAAGAAAAAGGCAAGACTGACTGCTTTTTCTATAGTTTTTTTAGAAGCCCCTTAGTCTAGATTTAATGCTTAAACATTTTCTGTTTCACGAAGTTGACCTTTTGTGTACAAATCTATTTGACATCAGAAAAGAATTATATTTGCAGGTTTTTTTTTTTACAGATGGATTGAAGGTGGAGCACATATATGTTTCTATCCATTTCTTGCTAGCTGATTTGCATTTGAGTGCTTTGGGTCTACTTGCTAGCATTCGAGCACTTGCATCTTTTTTTGAGGAGGCATTCAACAGTTTCAGTCAATTGTTTGTGTTCAGTCTGTGCTCCAAAATCAAAACTTTTTGCACCTTCATTGGCAAGCTCTGTCTCCAATGTCAGTAGATGTAGTAGCAATTCCTGAACCCTCATACTTTTCAGTCACATTGTAAATGGTGATAATAGCAGATGAGTCTAATAGGATGAAGTAAAAAAAAAAGTAATGGCAGTGTTGTATCAATGACTGCTTTCCCTGTAAAAATAAAAGGAGCAGCATTTCTGATGTAATGCTTTGCGCAAAAGTCATAATCGTCACTTTTTAATAATTGATAGTTTTCAATATGTGCAGTATTACCAAGATGGTAGCAGTGGATCAAAGAACTGTAAAATACAATAAAAACTTTGTCCTTTTAATTCATTCTCTGGATGTGAGCATTGCTGGCAATGCTGACATTTGCTCCAATTCAGTGTCTTCTGGACTATTTCAGAGCAGAGTCAATCACTTTAGTACAGGACTAGGATCACAGATAGGCCAGACCATGGCAGGACGGCAAGTATCTTCCCTAAAAGACACTGGTGAACCAGTTAGATTTTTATGACGCTTCATGGTCACTTTTACTGATGCCAGAATTTCATTTCCAGATTTTTTAAAAACTAAATTCAGAAGCATTAACTGCCAAAGTATACAGTATGTAAATAATGTAATGATCCCTTGTAAACTTACACACCACAAGATAGTTAATTTTTGCTATTGATGTCTGTGAATTCTTTTGTCTTTTTTTCATTCCATGAATTTTTCTCTTAGGTGTTGCATCCAACATTCCTGCTTCAGCACCAACCGGAGGAATTTTAGAATTTGGTGACAAATTCAAGAAGCCGACAGGGTCCTGGGATTGTGAAGTCTGCTTAGTTCAGAACTCATCAAATGTAACTGCGTGTGTGGCTTGCAAAACTAAGAAAAGAGGCAGCAAGGTTGAAGCTAAAGGTATTAAGATTATTGATTGATCGTGAATGCTAACAAACATATGTGTATGGAGGTGCTTTCTAACATTAGCATTTCTGCAAGTCAGGTCATTTAGGGATGCTATTAGATTATGAAATGCACAGTGCATTTCCTGAAAATTATTACATAGAATATACATCGCAGAAACAGGCCATTCGGCCCAACCAGCCCATACCAGCCTCCTCAAGTCTTTCCTCCTCTAACTATCAGCATAATCCTCTATTCCCTTCTCTCATGCTTATCTAGTCTACCCTTAACAGCATCTATGCTATTCATTTCACCCACACCCTGTGGTAGTGCGTTCCACTTTTTCACTACTCTGGATAAAAGAAGCGGTGGACTAAGTGAGGTATATCTATCTGAGTTGTTGTGGTTAATTGGACCATATTGTATGATTTTGAATAGCTCCCCCTGTGTGCGCTAATGTGAATGAAAGTGGTACTCTGTTTTGTTGCACAGTAGTGATTGCCAATTGTAGAACTGAGCCGGTACAGTCTATTTTGTTAAATATTATGATATTCAGAATGTAAAATGAATGTGAAAGCTAATTCCTTAATGTTGAAAGCTGGGGATACAGTTAGCATTTTGTTGGTCGAAACATATCTCGAATCCAGCTATGGCATATTGGGCCCTTCAAGGACTTAAATTTTTTTTTGATGTTATTTATTCACGGGATGTGGGCTTGGCTGGCAAAGCCAGCATTTATTGCCCATCCTTAATTGTCCTTTTAAGCTCCAATACACTAATAGGAGTTCTTGTTGAGCTATCCGTTACAATGTAATGTCATGCAATAAAATGTTTTGTGCTGAGGGAGCACCAAATAGATATTGTTACCATCAAATATTTGAAAATTAGAGTCAAAGAAGTAAAAATTGGCTTACTTTCATTGGATAATTGAATGAATGTCCTGCTAGTTGTAAACCAACTTTGCAATTACTTTTGTGAATTAAGAATAAGGGACATGAGTAGGAAGGAAAACAGTGGTAAGTAAGCTAATATTCTTCTACAGTGCTATGTGCACAGTGAGAAAATGTCGTAAAATGGGTAGAAAAGAATGATTATGCTTGTAATCTGAAATATGAAGAACACACCTCAAACTTAAGTCTTTTCTCTTTACAAATGCTGATTGACCTGTATATTTCCAGCATTTTCCAATTTATTATTTGAATAGGAATTGCTAGTTTTTGATTTTAATGGCGCAATCCAGCTGGAAAACTGAAAATGGTTTAGGTTACATTCTGATGACTAAGTATTGTATTTGTATAGTGTTAGTTCAAAATGAAGGGTCACAAATTTATTCCAAGTAATTTTTATCTTTTCCATATGTTTTCCTGAGAATGTTTGGAAGTTGTGACTTTGCCATCCGAGATCACATAAACTTAAGTTTCATGTACTGGAACAGCATTAGATCCTTGTTTGCCTTATAATATCAAGTGGTGGAAGTTCAGTTTACTTTTTTTTTCTCTGACAGGGCCTGACTGTTCTGTATTATCGACTGTTACTTCACCATTCATCACCGGCATCCAGCCCTCCACAACAGACTCTTTGCAAAGTAAAGATGGCGCTGCGGGATTTAAATTCGGAAATCAGGGCGGTTTCAAATTTGGAGCATCTGATTCTATTTCGTCAACCAGTGCCTTTGGAGGACTTAAATTTGAGGCTACAGGGGGCTTCAAATTTGGAGTTACTTCAACAGAGAAAAACCCAGAGGGAAACAAAAAGGATAACTCTAAAACTTCGAGTGGTGGGTTTAAGTTTGAAGTAGCTGCCTTTGGTAGCAACCCGTCTTCAACTTCAACGACTGCTCAATTTGGTGCCTCAGATACAAGTGAGCAAAATAAGAAAAGTGGCGCGACGTTTGGGGGTTTTAAGTTTGATGCTGGTGGAACAGTTGTTAAACCTGAGGACAAAGGCATTCCGAGTGGCTTTAAATTTGGCACAGAGGAGAAGAAACAAACTTCGGTAGTACAGTTGGAGCTTGACAAAACAGAAGAGAGAAAAGATGGGGCAACTGTGAGTGCAGTTAAGCTTGAGCAAACAGTCAACAAGGAACCTGTAGCAGCTTCAGCTTTTATGTTTGGAAAACTAGATGAAAAACAGGACTCTCTTAGCTCTGCACCATTTGCGTTTGGTAAAAGGAAAGACCTTGAGCCACAACCACAGTCGGAACTCTCTCTCAAAAAGCCAGAGCAAACCAAAGAACCAGCGTCTTTGTCTGAGACTTCAAAACCAGAAGCGAAATCTGGATTTACTTTCAACTTGGTTAAATCTGCTGAGAAACCAGAGGCAGCAGAGCCTGTGCAGCAAGGATTTGTGTTTGGGACTACAGTAAACACTTCAGGTAAGAATGACAAATTCAAGAAAAAGACTTGCATTTGTACAACTTTTTCCAGGATATTCCAAAGTGCTTTACAGTCAATTAAGTACATTTGAAATGTTGTCTGTGTTGTAAATTTGGAAACACGGCAGCCAACTTGCGCGCAGCAAGATCCCACCAACAGTGATGAGGACCATCTAATCTCTCGTTAGGGATTAGTTTTGGGATAAATATTGGCTGGGGAATTGGGCAGAGCTATTCTGCTCTTGAACATAGTGCAATGGGGGCTTTTATGTCCACCTGAGAAGACAGACTGAGCCTCAGTTAAATGTCTCATCTGAAGGACAACACCTCTGATAGTGCAACATTCCCTCAGTACTGCACTGGAGCATCAGCCTGGAAAATATGCTCATGTTTGTGGAGTGGATTTTGAACCCACTACCTTCTGACTCTGGCAAGGGTGCTACCGTTGAGCCGACATGCGTTCTCTATTAAACCTTCAATGGAGGTGTTAATAGTCATGATTGCCTTTATGCAGGGTGTCCTCATCAGTCTTGTCACTAGACTTATCACATTTAGTACCAATGCATAGAATGAAAAATCGCAAGTTTTGTGTGCGAAAACACTCGTGTGATGTTAATTCATAGTTCAAATTGCTGTCGCTACCTGTATGCGCCCACTTCGCTCTAGTGTTTGCAGAAGGTAGGATTAGGAAAGAGGTTCTGCTTGGAAAGTATGAGCAGCTAGGGGCTAAATATAAAAAGCAGAAACTCAAAGGTGGTAATCTCTGGATTATTATCTGAGCCACAAGAAAATTAGAGTACAGTAAATAAGATTAGAGAGGTAAATGTGTAGATCAAAGATTAGTGTGGGAGAAAAGGGTTTTGATTCATGAGGCACTGGCACCAGTACTGGGGACGGGGGTTCACCTGGACTGTGGTGGGACCAGTGTTCTGGCGAGTTGTATAACTAAGCCGGTAGGACTTTAAACTAAATAGTGGGGGCGAGGGATCAAGTAAGGGAAAATGTGATGAATTAAAGAGAGAGGACAAGGCAAGACAGCAAGGTAGCAATAAGGGAATTGAAAGTGTGGCAGGAAGGGACAGCATACAAACTGAGTGCACCAGCCAATAACGCTACAGGTTGCGAAAATAATAATTTAAAAAAGAATTTAAAGCGCTCTATCTGCGCACAATATTTACACAATGTATTGACGGCACAAATGGAAGTAAACGGGTATGATCTAATTGTTATTACAGAGACGTGGCTGCAGTTTGACCAAGATTGGGAACTGAATGTCCAAGGGTATTCGACTTCTACAAAGGATAGGCAAAAAAGAAAAGGAGATGGGGTAGCGTTGTTTAATAAAGGATGAGATCAGTGCATTAGTGAGAGAGGATCTTAGATCGCAAGATCAAGATGTAGAATCAGTTTGGGTGGAGCTAAGAAACAGCAAAGGGCAGCAAACATTGGTAGGAGTTGTTTATAGGCCATCAAACAGTAGTGGTAATGTAGGGCACAATATAAATCAGGAAATTAGAGGTGCATGTAGCAAGGGTAATACAGTAATCATGGGGGACTTCAAGCTACGTATAGACTGGATAAATCTAAGTAACACTAATGCTGTGGAGGATGAATTCCTGGAATGTATGCAAAATGGTTTTCTAGAACAGTATGTTGAGGAACCAACTAGAGAACAGGCTATTTTAGATCTAAGTATTGTGCAATGGGAAAGGGCGATTTAATAATCTCGTTGTAAAGGAGCCGCTAGGGAAAGGTGACCTGTGGAAGAGTCTGTCACTCCAGTATTGACCTTTATAGCCACTCCAGGCGCTGCTCCACAAACCACTGACCACCTCCAGGCGCTTACCCATTGTCTCCCAAGACAAGGAGGCCAAAGAAGAAGAACATAACACCTAATAGAATTTTGCATTAAGTTTGAAAGTGATGTAGTTCAATCCAAAACTAAGGTCTTAAATCTAAACAAAGGAAACTATGAAGGTATGAGGGGCAAATTGGCTATGGTAGATTGGGAAACTACATTAAACGATATGACAGTAGATGGGCAATGGCTAGCATTTAAATAATTAATACATGGTTTGCAACAAATTTACATACCTTTGGATACAAAAACCCTGCAGGAAAGGTGATCCAACCATGGCTAATAAGAGAAGTTAAAGTTGCATTAGATGAAAGGAAGAGGCCAAAAAAAGTAGTAAGCGTGAGGATTGAGAGCATTTTAGAATTCAGCAAAGGAGGATCAAGAAACTGATAGAGAAAATAGAATGTGAAAGTAAACTAGTGAGAAACACAAAAATGGATTGTAAAAGCTTCTGTAGATATGTTAAAAGGAAAAGATTAGCAAAATCAAATGTGGACCCACTACAGGTAGAGACAGGAGAATTTATAATGGGGAATAAGGAAATGGCAGAGAAACTAAACAAATACTTTGCGTCTGTCTTCACGGAGGAAGATACCAAAAACCTCCCAGGAATACTAACTAGTGCAAATGAACTGAAAGAAACTGGTTTTAGTAAAAAAAAAAAGTAATATTGGAGAAATTAATGGGATCAGAAGTTGATAAATCTTTTGGACCTGATGATCTATATCCCACAGTGTTGAAAGAGGTGGCTATAGAGATAGTGGATGCGTTGGTGGTCAGCTTCCTAAATTCTATAGATTCTGGAACGGTTCCTGCAGATTGGAAGGTAGCAAATATAACCCCACAATTTAAGAAAGGAGGGAGAGAGAAAACGGGGAACTACAGACCTGTTAGCCTGACATCAGTAGTAGGGAAAATTATAGAAACTATTACAAAGGTTGTGATAACTGGGCACTTAGAAAACAATGCTAGGATTAGGCAGAATCAACATGAATTTATGAAAGGGAAATCATGTTTGACAAACCTGTTGGAGGTTTTTGAGGATGTAACCAGCAGAATGGATAAGGGAGAGCTAGTGGATGTGTTGATGGATTTTCAGACAGCTTTCAATAAGGTCCCACACAGGAGGTAAGGAAGCATATTTAGAACACATGGGATTAGGGGTAATATACTGGCATGGATTGAGAATTGGTTAATGGACAGAAAGTAGAAATAAATGGTTTTCTGACCAGATGGTTTTCTATAGAAGTACATTGAAGAACCAATTAGGGATCTGGCTATTTTCGATTTAGAGTCCGAGAGTTATACAGCACAGAAACAGGCCCTTCGGCCTATCCTGTCTGTGCCGGCCATCAAGCACCTAACTATTCTAGTCCCATTTTCCAGCACTTGTCCCGTAGCCTTGTATGCTATGGTGTTTCAAGTGCTCATCTAAATACTACTTAAATGTTGTGAGGGTTCCTGCCTCTAGCCCCACTTCAGGCAGTGTATTCCAGATTCCAACCACCCTCTGGGTGAAAACATATTTCCTCAAATCCCCTCTAAACCTCCTGCCCCTTACCTTAAATCTATGCCCCCATGTTATTGACCCCTCCGCTAAGGGAAAAAGTTTCTTCCTATCTATCCTATCAATGCCCCTCCTAATTTTGTATACCTCAATCATGTCCCCCCTCATCCTTCTCTTTTCTAAGGAAAAGAACTCTAGCCTTTTCAGTTTCTCTTCATAGCTGAAATGCTTCAGCCCAGGCAACATCCTGGTGAATCTCCTCTGCACCCTCTCCAGTGCAGTCACAGCCTTCCTGTAGTGTGATGCCCAGAACTGTACACAGTACTCCAGCTGTGGCCTAACTAGCGTTTTATACAGCTCCATAATAACCTCTTTGCTCTTATATTCTATGCCTCAGCTAATAAAGGCAAGTATCCCTTATGCCTTCCTAACCACCTTATCTACCTGTGCTGCTGCCTTCAGAGATCTATGGACAAGTACACCAAGGTCGATTTAGCATTATGTGATGAGAAAGGGCTAATTAATAACCTTGCTATAAAGGAGCCTTTGGGAAATAGTGACCATAATATGATAGAATTTTACATTAAGTTTGACAGTGATATAGTTCATTCTGAACCTAGGGTCTTAAATCTAAACTAATGAAACTATGAAGGTATGAGGGGCAAGTTGGTTGTGGTGGATTGGGAAAATACACAAAGATTTGATGGTAGACAGACAATGGCTAGTATTTAAAGATGTATTACATGGTCTACAACAAATATACATTCCTCTTAAGTCACAAAAACCCAACAGGAAAGATGAATCAACCGTGGCTAACAAAAGAAGTTAAAGACTGCATTAGATCAAAGGAAGTGGCTTATAAGGTTGTCAGAAAAAGTGGTACGCCCGAGAAATGGAAGCAATTTAGAATCCAGCAAAGGATGACCAAGAAACTGATAAAGGGATGGGAGAATATGAATGCAAGCTAGCGAGGAACATAAAGTCGGACTGTAAAAACTTCTATACATATGTGAAAAAGAAAAGATTAGCAAGGGCAAATGTGGATCCATTACAGATGGAGACAGGAGAATTTAAATGGAGAATAGGGAAATGGCGGAGAAACTAAACAATTACTTTGTGTCTTTCTTCACAGAGGTCCCATAGGACTTGAGACTAGCCAGTGTTCTTCCTTTGTTTAAGAAGGGTAGCAAGGATAATCCAGGAAATTACAGGCCGGTGAGCCTTACTCAGTGGTAGGGAAATTATTGGAGAGGATTCTTTGGGATAGGATTTACTCCCATTTGGAAACAAATGGACTTATTAGCGAGAGGCAGCATGGTTTTGTGAAGGGGAGGTCGTGTCTCACTAACTTGATCGAGTTTTTTGAGGAAGTGACAAAGATGATTGATGAAGGGCAGTGGATGTTGTCTACATGAACTTCAGTAAAGCCTTTGACAAGGTCCCTCATGGCAGGCTGGTACAAAAGGTGAAGTCCCAGTGGATCAGAGGTGAGCTGGCAAGATGAATACAGAACTGGCTCAGTCATAGAAGACAGAGGGTAGCAGTGGAAGGGTGCTTTTCTGAATGGAGGGATGTGACCAGTGGTGTTCCGCAGGGATCAGTGCTGGGACGTTTGCTGTTTGTAGTATATATAAATGATTTGGAGGAAAATGTAGCTGGTCTGATTAGTAAGTTTGCGGGCGACACAAAGGTTGGTGGAGTTGCAGATAGTGATGAGGATTATCAGAGGATACAGCAGGATGTAGATCAGTTGGAGACTTGGGCGGAGAAATGGCAGATGGAGTTTAATCCGGACAAATGTGAGGTGATGCATTTTGGAAGGTCTAATACAGGTAGGAAGTATACAGTAAATGGCAGAACCCTTAGGAGTATTGACAGGCAGAGGGATCTGGGCGTACAGGTCCACAGGTCACTGAAAGTGGCAACGCAGGTAGATAAGGTAGTCAAGAAGACATACGGCATACTTGCCTTCATCGGTCGGGGCATATAGTATAAAAATTGGCAAGTCATGCTGCAGCTGTACAGAACTTTAGTTAGGCCACACTTGGAATATTGTGTACAATTCTGGTCGCCACGCTATTAGAAGGATGTGGAAGCTTTGGAGAGGGTAGAGAAGAGGTTTACCAGGATGTTGCCTGGTCTGGAGGGCATTAGCTATGAGGAGAGGTTGGATAAATTTGGATTGTTTTCACTAAAAGGACGGAGGTGGAGGGGCGACATGATGGAGGTTTACAAAGTTATGAGTGGCATGGACAGAGTGGATAGTCAAGCTTTTTCCCAGGGTGTAAGAGTCAGTTACTAGGGAACATAGGTTTAAGGTGCGAGGGGCAAAATTTAGAGGGGATGTGCGAGGCAATTTTTTTTACACAGAGGGTGGTGAGTGCCTGGAACTTGCTCCCGGAGGAGGTGGTGGAAACAGGTATGATGGCGACGTTTAAGAGACATCTTGACAAATACATGAATAGGATGGGGATAGAGGGATATGGACCCCGGAAGTGCAGAAGGTTTTAGTTTAGGCAGGCATCAAGATCGGCGCAGACTTGGAGGGCCGAATGGCCTGTTCCTGTGCTGTACTGTTCTTTTATGTTCTTTAATACTAGGGGACCAAGGGACTTGTGAAAATGAGGAACTGCAAGAAATTAGTATTAATAAAGAGGTAGTACTCAAAACATTAACTGGTTTGAAGTTTGATAAATCCTTTAGACCAGATGAGCTACATCCTTATATAGAGATAGTGGATGCATTGGTGGTTATCTTTCAAAATTCTGTAGATTCTGGAAAGGTTCCTGCTGATTGTCGTAGAGATTGGAAATATCAAATGTAACCCCACTACTTAAGAAAGGAGGGAGAGAGAAAACAGGGAACTGCAGACCTGTCAGTTTGATGTCAGTAGTAGGGAAAATGTTAGAATCTATTATAAAGGATGTGATAACTAGATACTTAGAACATAATGATATGATTGCACAGAGTCAATATGGATTTATGAAAGGGAAATCATGTTTGACAAACCCGTTGGGAGTTTTTTGAGGATGTTACCTGTAGCATAGATAAAGGAGAACCTGTGGATGTGGTGTATTTGGATTTTCAGAAGGCTTTTGATCAGGTCCCAACACAGGAGGTTAGTAAACAAAATTGGAATACATGGGATTGGGGGTAATATACTGGTATTGATTGAGAATTGGTTAACAGAAAAAAAAGTAGGAATAAACGGGTCATTCTCAGATTGACAGGCTGTGACTGGTGGGGGACAGCAAGGCTCAGTGCTGGGCCACAGCTGTTCACAATTTATATAAATGATTTGGATGTGGGGACCAAATGTAATATTTCCAAATTTGCTGATGAGACAAAACTAGGTGGGAATGTAAGTTGTGAGGAAGATGCAAGGAGGCTTGGACAGGCTAAGTGAGTGGGCGAGACCATGGCAGTATAATGTGAATAAGTGTGAAGTTATCCACTTTGGTAGAAAAAAATAGAAAGATGCGTATTTCTTAAATGGTGAGAGTTTGGGAGTCCAAAGGGAACTGGGTGTCTTTGTTCATGGGTCACTAAAAGCTAGCACGCAGGTGCAGCAAGCAATTAGGTAGGCAAATGGTTTGTTGGTTTTCATTGCAAGGGGTTTTGAATACAGGAATAAAGAAGTCTTGCTTCAATTGGATAGAGCCTTGGTGAGACCACAGCTGGAGCATTGTGTTCAGTTTGGTCTCCTTATCTAAGGAAGGATATACTTGCTGTAGAGGGAGTGCAACGGAGATTCACCTGACTAATCCCTGGGATGGAGAGATTGAGGAAACTGGGCTTATGTTCGCTGGAGTTTTGAAGAATGAGAGGTGATCTCATTGAACTTTACAACATTCTTACAGGGTGTGATAGGGTGAATGGAGGTGGATGTTTCTAGAACCAGGGGACATAGTCTCAGAATAAGGGGTAATTAATTTAAGACTGAGATGAGGAGTAATTTCCTCACTCAGAGGGTAGTGAATCTTTGGAATTCTTTACCCCAGAAGGCTGTGGAGGCTCAGTCATAGAGTATGTTCAAGATAGAGATGATGGATTTCTAGGTGTTAAAGATATGAAGGGATATGGGGATAGTGCAGAAAAGTGGCATTGAGGTTGATGATCAGCCATCATCTAATTGAATGGCGGAGCAGGCTTGAGGGGCTGAATTGCCTACTCCTGATCCTATGTTTTTCTCTTTGAACCACTTTCCATATGTTGCTTATGATTAAATTAATGATCAATTATCTATCTCCATGATTCTTTCCCTTTTTTTTAACCTGCAGCTGAACTGTATGGACTAACAAAATAACTAATTTGATCCCTAATCTGTACTGAGTGAACTGGCTTCATAGCCTCTGGGCAATAAAGCCAGATAGATTAAAAGCAAAATATTGCAGATGCTGGAAATCTGAAATAAAAACAGAAAGTTCTGGAAATACACAGCAGGTCTGGCAGCATCTGTGGAGAGAGAAGCAGAGGTTTCAAGTCTGTGACCTTTCATCAGAACAAAGCAGATAGTTAGCCACAGGATTAAAAACCGTGCTGGAAATAAAGGTCTGGCAGCATCTGTAAAGAGAGAAACGGAGTTAACTTTTCAGGTCGATGACCTTTCTGATGAATGGTCGTCGACCTGAAACATTAACTCTTGTTTCTATTTCCACAAATGCTGCCAGACTTGCTGAGTATTTCCAGCACCTACTGTTTTTATTTGAGATTTCCAGCATCCGCAGTATTTTGCTTTTATTTTAGTTAGCCAAGGGACCCTGCCACTGACAGTTATTCATTATGGGAAAATTTTGGTGCAAAAATGTTGTGCCTCAGGGTATTTTTAACATACTTTGTAAATGTAATTAAGTATTTAGTAACCTGATCTAGTTGCAGGTAATTGATATCCCGTCAACCTTTATTTTCTAAACTAAGGATATGTCTAAAGTCCAGTTGTTTACTGTAATCTGAGCTATTAACTAGGATGATTTGATGGATGCCGAGATCAAATGCATAGCTCCCTGCACTCAGTGAAATGTAACTTTTTGTTTTCCTAGTTTTGTTTTGCTTGAAACCATGATTAAGCAAATATTCTAAAAAACCTCTTATACTAGCCAGGGCTGGCATGATCCACTATAAATTGTTAATTTAGGATCTATTTGCTTTTTAATCCAAAAATTTTCCTCAATTTTTTTTAAACGATGAAATGATGTTTTGGTTTCTATTAGCACTAAAAGCACTTAGTCTGAATTTCAGTCTGTCAGTAAGTCTGATAGTTACAAGTGAAACGCTGCATGTTTCTCCTCCATGTCACCCTGCAACTATTTAATCAATATCTAAACTCTATCTCTTTTCCTTCCTTTTCATGTAATCTTTTCTGTTGTCCTTTTGTGGCACCTTGTTATTTCTCTTGCTCTTTCTAAACCTTTTCTTTTCTCACAACTTAAGACATTTGGCAATAGTTAGGAACTTAGATCCTTATTGAGGGTTTTCCCTATTTTAAAATAGTCTTTAATATATGAGTAAGTACTTAGTACAGAGACAAAATATGTACTTTTTCAAATCTGGAATTCCCCATTAGTCTAGCATGAGGGTTTGTTTTGCTGACTGTTGGCAGAGCATTATTGGGTCAAATTGAGCCATGTAAATTCTTCATTCAGTTGTTGACCTAAGTTCTTAACTGGACTTCACTGTAGGTTTGTTTTCACTGGTTTAACTTTTTTAAAGCATCCTTGTTTAACTGGCATCATCATGAAAGACTTGTAATTTTAACTGAGTTATACTTGCGACTTGAGATGCTGTAGAAAACACTTCAACCTTCTAAAGCCCAAGGGGACCATTTATTTCTGTTTCATAATGCTTAGGCGCATGTGTAATAACCAAACATTCTTTTGTATGTGGATTTTTGTTATAGGTGTTTTTGTTCTGGAAACCTCTATAAACTGTATCATGTGTGCCATTGATGCATTCTAATGATATGAACAGCTCGTTAACAATTGTGCCGAAATAGTTGAAATGTTTTATGAATTGATCATAATTTTACTTCTTCTCCCCCACCCATGCTGTAGAACAAGGAGTCACAAAACCAGCTTTCAGCTTATTTGGCAACAATTCTTCCACATCTGCTACAACAAATGCAGTGGGCTCCACACCCTCCGCCATTTTTGGTAGTTCTGCACCTGCAACAAACCCACCATTTTTATTTGGACAGGCTAGCGCAGCTGTGGATAGTGCAAATCTTGGAAGCAGTTCTGAAGCAACTGTTCCTGCAACCAAGCCATTTTTATTTGGCTCACAGGAGGTTAAATCAGCTGCCAGCACGTCAAGCACAGGGGCCTCAGCTGTACCATTCCCATTTGGCTCAGCACCCAGCAATAACACCGCTACAACCTCTGTGTTTACATTTGGAGCTTCAACCACAACATCTAGTTCAGCAGGTAAATCTTTTCATATAGTTTTCTCCATAGCCTATCAGTCGCAAGACTTGTTAAGAGTGCAGACATGTAATGGGTAACATGGAGGATTGTTTTTGCATAAAGGTCCTTGCAGCTTAAGTGTCAAGTCAATCCTAAGCCAAAATAAATTCTGAAAGGCATTATGCTGGGTGTGCTTTTTTGAGGTTTGTTTTTTTAAAGGCAGCTTTACATAAAAATATTTTACATGCATACAGGGCTTCCAAATATTTGGCTTACCATTTATTCTCTACATATTGATTTTTTTTTTAAACAGGGGGTTAGTGTCTCTGGATGATGTATGTCTCCCTCTCCTACCCCCTCCACTTTTATAAAGGTAGAATGGTGAAGTGGGTTTAATAGGCTGAAGGACTACTAATTAGAAGGAACGTGTGAATAAATCATGGCAAGTCTGAGTTAGGGTTGGATGATTTTCTTTCGAAGAATGAATAAGATAAGTACAATAGATAATACAGCATTGTGATCTTTTGGTCACCTGCCATGATAGAATTTATTTTGCAACTGGAACTATTCTGATAGTAGAAGTAGATACTTCAGCCAGTCTACATGGCTGTCCAGAATACCAGAGCTGGCAGAAGTTTCTACTTAAGTGCCCACCAGCTAGAGGGCAAAGTCTTGTGTTTATACACAGAAATCAGAAAATTAAAATCCTTTTGCTAGTATTTTGGTAACTTAATATGATCATAAAGTGAATTTATCTACAAGTGTATTTTGGGCTAGTGCAGGAGAATGACTGGAAAGAGTTTAGTAGTAATCAAGTCAGTAATTGCAAGATCTTTTAATGGTATTCCTTACCATTTGATCTGCTTTCAGGTGGTTCCTCAAACCCTGTCTTTGGGTTTGGATCAAATTCTACAGTTGGAACAAATCCTCCAACTTTTGGTAACACACAAACCCCTGTTCCTGTGTTTGGACAAAGCAGCAGCCAGACACCTGCTGCCTTTGGTTCATCTGGTGCACCTACATTTGCATTCTCGACTGGTTGTCAGCAACCTGCCTTTGGTTCACAGTCTACCAATAGTCAACCATCTCTATTTGGAGGACAGTTACCCAACCAGCAACCCACATTTGGTTCAACTTCATCTACCTCAAGTAAGTAAATTCACATTTCAGTGTTGTGAACTGTGCTCTAAATTTGAACATATCCAATTAGTTCCCCTTGGT
The DNA here is from genome assembly GCF_036365525.1 of Heterodontus francisci. NCBI lineage: Eukaryota > Metazoa > Chordata > Chondrichthyes > Heterodontiformes > Heterodontidae > Heterodontus > Heterodontus francisci. The sequence continues at coordinate 40,307,944 of NC_090372.1, forward strand.
TTTGGGGAAATGTATTATTTAAGTAATTTAGCAGTATGCAAGTAGCCTGTACATTTAAAATCTGACTTGTGATTCTTCTATAATTGTAAAGCAGTATTTGTATCTAAAGAAATAGTATTTAGGAGGTATCCTCTGTACAGCGCAGAAGTTGGTCGTCATAATATGGTAGTTGCAGCAAATCAAACTACTCTGATGTTGAGTGGGGAGGATCCTTGTCTAAAAGTTTGTTAGCTGATTGCAATTCATTTTTTTTTACATTGTTACCTGCGCTTTACTGTAAAACTACACCTGTGCCATTCCCAAGATAGGAAGAAGGAGGGAAACAAAATCCACCCTTTTAATAAACATGTTTTCAGGCACCTGCAGGTAGGTTAACTACCTAGTCTGTTAGGGGACAGTATATGATGCCAGGCAGGATCGTTTTTAAAAAAAAAAACAATAACGGTCCAATTCACAACATGCATTTCAAATTCGTCAGTGACTTTATAACCATTGTATCTTCCTTTCTGCTCAACCTCTGTTTGGACTGGATAATATAGTGGTGGGATTTCTGAGCACTGAATGGGGGGTTTGAAAATACGTGGCGCATCTTACCTATATTATTCTGCTCAAGTAACCGTCAAATACAGTAAAACTTCATAAGACAAAATTGAATGCCGATCCAAAGGAAATAAGATGGGGTAACCAAAATCTGTTAGAGAAATGGAGTTAAAGGGTAATCATAGAGGAGAAAGGGGAAATCAAGAGTACTTAAGGCAAGTATTCCAGAGCATGGGGCCAAGATGTCTGAAGACACAGCTGCTCTTGGGGTAAATCAAGGGGTTGCACAAGAGCTCAGTGTCATTGCAATAGAGAATTCTGTGGATAAATTGTAGGGCTGCAGGAAGTTACAAAGATGTTAGAGGCTGGGGGCAAGACTGAGTCGATTACTTCACTGGAGGGACCAGGAGCCAATTTAGGTCAGCAAGGCCGTGAGTGATGGGTGCAGGACTTGACAAAGGAACGTATATGGGTAGTGTTGTTTTGGATGCTATGAAGTTTGCTGAGGGGGAAAGATGGAAGGTCAGTCAGGAGAACATCTGGGTGATGAGGAATTTAAGGGACTGGTCAGAGATGACCTCATCTGTGATTGAGACAGTGCCAGTAGAGTTGCCATGTGAGGTAATGGGGATGGCCATGAATGTGTGTATGGTCATGAATGTGTGTAAGAGTTTATAAGGAAGGGGAGGTTTTAAATGAGATGCAAGAGGGGTGCAACAAGGTGAGGTATTCACATGAGAAGATACTAGAGGTGTGGGGGGTAGAGACCAAGGTATGTAAGTTGTCAAACATTTTTAACTGTAGTGGCTTCTGTTACCAAGTAAAGAATAATGCATAAAAGTGGTAAGTTTTTATTGTTGACAGAAATATTCTTTGCTGTTTTGAAGTTTGGAATGTAACTACGTTAGAACATTTAATTGTATTAACTCTTATAGCAAAGCTTTTTGCCTTTCGTGCAAGCTGAGGCATATTGCTCCTAAGGACGTCGCCAGTAATTCAGAAATTATTTGTTGCTTCTGTAATGTGCCACCTGTTTTAAAGAGATTATTCTAAATTAACTTGTAATCTGCAGGTAACAGTTTCCAGTTTGGAAACAGTAGTCTTGGTTTTAACTTCAATGTCGCCAATTCATCAAATGAGGTATTTAAATTTGGATCTGCTTCAACGGGAGCAACACAGCAGCCTTGCCCCCCTGGTGGCTTCCAGTTCAATCCCACCCCTGCATTTTCTGTTGGGTAAGAACCTTAATATTTGTACAAAATTCTCTAAAATAACTAAATGCTTCTCTCTGGAATGTTTGTTTTGGTAGAGAACAGGTGCTCAGTGAATGGAAAGAAGATTTTGTCAAAAGTAAAGAAATCTGGCATTGTAGAACACAACTGGCTAAGAAGGTACCCATCAAGAAATAGCGTTACATTTCATCCAAGCTTAAGTGAAAGTTCTAGTTTTCACTTCAAACCAATTGTTGGATATCTAAAAATGAAGCAAAATTTTGCTTGAGTTTACTTTTCCTTTGACACAAAATATTCCATGGTATTTGTTGAGCAAGCATTGTGTGATGTGTAGGCAATTTTAGATTAGAAATTAGTGTGGTGAACTTAACTAGATAATCAAAAGTGTCCTGTTTTTGAATGACTGCAAGGAACCGCTGTAAGGGAAGGTGTTGAGCAGGTGAGCAAGTCACATTGACTGTGTTCACACGTTTTTAAGCGGTGAATTCACGGGACTACATTGGAGGTGACTGGGAGAAATTTGACTGCCCATTTTGCCATTGATGGTTTGCATTTAGCCTGAGGTGTTGGCCACCATGTAACAAAAGGCTGTGTTTGCTGACAACGCACCCACTAGGTGGCGCTGTACTAGCACATGCACAAAATGCAGCCAATTCAATTGAAACGTCACAGTCTGCAACATTCAGGCAGCTGCCAGGATTAAAGATGCCGCTGCTAATTTATCACAGGAAATGCTTATGGGTAGTCAATTATAGCAAACTAATCTTACATTAAGTTGAATGGAAGCCCAGCAATATACTGGTATGTAGTATCGGATACTAACTGTAATCCTAAGATCCGTTTAATATTCCAGTATTCCTGTTAAATACAAAAGGAAGTTTATGATTGAATTTCCATGTTCTGATACTTTTAGGAGATAGTGAATTGGCACCCCGATCGATGGAGGAAAATCGGACAGAGCATAAAATGAGCTGCCAATTCATTATCCACGTTTTATATGACTGACCAGGACTGATTTCACCCCAACTCAACCGCTCGCTCCCGACCTCGCTGTCCCCACCACCCCTTCCCCTCCACTCCCCCTGGCCGATTTGCTCCTTGCTTCACGCCGCCCTGCTCTCTGGCCACTCGTTCTCTCTCTCCCCCACACACCCCCCCCCCCCCCCAGCTTTAGGCCACGCCACTTCCCACCTCTTGGTCACTCGCTCCCAAGTTTGATCGTTGTCCGTGCGCCACCCTAAGAAGCAAAGTGGGCTTTGAGGGGTGATAGGGCGACGTAGGAGCGAATGGCCGGCCTACAGCTGTGGGGGGTGGAGTGGTGGCACAAAGCGAGGAGCAGGGAACAATTGGCTGGGGGTGTTGGAGGAGCAGAGAGGTCTGGAGCGAGCGGGGAGGGGGAGAAAGTGTCGAGCGCGTAGCAGGGATCGAGCACCAGCCTCAAAGGGGCTGGATACCGGGTGGCGCTTTATCGTGCATACGCGAAGACCGATGATGCTTCATTGCGCGTGCGCGAAGACCGACCAGGCCTGGATGCAAGATGATATCTATCCTGCACTAGCGGCACTTAGTCCTGGCAAGACGTAGGCTGCGTATTTGCGCAGCTTGGAGTGCTGTGATGACGTTGGCGGGCCACTGTGTTGTCAGGAGTCGCTTTGGTAACAAAATGACTGTTTCCAACAAAACAACACGGAATTGTGCTGTTGGTCAGTAATTATTGAGAGGTAATGTTGAAATTCTCAGGAACCTATCTGATTAAATCAAGTGCAATGCCAAAACACTAAATCTAAATTTTGTTCTTTTTGATCTTAGAAAAATTGCAACCAAAAAATGTAGATACACAGTCCTGTGGCTGCTATAGTACTAACTGTTTTAAACAATTGATGTATTACTTTATCAAATCCACTGTTTTGGTGTACCTATGTGTAGATTTTTGGACTATCAACAGCAAGCATCAGTAAATGTGAAACAGTGTGACTTGGAAGAACTCTCAAATATAAGCAGAGAGATTTTCTTTCTATATGTTGAACTTGTGTTCCATTTGTTTAGATGTAATTCAATCAGTAACCTCGTTTTGTTTTTCTTTTGGACAGGGTTGGCAGCACCAATCCTTTCTCTGCAACATCTAGTGGCCGTTCAACTGTTACTGGTCGGAAGATAAAGACTGCTGTTAGACGCAAGAAATAGTTGTTACAGCTGTTAAAGAAACAGCTAATTATTGAAAGTGTATTTTCTATAAAGAGCTGGTGCCCTCATTAATAATTGAATTGTACCTCCTTCTGGGCTTTATCAGATCTACCTAGGACCATTTGAACCTGCATATAATTGGTCGCTGCTTTTAGTTGCCTGGTGATGGGTGGACTGTAGATTTTTTTGTGAGAACCCAGCAGTGTCATTAGTTAAGGACTTGGCATGGTCTGGCTACAAACAACCTGCAAAGTGAATGGCTTTGTATATTGATACCTCTTCATCTGCACCACTAGATATTGTTCATAACCCACCCAATTGTACTGAAAGGTTTGTACAGACTGAAGAGCATCAGTGAGAATAGGGGCTGATAAGTCTGCAAAGGTTTCATCACCGTATGTGTGAAGTATATGAATGTGTAGATGTTAAATGGATGGCCTGTTGTGCACTGATGTTTTCTGACTGCAGAATGATTGAAGAATCATACTTGGAGGACTTCAAATGAATTGTCTTCATTTCATAGAACATGTGCTTTTTTAATTCTGTTTATGCTTTTTTGACTTATTTCAACTTATTACAAACTATTATGTACATACATATCTTATGATTTTCGGCCAATCTACCATTCTTGGACAAAAACACACAAATCTGTGAACTTGAATTATTTTTTGTTATAGCGGTATGTTTTTTGTTCGGTATTGTCTATTAGAAGATTTTATTATGTAAATCTCATTATTCAAAGTTGCCTAATCCATTTAACATTCTTTCTGATTAAAAAAAAAAATTGGGAACTCTTTAAAGTTTGCGTATTGGCTTTTGTGATCCACTTTTGTTTGGACCAAAACAGTGTTGTACAAAGTATTAACTATATATTTTTATATTTGTTTAAATGGACTATGGTGACTTTGGATAATAAGGAGAACAATTTAATATTAAAGCCATGTTTATTACTGTATGATTAACAAAACCATGGGATAAACGCCATCAATAAAAATGAAGAAATAGTAAAATCATTTGATTTTGTTTCGAGTGCGAGTCCTTTGTTCTGTATCAGTCTTTTAAATCTTGAAAGTCTTGATACACTGTACAGATTTAAACTTATTGGACACTTTCAGAAGAATACTTTTGAAGTACATAGAATTTACATCACAGAATCCATTTGGCCCAAGTGATCTGTGCTACTGCTTCTGCTCTACATGAGTCTCCTCTCACTCTATTTCACCTAACTATCAGTATACCCTTGTGTTCCTTTTCTACATCATGTACTTATCCAGTTTCCTCTAAAAGGCATCTATGCTATTCGCCTCAAATAATTCATGTTGTAGCAAGTTCCACATTGTAACTACTTTCCTGGTAAAGACTTCTCTCCTGAATTCTCGCTTTGGTTTATTAGTAACTATCTTATATTTATGAATCCCTAGTTTTGGACTCTCCACAAGTGGAAACCTCTCTACATACACCCCATCCAAACCTTTTTGTAATTTTAAAAAACGCTATCCAGTCACCTCTTAGGGCTTTTTCTAGAAAAGAGAAAGCTAGCATGTTCTGTCTTACCTGATGGTTCTGACCTTTCAGTCTGGTAACATCCTTGTAATAATGTAAGTTGTGTTAGAAAAAAACTTGCATGTTGTGTTTTTGCGACCTCAGGAAATTCCACGGTTGATGAAGTGTACTCACTATTGTAATATACAGAAACACTACAGCTAATTTTCACACAGCAAGGTCCCACAAAGAGCAACAAGGTAAGTGGTCAGATGATGTTGGTTGACCGATAAAATTGGCAGGATGACGGGAGAACTCCCCTGCTCCTCTTCGAATACTTCCATGGGATCTTTTACACCCACCCAAGAGGGCAGATGTGCTCTCAGTTTAAACTTTCTCATCCAGAAAAAGAATAGGTAGTTCAAAATTTTACACTTTGGTGATGCAGATATGTAATGAAAAAGAGACAAATTTATTCATTGCCTCTGAAAAGATTAATGCAAGATCCAGTGCTCTTGGCCCTAACTACTTTGTACAGGGTGCAGTGAAGAATCAGTTTCCTTATTCCATGAAATATCTCCACATTGCTCTTAAAGAGGGGGTTGAGGATGCGGAGAGGAGCGGAGCGCACCCGTGGGGAGAATGCCGAGAGCGGAGCCTATAAATCAAACCTGAGGATTAAGGCCCAGTCTCTTACCTTCCGGGCGCGGAGCGGAGAGCAGTCGAACCTCTTCCAGTTTGCCGGAGTTTTGAAAAACAGTGACGTCACGAGAGCTGCAAGGTGATTGGTTGGTGAGTCACTGTTGTTGGGGAATAGCTGGGTAAGTATATCAGGTAAGAAAAGTTTAAAGTTTATTTCAAATATAGTAAGTTTTTTTTTAAGGTAGTTCTGTAGTAATGAGGACCAGGGAAGAAGGGTCCTAGAGTAACTGATATTATTGGACATTAAGATCTTCCAGAGGGTTTAATTTAATTTAAAGGGTTAAGTCATGGCAGGAGAGCTCAAAGCCGTGGTGAGCTCCTCATGTTCCATGTCTGAATCTGGGAACATTTCCAGTGCCTGGGACAAGCGTGTGTAGGAAGTGTGTCCAGCTGCAGCTCCTGGAAGCCAGGGTTTCTGAGCTGGAGCGGCAGCTGGGGACACTGTGGCGCATCCACGAGGCGGAGAGTATCGAGGATAGCACGTATAGAGAGGTGGTCACACCACAGGCTCAGACCCCACAGGCAGGAGGGGAATGGGTGACCACCAGGCAGAGCAAGAGGTCTAGGCAAGCAGTGCAGGAATCTCCTGTGGCTATTCTCCTGCAAAACCGATATACTGCTTTGGATACTGTTGGGGGGGGAATGACCTCTCGGGAAAGCAGCAACAGCCCAATTCATTGCACCACGGTTGGCTCTGCTGCACAGGGAGGGAGTAAAAAATGTGGGAATGCAATAGTTATAGGGGATTCAATTGTAAGGGGAATAGAACAAAGAACAGTACAGCACAGGAACAGACCATTCGGCCCTCCAAGCCTGCGCTGATCTTGATGCCTGCCTAAACTAACACCTTCTGCACTTCCGGGGCCCATATCCCTCTATTCCCATCCTATTCATGTATTCGTCAAGATGTCTCTTAAACGTCACTATCGTACTGCTTCCACCACCTCCCCCGGCAACAAGTTCCAGGCACTCACCACCCTCTGTGTAAAGAACTTGCCTCACACATCCCCTCTAAATTTTGCTCCTCTCACCTTAAACCTATGTCCCCTAGTAACAGACTCTTCCACCCTGGGAAAAAGCTTCTGACTATGTCCATGCCGCTCATAACTTTGTAAACCTCTATCATGTCGCCCCTCCACCTCCATCGTTCCAGTGAAAACAATCCGAGTTTATCCAACCTCTCCTCATAGCTAATGCCCTCCAGACCAGGCAACATCCTGGTAAACCTCCTCTGTACCCTCTCCAAAGCCTCCACGTCCTTCTGGTAGCATGGCGACCAGAATTGCATGCAATATTCTAAGTGTGGCCTAACTAAAGTTCTGTACAGCTGCAGCATGACTTGCCAATGTTTATACTCTGTGCCCCGACCAATGAAGGCAAGTATTCTGTATGCCTTCTCGACTACCTTACCCATCTGCATTGCCACTTTCAGTGGCCTGTGGAACTGTACGCCCAGATCTCTCTGCCTGTCAATACTCCTAGGGATTCTGCCATTTACTGTACACTTCCCACCTGCATTAGACCTTCCAAAATGCATTACCTCACATAAGTCCGGATTAAACTCCATCTGCCATGTCTCTGCCCAAGTCTCCAACCGATTTATATCCTACTGTATCCTCTGACAATCCTCATCACTATCCACAACTCCACCAACCTTTGTGTCGTCTGCAAACTTACTAATCAGACCAGCTACATTTTCCTCCAAATCATTTATATATGCTACAAAGAGCAAAGGTCCCTGCGGAACACCACTGGTCACATCCCTCCATTCAGAAAAGCACCCTTCCACTGCTACTCTCTGTCTATGACTGAGCCAGTTCTGTATCCATCTTGCCAGCTCACCTCTGATCCCTTGTGACTTCACCTTTTGTACCAGTCTGCTATGAGGGACCTTGTCAAAAGCTTTTCTGAAGTCCATGTAGACAACATCCACTGCCCTTCCTTCATCAGTCATCTTTGTCACTTCCTCAAAAAACTCAAATCAAATTAGTGAGACACGGCCTCCCCTTCAAAACCATGCTGCCTCTCACTAATAAGTTCGTTTGTTTCCAAATGGGAGTAAATCCTGTCCCGAAGAATCCTCTCTAATAATTTCCCTACCACTGAGGTAAGGCTCACCAGCCTATAATTTCCTGGATTATCCTTGCTACCCTTCTTAAACAAAGGAACAACATTGGCTATTCTCCAGTTCTCTGGGACTGGCATTTCTGTGGCTGCAAAAGAGACTCCAGGATGGTATGTTGCCTCCCTGGTGATAGGGTCAAGGATGTCCCAGCGGTTACAGGACATTCTGAAGGGGAAGGGTGAACAGCCAGTCGTCGTGGTACACATTGGTACAAACGACATAGGCAAAAAAAAAAGGTGAGGTCCTAAAAGCAGAATATAGGGAGCTTAGGAAGTAAGTTGAAAAGTAGGACCTCAAATGTAGTGATCTCAGGATTACTACCAGTGCCTCGTGCTAGTCAGAGTAGAAATAGCAGGATATATCAGATGAATACCTGGCTGAAGAGATGGTGTAAGGGGGAGGGTTTTAGATTCTTGGGGCATTGGGACCGGTTCTGGGGGAGGTGGGACCAGTATAAACTGAACGGGTTACACCTGGGCAGGACCGGGACTGATGTCCGAGGAGGAGTATTTGCTAGAGTGATTGGGGAGGGTTTAAACAAAAATGGCAGGGGGATGGGAACCTTTGCAAGGAGTCAGAGGAGGGAGGATCAAAGACTAGAACAAAAGACAGTAAGGGGAACAAGAAAAGTGATAGGCAGAGAAATCAAGGGCCAGAATCAAACAGGGACACAGTGAAAAATATTGGGAAGAGGATAAGTAATGTTAAAAAGACAAGCCTTCAGGCTTTGTGCCTTAACGCGCGGAGCATTCGCAATAAAGTGGATGAATTAATCGCGCAAATAGATGTTAACGGATATGATCTAGTCAGGATTACGGAGACATGGCTGCAAGGTGACCAGGGATGGGAAATGAACATCCAGGGATATTCAGTATTTAGGAAGGACACGCAAAAGGCGATGGAGTTGCATTGCTGATTAAAGAGGAAATTAACGCAATAGTGAGGAAAGATATTAGCTCTGATGATGTGGAATCTGTATGGGTAGAACTGAGCAACATTAAGGGGCAAAAAATGTTAGTGGGGGTTGTATGTAGACCCCCAAACTGTAGTGGTGATGTTGGGAATGGCATTAACCAGGAAATTAGAGATGCAAGTGATAAAGGAACATCTGTAATTAGGGGTGACTTTAATCTGCATATAGATTGGGCAAATCAAATTAGTCACAATACTGTAGAGGAGGAATTCTTGGAGTGCATACGGGATGGTTTTCTGGACCAATATATTGAGGAACCAACTAGAGAACAGTGCCATCCTAGACTGGGTATTGTGTAATGAGAGAGGAATAATTGACAATCTAGTGGTGCGAGACCCCTTGGGGACAAGCGACCATAATAAATGATAGAATTCTTCATCAAGATGGAGAGTGACATCGTTGATTCTGAGACAAGGGTCCTGAATCTTAGTAAAGGAAACTACGAAGGTATGAGGCACAAGTTGGCCATGACGGATTGGGAAACGTTACTTAAAGGGATGATGGTGGATAGGCAATGGCAAACATTTAAAGAGCGCATGGATGAACTGCAACAATTGTTTATCGCTGTCTGGCGCAAAAGTAAAATGGGAAAGATAGCCAAACCATGGCTTACAAGGGAAATTAGAGATAGCATTAGATCCAAAGAAGAAGCGTATAAATTTGCCAGGAAAAACAACAGACCTGAGGATTGGGAGCAGTTTAGAATTCGGCAAAGGAGGACCAAGGGATTGATTAAGAAGGGGAAAATTGAGTACGAGAGCAAGCTTGCGGGGAAAATAAAAACTGACTGTAAAAGCTTCTATAGGTATGTGAAGAGAAAAAGATTGGTGAAGACAAATGTAGTTCCCTTACAGTCAGAAACCGGGGAATTTATTATGTGGAATAAAGAAATGGCTGACCAATTAAATGCATACTTTGGTTCTGCCGTCACAAAGGAGGACACAAATATCATCCCAGAAATGTTGGGGAACACAGGGTTTAGTGAGAAAGAGGAACTGAAAGAAATCAGTATTAGTAGAGAAATGGTGTTGGGGAAATTGATGGGATTGAAGGCCGATAAATCCCCAGGGCCTGATGGTAATGCATCCCAGAGTACTTAAGGAAGTGGCCCTAGAAATAGTGGATGCATTGGTGGTCGTCTTCCAAGATTCTATAGACTCTGGAACAGTTCCTACAGATTGGAGGGTAGCTAATGCAACCCCACTAGTTAAAAAGGGAGGTAGAGAGAAAGCAGGGAATTATAGACTAGTCAGCCTGATGGCGGTAGTGGGGAAAATTCTAGAGTCCATTATCAAGATTTTATAGCAGAGCCTTTGGAGAACAGTGGTAGAATTGGACAGAGTCAGCATGGATTTACGAAAAGGAAAGCATGCTTGACAAATCTACTAGAATTCTTCGAGGATGTAACTAGTAGAGTTGATTAGGGGGAGCCAGTGGATGTGGTTTATTTGGACTTTCAGAAGGCTTTCGACAAAGTCCCACATAAGAGATTAGCATGTACAATTGAAGTGCATGGGATTGGGGGTAGTTTATTGCGATGGATAGAAAATTGGTTGGCGGACAGGAAACAAAGAATAGGGATAAATGGGTCTTTTTCCAAATGGCAGGCCGTGACTAGTGGGGTACCGCAGGGATTGGTGCTAGGACCCCAGCTATCCACAATATACATTAATGATTTAGATGAAGGAACTAAATGTAATATCTCCAAATTTGCAGATGACACAAAACTGGGTGGGAGGGTGAGTTGTGAGGAGGATGCAGAGAGGCTTCAGCATGATTTGGACAAGTTGAGTGAGTGGGCTAATGCATGGCAGATGCAGTATAATGTGGATAAATGTGAGGTTATCCACTTTGGTAGCAAAAACAGGAAGGCAGATTATTATCTGAACTGCTATAAACAGAGAGGGGAATATGCAGCGAGACCTGGGTGTTCTTGTACACCAGTCGCTGAAGGTAAGCATGCAGGTGCAACAGGTGGTAAAAAAGGCAAATGGTATGTTGGCCTTCATAGCAAGAGGATTCGAGTACAGAAGTAGGGATGTCTTGCTGCAATTATACAGGGCCTTGGTGAGGCCACACCTGGAATATTGTGTGCAGTTTTGGTCTTATCTGACGAAGGATGTTCTTGCTATAGAGGGAGTGGAGCGAAGGTTTACCAGACTGACTCCTGGGATGGCGGGACTGACGTATGAGGAGAGATTGAGTCGGTTAGGATTATATTCGCTGGAATTCAGAAGAGTGAGGGGGGATCTCATAGAAACCTATAAAATTCTAACAGGACTTGACAGGGTAGATGCAGGAAGGATGTTCCCGATGGTATGGGAGTCCAGAACTAGGGGTCGTAGTCTAAGGATTTGGGGTAAACCTTTCAGGACTGAGATGAGGAGAAATCTCTTCACCCAGAGAGTGGTGAGCCTGTGGAATTCGCTACCACAGAAAGCAGTTGATGCCAAAACATTGAATGTTTTCAAAAAGGAGTTAGATATAGCTGTTGGGTCTAAAGCGATCAAAGGGTATGGGGTGAAAGCCAAAACAGGCTACTGAGTTGGATGATCAGCCATGATCATGAATGGTGGAGCAGGCTCAAAGGGCCAAATGGCCTCTTCCCGCTCCTATTTTCTATGTAAGTGAGCCATAATGCCATTCCAGTTCTTGTTTCATTGGATACTTATAGCCAAGGTATCCAAGCATTTTTTCTTTGAGCCATATAGATTTATTGCAAGGGGGTGGGTGGGGGAAGGCACATAATATATTTACACCGATGTTCCCATTTATTTGCATATGTTAACATGTCCATATTCTGATTTCAAATTCAGCCACTAACAAGGCAACAGCGCTAAAAATGCCCCAATTTAAATCTCCAGGCCACAACATTTGAACAGAATAAATTGTGGTGTTGAGTTATCTTGTTTGATAAAGGACACACTGTCATTGCATCTATATAGTCCATTGTATTGATGGGTGTACTAATTTACCTCAATTTAGGAGAGGGGGGGGGGGGGGGGGAGAGGATGTGGAAGAATTTCCATTTCAAATAGGTCATGAGACCTGAACAGAACACTCAGCACAGTTCTCATGTACAATGCCCAGATTGTCTTCCAACTTCCAAGTTCAGGTGGGAATGAACAAAGACATACTGTTTTTAACTGCTTTAGCTATTTTCTAATTGTTATTTTACTATTGTGTTTCAGTGCTCCTTTTGTTTCGTGATTACTCAGCAGAAAGAGCTCAGAACCTACCTTGAATAGAAATTGGCTGACGGAAAATGCCTTATCTCACCCAGGGTGCGAATTGTGTAAAAACATTTTTCCAAATGATTTATTTTCTCTTTTGGAAAATTTTAGTTTTTATGTAAAGGTTGAAATTCCTCCCTTGTGAGGTTAAGGCCTCCCAAGCTGACATCTAAGTTTTTAATTTGCCCAGATTGGCTCAACTGAAAATATTTTAATTTGGCACTGGAGAAATTGGCAACCCTCTTTATTTAGTGGATCTCTTCAGATTTATTTTTCCAGCTAAAGCTTGAAATCAAAAAGTATGGGAATTTTGTCAAGACTGGCTAAATGGACACAAATAATGTAACAGAAACAATTAAAAGTTTAAATCCCAGGACTGTTTATCACCTTAAAATGGTACTCATCTTAACTGATTGCAATTGAGTATGATTGGAGAAGTATTGACCTATACAGTTTGGGAGTGATGGGGGATTTATATATGTAAATATATCACTTCACAATGGACCTTGCTGGTCGCAATTGTTAGGACCGACCGCTCCTGTCAAAGCCCCCAAACAAAATGTACGATTCTGATTGTGGTGGGACCAACGCACTGTTAATTCAATCCCGTCGTTTCACAGATCAGCGAACATATGTCATTTAAAACTTGCCAAATTAAATAAAGACCCAACCAAATTGTATCATCTATTAACCCCCAAATGAGGCTAACCAAACTAGGTGTCATTAATTAGAAGAACAGGCGGCGCAGTGGTTAGCACCGCAGCCTCACAGCTCCAGCGACCCGGGTTCAATTCTGGGTACTGCCTGTGCGGAGTTTGCAAGTTCTCCCTGTGACCGTGTGGGTTTTCGCCGGGTACTTCGGTTTCCTCCCACAGCCAAAGACCTGCAGGTTGATAGGTAAATTGGCCATTATAAATTGCCCCTAGTATCGGTAGGGGAATTGAGGGAAGGTGGGGATGTGGTAGAACATGGCATTAATGTAGGATTAGTATAAATGGGTGGTTGATGGTCAGCACAGACTGCATGGGCCGAAGGGCCTGTTTCAGTGCTGTATCTTAAAAAAAAAATGTTTTTAATTAATTTCTTAAACACTATGAAGATATAAACAACATTTAAAAATAGAAGAAATTAGAGTCCTTGCAAATATACAGTCCAATATTGCTTGAAGTCCTTACAGGATGTTGCTTTCCTTCTCCAGCGAATACCACCAATTAACGACTTGCAAACACTTTCAACAGAATCATTCTGACTTTAGAGTTTTTTAAGAGATAAAAGATTGTCACAGTCTAACTTCCCTTTCTTCAATTTACATTACCAGAGATCTCTATCTTGGCTTGACTTTTTAGAATTCGAGAGATAATAAAACAGACAAAAATTCTATTTCCTTTAGTTTAAATGTTTGAGAGCTCTTTTTCAGTGCTGACACCACAGCTGTTTCTGTGTCTGAGTTCTGTTAGCACAAAACTGTCTTCCTAACAGACAGTTCAAAACTGAATTGTAACCAATGTATGGGATCAGGCTCACTCCCAGTGGCTGTTTCCATGGTATCACAGTCTCCAAATGGCTGTTTCTAAGGCAACGAAAATGCACTTTTCTGTAACTCCTATGGCTTTCCGGCTCTTAAAGCAATACTGATCCCTTGCAGGCCTTAAAGGCAAACCACATATTCCGGGAAAAAAAACTACAGGACAATGACACAAAAAAAATGGGAGTTGGTTTTTGTCGGGAAACTTAGGAAATAAGGGTTTCTCGGATGTCCTTCAGAAATTAAGCAAGGGACAGCTTTTAATTTTTTTATTATATAGTTTTCCCACCTGATTACAAGTCAGATTGACAGTCTAGCTACCTGTCAGATGGGAAACCAGCTCGGGAGTCGATGTCAGCCAAGTCTGAAATTGTCGGAGTGTGGGCAAATTAGACATTGTGGAGGTTGGTCGATCATGTGCATTTAATCTTGCTGGACCTGGAGGCAGCACTCCTGCTTGTTCTGGCCCACAAGCACCCCAATGAAGGCATTTATAGAATCATAGAACAGTACAGCAAAGTCCATTCAGTCCACCGAATCTGCACGACTCTTTCAAAGAGTTAATTCCATTCCTGGCTCTTTCCTTATCACTAATTTTTTTCTCCAAGTATTTATCCAACTACTTTTGAAAACTACTACTTAATCCATTTCTACCACCCTATCAGGCAGAGCATTCTAAATCTAACCACTCATTGTGTTTCAAAAAAAATAGCTGGTTCTACTGTCTCATAAATTTGGCCCTTCTTGCCACCTTTTACTGGCAGGCTTCCTGAGGTCTGGGAATCCCAGCCCCCATGAGTTAGGAATATCAATCCTTTTAAAATGGAAGCAGGCATCCTCCTTAAAAGATTTCAGTTGCCAACCCACTTCCGTTAAAACCAGAACTGAGCTAACCCATGCATCCTTGGAGCTGAAATTTCCCCCATAGTCTTTGGGGATTCATTTAGTAAATCAATCAATTTTAGTCTGTGGAAGTTGTGTATGGATGATAATGGGAAATCACCAAATGATGGGCCATTGTACATTTTGTTACGACCAAGGCGGGAGGACTGCACTGTTTGTTCCAGTCCCACTTCTCCACAGGTCACAACATATATTTAAAATTTTCCTATTTACTAATACAGTCAATCATACTCTCTTTTTCCCAGAATAGAACACACTAACCAGGTTTCTTTAATAAAAAATTATCAATTATAGAACAAGCCTTAATTAGTAATGAAGCAAAGCACAAACACAGATTTAAATCCCAAAGTCAGCTATTCTGTGACCTTGTCCTATTTACATCTTCTCCTTTGTTATCTCTTGCTCCACCCCCGCTTTACTTGCTTATAACCTTTCACATTTCTAATACTTGCTAGTTCTGAAGGAGGGTCACTGACCTGAAACGTTGACTCTGCTTCTCTCTCCACAGATGCTGCCAGACCTGCTGAGTATTTCCAGCATTTCTTGCTTTCATCTCGCATACGTTCCAGGAATTGGTACTCTGCAACATTTGTACTAATTAGCTTTATGCAGTCTATATGTTGATTGAAATCCCCCATGATTACCATAATACCCTTGTTACACCTCTAATTACTGATTTATACTGTGATTTACATTACCACTGCTGTTTGGCATATAAACAACTCTGGCCAATGTTTTCTGCCCCTTGCTGTTTCTCAGTTCTACCCAAATTGATTCAACGTCAGAACTAAGGTCATCTATCACTACAGTACTAATGCCCTCTTTAATTAACAGAGCTACCCCAGCACCTTCTCCTAGCTTCCTGTCCTTCCTGAATGCCACATACCTTTGGATATTCAGATCCCAGCTTTAGTTTCCTTATAGCCATGTCTCTAATGGCTATCAGGTCATACATATGAATTTCTATTTCAGCTGACAATTCATCTGTTTATTGCGAATGCTGCAGGAATTCAGATACCGAGCCCGGCCCTATCTGCTGTCACAATCTTAAGTTTGCAATCACTGTCCCTTCCTGCCATACTCTGATAATCATGACATTTATTGCTACCCTGAATCCTTGAAATGACTGCCTTGTCATTTCCCTTTAATTTACTCAATCTTGCCCCACACGATCCCTTCCCCCCTCAATTTAATTGAAAGTCCTCTCTACCTCCCAGTTATACAACTCGCTAGAACACTGGTCTCAGCACGGTTCAGGTGAAGTCCGTGCCAATGGTACAGCCCCACTTTCCCCAGTATTAGTGCCAGTGCCCCACAAATCGGGACCCACTTCGCCCACACCAGTCTTTGAACCACACACTTATCTCTCTAATCTTATTTCCCCTATGCCAATTTGCACGTGACTCAGGTGATAATCCAGAGATTATTACCTTTGAGGTTCTACATTTTAATTTAGTGCCTACCTCCTCATACTCACTATGCAGAACTTCTTTCCTCGTCCTATCTATGTCGTTGGTACCTACATGAACCTTGACCACTGGATCCTCCCCCTCCCACTGCAAGTTCCTCTCCAGCCCTGAGCAGATGTCCCAAACCCTGGCACCAGGCAGGCAACATAGCCTTCTGGATTCTCATTCTCGGCTGCAGAGAACAATGTCTATCCCCCTGACTATACTGTCCCATACTACCATTACATTCCTTTTAACTCATTCCACTTGAATGGCTTCCTGTACCATGGTGCCATGGTCAGTCTGCTCATCTGCACTACAGACCTCACTCTTGTCCATACAAGCTACAAGATCCTTGAACTAGTTGCTCAATTGCAATGGCTGAAGCTCCTCCACTCGCACCTTCTCAATCCCCTTACCTGACTAACATGCAGTCACACCCTCCTGTCCCTGACTACCGACTAAATCAGACAACCCTTTCCTAAGAGGTGTGACTGCCTTCTGCAACAAAGTGTCCAGGTAACTTTCCCCCTCCCTGATATATCGCAATGTCTGCAACTCGGCCTCCAGCTCATTTTTAAAATTTATACATTGGATGTGGGCATTGCTGGCTGGACCAGCATTTATTGCCGATCCCTAATTTCCCTTGAGAAGGTGCCTTCATGAACCACTGCCATCCTTGGGGTGTAGGTACACCAACAGTGTTGTTAGAGAGTTCCAGGATTTTGTCCCAGCGCCGGTGAAGGAATGATGATATAGTTCCAAGTTAGGATGGTGTGTGGCTTGGAGGGGAGCTTGCAAGTGGTAGCGTTCCCATGCATTTGCTGCCCATGTCGTTCTAGGCGGTAGAGTTTGCAGGTTTGGAAGGTGCTGTCAAAGGAGCATTGGTGAGTTACGGCAGCGCATCTTGTAGATAGTACACACTGATGCCACTGTGCGTCAGTGGTGAAGAGAGTGAATGTTGAAGATTGTGGATGGGGTGCCAATAAAGTGGGCTGCTTTGTCCTGGATGGTGTCGAGCTTCTTGAGTTTTGTTGGAGCTGCACCCATCCAGGCAAGTGGAGAGTATTCCATCACACTCCTGATCTGTGCCTTGTAGATGGTGAACAGGCATTAGGGAGTCAGGAGGTGAGTTACTTGCCACAAGATTCCTACCCTCTGACCTATTCTTGTAGCCACAGTATTTATGTGGCTGGTCCAGTTCAGTTTCTGGTCAATGGTAACCCCCAGGAGATTGATAGTGAGGGATTCAGCAATGGTAATGCCATTGAATGTCAAGGGACAGATGGTTAGATTTGCTCTTGTTTGAGATGGTCATTGCAACTTTTGCTAGGGCTACTTGATCCCATAATCGTTCAAATGCTGCCTTGATGTCAAGGGCAGCCACTCTCACCTCACCTCTGACGTTCAGCTCTTTAGTCCATGTTTGGATAGTGGCTATAATGAGGTCAGGAGCTGAGTGACCCTGGCAGAATCCAAACTGAGCGTTAGTGAGCAGGTTATTGCTAACTCTGTGCCGAAGCTTCTCAAGCTGCAGACACTTACTATAGATGTGGTTGCCATAGATGGCAGTGACATCCAGGAGCTCCCACATGCTGCAGCTGCAACAAATCATCTGTCCTGAAATATTTATTGTGATAATTAATTTTTTTTAAATTAATTGATAATTCGCCTCTTCACCAAACTCCCTCACTCACCAAACTACCAACTTCACAGTCTGTGCACTCAAGCAGCACTCAATGCTTAAACTAAGAAATTTAGTTAGTGGTCGAATAAGTTTTAAGTTTGATAAGTTTTAAGTAGGCTTATATTTGAAGTAAGTCTTAAGTTTTATTTCTAGTATCTTTAGTTAATAGTCAAGTAGAGGCATGGCAGGGTATCTCAGTGCCATTGAATGCACATCCAATGTGGGGAAACTACAAGATGCTTCTCATGTCCTGGACAACTAAACAGCCAATGCACCAAGCATCTCTGTATACCCATTCAGCAGTTTTCTGTATGTTGCTGCATCGATCTCCTCATCTAAGTCCTCTGCACCAGTACTTGTCTGCCATCTTGCCCTATGGTGAGCTGGCAAATGAGCCTTTCACTCTGGCTTGGTTGCAGGCCACTCATGCCTGGTAACTCACCCTGTGCTGATCTTAACTCTATACTAGCCTCCAAGGTAAGTGCAGTAGCAGCCCCTGAGCTGGTGGCTGCAAGTGCCAGATGAAGTGACAGGGCCTCTTCATCAGTGCTGTTGCTTTCTTTCTTCCTCCTGGTCTGGACAGGTGACAGTCCTTGAAAACAGGAACTCAAAAGGGGAAGTTGGTGTGAGGGAAGAGGGTTGGGCTGGAAAGCAGGAGGTCCATGGTCAAACTATCTGCAGATTACTTATTCTGCCAGATAGCAGAATGAGGGTGTGCTGGGTATTGAGAAGAGCCAAAAGGCAGGAAGGTGCCATCATCCTCAGTGACATTGAATGCTACAGGCCTTATCACTGCCGACACAATGATGCAGAGAGCCATTTCCTCTGTAGGGCTTATGAGATGCAGACATCCTTGTCTACCTGACTAGTCTGCTGCCTTCTATTATGTGCCACCTCGTCCTGCAAGACAGAGGGCAGAATGTCAGTGGTTGTGTAGAACTGTGGTTGAGTGATGTGCCTGCCATAGTTGAATAGGGTGTGAAACTAGCAGCATTCGTAGGTGTGTGGCAGTGAGGTAGAGTATCTGAAGTGCTGCTTGGTGTGTAATGGGGATTTGGTGCATTGAGCAGCATGAGAGGTTGGTGGTGTGGTGGGTATGAAATGTCATATGAAGATGCATTCAATGACAAGCACACGTTTGAGGCCATTACACATCCTGAAGCACTGCTGTCAGGTTCTCAGATCCAGACTCCAGGAGTTCATCTTCCTGGTCATCTGCTCCCACTCTTTTCTGAGGGTGGTCCTTGAGGGTCTCCTGGTCCCCTGTGGGACCATGGTGCCTCCCCTCATGCCCACCTATGTGCATCTATGGATCCTTCTTCATGCCCTAGTGTTCAGTTTCCAAAAATTTCCATTGCAGCCATCTTTTTGTGCTGTTTTCCATAGAGCCATAGAAAAATAACGACACAGAAGGAGGCCATTCAGCCCATTGTGTCCGTACCGACCAAACTAGCTGTCCAATCTAATCCCACTTTCTAGCACCTGGTCCATAGCCTTGCAGGTTACAGCACTTCAGGTGCTTGTCCAGGTACCTTTTAAAATAATTGAAGGTTTTTGCCTCCGCCACCATTCCTGGCGGTGAATTCCAGACACCCAGCACCCTCTGAGTGAAAAAAACTTTTCCTCATGTCCCCTGTAATCCATCTACCAATCACCTTAAATCTGTGCCCCCTGGTAATTGACCTCTTTGCTCAGGGAAACTGGTCCTTCCTGTCTAGTCTATCCAGGCCCCCCTCTTTGAAGAATCAGCCTGTTGTAAGATATAGCAGGCTGCCTGTACCAGGTGAGTGGCAAAAGCATGCTGCCAGACCTTCCTGCTGTGTACAGAGCTTGCTGACAACATTAAGAGGCAAAGATTGACTTTGGAGGTGCAACAACTAGTGCCATAATCATGCAGATTAGGTGGGTACACACCTCGATCTGAATGGGCATGGATACACCACAAATTTTATTTTTAATTTTTATTTATTTTGAGATACAGCACTGAAACAGGCCCTTCGGCCCACCGAGTCTGTGCCGACCAAGAACCACCCATTTATACTAACCCTACAGTAATCCCATATTCCTACCACCTACCTACACTCGGGGCAATTTACAATGGCCAATTTACCTATCACCTGCAAGTCTTTGGTGGTGGGAGGAAACCGGAGCACCCGGCGAAAACCCACGCAGACACAGGGAGAACTTGCAAACTCCGTACAGGTAGTACCCAGAATTGAACCCAGGTCCCTGGAGCTGTGAGGCTGCGGTGCTAACCACTGCGCCACTGTGCCGCCCAAGTTGTGACCCAAGTGTCCAAAAATTAGGGCAAACAAATTTCTAGCCTTATATATTTCAATCAAATGACTTCTTATTCTTCTAAACTCCAGAGAGTCCATTCTATTCAATCTCCTCTCATAGGATAATACTCTCATCCCAGGAATCAATCTCGTGAACCTTTGTAGCATCACCCCCTATGGGAAGTATATCCTTCATTAGGTATGGAAAGCAAAACTGTACACAACACTCCAGGTGTAGTCTCACCAAAGCCCTGGACAATTGCAAGTAGACGTCCTTACTTTTGTACTCCAAATCTCTTGCAATAAAGGCCAACATACCATTTGCCTCTGTAAGGCATTTGGATATTCCCTTGTACTTTTGTTATGCTATAAGGCATTTTTAATATCACTGGCATTTCTGTTTATAAGTAAAATGTAACCAGTTGTGGAATGGACCAGCGTGTGCGGCTCACTGTGTGCTAAAATCAGGGAGGCTGAGGACATTGGGCCAAAGAGAGAAGAATTCTAACCAAAGACATCATCGCTGGGGTTCATTTTGGACTTTTAAAAATTAAAGTAACTGAATAAGGACAAATGCACACACACACACACAGACAAGTCAGGACATACCACTAATGTGGTAGCCCCAGGCTACTATAACATCAGACAGTCTGTATACAACCACTCTCATGGACAATGGCCTCTTGGAGTATGTGTGAATAGTTTCCTTCTTGCCTTCTCAAGATACAGCTATCACATCCATAGCTGGTATGCACCTAAGAACCCCCCTGCTAAGAGCAGGATATGACCACATGCATAGCCAGGGTGCGATTGATAAGGCACTGAAACCCAATTTGATAACCCAGTTTGAGATGTTATCTTATATGTCGAGGGAGCAGGGTTATAAAGCCACAGCTCACAAAGACATTGATGCTGCAGCCGGGAAGTGTGACTTGGTCAGTCATAGGAAGTCGTGCAGGAGAATTCGTTCAGTGGATCTGACAACCTGGGACCAAGCTTCTGTAGGCGAGTCTACTAAGCAAATGGTGTTGTAAGTATATACTATTGTTTGGTGAGTTAATAAAGGTCTTTCCACATTAAGTGGCGATTATATCCAAAGTTTGTTTCATGCGATTGATACTCAGTATGGGATCAGGACCTTAGAGGGAAGAGAGACCCCCTTTTTAAAAGTCTTACACTTTCTAATTGCTTGCTGTAACTGCCTGTTAATTTTCTGTTTTGTGTACCAAGGACATCCAAATTCCCCTGACCATCAACATTTAAAAGTTTATCACTATTTTAAAAATTGTCATTTTTTAAAATATTCTGCTTTCCAAAATGAATGACCTCACATTTCCCCAGTCCATCTGCCACCTTCTTGTCCATTGGTTTAATCTATATATATATATATATCCCTCTGCAGAATCTTTGGGCTGAATTTTACCAAGGGCTTCGGGAACCTGACGTCAGGACCAAATAGCGGTCCCAAGCCCACACTTGCCAGCAGCGCACCCTCCAGTGTAATCTTCCCCAAGGCAGCTTCCAAATTGACTGCCTCCGTGTTCGCTGTCCTGTTAAGGATGGCATATGGACTTCCGATACTTTTTTTAAATTTCCAAAATATACTTTATTCATAAAAATCTGTAAAAAATACATTACCAAACCGTTTCAAACAGCACCAAGTCAAAAAATGCAAACAGTGCAAAGGCAGTCCGTTTCCTTCCATACAATCATGAGTTGCTTCACAACCCTTCCATTTCATTGTCGTGCCAGATACATTTTTACATTTTACAGCAGACAAAATTTTCCTGATGCAGTTCGAGGGGTTTCCCATGGATCCAGCCCCTCAGATCAGCTTGGTGGGGGGACCTTACACTGTGGTCTTTCCCCATTGAGCCTTTGCTGCGGCTGCCCCAAGCTTTAGTGCGTCCCTCAGCACGTAGTCCTGGATCTTGGAATGTGCCAGTCTGCAACATTGGGTTGTGGACAACTCTTTGCGCTGGAAGACCAGCATGTTTCGGGCAGACCAAAGGGCGTCTTTCACCGAATTGATAGTCCTCCAGCAGTAGTTGATGTTTGTCTCGGTGTGCGTCCCTGGGAACAACCCGTAGAGTACAGACTCCTGTGTTACAGAGCTGCTTGGGATGAACCTCGACAAAAACCACTGCATCTCTTTCCACACCTGCTTTGCAAAGACACATTCCAGGAGGAGGTTGGCAACTGTCTCTTCCCCACCACAGCCACCGCGGGGGCACTGTGCGGAGGGGGCGAGACTTCGGGCGTGCAGGAAGGATCTGTCTCTTCTTACCACCAGCCAAACTACATCTTGGTGCTTGTTTGAAAGTTCTGGTGATGAGGCATTCCACCAAATGACTTTGGCGGTCTGCTCGGGGAACCATCCGACAGGATCCACCGTCTCCTTTTCCCGTAGGGCCTTGAGGACATTTCGTGCAGACCACTGCCTGATGGATCGGTGGTCAAAGGTGTTTTCCCGCAGAAACTGCTCCACGAAGGATAGGTGGTACGGCATGGTCCAACTGCATGGAGCGTTCCGCGGCAATGTGACCAGGCCCATCCTTTGCAACATTGGATCGCCAGATGAAGCGGAAAATGGCTCGGGTGACCGCCACAGCGCAGGAGTGGGGTATGGGCCAGACCTGCGCCACGTACAGCAACAACGTGAGCACCTCGCACCTGGTGACCAGGTTCTTACCCACAGTGGAGAGTGATCGCTGCCCCCACATTCTCAGCTTGTGCTGTACCTTGGCTACTCGCTCCTCCCAGGTTTTGGTGCACGCCCTGGCTCTTCTGAACCATATCCCCAGCACCTTCAGGTAGTCTAACCCTTTTGGCTAAGATCAAGTGTAGTATCTGTTCTTATCAGTGCTTACTTGGCGGAGAAGAGACCATGATCATTGCCTTTTGATCCTGGGTAGGCTTTGAGTAAAATGGCTATAACCAATCTTCGAGCTTCAGGCCAGGGAGTGCAGAACACCGTTCGGGTAGTCGTGAAGGACAAGGAAGGAGATGCACCGGTCAATCGCACCTTCTTCATCAAGAAAATCCTCCTCGATTGCTGTGGATTTCAAGCTACAGACATCTTCTGCCTGCAGGATTTCCCCAGCAGTGGATACTTCGACGTGACGTTCTGGAACGTGGCGGGATGCATCAAGTTCCTGAAAGCGCTCAAGGAGAAAGGGGACCGGGCGCCACTGTCGATCCTCACAGCGGAGCCGCTCTTCACTCTTCCGTCACAACAGGACCGGGTGGTGACGATTCACCTCTACAACCCCCATGTTCCGGTGGTGGATGTACTCACCTTTCTCGCCAGGTACGTTGAGGTGGCCGGCAGCAGCACTGATGTCAAGGACCCCTTTGGGATTTGGACCAGCAATCAGCAGGTCAAGGTGACCTTGAAGGTCGATGCCAGTGGAGCCATTATCCACCCTCCCTCCAGCTTCGCTATCGGGGGAAGTTGAGGCTTCTTGGTCTATGCTGGGCAGCCCAGAGTTTGCCGTACCTGTGGCAAATCTGGTCACGTGGCAGCAAACTGCAGCACGGTTGTTTGCAAGAACTGCAAGGAGGAAGGCCATCGGACCAAGGACTGTAAGCAGACTAAGTGTTGCAACTTGTGCGGTGCAGCAGGCCATCTCTACAAAACCTGCCCCAAACGCTGCCTCAGTTATGCTCAGGCGGCAAGGTCCAAGGAAAGGCCGGGAGAAGGTTCAACGAAGGCGTCCGGTGTTCGAAAGGAGACCAGCAACCTTCTCCGCAGTGAGGAACTTCAACCTGAGAAGGAGAAGAAAGGGGAGGCAGCTGAAACCAGCAACCCAGCACCTACCTGCACCCGGAAACCCCTCCTCCACAGACAGAATCAATGGAGGAGGAGGCAGCAGATGGACAAACAGGTCAGTGGCAAGTGGTACTAAGGAAAACCACAAAGAAAAAACCTCCAAAAGCGGAACAGGCCACCACCCAAACCAGTGGCAAGAGGAGGCTACCTTCTGAGACAGACTACAACAGCTCCTCTTCACTGGACGAGGAAGTGCTGGAACGACGGCCCCTTCAAAAGAGGCGGCAGAGCTCCAAGGAGATGGAAGATAAAGTCCCCCAGCCCCGGGCACGGGAAGCCGTGATGGGCCCGGCGTGCCCCAACCCCAAAGTGCCAAACCTAACGACGTGGCCAATGCATCTCAGCTCCGGGACACCGAGAGCAAAGACACGTCTGGCGCACCTCAGCTCCGGGAAGCCAGGAGCAGTGATGTTTTCGAGGAGGAACAGAGGGAAGCAGCAGAGGACAGCCCAATCCTTGCTGCCTACAAGACCCCACCCCCCCCCCCCCCCCCACCCCGATGTCACCCCAGCGGAACAAATCCTGCATGAAAAACCAGGAGAGGTTTCTGAGCCCAACCAACATGAAACAGCTTGCGCACAATATGGGTATGCAGGAACATCCCGAAGGGCTGGGACTAGCAAGGACAAATGGTATGAGAAGCAACAACTAACTTTAAAAAAATGGGTGTAAGAATTGCTTCCATTAATGTGCGTAGCATTAAGTCCACTACGCGATGTGTTTCAACCTTGGATTACCTCGCCAAGGTCAAAGCCGACCTACTGTTTCTGTAGGAGTGTGGAATACCACACCTCAGCACCTACAGGCAGTGGTCGCGATGGTGGTCCCACGGGCCATCAATCTGGTCAGGGGGTAATGATTGCCGTTCCTCCGGCCTGGGTATTCTGCTGCGTGGAGGTAACTTCACCATCTCCGAAGTTAAGGAGGTGGTGGGCGGTCGCCTCCTCGTAGCAGATGTAATGTACAACAATGCTCCGCTCTGGTTGATCAACGTGTACGCCCCGGTTCAATGCAACGAGCGGCTGACCGTCTTCCAGCAGCTCCCACTGCTGCTGGCGACGTCCAGGCTGGTCATTCTAGGCGGTGACTTCAACTGCATCATTGATGCGGCTGGACGATCCGGCGAAGACGATAGCAAACTGGACGTTACGTCCAGATTCCTAATGGAAACAGTTAAAGATGCCAAACTGCACGACATCTTCAGCAAACCTGCAGACGGAACGCAGCGCAGATACACTTGGTCAAGATCGGACGGGTCGGCCCGTTCCAGGATTGACTTCCTGTTTGTGTCCCGTGCTGTCACGGTCGGATCCACCGACATCAAGCCGGTGTTCTTCTCCGACCACTGCCTCTTACTGGCCGACTGTCACTTACAGGACGACCAGTGGGTTGGCAGAGGGACCTGGAAGCTCAATGCGACACTGCTGACCCCAGAAAACGTTGAGGAACTCAAAAGGGATTGCAAAGGTTGGAGGACTGTGAAACCCATCTTTGAGTCTCCAGTTCACTGGTGGGAAGCGATCAAGGAGAACATCAAGAGGTTCTTTATCCACAAAGGTGTTCAGAGGGCGAGAGAGAGACAGAGGGAACTGTCCCGACTCCAGAAAAGTATGCAAAATCTGCTCCGGCTGCAGTCGATGGAGGTCGAGGTCAAGGAGGACCTCCAAGAGGTAAAGAGCCAGCAGGCCTCGCTCTTTGCCACGGAGGCATCCAAGATCATCTTCCAGTCCAGAGTCCGCTCCATTGAGCAGGATGAGAGGTGCTTGCGTTACTTCTTCCAAAAGGTACACACAGAGAGCTCTGTTATCAGCAGCCTGAAGGAAGAGGATGGCTCGGTGACGTCTTCGCAGTCCGACATACTAAGGATCAGCAAATCCTTTTATGCTGGGCTGTATGATGCGAAGCCCACAGACAGCAGAGCCTCCCAGTCCTTCCTGTCATCTATCACAGAGGTCTTAGATGACAGCATGAGGGAGAGACTGGACAAGCCGCTAACTCTGGACGAGCTGACAAAGGCCGTCGAGTTCTTCAAGATGAGTAAATCTCCCGGAAGCGACAGCTTACCGGTCGAGTTGTACTCGGCCCTGTGGGGCTGGGTCGGCCCGGACCTGCTGGAAGTATACGAGAGTATGCTCCTGGCCGGCTGCATGTCAGAATCCATGAGGAAAGGCATCATCACCCTCATCTACAAGCGGAAGGGGAAGAGGGCAGAAATCAGAAATTGGCAGCCCATCTCACTGCTTAATGTTGACTACAAGATTCTGTCCAAAGTCATAGCCAGTCGAATCAAGTCTGCTCTGGAGTTGGTGATCCACCCCGATCAGACCTGTACTGTACCCAGCAGGAAGATCTCTGATAGTCTCGCGCTACTCAGGGATACGATCGCCTATGTACGGGACAGGAGGGTGGACACCTGCCTCATCAGCCTGGACCAGGAGAAGGCTTTTGACAGGATATCGCACACCTACATGATGGACGTGCTTTCCAAAATGGGGTTTGGGGAGGGAATCTGCAATTGGATCAAACTGCTCTACACAAACATCAGTAGCGCAGTCTCAATCAATGGGTGGGAATCGGAAAGTTTCCCGATCCAATCTGGAGTCAGACAGGGCTGTCCTCTCTCCCCTGCCTTGTTTGTTTGCTGTATTGAACCCTTTGCTGATTCTATTAGGAAGGATGTGAGCATAAGAGGGGTGACAATCCCAGGCAGTGGAGGCACTCAGGTTAAAACCTCCCTGTACATGGATGACGTCGCCGTCTTCTGCTCGGATCCGCTGTCTGTGCGCAAACTGATGAGCATCTGCGACCAGATCGAACTGGCCTCGGGAGCCAAAGTTAACCACGGCAAGAACGAGGCCATGCTCTTTGGGAACTGGGCTGACCAATCCTTTGTCCCCTTCACCGTATGGGCTTCCGATACTGCAGGCCCAATCAGAGGGGCGGTTCTCGGGCATCGGAAGAGGTGGATACTGCTGAGGCAGGTCGGGGGGCACAAGGACACCTCAACATGGAGGCGCCCTTTGAGACGTGTATTTATATTAAATATTATGAGGGACAAAGCCGTTAGACCCCTTAGCATGGATGGGGAAACCCCTCCGGGTGGATCATTTTGGCCCACGCCTGTGGCCTTTCCTTCCTGCGGCCCCCTCTTTGGGGCACAGAGCCTCGGCTCTGATGGTTCCCTGGCCTGCCGCAGGGAGGCTGCCTCCATTGAGAAATGCTGGCGATCCATTAAATCACCCCTAATTGGGGTCTTAATCATCTCAATTGGCTGCCAGCCTCTGTGGAGCAGGCAGCCAATCCTACCCCCCGGGAAAGAAGCCATCCTGACACGCGTCCCTCCTATTTTTTTGGCCTCCCCCCTCCTCCAAGCCCACCACAATAGGCCTGGGAAAATTCAGCATTTAGTGTCCTCCTCACAGCTTACCTTCCCGCCTAGCTTTGTATTACAATCAAATTGGATGCTTAGTTCCATTATCTAAGCCACTAATATAGATATTAAATAGCTGAGGTCCTAGTGCAGGCACCCCACTAGTAACAGCCTGCCTACCTGAAAATGACCCATTTATTCCTACTCTTTTTTTTCTGTCCTTTAACAAATCCTCTATCCATGCAAATATATTACCCCCAACTCACAAGTTCTTATCTTATGCAACAACCCTTAGTGTGGTGCCTTATCGAATGCCTTTTAAAATCTGATTATATTATATTCACTGGTTTCCCTTTATCTACCCTGCTAGTTACATCCTCAAAAACTCCAATAAATGTGTCAAAAATGGTTTCTCTCTCACAAAACTATATTAACGCTTGTCATGCTCACGCAATATGGACTTATGAAATATAAACCTGAAGTGGACATTTTCCTGTAAAGAAAATGGAGTTGAGAGGTCAGGTGATCTTTTCTTTCCTGCCATTACACATGGAACTGCAAGAGCCTCAAGCTCATTTTCATGTCTGAACAAGTCTTGGCGAAGTCATGAAAACACAAATGACCATTCTAGACATATCTTTGAGAAGTCATTCAACTGCAAATGACCTTTCCTATGGTAATGGCTGCATTTCTCCAGCCAACAAAAAAAAACTGCTTTCACAATACTGTTGCAGACTCCAAACTTGAAATGCAGAAAATGGGTATGAAAAGCTCTATTTTATCAAGATGGTATGTGGCTGAGTGATATCCAGACTCTATTGTATGGCAATGGTCTAACCATAAGAAACTATTTGTGAGGACAATGGAAAAAGATGCTCTGGTCACATGACAGAAACTAGGTTTCTGTTAAGGGCTTTAATAAGGTATATTCTGTGCAGACAAAAAATCATTGATGCCAATGAAGAGAAAAGACCCCGCCTAAGACCACCAGCTTTAAGCCACGTGTAATCAGAGACTCAAGTTGGCCTTGAACTTTCCACCTGAGGAACTGTACCAGTGCTTCACCATTGAACCTTGACTGGAGTATAACAAGAGAAATCTGCTACTGCGCACATAAAACAGCAATGAACCTGTCCTCCTAAACCTCCAGAGATTTTCTTCAGTGGACAAAAACAATTACAGGCCTGCATCATTTCAAGTCTTCACACTGGGGAAAAGCAAGTGCAACAGAGAACTCTTGAAATCATAAGACCTAAATGCATGCTACCTTTATAATCACAATCTTTTCTTGAGCATGTGTGTATCTGTATGAGTCTGAGAGTGGGTATAGTTGCGTATATTTGGGTGTTGAAACATAAACATTTATCTTTCTTTTAAAACTTACAAGAAAACATGTCATTTGTCTGTTCCTGACAAAGTGCTCAGGAGCTAAAACACTTTTTAAAAACACAGTCTTCGGTCAGTCAAGAGGTGAAAAGGGGCAGCCATCCATATTGTCTCTGTCCTGTTCGTAGCCCTCTGCCTAATCATTTTATGATTCTCTAAGTTGTGTTATGAAAGTACTTCCACTTTTTGTTAAATTTTGAGGACTTGTGTTTTAAAACTGAAAAAGGATTCCATAGTGCTGGACTTCATGTTTTTTAAAAAAAAGATGTCATCATAAGGACTTTTGGACTTGGTTCGTAAACAGCCCTTACTGCAAGTCACCTGTCTTCAGATAATTACCCAGCAGGGGTTTTTTGACTTGGAGAAGATGTTTACAGAGAAGTGACAGGTCAAGATTTATAAGGGTCAGGAGGCTTGACTGTTGAGATTGTTTTTGGTTTCGCTTTGGACAGTCAGTTGGCATTTTAAAAGTCAACCTGAAGGACAAAACCCCAGCTGAGCCTGTTCCATTTCTTTGAAAAGCCTGCCAGTTTTTCCATCTCTTTGAGAAGCTCTCAGAAGTGAGTGTAAGAAATAGAGAAATTGATAATGCATTCTTTCTGAAAGGCCTGCCTGAAACCCTGGTTGCCGCATTTCTCCTGAGACACTGGAAAAACATGCCGGATAAATCCTCGACGCCACCTGAACAAATTGCTCCAGAGAAAGATCCCAGTGACAGCTGTCTGTGCATATTTGGGATGCCAAACCAATAATGGAACAACTGACATCTTACCATATCTTTCCTTTTTTCTTCGAGAATTAGCAAGTATTTGGCCAAAGTATTCTTTTTGGGTTTTTTTGTAATAGGGCTCTAAAGAGAAAGTCTCTTTATTTTTGGTTGACGTGTGTGTGTGGCTAAGATAAGAGGGAACTTTCATATTTCGATCTGTGTGTTAATACTTTGCTTCGCTACTGGTTAAGTATTATTTTATAATAAACTGATAATTTTGTTGTTTATTAAAGAAACTTGGTTGGTGTATTTTATTCTGGGATAACGAGTAACTGGGTAAACATTTAAATATATATTGTGACCTGTGGAGAAGTAGAACTAGAAAAGACAGTGCCCTCCTCCCACCTCAGTCGTAACAGTTGTTGAAGCTCTTACAATGTGTTTTTATATTTCTGGATAGTTTATTCTTGTTGGAAACTTGTGAGCCAGTGTCTTAATTGTAAAGAAGAAACCTTTATTAATAATGGATTCCAGCATTTTCCTAAGAAATGATGGTAGACAAACTGGCTTGTAGATCCTGGTTTTCTCTCTCCCTCTTTTCTTGAAAAAAGGTGTTGCATTTGTTCCAATCCAATCCACTGGGACTCTTCCAGAATCCAAGGAGTTTTGGAAGATCACAAACACTTTTCATACCCAAGGATGTAGACAGTCAGGTCCAAGGGGACTTGTTGGCTTTCAGTTCCATTAATTTCTCCAGTACTTTTTCTTTACTAATATTAATTCCTTTAAGCTGATCACTCTCAGTCGACCCTTGATTTCCGCCCTAGTTCTGTTTTTTTTTGTGTCTTCTGTGAAGAAACAGGCTGGATTTTGGCGACAACCGTAGACAATGGCAGCCTGCATGCGCGGGCTGTACTTCGCGGAGTCGCCGCGATATTAATTACAGCGGCTCATTTAAATGGCCAGAGTGGACCCCCTCCGCCCCACTGATGACGTGGAGGGGGCAGGTGGTCTGTCCCCGGCAATGGTGTCAGGTGCCACTGCGCAGGCACCAATGCCATTTTTAAAGGTCTTTGATCCCTTCCATTTAGTTTAAATATTTAAAGATATAGTCACTTAAAATTTATTTTTAATAAGTAAAGAAATGTCTCTAGCCCCTCTCCCCCACCCCCAATAACCATAGAATTCATTCCTTGCATTCTCGCCACCACCCACCGCCACCCCCACCCCCCCCCCCCCACCCCGCAAAATACTCACCTTGTGTACCTGACCTTCCTCCAACAACGTTCATAAACCTTTAAGTTCACCCCTTCCCACCATCCCCTCTACCAATTCGCAGTTTGTCCCCGGTCCCCCCACCCTGCACTGAAATACTTACCAGCTCCCCTGTCCCCACCAGTGTCCTGCATCAGATCTCCAAACAGAGATCCAAAGGCATGGGAATGCCGTCCACTGGCACCAATATAGGAGCAGGACGGACGGCAGGTGTGGGTAAATAATTAATTCATTTATTTGCATCTTTTAAAATATGTAAATTCTGCTGCCGTTGCCAAGTGGCAGGTTGGGGGGGAAGCGGGGTGGGGGGTTGCCACCACAAGACCTCGCCGCTGCCGGCAATATCAGTCTGGGCCTTCCCTGCATCGAGGCCCATGTTAGGTCTCTGCCGGAGGCATTTTCCAGCCCCCCTGCTATGATCCCTGAAGTCGGGGAGTTTTGTATATTTGTTTAACATCTCTGCCATTTCCTTATTCCCCACAATAATTTCTCCTATTTCAGCCTCTAAGGGTCCAACTTCTGCTTTTGCTACTCTCTTACTTTTTATGTACTTGTAGAAGCTCTTACAATGTGTTTTATATTTCTGGATAGTTTACGCTTGTTGGAGACTTGTGAGCCAGTGTCTTAATTGTAAAGAAGAAACCTTTATTCCAAATCACTAAGTTACTGATCAAAGCAATGAAATATTTGCAAACAAAACATCAAAAATGTATGAATGTTAGTTTTTGAAAGATAGTTCTTCCTAACTAACTGCCGTCAGTGTTTAAGCAAGGCTTGCTGCTGACCTTGAAAAAAAGCTGCACTGAGAGATATTGTCATCTCTGTGCAACTGCTTGTAGTGTTCTATACGGGGGGAGTCCCAGCGTGGAGCTGTAGTGATGTCATCAAGCTGTCCAAACAGTCAATCAGATTAAAGAATTCTCAGACAACCAGGAAATGAAAAGCACTAAAATCAAATCACCTTTTAACAATTTTACATTGAGTAGCATAAAGATTGGGACATACTCATGGGGTAAAGGTAGAAGAAACTGAAATATCATGACAATAATTTCTTACAATTATTTTTAAAATGTAGTTTACAAATCTAACAATGGAAACAATACCCAACAAATATAAAATTAATTTTTCAAGGCCTGATTGTTTGTTCAGCAATAGTTGTTACTTATCACTGTTAAAATCCCAGTTTCACCCGACTGAACAAGGTGTAACTCTTTAAGGGGTTTCTAACAGTAATGTGAGAGTAGAAAACGGCAAGTTGTCACCACAACTGATTTCACTGACTGCTGGCTGTGGAGGCACAGGGTCCACAGCACAGGCTGTGGTGCAGTCCTGAGTGATGGACCACAACTTCAAGAATTCAGTGTTCATCTGTGCTTGTGCTACATTCTGAAGTTATGGTCAATTTCAGAGGGGTAACAACAACAAACGCTGACAGTTCACCATCTAAACCCTCTGCAAAATCCGGGCCATAAAGATGTAAAAAAGATATAACTAAGAAATTCCCTAGATGCATAACAATTATATAGGAAATATTTTATCAAGGTTCTGTCACATGGCTAGGGTTTAATGCCCTGTTATTTAGTTTGCTTCAAATTGTCCTGCATGGTTGGCATCCTTCCATCTACGAAAGATGATGGACAGGCAGCAAACAACCCATTTAAGTGGAGTGTCTTCTCTTGGTGCACCTTTGTTGATGTCTGTGAAGGCCAATCCTTGAGAGGCAGGTTCTGCCACAAGTGCTGCATGTTAAGCTGCCAAGTGACGCTGTGAATTGTTATTTTTGACATTAGCGCCTCTTGCCAAGCTGCTGTAGCAACTGGTCATCATGGTAGTGCACACCAGTCCACAGGATGTGTCACCATTTCCCTCTTTCACCAGCTAGTGACCCCCAGGTGTGATAGTCGACATTTAGGGCCTTCATATCATGCTTACAAGCATCCAGAAGTGGAGATATGGACACCCCACTGGTCGTCTGCCATGGCTACCTCACCATATAGAAGGTCCTTGAGTATGCAACCGTCTTCCATCCTGGGGACATGTCCAATCCACCGAAGCCTCCTCTGTTTGATTTGTGCCAACACACTTGGGAGCTCTGCCTTTGAGAGGACTGCCACATTTGTGATTTTGTCCTGCCAGGATATACCCATAATGCGCCACAGACAGTGAAGATGGAAATTGTTGAGTTTCTTTTCCCAGTAGCTGTAGGTCACTCATGTTTCACAGCAATACAGCAAGGTGCTGAGAACACAACTTATAAACCATTAGCTTGGCCCTAAGGATCAACTTGGTGTTATCCCAAGCGCGTTTTGCAAGTCAGCCAAATGTGGTAGCTGCTTTCCCTATGCATTTATCGAGCTCTGCATCAAGACAGATTGTAAGTGGACCCAAGGTAGCAGAATTTGCGAACCGCTTCCAGTGGGGTGTTATTCAGTGTGATCAGGGGCAGAGATGACCACGGTTTTCTTGACATTTACAGTTAAGGAGAACACGTTACAGGCACAAGAGAGACAGTCCATGAGTCTTTGTAGCTGAGTTTCCGTGTGAGCGACTAGTGTAGCATCATCAGCATAGAGAAATTCTCTGACAGGACGATGTGTTTTTATCTTCACTTTCAGCCTTGATAGATTGTAGAGCTTTCCATTTGACCTAGTGTTCAAGTAGACTCCTTCCATATCTGCAGGGAAGGCGAAGGTCAGAAGCATGGAGAAGAAGATGACAAACAGAGTGGGAGCTAGGATACACCCCTGTTTCACTCCATTATTAACTCCCAAACTGTTGGAGGTGGAGGCATCAAACTGTACAGTGCAGTGCATGTTGTCATGGAAGGAGTGGATGAGACTGAGGAACTTCAGTGGATAGCCAATTTTTCCCAAAATCTTGTACAGCCCTACTTTGCTGACGGTGTTGAATGCCTTAGAGTGATCTACGAAAGTAAGGTAAAGGGATATACTCTGTTCCCTACACTTCTCTTGTAGCTGGCATATTGGGAAGATCTGCCGGCACAGAAACCCAAACCGCACTACACTTCCGGGTTCCTCTGTTGCCTTTGTTTTTGTATAGTGTGATGCTTTTGGCATCACGCATCTCCTTTGGAACAGAGTCTAGTTTCTGGCAGAGAAGGAGATGTTAATAAAGGTGTGGCAATAGATGGGACTTCCTGTGCTTGAGCAGTTCAACTGGGATTCCATCCTTGCTGGGTGCCTTTCTATTCTTTAGGTGGTCTATAGCCTCCTCGAGTTCCAGTGATGAGGGCTCTTCATCTAACTCATCCATTACAGGAATTTGTGGGAGAGCATCAAGCACAGACTGGGAGATGTCCGATGCACAGGAGTACAGCTCACAGTTGTGTTCAGCTCAGTGGGATATCTGTTTGCTTCCGTCGGTGAATACCTCACCATCTGCTGACTTCAGGGGAGCAACTTTGGTGATGGCAGGGTCAAGTGCCCTTTTGATTCCTTCATACATAGCTTGTAGATTTCCTTTGTGGCATGCAGTTTAGATTTCTTGACGTAAGCGGATCCAATGTTTGCACAGTATCTCCCTCTCCTTTACACAATTGTCTTGGCTACTTTCAGGTCATGCAGTGTCTTAGGTTTTATGTTGTACATCATGTAGGCTTGGCTTTTTACATCAATGGCAGATATCATCTCAGCTGAGTAGGTCCTGTGGAGGAAATTGCCCCGCATAAACCAACTCAATTAATAGCATTTAACTCTCGTTACCAGCATGGAAAAGGGCAGATTTGTGAACTAATAGCTATTCTATTCTGTCAGTTTTACATGTGCAAATATATCATAATAATTGAAAACAAAATTAGCTTGTGTTCCATTTTAAACAGCATAAGCTGTAAACATGGTAACGTGCAACTTGGAGTGTCTCCGCTGGGGCGAAAACATCGCTGTACCATAAATCGGTGTGGCATTTGTGTGATATTTAGGTTATATTACGAAGTGAAGGGCAGTTCTTTACTTTGCATCGAAGCCCGTGTTTTGTAGAGTTATTTATTAAACACATCAGCTTTCATCAGATAGCTTTTAAACATCACTAATTAATTGATATGCTGGTTCAGTCTTTCTCTGTAATGTGATGCGCTGATTCTGGTATCTAAGCCATGTCTTTCTTTTGTGAGTCACCTGCAATCTTTTTTCCTGGTTCATCGGGTGATGTGGTACTTTAGTTAATGGTGTATTATTTTAATTAATTGTATCTTATTTTATTCTTTCATGACTCAACAAAGTCCTGCGGTTTTACTCAACTACCTACACTTCCACCTTTGGTTTACAAACAGATCTGCTTACTTCGTTCAAATAACCATTCTTTCGCCTCTCTAAATTACTTTTGCAGTCAGCTCTGATTTGATTTGCATTCTAACAGTCTGTATTTCGGGGCTAGCAAGCGTCCTCTTCCGACTGATCTCGCTTTCCACATCGAAATCTGGAAAGGATCTACTGCTCATCGGGACTGGCCTCTCCAAACTGAGCTAACTTATATTTGCCTTTCAAAGCAATATGAATAACGGAAAGAAACACTGGCCTTATTGTGCCTTAACATCAACGGATTTGGGGCTCATCTTAAAATATCTCGATGAGTGCATAACATCATGGGCATTGAACCACTTGCTCGCCAAGGAACAAAATCGTGGTTTCTTTATTTCCCTTGCAGTCAAAAGATCCCTAAGGAAAATCGAAGCCATTTCTAAATTTTAGAGCTGTTTTGCCAAACTTCTACAAGCCGTTAAATTAATAGTATTGAAGACATCGATCTTCACTTTCTTCACCATCATGAATCTATCTCAATATCTTTAATCAAACGGTAAGGTCCAGCTTATCTTAATTTTATTGAAAGATGGGACTTTTGGTATATACTTCCTTTCCAATTGGCTCTGGTAGCTTTATGAACTTTCCCAATTTTCAACGTTGCTGTGTGCAAATTAGGTTTTCCAACCCTCGATGATTTTCCTGGATTCTCCAGAAATTGAAGATTAATATCTCGGACACTGCTGCAAACAATCCAGGAGAAAAGTTACGGGGCAGTGTGATTTTTTTTTTACAGTAGCTTTGAAATTTTTTGTTTTGGTTATAAGAAAATGGAGATGGAGTAAAAGGCTGTCAGTTGAGCTGGTGAGAGTCATGTGATGAAACATTCAGAAATGCACCCAACCAGTGTTGGCAAACCTAATCAACTGTGGAGTTCATTTAATTTCATTAAGTCTGTTAGGTTGTATAATTTGTCTAATGCTCAGAGATGCAGAGCAGATTTGAACATTTCTCAGGGTGGTGATTACTGCTACACAGAAGAACAAAATAATGAAAGAACAAAAAACAAATAATTTTGACAGATACATTCTAATTTTGTATTTCATTTTTGTAATGTACATAGCTGAGTAAGATTACAGACGTTTATGGTTTAGACATACTTTATGTACAAATTTAAACAATAGTTAATTAAAATTATACAGGATCATTCTCTGCCGTTTAACATATGCACAAAACTAAAAGGCTGAAATCCCGAAAAGTGTTGGGATAATAAACTTAAAGCAGCATTGCAAAGTTTATAGTAATTTATCTGTACGAAAAGGACACATCTGAATTGAAATAAATATGCAGCATATTTATTCCATACATAATTGATTCTATTATATAACAAACAAAGTTATTTAATATGGTCTTTTTCATGGATGTAGATGTGTAATTTTGATCCAAAATCATTCGAATTATTTAAGTAGCTAAAGCAAAATACTCCAGTATCGCATGACATAAGAGAACATGAAATGAGAAAAGTCCTCATCAAGGCGCCTGGTTCTCAGCTTGACTGATGGTATGGATGCTGCAATTGGCATGAGTATCTCTGGGTTGGGGTTGTAGCTTCTGACTACTATCCAGTGACATGCTGGAAGTAGTCTTGGATGTTATGGAAGGACAGGGTCGGGAAGTATACCCCCAATATTTAGTTCACTTCATTGAAACCAACTAACTCGAAACTTTAAACTGACAAATTACAACCAAATTCTTTCCCCTTTCCCCTTTGCTAATGGAAACCACTTTGGGTTTCTTTATTTGTCAGATAGAAACAAAAAAACTCTTCATATATTACAAAAATTAAAACATGTCTGATTTAACTAACCCGCCAACTTTATTAAAGGAAAACATTTTGCTGATATTTAGATTGTAGCTCATATTTCCAGTGGATAGACATTTAAATAAGTCATTTGAATAATCACAATAGTCAATTTTCCAATGTTGCAGCAAATGGAATCATTCATGTGTCTGGCTTTCATTAAAATGTAATTTCGACACTGTCTGGAGAGCAAATACTGCAAGTCAATTTTGCATTAATAGCTACTAATACACAATACATTAAGATACTAATGTGGGACGTTTTATTACATTAAAGGTACTATATAAGTAAAACATGGACGGCTGTAATAAAACAAAACAAAAAGCAAAATACTGTGGCTATTGGAAACCTGAATTAAAAACAGAAAATGCTCGAAAGGTCATCAACCTTTTCTCTCTCTCTCTCTCTCTCTCCAGAGGTACTGCCAGACCTATGGAGTATTACAATCAAGATACTGATAAAATTAGTTTTGGTGCTGTAATCACATGATCGCAACATACTTAGCGTGCAATTAGCGCACTTAATTGCAAT
The DNA here is from genome assembly GCF_036365525.1 of Heterodontus francisci. Classification (NCBI taxonomy): domain Eukaryota; kingdom Metazoa; phylum Chordata; class Chondrichthyes; order Heterodontiformes; family Heterodontidae; genus Heterodontus; species Heterodontus francisci. Next base: position 40,345,477 of record NC_090372.1, read on the forward strand.
GAAAGGCCAACAGCTTCCGCAAAGCACAAGTACCGCTTTACCCCCAATGCCCATGTCCAATCTGTTATATGATGCCTATTCTGTACACCCTGGTCTTTAAAAATGCAAGGTGGAAATTGAATACATGAGCAAAAGTACATATAATTATTATCATGGCTACTCATACCAAATTCAATTCCAAAATACTGGTAAAAAAAAAATGCCACCATACTAAGCAATAGAAATTTAATTTGTTTTATTCAGTCATTTGTAATAATATATTGGCATAACACCCTGTTAGAAAGCATTGCATTCTCCAATGCATCATAGAATTATAGCATGGTTACAGCACAGTAGGAAACCATTCAGCCGGTCGTGCCCCTGACGGCTCTCTGTACGAGCAACTCAGCTGGTCCCACTCTCCTCCCTTTTCCCTGTAGCCCTGAAAGTGTTTTCTCTTCAAATAATTATCCAATTCCATTTTGAAAGCCATGATTGAATCTGCCGCGTCCATACTCTCAGGCAGAGCATTCCAGATCCTAACCACTTGCTGTGTAAAAAAGCTTTTCCTCATGTCGCCTATGGTTCTTTTGCCAGTCATCTTAAATCTTCTGGTTCTCACCCTTCCGCCAATGGGAACAATTTCTCTCTATCTACTCTGTCCAGACCCTCATTATTTCAAACACCTCTATCAAATCTGCTCTCACCTCTCTCTAAGGAGAACAGCCCCAGCTTTGCCAGTCGATCCATGTAACTGAAGTGTCTCAGCTCCGTAATCTCGTAAATCATTTCTGCACCCTCTCCATTGCCTTCACATCCTTCCTAGAGTGTGGTGCCCAGAATTGGACTCAATATTCCAGTTGAAGCATAATTAGTGTTTTATAAAGGTTTCCCATAACTTCCTTGCTCTTTTACTCTGTCTCTATCCATAAAGCCCAGGATCCCATTTATCTTATTAATTGCTTTCTCAACCTTTAACGATTTGTGCACATATACCCCAAGGTCCATCTGCTCCTGCACTCCCTTCAGAATTGTATCCTTTATTTTGTATTGCCTCTCTTCATTCTTCCTACCAAAATATATCACTTCACACTTCTCTGCATTAAATTTGCTCTGCCACGTGTCCGCCCATTCCGCAAGCCTATGTCCTCTTGAAATCTATCACTATCCTCACAGTTCACAAAACTGCCAAGTTTTGTGTTATTTGCAGATTTTGAAATTGAGCCCTGTACACTCAAATTTATGTCATTAATATAGATCAAGAAAAGCAGTGGTCCTAACACTGATGCTTGGGAACCCCACTACATATCTTCCTTCAGTCCAAAAAACAACCTTTCACCATTAGTCTCTGTTTCTTGTCTTTCAGCCAATTTCGTATTCATGCTGCCATTGTCCCCTTTATTCCATGGGCTTCAACTTTGCTGACAACCTTGTATGTGGCACTTCATCAAGTAGCTTTTGGAAGTTGATGTACACCACATAAACTGCATCACACTCATCAACCCTCTGACACCTCATCGAAAAACTCAATCAAACTAGTTAAACATGATTTGCCCTTAAATCTGTGCTGGCTTTTAATTTTGTCATGGATTATCATCTCTAAAACTTTCCCACCGCTGAGGTCAAACTGACAGGCCTGTAATTGCTGGGTTTATTCTTACACCCTATTTTGCACAAGGGTGTAAAATTTACAATTCTCCTGTCCTCTGGCACCACCCCTGTATCTAAGAAGGATTGGATGCTTATGGTCAATGTCTTTACAATCTGCACCTTTGCTTCCCTCAGTATGCTCAGATGGATCTGATCTGGTCCTGGTGACTTATCAACTTTAAGTACGGCCAACCTTTCTAATACCTCCTCTTTTCATCAATTTTTAGTCCATCCAGTGTCTCAACTACTTCCTCTTTCACTATGACTTGGGCAGCATCATCTTCCTTGGCATAAATAGAAGCAAAGTACTCATTTAATACCTCAGCCATTCCCTTTGCCTCTATTTGTAAATCCTCCTTTTGGTCCCTTATCAGCCCTATTTCTCCTTTTACCATCCATTTACTATTTATATGCCTAGAGAAGACTTTTAGATTCCCTTTTATATTGGTTGCCAGTCTCTTCCCATACTTCCTTTTTGCTGTTCTTGTTTCCTTTTTCACTTCCCCTGTGAACTTTCTATATTCAGCCTGATTCTCCCTAGCATTATTAAGCTGACTTCTGTCATAAGCACCCTTTTTCTGCTTCATCTTACTCTCGATCTCTTTCGTCATCCAGGGAACACTGGCTTTGTTTATCCTACCTTTCCCCCTCGTGGGAATGTACTTTGTCAGTAGCCAAACTATCTTCTCTTTAAAGGCAGCCCATTGAAATTGGCCCTCTCCCAATTAATTACTTTTACTCTGGATTGCTCCTTGTCCTTTTCCATAGCTCATGTAAACCTTTTAATACTATGAATACTGTCCCTTAAATGTTCCCCTACTGACACTTGATCCACTTGTCCCACCTTATTCCCTAGAACAAGATCCAGCAAAGCTTCCTTCCTCATTGAACTGGAAAAAATACTGTGCTAGAAAATTCTCCTGAACACACTTTGCTTCCCCTCTCTGCTCTTTACATTATTACCGTTCCAGTCTATATTAGGATAAAGTCCCCCATTGTAACCACTCTATAGGTTTTGCATGTTTCTGTAATTTTCTTGCAAATTTGTTCATCTATATCTTTCCCACTATTTGGTGGTCTACAGAATACACCCAGCAGTGTAATGGTATCTGTATTGTTTCTTAGCTCTAGCCAAATAGATTCTGTCCTTGACTCCACCAGGAAATCCTCTCCCTCCAGCGCTGTAATATTATCCTTATTCTGTTCTGCCAATCTTCCACCTTTGTTTCCTTTCCTCTCTATCCTGAACACTTTGATTCCAGGAATATTTAGTACCCAGTCCTGCCTTTTTCCCCGTTATCACAACATCACATTCCCATGTGGCTACAACTCACAAACCTTATTTACCACACACCATGCATTCAAATAAATGCACAGTAAACCTAATTTATTGCAACCCCTCTTACTCTGACCCCACTCAATTCCTTACTATTTCTCACTCTAGTGCTGTTTCTCCCAATTCTTTATACACCTTGTTTGTCCTCTCTAATTTACCTCCTGGTTCCCATCCCCCTGCCAAGTTAGAGGGAGAGGGGGTGAGAGAGAGGGGGAGATGAGGGGGGGGGAGGGGGGAGATGAGAGAGAGAGGGGGGAGATGAGAGAGAGAGGGATAGAGCGAGAGAAAGAGACAGGAGGAAAGAGCGAGGGGGGAGAGAGACAGAGAGAAGGGAACAGCAATAGAGAGTAGGGAAGGGGAGAGAGAGAGATGTGGGACAGAGAGTGGGGACAGAGAGAGCAGGGGGTCAGAGAGAGTAGGGGCAGACAGGGGGGACACAGAGACGGGGAAAAGACAGAGGGAGGGAATGACACAGAGAGGTGAGGGAATGGCACAGAGGGTATAGAACAATACAGGGGGGAACACAGAGAGCAGGGAACACAGACAGGGAGGGGGGAGAGACAGAGAGAGAGACAGAGAGAGAGAGAGACGTACAGACATAAAGAGAGGGAGAGAGCGTAATCAAGAACACTCCTGACAGACAAACATCAATCCAGAATATTCTGCATCACTACAAGAAGTGTGTGGGCAGACATTCATTACTTGTGCAAGCAGAAAAGAATGCTAGGTATATCACTAACTCTGTGTCCAACATAGTGATGAGAAAGTAAGTCAATAAACTAGTCTTCTATTTTAAAGCTTATTCACAAAAATGCATATTTGTTGTTTTGATTAACAGTAAGATAAATCTTTAATGCCTTTATCTTTCTGAAATTGTCTCAGCGGCTCCCACGTAAGACAAAAATTGTAATGTGGGCCCTCACACAAAAAGATTTGACACCCGCCCTCTCCCTCTGTCCCTGTCTCTCTCTACCCCCATTTCTCTATTTCTCTCTGTGTGTCCCTGTCTTTCTGCCCCACTCCCTGGCAGCTAGGTTATTTTAAAACACAAATTTAAAGGTTTGTGTTATGTAAACTCATTTTGAAATGGCAAAAGTCACTTGGGGAATGTCTCAATTTCTATGCTCTAGCATGCATTACTTTCATTTGGGACACAAGCTCAGTGACATGTTGAAAGTTGCTGGACTTTTACTTCTATGTAAGTGTTGCAATTTCGTTGCTATCCATTTGGAATCACATTATTCTAGAACTTGTATTGAGGGGAAAATAGGCAAGAAAATCCAAAGTAGGATACTGCTGACCCATATACTATAGTAAATACAACGTAACGGATAACATTAATAAACCTCAATCTATGATGAACTGTCTACAATTCCTTAACAAAATCCATGTTGCATTTGCAGCTTTAAAAAACTGTTGGGGTAGACATAGTAAAAACATATTATGTTTCAATGACCATGTTAGAAACAGTCATTAACTTTTTTTTCTGCTGTGAATTGAATTAAAGGACAAGTTTTATAAGCATGTCAAAGATCAGTAACTGCAATGTGCATCATTTACTATCCAGTTTGAAGGCAGATAATCTGGGTGGCCAATATCATTTGGAAGTTGGCTGTATTGTATAAGTATATTATGTTAAAAGTGTACCTTTGCTAACAGGTAATAGATTTGGCTTGAATATAAATTAGTTAGTCTGGAATACAATCTTATAGAAAGTGACTAAACATTTTGTAACTGAATAATATATGCAGTAATAACTGCTCAACATTTTGCAGAAAAACGCTTTGTTAAATAATGATCTTGTCAGAGCTGAATCGGAATCGACAGTGATTGACTGAGATATAGCGATAAATGAATTTAAGAGGATTGCTTTATTGGAGGAACGGAAGGATGCTCTTTATTTGTAAATGTGTTTTTCTAATTTTGTCACTAGCTTTGGTGAGTAAATGACATTTTTTCCATGAGAGATCCTGTTGTTTCTGTATTTTAGAATCCAGGAGCTAGTTTAACAGTCTGTCATGATGAATAAATGAGTCTTGACTACCTACCAGTAATCTCTCTGTCTCTTCCTGCCCCACTCTGCTTTTTCTGGACATGACTCTTCTGAAGTACTATCTGCTCCATCCTATAAAATTTGTCGTTTGTTGGTTCAGACACATATCACAAGCAGATGGCGAAGTTGCACAAACATTGACCATCATGGGTTAAATTATCTTGTAACAACAGCAATGTGAGAAATGGTCCGTCTTCCTATTGCTGATTTTTTCTTTTACTGCCTCATCTCAATAACCACAACAATCCTCTCCTTGAGTTTCATGGTTTATTGGATGAATTTGCACTCCTGACGCACTGTGAATCCACAGAGTTCATCCAATAGGGTGCATCTACCAAACTCATGACATGGTGTAGGCTATCTCTCTTCTGTCATCAGAAGTAATTTGCATTGACATTGCATTCCATTTTACTTGCTAGCTAGCTAATACATTTATGCTGCTTTCCATTGATATTTCTCCGATGTGATACTTTATTTATTGGGAGAAATGTATCTTAAATCAGACTGTGTTTTGATCATAATGATGGCATTAGATTGGCTATGCACTTTATATACAGATCAATTGCCCCCCATGTCCATGCTGAGTCAATAATTTTGTCAAATGTCCGTGGTGCAACATGTTGGTGCCTATCCTTGTGCATGCTCTTAAGCTAAGAGGTGACCACATCCAGAAATGTGGTTTCCATATAGCTCTCAGTGGTTGCACTGCAGTGACTCTGAACCCCAGAGCTTGAGCTCCTCCAGCTGATGATACTTCCTGCACACGTAGTTGTCCAGAACACGAGAAGCGTCCTGGAGCTCCCACATAGTTCTGGTGCTACGGAATGAGGTCGGTTAAGTGAACCAACTGCCTGTGAGAAAGAGTGATCATTGTATCATCAGGCTAAGAAGAGCAAGGAACAATTTAAATTGGAAGAGGGTTAGCTTTGATGGGATGATAGAAGCTCTAGCCAGAGTAAAATGGAACCAAAGACGGACAGGGAAAAGTGTAACTGAACAATGGGTGATCATTAAGGAGGAAATATTTCAGGTAGAGGCTAGGTACATTCCAACAAGAGGGAAAGGCAGGAGAACCAAAGCCAGGGCTCCTTGAATGACAAGGGAGATAGACAACATGATGAAACAAAAAAGGTGTATGAGGCATGTCAGATGAATTCTTCAAGCGAGAACCAAGGCAAATACAATAAGTTGAGAGCGGAAGTGAAGAGGAAAATATAACTGGCAAAGAAAGAATATGAAAATAGAATGGCAGTTAACATAAAAAAGGAACCGACGAATCTTCTACCATCCTAAATAGTAAGAAGGTGGTAGTAGGCAGGTGGGTCCCATTAGGGACAAAGGTGGTGATATATGTGTAAAGATGCAGAGCAAGGCTAGATTACTGAATGAGTACTTTGTATTGGTGTTTATTAAGGAAGGGGATGCTGACAAAATATTGGTAGAAATGGAGATGGTAGAGGTAATGAATGGAGTGAAAATTGATAAGCAGGATATATGGGAAAATCTGGCTATGCTTAGAGTGGATAACTTGCCTGGTCTGGATGGCTTGCATCCCAGATTGCTAAAGGAAGTGGCAGTGGAGATAGGGGAAGGGCTTGCCATCATCTTCCAATCTTCCCTCGATACGGGGGGAAGGTGCCAGATGATTCTAGAGTGACAAATGTGACACCCTTATTCAAGAAAGAGTGCAAGGACATTCCAAGAAACTATAGGCCAGACAGTTTAACATCAATGGTGGGTAAGGTTTTAGAAACAATAAACAAATGAACAGGCATGTGGAATGGTTTGAGATAATTAAGGAGAGCCAGTATGGATGTGTAGAAGGTGCTTAAATAATTTAATAGAATTTTTTGATGAACTGACAGTGAAGGGTGATGAAGGGAAAACAAAGGAAGTTGTCCATATGGATTTTAAGAAAGCCTTTGACAAAGTACCACATAAAAGACTGGTTAACAAAACTGAGTCTCATGGAATAGGAAGTTCAGTGTCAGTTTCAGTCTACTCTCAATCATTAGCAAAGCGATGGAAGATGTCATCGACAGTGTTACCAAGCGGCACTTACTCAGCAATAACCTGCTCACTGATGCTCAGTTTGGGTTCCTCCAGGGACACTCAGCTCCTGACCTCACTACAGCTTAGTCCAAACATGGACAAAAAAGCTGAACCTAAGAGGTGAGGTGAGACCGATTGCACAGCAGCATTTGATCGAAGGTGGCATCAAGGAGCCCAAGCAAAACTGGAGTCAATGGGAATCAAGGAGAAAACTCTCCGCTGGTGTCATACTAAGCAGAAATGAGGATGGTTGTGGTTGTTGGAGATCAATCATCTCAGTCCCAGGTCATCACTATAGGATTGCCTCAAGGTAGTGTCCTGGGCCCAATCATCTTCAGCTGCTTCATCACTGACCTTCCCTTCATCACAAGGTCAGAAGTGGGAATGTTTGTTAATGATTGCACAATGTGCATGTCATTTGGGACTCCTCAGATACTGAAGCAGTCCGTGCCCATATGCAGCAAGATCTGGACAACTTTCAGGCTTGGGCAGAAAAGTGGCAAGTTACATTTGCGCCACACAAGTGCCAGGCAATGAGCATCTCCAAGAGAGAATCTAACCCTCTCCTCTTGACATTCAATGGCATTATCATCACTGAATTCCCCGCGATCAACATCCTGGGGATTACCATTGACCAGAAACTGAATGGGACCAAACTGTGGTTGCAAGAACACGTCAGATGCTGAGAATTCTGAAGCAAGTAACTCACCTCCTGCCTCCCCAAAGCCTGCCCATCATCTACATGGCACAAGTCAGGAATGTGATGGAATACTCTCCATTTGCCTGGATGTATACAGTTTTAACAACACTCAGGAAACGTGACACCATCCGGGACAAAGCAGCCTGCTTGATTGGCATCCCATCTACCATGTTAATCATTCACTCCCTCCACCACCAACGTACAGTGGCAGCAGTGTGTGCCATCTACAAGATGCACTGCAGCAACTCACCAAGGCTCCTTAGACAGCACCTTCCAAACCCGCAACCTCTACCACCTAGAAGAACAAGGGCAGCAAATCCATGGGAACACCACCTGCAAGTTCCCCTCTAAGCCACACACCATTCTAACTTGGAGGTATATTACCATTCCTTCACTGTCATTGGATCCAAATCCAGGAACTTCCTTCTTAACAGCACTATGGGTGTACCTACACCACATGGATTGCAGCGATTCAAGAAGGTGGCTCACCCCCACCTTCTCAAGGGGAGTTAGTGATGGGCTACCGACACCCACATCCCGTGGAAGAATGAAAAAATGCTTGGCTATAAAATTGGCTTAAGGACAGAGAAAAGCAAGTCTTGGTAAATGGTTGTTTTTCTGACTGTAGGATGGTAGACAAATTTGCGAACAGTGAGGATGATACAACTCACCTCCAACAAGCCATAAATAGACTATCAGAATGGGCAGACAAGTGGCAGATGGAATTTAATAGAGAGAAATGTGATGCATTTGACAAAAGGGATAAGGAGAGGCAATATATAATTAATGGCACAGTTCTAAAGAGTGTGCAGGAACAGAGGTACCCGGGGGTTCATGTGCATCGATCTTTGAAAGTGGTAGGACATATTGAGAGAGTAGTTAGCAAAGTATGACCTTGGGCTTCATAAATAAAGGTACTAAGTAATAAAGTAGGGAAGTTATGTTGAACCTTTATAAAGCTCTGGTTACACCAGAACTAGAGTATTACATCTAGTTCTGGTCACCGCACTTTAGGAAAGATGTGAGGGTCCTTGAAAGGGTGCAGGGGAGATTTACCAGAATGGTTCCAGGGATGAGGGATTTTTAACTACTGTTACGACCAAGGCGGGAGGAGTACACTGTTTATTCTAGTCCCATTTCTCCACAGGTCACAACATATATTTAAATTTTCCCACTTATTGATACGGTCAATCATATTTTTCCCAGAATAAAACACACCAACCAGGTTTCTTCAATAAACAATAAAATTATCAATTTATTATAAAACAAGTCTTACTTCATTACTGGTTAAAACATAAACACACCGATTGAAAGATTAAAGCCCCTTATTTATTTTAGCCCCTCACACACACCCACAGACACATACATTATACCAGTTAATTGGAAAAATAAAAGGGATTTTTCTTTATAGCGCTGTTACAAAGAAAACAAAAAAAAAAAAACTTAGGTTGAATATTTGCTCATACTTGAAGAAAAAAAAGGTTTGGAAAGATGTCCTTTGTTTTGGTTTGACGTCCCAAATGCGTATAGATGGCTGTCACTGGGATCTTCCTAGAACAGTTCTTTCCAGGCGATGTTGAAGATCAGCTTGGGTAGGCTTTCCAAGAAATGTAGCAACAGGGGTTTCAGTTGCCACACATTTGATATGCAGGGTTTCTGCAAATACAGTTGGAAACAGGAAACTGACACACTGGAAATACAGGGTTTCTTTTCAAGAGAGAGAGAGGAAGATGAGCTGGGTCTTCTTTGGCAGGCAAAAAACAACTATCTTTTGTAACAATTCAAATAGAAACTAAAAACATTCCAGAAGTCAAGCCTCCTGACCTTTATAAATCTTGACCTGCTACTTCTTTGTAAACATCTCCCCAAGTCAAAAACAACCCCTGCTAGGTGATTATCCACAGACTGGTGCCTTCCAGTCAGACTTGTTTACAAGTCAAGTCCAGGAACCTTCTGGTGACTTAAAATAAAAGTTCAGCATCTCTTAAAGATTCCAGGTAAATCCATGTCCATGCTGCAACTACAAGTCCTTAAAACATATTTTACAAAAAAAAACCAAGCATTCTGGTAACACTACAAGGTTAGGTTGGAGAAGCTGGGGTTGTGCTCCTTGGAGCAAAGGAGATCGACTAGAGATTTGATAGAGGTGTACAAGATTATGACAGGTTTAGATAAGGTAGACAAAAAGAAGCTGCTCCCATTAGCTGATCATACAAGAACTCAGGGACACAAAAGTCCGAGTGTATCAAGCCTGTGTCCTCAGTACCTTGCTCTACGGCAGCGAGGCCTGGGCAACGTATGCCAGCCAAGAGCGACGTCTCAATTCATTCAATCTTCGCTGTCTCTAGAGAATCCTTGGCATCAGGTGGCAGGAGCGTATCTCCAACACAGTAGTCCTCGAGGTGGCCAACATCCCCAGCTTATATACACTACTGAGTCAGCGGCGCTTGAGATGGCTTGGCCATGAGAGCCGCATGGAAGATGGCAGGATCCCCAAGGACACATTGTACAGCGAGCTTGCCACTGGTATCAGACCTACCGGCCGTCCATGTCTCCACTTTAAAGATGTCTGCAAATGCAACATGAAGTCCTATGACTTTGATCACAAGTCGTGGGAGTTAGTTGCCAGCGACCGCCAGAGCTGGCGGGCAGCCATAAAGGCGGGGCTAAAGCGTGGCGAGTCGAAGAGACTTAACAGTTGGCAAGAAGAAAAAGACAGAAGCGCAAGGGGAGAGCCAACTGTGTAACATCCCCGACAACCAATTTTTTCTGCAGCACCTGTGGAAGAGTCTGTCACTCTAGTATTGGCCTTTATAGCCACTCCAGGCACTGCTCCACAAACCACTGACCACCTCCAGGCGCTTACCCATTGTCTCCCGAGACAAGGAGGCCAAAGAAGAACAAGAACTCAGGGACACAGATTTAAGGTTTTGAGCAAGAGATGCAGGAGGATGGGAGGAAGAACTTTTTTCTGCAATGCGTGATAATGACCTGGAACTTGTTACCTATGAGAGTGGTGGAAGTAGAGATGATCAATGATTTCAAAAGGAAATTGATAGGCACTTAAGGGAAATAAACTTGAGTATTGCTAAAAATAGAGACATGTTGTCAAAGCTTTACATCTTGCATTTTTCAGGACAATCCGCAACAATTCCAATGTAAGGGAAAACAACGACTTCATACTGTATGAGAAGAGAGCTCAGATTGGTTGGCAAGCGAACTCTGATTGGTAGAGGCGTTGCCATGGAGAATGCACCAGTTTATGGTGACTTGATAATTAATTGCCAAGTTTTGTTTGAAATTTAAACCAGGCAGCTTTACTCTGATTGGTCAAGGCATTGCCCTGAGGAATGAACCAGTGAATGATCGTCACTGACTTTGTTTAGCTGGAACAGGCGCAATGTTTGTACATGTTCTTTGTCTGTAAATAACAGGGCCCCGTGTATTAATATATGTAGCTTTCAGTACGCGCAAATGCGCCACACTGCGAGCCCTACTGACAATCCGCAATTGGACAACATTTGCTAAATAATCCTCAGTGTGTTAAGAATACATGGGAAATCATAGACACCTCACACACTGCTCCTGGCTGAGGTAGGAGGTAGGAGGAGTGCTCCCTAAAAACCCTTGGTGAGTAGGGCCTTCTCTGGAGAAGCTTCCTTTTCCTCTGCCTTTGCTGCTTCCTCTCTCTGCAGCCTGTGCTCTTTGGTGCTGTTGTGTTGCAGGCCAAGAGGGACTGCAACTATGGACCTCAGAACTCTAGCAGGCTTTTTGTATGCAAGGCAGAAAACTCCTCTGACCCCCTCTCAAGATGCAACAACACTTCCTTCAATAACCACCATGATGTGAAAAGTCCTCCAGGAATACAGCACAGTATTTTCACAATTTTACAGAAGCAAAATTAAATCAGAAGCACCTGACTTGCAAATTGGATGGCTGGCCCGTTAAACAGCACCGGTGGGAGGAGGAGGGCGCAGCCTTCACACAGCCAGCTGTTGAGGACACGGTGCTAACAGAGGCTGTTTGATATTACAATCTGCCCAGTGTGAAAGCTTCCGCTGCACAAACAGCACACCCACACTAGCACCTTTACCAGCATGATGCACTGTGGGGACCACAGCGGCAGCGGTGATCCTGGAATCTTTGGCCACTTGCACTTCCATAGCACGGCGCCAGTGGTGCTACGGAGCCAAATTTTCCAGCCAGAGTACTTGAATTACTGTTTTTTATTATACGACTGCAATTGCATTTATCTACAAAGCTGTGTAATTCCATGCTGGGTGTATCAGGAATTTCTGAGAGAAAGGCAGGGATGGCTGTCACCTAAATTGTGTTTACGTGACTGGTTTCTTGTGGAACCCTTTGCAGCTCCTTTCCAACTGTTATACCTCACTCAATAATGCCCAATTCTACAGGCTGAGCAGATGCCTTTCCCTTCCAGATATATTTCAGGTGCTTAAGTATTCTCGCAATGTAGCTCACAAATGCTTGTACCTCCCCTTGCTCTTCTCTTCAAGCAAAACTGAAATGGAATTATCATCAGGAGCATGTGCCATCACACCCAAGTGGCTATCCTAAAGCCCATTGTGCCCAAGAGCACATGTGCATGCATCATAGAAAATATACAAACTTGGCAAGAAAAATAGCCTGCATACTGGAAGAGGAAGAAAATCAAATCAACCAGTTATAAGCAGGAAGAATCCAGATAAAGGAATGAGGTGTTAGCCTGGACAACAACAAAAAATCTCCAAGGGAAAAGGAGCAGTATTAAATATCAACAAAAAAGAGTGCATGTATTGTAATGTTCAGTGTGGGAAATAAACCAGAGCTATTAATGAAAAAAAATTGCATTTACATTGTGTTTTCCATGACTTCAGGATGCCCCAAAGCACCTTACAGCTAATTAAATACTTTTTAAGCATGAACACTGTTGTGATGTAGGAAACATGGCAGACAATTTGCGCACAGCAAACTCCCACAAACAGCAATGAGACAAATGACCAGATCATGTGTTTTAGGTGTTGGTTGAGGAATAAGTATTATCCAGGACATAGGGGAGAGCTCCCCTACTCTTTCAAAATAGTGTCATGGGATCTTTTACATTACATGAGAGGGCAGATGGAGCCTCAGTTTAATATCTCATCCAAGAGACAGTACCTCTGACAATGTGACACTCCCTCAGCACTGCACTGGAATGTCAGCCTAGATTTTGTTCTCAAATCTTTGGAATAGGCCTTAAACACAGCAGCCTACCCCCACTGCAGACTTCCAGTTCAACCCACCCCCTAGATTTTCTGACGGGAATGAACCTTCATATATAAAATGTTCATTAGTCACGTGTCGAAGAGACTTAGCAGTTGGCAGGAAAAAAGACAAAAGCGCAAGGGGAGAACCAACTGTGTAACAGCCCCGACAAACAAATTTTTCTGCAGCACCTGTGGAAGAGCCTGTCACTCTAGAATTGGCCTTTATAGCCACTCCAGGCGCTGCTGCACACACCACTGACCACCTCCAGGCACTTACCCATTGTCTCTCGAGATAAGGAGGCCAAAGAGAAAAGTCATGTGCAATAGACTGTTATCCAATATACCTCCCACACCTTGATCTCTACCAAAGTAAACTCATTGGACAAAGTTTAAATAAAGTGAAACCAAATTTAATATTCTAGAAGTGATGAATATAGGAAGTTGGTTGATAAAATATATAAATTTTCCTTAGATACAGGCAATAATCAAGATATGTTTAGTATAAACAATATTAGAATCCTCACTCTATACAAACTTTAAACTGTATGACTCCAATAAACACTACAACTTTTAAAGTGATTACATTTAAGATGTTTGTTACTCAGCAATCTTTCCCCATGTATTTACCAACCCGTGTCACACACAATGGGCCAGAACAAAGCATCAAGGCCTCTGACCAGAATTAGCAATGTCCTCATCTGAACTGCTTGAATAGGAATTCTCCAAAACTATACATAGTTTTTAAATTGCCACTGTCCAAACCTGCAAAGATATAGTTTTTTTAAAAATCCAACTAGTTTAGCCCTTGTGATCCACAGCACAATGTTGCTGTTGCTGTATACTGTGACACCAGGGTTGTGGGAAGGTGGTGGGCTGAAACATTCAGGTGTATCTGGGGAAGTGGCATAAAAACTGCAATAACTTTAAACCACATCAAATGCTTATGCAAGTTTTAACGTCAAGCTGAAAGTTATTTTCATTTTTATAGTTACAAATTGGAAGGTCATGTAACATTAAAACAGCATGGAATGAACAAGCGGAACCAAACCTTTATTTTTGCTTAGGTCAAATCAAATACAAGAATCAACCTTTAAGAAAAGTTAAATACCCCATTAATGTGTAATTTTACCTTTTGTTCAGTTGTTTTTTTTTAAAGCACACTCACATCAAATGGTTGATGCTACTGAATTTTGATAATGCCAGTGAACCATTTATTTATAATGCCAAGTGGTTAAATTGAAATGGGATCTAAAACGGATCAATCTTACATTCACCAGCAAGTGTTGCGTCAGTGCAAAACTATATATGTTTCACACAGCCAGCAATTTTGGGAATTTAAATCAGGCGTGAAGGCCTGAACTGACCCCAATGCTGAGTGAAACTCCCTCCTCCAGGAGTCCCAACTCCACTTTGTCTGGCTGCCAGGCAAGGCATAGAATCACACAACACAGGAGGCCATTCAGCCCATCATGCCTGCACTGATTCTTTGAAAGAGCTTTTCAATCAGTCCTACGTCCCCTGGATCCCCCCACACCCCCACCCCAGATCTTTTATCAATTGTCTTAAACCTATGTTCAATGGTCACTGACACTCCTGCCAGTAGAAACAGTTTCTCCCCATCTACTCTCCCAAAACTTCTCACAATGTTGAACACCTGAATTCAGTTGCATCTCTAACTGCAAAATTAGTGCAGTGAGACCATTTCACATTGACACGACATTTGTTGCAAATTAATACATTTTTTACACACATGTGCAGTGATTGTACATTTCATTTCCATTTGTTCCTGCAGGGTATTATGGATCCTCACACATGCCCCTCCCATATTTCCTATCCAGTTCAAAATTTAAAAATACACAACTAAGTAAGGCCAGTGACAATCCATCCTCAAACATGACTCTATGATCTTCAGTTGGGAACCAGATAAAATTTATTTGTCTTTGCTATTGCGTCACTAATATTTAGTTAACAGACCATTATGCTGTTGGGTAATTTTTATTCTAGTAAGGAAGTCAGCACAGACACGATGGGTTCCTCCACTGTAAACCTCTGGTTTTGCAGGTTACCAGGGCAAATACAGCAATCCCAGGCTCCGAGAGAATGAGTGCTGTAGCTCGATTTCCAACTTGCGTTCCTTTGAGCCTGGCTCCCCATGGGAATGCAAGACAGTTAACTTTACCCAATTATTTCCTAAAACTGGATGGCAAATTTCTCAATATACTTATCATTTAAATGAAGACAATGTAATTTAATGCTGCAAACTGCCTAGAGTTTAACAAAATAAACCAAATGGTAGATACAAGGCTGCAGTAATATGGTTTAGAACATATTTGGCAATCAGTCTCATTAATCACTAAGTATCTATTGTTCTCTATTACATTCCATCAAAATTTTAACTGCTATTACAAGTCAAAAATTGACATAAGAACTCACGTAGGCCATATAGCCTCTCAAGCCTCTTCCGCAATTCAATAAGATTGTGGCTGACTGGTGACCTAACTCAATATACCTGCTTTTGCTCCACATCCTTCAACACCATTGGTTATCAAAAATCTATTGTCAGATTTAAAATAATTGATCTAGCATTAATTGCTATTTGCGGAAGAGTGTTCCAAACTTCTAACGTCCTTTGTGTGTAGAAGTGTTTCTTAACTTCTGAAAGGTCTGGCTCTAATTTTTTAAACATGCTCCCCAGTCCTAGACTCCTCAAGCAGCAGAAATACCTATCGTCCCCTTAATATTTTGAAAGCTTCGATTAAATCATTCCTTAAACTTCTAAATTCCAGGGAATACAACCTGAATTTGTGTAATCTCTCTATCATTTAACCCTTGGAGTCCAGTTATCATTCTGGTAAACCTCCAAGGAAACTATACCCTTCCCAAGGACATTTTCAAGATACAACTTCTCACTCATTTTCCACATAAAATATTTAAGCACTTGACAATATTCTTGATCTTACCATTAAAAATGGGCCAGTATGCAAGACTACTGATGTAATCAAAATTAAATTGTAGTAATGCATTTTTTCCACTTGTTTTGATATTTTGACAGAATACAAAAGTTTAAAATGAATGGATCAGATGCTAAAACAAGATTTGATGAACTAAGTGTAATACCAACACCACATCTTTACTGCTATGTCCGATCCATCTAACCGCTGATTAACTGAACATTTTGTGAAATGTCATATGTAGTTCCACAGCATGAAAACCTTTATGTCGGTTGTATAAAATTCAACCTTGTGCCATTTTAACAGGGGGAATTAACCTGTTCACTTTACATCAGCTAGGTGTTCCGTTGAAATAAAGGTCAAAGAAATCCCACACTGACGTGTCCCTTCACTGTTGCAACATCAATCGTTTTCATATAGAATCATACAGTGCAGGAGGCCACCATATAGCTCATCGTGCCTGTTCTGCCTGTTTGAAAGAGTTATCCAATTAACATTGGGCCTTTAATCTGGTTGGCACACTAAAAGCAGGTAAGTTTACTATCCTTTCCAAAACATTCACTAGTTTCCCTAATGCTTTTCACATGATACTACAGCTTCACTGAACCTGTAATTAAACGAGTGCTTTTTTTCATCTTGCTTTATCTGGATTCAGTCTTTATACACAGTATATATTGTTTACAGCGACAGTTATTGTTATCTGGTTCAGCATAACAAGACTTTATGGTTGCCAGCCAACGGGAGAAGTCACCCAGTAATTCAAATGTGTGACCCCCATGATGATGGACATTGGCTATTTAGAATCGCTTTTTAAATTGACTGAAGTGATAAGATAATTGAATCTATTGAAACTAACTAACTCAGGCTCTGACTATATTTCTTTATTCTGAATGATCTTCTAACCTGAGCCACATGGGCTCTTAGATTACAGAGGGTGCGGAAATAGTGTATTGTGTTCTGATTTTTTTAAAAAATTAACTCAATAGCATCCTGCAATATTGAACATGTCGTGGCAAACCCGCTGGTAATCAATCACTGGGAAAATTATCATCCTGTAGAGTCGAGAATTGAGTGTTTTCTGTGATCACTTTTCAAGATTAATTGAGAAAGCATCTGGATAAAAATCCACTTTCAACTCAAATTAATTTGGGCATAAGTCATTTGCTGTGCATTAGAATGTTACCGACAGTTATACTGTCCTATAGTCAGAATTGTTCAAACACTGCGCTGCATAAGCTGATTCTTGTTATAGCTTGTTTAATGAAGTGGTAACCCCAAAGAAATCTGTAAATCTTTAAGGGGGGAGGGGATATTTGTGTACATATTATCTCCAGAAGTGGGATGAGAAGGGTAGTTTGAATAATATTATAATGCACAAACCTACAGTATTATGGGAATGATTCAATGCTGATTAGCGCTGGAGGGCAGTTCCAGTAGAAATGTTCCACCACTTACTTGGCACAGAATTTCACTTACACCTTGTAAAACTAGTTGCAGCACAATAAAACCACATACTGTTAAATCACAACAGTAGTATCGCCAGGTTTAACATTGACAAATTTCAGTTTTAAAAAGAATTATTTAAAAAAAGTAATTGCACGAAACCAAGAAACCGAAATCACCAAATTGGATTCCTCCACAAAATGATTTTGTTTCCTTGCAAAAACCAATTTTAACAGATTGTCCCACTGGAAAAATTGAGTAGCTTGCTACAAAGTCATGAAAATAATTAACAGGTATTTAAAATTAAAAACTATATAAAATCCAGGGAGATAAGAGGATGTGCATTAGGTGTAATTAGCTTTATATTGCAATGTGTATAAATAATTTTTGCAGAAGGCTGATCGCCATGTCTTCCCAGAGAACAGTTTAACTCCCAGAGACTAGACCACTGCCAGTATTAACAAATATTTCCTGTTCCAGCCAGCCTTTTCAGTTTGGACAGGCTGGAGAAGATGGGGTAGGTAGATTAGGCCTCTGATGCTGCAATGACCAGTAGGCCTTTATTGTGCTGATCATACCTGATGCTGCATTCAGCTTCATCTACACATGCTGAGCCTGGCATACTGGCAGAAATGGGGAAAAATAATGCAGGATAAGGGATAAATTTAAAGGGATGTGGCCATTTAACGGCAAATGGCTGCATATAAGGACAAAAATAAAAGCCAGTTTTTATTTTTTATGTATGTTCCAACCTTTGCAAAAACTGTTTTAGGTTAAAAAAAAAGTGTATGGCTAGGGTCTGGCACAATAATTGCAGAGTCAAATCTATGGAGCAGTGCAAGAATTAAATCGGTTGTTTGATAGCTAGCAAAGTGGAGGTGGTTCTGAATGAGGTGCTTGTGAGCAGCATGCCAAGGCAGCCTTCCCATAGGATAGTATTACAGCCTGAAGAAAGGTAAAGCAAGACATCTGGAGGACACAGCTGACCATTAATGCCAATGGCAAGGCCAGCTTTACAGTTCACATTGGCTGCAGGTGTATACTCAGATGGCACAGCTCTGATTGTGGCTACAGGGAGCATCATTCCACAATGGTCACTGCCACATAGGGGGCACCTCCTTCTGTAGATAGAGGTATGAGGATTTAAGCAGGTGATCACTCTGTCTCTATGGTAAAATGAAGTGCCTGCACCCAGTGCTTGATGGCTCCATTGCTCCTTCTCCTGCCATAAAGCACAAGTGAAGTAGTAATCCCATTGATCAAATATGGTGTAGTCCCAGAAAAAAAAACTGCTGCACTCAATCACTTGGCACAAAATGTCTCAACTAAGTGGAATCAGGAACAAAAACACAAGACAAAAAGCTCAAAAATCATCAAAATGCTTCAATAAACCATACTATTAGGGCTCTTTAAATGCATTTCTATAAACAGCACACTCCCACCACACTTGTACATGTTAAGTTAGTGCTATAAATAGTGGAAAAGTACATGAACGGCTCATAGCAGCATTTAAGGCAAAGAAGAATGAAATGGAACCTGGTGAGCATGACTGGTAACTTGGATGGGGCACCAAATGAGCAAATATCTGACTTAATGGACCTCCACAGAGTTTCCGATTGCTGACTTTCAACCAATCGGAAATCTACCCACGTGTTAAAGGTGGCCAGTTCCAGTATCATGGGTGTGCGGGAATGCTCAGTATGCATACGAGAACAGGCGATTGAGAATTCCCATTTGAGTAGAAGCATAATAGGAGCCAACATGTGTGGAAAGTGGCAGGCAGTGTAAAAACGTATAGACGTCTGAGCAAGTTATGTTACATTGAGGTGGTACGATCAGGGACCAGGGCATTACTTAACAAAAGCAACTGATCATGGATGCAAGGGATAATACAATTAGTAAAAAAAAGCAATCCCTCAGTAATATCTATTTAAAAAAATAAAGAATTATTTGCACGGAACAGCCATAGTTTATAACTGAAAATGTGAGCTTTTCAAAAACTTGCATAATCCTAGGGAGCCAAACTGATTAGAATTAATTCTAATACTGAACATATGGATTTACTATTGCAGAACAGGCATCATCCTGAAAAGCAACTGACACCTCGTTTCTATATATGAAAGGTATCAAAGTCTCTTTTTTCAAATTTGTTTTCCCCTGGATATATAGTTGAAGGCTCTCAAAACATAAAATCTCTTCATTAACTAAATTTGTCCAGTTTTACTTCCGGGGGAGGTTGATAATTATTCTCAACAAGTTGGTTATAGTTTCAAAGGTCAATCGGCTGCAAACAGTTTTCTTCCATGGCAGAAGTTTCCAAAGCAGCCACCTACACCACAAAAAAATTGAAGTGTCACTATGAAGGGACTAAAATAAAAAGGTGAATGTCAATGGCTAAGTTAATTCTGCACTGCTTTTTATCAATTTTAAGTTGATCTTAATAAAATGAAGTCATGCTTTTTTTGAAGCTTTTGAGACATTAATTTCAAAGTTGTGCAAATTTCTGATGTGAAACTTGAGAGTCAATCAAGATACACATTTTAAAGACCATAGTGTCAAGCAGTGGAGCAAATTAATTCCAAGACCAAGTCAATTCCTGTATTTCATTACACTGGCGGGTATTTTACTGCAAATGTGTTCATTCTCAACTCAGCTCTTCAGAAGATCCTTGACTTTGGAGTGCAGACAGCAACAGGTGTTTTCTTCTCCCCTCCTTCTGAAAGATGCAGAACTCCAGCAAATCGGAGGAGCAGAGTAAACAAAAATTATAGATAAGTCTTCTGCAGTCTCCTCATCTTACTCCATTTCTCTTTACCACAATAGTCCCAGCTACAATATCGTAGGCTGTGCGATTATGTTGAAAGAAAAGCAACGTGACGAAAGCAGGGAAAAAGAAAGCAATGGAAAAATTCTTGATCAACGCTCGTATTGAAGACCTGTTGCAAACAATAGAAAATTGACAATAAATATGGATTACCTTTCGAAAGCAGATTTTCCCCTTTCCACACTAATAGTTTTACAGTTTATCGGGTCAATTACTCTTGAATTTCTTCAATATCAGTGCATTAATTACATATTACATAGAATTTACAGCACAGAAACAGATTACTTGGCCCATCTGGTCTAGCCTGCTTCCAACATACTTCATCTCACCCTATCAGCATAACCCTCTATTCCATTCTCCCTCATATGCTCATGTAGCCTCACCTTAAATGTATCTATGCTATTTGCCTCAACCTGTGGGGCGGCACAGTGGCGCAGTGGTTAGCACCGCAGCCTCACAGCTCCAGCGACCCGGGTTCAATTCTGGGTACTGCCTGTGTGGAGTTTGCAAGTTCTCCCTGTGTCTGCGTGGGTTTCCTCCGGGTGCTCCGGTTTCCACCCACATGCCAAAGACTTGCAGGTTGATGGGTTAATTGGCTATTAGCAATTGCCCCTAGTATAGGTAGGTGGTAGGGAAACATAGGGACATGTGGGGATGTGGTAGGAATATGGAATTAGTGTAGGATTAGTATAAATGGGTGGTTGATGGTTGGCACAGACTCGGTGGGCCGAAGGGCCTGTTTCAGTGCTGTATCTCTAAACTAAACTAAACTAAACCACTCCTTGTGGTAGCAAGTTCCACATTCTAACCACTTCTCTGGGCAAAGAAGTTTCTTGTGAATTCCCTATTGGGTTTATTAGTAACAATCTCGTATTTATGACCTAGTTTTGAATTCATCTAAAATATAGATGTCTTTTATATATTGAATATATATAAAATAGTCCTACTCTTGCAATTTAAATGTAGATTTTATACATCTGCGCTACTAACCCACAGTTATTGTGAATTTGGCCGCAGACGTCAGTGTGCCTGGTGGGATTTTCCCTTGTTAGTTTTAATGGATATAGCTTCTGTGAGTCACGTTGACCTCCGCAGCTGAATTTCGGATATGCAGCCCGATCATGTGAAACTTGGAGCATTAATTTATAAAATTCACGATTCCTTCATCGAGTTATACAGCACAGAAACAGGCCCAGCACTTGGCCCGTAGCCTTGTATGCTCTGGCGTTTCAAGTACTCATCTAAGTACTTCTTCAATGTTGTGAGGGTTCCTGCCTCTACCACCCCTTCAGGCAGTGTGTTCCAGATTCCAACCACCCTCAGTGAAATTTCTTTTTCCTCAAATCGCCTCTAAACCTCCTGGCCCTTACCTTAAATCTATGCCTCCTGGTTATTGACACCTCTGCTAAGGGAAAAAGTTTCTTCCTATCAATGCCTCACATAATTTTGTATACCTCAATCATATCCCTCCTCAGCCTTCTCTGCTCCAAGGAAAACAACCCTAGCCTTTTCAGTCTCTCTTCATCGCTGAAATGCTCCAGCCCAGGCAACATCCTGATGAATCTCCTCTGCACCCTCTCCAGTGCAATCACATCCTTCCTATAGTTTGGTGCCCAGAACTGTACACAGTACTCCATCTGTGGCCTAACTAGTGTTTTATACAGCTCCATCATAACCTCCCTGCTCTTATATTCTATGCTTCGGCTAATAAAGACAAGTATCCCATATGCCTGCCTAACCACATTATCTACCTGTGCTACTGCCTTCAGTGATCTATGGACAAGTATACCAAGGTCCCTCTGACCCTCTGTACTTCCTAGGGTCCTACCATCCATTGTATATTCCCTTGCTTTGTTAATCCTCCCAAAATGCATCACCTCACTTCTCAGGATTAAATTCCATTTGCCACTGCTCCGCCGATCTTACCAGCCCACCAATATTTATTTATTTATAGATACAGCAGTGAAACAGGTTCTTCGGCCCACCGAGTCTGTGCCGACCATCAACCACCCATTTATACTAATCCTACATTAATCCCATATTCCTACCACATCCCCAACATCCCTCAATTCCCCTACCACCTACCTATACTAGGGGCAATTTATAATGGCCAATTTACCTATCAACCCGCAAGTCTTTGGCTGTGGGTGGAAACCGGAGCACCCGGCGAAAACCCACGCGATCACAGGGAGAACTTGCAAACTCCACACAGGCAGTACCCAGAATTGAACCCGGGTCGCTGGAGCTGTGAGGCTGCGGTGCTAACCACTGCGCCACTGTGCTGCCCATCCTGTAATCATCCTGCAATCTTTTCTCCTCACTATTTACCACACCACCAATTTTTGTGTTATCTGCGAACTTACTGATCATACCTCCTATATTCATGTCTTATTCATTAATGTACACTACAAACAGCAAGGGTCCCAGCACCGATGCCTGTGGGACACCACTAGTCACAGGCTTCCACTCACAAAAATAATCCTCGACCATCACCCTCTGCCTCCTGCCACTAAGCCAATTTTGAATCCAATTTGCCAAATTGCCCTGGATCCCATGGGCTCTTACCTTCTTAATCAATCTCCCATGCGGGACCTTAACAAAAGTCTTACTGAAGTCCATGTAGACTACATCAACTGCTTTATCCTCATCTACACATCTAGCCACCACCTCGAAAAATTCAAACAAGTTAGTTAGATACGATCTCCCCTGACAAAGCCATGCGGACTATCCCTGCCTCTCCAAGTGGAGATTAATCCTGTCCCTCAGAATTTTTTTCCAATAGTTTCCCTACCACTGATGTTAGACTCACCGGCCTGTAATTACCTGGTTTATCCCTGCAAGTATTTACCCTTCTTGAATAATGGTACCACATTTGCTGTCCTCCAATCCTTTGGTACCTCTCCTGTAGCCAGAGAGGATTTGAAAATTTGTGTCAGAGCCCCTGCTCTTGCCTCACATAACAGCCTGGGATACATCTCATCTGGGCCTGGGGATTTATCCACTTTTAAGCCCATTAAAACAGCTAATACTTCCTCCCTTTCAATGAATGTAATGACTGACTTAATCCAACTGAATGAGTTTAATACAAATTCTAATACATTAATAAAAAGATGCCGCTTCCCTTTTTGGAACACATAGTTATGTAACAGTGAACTTTGAGGACATGCAATGTAAAATTTAAATCCCTGTTCCCATTAATTTGCATACATCTTGTCACTAATGCTTGGCGTTTTAAGATTTATTCACTAATGAGGTGATAGCACAAAGAATAGCCCTTTTCTTCCAGGTTCATGAAATTCAAACAAAAAAAGTGTACACAAAATGCAAATAAGACTTCAGGGTTTACATGTGACTTTATTGCATCAAAATTCAGATTATTAATTGGTTAAAAAAACTTACAAAAATATTTCCTGCACAATATATGATAGGTATGCAGCCCACGGGGGTCAAAACCTAACGTTGAGCCTTCCTCAAAAATTAACTCATTTTGCATTTAAAAAGCTCAGCTTATATTCAACAACTCAGGTACAGCAGGATAGTGAAGTAGAAAACAGATTTTGATTAGCATTCTTTCTTGGACTTATCCAGAACTTCTACAGAAATGGGCCATTCCGCCCAACACACCTATGCTCCACACATGCCTCCTCCCACCTTACTTCTTCTCACCCGATCAACATATCTTTCAATTCCTTTTTCCCTCATGCCCTTGTTCTAGCAAACTGACTCTCAGAACCCAATCAAGGAAACGCACTGCTTTCTCTAACCTTTGACCTGCACAATAGCTTTATCTATCGGGCGGCTGGTGCTATTTTTATCCACTAACTATAAGCAACCTCCTAATTTATTTATTTTTGAGTGCGCAGGTAATTTCTTTACCTGCACGTCTACACAGCAACCTGAAAGTCCCTGCACAGGCCACGCACAAGTCAGCCCCTTTAAATTACTGCGCATCTCTGGGCACATAAATTTTTTTAAAGGGGCCACAAACGTACTGGAACATCGGTTACAAGAGGTTAAACATTCCATTGCTTATTGCAATGAGCAGTCCACATACAATAGTGGGCAGCACGGAACTTGCAATTGAAATATTGTTATTAAAAGAGAGTACAAATTGGAGACCGGAGCTGAATCGTGGTGAACATACTTCTGCTGTAGAGCTCACATGAATATGCATACAAAGAGAAAGAAATGCAGACTGTTTCTTATGAACAACTAATGTTACTTACGATGAAATGCTGACATTCTGGGCCGGGATCACCAATACCCGGTTAGGAGCAACTAGCACTGAGCTGTCGCAAGAGACGACTCGTAACCCAAGCAGAAACTTGCCAGGCGTGGCTCCTCCAACTCCCCAAAGGCAGATGATCTGGAGATGGAGAGGAAGACAAAATTGAAATCACCCAGAAGTTTAAAAAAAGTGAATACCACAGACAATTTCATTAACTGTTTTTCTCCTTTCAACAAATCATAAGACAAAACAAGGGGCTTACGTTTTAAAAAGGGCCTTTCACAGCATTAGGATATCCTGAAGCGCTTCAATTAGTTTTAAAATGCAGTCACTATTGTTTTATAGGCAAACATAGCAACCAATGCTCCACAACCAGCGATGAGATAATTGGTAGTTAATCTACATTTGGCAGTGTTAGTTGAGAGATAAATATTGGTTTGGAGAGCTCCCCTATTCTTCTTTCAATAGTGCCATCGGATCTTTTGCGTCCTCCTGAGAAGGCAGGTGGGGTCTTGCTTTCATGTTTCATCCGATAGCAATGCAGTGCAATCTATGCACTGCACTTAAGTGCCTGCCAGATTACGCCTTCAATATTTGAGGGGCAAAGGGGTGAGAATTGGGGAAGGGGGGAATTTGGATTATTTAGCTGAGTGTTTCTGTGAGGATTAATTGGCATCGATCTGTAGCAGCTCGCTAGTCCTCGAGTCAGAAGATTCTGCTGCCCCTTGACCGCATCATGCGAAAACATAGATTCCACATGTTTGCTGATAACACCAGCTGCACCTCACCAACACCTCCCTCAAACCCTCTACTCACTCCGCTTTGTCACTGCTTGTGTGAATTTCAGTACTGGATGAGAAATTTCCTCCAATTAAATACTGGGAAGACCAAAGCCATTGCCTTCGGTCCCCACCACAAACTGGCCCCTACTCACCGATTCCATCCCTCTCCCTGGACACTGCCCAAGGCTGAACCATAATGTTCACAACTTTGGAGTCCTATTTGACCCTGAGCTGATGTTCCAACTGCACAGCGACTCCATCACCAGGACCCCTTACTTCCACCTCTGTAGTATCTACTGTCTCCACCCGTGCCTCAGACCATCTACTTCTGAAACCCTCATCCAAGCTTTTGTTACCTCAAGACTTGACGACTGCAATGATCTCCTGGCTGGCCTCCCATCATACACCATCCATAAACTTCAGCCCATCCAATCCTCTGCTGCTGGTATCCTAACTTGCACCAATTTCTGTTCACCCATCACCCCTGTGCTTGCTGACCTACAATGGCTCCCAGTCCACCAATGCCTAAAGTTTAAAACTCTCATCCTTGTGTTCGCATCCCTCCATGGCTTTGCCCACCCCATTTCTGTAACTTCTTTCAGCCGTACAACCCTCCGAGATCGTTGCGCCCCTCCAATTCTGGCCTTTTTGACATCCTCAAATTCCTCTGCCCACCTTTGCTGGTTGTGCCTTCAGCTGTCTCAGCCCCAAGCTCTGGTATTCTCTCGCTAAACTTCTCCATCTCTCTACCCCTCTTTCCTCCTTTAAAACTCTCCTTAAAACCTATCTTTGGTCACCTGGCCCAATCTCTCATGTGGTACAGTGTCAAGCTTTGATTACACTCCTGTGAAGCGCCTTGGGATGTTTTATTAAAGGCACTATATAAATGCAAGTTGTTGTTGAAATGCCAATTAGAGCACATGGGACTGGGGGGTAATATACTGGCATGGATTGAGAATGGGTTAACAGACAGAAAACAGAGTAGGAATAAATGGGCCATTCTCAGGTTAGCAGGCTGTGACGAGTGGGGTGCCACAAGGAGCAGTGCTTGGGCCCCTGCTATTCACAATCTATATCAATGATTTGGATGCGGGGACCAAATGTAATATTTCCAAGTTTGCAGATGACACAAATCTAGGTGGGAATGTGAGGTGCAGAGAGGCTTCAAGGGAATGTAAGTAAGTAAGTGGGCAAGAACAGGGCAGATGGAATATAATGTGGAAAGATGTGAAGTTATCCACTTCGGTAGGAAAAACAGAAATGCAGAGTATTTCGTAAATAGTGAGAGATTGGAAAGTGCTCATGTCCAAAGGGACCTGGGTGTCCTTGTTCATAAGTCACTCAAAGCTAACATGCAGGTGCAGCAAGCAATTAGCAAGGCAAATGGCATGTTGGCCTTTATTAGAAGAGGATTTGAGTACAGGAGTAAAGTTGTCTTGCTGCAAGTGCACAGAGCTTTGATGAGATCGCACCAGGAATATTGTGTACAGTTTTGGTCTCCTTATCTAAGGAAGGATATACTTGCCATAGAGGGAGTGCAATGATGGTTCACCGGACTGATTCCTTGGACGGTGGGATTGTCCTATGAGGAGAGATTGAGGAGACTGGGCTTATATTCTCTAGAGTTTAGAAGAATGAGGTAATCTCATTGAGACATACAAAATTCTTACAGGGCTCGACAGGGTAGATGCAGGAAGGATGTTTCCCCTGGCTTTGGGGGGTGGGGGGAGGTCTAGAACCAAGGGGCAGAGTCTCAGAATAAGAGGTAGGCTATTTAGGACTTAGATGAGGAGGCATTTCTTCACTCAGAGGGTGGTGAATCGGTAGAATTCTCTGCTCCAGCGGGCTGTGGAGGCTCAGTCATCAAGTATATTCAAGACAAAAACTGACAGATTTCTAGATACTAAAGATATCAAGGGATAGCACAGGAAAATGGTGTTGAGGTAGATCAGCCACAATCTAGTTGAATGGCAAAGCAGGCTTAAGGGGCCAAATAGCCTGCTCCTGCTAGTTCTTATGTTCCAACTGCCTGTATACGTTGAAATGAGCCCTTAAATATCTTAATGGAGAGAGAAGGGATGGAGGCGTATGGCAAGAAAGCTGGTAGATGGTGCTGATCTACTTTAAACAAATGGATTTACTGGTCTTTTCCGGTTTCTAAAATGTTTATACACTCCTATGTTCAAGACAACTCAATGTGACAGGTATGACAAGTTACATACTTCTAAAAATGAATCCCACACATACTGCTTCTAACAGCATACTGGAAGTCGCCTGAATCTCAGCAGGGCAAATTCAGCAAAGCTGAAATTCTGGAGTGCAGGTCAGTGATAGGCTTATGCCATGCGTTTAAATTAGTGCTACATATACAACCAAGTAATTCCAACCTACTGTTACTTCCAATGGCACATTAATACCAGCTCATTATTCTCAAGTCAAACTAGTTTGGCAGGGGGATGTGAACCGGAGCTACGGATCAGTGGATGGGGTAGCTGTTGAACAAGCAGATACAGAGTGCAGAGTGTCTGTGAGGAAGGTTAGACAGTTGACAGGGCAAAGTTGCAGCCAGTATGATGGGTTGAAGTGTGTCTATTTTAACGCAAGAAGTGTCAGAAATAAGGATGATGAACTTAGAGCATGGATCAGTACTTGGAGCTACGATGTTGTGGCCATTACGGAGACTTGGATATCACAGGGGCAGGAATGGATGTTGGATGTTCCGGGGTTTAGATGTTTCAAAAGGAATAGGGGAGGGAGGTAAAAGAGGTGGGGGAGTGGCATTGCTAATCAGGGATAGTATCACAGCTGCAGAAAGGGAGGTCGTCGAGGAGGGTTTGTCTACTGAGTCAGTATGGGTGGGAGTCAGAAACAGGAAAGGAGCAGTCACTTTATTGGGAGTTTTCTATAGACCCCCCAATAGCAACAGAGACAGGGAGGAACAGATTGGGAGGCAGATTTTGGAAAGGTGCAGAAGTAACAGGGTTGTCGTCATGGGTGACTTCAACTTCCCTAATATTGATTGGAACCTCCTTAGTGCAAATAGTTTGGATGGAGCAGATTTTGTCAGGTGTGTCCAGGAAGGTTTCCTGACTCAATATGTAGATAGGCCGACTAGAGGGGAGGCTATGTTGGATTTGGTGCTTGGCAACGAACCAGGCCAGGTGGCAGATCTCTTGGTGGGAGAGCATTTTGGTGATAGTGATCACAACTCCCTGACCTTTACTATAGTCATGGAGAGGGATAGGAGCAGACGGGATGGGAAAATATTTAATTGGGGGATGGGGAATTACAATGCTATTAGGCAGGAACTGGGGAGCATAAATTGGGAACAGATGTTCTCAGGGAAATGCACAACAGAAATGTGGAGGTTGTTTAGGGAGCACTTGCTGCGACTGCTGGATAGGTTTGTCCCGATGAGGCAAGGAAGGGATGGTAGGGTGAAGGAACCTTGGATTTCAAGAGATGTGGAACAGCTAGTCAAGAGGAAGAAGGAAGCTTACTTAAGGTTGAGGAAGCAAGGATCAGACAGGGCTCTAGAGGGTTACAAGGCAGCCAGGAAGGAACTGGAGAATGGACTTAGGAGAGCTAGAAGGGGACATGAAAAAGTCTTGGCGGGTAGGATTAAGGAAAATCCCAAGGCGTTCTACACTTATGTGAAGAACAAGAGGATGGCCAGAGTGAGGGTAGGGCCGATCAGGGATAGTGGAGGGAACTTGTGCCTGGAGTCGGAGGAGGTAGGGGAGGTCCTTAATGAATACTTTGCTTCAGTATTCACTAGTGAGAGGGACCTTGTCGTTTGTGAGGACAGCGTGAAACAGGCTGATATGCTCAAACAGGTTGATGTTAAGAAGGAGGATGTGCTGGAAATTTTGAAAGACATGAGGATAGATAAGTCCCCGAAGCCAGACGAGATATACCCAAGGTTATTACGGGAAGCGAGGGAAGAGATTGCCGCGCCTTTGGCGATGATCTTTGCGTCCTCACTGTCCACTGGAGTAGTACCAGATGATTGGAGGGTGGCAAATGTTATTCCCTTGTTCAAGAAAGGGAATAGGGATAACCCTGGGAATTACAGACCAGTCAGTCTTACGTCGGTGGTGGGAAAATTATTGGAGAGGATTCTGAGAGACAGGATTTATGATTATTTGAAAAAGCATAGTTTGATTAGAGATAGTCAGCATGGCTTTGTGAGGGGCAGGTCATGCCTCACAAGCCTTATTGAATTCTTTGAGGATGTGACAAAACACATTGATGAAGAAAGAGCAGTGGATGTGGTGTATATGGATTTTAGCAAGGCGTTTGATAAGGTTCTCCATGGTAGGCTCATTCAGAAAGTAAGGAGGCATGGGATACAGGGAAATCTGGCTGTCTGGATACAGAATTGGCTGGCCCACAGAAGACAGAGGGTGGTAGTAGATGGAAAGTTTTCAGCTTGGAGCTCGGTGACCAGTGGTGTTCCGCAGGGATCTGTTCTGGGACCTCTGCTCTTTGTGATTTTTATAAATAACTTGGATGAGGAAGTGGAAGGCTGGGTTAGTAAGTTTGCCGATGACACAAAGGTTGCTGGAGTTGTGGATAGTGTGGAGGGCTGTTGTAGGTTGCAACAGGACATTGACAGGATGCAGAGCTGGGCTGAGAAGTGGCAGATGGAGTTCAACCTGGAAAAGTGTGAAGTGATTCATTTTGGAAGGTCGAATTTGAATGCAGAATACAGGCTTAAAGACAGGATTCTTGGCAGTGTGGAGGAAGAGACGGATCTTGGGGTCCACGTCCATAGATCCCTCAAAGTTGCCACCCAAGTTGATAGGGTTGTTAAGAAGGCGTATGGGGTGTTGGCTTTCATTAACAGGGGGATCGAGTTTAAGAGCCGCGAGGTTATGCTGCAGCTCTATAAAGCCCTGGTTAGACCACACTTGGAATATTGTGTTCAGTTCTGGTCGCCTCATTATAGGAAGAATGTGGAAGCTTTAGAGAGGGTGCAGAGGAGATTTACCAGGATGCTGCCTGGACTGGAGGACACGTCTTATGCAGAAAGGTTGAGGGAGCTAGGGCTTTTCTCATTGGAGCGAAGAAGGATGAGAGGTGACTTGATAGAGGTGTACAAGATAATGAGAGGCATAGATAGAGTGGATAGCCAGAGACTTTTTCCCAGGGCGGAAAGGGCTATCACCAGGGGGCATAATTTTAAGGTGATTGGAGGAAGGTTTAGGGGAGATGTCAGAGGTAGGTTCTTTACACAGAGAGTGGTGGGTGCGTGGAATGCACTGCCAGCGGTGGTAGTAGAAGCAGATACATAAGGGACATTTAAGCGACTCTTGGATAGGTACATGGATGATAGTAGAATGAAGGGTATGTAGGTAGTTTGATCTTAGAGTAGGTTAAAGGGTCGGCACAACATCGTGGGCTGAAGGGCCTGTACTGTGCTCTACTGTTCTACGTTCTATGTATGTTCTACGTTCTATGTATGTTCTATAAGTCCCACTCCCACATGATTCCAATGAAACTGTTACCTCATAGAAACAGACCAAGAGTCTGTACATCAGTGCTACGGCCATCATTTTCTGAAGGTCTTCTAGAGAGGTGTCTTCATCAATTTCTTCAATTATGTAATTCAGGGCAAATTTAGAAAGATCCCTGTGCATCACAACACAGATGGGATACACATGTATAAACAGTTTATCAATCACCATTTGTAAAAATAGAAATGCTGGAGAAAAACAATTTAGCAAAGCGTTGCACATTACTTTTTCCAATGGAAGTGCTCACAGGATTAATGTTTACTTTTTCCAAACATTGGAAAAAGTAAACATTAATCCTGTGAGCACTGCCATTTCCAATAATCAGTGCACGCGAAAAGAATTATTTGTACATTTTGAATCTCCACAAAGCATTTTTCATACTATTTTCCATCATTTATACAATATGAAGAAATTAAAAATGCGTAAAGTGTTAATTTCCCCTTACAGTTAACACTGTACAGAATAGCTATTACGCTATAGCTTGTAGTAATCTATAGGCATTTACAATTCAGCTGTTCGTCACTGCTTCGTAATAGATTCACAGGTTAAAAGGAGAACAGATTATGGTTGTTAACAACTAAGTAGCACTTACTTACAGGGTACCTCAGTATTTATTTTAAACTCTCTATTAATAAT
Source organism: Heterodontus francisci (assembly GCF_036365525.1). Lineage (NCBI taxonomy): Eukaryota > Metazoa > Chordata > Chondrichthyes > Heterodontiformes > Heterodontidae > Heterodontus > Heterodontus francisci. The sequence continues at coordinate 40,376,876 of NC_090372.1, forward strand.
GCCCCGGTTGTGCCCAATGGCAGGCAAAGCAAATACAGACCTGTTAAGGCACAAACAAACAACGCAAGGCTGGGCTGCATCTATTTTAATGCAAGGAGTCTTACAAGTAAGGCAGATGAATTGAGGTGTTGATTAACACATGGGAATATGATTTTATTGCTATCACAGAGACATGATTGAGGGAAGGGCAGGACTGGCAGCTCAATATTCCAGAGTATAGTCTTCAGGCATGATAGGAGGGGGGGGGGGGGCCTTTAAAAGGAGGTGGCATTGCACTATTGATCAAGAAGTCAATTACTGCAGTAAGGAGGGATGATATCTTAGAAGGTTCCTCAAATGAGGCCATATGGGTAGAACTTAAAAACAAAAAGGGAGCAATCATTTTGCTGAGAGTGTACTACAGGCCTCCAAACAGTCAAGGAGAGACAGAGGAGCAGATATGTAGGCAAATCTCAGAGAGGTGTGGGATAGTCTTAGCACAAAAGGCTTAAAGGGGCAGAATTCTTAAAGTGCATCCAGGAGAGCTTTTTGAGCCAGCACGTAGAAAGTCCAACAAGAGAAGGGGCGGCATTGGACCTAATCTTAGGGAATGAAGCATTTTGGGGATAGTGACCATAACTCTAAGATTTAAGGTAGTTACGGAAAAGGACAAAGACGGACTGGCAATAAAGGTACTGAATTGGGTGAAGGCCGATTTCAATATGATAAAACAGGATCTGGCCAAAGTGGACTGGGAGCAGATACTTGTAGGAAAGTCTACATCAGACCAGTGGGAGTCATTCAAAAAGGAAATAATGAGTGTTCAGGGTCAACATGTGCCCATAAAGGTGAAGGGTAGGACCAATAAGTCCAGGGAACCCTGGATGTCAAGGGATATAGAGGATTTATTTATTTAGAGATACAGCACTGAAACAGGCCCTTCGGCCCACCGAGTCTGTGCCGACCATCAACCACCCATTTATACTAATCCTACATTAATCCCATTACCCTCTCACATCCCCACCTTCCCTCAATTCCCCTACCAATACTAGGGGCAATTTATAATGGCCAATTTACCTATCAACCCACAAGTCTTTGGCTGTGTGAGGAAACCGGAGCACCCGGCGAAAACCCACGCGGTCACAGGGAGAACTTGCAAACACCACACAGGCAGTACTCCAGGTCGCTGGAGCTGTGAGGCTGCGGTGCTAACCAATGCGCCACTGTGCCGCCCTGTGATTGGATAAGGAAAAAAAAGGCTTAAGGCAGATTCAGAGGGTTGAAAACAGCAGAGACCTTAGAGGAGTATAGAAAGTGTAGGAGGGTACTTAAAAAAGTAATTAGGAGTGCAAAGAGGGGGCATGAAAAAACACTGGCTGGCAAGATAAAGGAAAATCCTAAGGCATTTTAGAAGTATATTAAAGAGCAAGAGGATAAACAAGGAAAGAGTAAGGCCCATTAAGGACCAAAGTGGCAATCTGTGTGCGGAGCCAGAGGATGTAGGTCAGGTTTTAAATGATTACTTTTCATCTGTGTTCACTATGGAGAAGGACGATATAGGTGTAGAGATCAGGGAGGTGGATGGTGATAAACTTAAACAAACTAGCATTGAAAGGGAGGAGGTATTAGCAGTTTTTGCGGGCTTAAAAGTGGATAAATCCCCAGGCCCAGATGAGATGTATCCCAGGCTATGTGAGGCAAGGGAGGAGATTGCAGGGGCTCTGACAAGTTTTTAAATCCTCTCTGGCCACAAGAGAAGTGCCAGAGGACTGGAGGACAATGAATGTGGTACCATTATTCAAGAAGGGTAGTAGGGATAAACCAGGTAATTGCAGGCCAGTGAGTCTAACATCAGTGGTAGGGAAACTACTGGAAAAGATTCTGAGCGACAGGATTAATACCCACTTGGAGAGGCAGGGATTAATCAAGGATAGTCAGCATGGCTTTGCCAGGGGGAGATCACGTCGCACAAATTTGATTGAAATTTTCGAGGAGGTGACTAGGTGTGCAGATGAGGGTAAAGCAGTTGATGTAGTTCTGGACTTAAGTAAGGCTTTTGATAAGGTCCCGCATTGGAGGTTGGTTAAGAAGGTAAGAGCCCATGGGATCCAGGACAATTTGGCAAATCGGATCCAAAATTGGCATAGTGGCAGGAGGCAGAGGGTGATGGCCAAAGGTTGTTTTAGCGATTGGAAGCCTGTGACCAGTGGTGTACCGCAGGGATCGTTGCTGGGACCCGTGCTGTTTGTAGTGTACATTAATGATTTAGACGTAAATATAGGAGGTATGATTAGTGAATTTGCAGATGACATGAAAATTGGTGGCATTGTAAATAGGAGGAAAGCCTTAGATTACAAGACAATATGAATGGGCTGATAAGATTGGCAGAGCTGTGGCAAATGGAATTTAATCCTGAGAAGTGTGAGGTGATGCATTTTGGAAGGACTAACAAGGCAAGGGAATATACAATGGATGGTAGGATCCTAGGAAGTAGAGAGGGACCTTGGTGTACTTGTCCATAGATCACTGAAGGCAGCAGCACAGGTAGATAAGGTGGTTAGAAAGGCATATGGGATACTTTCCTTTATTAGCCGAGGCATAGAATATAAGAGCAGGGAGGTTATGATGGAGCTGTATAAGATGCTAGTTAGGCCACAGTTGGAGTACCGTGTACCGTTCAGGTCACCACACTACAGAAAAGATTTGACTGCACTGGAGAGGGTGCAGAAGATTCGCCAGGATGTTGCCTGGGCTGGAGCATTTCAGCTATGAAGAGAGGCTGGACAGGCTAGGGTTGTTTTCCTTACAGCAGAGAAGGCTGAGGGGGGACCTGATTGAGGTATGCAAAATTATGAGGGGCATAGATAGGGTAGATAGGAAGAAACTTTTCCCCTTAGCGGAGGTGTCAATAACCAAGGGGCATAGATTTAAGGTAAGGGGCGGGAGGTTTAGAGGCAATTTGAGGAAAAGCTTTTTTCCCCAGAGGATGGTTGGAATCTGGAATACACTGCCTGAAGAGATGGTAGAGGCAGGAACCCTCGCAACATTTAAGAAGTATTTAGATGAGCAAATAGCATACAAGGCTACGGGCCAAGTGCTGGAAAATGGGATTAGAATAGATCGGCTTGATAGCCGGTGCGGACACAGTGGGCCGAAGGGCCTGTTTCTGTGCTGTATAACTATGACTCTTGTTCCTCTCAAAATCAAATTACTTAATTCAAATTCAAAACTTTAAACTGAGCAGAAAATGAATGGCTCCTGAGTTTTATCTATAATTTGCTTAATTCAAATGAAAAGATAATTCATTTTTTGAGCAAGAAACTCAATTAATTAGTAGTCTGTAGAATTGCTACAACTCCATTAGCACATACAACACCAGGCAGAATCCTATAAATCAGGGGTTCTCAACCTTTTTGCTTCTGAGCTCCCTGCCCAGAGTTATAAAAGTTCCAGATTCCCTGTAACTCAGCACAACCTTTTTTTTTAAATAAAAAGAGTGACTTTTGTCATGTGGTAAAAACCTGTAACAAATCCGTGCACAGCGAGATCTCATAACAGAAATCAGACGGATCACCATGTATGATGTGCATCTAAGCTCCAGGCACCACTTCCCAATAAAATGTGCACTTTTATGGCTGTCCACACCTTGCGCAAGTGATCCCCTGGAACTGAGAGCTCCCAGCAGCGGCAGTTTGAGAACCGTGCCGTGCTCAACTCAGTAAATAGCTGCCACCGATAAGCAGCAGAAGCAGTCAGCCGCATAAAGAGCGAGAGGTGAAATCAGCTGACCATTCACTGACACGCTGATTAATTCTCAGCCCACTTGCCCCACAAAATGGACATGTTGCTCCCCTTACCAGGTTCAACCATGGCATCAGGAGAGTGTTGCTGTGCAGCCTGTCAGGCAAAGAACCCGCTGCCAACTGTTGCAAAGGAGTCTGGGGAGAAGAGGGGATGGGGTTCCCTCTCCTCAAACATCAGCGGCGGCACATAGGCCCACGGCGGACTGAATTTCTCTCTTTTTTTAAGCCACCTCCAAAAAAAAAAGAGGACGATTTTGAGGCCTCCTTCTTGGTAATAAATGGGCAGCACTGACATCAGTAATAAGAAGTTTCGCTCTTTTTATTTTTTGACCCTGCTCACAGAATGGGATTTTTAAAACATTTCATTCTTGAAAGATACTGACTTGGTAGAGTCCTTGAAAACTTCCCGTGGACTTCTGAGGGTCATGGACACCTGGTTGAGAACCCCTGCTATAGATACAGAACCGAGTAGAGCCCTATAGATTACCACATGCTGTAGCATTGCTTAAGGCCCTACAGATTACTACATGCGACACCAGGCAGAAGTCTAGAGATTAAATTCTGCTATAGTATCACATACAGCTTTAGAGATTACCACATTCCAAGGTACTTTGCAGAGTCCTATACATTATCACAATCTACAGCAACAAATGGAGCCCTATAGATTATCACAAGAATACCATGGAAAGCCCTATACTTTGTACAGCTTTTATGCTTTATTTGCTTTTGTCAAAAAAAACTCAGATTATTGTTGCAGGTCTGCTGAGTGACACCACTCATGTGTTGTAAGAATATTTACATTTCCTCTGGATCGCTAGTTCAAGCAATAACTGCAGTGCGAGTATAAGGAGATACAAGTGCAGCAAAAAGCTGCACAACTGTCACAGTAACCCACTCCAGTTTCATTTCCGTCTGTTGTGAAATTTACGATCTCCTTGGTCAGACTGCAGTTCTGTAACACATTCCAAATCTGAACTCAGCTACAGATATAGTGCCACCACCATCCCCTCTCAAAAATTAGAATATTCACAAAAAACAAAATGCATTTGGAGGAATGGGGGGGGGGGGGGGGGGGGGGGGGGGGGTGGCTGAGTGGGCAGCGGGGGGTCGGGAAGCCAGGAGCAGGGAACAATCGGCTGACAGGTTGTGGGGGGGGGGGGTGGGACGGCGAGCAGAAGCAGTGGCGAGGTCTGGAGCGAGCGGCTGAGGGAGGGGAGGAAAACGGCGAGGCTGTAGTGAGTGCGAATGTGTGGATTGGGAGATTATGGAATGGAGGCAGAAATTCAGTTATTTTCTCCATAAACTTCAGTGTAAATGTTGATTTCCCATAGAAAGTTGCTTTACATTCCAAATTTCAATGGCAGTATCACACCCAGAGATCGGTCTTTGTCATAAAAAAAACAGTTGAGCAGGAGACATACAAGAAATGATACAAATGAAGCAATGGCAAGAGAGTGCGGGTGACTGTTGGGGGTGGGATGGAGGCAGCGATGGTAACCTTTGAGGGGATTTTTTCTGTGATAACTTCAGCAGCTGCCTGAACGTCGCAGACAGTGATATTTCAGTGGAAGAGGCTGCATTTGCGCATGTGCTAGTACAGCGCCACCTAGTGGTTGCGTTGTCAGCAAATGTAGCCTTTATATAGATGCAGCTTCTGAAAGGATTAGAGTGAACTGACTCTAATGTCTCCCCACACTATTTTCTTTGGGCATAGGCTAGTCCAGCTGAATGCATTAACAAAGAGTGCCAAAATTGTCAGCAATGCACTCGGACAGATTAGTGCTGAACATGTACACTTACAACAGCTGGGAAAGCAATTTGTTTCCCTGCATGGAATCAGAACTTTGACACAAAAACATTATCTCATGGTGGCCACTATACCAGAGGTTTGAGGCAACTCCAATATAAATATTAGCAACTGACAATATTATGTTGCTTGACTGATTGTCAGTTCACGTTTATTAGTGGCAACTCAATCTCTAGATGGCCTTCCCATTAAAATTCACTGTGTTGTAACAAACTATTTACACACAAAAACTTGCAGTGAATTGTGCCTTCATTTAATAAAAGTTCTATTACTTACTTAATCCCACAGATGTGCATTACTGTCAGCACCACGACAGCTTTTAGCAGGAACAGGATCAGAAAATCCACCATCTCTGCAAGGAATCGATGCATCAGAGATGGGATAGTATACTCACGCCCTTTAGAAAAAAGACAATAGTTTTGATTTGAAGAAACCAAAATCTATGCCACACCTTTTAAAAATACACAAAAGTACTCCAGAGGCAGTGCCTGCTGGAACATGAATGCTGCCCCCAAATGAGTGACATTGTTGGCTTGCATTTTTGCGCACCAGCACCCCTCACCACCACCTCAACTCGGACATGAAAATACGCCACCTACATAGACAGGGAGCAGATATGCCGGTAATTTAAAAAAAGAGAGAACCTCACTCTCAAAAATAAATATACCTCCCCTTCGATGCTCACAAGTAATGTGGACTACTGTTGATATTTGGATAACGTGCAGTTGCATTCAACACAGACTTCCTCTTTAAAGCCCTTGTCTGCGATATTCCCATGCAAAGTCCTCTATCATAGGCAAATCCAGGACACTAATACCCTGTTAATGCTAGAGGTCAATTACAGCTGCTTGCAAATTTCTGGCTCCAGGTCAGAATAAGCTAACACACAATGTGCACAGTTTCTCATTTTTGAAAAGGTTTCCTTGCACCTGTAATCAAGTATGACACTGAAATGTGACAGGATGTGATAAGCAAACACTAGCAGTAAGTCAACAATTATACTCTTCAATGACGAGCTTTATGAAGACTTCTAAATAACAGGAGCACTTTTAAAAAGAAAAAACTGATGTCAAGTATAGATGGGTTGATCTAGAAGGAAACATTAATGAAACTTGAGCTTTATGTTCTCAAAGAAAGTAGCTAAAGGGAGGATCGCATCAAAGTATAGAAATTATAGATAAAGTTTTGCCGGATTATTACTTCAAAATAAGCTCTGAAACCAGGACTGGAGGAGATAAAGGAAAATTTAAAAATTAACAAAGAAAACTTCCTTACTTAAGAGCGATGCATGTTTGGAATAATCAATCACAGCCAGAAACTGTAATTGCGAAATTGGGGTAGTAGAGCGATAGGCTGAATGGTCTCTATTTTCCTTACTTTTTTAATCTTACGGCCTGCTGAAAACAAACAGGTGTACGCGGATGTGAACTCTGATGACCTCTGGAGAGACAAAAGGTCTTGGCGGAATAGAGCTGGGCACCAGGTTCCACATGGTCTATTAAAATGTTCCAGCAACCCTGGTTCAGCGAATGATGATTAGCTTCTCCGAACTTCTGACTACAATGGGAAAGAGTTCCATGTGACAACAGTGTCCGAATGCAATCTGCAGGTAATGGAGTAAATAACTTTTGTTGCTGAAAAATGGATGTTTAGGATTGTTGCTGAATGTTTAGACGTAGTTGCATCAGCATTTGTTTACCTGCCACAAATACAGAGGTCTGGGTTCAGGACCGACAGCTCTTATGGCGCTGATGCAATATTTTGGCTGTACTTTTCTGTTAGTGCTGTTAGAATATTGGACTTGGTGTAGTGGGCCAGCTTGTCAAGTCCAATATTCTGAATGATTACAGACTTGGATTAACTAAAGATTCAAAAGATGGGTTTTCTCAGCATCCAACCGTGATCGATTATTCCAAACAATTATTGATCATCAGAGTAAAGAAGTTTAAAAAAAAAAAATCACTCTTAAGATTTGGGTGTCGCTGGCAAAGTCAGAATTACTGCCCATCCGTCAAGAAGGTAGTGAGCCTTTTTTGTGTTTTCAGCAGGCCATATGATGAAGGTACTCCCACAGTGCTGTTAAGTAGGGGGTTCCAGGATTTTGACCCAGCAACGATGAAGGACGGTGACATTTATCCAAGTTGGGGTGGTTTCTGATTTGGAGGCCTACTTGGAGCTGATGGTGTTCCCATGCAGATGTTGTGTCTGTTCTAAATGTAATATTCCCTATATCTCCTCTTTCCTACTTTGGGGACTGCAATATTCAGACAAAGACCAAATAAAGACTGCTGAGTCCAACAATGCAATAACAAACGAGTCAACAAGTTTCTCATGCCCGTCACAGTCTGTAGAATGAGAGACAGATTGAGCTTCCACATAGGACTCCGACTCTTCTATGAACTTCTTAAATCAACAATTAACACTTGCTCCTCATTTACACAATTTTATCGGTGAGATGCCATGCTACAATTATAGTATCAATGCAGCTCATGCTCAAATACCCAAGCCTGGAGGGGAAGAGGGAGTTCAGAGGGAGGTCAGACCCTCAATCCAGAGTTAGGCTACACAGGTTTAGAGGAAAGTCTTTCACACCAAGTTATAGTATAAACATACCTTTAGTTTAGATCAGAGGAAATTATTAAGCAATGAGGTGTTACCACTCTAAGGCTGGAGACAGGCAATATCACATGACTATCTCGACAGATTAGAGAGTAATTACAGTGCTGCAAATAACACACCATGTGTCTGTTTCATTGTGGAACTGGATAGTAGACTGTCATTACTAACCTTACAGAATCAGCAAGGAGGGCCATTCACATCCAAGAATTCATTAATAAAGGAGAGAAACAGTAAGGCCAAGCACACGCAAACACTAAAATAGGCACTTGCACAAAAGGTTGTAGTTTAAGCATGTAATCTCACTGAAACTAGCTGATCTCCTGTGGCATTCCTCATGCCTAATCAGAAGATCTGCTGTTTTAGAATGACTGGTACTTTAGACCATGTGACACACAACATATCGTTGATATAAACACCCCACATGATTATACAACAGTTTTTTTCCTTTTAGATGCAAATGGACTGCCTTGACGAAAGCCATCTGTAGTTAAGGTGGGCTGCGTTTGAGTCAACCTGTTCTTGAAGGCTTCTAAGTTTAATCGCAGTAAATAAGCACATCCTGAGGCAAGATAGAGGCTAAATGCTGTTGCTCTGCTAGGTTTGTAGATTGTCAATTGTGAAGTCCAGGTTATCAAGTTTAGAAGAAACAAGCTGGGAAATTAATACATTTCTTTCAATTATTTGAACAGAATATGTTTGAAATAGCTAGCCTTTCTTTGGTAGGTTCCCTATCCTGTTCAGTTCTGATTTGCTGCTGTTTTATCAATGTAGTGCTTGAGCTAATCAAGTGTAATTCTGACATGTTTTTCATACGTGACACATTCAAGTGAATAGTCATGCTAGGTGGGCTGCAGTACAGTCAACCTGACTGCAACTAGACTTGAAAAATCAAAATGGCAGCTCTAACAGGATTCAGTACTGCTCAAAACTATGCAGAGACACTTAGAATTCCTTACCACTAGGTTATTTCTTTGGTTTTGAGGCATTATAAACTAAATGGTACAATTTTCATGGGGATGTAGGAACAGAGAGAACTGCAGGTGTGCATATACAAATCTTTGAAGGTGGCAGGGTAAGTTGATACATCTGTTAAAAAGGCATACAGGATCCTTGGCTTTATAAATAGAGGCAAAGAGTACAAAAGCAAGGAGGTTATGCTAAATCTTTGTAAATTTCTGGGTAGGCCTCAGCTGGAGTACTGTGTCCAATGCTGGGCACCACACTTTAGGAAGGAGATCATGGCCTCGAAGCGGGTGCAGAGGAGATTAACCAGAATGATAGTAGGGACGAGGAATTTCAGTTATGTGGAGACTCCACAGAAGCTGGGTCTAATTCTCCCTGGACTACAGAAGATTAAGGGGTGATTTAATAGAGATGCTCAAAACAATGAGCGATTTTGTTCAAGTAAATAAGGAGAAATTGTTTCCACTCACAGGAGGATGCACATTTCAGATAACTGGCAAAAGGACCAGAGAGAAGATGAGTTTTTCCCCCACAGCGAGTTATGATGATCTGGAATCCATTGTCTGAGAGGATTGGGAAGTGGATTCAGTAACAACTTTCAAAAGGGAATCAGATAAACATTTGCAAAGTTGTGGGAAAGAGCAAGGGAGCGCAACTAGTTGGATAGATCTTTCAAAGATCTTGTACAGGCATGATAGGCCGAATGGCCTCATTCTGTGCTGCATTATTCTATGAAAGTTGCAGAAAATAGGGACAGGAAGTGGTTACGATGGCATGGCTCAGAATATGGGCAAATAGTGGAAAAACAGAAAGCTACAATTCACTAACAAGTGGAAATAATTTTGACTAAATAATAAACAGAAGCCCCAATATTTTTTCATCAGAACATCCAGTTCTGATGAAGGGTCACTGACCTGAAACATTAACTCTGCTTCTCTCACCACAAATGCTGCCAGACCTGCTGAGTATTCCCAGCATTTCTTGTTTTGATTTCAGATTTCCAGCATCTGCAGTATTTTGCTTTTATATTACCCCAGTATTTCTTCCCGTGTTCCCTGCAACATTCCCTTGAATAAATTCTTACCAAACTATCACAAAGGCATTCTGGATATTAAGGTCAACAATTCCTTGTATACTATCTGGGGCAATAAGCCTAGATTTTCAGAGTGAAGTTATTTTATCAGCAGTAACCCATAAGTGCAAAACCTAAAAGGGGTTAAAAGAACTCAAATCAGAAATTCAAACGTCCTTACATCTCGGAAAGCTGCAATGCTCTCTGCTCATTCACCATCACTGGCAAGACAGCTACAGGATTTGGGAAATGGAAATTTACTCCAAAGACAGTCTCCGAGCCCACACTTTCTACTCTGAACACCAGTCCCTAAAAAATCCCAGGCTTTTAAAAAAAAAAATGCTGCACGATTTTCAAGAATCAGAAGTATCAGCAAAAACAAATTTTAAAAGGTGCCTCACCCTTTTTAGATGTACTGCACACATTACTACTTTTAATTTGGTTATCCCCAAAAAGTGTTTTCAATATTCCACGTCAGGCAGTCCCTCCCTTCCTCCATATTAACTGAAACAACAGATGTGATCTTTGGTGTCTGCTACAGCAGTTACTTGGGAATGGGGTTAAGCTACTCATAAATGGGGTCGTGTAGCTGCTGCGTGCCCAGCTGTGCCCAGTGGTTCTCGAAATTATCTTCTAAAATAAGGATACAATGAAACACAGCCAGAACAGCAAACTACAAGTCTCCAGTTGTGCAGTGGTGTTATAAAATACTGATCAGACCCTCCAGTAACATTCGTGCCACATAAGTGCCGGGCAATGACCATCTCCAACATGAGAGAATCTAACCATCTCCCCATGACATTCAGTGATGGCATTACCATCACTGAATCCCCCACTATCAACATCCTGGGTGTTACCATTGACCAGAAACTTACTTGGATCAGTCATATAAATGTTGTGGCTACAAGACCTCACCTCCTGACTCCCCAAAGCCTGTCCACTATTTACAAGACACAAGTCAGGAGTGTGATGGAATACTCTCCACTTGCAGCTCTAACAACACCCAAGAAGCTTAACACCATCCAGAACAAAACAGCCTGCTGGATGGCACCCCATCCACATCAAACATTCAGTCCCTTCACCACCGGCACACAGTGGCAGCAGTGTGTACCATCTGCAAGATGCACTGCAGCAACTCACCAAAACTCCTTCAACAGCACTAACCAAACCTGCGATCTCTACCTTGAAGAACAAGGGCAGCAAACACATAGCAACACCACCTGCAAGTTCCCCTCCAGGTCACACAGCATCCAGACTTGGAATTATATCGCCGTTCCTTCACTGTCGCTGGGTCAAAATCCTGGAACTTCTTACCTAACACTGTGGGTGTACCTACACCATATGGACTACAACTGTTCAAGAAGGCAGCTCACTATCACTTTCTCAAGGGCAATTAGGGATGGGCAATATATGGTGGCCTTGCTAGTAATGCTCACATCCCATAAAAGAATAAAAAACTATGCTCTAATTCATTGACAATTCAGTGACACTTAGAAATTCGCTATCCTCACTTCTACACTGTTTACTTGTTCAATTTGCTGGACACATTCATAATATTACATAGCAGCACCTCAAGAATTGTGAATTACTAGCATTCACTGCTATTTCCACTATATTGTACACAACACTTAATGACATCCATAAATAGAGATTGTTGAGCCTTAGAGGTTAGTTTGGTTTGCAATGCCTGACAGTTCTAAATTCCTCTGTAAAACTAGCATTTACCAAAAACTTCATTTAAAATGATGATATTAATGTTTATAGCTCACTTATAATCTTAATTACTACAAGTGTTTTCATGGAAAAAGAACTACTTGTAAATAATAGTCACTTTTTAAACAGCTGATTTAATACGAGCTTGCAGTCACCCTTTAAATCTTGTTTATATGTTGTTTCTGAAGCTTGTACTAGTAATGTAGAGTCAAGATGTTTCCAATTGGAACTCGTAGTCCCTCTTCTATCGTAAATCTCCCATACATAACTGACACTGCTCCAGTCGAGTCTTACCTCTTGGGTGCACATTCCCCGCCTGTTGTTGTGCATTAGTGGCCGGCAGCCTGATGCCATTCGCCGAAGCAGTTGCAACCTCCTGTTGCTGAGGGTGTTCACCTGGGGTTTGCCCCCTACAGGAACCCCAAAGTAGGGAGCGTAAAGCGGGAAAGGATTGTTGGCCCCGGGTAGCCCTGTAGCAGCGGCTGTGGCTGCCGCCTCCCCTTCGCTCTGCCTGGCTGAGCTGGCTCCGCCGCTGGGGAAGGGGGTAATAGGGAGGGAACGGGGCCATCATCATCCAGCTCTGCCATTGCACGTAGCTGTAATACTGCCACAGCCACTCCTGTACTTTCCTGCAATATTCCCCAGCGCCGGCAGTCCCGGGGGCTCCCTGGCTTTTCCCAGCCGGGCTGTGGGTAGGGGAGCAGGATCCACCCCTGTCCCTGCTACTACTCCTGCCACCGCCTCTCTCCGCCATTGTCACCCTGCGTAACATGGAACGTTGCCCGGGAGTGGAGAACCTCCCACTGCAACTGCACTAGAGAGAGGGGGGAGGGAAAAATAGATGGAACAAGCAATGTGTTGTTTAGAACGACAGCAAAACCAGTCATAGCTGTTCTTGATTTGACTATTTTTATATAAACAATGTTGTTTACAACATGCAGAGTGGAAGAAGCCTCAAGCAGCATTGACACAGAAGAGATAACCACCCCTACGGGCCCAGAATGGACGGGCTCGCCTGTGGATGACGTGTTAACACCGAGTCGCGAGCGCGTGTGCGGGGCGGGGCCAGGCCAGGCATCCTGCTGTCAATCAGCTGCAGTAACCCCACTGTTGCTGCAGGGCATGGGGGGTTGGATGTAGCTCGGACTAGTAATGGGACACGAATCTTATATAGTGAAAATGGGTTTCTTTCCCTCTTAATCCCCCCCCCCCCCCAACTAAATTAACATTTGTCGGAACATTAAAAAAAGCTTTTTATTCTCTCTAATGTGATGTCTTTGCATAGCTGGTTCAGAATGACATTTCCATTAGCAAGAATGAGACAGGTTGTACACTCATTTAAAAGTAAGGAGCTGTCTTTATTATTGAGAATGAGGTGGGTCAATACGGATTATTTTAAAACCAAGATTAGAGGTATTTCATGCTTGACGATTGATATTTGATTGATCTTACTTTTGCTGAATCAGAGGAAATTGAAGAAATATGCTTATTGTTGCAGAAAATCAACATTTTCTGTGGTTTAAATTTATTCAACATTCATTTCTAGGTTTTGGTCTCAATAATCCATTGATGATTCTAATAGTCTAAAAGTAGCTCTTTATAACAGTAATTGCCCATGGCCTTGCCGTTTTAGTCACAGAATAGCTTCTTGCACAACGCCAGCTTGGTGCGAGTTGTCATCTTTGGTTTTTGGAAAGTGGATAGGATGTACTTCTTTGAATCTGCTCTACTTATTCCAGCATGCTCTTGATTGGCCTTCCACATTCTACCCTGTGTAAACTTGAGGGCATGCTGACCTACATGGGCTCCCAGTGAAGCAACTTATCTATTATAAAATTCTTTTTGTTTTCAAATCCCTCCACAGCCTCACCCCTCCCTATTTCTGTAACCTCCTCCAGCCCCAAAACCCTGAGATATCTGCACTCATCTAATTCTGACCTCTTTAACAACCCTGATTTTAACTGCTTCACAATTGGTGACCATATCTTCAGCTGCTTATGCCCTAAACTCTGGAATTCCCTTCCTAAAACCCACTGCCTCCTTAGCCTCCTTAAAACCTACCTCTTTGACCATGCTTTTGACCATCTGCCCTAATATCACCTTATGTGGCTCGGTGTCAAATGTTGCTTTATAATGTTTCTATGAGGTGCCTTGGGATGTTTTATTATGTTAAAGGGACTATATGAAGACAAGTTGTTGTTGAATCTGTCACAGGAAGACATGGTCCTTTCAGGTCCACAACTTGAGATCGGTTGTGTCTGACATGAGGGCTTTTGTTCTGAAGTTATTTTTCTTTATCCTTTATCATAGAATTCTGTTGCACTTCCAGGTTTCACATACTCCTTTACTGGCTGTTCCTTTCTCAGTGACATTTCTACTCAGCACTTTGCTGCTGCTGTTGCTCCCGGTTCTGCAGGATGTCCTAGTCCCCACACCCTCTCGCATGGGGAAATGCGAGATTATTCACTTTGGTAAGAAAGAATAGAAAAACAGAATATTTTTGAAATGGTGAGAAACTATAAAATGTTGGTCTTGTCAAGAAAACATGCTATGCCAAATGAGGATTTTTAATTCATCGATTGGAAACCTACATTAAACTTTAAAAAAAAGGAAAGCTGGAATATCACATTCACTTTTGACAAAGACTTTGCCAGAGCTAAAAATGACTGCCACTATTTGCATTTGAACACCTTTCACATTCCAAGGCATCAAAGTGGAGACATTTGTCTGATTAGCCTTTACCCAAAACAATAGCTCACCCCATTGATTGAACTACCTGAGATTGCTTTCATTAGCAAGACATTCAAAGCCATCCTGGGATGTGAACGTTGAAAGGGTGAACCCCTCCAGGGGTAAACACTGACACCATAAGGTCTGAGAGAGATTAAAATTCTTAAACTTGAATCTCATTAGAAGGCACCAGAGAATACACGCAGATAGTCATGTAACTGTCTGTTCATATCTGTGAAAGCTGGGAATTTCCCTTTGACAGACAAACAAGCCAGAGACTCAATCTGGGCAGAAGCCAGAAGGGGTGTGCCCTTCTCTCTCTCTCTCCAGAAGACCTTTTGTGGGGTGTGCGAAGCCTGGCTGCCAGTGGCAAGATCCAAGACAAAGACCCCGGGAAGGAAACTCTGCACAACTGTCTCCAATAACAACTATCAACCCAGAACTTCAGGACCACGAATTCAACCAGAAGACCACTAAAGTTATAAGAAACTACAGGCTGTATATTCATTTTTATTGATCCAGACTCTATCCCAACAACTGTTCTTCACCATTGTGTAATCTATTGGTGTGAGTGATTCTCATGTGAGTGAGTGAGTGAGTGAAAGTGTAGTGTAATTTTATTTTATTTCGATCAGATTTTTTGGTTAAGTACAATAAATTTACCTCTTTCATGTTTAAACTCAAGAAAACCAGTCTGATTGGTTCTTTTACGATCACAACAAAAGTAAAAGGTAAAACACTCCCTGAAGTGGTAAACATAGCCACCGTTAAGAAAAGAACCTGTTGCGGCCAAACAAGAGGAAGGACAAAAGGGGAGCCTTGCGACCCCCCTCCTCACCTGGCCGTAGCAGCGTTCAAAGGGATTTGGGTGTCTTCGTCCCCGAAACACAGGAAGTTGAATGCAGATACAGCAAGCAATTAGGAAGCCAAATGGTATGTTGGTCTTTGTTGCAAGGGGGTTGGAGTACAAGAGTAAGGATGTTTGTTGCGATTGTAAAGGACTTGGTGGGACCACAACTGGAGTCCTGTGTACAATTTTGGTCTCTGTAGCTAAAGAAGGATATACCTGCTTTAAAGACAGCACAATAAAGGTGCAGTAGATTGATTGCTGGGATGAGAAGGTTGTCCTGTGAGGAGAGATTGAGTAGAATGGGCCTATACTCTCTGGAGTTTAGAAGAACAAGAGGTGATCTTGTTGAAACATACAAGATTCTGAGCAGGCCTGATAGGGTGGATGTGGAGAGGTTGTTTCCCTGGCTGGAGAGTCTCGAACTCGGGGACAAAGTCTCAGGTTAAGGGATCTGCCATTTAGAACTGAGATGTGGAGAAATTTCTTTGCTCTGAGGGTTGTGAATCATTGGAATTTTCTAATCCAGAAGGATGTGGATGCTCAATCGTTGTGTATATTTGTGGCAGAGATTGCTCAATTTCTAGGCACTAAGAGAATTAAGGGGCATGGGGATATGGTGGGAAAGTGGAATTGAGAACGAAGATCAGTCATGATTCCACTGAATGACAGAGCAGACTTGAGGGACCATATGGCCTACTCCTGCTCCAATTTCTTATGTTCTTATCCCATTATTCCCGACTGCTGCTTGATCTCCAATACCCTGACCACCAGACGCATCTTTCTCCCCATTCCCCATCCCTCCCTTGACCTCCCATCCTCTGATGCCTGTCTCCCGCACTCCCTGAGCCCCCATTTTCCAGTCTCTATCCCACCTGTGTCCCAGTTTTCAATACCCAATTCTCCAGTTTCCATCTCTCCCCGAGCCACCGTTGTATTGTGGTCTTGAGTATCCCCAATTTTAATCCCTCCGCCACTGGTAACTGTGCCTTCAGTTGCCTGGGCCCTAAGCTCTGGAATTCCCTCCCTTAGCCTCTCCACCTTGCTTTTCTTCTTTAAGACACTCTTTAAAAGATACCTCTTTGACCAAGTTTTTGGTCATCTGACCTAATATCAACTTATGTGGCTTGGTTTCATATTTTGTTTTATAATGCCCCTGTGAAGCACCTTGGGACATTTTAGTATTGTTGTTAACTGCTCCAGTTTAAGCAGCATTAGAGAGCATTACTTTGACTCAATAGTTACACTAAGTTACTGGGCTGAATTTGAATCATCTGGGGCCGAGTGGAGAGGTGGGCGGTCATGTAATTTCATGCTGCCAAACAGTGCGCTGGTTTGCCTTCAATGGCATCAGTCCCCCAGTGGCCATGGCCCCAGCAGCATCCACCCATAATGTCCAGCACTGTCTCCTTCATGAGTGTCAGATATGCAGGTGCATCCCTCCACCTCTGTCCGGTTAGTTTCTGCTGTCGACCCTGTAAGTGGGCAGTATGGTTTTTTTTTTTAACCCTTTTCTGTTTCTTTTTAAATGGTGATTATTTGTATTATCTCCCAGTTCTGAGGAAGTGTTCAACGTCCAACTTGTATTCTCGTCATGCTACTTTGTAAGGTTCTTGAATTTTATACCATTTTCTTGGGTGCAATTAATCTTTATTGAGTTCAACTGAGTCTTGACAATGTCATATGGAGGAAAATAAAACTGCTTTTGGTCTGGGCAGGGCTGTAACAATCCTTGATTTGTTTGTTCCTCTCTCTCTCTATGAATTGTGAAGGAAAGTTTAAGATCTTTATAGGGCTCCAATCACTCACCTTGTAACCCATCCCTGTAACTTTGATGATTCATTATGGTGTGATAAGATTTGTTTTTCAGTTTCCGAACAGATCTATGATCTGTTTGTTAGTGATATGTTACCATATTATCTGGAAGACCACTGACCCTTTATTTAAACATTCTTTGCTTAAAAAAAAGACCTCTCCATGCTGACAATGCTTTTCCTTGCTAAATGTCATCCAGAGCCTGAAGCATTCTGGGAATGAGCAACATGACCATTTTATTACTCCTAGTTATGGTACAAGTCAACAAGCTATTTATAAGTCAAAAGATAGCAAAAACCTTAATCATATGAAATTAAACCAAATCCTAATCCTATGTAGATATGTATATAAGAATATGGTATCTTATAGTTCCCCACTTCGAGGATGAAGAAATCAATTTCTGATCCCACATTAAATCATTCGTAATTTGGCAAGTTCTAAATGATCTGAACTAAAGATCAGGCTGAAAATCCCAAAAAGGAATCCCATGAAAGATCAAGCCAATTTAGACAGACTGTAAGAGGAAGATGTGATGAAGAAGTTTGATGTGGCAGTTACTATCAAGTATGAAACTTTACTTCAGGAAGGGACAGTACAAGATCTTATCAAGGAGGCAACAACAGAAAGTCATTGGGAAAGGCTGAAACAGAGCATGAAATATGCAGTAACTGAGAGGGTCCCTAAGGGAGGAGGAAACATCAAGAGTGGATGACTGATGAAATATTAGATATGATGAAGAAAAGGAGACAGAATAAGAATAATAAAGAAAAATATGACAAAATAGAAAGGCAGATAAATGAATGTAGGGCGGCCAAGGACAAGTGGCAGGGAGACCTTTGCAAGGAAATAGAACTGGAGAAGAGGCATAACATGAGAGTATTGCATGAGAAAGTTAAAGCACTGACAGACAAGAAGAAAATAGCCAAAAATAGTGGCTGTGTAAAGAACAAGGTGATCTTCTTTTCGAAAAAGGGTAGAGAAATGATGGATGGAGTACATTAGTGAGCTGTATGATGATGAAGACAGAGGTGAATTGGTTCCACCAGAGGGGAGAGAAGACAGCTAATAGAGGCAGAAGCCAGTGCAACGATCAAAAAGATGAAAGCAAAGTAAGTACCTGGAATAGATACCAACAGAATGCCTGAAAGCCCTGAATGATGTTAACATTGGAAAAGTAACAGACCTCTGCAACAAAATTTACAGAACAGGATTCATACTTGTGGATCTTATGCAGTCAGTGTTCATTAAGCTCCCAAAGAAACCAAAAGCCCTAGAGTGTTCAGAGCACAGGACAATAAGCCTCAAGAGCCATGTTATTGAAATGATTTTAATAATCATTTTGGAAAGAAATAATTAATCTATAGAAGCAGAGATAGATGATAGTCAGTCAGGATTCAGACCAAAGAAAGGTCTGAGAGAGAGTATCTTTAACTTGAGAGTAGTGATCGAAAGATATCTGGAAGTACAAAAACCTGTATATATATGTTTTATAGACTCTTTTGGGCCTCCTTATCTCGAGAGACAATGGATACGCGCCTGGAGGTGGTCAGTGGTTTGTGAAGCAGCGCCTGGAGTGGCTATAAAGGCCAATTCTGGAGTGACAGGCTCTTCCACAGGTGCTGCAGAGAAATTTGTTTGTTGGGGCTGTTGCACAGTTGGCTCTCCCCTTGCGCCTCTGTCTTTTTTCCTGCCAACTACTAAGTCTCTTCGACTCTGATGCACTCCTCTTTTGATTGAAAAACTGTCTGACAAGGCGCTATCAAATCTCAAATATAAATCAAATATAGACTATGAGAAGGATTTTAATAAAGTCTACCATCAGAAAATAATGGAGTGCTTAAACAAACGAGAAATTGACAGAAATGATAAAAGGATAATTCAGAATCTACATTGGAAGCAATCAGCGGCGATGAGATTTGATAGCGCCTTGTCAGACAGTTTTTCAATCAAAAGAGGAGTGCATCAGGGTTGTATTATGTCCCCAAAACTGTTCAACCTGTACACTGAAACTATCTTCATAGACATAGAACATTTACCAGGTTACAATATTGGTGGGTTGATCATTAATAACTTGAGATGCACAGATGACACTTCACTGATTGCAGAGTCAGAAGAGGTCCTACACGAAATTGTGAACAACGTGAATGCAAGGAGTGTGGAATATAGATTAAGAATGAATGAGAAGAAAACCAAGACAATGGTGATGAGCAGGGACTGAACCCCGGAAGTGAAAATTGAAGTAAATGGACAAGGCCTGGAACAAGTGAAAAGGTTTACGTACCTTGGGCAGCTTATCATAGATAATGGGAGATCTGACTGTGAGATTCAAAGGAGAATTGAGATAGCCAAGACCAACTTTGTCAGAATGAAGGACTTGTTAACATCAAAGAAACTGACCCTAAATCTTAGGAAAAGAATGCTGAGGCGCTACATTTTTTCATCTATGTTATATGCCTCGGATACATGGACAATAAATAAAGAGACTATTGACAAGCTGAATGCATTCGAGATGTGAACATATCGGAGAATGTTACGCATATCTTAGACAGGCAGAAAGACTAGTGAGGAAGTGCTGGAAATGACTATAGTAAAAAGGAAATTAGTGCATAACATCAAAGAGAGAAAGATATAATACTTTGGTCATATCATTAGAGCAGAAGGTAGACAGAGACAATTATTGGAAGGAAAGATCGATGGAAAACTTAGAGGAGGGAAGCAGAGAAGAAAATGCATGACAGGTATAGTGGACTGGATGCAGTTGACCAATGCAGAATGTGTAAAGACAGCACAAGACAGACAAAGGTGGAGATTCATGACCGTCAACCTTCTGGGAAGAAGATAACACCAATGAACAAACAAAAAATGATCTGCTTTCTTATTTACTCTCCGAATTAGCGTTTAAGTAGACATAATTCTTTTGTGGCTAACATTTACAACGACCTGTAAAGCTTCTGTCTGCATGGAGGGTAATGCTTACTTGTGGTCCCTAAAAGACACCAATATCTTATCCCCAATTTAGTCATTCTGATTGGTGTGGGGCAACATGTTAACTACCAATCCGGACATAAGTAGGTAATGTTTCTCATTTATTGTAATGCAGTATCTTCCACTTTCTGAATAAACAACCATCCTATTCAACTTCAATAGTACATTTAGGATTGAAACTTGAATTTTTCAGTGCCGCCTGCTTTCCCGCCACTAGGACCAGAAGTGGGAGGTGCTGCCCTTTGGTCTGGGGGTGGGCTGCTAAGCAGGATTGTGCGGCCGCTGGCCAATTAACTGCCAGCAGGCAGCAGAGGCATCCAGTAGGGCCCTGGTGGCAGCATGAGGTCACAAGGCTGGGAGTGCTGCTGCCATCTTTAAAGGGCTACCAGCACACTTTTGAATTAGTGCTGCAGCAAAGAAATCTCAGAGGAATAGCAACAGAAAGCAGACTGGTGCAACAATGGCACAGGCAAGATCCGGTTTAGCGATGCCTCCCTGCAGGTTCTCCTCCAGGCTGCTTGGGCAAGGCAGGAAGTCCTCTTACCCAGGGATAGGAAGAGGAAGCCTAGATGGAGATTGCAGAGGAGGTCATTAGCCATTGGACAGTGCCGCAAAACGGTGAATGACCTCATGTGATCTTCCAAGGTAGGTGTACCACAATGTCCTTGCCTTAGGGGCTTATATGTGGCAAGGTGAGGGTGAGCTAGTTAAAGAGATGCCAACCCAGTTCCTGCTAATGAATCCAGGCAGCAGCACTAGCTCTGGCAGGCATGGCAGCCTATCAGTGAATGGCTCTGTTCCGTCTTAGGTGACAATTGGTTGGCATCCTTCCATCAACAAAAGATGATGGACACGCAGCAAACAATCTATTTAAGTGGGGTGTCTTCTCTTGGTGCACCTTCGTTGATGGCTGTGATGGCCAATCCTTGAGAGACAGTTTCTGCCGCAAGAGCTGCACGTGATGCTGCCAAGTGACGCTGTGAGTTGTTTTTGATGTTGGTGCCTATTGCCAAGCGGCTGTAGTAACTGGTCATGGTGATAGTGCACACCCATCCACAGCATGTGTTGCCATTTCCCTCTTTCGCCGGCTAGTGACTCCCAAGTTCAATAGTCAACATTTAGGGCCTTCATGTCACGCTTGCAAGGATCCTTGAAGCGGAGATTTGGATGCCCCACTGGTCATCTGGCTCTGGCTACCTCACTATCCTGCTTGCATGTCCAATCCACCGAAGCCACCTTTGTTTGAGTAGTGCCAACACACTTGGAAGCTCTGCCTTTGAGAGGACTACCACATTTGCCAAAATATACCCATAATGCGCCACAGACAGCAGAGATGAAAATTATTGAACTCTTTTCCTGGTAGCTGTAAGTCACTCATGTTTCACGGCCATACAGCAAGGTCATAGAGAGATACAGCACTGAAACAGGCCCGTCGGCCCAGAGTCTGTGCCGACCAACAACCACCCATTTATACTAATCCTACATTAATCCCATATTCTCTACCACATCCCCACCATTCTCCTACCACCTACCTACACTACAGGCAATTTACAATGGCCAATTTACCTATCAACCTGCAAGTCTTTGGCTGTGGGAGGAAACCGGAGCACCCAGCAGAAACCCACGCAGTCACAGGGAGAACTTGCAAACTCCGCACAGGCAGTATCCAGAACCGAACCCGGGTCGCTGGAGCTTTGAGGCTGCAGTGCTAACCGCTGCGCCACTGTGTCACCCTGGTGTTGAGAACACAGGCCTTATAAACCATGAGCTTGATCTTAAGGGTCAGCTTGGTGTTATTCCATGCGTGTTTCGCAAGTCAGCCAAAGGTGATACCTGCTTTCCCTATGTGTGTATCAAGCTCTGCATCAAGGGACAGATTGTCTGTCACCGTGGATCCAAGGTAGCGGAATTTGCGAACCACCTTCAGTGGGGTGTTATTTAGTGTGATCAGGGGCAGAGATGCAACACCTTGTCCCATGACCATGGTTTTCCTGATACTTATAGTCAAGGAAAACAAGTTACAGGCATGGGAGAGACAGTCCATGAGTCTTTGTAGCTGAGTTTCCGTGTGAGCGACTAGCGCAGCATCATCAGCTTAGAGGAGTTCTCTGATCAGGAAGTGATGTGTTTTTGTCTTTGCTTTCAGCCTTGATAGATTGTAGAGCTTGCCGTCTGACATAGTGTGCAAGTAGTCTCCTTCCATATCTGCAGGGAAGGCGAAGGTCAGGAGAAAAAGATGGCAAACATAGTGGGGCTAGGACCCAACCTTGTTTTAGAGAAGCTGCATGCAGAAGGCATACCTGTGGGACCATCATGGACAGTCAGGAGGCCAGCATCATACGCGATGCGCGTGTCTTTGTCGGGTGACTAACAATGGTCACCTGTGTCCTGCAGGAAAAGACAGCTCACAACGCCCAGGAAAGGGCAAAGACAGTGTCCGGTACCTCCTAATCCTGACCCGCAGTGAGGAGGCTGCACAGGAGCTTGGAGGACAGCATGAGGGCAGTTTCATTGCAGATGGTCAGACAGTAGTGGAAAGACAAGAGAGTGAGTGACCTAGAGGATAGGCCCATGAGATACACTGCCCAACTCGAGGCACAGTGCTGTTTTTGTGTCCACCACAGGTTACACAGAGCTTCACATTTGGAGTAGACTGAAAGATGTGATGGAATGCTCATTATTGTCTAATTACTCTTGTTTCATGTAGATCAAAGACAAGAGCAGCAAGCTGCAGAGACCGGGAGACAGCAGTCCACATCTAAGTATGAGGAGGGAGCCTCGGAGGATGCACCGTCACATCATTCCCCCATACTTTCCACTAGTGCATAACATCTGGCGCAGATTCCAGAAGCTCTGTGCACCCATGTGCGGACAATGGAGAAGACCATCCAGATTATGAGTGCCGCCATGTCTCTTGCGTATGTGCGCATGGCTTCCTCCATGGAGAGACTGGCAACACTCATGGAGAGCCTTATCCAGCAGACTACTCAGTGGATGCTGGAGATGCACGCAGAACTGCACACCATCACCAACTTCATGAGCCTCATGCAGCAATAGCTTGGTGAGAAGGAGCCACCAGGTCCTTGGTTTCCTCAAGTGAGGATTGAGGTACAGGCGTGCCTTGAAAGGGAGAAGTGGCTCCTCAGCCCCTCTATCAGTGACACCAGCAGCTACTCAGCGGCGACATCAGAGGAAACTCCTGCACTTGTGCCGGGGCTCCCAATGTGGTGGGGCCCTGCAGGCCAAGGCCATACAAAGCCAGGGCAGCAAGGTCAGCAGCCTGCCTCCAGCTGATTGTGCAGGGGGGAATGCTATACAGGCACAAAGAAGAGAATTAAGAATAGCACCAAGCTGTACTCAGGGTTCACAGGCGACTTTTCTTTGAATTCATGAAGCCTTGAAAATTTTGTAACGCCATTAAAGTTCTCATGTGGCAAGTCTGGAGTTCTCCTTGCATCTCTTGGGGGGCACCGTTTTGGACGTTATGAGTACCCTGTCTCCATTAAAGAGTTTGATGGGTGGGAGTACACTGCGTGAGGTTGAGGCATTCCTAGTGCTATAGTGTGCTGTCTAACCAGGACCAGTTAATGAACGAGGCAGCACCAGGGTTGCAGAGTCCGGAAGCTTTACTGGAAATGCACTGATCTGTCAGAAAGGATATGAACTGTTCCTGTATTAGCACGTCATGAGCATCCCTTGCATGTATAGCAATGGCACCTTGCTTGTGGTCCCTGAGACTCTGCAGCATCCTATGCCAGGTCATCATTTTCCCCCATCTTCTCATTGTCGGAGGAGGCATTGTGCTCAACGACATCATCATTATGCAATTGCTCTCCCCTCTGTAATGCCAGGTTGTGTAGTACACAGCACACCACAACAATACAGGAGACCATTGCTGGGACATATTGTAGGGCTCCACCAAATCTATCTAGGCATCTGAACTGCATCTTCTGGAGCCCTATGGCCTGCTCGATGGTCCCTCGAGTTGTGCCATAGCAGGTGTTGTATCTCTCTGCAGCAATGCTAGGGCTCCTCGCAGGCATCAGTAGCCACATCTTCAATGGGTAGCCCTTGTCACCCAGTATCCATCCTTGAAAGCGTGTGGTTTGTCTGAAGATCAGGCACTTGTAGGCATCATGGCTGCTTACCAGGAACTGTACACACACCAGGAGGAAATGCTTGTGGTGGTTGCAGACCAGTTGTACATTAAGTGAGTGGAAGCCCTTCCTGTTGATGAAGGCTGCAGGCTGGTCAGTGGGAGTCTTGATGGCCACATGTGTGCAGTCGATAACACCCTGCACCCAGGGGAATCCTGTCATGACTTTGAGGACCTCTCTGGAGAAACTTAAATACAATATTAAGATTCATAAATTGAAAATATGAATTTCATCCAGTTCTGATGAAAAGGCCACCTGAAATGTTAACTCAGTTTCTCTCTCCAAAGATACAGCCAGACCTGCTATTTGTTTTGCAACATTTCCTATTTTTATTTAAGTTTCAGAATCTCATTAGCGAGTCTTGTAGAGCTCTACAAGCAATAAATCTACTGCCTGCAAAAAATTGTTAATGTGGAGAAACAAACTACTTTGTGTAAAACATAAAAAGCACATAATGAGGCATAGAACTTAGATTCATTAATGATGTCCACCATAATCTCCAAATTGGAATGGTAAAGCACCACACTGATCATTACAGTTTGCAACAGTTTGGTTTTTATTTGCAGAATGCTTTCCTTGTGACACATGACAAAAGTCTTCAAATTGTCAAGTGATGCTACAAATTACAGTAACTAATCCCTCAAAAATAAGCTCATTAACAGGAAGAACTGCAATACTATGTTGCAACAAACTGTATCCATTTTCTACACTAAGATATTGTCAAGGACAAACTTTGAAACTTAGAACAGTAGAAGTCTACATTAATCTTGCTGATGCGGTGCGTGGGTTTGGTACCTGCATAACATGAAGTTTATGTAAGTCATTACATTGTAATGTCACTGCTCGGACTCGACTGCTGCATATACAAGACACTGAACAATACAGATCTGCAGATCTGAGCGTTTGATCTATGGTCTAGATTACATTGAAGTGGCCTGGCCATTTTAATAAAAGCTTGTAGAAAGGGAAGGGATTAAGAACTACTTTTACAGAAGTGGCTCACAGGTCTGCTTGTACCATTATGCCAACACCTTATGTAAAGGCAGGTATTATCTTATTTTTGTGAATTAAAAGTCCTCTTCCCCAGATTACAAATTTAGACTCAGTATTGATGGGCAACATTAGTGCACAAAATAAAATTGAGAAAAACAAAGTATATAAAAAAAAAGGCATTGAAACAAAAAAAGTTGGTTGTTAAACTACAGCTTCTTGTTTGTCAAGTTTCTCTCTGAGAGGGCAATATCCATCCTGACCAAGAGAATGTGCAAAATATTAAGCAACAGTGGCACAATTTACTGGCAAAACAAGGGGGCTGCATGGAACGTTAACTGAAACCATTTCATAGCAACTATGTATTACAGATATTGCTGTCCTTGGGATAAACTTCAATGGCGATTTAAAAAAAAATGTAAGACTGACTTATTTTTAGAAAAAGAACACTGGTGAGATGCACAATTATAAAATTGACTTTAACCAATAGGTGCAATGATTAATTCTAAATGAACTGAAATACTAAATCTAAACTGATGGAAGAAGTGGGCGAGATTTTGTCATACAAAGCGCAAAAAAGTACTAAGATGTCAATTACACTCGAAGTATGTCCAAACATCGTAACTCACAGTTACTAAGAACATAGAGCGCCAGTAAGACAGTCAATCATTGCACCCCTACTTGTAATGCAGCTACTGCAAGGTGTCTGACTACTGTAGTATTATATGCTATGGCTACACAAAGTGTAAAATTGCATTATGGTGAACTATAACTCTAGAATACAACACATGAATTGCGGAACAGCTAGTGACTTCGGTAGTTAGCCAACATTCTCTGCCGCTTCAGTAAACAGCTTTGTCCCATTCCATGTAGTCTTGAACTGTTCAGGGACTGGATACTCTTTCTATAACAGAAACAAAACAAGTACACCTGTTAGTAAATATGATTTCATTCTTGAAATAATTTTGCCCAGCTAACATTTAGAACAACAGATTGCTATTAATTCTCAACAGTATAGGGCGGGCACAGAATCAGACAGCAGAGGCCATTTGGCCCATTGCTTCCATGTCGACTCTTTGAAAGAATTATCCAATCAGTTTCACTCCCCTGTTCTTTCCCCATAGTCCTGCAACTATCTCCTTTTCAAATATATATCCAATTTGTCCAAGCTTTTTACCTTGGTGGGCCTCACAGATGGAGCACATTCAATGTTTAAGGCTGCATTCCCATATACTATATCTCCAGATGCTGACCTTGGTGCTCTAAATTGGGATCTTCCACCAATGAGACAATAGTATTAAGAACCTTTCCAAAACTCCAGGTCCACAAATTCCAAACAGGACTAACCCTGTCCCCAAAGCGTGAGCTTTCGAGCTTACTCTCAACTGTGTAAACAACCTTTGTCTTATTTTCTTCTCCTGAAAATACCATGTAACGATGCAGTACAGCAACTTCACAAAATGAATTCAAAAATTAAGTGGAAATTGAACTGAATTGCCTGGGCTTCACATGTCAGATTAGCAGGGCTAGTATTTGGAGACTTGTGGCACAGGATAAAGATTACTGTGTGAAGTTATCTTATCAATGCTTAAAACATTTGTACTAAACTTTCTCTGCTGTTTTTATGGCAGCACTATCCATTTATTTTAAACAGAATGATACCTCTGTTAAAATAGGAAGGAGGGGAACCTTGTAGGAGCTCAAAGCATAGCCAACAGCAATTTGTTCCTTTATAATCCTTGTCCAAACCAAAAGTAAATATGATAAAATAAACCAAGCAAATAAAGGCTCAGTAGTCACTTCTCATCATCCGAAGGGAATGGAGCAATCGTAGAAGATGCACAAATTGTTATGTTCAGTAGGCCTGACTGATTGAACCACTGACCCTTCCTGTTTTAGTTTTGCAGTTTATTACTCTTTAGTGCCAGCAGTCAGAACCATGGCAACAGCAGAACACTGACTCTACAGTATTACAGGACAAAACTTTTGAAATGAGAAGCTTTCACTGAAAATCACTTTAAGATTGAAGTCCTCAGCTACTTTTATTTCCACGCTGATTAACTGAGCTCTAGAAATAAAGGTCTCTGGAAAAATTCAATGTAGTTATACAGATCTGTGAAAATACTGAGAAAAAGACAAACTGGTCGGCACATTCAATCCTGCAATCTTGATTTCTGGCCACAAGCTACTGGGATTTTGTTAGATGTTACATAATGTTAGATGGTCTAAAGCTATTTTGGCACAAAAGGTATAAAAGAACATCAGTCAGTCTTTAAAGAAAAGCTGGTTGTATTTTGTGCACTGCAGGGGTAGATTTTACCAACTTAAGCTCCTGGCAAAGAGCTTTGTGCTCCAGGGATGTACATGAGGAACAAGAGAATGAAGGCCAGTGCAGATTTTCTATCTATTAATTCTTAATGGGCAGAAAATCCAATGGGGTGAAATCAAGTTCTGCGTCCAATTTCCCAATATATATCCCTGTCATGAATGTCTGGTGTTGGAAGTGCTCATTTGTAAAATTTACCTCTTCTGTCCAATATCTGTCAAGATTGGAATTAATGCCGTTAAAATAATTTCTTTGCAGATTTGAGGTAACTTATTCCTCACCAATAAGTTTACTTCCTTACAAGTATTTTATCAAAAATATAAAAGTGAGTTGCTGCTTATGCCCCCCGCCCCCACCCCACTCCCTATCAATTTAAACACTAGCAAGGTCTGGGGCTGGGGTGTGAATAATCCACTGGTCAATACTTTTATATTCAACTTTAATTATTCCAAACCCAGGCAGCTTTAAAAAAAAAACTCAGCAGTTTCCCATCCAATTAGATCATGGCAGATCTGTTCCTCAACACCATTTACCTGCCTTAGCTCTATATCCCTTGATAGCCTTGTCTACCCAAAATTTATCCATCTCAGTCTCGAAAGCTCCAATTGACTCAGCATCCACTGTCTTTTTGGAAAAGAATTTCAAATTTTTTATTTCCTTTGAGTGAAAAAGTGCTTCCTGATTTCATTCCTGAATGGCCTAGCTCTAATCTTAAGATTATGTCCCCTTGTTCTTGATTACCCATCAGAGGAAGTAGTTTCTCTGTCGCTAATCTATTGAACCCTTTTAACATTTTAAACACCTTGAGTAGATCACCCCTCAATCTTCTATTCTCAAGAGAATACCAGCCAGGTTTATGCAACCTGTCCTCATAATTTAACTCTTGAAGCCCCAGTACCATTCCGGTGAATACGTGCTGCACCCGTCCAAGACCAATATGGCCTGCCTGAGAGGAAATGCTCAAAACTGAACACAGATGGGGTCTGACCAAAGCACTATACAACTAAAGAATAACTTATAATAAAAACAAGAAAAGCTGGAAACACTCAGCAGGTCTGGCAGCATCTGTGGAAAGAGAAGCAGAGTTAATGTTTCGGGTCAGTGACCCTTCTTCGGAACCTTCGGAATAACTTCCTTTCCTTTGTGATCTAGCCCCCTTGAGATAAAGGCCAGCATTCCGTTAGTATTTTCGATTGCTGACTGCTTCGGGTTTTTAACTGCATAAGCATTGCAGCATTTTTGGGAAAAGGAATAGACAAAGGTTTGGCTTCAGCAATCCCTGAGCAGAGCTTTTCACATCGGGAACACGGCTGCAACCTTCCAATGAAACTGTGCGCCATGAGGGCAGAATGTACCCCCAGGGAATCTAATCCAAAACCCTTGGTCATCACATCAGAGTCTGAAAATAAAGATGTCAAGAAATGCAAAGCAATAAATGTTCACAACTGCGTATAACTTACATAATCATCATCCTGAGGAATTAGGACATTCATTTCAGAAGACTTGGCACTGATAATCTCACATCCTAAAGACTCCTCACTGAGGTATATGTGGCATCCCTCTGTCTTATTTATAGATATAGTCGGTACTTTGCCCATCACCTGAAAACCAATACACAAACTTGTTTATAATCCAGCTAAATAGTACCAGCTTTTAAAAGATGCTGCGACTGTTGAAGAGAGATGGCTACAACAAGTTGAAAGTTTTTCAAAAGGAGAAAAGTGCATATAGAGTTTACAGCTGCAAAACTCTGGGATGTATTAGTAGGATATTGTAGTAAGATGAAGGATGATAATTCCAGGACTGGAAAACTCCCTTCAGAGGAGCAGACCCTGCTGCAGTGAGACACTTATCCCATTCGAGCCACCCTTTACTCTCTAGTCCTTATTTTTGCTCCCATCATATGGATTTGGGTATGGAGGGTAACATGCCTAATTTGCAACCTGAATGATCTTTCTGTGCAGGGAAAGGCAACAAATTGGATCATGATCAGTTACACTACCTTCCAAGCTCAAGTTCCTGATTGGCACTTCAGTTAGGCAATGCTCTGTGATAGCAGCAGAATCACATAATGTGATCCCTTTAGAGCATGTTCAGTGCTGATTAATAGTGATTTGTATGCTGTAGATTGGCAGCATGAGGTCAAAGCTCATTTCATATAGACCATTACAAAATTAACACCTGGCTTTTGTTGATATGTAAATCTGCTATATATTAATTTCGGTATGTGGGTTGCATGTTACCTCAAAAACTCTCATGTCAACCTTGTAGTAGAGATACTACCTGTTACTCCTGTTTCACGAGTTTCCAATGTTAAGGATGTCACAACATGCCTGTCACAGATCCTGCCCAGAATTACACAAAGTAGGTACTATGCACAGGTAAACAGCCTGCTTATCTTCAAATTTTACTTTTAATATAGTTATTTAAACTTTTTGGGCCTTCTCTATATTTTTAAAAATCTATTTAGTAAATTCAATTTTTAATATTTAACTCCTCAGGCCATCTCTTTGCAATTGTTATGTCTGAAGAGGTGAAGTAATGCACAAAGGGCCCACTTGTATAAATATATATCATCTGGTTTATGATTACTGAACTTTCGTATCTTGGAATAATGCATGTGATGAATAATAGAATTCTCCTGCAATTTCACAGGTTATATTTCACCAAGTTCTTTTTGTCCCAATTACAAAAGCAAAAAGCAGGACAGCATGACCACACACTTTGTAAAGTAGAAATCAACTGACTGAATGTTACTGGAAGACTTGCCTCACTATTAAAATGAGAAAGAGGCCACTGTAGCCTAAAGATTTGAAGCTATTTATCAGCAATCAGCTTCTGAGACACAAATGCAAACTTGAAATTACTTTCAAAGGACAGTATCTATTGGCATATGGCTTTGAGAAGCAGTTCACTATTGCAATCTTGATCTACAGAAGGTTTAGAAATGTGAATGTGAGTAAAAGATATCATTGGAGAGTTTCTGCTAGCTGCTTTATTGATCCCAACAGATTGGATTAACCAGGTAGAAATAACCATAGTATTATAGCTCACTAATCATGATAAAGCACTCTGTTTCATTCCAATAGTGGACAAATTGGATGCATCGATTCAAATCTGTAGTTAATACTGATGTAAGTTATTTACTCATTTAATATTCAACAAATTTTCACAAAACAGGAACAGATTTGCTCAAATTCTATCTTTTAGATAATTTAGCACTCTGAAATGCTTGCTGATGTTGTTGCAAATTACTTGTTACCTGAACTTGCACATCTCGGGAATTGATGATTTCAACTATTCCCACCACGTTGTCGAACACAAGGCCAAGCTTTTTACAAGAATCTGAAACGGAAAAGAAATACTTAAGGAGACAGCCACTGTGATGCAAACAAAAAGCAAAGAACTGGATAACTGGGGATAACGCAGTTGCTGCCACTACGGTGTGCAAGATGGGTCATTCCCATCAGCTACTTAACTTTTGCTATTGATCCACATACTTACCAACTGTAATGGAATTAACTTTGCCTTGGATTTTCAGCGTGGAGTTGTTGCACTTATAGACATAGGCAACCTGCTTCAGTTCAGTCTCAGAAATGACAAGGTTGCTATTATTTTCCTGGTATTCCTAAAATAAAAGTAATAAAGCATTTACCTGGAAATTCAAATATTAAAAAATCCACATGTAGCAGTGAAATTTGGCTATTTTTGGGTCCATAACCAGTGGCACTGCTATAGCATGCAACCCAACCTCATTAATGTTCTGCCTGTTGCGCTCCACAGGAAGTTTGCATACTTCACTAAGGAGAATATGGGCTATGTGCCTCGCTGGCAGTGGCCCAAAGATTAAGTCCTGGGGTGGGGTGTTGAAGTAGCAATGGGAAGGGGTGATCACGTGATTTGTGGAATCCAAGAGAAGCACTCTTCCACCTCTTGGCTCCCAAGGAACTTTATAATTCTTAAATTTAAAAAACAAATCCTGTCTTTTGGTGACAGTCGTGGCTTAGGCTGCAGCAACTGCTTAAGATTCCCAAGCAAAGCAAGCTCGGCTCCTGCGCTGCTCAATCAAAACCAATTTCTGCAAGGCGGCCTAAAACAGGCATTACCAACACCATATTTACAAATGTAAGAGGCTTAAGGCTTGTTTTAGGCAGCCTTCTGGAAAGCCGCCTTTACCAATAAGGCAGCTCCTACAAATGCAAGTGTAGATCTGGTGTGGGAGAATGTATCCTAAAAGTTTTCCATTTCAGTCCTATTTTCTACCCCATAGAATCTAGCTTTTTCTATGTTCAAAATAACCAGCCCACACAGTCAAAATCAATTTTCACTGCATCTGCTCATAGTCCAATCCATTCTTTTCCAGGACCTCAACACTGTAGAACACTTTACATCCCTCAGTCTTCCATTTTCTTACACTCTACTAACTTTCAAAATCTAAACTTGGAATCCGTTGTGATGAACTGGTTACAGACACACTTTCTTAAATACCTTAAATAATCAATAAGGAATGTTGTGTGTAAAAAAAGGTTTTAGCTGGATGATGGATTTAATGAATCATAGTTCTCTTTACTTCCATGAGGCAATTTTATGAGTTAGTGCGACAAGAGCAGGTATCAGGAACTCAGCATGCAAACTCAAAAGTTACTCCTCTTTTTCACCAGGTATTGTCCAGCATTATAAGGCTTGGTGTCACCTACATCTCCTTTAGCCTTAGTGCAAACAGTGAAGATCCAGCTTTTCAGTGTGAAGTAGGGTAGCACCAAAGTTCAGGGAAGGGTCATGTAGATAAGGTAGTTAAGAAGGCATATGGGAAAGAATATAAGAGCAGGATTCTTTATACTGGAACTGCATAAAACACTAGTTAGGCCATAGCTAGAGTACTGCGCACAGCTCTGGTCACCGCATTACAGGAAGGATGTGATTACACTAGAGAGGGTACAGAGGAGATTTACAAGTATGCAGGAATGGAGAATTTTAGCTATAAGGAAAGACTGGATAGGCTGGGATTGTTTTCTGTGGAACCGAGGAGGCTGAGCGGAGAATTAACTGAGGTGTATAAAATTATGAGGGGGCTAGATAGAGTGGATAGGAAGGACCTGTTTCTCTTAGCAGAGAGGTCAATAACCAGGGGGCATAGATTTAAAGTAACTGATAGAAGGATTAAAGGTGAGCTGAGGACAATTATTTTTTACCCAGGTGGTCTGGAATTCACTGGCTGAAAGGATGGTAGAGGCAGAAATCCTCAACACATTTAAAAAATACTTGGATACGCACTTGAAATGGCGTAACCTTCATGGTTACGGACCAAGAACCAGAAAATGGGATTAGGCTGGATAGCTCTCTTATTGGCCAGCGCAGACATGGTGGGCCAAATGGCCTCACCCTGTGCCATAAATTTTCTATGTTTCTATTCAGGATGGCTCTGGGTACATCAATTCTTTAAGCAAACAGCTAGCTGCTTTTTCACTCTAGGAACAAGCATCATTGTGGAAACCACAAACAAGTACATCTCAAATGAGTCTTTTTTTTTATATTGGGAGGAAGCAGCAGTGTAATGAAACTGAAACCAAAAACTCACTTGCCTTGATTACACCATCTAACCCCCAATACTGTAGTATTCATTCACAAGTCACTCTTGAGTGGTGTCAAATAACAGTATTCACAAATTTGTATGTATCATCTAGGTGAGTTTGGCAAAGAGTATGGCAAAGGGGAATAGTAAAGGTGTCAAGCTTAGTAGAATCAAAGCTAAATTAGGAGGTAATCCTCATTTAAGCCACACTCACCTATCATGTTTAGTGAATTCTGTACAGTCGAACAAATGGTGTCAAATCACTTCTAAAATGTCTTCAAAAACAAGCAACGAGTTGTTTAAATGTACCAGCAAAACAGAGTTTAAATGACAGAATGTACTGCAGAGATGGCTATCTAACATTAGATGTCACTATTGTGCTATGTGCAGTGCTTTAAAAGCATCCTGGTGATCCCGGTAAATGACAGCGAGGGAACAAATGAACTCATTTTCATTAAAATTAGCAAAAACAAAAATGTTAGACACGAGTTCTATCTTTTAAAAATAATACTTTTTTTGTCAAGATTGTATCTGTAGAGGTCTATGAAAAAGGTGAAAAATCCTATGTATTTTAATTACACTATCCTTTTCTAATGCTTACGTAAGTAATAAACCCATTTATAATTATTAAATTCTATTGCTTTTCTACATCACATTCCTTACTGAGTATTTTAAGTTCTTCAAGAGGGTTTGTAATTGATTTTATTTCAATGGAAGACGGTGAATGGAAGAAAAGTTAATTATCTGATAAACAGAAACAAATAGGGGACATTGCTGTTTTTCTTTGACACATGGGATATTATTAATCATTCGCTAGTGCACAGTCTCTTCAGAGACTGTGCGCTTGAAACAAAAAGTGAAACAAAATTGAAACAAAACCTAAATGCTCAAATGGAAAGCAACATAAAGGGCATAATTGTACTTTCAACTTAGCTAAACAGCTCCACATCACGCAGAGATAACTTGGAATAAGTGGTGCTGGTTTTAATTGGACTTATTGTGCATGAAACCACTATCTACTTCATTACTGGAAAAATACAGGTTTGTGCAATAGAGAGAATCAAACACCAGCTGAGTGGGGATATATGCTGCAGTAAAGGAATAATAAATCACTGGGACATTCTGCTTCCTTCACTCACTATGCATTATACATTGATTACAGGAATAGTAAAAAATCTTGTTGAAAATGTGCCCAAGTTAATAGTGAAAAGTCCTTGTCATTTCTATCCACTTTTGTTGTTACTATTTTATTAAAATGGTCAACAAAAACAAATAAAATTTCCCAAACACATCAGTCTTGTGGTACTTTACGAAGAACTGCTTTTAATGAATTTGTGTGGCCTAAATATGAAGACACAGATTTCCAACAGAAACTTGCATCTTAGTGATATTCATCTTGAAACACTGTTGGGAGACGGAACTAATAACTGTACATTAGTTAGCTCCCGAAAACCATTGAAAAGCATTGAACTTGGCAAGAGATTCAAGAGATTTAAGTACAGTGTTGAGGGAGCACAACATTGTCTGAGGTGTGATCTTTCGGATAGGACGTTAAACCAAGGACATGCCTGCCCTCTCAGGTGGATGTAAAAGATCCCATGGCATAATTTCCAAGACGAGCAGGGGAGTTCTCTCCAGTATGATGGCTAGAATTTATCCCTCAACCAACATCACAAAAACAGATTAGCTAGTCATTATCACATTTCTGTTTGCAAATTGTCTGCTGTGTTTCCAATATTGTAACAGTGACTACACTTCTAAAGAGTACCTAATTGGCTGTGAAGCACTTTGGCACATCCTGAGGTTCGGTATAAATGCAAGTGTGTTCTTTCCTATTGTGCCCTATTTGAAGGAAAATTCAGGTTTATGAATTCAAACCTCACAATGGTTAGTATAAATTCAAGTTCTTTCTTTCCAAGAATGGAATACTATTTATCAGTACTTGGTTATAAGACACTGCAATTTGAGTCTTGGCATTTGTTCCTCGTTCTATAGGTATCCCGATCAATGACTTGGTTATATTTACCACTTTCCACTTCTTTCCTTCCAGCTCCAACACGGATGTCCTCGGCTGTTGCAGAGGAGACATGGGAGATGTAGGACTGGCCGAGTGACTCTTTGATGGGGAATTGACAGCTCCACTCCGTGGACGAAGATTTGGATTCTTGTGAGTCTTCTGGTTGTCGGGGACATGGCGGAGACCTGGAGACAAAAAAAATCAATACCATGCAATGAAAACGTCTCAGTTTATTGAGTCAGCAGCTGAACCAAAATGTTGTCAAGTATCGGATATTTGTATTTGTTTCATAAATTTTAGAAGCTCGCTGTTCAATAGTAAATGGCATCAGTACCAGGTAGGGCGGCACAGTGGCGCAGTGGTTAGCACCGCAGCCTCACAGCTCCAGGGACCCGGGTTCGATTCCGGGTACTGCCTGTGTGGAGTTTGCAAGTTCTCCCTGTGTCTGCGTGGGTTTTCTCTGGGTGCTCCGGTTTCCTCCCACAAGCCAAAAGACTTGCAGGTTGATAGGTAAATTGGCCATTATAAATTGTCACTAGTATAGGTAGGTGGTAGGGAAATATAGGGACAGGTGGGGATGTTTGGTAGGAATATGGGATTAGTGTAGGATTAGTATAAATGGGTGGTTGATGTTCGGCACAGACTCGGTGGGCCGAAGGGCCTGTTTCAGTGCTGTATCTCTAATCTAATCTAATCTAGGCCCAAGGAGTATTGTAGAAAAGTCTCAATAGTTACAAAAATTAGGATATAACAGAAATATACAGCACAGAAGGAAGCCATTTGGCTCATCACACCTGTGCTTTTTTAAATATATAAAAACTATCCAATTAGTTCCACTTCCCTACTCTTTCTCCATAGCCCTGCAAGTTGTTTTCCGATCCAAGTATTTATCCAATTTTCTTTTGAAAGTTACTATTGAATCTACTTGCACCACCCTTTCAGGCAGTGCATTCTAAATCAAAACAACTCACTGCATAAAAAACAATCTCCTCATCTCACCTCCGGTTCTTTCAGCAATTATTACTGGGGGAGATGGTGGTTTAGTGGTAATGTCACTGGACTAGTAATCCCAAAACCAATACTCGGGGGACACAGGTTCAAATCTCACCACGGTAGCTGGTGGATTTAAATTCATTAATTAATTTTAAAAAACCTGGAACTGAAAGCTCGTCTCAGTAATGTTATCCTGAAACTACCATTGATTGTTGTTAAAACCCATCTGGTGCACTAATGTCCTTAATGGAAGGAAATCTGCTGTCCTTACCCACTCTGGACTACATGTGACTCCAGACCCACAGCAATGTGGTTGACTCTTAACTGCCCTCTGAATTCAGTTGTCAAGGGCAATTAGGGATGGGTAACAAATGCTGTCCTTGCCCTCGACACCCACATCCCATGAAACAAATAAAAAAAAAATCTACCTCCTCCAGTTACCAACTCACATAGCAGTGGAAACAGCTTCTTCTTATGTATTCTATCAAAATCCACTCATAACTTTGAACACGTCTATTAAATCTCCCCTAATCTTCTCTGCACTAAGGAGAACAATCCCAGCTTCTCTAGTCTCTCCACATAACTGAAGTCCTTCATTCCTGGTATCCTTCTGGTAAATGTGATACAAAGTACACTATCAAGTGTGAAAGGGGGTTGAATTTTATGGGCCTCCTAACAGGAACGGAGGCGGTGGGGGGGGGGGGGGGGGAGGAGGAGCCCATGAAATTGCATGGGAAGATAGGGGTGGAGTGCCTGACACCTTCCAATTTAGTCTGAGGCACTTAAGGACCTCTTCCTGCCTCCACCTCAATTTAATGGAGGACGGAGGGGCCTGCTGTCACAGCCTTCGAGCGGGGTCAGGGTGGGTGGTTGGGTCTCTCCTCTTGGGGCAGTTCAGGACCCCTGGAGAGCCTCCCGGCGGTGATCGCCACCCCCCGGAAGACCGCCCACCCTCATCAACACTTGCCTCCTTCCCCACCCCACCCTGCCTCAATGACCCTGGCGACCCCAATCCTACTTACCTCTCCCGGGGTCTTCTCCAGAGTTCGGTACTACAAGGCATCCCCGACAGTGGGCAGTTAATTGCATGCCAGCCTTGGAATTGCCATGGGGGTCCGACATTGGGCTGAGGCAGGGTCTCCCCCCACCTTACGGCCCGCTGCCAGGACCCTCGTTGTCAGAATAAAATTCAGCCCAGGTGTATTAAAAAGCCACTTCAGTAAATGCCATCAAACTAATAACTGAACATGCTTGAAACAAATGTTAATTTACTGCAGTTTACCACAGCTGATTTATTACTGGAATTGGTAACCTGTTTCTCAGCTAATATCAACACAACAGTTTCCCTAGAGCTCAACTAGTCAAATCTCATTACCAAAATCATTCGGAAATCAGAAGTCTTACACAGGATCAAAAGAGACACACACGGCAAAATGGGGAAATAAACACACACAAAACAATCCCAAATACCACCAAATCCAAATAATTTTCCATGCAAATACACTCTACAGTTTGTCAGCTTTGGCTTACTGGTAGCACTCTTAATGCTGAGTCAGAAGGTCGTGGGTTCAAAGCCCAGTCCAGAGACTTAAACACATAATCTAGGCTGACACTTCTTTGTTGCACTGAGAG
Source organism: Heterodontus francisci (assembly GCF_036365525.1). Lineage (NCBI taxonomy): Eukaryota > Metazoa > Chordata > Chondrichthyes > Heterodontiformes > Heterodontidae > Heterodontus > Heterodontus francisci. The sequence continues at coordinate 40,414,896 of NC_090372.1, forward strand.
TGTGCTGCACTGTCAGAGGTGTTGTCTTTCAGGTGACACGTTAAACCGATGCCCAGGGCCAAATTTTCATTCGCCTGTGGAGGTGAGAACAGAGGCAGGCAGGCAGGCTGGCAATTTCACGCTATCGACCAGCGTGCCAGCATATTCCCACAAGTGGCGGGTAGCCAATTAGGCCACAAAGAGGGCCTATTAAAGCCACGCTGCCGATGCCAACTGGAATTTCCAGTCACCATGCAGACCCCCAGCTGAGGCCAAAATGCAGCAGACAAGGGGGCCAGTGCACCATCCTGCAAGGAACCACCATAACCACAGGGCTGTAGTTGTGCCAACTGGCTGTCCAGTGGAGGAGGTTTCCAGCCTCCAGCCTTGGGAGCCTGCCCACCATCCTTAATTAGATATGGCTCCTGGAAGTGTCCACTTAATTGGCCTCCTCCTCCAAAATCACTTCCAGGGTCCCACCGTCAGCATCTCCAGGTTCCTGAACCAGAATTCATCATGGCTTTGGGATCGGGCCCCTGGAACAAAAATCCAGCCCGCTGTCTTCCTGAAAGATCTCATGGGATTGTTCAAAAACAAAGCAGGGGAGTTCTCTCTGGTGTCCTGGCCAACATTCCTTCTTCAGTTCCCACCGCCAAAACAGAGTATCTGGTCATTATTTCAAAGCTATTTGTGGGAGCTTGCTGTGCACAAATAGCTGCAATGTTTGCTTACAAAACCAGTGCCTGAACTTAAAAAGTAATTCACATGAAGCACTTTGTGGCATCCTGAAGGCATGAGAGGTATGATATAAATTTAACTTTGTTCTTTAGTTATTGAGAATATTCTTTGCTTCTCAATCCCTCCAATTCTGTTTTATTTTGTTAATGCCTGGAACCATCATTGTTGAATGGAGTGGAACCTCCTCTCTTTGCTGTGGTATGGATCCATAGGTAACGTGAACTAGTAGTTATCATTCATGTGAGAGCTTCAACAGTGTTAGCAGGTTATTCAGCTATAGGAGGCATCATAACTGACTCTCACTCTCTCTCAAAGTAGGGGCTGCCAGATTGTAATATGTTGAGTTGATTTTTATCTGCTAGTCGAGGGGTACTGAGGCCAATTGTAGAAACCCAACTGCTAGCAAAGCAAACTCAACATGGATTGTAGATTGAACCTGGAACCTTCTAAGTGGCTCAGCTACTCACTGGATAATCTTGGTGAGACATTAGCGATTGGGTGGTGAATCTAGAATGTGGGGCCACAGTCTCAGGATAAGGGATCAATCATTTAGGGCTGAGATGAGGAGAAATTTCTTCACTCAGAGGATTGTGAATCTTTGGAACTGTCTATACCAGAAGGTTGTGCGTGCTCCATCATTGAGTATATTTAACATTGGGATAGACAGATTTCTGGTCCCTTCAGAAATCAAGGGATATGGGGTGCGAGCAGGAAAGTTGAATTGAGACAGAAAATTAGCTGCGATCATATTGAGTGGTGGAGCAGACCTGAGGGGTAATTTGGTCTTCTCCTGCTTTTATTTCTTGTGTTCTTACATTAATTTCTCTAGCAAGGGTCCAGTTCATTAGTTCAAGATGTTTTTCTAGTATTTCAATAAGTGTAGAGAAATAGCTACGACTGACGGTTTCTCAGTGATAGTGTCTTGATTCAGTTGTTTTTACTATTTCACACAAGTTGAAATCATTACATTTTTGCATCACTAACTCTTGCCTCTAGAGGGTGCACGCACCTTATATTCCGGTGTACGGGAGACAGGAAAAGCTTCGACGAGCTTTTCCCAAACAGGTAATGGACAGGGTTCTCACTATTTTCTGAGTTATACATAGAAGCTGCAACGTGGAAACAGCCTGTTTCTCAACCAGTCCATGTCAGCATTTACTCTCCGCACAAGTAAACAGACCTAGTCATTTTACCGACCCTCTTTCTATATCTTTTCATTCACTTTTCCTTCATCCAATTTAATTGTGAATTGTTGATACAGTTTTTGCCTTAACCAATAAACCTGAAAGTGAATTTCACAGCCTCATAACTCTCTTAGTAAAGAAGCTTCTCTCTATTCTAAATCTTTTACAGTTGATCTTTCAACTTCAGTTACCGCAATTTCATGCCACTTATGCTAAAGGTTATAAATTACAGTGTGATAGCTTTAACTTCAAAAACTGCCATTTTAAGTTATACTCCAGGAAGGAATAGCCTTTCCATCTTGGTTCAAATTTCTTTTTATTTAATGACACCCACACAATTTTCTAGCACATCAGTGGGCTACACCAGCTTCAACCACTTTTAATTATTTAATCATTTAATTAATTAAATACCACTTTCAATGATCGAGTGTTGGCTGGGTGGCACTGTTGCTTCAGAATCGGAAGGAAGCAGGTTTAAGTCGCACAGCTTTTATCATGCATCCTAGGCCTGTAATACCTTTAACCATAAGAAATAGAAGAACATACGGCCCCTCGAGCCTGCTCCGCCTTTCAGTAAGATAATGGCCGATCTTCTGCCTCAATTCCAATTTCTCACCTGCTCCCCATATCCCTTGATTCTCAGAGACTAAAAATCTGTCCTTAAATGTACTCAATGATGGAGCATCCACAACCCTCTGGGGTTGACAATTCCAAAGATTCACAACCCAATTTCTTCTCATCTCTGTCCTAAATGATCGATCCCTTAGCCTGAGACTGTGCTCCCATGTTTTAGATTCCTCAGCCAGGGGAAACTACCTCTAAGTGTCTACAATGTCAAGCCCCTTCAGAACCTTGTATGTTTCAATGAGATCACCTCTCATTCTTCTAAACTCCAGAGTATAGGCCCAATTTACTCAGCCTCTCATCATAGCACAACCCTCTCATCCCAAACAACCAATCTAGTGAACCTTCACTGTACTGCCTCCAATGTAAGTTTATCCTTCCTTAAATATGGAGATCAAAACTGCTCACAGTACTCCAAGTGTAGTCTCATCAAGCTCTATACAATTGTAGTAAGACTTCCTTATTCTTGTACTCCAATCCCCCTGCAATAAAGGCCAACAGGTCATTTGTCTTCTTAATTGCTTTCTGCACCTACATGCTAACTTTCTCTGTTCCTTGTACAACTATAGCCAAGTCGCTCTGAACATCAACATTTAGAAGTTTCACACCTTTTAAATAATATTAGTTTTTTCTATTCTTAATACCAAAGCGAATAACCTCACACTTCCCTCACATTATACACCATCTGCCACCTTGTTGCCCACTCACTTAACCTAACCCTATCTCTTTGCAGCCTCTTTGGGTCCTCCTCACAGCTTACATTCCCACCTAGCTTAGTATCGTCAGCAAACTTGGATACTTTACTCTCAGTCTTTTTGTCTAAGGGCAACAAATACTGGCCTTGCCAGTGACATTCACATCCCATGAAAGAATAAAAAAAAATATAGATTGTAAATAGCTGAGGCCCCTGCAATGATCCGTACAGCCTGCCAACTTGAAAATGTCTGTTTATCCCTACTCTCTGCTTCCTGCCCATTAATCATTCCTCCATCCATGCTTATATAATACCACCAACTCCATGAGCCCTTATCTTACGCATTAACCTCTTGTGTGGCACCTTATCGAATGCTTTTTGGAAATCCAAGTATATTACATCTACTGGCTCCCCTTTATCTACCCTCAATAAACTCTAATAAATTTGTCAAACACTATTTGCCTTTTGTAAAACCATGTTGACTCTATCTGATCATACCAGGATTTTCTAAGTGCATTGTTTAGACTTCCTTAATAATAGATTCCAGCATCTTTCCAATGACTGATGACAGGCTGACTGGCCTGTAGTTCTCCGTTTTCTCTCTCCGTCCTTTCTTGAATAGAGATGTTACAATTGCTAACTTCCAATCCACTAGGACCCATCTAGAATCTAAGGAATTTTGAAAAATAATAACCAGTGCATCCACTACCTCTGCAGCTACCTCTTTTAGAACCCTTTGGTACCCTACTGTGGGAGTGCTGCATTGTAAGAGGTGCACTATTCTTTGGTTGAGACAGTGAACTGAGGCTCCATTTGTGAGTTGCGAAGGACCAGAAAGATATCGAGGCATTCTTTGAAACAGCTGGAAGTTTCTGCTGTGTTGCAGCCAATATTCTTCCCGACCAACACCACCAAAAATGGATGCCCCTGATCTCACTGTTACTGTGCACATAACAGGGACTGCATTTACCTGCAACAACCACAGCAACTGCACAATGTAATTAATTCGCCATGAAGCAGGTTAGGGCATTTTTGAGATAGTTATTTTGATAGACGTGAGAGTTTTATTTTCTTTAAAATACACACCACTTAACATTTGGGAATCTTTGAATAAGACCAATGTAAACACATATAAAGGCAAAATACCACAGACGCTGGAAATATGGAAAAATAAACAGAAAATTCTAGAAATACTCAGCAGCTCTGTTGCATCTGTGGAGAGAGAAAGAGAGTTAACGTTTTAGGTCAATTATCTTTCATCAGAACTGGAAAACATCACAGATGTAACAGATTTTAAGCAAATACAGAAGCAGGGGAGGGGGAGAAAAGAATAAAAGGGAGAATTCCAAATTTCTATTACCCTTAGTGTGAAAAGGCACGTCCTGACTTTATTCCTGAAAAGCTTAGTTCTGATTCTAAGATTATGCTCCTTTGTGCTGGAATTTCCCATCTGAGGAAATAATTTCTCTGTATCTACTCTATCAAATCCTTCAAACATTTTAAACACTTTGATCAGAACCCCTTTGACGTTCTACATTCAATGTAATGCAAACCAAGTTTATGCAACCTGTCCTAATCATTTAACCCTCTAAGCCAGGTATCATTCAGCACTGCTGCCCCTCTGCGACCCACATAAACATGGCCTACAGTAGACAACCCTGCCCATATAAGCAACTGATGCAGTTTTCATTATTTGTTGGCCTGTAAGTACTCTTATCCAGCCCAGCCCATGGAGAAAGCCCATCGGCTGCAAACAGGGTTTTAATCTGTAACTTAGAAATGACTGCTCATGTGCAAAGGCTTTTAAGCAGCAACCTCTTATAAAAACAATAGAGAAATGGAGCCCCTTGCAATGATTTAAAAAAAATTCATTCACAGGATGTGGATGATGCTGGCAAGGCCAGCATTTATTGTTCATCCCAATACAACCGAATAGTTTGCTAGGCCATTTCAAAGGGTAGTTCAGAGTCAACCATATTTTTGTGGATCCTGAGTCACATGTAGGCCAGACCAGATAAGGATGGCAGATCTCCTTCCCTGAAGGACATTAGTCAACCTGATGGGTTTTTACAACAATCCAGTAGTTTCATGGGCACCATTACTGATACTAGGGGCTGAATTTTACGAGCCCCTTCGGTCGTGGCGGGGAGGCCTGTAAAATGCTAGCGGGAGCGGCCCGCCACGACACACGACGCTGGGAAGGCCCCGCAGGATATTAGCGGCAGCGGCGAGGCGTCGGTACGGCACCCCCCCACCCCCCCCCGCTAAGCGGCGGGGCCTTCATTAAAATATTTAAATGAGCATTAATAAAATTCAAAATTAACTTACCTGCCGTTGGAGTTCCGAGGCGAGACACACTGGTGGGGGGGGGGAGGAATAAAATTATCAGGGTGGGAGGGGTGGGGGAGTGGGAAAACACTTTTATTGGCTGTGGGAATGGTGGGAAGGGGTTAAAGGGCAAATGCGAGAAAGTTGGCAGGGAAGTTCAGGTTGGGAATAAAATAAGTTTTCTGGATATAGGGCAATGAAAAGACCATTGGGGGGGGGGGGGGGGGCAAATGAAATCTAATATCCCTCTAAAAATGTAAATTTTTGCTAAGGGCTTGAAGCCCTGACGCCTTCCTGCCCCCACTGCGTTTACACAGGACGACAGCGGTGAAAAACGGCCTATCCACCTCAGGCCAATCCAGGTCCTTAAGTGGCCAATTAACTGCCAGTTAAGGGCCTCCTTCCATTGCCACACGGACGGCAAAGGCCCCAAGAACACCAGTAAAACCTGGCGGCCTTCTGGCGGGCTCGGTGGGGGCGGGGAAGGTGGGGGGGGGGGAAGCCTCCTGATCGGGCACCATGTGCCCCACAGAGGGCCGCTGCCGAAGCCCCAACTGCACAGCACTCCTCCACCCCACCCCCATCAACCGACTCCCCTTGCCTCGCTACGGCACAGCCGATTGTCCCCGTGAGGCCCCGGGGTCGTCCTTCACCTTGCTTGCGATGGCTGGCTATAGTCCCAGCAGTGGCCACCGCTCATTCACAAAGCTGCTGAAGAGAGGTAAAATGTTGCTCATGCATCCACCAGAGCCGTCACTGAACATGCGATTCAGTTGCCTTGACCAGTCTGGAGGGGCTCTTCAATATGCACCACGGAGGGTGTCATGAATAATCGTTGTCTGCTGTGCCTTGCACAACCTTGCAATTAGACACGGTAACATTCTGCAGGGAACAGGAGGAACACCAGTCCTCCTCAGATCAGGATGTCTATGAAGAGGGTAAGGAGGAGGACAACAATGACAACGATGCCGTCATCAATATGAGGGTCATGGAGAGACATGCAAGGGACATCAGGGAGAACCTCATTTATGCACATTTCAACCGACAATAAGCCACATCATCAAGGACCGTTGGGAGGAGAAACATAATTCCCCGAAGAAATTTCTTTTTTTATGAGGTATTATTCATCTCTGCAATCTTAATGCAGCGTTGCTGCTCTTTCATGTGATTGGAATTTGAAATCATCTATGGGCTACAATGAATGCAACTACACATCACTGCAAACACTGTCAAGTTATAAGCATAGAAAGCAAAAGTAAGGCATGACAGTATTAGAAAAAGTTATGAATCATCAATAGGAAAACAGCCATCATTGAATGAAGGGTCAAATTCCAATGAGATATAGACACTGGACATGTCCTGAGATGCTTTGCAAACATCATTGCATTCCTGCCATAGGCCTCCAAAAAACTTCTTTGTATCCATCTGTAACCAAACAAAACATTATCGAGAGTGGATCAAATTTTAAATGAAATAAAAATGTTTTAATAAATCTTTGCAATCATGCAATTTGTACAGCACCCATGCCATGCTTGTGATCAAAACTTTTACAATTTCCTTTTTTCCCACTATTGAGGTGATACCCTGACATTAGCAGCTGAGGTGCCATTGCTGTGGATGACAGTGGCAGGTGTCCTCTGGAGTAACGGGGCCTTGATGGCTCCATCCCACTGGGGGTCTGCAGCAATGATGCTTGTGTATCCCCAATGTGCTCGCCTGCTGGAGGCAAGGGTATCAATGTCGGGAGTGGGGGGGGGAGGACGAGATCCCGCTTAACCTGGGGAAGTCCTGAGAGGAAGGCCCCGGGGCAGCTGACATGTGCTCCTCCTCCATCTGTGTGCACAATGGCACCTGCCTGTCTCCCTGAGAGGAAGGAGCACCTGGAGGGAGGTCCAGGTTCCTCGTCCGATCTTGCTTAGACTGTGCTGTATGGAGCCAAGAGCAACAGCAATGGAGTGCAGGTCAAATTGCATATGGCTCGAGTGCTCATCCAGACTTGCCACAGGGCTTGCCAAACTCTCGACTGAGGAAGCCATATGCTCACTCCTCCATGGCCCACGCAAAGCTACGCATGACCTCAGGTATCTCCGACATATTTTCCACATGACTTTGCTGCACATCCAACAGACTTCTTGTAGCAACAAACAGATGATCATCATGAGTGTGGGGCTGAGCAGGGACCTGGTCCTCCAATTGTCAGGGGACCCGGCTGGCACATGCTCCCTCAGTTGCTGGGACTTGTCTGTGTTGTGCACACCAGCTTGTGACCCAGATTCTAATCTTAAACCCCCCCGTGGACTGTGTGGATGTATCTGCGCTGGTGGCGGTGGAAGAAGAGGCAGTTGACGGTGCACCCTCTGGGGCATTGGCTTCTTCTTCCTTCCCAAAGGATTCATGGGCCACATGATGTTCTGCGACTTGAGTGCGGCCACCTGCAGCGGAGACACAAACAGAGGCACTTTAAGCGTGTATTTCACATCAGTTCACATAATTTCCTTCAGTTTCCACATATGGCTGCAAGAGCAGAGGGGTCACTTCATCCTTTACGCCTTGTGGCTCCTGCCTCACCATCTCTGCTTGCCCTGCCTCCCTCCTCTCTCACGATCTCCAAAGCCGCCTCCTCAGCCATGGTCAACAGCCTGATGTCAGGGACCCCTCCTCCTGTCTCAGTACACTCACGCTGGTTTTGGCTTTGTTTATCCTGCAGCAGGCAGTGCAGATTTAATGACATGGCAAATGATCCATCACAACTATTGCATACATGTGTCAACATCACTCATTCTGCATTGGCGTTTGCACAACACATCCACTCACATAAAGAATGCTAATCTTCATCATTTAGTAAATGACACCAAGGCTGCTCATGCATTCCACTGCATTCCTTGTCTGCCTTAAAGACACGGAGCCATGGAGAAAACAATAGAGCAGCTTCAGCAGGACCACGTACCCTCGCCGATCTCAGCAAGTCATTGATTTGCTTGCGGCACTGTACCCATGTTCTACGGGTTACCCCACGGTTTGAGACCTCCTCCGCGACTTCCATCCAGACCCTCTTGGTGTGGCAGGAGGGACTTCTGACTCCATCTGCAGGAAAGAGTACCTCCCGCCTTTCCCTGACGGCCTGGAGGAGAACCTGCAGGGAGGAATCACTGAACTGTGGGGCAGGACGCTGCCTGCTGGCTGCCATGTGATTCACTTCGGCTGTAGGGAAAATAAATGATATGAAGTTAATGGTGACTTTCACAAAATAAGGGAGGCAAAAACATTTTGATTTAAGTAAAAGCTTCAATTTAAGTTGGTCTGAAGATACTTACATGAAAGGAAAGCTGCTGAATCTTGAGGCTGCAAGCACTGAATGTTCTCTATCTGTGGTGATGATGGTGCTTGGGACAGTGATGGCGGGTTCCACCAATGAGACTGCCCCCGCCGCATGGCTAATTTAAATACAAAATCACATGACAACAACTTCCGGTCCCGCCATCGGGAATGCCATGGCACTCATTAGATTACACCCTTTAACTCTGTGTTTCTCTCCATAGATGCTGCCTGACCTGCATTTCCAGCATTTTGTTTTTGTTTCAGAATTCCAGCATCCACAGTTTTTTGCTTTTGTGTTGTTAGTGAAAAAAATGGAAGTTGATTCAAAGAAAGAAAGAAAGATTAGGAAGGATGACCGAAAGTTTGGTCAGTGAGATGGGTTTTAAGGGGGAGTTTTAAACAAAAAGGGAGGTGCAGAGGTTTAGGGATGGAATTCCAGAGGATGAGGCCTAGGTACTTGAAGACACAGCTAGCAATGGTGGGCGAAGGGAGGGGAGATACACGATCTAGCATTACAGACAATGTAACGTGAACATGATGTATCCTTACCACTCTATTTTGGCTGTTAACTACCTAATGATTTTTTTTTCTGCTTGAAAACAGTGAGCTAAATAAATCATGAAATGATGTTTTCAGCCATTCTGTCCCTGGTTCCAGTCTAAGACATGATGAATTACACATTAATTTATATCGGATTTTTTTCACAACCTTGCCCCTTGCTGTATTTATCCCTTGTGACTGGCACAGTTTTGTCTCACAATATATGTCTTCTGTTCTTTGGCTTCCTTATCTCGAGAGACAATGGGTAAGCGCCTGGAGGTGGTCAGTGGTTTGTGAAGCAGTGCCTGGAGTGGCTATAAAGGCCAATTCTAGAGTGACAGACTCTTCCAGAGGTGCTGCAGATAAAATTGGTTGTCGGGGCTGTTACACAGTTGGCTCTCCCCTTGCGCTTCTGTCTTTTTTCCTGCCAACAGCTAAGTCTCTTCGACTCGCCACTCTTTAGCCCCACCTTTATGGCTGCCTGCCAGCTCTGGCAATCGCTGGCAACTGACTCCCATGATTTGTGATCAAAGTCACAGGACTTCATGTCGCATTTGCAGATGTCTTTAAAGCGGAGACATGGACGGCCGGTGGGTCTGATACCAGTGACGAGCTCGCTGTACGATGTGTCCTTGGGGATCCTGCCATCTTCCATGCGGCTCACATGGCCAAGCCATCTCAAGCGCCGCTGGCTCAGTAGGGTGTATATGCTGGGGATGTTGGCCGCCTTGAGGACTTCTGCGTTGGAGATACGGTCCTGCCACCTGATGCCAAGGATTCTCCGGAGGCAGCAAAGATGGAATGAATTGAGATGTCGCTCTTGGCTGACATATGTTGTCCAGGCCTTGCTGCCATAGAGCAAGGTACTAAAAACACAGGCTTCTAATGCTGGAAAGTTCAGCTTTCAATAGCCTTAGTTATGTTGTAACTTTCAGTGTCCTCCTCCCCCACACATTGTTCATTACTCCCAATTACCAGTGTAGTCAATCAACAAGAAATCTAGATGTTTTTCCATAAGGAAGGAAGGAGTGGTTGGATTAAAAACACAACACATTCTATGGGGCTGAATTTCTGCTTTGGGCACAATTGGGAAATTGCCTGCTGCAGTTTCAGCTGAATATGGATTTATCATCAAAACTTAGCATTTTTAATAAGGGTTCCCAGTCTACCACTTGTGAATAACCTGATTTAAAATCATTTAAAAAAACTACACTGAACCATTTCATAGTTTCTTTGTTGCACACTAGCCAGTTTCTTGATAAATTAAATATTTTTTGTTATGAAAAAACTTTTAAAAGTGCCCGAATACCTGTGCGTCAAAGAAAATGACCACGATTTGAAGAGCCTTTTCAAACTATCGTTATTTGCGGAATCTTGCTATTGCGACCTGAGGGCGTGGCCAGTTTTGTGGGCAGGGCCTGATTTTGCTGAATTGAATCTTGAACCAGCGTAATAGATTGTGGAAAACATGAGCACAAGTGGGTGTAACTCACTTATGTTTAAAATGGCGCGATATTTTGTGCTGGTTTGACTGATTGTGCTGATGTAACTAACAGAAACTCACCCTTCTATATCGAAACAATGGATGGTCAGGGGCAGACACTACGGTCGATAGTTACAGGTATCTTATTGGACTCGGTGGCTTGTAAATGTCCTTGTAACTCTGCAAACAGCTATTTGAAATGATAGAGTGGGATAATACAGCTACAAACTCTCTTTTTAAGCTAGAATGTACTTAAACATTTGTTTGAAAATATGCAGTAGCTAAGTAACAAAATATGGCTGACAACAAACAGCATTTTAGCCTGCCCCCAATCCCATCTCATGTGCAGATTAGGACAAGTAGTTGTACTGATATTCTCACCTTTGGTGATTTCTTCTCCTTGGTTAAGCTGAGCAAACAGTTGGGAACGTGCCACAGATGCCTCATCCTTTGGTGTTTCCGGCGACAGGACTGGAGGGGGCCCAGGGGGGGGAGGAGGTGGAGGTGGGGGACAAGGGCCACAAGATGGTGCAGACATTGCGGGACCCTGAAAATAAAGGAAAAACAAACTTTCAGCTGCTGTTGCGACAGTGCTCACCCATTGTAAAATGACTGCATCAGCACCTTTAGGTCATCTTCACTTCAGCAACCTAGAGGCCTGATGTTCAAAAGAATTTGCTTCCCCCATACCCCCCCCGCAATAAAAATTCAATTTAGCCAGTAAATTTATGCAAATTAGGGGAAGCTTAGTCAGTACTGCATCAGTGACTTGGGGCTGGATGGATTTTATAAGCTCTTCAAAGAGCCGCTGCAATCTCAAGCGCAGCGGCTCATTTAAATAGTCGGGGTGGGCTGCCACCCCCCCCCCCCCCCCCCCACAAATCACATGGAGGGGGCGGGCTGTCTGTCCCCGGCAATGCCGTCAACTGCATGTGCACAGGCGCTGACACCATTTTTAAAGGGCTGTCAGCCCTACCAGCTTATTTAAATATTTAAAGATAGATGAAATAAAATTAAATGAATACACTTATTTTGCCCCTCACCCACCCCCTCATAACAATTAATTATTTGCCCTTCCCCCCCAAAAACACTTACCTTTACCATCTGACCTTACCCCCCACAAACTGCACAAAGTTTAAACTACAACCCTTCCCACCATCCCCTACACCCATGACGTTAATTTGACCCTGTACCCACCCGCTGCACTGATAAACATATCTCCTCTCCCTCCCCACCAGTGTTGCATGCTCTGAAGATCGCGGTGGGCCTGTAAGATCCCAGGTAAGTGTATATTAATTTATTAATTTTATTCATTTGCATATGTTAATTCAGAACCCGTCGCCCAGCAGCAGGGAGGCCACCACGGTGCCTCGCTGCTGCCAGGAGGATCGGGCCAGGCCCTGCCGGCATTGAGGCCTGTGGTGGGCCTCATCCGGGGCCATCTTCAGACTCTCCCCTGCCACGGATCACTACGTCGAGGGCTGCTTAAAATCCAGTCCTTGGATTTGTACTTCCTTGTTGACTTTCTTGTAATTCTCTTCCTTCCATTTGCAAATTCTCTCCCCTCCCAGTTCAGTGCATATCCAATCATTAATTCCCATTCGAGAATGTAGGGCGTTGCAGACCAAGAAATGAAACATGCCCTGCAGAGAGTGCCCTAATATTGCTAGTCCTGTTAGCGTTCTCAATTTTCATGGCCACTTTCTGTGCCCCCTTGTCCTTCTGTCCCCATTTCCCATAGCACCAGTCTCCCATTTACAAGTCCCAGTAACAGGGACTTATCACCACAGCCCACAGGACGGGCAAATCAAATGAACCACCATCCATGTCACTCCACTTTGTAGCTTACTACCTGCTACTATCTGCAGAGCAAACACCAGGCAGAAGCTGCCCTGGTCTTCACTGCTACGTAAAGGTAGCACTTTTATCTCCATGTCAGGACGTCATTCAAGTCCAACACCAGAGACTTGAGAACAAAATCTAGGCTGACACTCCAGTGCAGTACCGAGTGCTGCAGTCAGAAGTGCCTTCTTTTGAATGAGATGTTAAACTGAGGCCCCATCTTCCCTCTTGGGTGGATGTGAAAGATACCACTGCACTATTTCAAAGAACAGAGGAGTTCTCCTGGTCAACATTTATGCCTCAACCAACATGGCTCATAAAAAGCTTATCTGGTCATTATCATACTGCTGTTTGTTGGACCTTGTTTTGCACAAATTGTCTGCTGCGTTTCCTATATTACAACAGTAACTATTCTTCAAAAGTACTTCACTGGCTGTAAAATGCTTTGGAACATCTTGGAGGTCCTGAAAAGTACTATATAAATAAAAACCCCACTCCCCACATCTGTGTCAAACAATTATAAGTTTGCTTCCAGTAGCTACTCCAGGCTACAATCACTTAACATTTTTAAGCAGGACATGCACCAGTAATTGGAGAGATATGTCAATCAATCTAGTGGCAGTGTCTACAGTTACCGTGCAGGCACCAGCCATCAACTAGTCCGTCATTATCTGGCCCTCAGCAGTTTAAAATAAAATGTACTGCATGGGTGAAACTGATGCCGAGATGGCCCAAGATTCTCTTTGTGGAAATGATTGACACAGTAGATTGTGCATTTGGCAAACTACGTTTTTTGCTACTGAATAGAAATTAGCCTTTTAGTCGAAACAGGAGGGGCTTGGAAATAAGAGGGACTGGCAGGAGCAAATGAGACTGAACAAGCATCCTCCTGGGTTATTATGGACCAAAGATTGGAAAGTATAAACACTAAAAATTAAGTAACAAACTAAAATATTAGGTTAGAGAACTAGTTATCGATGAATATGATTACTAAATGTATGTTCCTCCACAGGAACTCTTTTTTTTGAATGTATTCATTCTCAGGCTATGAGTGCCACTGGCAAGGCCAGCATTTCATTACCTTTCAGAAAGTGGTTGTAGCCTTCTTCTTGAACCCCTGCTGTCCATGTGGTGCAGGTACTGTTAGGTAGAGAGTTCCAGGATTTTGACCCAAAGATGATGAAGAAACTGCAACATATGTCCAAGCCAGAATGGTTTGTGACTTGGAGGGGAACTTGGGAGATGATGCTGTTCCAATGCAGCTGCTGCCCTTGGCCTTCCAGGTGGTTGAGGTTACAGGTTTAGGAGGTGCTGTCAAAGAAGTCTTGGTGAGTTGCTGCAGTGCAACTGCTGCATACAATTTGAGTTCAATAAGGACACCACATTCTTGCATTGTGTTTATAGAAGCATCTTCATGTTACTTCATTAAAATGTGACATCAAACTCATGGAGCCTTGGCCTTTATTTTGTGCAATGCAGGTTACAGATTAGTAGGACAGTATCAAGTGTAAGTTAACATGAGTGCACCCGGTACTCTCATAAATGGTGTCCGGAGATCCCTGCTTGAATTTATTTTTCAGTTTCCTATGGTTCACAATGAAACAGCTGAAGTTGAATTATCACGTATGTAGACTAAATCCTGTATCTAATGCATAAATAGCTCCATGTATAAACAAAAGATAATGATCTGACTGTACAATTAAAACAAAAGTGTCTCTACCAGAGTGAATTTTAAGTATTTGAGCAAGACAAGACCCTATAAATACAAAAATTCAGACAATTTTTTGATGGCCTGTCTCCATTCCTATCTCAGCTTATCTGCTGCTGAAACCCTCATCCATGCCTTTGTTACCTCCACATTCAACTATACTAATACTTAAACTGGAGCTCAACCACAATTATGTTCCCATACCCTAACACGGGCTAAGTCCTCTTTACCCATCATCCCTGAGCTCGTTGACCTGTACACTAACTGTTGGTTAAGCAATGCCTTGATTTTAAATTTCTCATAGTTGTGTTCAAACCCACTCATAGCCTCGCCCTCCCACTATCTCTGTAACCTTCTCCAGTCCTACAATCCTGAGCTTTCTGCACTCCTGCAACTCTGGCCTCTTGTGCATCCCCAGCTTTAATTGCTCTCCAATTGGTGGCCGTGCCTTCAGCGGCCTAGGCCCTTAGCTCTGGAAATCCCTCCCTAAACCTCTCTCTCCTTCTTTAAGACGCTCCTTAAAAACTACCTCTTTGATCAAATGTCCTAATATTGTTTTATGCAGCTTCGTGTCAAATGTTGTGTCTGATTACGTTCCTGTAAAACACCTGGGAATACTTTTACTACTTTAAAGGCACTATATAAATGCAAGTTGTTGTTGCTTGTAATGAACCTGTGTGCAGGGCAAATTAATGCAGGGGCCGTAGTCAACTAACTATAGGGCCCGACAAATATGTTTAATACAATAGTATATTGTGATACGATTTTCTTTATTATTAATACAGTGGGTAAACAATCTACATGGCTGTATCTTCATGCATTTAACTAAAATGTTTGTGCTTTAATGGTTGTGCCAGTGGCAGGTGGTGGAAGGGCTCCCGAAGTTTCTTGATGCCCAAGGCCCCAAGAATTCTTAATCTGGCTCTTGCTATGTGTCAGCCCTTCCGTCTCTAGATACCCTTCTGCTTCTACCCAAAAGATTTAGTTTCCTCTTGGTGTCAAAACTAATTTAAAACAGACGTGTGCTGGGCATCAGGCGAAGTAACCATCAACCAGTCAGCTGCAAGCACCCAGTCAGGAACTTGCTAGGAGTTACCATGTAGGCAGCAGCCATCAAGCTGTCTCTCACTGGCTCACTAAAAGGCCCTGATGCGTAGAAATCAGAGCTTTGTGCCTGGGGCAGAGTAACAATTGAAGGCCCTGATAGAAAGAATAGTTAGGGCTTATCAGGCGACCGTATACCGTCATCTGCAAAAGCCATAGCTTTACAGGATTACCTCAGCTGTTTGTGTCTGCAACAGCTGTTACCCATAGTTCACTAGACTGATCTCCGTGCTCACAGTAGCTGTCATTTAATTTGTTATTTGTAAGAATTTTAGGAGGCCTCCAGAGGGGAAGACAAGACCTGATGTGCTCTTCTTACACAATATAATTCAGGATATGTACCGCATCTGATACAAAGGCAATGTGTCAATTAAGGCCATTTCTTCGGAATCACACATTTAAAAGACAAAATACAACCTAAAACTGATGAATTACTTCACACCACGTTAGGTATCCAAATAGGTATAATGAACAATTATTTACTTTTATCTGACTCTTACATGTCTTCCTCACGTCCCTCTGTAAACTCCCTCCTCCCATGGACGTTTGGGAAGGTCTGAACTGTGTCTTCTTCATTGCCACAGAAGACATACACACAGAAAATCGTACCCCTTTCTTCCTCCTCTTACCCCACTTCCAGTTACAACACTAGAGGCGAGAGAGTTGGACCATCAGGAAGCTCCTGAGTTGATCATTGAGTCACTCTAGTTGCTGGGAGAGCCAAACTCCAACCCCATGAGATGTGGCACCATAGCCTGACTGCAATATATGAAAACATCTTGAATGAAGTCACCTCATGTTCTCAGCTGCCCACCTTCCTATACGCTGGGTGCCCTCAGCACCCCTCTAGATTATACTAGTTAAACCCAGGATCCCACTCTAATATACTGGGTGCCCTCAGCATGCCTCACGAATATACTGGGTGTCCTCTGCAGTCTGATTTGGATCAATCCCGAGATAGGTTTGGGGAATACTGTACTGAATCAGCAACTGTAGCTTGGCTGGGTTATAATTTGAAGCTGTTGTAACCTCCAATGTGCAATATTAACAGAGTGTAACAATTCACTCAAGCTCTGTTTAGATATTGTTTTTACACTGTGATTACATAGGCTCAAAGCAAATACTTTACTAAAATGAAAAAAATTCTGCATGAGTTGGGAGGCTGTTCAGTAATTTTGATTGGCTGAAGTTTCTCATGTTAATTGACAGCTCATTGCACTGGTTATCCTTACAAATCAACTCCACGATCTGTGACTTGGCTGTAAAGCAGGGTCATCTCTTAGTCTGAGGTAAAAGGTCATCAAATTCAACATTTAAAGGGGAATGCACCATGTGCCAAGTGGCGCTATGACTTATCACAACTAATACACTCCTCAGCTTTGAAAACATCCTCAGTTATACTATTAGTTTGTCAAAGAGTTCAGTGCCACTTGTTTAAATCATGAGAAGCAAAAGTTATGTGGGGTCGCCAAACAACAATGGTTAACAATTGTACTATAACCGCTCCCTCTGTATTCTGTGAACATAAGAACAACTTGCATTTATATAGTGCCTTCAACATATTAAAACCTCCCAAGGCATTTCACAGTGGAGCTATCAGAAAATCTGACACTGAGCTACATATTAGGGATGGGTGGCCAAAAGCTGGGTCAAAGATTTAAGGAGTGTCTTAAAGGACGGAAGAGAGGTAGTGAGGCGGAGAAGTTTAGCACAACTTCTATCTGTGGTACAATATTTTTTGGCAACTAAAAAGAAAAAAAGACTCACAGCAGCTCTTCCATTAAAAAATTACGATTGTTAGCTTATTAATTTATTTTTTTCGAAGGACACACTCAACTCCCCCACTCTGCCAATCCCCTCACTCTGCCAACCCCACATTCCCCCCAAGTCAATCACGTCCAAGGTAAGTGTTCTACAATTAGATTCTGTGCCCCAAGCTAGGTGAAGGCAATGGGTCTCTGATCAAAATTCCAACATGGAACCCCCACTAAAGTAGGTAGGTGAATCCAAGCTCAACTGTACGGCTCCCCGTAATATTCTAATTTCTGCCATTCCCTGTACAGGCTTAGCATGAAGGAAGGCTGCTTGGAAGGATGGTGGGGAGATGTTAGTGCGGACTACTAGAGCCTATGGAAATGTACCTCAGCACAAACCATCTTCACAAGATAGGGGAGAAATACTTTGTGATTAATAAAAATAAAATTTGTGATAATATATTGTCTTTCATGATCTCAGGATATTCCAAAGCACTTTATAGCCAATGAAATTCTTTTGAAGTGTAGTCATTGTTGTAATGTAGGAAATGTGCCAACTAATTTGTGCACAGCAAGCTCCCACAGACAGTAATGTGACAATGACCAGTTAATGTGTTTTAGTGACTTGAGTTGAGGGATAAATATTGTTCAGGGCACTGGGGAGAATGTCCCTGCTTTTCTTTCAAAGAGTGTCATCGGGTCTTCACGTACACCTGAGAGCACAGATAGGGTCTCAGTTTAATGTCTGATCCAAACGACAGCACCTCCAAGAATGCAGCACTCCTTCAGGGCTACACTGGAGTGTCAACTTGTGTAATGTGTTCAGGTTTCTGGAATGGAACTTGAACACATAACCTTCTGAAATTGCGAAAGTGTTACCACATAGCCAAGTCTGACTGCCTTGTACAATTAAAATTTCAACTCTTGATATTGAAATTTTACAGAACAATTTTTGAAGATAGAAAAATAATTGGAAACTGTGATAAGAATTGTAAGACTAAACTCTGGTTGGATATCTCCTGAATACAGACTATCAACCAATAAGAATTACCACTTGTAAAAGGAGATGCCTGCTAGGGAATCTCTTAATACCATGATATATCCAGCACAGCCAGAAATGATGCTAGTTTGTTAAAAACTGCCTTTTTGGGAAATGATCCAAGTGGGCTTTTTTTACATGAAGTTTTTACACCGATCCCTTGACCCTTTTGGAGAATATGGTCCTTCAGGACAAGCAGGGACTCAGTGCTTTACCCAACAGACTCACTGAGCAGGTGTACAGTGACATTAAACACAGGCCTTTTGTAAGGAATTTCTTCACTGAAAACAAAAATGAAGTGAGTAGCCATTCACTATCCCATTATGAGACCACCTGTTTCATTTGAACACAGCAGCCAGTGACATACAACCCTTGTAAGTTAACAGCTGAACACCACCCGACTACTTTTTTGGGGCTGTAAATGGTCTTTGGAGAGCGAACAAAGAATTGCTCAGTAGGAATTATTTACTAAGAACATAAACATTTCATCAGCCTCTGTTGTGTATTGTCAGGTCCCCAGGTACCCATAACCACCACATTAGCTCCACATAATTAACAACATCCAGCCAGTCACATGAACCTCCTTGATGTAGACTTCTGCTTGGCTATATTTTTAATTGTTTTATTCAAATATACTTGCACAGGATGAATGCTCACTAAAATACATCAGAATCAGGAAATGCAATACAAATAACTACCAAAAGCTGAAAAATAATGAAAAAATAGAATAGAAGGAAATGACAGAAAAAAAGTAAAGAATTGAATTTATATATCACCACTGCTCATGTTGTCTAAGGGCCTTCTAAACTGCATGTTCTCTACACTTCTTAATATTCTGCTATTTCAATCTCAGACTTGTAGATATTGCAGATGGCAGTAAATTATAACATAGGAAGGGTTATTTTATATTTTTCTACTGGAGATGTTTCAAAGATGATGAAGTGAATAGTACCTGCTATGGGCGGGATTTTGTGCAGCCAGTGGGGGCCCCAACGCCGAGCCAAAAAGGCAAGCGGAACCTTGCCTTGGCCGTTTGGGGGACTCCCGGCTACATTTTATGGCGTTTGGGCAATTAACTGCCCAGTGCCGGGTCCTTGTCACTTTAAGGATGGGAATCCTGTGTCCAAGAGCTTGTGGCCACTGCTGGAACTGCAGCAGGCTGTTGATGAGCAATCAAGGATGGTCTAAAGGAAGTGGCAGGCTCGCTGGGGCCACTCAGGCAGGCACTGGCAAAGGGGGAGGGTGGTAGGTTAGTGAGGGCAAGGGGGTAGCGGATAGGAATGGGAGGCTCTTGCTGCCGGGGCCCTCCGTGGACCAGAGACTGCCCATGGATAAAGGCCCTTCCCCCAACCCCCAGGGAGGCCACCTTGAGTTAATAGGCGAACTGCCCACTTGGCGAAGGCCCCTCCCGTCGCTGGCAAAATGCCAGCAGTGGTGGGAAGAGGCCCCTAAATGGCCAATCAATTGGCCTCTGGGTGAGAAGGATGTCATCAGCCTTCCCTGCCACGGCCCAAATTAGAACGTGTCAGGCACTCCGCCCCCGCCTTCCCTCGCAATTTTATGGGCCCATCTGACTCCGTTACTGTCCCTAGGGGTCCCATAAAATTCAGCCTATATCTTCCAGTGTTAGATCTCAAAGATGGGAGATGGTCAGTGTGAAATTTAATAGCCAGTTCAGGAATCTTAAACAAAAGACAAACGTACATTTATGTAGCACCTTCCTCGTTCTCAGGACATCCCAAAGCTCTTGGTCAGCAACCAACTGTTGATGAAACATAGTTACTGCCGACAAACTCGGCAGGTAATTTGGTTGACAGCTAGATCCCACAAACAACACAGAGGTGAAAGACCAGTTAATCTGTTTTGGTGGTGTGGGTTGTGGATGGATGTTGGCCAGGACACCAGGAGATTTTAATGGCCTTCTTTGAAGAACTACCACCAGAACAGACAGGTTTAATGTCTCATCCAAAAGACAGCATCTGCAACGATACATCATTCCCTCAGTTTCACACAGAAGTGTCAACATAGAATATGTCGTTCAAGTGCTGGAATGCAGTTTGAACCTATCAATTTCTGACTCAGCAATGAGTGTGCTAGTAACCGAGTCAAGCTAACAATAGGCGACACTGAAAGAAATGAAGAAAGACTTGCATCTATGTAGCGTCTTTCATGACCATCCGCCATCTCAAAGTGCTTTACAACCAATGAAGCACTTTTGAAGTGTAGTCACTGCTGTAATGTAGAATACACGGCAGTCAATTTGTGCACAGCAAGCTCCCACAAACAGCAATGTGAAAATGATCAGAGGGACACCGGGATAACCTCCCTGCCTTTCTTCAAAATAATGCCGTGGGATCTTTTACATCCACTTGAGAGGGCAGACCAGGCCTTATTTTAACATCTCATCTGAAAAAAAACGATACCTCTGACACTGCTACACTCCCTCAGTACTGCACTGGAGTGTCAGCCTTGATTTTTGTGCTGAAATCTTGGAGTGAAACTTAAATCTTCTGACGCAGAGGCGAGAGTGGTACCAACTGAGCCATAACTGACAATGAACAATTTCATATTTTGCATTAAGCTGTGATTTTAAAAAGCTATTCAAAACAGGGTGGGTGAGTGCCAAAAATAAGTTTCCTGTGTGGCATCTGCTCATTGGTTTTCTTTTCAACAGCACCCAGGTAGGATCTAACTAATAAAAACAGAAAATACTTTAAATAAACTGCAGATCGATCAGCTGTTGGACAACCCGCAGTGTATTTCCTGTTTTTTTCTGTTTTTATTTCAAATTTTGCATTTCCTTTCTTTTTATCCCAGTTGCTTTGAGGATCCCATTCCCAAACAGAGCCTTTCCACTTGACTATGTCAATGTACACTTTAGGCTGAATTTTCATTTATGGGTCTCAATCCTGCATCAGGAGGAAATACGGTTTGGGGACCCACACATGCTGGCGTCCAAACCCAGAATGCGATTTTCGAGGAAGCAGACAACTAAGTGGCCGCCTCTGGAAGTCCTGCCCGATTAAGAGTGGAGGGAAGGTTCACGATGCTCTAGGGCCTTTAGGAGACCCTCCAGCACTGACATTTCGGCAGCCTCCCCGTCAGAGGTGATTTCTGCCGATGCAGGTAGGTGAGAGGGCACCTCAAGATGGAAGTGCCCTCTGAAGACTTTTTAAAATCTTTAAAAATAGAAAGAGGCCACAGCTGCCAGGCTGTCATTGTGGAGGGGGAGCCCCTCTAAAGGGCAGCCTTTGGCTACAGCTGTGACCATCTCAGTATGAGGCAGGGGTTCAAAATGATGTTGTAGCGTGCGCCCGCCCCCGCCCACACTGTCGGCCACCAGGAGGCCGGCTCCATGCATCATCAGGACTACAGCTGCCGTGGGGTGCCCGCTGGCCGGCTGGGAAATTCCAGTCGACCTCAGAGCATTGCTCTTCACAGGCCCTTTAATTGCTTTAATTTAGTTGCCACCACCCCGCCTCCCCCCCCACCCCCACCCGCCAACCACCTCTTCAAAAATGGCCCCGAGGCAGGACTATGGCAGAAAACTGGCCGGTGAGGGGAAATTACTCGCCCATCTGTCTCCATGGCTGTTTAAAAATTCAGCCCTTTGTATCAGTGAACTAAACTGGAGGGGAAGTTACACTGATTTGCTTATTTTTCCAGTTCTATTGTTAATGGGATTTTATAAGAATTACACCAACTGTTTGCTTTACCGATGCAATTCAGGAAATTCCAAATGATAAAACCCTTTGCATCACCCTCAGGGAACAGCCGCTCTGACACCAGTTTTCATTGTCTGCCACTCGTACAAAAAGCTAACTTTAGTCCCAGGGATCGAGCAACAAGAACAATTCAGAATGGTTCGGCTCAGGTCAGTTCAACTTAATGTACTCATTCAAGAATCATATCAAGAATCACACGCACACACACACAAAGCTTTATATCATGGTGTAGAGAGTTTTTCCAAGAGGTTCTGAAAATTGCAACTTTCAATACATCTTTTTGTAATTACAGGACATGATAGTCATTGAGTTATACAGCACAGAAACAGGCCCTTTGGCCCATCTGATTTTGCAGACCATTTTCAGTTCTGTCCTGACTTCTGAACAGGTTGCCCAAATTTAAGTCCCTGGGATTAATGCACCTTTCAAATACTTCTTTGCAATTCCAAGATCCAGGGGATTAATTGGTGCTATTCTCAGTCAGAATTATTAAGACCTTATCATCTTAAGGCTGAAACCCTAAACTGTGCACTTGAAAATATATTGATGTTAATCCAAATGAGAATAATAAATTCCTGAAAATACTGGAAGTAACAACTTATATTTATATGGTGTTACAACCAGGTGAGAAAGAGGTATAGGGTTCCCTTTCAGCCTTCACTTGTCTTACTGTAACAGGGTTTTATTTTTTAACCACACAGTATTTTTAGCTCCCCCTTGGTGAATCCTTGTTCACCGCTTTCCAATTATAAGGCAAAGAAACGAGCACAAACAGGCTTTCTTAGGTTTAAAGAAGGTGAAATTTTATTAAACTTAAACTCTAATTTGGTCGACACCTATGGATACACGACGCGCCCACACTAGCATGCATATGTGATACACACATGCAAATAGAGACAGAAAAGAGCAGAAGAAAAATAAAGTGGAAAGGTTTGAGGCAATATCTGAAGAGTTTTTGTTACGGGTCTTCGAGCTTACTGTCGAGTCCTAGTTTGTAGGTAGATCTTGCTTTTCGTTGAGGCCCAGTCTTGTTCTTAAACCTTGTTCACTGTAGGAGACTTTTCTCTCTTACGGTTCATGTGTCTTCAGTCAGGCTTTGGAGTTCTGTGAGAAAGATATGGGAGCAGACAGGAGAGGCTGTGGCAAGCCAGCCAGGAGAGGTCTTTTCAATCCAGGAGCACAGAGCCTTCTGCAGACTCTCAATTCAAAAAACTGTCCAATTCAGAAAAAAGCCCAGACTGCCAAGCAGGTTAGTCATGTAACTAACTGGTTTGACCACATTTGTTTGTGGACTGTATTGGAGCAGGGGATAGCTCCTTTGTTCCAAGCAGTATCTGTTAATATGCAAAAATGTCTTTCCGACCAGGGGCCTGGCAATTCCTGGTAACAGGCCTTCTCTTCTTCCCAGCAATAATTTGAATTTTAATGTCCATGTGGCGAAATTAATGTGCCTCATTCTTGGCAGGTGAGGGCCTACATGACAATAGCGCCTTTAATGTAACAAAACGGTCCAAGGCACTTGACACAGGAGCATTATAAGACAAAATATGACACCAAGCCACAAAAGGGGATATTAGGTCAGATGACCAAAAGCTTGGTCAAAGCTGTAGGTTTTAAGGAGTGTCTTAAAGGAGGAAAGTGAGCTGGAGAGTGTAGGGAGGGTATTCTAGAGCTTGGGGCCTAGGCAACTGAAAACCAATGGTAGAGCGATCAAAATCAGGGATGCACAAGAGGCCAGAATTAGAACAGCACAGATATCTCAGAGTTGTGGGATTGGAGGAGATTACAGAGATAGGGAGGTGCAAGGCCATGGTAGAATTTGAAAACAAGAATGAGAAATTAAAAATCAATACATTGCTTGACTGGGAGCCAATCTAGGTCAGCGAGTACAGGGCTGATCAGGGAATGGGACTTGGTATGAGTTAAGAGACGGGCAGAGATTTGGATGACCTCAGGTTTACAGAGGGTTGAATGTGGGAGATCAGCCAAGAATATACTCGCATAGTCAAGTCTAGAGGTTAGAAAGGGATGTATGAGGCTTTCAGCAGCAGATGAGCGGAGCTCGTGGCAAAGTTGGGCAATGTTACTGAGGTGGAAATAGATGCAAAAACGAGGTCGGAAGCTCAGCTTGGGATCAAATGTGACACCAAGGTTGTGAACAAACTGGTTAAATCTCAAACTGCTGCCAGGGAGAGGGATGAAATTGGTAGTTAGGGAAGAGTTTGGAACAGGGAGTGAAAACAATGGTTTCACTTTTCTCAATACATAATTGGAGGAGAATTCTGCTCATTCAGTACTGGATGCCAGATAAGCAGTCTGATAATTTAGCAATGTTGGAGGAGTCAAGAGAGGTGTTAGTGAGTTAGAGCTGGGTGTTGCCCGCGTACATGTGAAAACTAACGCTGTGCTTTCGGATGATGTCAGCGAGGAACAGCATGTAGATGAGAAATAGAAAGAGGCCAAGGATAGATCCTTGGGGCTCACCATAGGTAACGGTGTGGGAGCAGGAAGAGAAGCCATTGCAAGTGACTCTCTGGCTATGACCTAATCCAAATGAAACATACAAAATGTGATCGGTCATAGGCGGTTAAACTGGATAACTCCGGTAAGTGGGTGCAAGGGATCACGATGTGCGAATAACTTGCGCCCGTTCACTGTGATGCAGGCAGGATGTTAAATTCATGCTGCATGCAGCCAGCGCATCCCGCGCTGTTCATAGACTGCCTGTATCAGCAGGGGGCCCGATATTGTGAGTGCTTAGCACTATTTAAAGCCAGCCTACACCTCTTAGAGGGAAGGTGCATTGTGGCTGGAATAGGTGCTGGGAGTATTTTCAAAAGTGAAAAAAATGGAAGACTCGCATTTACATAGTGCCTTTCACAACCTCAGAATGTCCCAAAGCACTTTACAGTGAAGTACTTTGAAATGTAGCCACTGTTGTAATATAGGAAATGCGTAGCCAACTTCGCACAGCAAGCTACCAAAAAACACAATGTGATAATAACCAGATAATCTGTTTTTCTGATGTCAATTGAGGATTAAATATTGGCCAGGACACCAGGGATAACTCCCCAGCTCTTCTTTGAAATAGTGCCATTGATCTTTTACATTCACTTGGGAGGGTAGATGGGACATAGGTTTAACATCTGATCCAAAAGATGGCACCTCTGACAGAGCAGCACTCCCTCAGTACTGCACTGGACTGTCTGCCTAGACTGTTGTGCTCAAGTCCTGGATGGACCTTGAACCCACAACCTCAGGGCTCAGAGGCAAAAGTGCTACCAACTGAGTCACAGTTGATACCATCAACAATGGCTGACCAATGTAGAGTGTGTGCACCAAGGTTCTCAAATACTGCACTCGAGGTCTTGATGAAGAGGTGGAATGGAGGAGGAGGTATGTCCTGCATCCTCAGGGGGTCAGAAGGCAGTGAGAAAAGATAGCAGGAGAGCTCAATGCCAGGAGTATAGCTGCAAGGTGAGTGTTACGACCTCAACAGAACATACTAACATACAAATTAGGAGTAGGAGTAGGCCACTTGGCCCCGGAGCTCTGTCATTCAATAAGATCATGGCTGCTCCGATTGTAACCTTGATTCCACATTCCTGCCTACCTCCAATAACCTTTCAGCCCCTTGCTTATCAAGAATCTATCTATCTCTGCCATAAAAATATTCAAAGACTCTGCTTCCACTGCCTTTTGAGGAAGAGAGCTCCAAAGACTGAGAAAAAAAATTCTCCTCTTCTCTGTTGTCACAGTTCTTTTTTTTTTCTCCTTGGAAATATTGAGGTGCACCTTTAAGACTGTAAAAAGATCAGTGCACCTTTAAGACAGAAAACTCCAGAGACTTAGTATTTCAGACTGCATTCTGGTTGCCACGCGACAGTAGCATTAAAGAAATCCCTTGATTCAACGTTGCAATTTGACTTTTGAAAACTAGCTGGCACAGACTGGTCTAGAGAGAGACTGTTCCAGCAACTGAAGAAAGAAGCAGTTTTAGTTCTCGTTCTCTCTCTCAAGAAGATTCTACAAAGCAGCAAGCCGAATTAATTCCCTAAGAAAATAAGAAAAGCTTTTTTTTTTTATTAACAAAGTATCAGTATTGCTGTGTTCATCACTGAAGGGTCAGTTAACGCTACAACAGCCGAACTGCTAAATTCCTATCTTTGAAGGACCTTCTTGTTCTCATCGGACCACTGTAAAGACTTCAAGCGACCTTGTACTGTTTCTACATTGGAAGATTCCATTCATCAGAAACGTAACTTGCAAAGACTTTTTAACATTATTTTTTCTGTCAGCTAATTAAAAGCCAAAGTACCGTTAGTTTGAGTATATGTATGCGAATGCGAGAGTTCAATTTTTAAATAAGATTATATGGTCTTTAGATATTGGTTTATCTTAGTAGTGTTTAAGATTTTAGTTTTTTTAATAAATAATTTGTTGATATCTAAAGATACCTGGTTTGGTCCGCTTAATTCGGGGGTTACTAGATCGTTCAATTTGAGTGTTTTTTTTCCGATTTGGAAAACTTGAAGAAATATGCTGCGACCTGTGGAGCAACGGGACTGAATTAACAGTGCATTGTTTCCACCGCAATTCGAATCATATATTTTAATTGGGGGCCTTGGTCCAGTGTAGTCGTAACACTGTGTTGAATGGGCGACCCCTTATTTTTAAACAGTTACCCCTAGTTCTAGATTCTCACATGAGATGAAACATCTTTTCCACATCCACCCTGTCAAGACCCCTCAGGATCTTCTATGTTTCAATCAAGTCGCCTCTTAGTCTTCTAAACTCCAGCGGATACAAGCCTAGCTTGTCCAACCTTTCCTCATATGACAACCTGCCCATTGCAGGTATTAGTCTAGTAAACCTTCTCTGAACTCGTTCCAATGTATTTACATATGAACTCCCCAGAACAATTAAAGAATTTCACAAGATTTCACAGTTTAAGCCTTTTACTATAACTAAACTAAAAATCAATTTTAACTAAATACTTAGTAGTTAGCTAATACACTAAATTACAGAGAACGGTATTTTTCAGTAACTTATTAACACACTCGATAACACCACAACATATTTATAAGTTACAAAGTGTTTTCATCGGAAAGGTATCCTTGCGGTTAAAAGTCCCAAACTCCTCCCAGTTGCAGTGGGTTGGGTCTCCCAGTGTCCTTCTCAAAGCCAACGTCTTCTTCGCTCACTTCTTCCGAGCACATTCGACTGGTCTTCCATTAATAAGGCAATCTCTGGTGACACTGTTGGTTTTTTCTCCTCCACAAACCTCAACTTTCGAATTGGGTTCAAATCTTAGCCTTTTGCTGTATTGGTGATCTGAGAGCAGCTGCTTCTCTTTCTCTCTTTTGGCTGCACAGCTCTGCTTGCTAGTCTTCCTTTCTACCTGCCTCCAGACCTAGGAAAGCCTGTTGAATTTATCCAGATCAATAGTCAACAGTCATTTGCCTTTTATAATTCTCAGAAACCATGGGCTAAATTTTGTTCTCTTGTCTGAGGTGGGCTTGGTGGTGTTGGGCGCTGGGGGCGCGGGGGGGGGGGGGGGGGGGGGAGGCATGGAGAATTTCCACAGAGCCATAACCCAGTGTGCCATTTCTGTCCGAGGTGAGGAAGTACCCTAATGGTACTGACGGCCCGACGTAACGGCATTGTAATTTAAATGCTGTTTTAAATAAATTTAAATCTATTTCAGTGCAATCCAACAAATGTCCCGCTATTTTGTGGTTGACGTGTGGCAATCACGTGCCTTCAGTTTCACGACTCTGAAAAGTTGGCGGTACCGAGGCAAGAGGCGTTAGCGCCGCGAAAGGAAGGTAACCTAACCATAGTAGCATAGGGGAAGTCGGGGTTACAGCAGCCATTGCTGCTATGCTGAGTGTCCAAGGGGGGTTATGAGTACTGGGGGTACTCTGCAAAGGGGTTGTGTGTGAATGGGGGGGAACTTTTAGAAATGGCGCCAGTACCTGCTCCGACATCAGGTGACGCAGTAAACAACATCTCCATTGCTGCCCCCGCCACCTGATTGGGCGGATGGCTGCCTCCATTTTGCTCACATCACAAATGGGACCATCCACTATCCAGGCTGCAGCCAGCGGCCAAGGACATTGTAGAAGCGCTACAAAAGGCAAAGGCACACGGAAGAGGCACTAATGGAATGCACAAGGTTGACTTGATTTTTTAATGCATTGTGTCATAATTTAATTTATAAATCTGGATTGGAATGTGTATTGTGTGTTTTATTCTTGCATTGTGGGAAAGAAGACAATGTGCTGGTCAGTGACAGTGGAAAGATGAGGATTGTGGGACTGTTAGTGAACAGGGAGGTGTGGTTGAGATTACTGGTATCGCTCATGAATCCTGCCCAGGCAGGAAGGGGCTATCGATGTTGCAACCTCCCTTCCTCTTTGTGTTCCTCCACTTCCGCATGATGCTCAGCTTCTCACCTAATAGGTGGTGGCAGGGGCTGTTCCCTCATAATGACAAGTTTGTGCAGCATACAGCATTCCACAACAAATCTTGAGGCCCAGTCAGCTGAGTGCTACAGGGCTCCTCCAGAGTGGTCCAGGCAGCGTAAGTGTTGCTTGAGAATGCTGACGGTGTGCTCTATAATGTTTCTTGTGGCAGCATTGCTCTCATTGTATGCCTGCTGTTTACATGTGCATGTGCATGGGTTCTGGACCAGAGTCATGAGCCATGTTATGAGTGGATAACCTCTATCACCCTGTAGCCACCCTTTGATTTGCTGTGGTGATTCAAATACAGCTGGCACAGAAGACTGCCACAGAATGAATGAATTGAGACTACTGCCAGGAAACTGGGCATTCACCTGCATGATGTGCTGCTGGTTATCACACAACAACTGCAAATTGAGGGAATGGAATTCCTTTCAGCTCAAGAAAATGGTAGAGTTGACATGAGGTGCAAGCAAAGCAATGCATGTGCAGTCAATGGCATCCTGCACCATGGGGAATCCTTCAATCCAGCAGCAGCCTGGAAGAAGTCTCTGCTTGTCCTCTCTTCATTCTGCCAGATATGTTCAATTTCAAGAGTAAGGCCTATTAGGCTACATGTCTCTGGGAGCAGCTGGTTTCAGTACAAGCTTTTAAAGCCACCGAAAAAGTACTTGAGCACCAGCCAGACTACTCCTTGTAGACTACTGAAACTGTAGACAAATATGGAGAAGTACCCAAAACACATTACACTGCACCAATATCCAGAAGAAATAATTCAGCAACTAACCTGTAATTAGCTTGTGATCTCTTTGAATAGCAAATGGTGGGGTCAATGTTCCCTCTAACTTCTCTTCTGTGCGCACGGCCAACTTGTTGCACTGTGCGGTCCCTTTAAGATTGATGCATGGTTGCCCATGCGCATATCTTAAAGGGATGTTACTTTATGTGGGCTGTTTGTTCCCCGTGTAGCACATTCCCGACTGTTGCGCAAACTTATGGGAACATTGGAGGAGAGTCCTTCATGCCGTTTAACTTCATGTTCAGCAGTATGAGGTAAAGTCAGGGCCTAGGCTGGAGTGCGGCACTGGCGTCAAATCAGCATTGCACACTGACTGGCATCCAGATTTGGCCGCTTTGCATAGCTCTGACGGTTGTTAGGTGCAAGAGCACAAACCTCTTTAAAAATATGGCATCCAGCACACTCCAGAAGTGTGCGCATGAATTGTGGATGATGTCATTTTCAAACTTTAGGGGGCCTTGTAGCTGCCAAAAATTGGGTGCTACAGAGTCCAATTTCTCCCCTACTGTCTATAAACTGAATCAAGTTTTGGGGACAGATCCCTTCTGGGAACTGGAAATGGAAATAAGAAAGCTCCTAAGCAGTGGGAAAGGAAAAAAGGGAAAATCCACAAAGGGGAGGTGAATGAGTTGAATAATCCACGAGTTGCTTATTATAACAGCAGTCAGTTAGGAGATAATAGATGATCTCAGCAAAGCAATGGGTAGACATTAAAACAAATTAATGCATAATTAGCTAAGGTGGGCGAAGCTGAAAGACATTTCTGTTTTTGCTTTTAATTCTGATTTCCAGCATTCACAGTTTTTCTTTTGATTTATACATCTGCTGACCTACTATAGTCAGTGCTGACGTTGGGTCAGAGAATACATGAAAATGTGACATGTGAAGTGCAGCAGGGAGAAAATGTAACACTTACAGGAAGTGCATGCTATGTGCAGGACTTTTAGACATTATAGATTGATATAATGGCTAGTTTAGTATTGGCATCAGGTGCAATGCATTGCAATAATGGTGCATTCCTCCTTTGGGCAAGGAACCTGTGTGATCTAGAAATTATCAGGCTAGTGCAAACTGGGTGCTGGGAACGATTCCTTTGTCTGAACTTTTAGGCCTGACATGCACCCAATATTTGGCCTTGGGCCTAGGGTTACCAACTCTGGTGGAAATTCAGTCCATGACCTCTCACCTCCAAGTGCCCCATGCTCCCATTAGTGGTCACCCCATTTCCATCTTTGGGATGCAACACCTTCCTACGCCAATTGACAACCAAATAAACTTCATTGCTTGACTGGATGATTTTTTTTTAAAGCCCCTTTGACTGATCTCCCGAGGTTGCTGACAGTAACATGCTGGAGATTAATCTTTAATTCCTGGCAACTCTGCCTGAACTTCATTTACATCAGGCCCGCGGTCTGTGAATCCCTGCTGGGCCTCCCCAGGCAGCTCGCTGGTGAGTAGCCTGGGATTTCGCACTGCTGTGCCACTGGCAACACTCTCAGGTGACTGTTTACAGGGGAAGAGTAGGCAGGCGAGCAGGGGCCAACAATAATCTGTGGGATTCAGTGGAGCAGGTGAAGAACACTCCTGCTCCACACTCAGGAGGTATATTTTGGTGGTAGCCTACAGTGGTCCCTTTAAGGACTGTGGCTAGACTACATCTAGACCAAGATTTTTTGAATGCAGCCAATTTGGCTGAAATTAATGGGAAAGAAAATCAGCAACGATGTATAGCAGGTGGCTGATCTGACATCACTTGTTTTACTCTATCACCCAAAGTCAAAATTACCCCTGTCCACATTAGATTGCAGACTCACCAGCTGCATTTATTCATCACTTTCTTCGGGCTTCTATAGTCCAGATGGCAAGGGCAGCGACAGCCACTTTTGCGTTTTTGGAATGGGCTCCCGCACTCTACTGGCAGCACTGCAGAACACTCTGGCTTCAGGATGAGGGAATGGTTTGACTGATGGATTTGTGAGGAACTGAGTTCCCGAATTTAGCCTTCTTGGATCCGAATTATGAAACAATTGTCAAAGGCAATGGAACCTTTTCTCTCATCCAAAAAGAAAGGACGCGTGCATTATGTAAACTCTCCTTCATTGTAACTTCATTGAGGACTTTCCAAAAATACACAGAAAACTGAAAATCACTTCATTTTCCTGAAGTAGGTATTCTGGACATTCAACAATTTTCAATTAACAGTACAACTGCCCCCTCGCTATGGATTCCTTAGTGTACTGCTGGTCGTGCAATTTCTGATCTGAAATCCATGGTTTCGCTTCTAATTGGGCTTTACACATCCAAGTAAAACAGCAAAGTGCGTTTGGATCACAATAAAACACCTTGGGGTGCTTCTCCTGTGCAGAACTGCAGCTAAGAGGGACGGCAAACGTCAAGTGCTGATGCAGCTGCTCACAACTCCTCAAGATATGTAGACACAATCTCTCCATTTCAAAAACAAAAGGAGGTTCAAACAGCTGAAAAAAGAGCTAAAATAGGTCTCCAACTTTACAATGTAAAAAGTGCCTAACAAGCAGAGGCTGGTTTAAAGGAGATAGACAGGCTGGAGGAAGGAGTGCTATACAAAGTAATCCTCTGCATATATATTTTTTTCTTTCCCAATTTCACCCTCACCCCTTCCCAATCCGGGGGTGGCAGCTGATGCAGGAACAGTCGGAGAAGCCTGAAGCTTGCC
The DNA here is from genome assembly GCF_036365525.1 of Heterodontus francisci. Lineage (NCBI taxonomy): Eukaryota > Metazoa > Chordata > Chondrichthyes > Heterodontiformes > Heterodontidae > Heterodontus > Heterodontus francisci. The sequence goes on from NC_090372.1 coordinate 40,446,917, forward strand.
TGTACAAATATTTATTTTGCTTTTGTTGAAAAATTGAGGGTGATGGCCTGGATTTTGTCCAAAATGGATATAAATAAAAAGAACTTGGATTGATATAGCAACTTTCAGAAGCTCAGGACATTTCAAAGCACTTTTCAGTCAATGAAGTACTTTTGAAATGCTGTCACTATTGTAATGCAGCAGCTAATATGCACACAGTAAGATCCCACAGACAGCAATGTTATAATGACCACATAATTTGTATCTAGCAATGTTGGTTGAGGAATAAACTTTGGCCAGAGCATTGAGGAGGATCTTTCCTGCTCTTCTTTGAAATAGTGCCATGGCACCTTTTACGCCCGTCCACCTGAGGGGGCAGACGGGGCCTTAGTTTAACGTTTCATCCAAAAAAACAGAACCTCTGACAGTGCAGCACTCCCTCAGTGTTACACTGGAGTGTCAGCCTAGGATTTGTGCTCATGTCTCTGGAGGGGGCACTTGAATGCACAGCTCTCTGACTCAGAGGCGAGAGTACTATCACTGAGTCACAGCTGACATCAAGAACGATAAGAGAAAATGGAGCTACCACTAAATCCCTCACCATTAAGAACATTCCTCCCTCCCTCAAGAGAAAGTTAGGAGAATTTGCCCCCTCACACAAAAAGAGTTCTTGGACGAGGGGATGTTTTACTACAAGTGGTTATTTAAAGCAGATAATAATCATCATTTAAAAAGAAACTGGATAAGTATTTCAAATGTGTGAATATGAAAGGATACAGGGCAGGACAGGGAAATGGGATTCGAGCAGATAGTTCCAGTTAAGGAGTTAGCTTCAGTACAATAATGATGGGCCAAACTGCTTCCCTTTGTGTTAATCTTGAGTTTATAGCCTTGTTCATTGGTAGCACTTCCACGTCTGAGTCAGAAGGTTGTGGTTTCAAATCTCACTCCAGAGACTTGAGCAGATAATCCAGGCCGACCCTCTCAGGTGGACATAAAAGATCCCATGATACTATTTACAGAAGAGCAGAGGAGTTCTTCTGACCAATATTTATCCCAGAACCAACACCACTAAAAACAGATGCTCTGGTCATTTATCTCATGTTGTTTGTGGGAGCTGGCTGTATGCAAATTGGCTGCCATATTTCCTATATTACAACTGTGACAACATTTCAAAGTACCTAATTTGGTGATAAGTGCTTCGGGACGTCCTAAGACCATGAAAGGCCCCATATAAATGCAAGTTCTTTCTTTTTATATTTTCCTTCTGAATCATGCACTTCTACTTTCACCAAGACGCATTTCAGACATCCACTTACACTTGGGACTGGATTTTTGATCTGGGGTCAGGACCTCAACATCAGGCACATTTCCAGTTCCTGATCCCACATTGTGTCAGTGCCTCAGGCATGACCTGATTTTTCAGCAGCTGGCCAATTAATGGCCAAGGGGTGTGCTCGCCATGAGTACTGCGGGCGGGCTCCTGAGGCTGGAGGGCTAATAGGAGGCCCTCCAGACCCGAGAGATCGCGGCGCCCTTTGATGAGCTTTTAATAAAGATGAAATTTAAAATAGCCACAGCTCCCAGACCGCTACTGTGAAGGGGGAGCCCTCCACAGGACGGTCTGTGGCCGCAACTGTAGCCATCTCACATGCACAGCCACAGGAGGTGGGTGGTGGGCGGGGGGGGTGGGGGGTGTTAAAAATGTTATATGGAACACTGCCCCCCACCCCCACACCACCCGTCTGCCACCAGGAGACCACTGCAAGAACAAATGTAGCAGCTCATGGGCATCCAATCGTTGATAGGAAGTCGATGCTTCACAGCACAGACTGGCCAGTAGCACTAGTTGTCTACTTGGTACTTGACATTAAAATTCCAAACAATTGAGTTCTCTATTTGAGACAGGCACACGGAAGGGCCAGATCCCAGTGTGGGCATCCCCTGCACGGAACCCTACCTGTCAGGAACATACAGGCTCTGTCAGTACCCCTTAAATTATCATCAAAAGGAATGGAATGTCGTGGTGAGCATGTCCTTAATTTCCCTGATAACCTCTCCCGATGGGAATAAACCTTCCTCATTTCCCCCATGCACCCCCAATCCCCTCACAGCAGGCTGGGCTTCTGACACATGATCATTTAAGTGACAAGAAAGGGAAAAAAACATTTATCTAGTGCCTTTCACAATCTCAGGATGTCGCAAAGTGCTTTACAGCCAATGAAGTACTTTTGAAGTGCAGTCACTGTTTTAGGAAATGTGGCAGCCAATTTGCACACAGCAATTTCCCATAAACAGCAATGTGATAATGACCAGATAATCTGTTTTTGTGATGTGGATTGAGAGATAAACATTGGCCATACAGGGATATGTCTCCTGCTCTTCTTCAAAATAGTACCAAGGGATCTATTACATCCACCTGAGACAGCAGACAGGGCCTCAGTTTAACACCTTATCCAAAAGAAAGCACCTTGGAGTGAGCAGCACCTCTCAGTCCTGTACTGGAGTGCTAGCCTAGATCTTTGTGCTCATATCTCTGGAATGGGTGTTGAACCCACAATCTTCTGACTGAGGAGGCAAGAGTGCTATCCACCGAGCCACAACTGAATACCTGTATGTCCTGCTGCTCCACTGAAGTACTGCCAATCCAAGATAACAGTGGAAGGAGGGCCACATCTTCCGAATATCAGCCCCGGAATCCGGAGGTTATTATATTTTAACATATGACCACAGCGCTTCTCTAGCGCAATCACGGGTGAATGCTTCAACTCGCTGCTGACAATTTGACACTTATCACCCTCAGAATGAGTAGGCGATTTCTCACTAGGAAATTACCTTGCCAGTAAACAGTTCTCAATTTTGAAAATGAGCAGGACACTGCATGCTGCTAAGGTTGGGAGTTAACACAGATGTGTCATATGTAACTGGAACTTAATAAACTTAACTTCACAGCTGTGAACGTTCTCCCTCCTCTAAGCTCAAGTTTAAAGAAAACACACAAGAATATTTTGGGAAAGAATCAATACCCGCTACACTTCATTTTACTTCTACAACATTTGATCAAAATCTTTACTCTCACTATAACCTGGCAGGGAATGAGCTAAGCAAGGATAGTATAAGAAAGAAAGAGAGGAAGACTTGCAAATATAAAGTGCCTTTCACGACCATCAGACATCTCAAAGTGCTTTACAGCTAATTAAGTACTTTTGAAGTGCTGTCACTGTTGTCATGTAGGAAATGCGGCAGCCAATTTACACACAGCAAGCTCCCACAAACAGCAATGTAATAATGACCAGATAATCTGTTTTTGTTGATTGAGGGATAAATATTGGCCAGGACACTGGGGAGAACACCCCTACTCTTCTTTGAAACAGTGCCATGGGATCTTTTACGTCCACCCGAGAGAGCAGACTTGGCCTCAGCTCAACATCTCATCTGAAAGACGCACCTCCAACAGCACAGCACTTCCTCAGTACTGCACTGCAGTGTCAGCCTAGATCTCTTGTGCTCAAACCCTGGCATGGGATTTGAACTTGGGACCTTGTGACTCAGATGTAAAAAGATGTTAATTCTGAACAAACCCAGCTGACTCGCAAAGGACTCCAGTGCACATGGCACCAATGGATTGACCTATTTAATCCTTCCCTCTCCCTGACCCTCCACCTTCTTCTTCAGCCAGAATTATTGATAATTTCCAGTGAACTTCCTCCTGATTACAGACTGGCAGAATTGCATCCTTGCTGAGGGCCAGTCAACAGACCTCCCACTGCCCAGTGCTCCAAACTAGTAGGTTTGAAAAGAAAGGGACTAATGCATGTAACCAACGCAAAGGAATACAGCCCCATCATGCAGGTTAAGAGTTGAACTTGTGCGGTTTAGAAACTGCAGTGTGTGATATTCCGGTGCAGAAGCTGCGTGCAATGTCTGACATTACTTGGTCCGCTATTTTAACTAGACTGCAAGCTTGGGAGGAAGGGGACAGGCAGACTAATGTAATTGGGACTGTAGCTCCAATTCTCTATTTGTAAACACCACCCCAGTCAACGATCAAGTAAATTTCCACAACTGTAGAAAATTCTTCAACAAAAATGCAAATAAAACCAAATGGAGTTACGTACACACACACAGCATTTCCCAACAGAGCCTTTGCATAGCACTTGGAGTCAGCCTAGGCTCAGGGGGTAGCACGGATGTCTCTAAAACAGAAAGTTGTAGGATCAAAGTCTCACTTCAGAAACACAAGCAAATAATTCAGGCTGACAGTGGAGTGCTGCACTGTCAGAGGTGCTGTCTTTCAGATAAGATGTTAAAGCCTCTCAGGTGAATGTAAGAGATCCTATGGCATTATTTCTGAAGAACAGCAGGGGTGTTTTGCCCAATGCCCTGGCCAATGTTTATCCCTCAACCAACAGATTATCCAATCATTATCACTTGCCGTTTGCTGGATCTTGCTGTGCGCAAACTGGCTGCTGCATTTCCTATATTACAACTTCAAAAGTATTTAATTGGCTGTAAGGCATTTTGGGACATTGTGAGATCATGAAAGGTGCTATATAAATGCAGGCACTTTGTTTCACAGTAGCAAAACAAGGATCAACAGTCATTACAAATACACTCTGCCAACAATCCCAATTCGGCTTCCTTTTGGCCACTTAACCTTTTCTGTTCACAATGACAACTCACCCTGTGCTGTTATACAGCTTGTATTTTAAAATGTCAGCTCATTCTTTTTGGGAGGAGGGGCCGGGGGAAGGGAAACATTGAGGTAGTGCCCATCAATACACAGTACTTGCACTGGCATTATTCAAATCAAAAACAAAACCCATGGTGTTTTTTTTGCAACAATGGTTACTTTTCACTGCTACACTATATGAGAGGTCACATCCCATGTTGTAAAAATGATTTCTAATGAACAAATACTCATCTTCTGAACATGAGCAAACTGACTGCCTGGTTCTAACTTCACCCACTACAGAGAATACAAGCAACAGAACTACTTTGATCTGCAATTTAAATAAAGTTTAAACTCTTCTTGCATGCAGTCTTCGACTCCCCAGAGCACAACCTTTTAATTAAATGGAGTCATGTTTCAAGGAGCAGACTGTTGATTCATTAATCCACAGGCTTTGAGTGTTGGTATTTATTGAGAGTTGAATATTGGAATTTACCAATTCCTTGTCTCATCAACAGGGGGTAACCTCACTCCATATGGTTCAGATGGTAGTACTCTTATCTCAGAGTCAAAAGATTGTGGGTTCAATTTCCACTCCAGAGATCTGAGCACAAAATCTAGGCTGACATTCTTGTGCAGTACTTATGCTCCACTGTTGCAGGTTCAGTCTTTTGGATGAGATGTTAAATCAAGGCCCTGTCTGCTTTCTCAGGTCCGTGTAAAAGGTTCTATTTCAAAGAAGAGCAGGGAAGTTCTCTCTGATGTCCTGGCCAATATTTATCTCTGGATTAAAAACAAGAAATGTTGGAAACACTTAGCAGGTCTGGCAGCAGCTGTGGAGAAAGAAGCAGAGTTAATGTTTCAGGTCAGTGACCCTTCTTCAGAACTGACAAATATAAGAAATGTAAATGATTTTAAGCAAGTAAAGTGGGGTGTGGGGCAAGAGATAACAAAAGAGGTGTTGATAGGACAAGGTCACAGAGAATAACTGACCAGAAGGTCATGGAGCAAAGACAAACGGTATGTTAATGGTGTGTTGAAAGACAAAGCGTTAGTGCAGGGTGGGTGTGAATAGACGGTAAAGCACTCCAAGCACTAACATTAAAATTTTTTTAAAAACAGAAACAGTGGGTAGGCACAGTAGAAACAAACTAAGTAGTACACTAAAAAACCTAAAATAAAATAACCAAATAAAAAATACAAAATAACTAAACATAAAAAGGGGGGCCATCATGCTCTGAAATTATTGAACTCAATGTTCAGTCCAGCAGGCTGTAGTGTGCCTAATCGGTAAATGAGATGCTGTTCTTCGAGCTTGTGTTGATGTTCGCTGGAACACTGCAGCAATCCCAGGACAGAGATGTGAGCATGAGAGCGGGGGGGGGGGGGGGGGGGGTTGGTTGGTGTTGAAATGGCCAGCAACTGGAAGCTCAGGGTCATGCTTACGGACTGAGCAGAGGTGTTCCGCAAAGCGGTCACCCAATCTGCATTTGGTCTCCCCAATGTAGAGGAGACCACATTGTGAGCAGCGAATACAGTATACTAAGTTGAAAGAAGTACAAGTAAATCGCTGCTTCACCCTGAAAGGAGTGTTTGGGGCCTTGGATAGTGAGGACAGAGGAGGTAAATGGGCAGGTATTACACCTCCTGCGATTGCAGGGGATGGTGCTGTGGGAAGGGGGTTAGGGGGATAATCGAGGAGTGGACGAGGGTGCGTGGAGGGAACGATCGCTTCGGAATGCTGACAGGGGAAGGGAGGGGAAGATACGTTTGGTAGTGGCATCACGCTGGAGGTGGCGGAAATGGTGGAGGATGATCCTTTGGATGTGGAGGCTGATGGGGTGAAAAGTGAGGACAAGGGGAACCCTGTCGCGGTTCTGGGAGGGAGGGGAAGGGGTGAGGGTAGAGGTGTGGGAAATGGGCTGGACATGGTTGAAGGCCCTGTCAACCACGCCGGACGCGGTTGAAGGCCCTGTCCTGGGCTTGCTGCAGTGTTCCAGCGAACATCAACGCAAGCTCGAGGAACAGCATCTCATTTACCGATTAGGCATACTACAGCCTGCCAGACTGAACACTGAATTCAGTTATTTCAGAGCATGACGGGGACCCCCCTTTTTATGTTCAGTTATTTTTTCTTTTTTATTTGGTTATTTTATTTTAGGTTTTTTAATGTGTTTAGTTTGTTTCTACTGTGCCTACCCACTGTTTCTGTTATTAAAATTTTATTTTAATGTTTGTGCTTGGAGTGCTTTGCGCTTTACAGTCATTCACACCCTCTCTGTACTAATGCTTTGTCTTTCAGCACACCTTTAACATGCCTTTGCTCCATGACCTTCTAGTCAGTTATTCTCGGTGACCTTGTCCTATCAACACCTCTTTTGTTATCTCTTGCCCCACCCCCCTCCCCGCTTTACTTGCTTAAAATCTTTTACATTTCTAATATTTGTCAGTTCTGAAGAAGGGTCTATGACGTGAAACGTTAACTCTGCTTCTCCCTCCACAGATACTGCCAGACCTGCTGAGTATTTCCAGCATTTCTTGTTTTTATTTCAGATTTCCAGCATCTACAGTATTTTGCTTTTATTTCTGGATTATCTGGTCATTATCACATTACTATTTGCGGGACCTTGCTGTGTGCAAAATTGGCTGCCACATTTCCTACATTACAACACTTCAAAAGTACTTCATTGGCTGTGAAGTGCTTTGGGATGTCCTGAGGTTGTGAAAAGCACTGTAAAAATGTAAGTGTTTTTTTCTCTTTCATTTTCTAATATCTGAATACTCAGAGTTTAGAACATGGAATTCTTTGCCACAGACTACCATTGAAGCAGAGTTGTTTAAAAGGGAATGATGTTGTTGCTTAAAAAGAACTTGCACCTATGATGTTATATTAATGCTGCATGAAGCTGTGAAGGATACTTACAGCCTTATTCCAGAAGAGTCCAGTGGTATGGTACTCCTTGATGTAGGCCTGAAGCTCTGTCCATATACTGAGGAAGGATTTGACCCATTCTACATGTCTCTTATCACTGCAAAGATTTGAACAAAGATTGAAGAGAGTATCAACACCAAAATGTTGATTAAATTGGTGAGAAGCTATTTACCATGAAGCTGACAGTTTTCACACAAAACAAAACATCTAAACAATTCCAGATAATAAGCCTCAATTTCTCGGGGCTAGAATATGTTTTAATAGCACAATTATGTAGGAGGTGCACTTAATTGAGAAAAAAAGTTGCTATTTTTCTTTAGGATGCGCTGACCCTGAAGCAATCACACTCAAGTACAGTGTGACATTTTCAGAACGAGGGAAGGGAAAAAAATCAGTGAGTGAAAAATTAGTGAGGGAAAAAATTGGCATGATGAGCTGGATGTGTTGGATCCTTATGCATGCATAAGCAGAGCAGACTTTTCCAACAAGGCAGTACAATATGTGCAAGAGATCTATGGGGCTCTGTGTTGTGGAATCATGGACATTCATACCATGGGATAACAATGTGCGTACACAAGACAACTGCCAAATGAATAAAAGTGGGGGGGAGGGGGGTGTGACATGGGGGCAAGTATTGATACACTTCCATTCTCAAGAGTAAAGCTTTTTGTCCTTTTTAAATGTAATCTTTCCCTAATGATGCAGAGAACAGAAGAGGCAAAAGGAGAGAAAGCAGAGCAGAACAAAGAAATAAACAGAGGAAAGAGAGAAAATATGAGTGTTGGCCAGTCACTACACTCAGAGACCTGAGAGAGGCTGGTTAATTGGATCACACAGACTGCTGCAGTTATAGGCTCCAAGGAGCTTGCCCCTTTGCTGTGATCCTATTTAAAACATAGTAGGACAGAAGCTATATCTGGATAACTAAAAAAAACTTTGGGCAGTCTGGAATCTGGCTCTGAATAACTATTCAGAAATCTTCCCATGATGTTTCCTGTTAAGGTTGCCATTGGCCAAAGAAACTTGGAAAACTTGTAGGCGAGCTCAACTCGGGCACCTGGGAGACCTGCTCATTGAGTTAGGCCCAATAGAAAGTACATTATACTGTTAGCAGTTATCAGTAGAATCAGAGGATTTAGGACATACAGTCAACTAATCACACTTCCTGTAGTATAGTGGGCTGTTATTTTGAACTTTGAGGAAGTTGTTTCAATTTCTTTGCCATGATGGAAGAAAATAACCTGTTCTTTTGGGAATGACAAAAATAATAAGGCTAATAAGTTTCAGCTCTTATAGCCTAGAGGATTCTTCTGCAACTTGGAAGTCTACAGTAGAATTCACTGTGCTGTGTCCTCTGTTAAAATATTGTTCTTTCATCTCTGGGACCCAGGACTGATTTACTATTGCACGTTACCAGCAGAGAACCTTAACCAACCCCCCATGAATATCAAGGGATCTCAGGTAGGTAGTTCATGATTTTCCATCCATGGCTGGGATGAAATGGTTCTTTCTTGCTTTTAGCTACAACGAAACAAAGTGAGCAGTTTGGGAAGGTTCAAACTGGTTTATGAAAGCCACGAGTGTTACTCTGGTGCAGGGTGGGTGGAAGGGATACGAACATATGAATTAGGAGCAGGAGTAGCCCACCCTGCCCCTCCAGCCTACTCCGTCATTCAACAAGATATTGGCTGATCTGATTGTAACCTCAATTCCACATTCCTGCCTACCCCTGATAACCTTTAACTCCCTTGCTTATCAAGTATCTACATACCCCTGCCGTAAAAATATTCAAAGACTCTGCTTCCACTGCCTTTTGAGGAAGAGAGTTCCAAAGACTCACAACCCGCAGGGAAAAAAATTCTCCTCATCTCTGTCTTAAATGCGCGACCTCTTATTTTCAAACACTGACCTCTAGTTCTAGATTCTTCCACAAGGGGAAACATCCTTTCCACATCCACCATGTCAAGACCCCTCAGGATCTTATATGTTACAATCAAGCTGCCTCTTTCTAAACTCCAGCAGATACAAACCTAGCCTGTCCAACCTTTCCTCATAAGACAACTGGCCCATTCCAGGTATTAGTCTAGTAAATCTTCTCTGAACTGCTTTCAACACATTTAAATCCTTAAATAAGGAAACCAATACTGTACACAGTATTCCAGATGTGGTTTCACCAATGCCCTGTATAACCTCCCTACTTTTGTATTCAATTCCCTTCACAATAAATGATAACATTCTATTAGCTTTCCTAATGATGTGCTGTACCTGCAAACTAACTTTTTGCGATTCGTGCACTAGGACACCCAGATCCCTCTGCATCTCAGGGCTCTGCAATCTCTCACCATTTAGAGAATATGCTTCATTTTTATTCTTCCTGCCAAAATGGACAATTTCATGTTTTCCCACATTATACTCCATTTGACAGATCTTTGCCCACTCACTTAACCTATCTATAATCCCTTTGTAGCCTCCTTAAGTCCTCTTCACAACTTATTTTCCTACCTATCTTTGTCTCATCAGCAAATTTAGCAACCACACCTGCGGTCCCTTCATCCAAGTCATTTATATAAATTGTAAAAAGTTGAGGCCCCAGCACTGATCCCTGCGGCACACCACTTGTTACATCTTACCAAGCAGAAAATGACCCATTTATGCCTACTCCAATAAACTGGTTAAACATGATTTCCCTTTTACAAAACCATGTTGACTCTGCTTAATTACTTGAATTTCTCCAACTGCCCTGCTATAACGTCTTTAATAAAGCTTCTAACATTTTCCCTACAACAGATGTTAAGCTAACCGGCTTGTAGTTTCCTGCTTTCTGTCTCCCTCCCTTTTTGAATAAATGAGTTACATTTGCTATTTTCCAATTTAATGGAACCTTCCCTGAATCTGGGGAATTTTGGAAATTAAAACCAAAGCATCAATTATCTCATGAGACACTTCTTTTAAGACCCTAGAGATGAAGTCCATCAGGACCGGAGAACTTGTCAGCCCGCAGCTCCAACAATTTGCTCAGTACCACAGAATCATTACTGTGCAGGAGGCCATTAGACCCACCATGTCTGCACTGGCTCTCTGAAAGAGCAATTCCCTCAGTTCCATTCCCCCGCCTTCTCCCTGTAACCCTGCACATTCTTCCTTTTCATATAACTGTCTAATTTCCTTTTGAAAGCTTCAAGTAAACCACATTCTCAGGCAGCACATTCCAGACCTTAACCACTTGCTGCGTGAAAAAGTTTTTCCTCATGTCACTTTTGCTTCTTTTACCAAATACTTTAAATCTGTGCCCTCTTGTTCTCGATCCTTTCACGAGTGAGAAGTTTCTCTTTATCTACTCTGTCTATACCCCTCATGATTTTGAATACCTCTATCAAATCACCTCTCAGCCTTCTCTTCTCCAAGGAAAAAAGTCCTAACTTCTCCAATCTATCTTCATAACTGAAATTCCTCATCCCTGGAACCATTCTCATGAATCTTTTCTATACTCTCTCCAATGCCCTCACGTTTTTCCTAAAGTGCGGCTCACAGAACTGGACGCAATAGTCCAGCTGAGCCGAACTAATGCCTTATACAAGTTCAACATAACTTCCTTGCTCTTGTACTCTATGCCCCTATTAATAAAGCCCAGCATACTGTATGCTTTATTAACTGCTCTCTCAAACTGTACTGAAAGAGAGTAGCTAAAGTGAGCGTGGGACCCTTGGAGGATGCAACTGGAGAATTGATAAAGGGGAACAGGGAAATAGCAGATAATTTAAACCAATATTTTGCATCGGTCTTCATGGTGGAGGACACTATAAACATACCATAGATATCAGATAAGCAAGGAGATAATGGGAGGAAAGATCTTGTAACAGTCTCCATCATGAGGGACAAAGTATTTGACAAACTAATGGGACTACAGGCAAACAAGTCGCCAGGACTTGATGGCCTGCATCCAATGGTTTTAAAGGAAGTGGCTGCAGAGATAGTGGAGGCATTGGTCGAAATATTCCAGAACTCACTGGATTCCGGGAGGGTTCCAGTGGATTGGAAAACTGCTAATGTAACGCCCCTGTTCAAGAAGGGAGGGAGACAAAAAGCAGCAAACTATAGGCCAGTCAGCCTAACATCGGTCATTGGGAAAATACTAGAGTCCATTATTAAGGAAGAAATAGCAGGACATTTAGAAAAGTCAATTCAACAGTGTCAACATGGTTTTGTGAAAGGGAAATCACGTTTGACAAATTTGCTAGAGTTCTGAGGATAGAACAAGCAGAGTTGATGAAGGGAACCAGCAGATGTAGTGTATTTAGATTTCCAGAAGGCATTCGATAAGGTGCCACATAAAAGATTATTGCACAGATAGGAGCTCACGGTAGTGGGGGTAATGTATTAGCATGGATTGAAGATTGGCTAACTCACAGAAGACAGAGTGTCGGGATTAATGGGTCTTTTTCAGGTTGGAAAGACGTAACTCGTGGAGTGCCACAAGGATCAGTCCTAGGGCCTCAATTATTTACTACCTTTATTAATGACTTGGAGGAGGGAGCAGAGTGTAATATATCCAAATTTGCTGACGATACAAAAATAGGTGGGAGAGCATGTTGTGATGAGGACATAAGGAATCTGCAAGGGGATATTGATAGGTTGAGTGAGTGGGCAAAAACTTGGCAGATGGAGTTTAATGTAGGAAAGTGTGAGGTCATGCACTTTGGTAGGCAGACTATTATTTAAATGGACAGAGACTTCAAAAAAGTGCAGCACAGAGGGATCTGGCTGCTTTTATGCATGAAACACAAAAAGTTAGCATGCAGGTGCAGCAGGTAATTAAGAAGGCAGATGGAATTTTGGCCTTTATTGCTAGGGGGTTGGAGTTTAAAAATAGGGAAGTCTTGTTACAACTGTACAGGGTGCTGGTGAGGCCACACCTGGAGTACTGTGTACAGTTTTGGTCCCCGTATTTGAGAAAGGATTGGAGGCATTGGAGGTAGTTCAAGAGAGATTCATTAGGCTGATTCCCGGAATGAAAGGGTTGACTTATCAAGAACGGCTAAACAGGTTAGACCTTTATTCATTAGAGTTTAGAAGAATGAGATGATCTTACTGAAACGTACAAGATTCTGAGGGGGATTGACAGGGTAAATCTTGAGAAAATGTTTCCACTAGTGGGGGAATCTCGAACTAGGGGACATAGTTACAGAATAAGGGGACACTCATTTAAAACTGAGATGCGAAGGAATTTCTTCTCTCACAGGGTCTACCACAGAGAACTGTGGCGGCTAGATCACTGAAAGTATTTAAAGAGGAGGTAGATAAATTTTTGAAATATCGGGGAGTTGAGGGCTATGAGGAGTTGGCACGAAAGAGGAGTTGAGGTCTGGGGCAGATCAGCCATGACCTTATTGAATGGCGGGGCAGGCTTGAGAGGCCGAGTGGCCTACTCCTGCTCCTATTTCTTATGTTCATATGCCACCTTCAATGGCTTATGCACATATACACCTAGGTCACTCTGCTTCTGCACTCTCTTTAGAATTGTACCCTTTATTTTATACTGTCTCTCTACGTTCTTCCTTCTAAAATGAATCACTTCACATTTCTCTTCATTGAACTTCATCTGCCACCTGTCTGCCCATTCCACCGACTTGTCTATGTCCTTTTGAAGTTCTGCACTATCCTCCTCACAGTTCACAATGCTTCCAAGTTTTGTATCATGTGCAAACTTTGAAATTGTGCCCTGTACACCAAGGTCTAGGCCATTAATATACATCAGGAAAAGCAAGGCTCCCAACACTGATCCCTGGGGAACTACACTACAAACCTTCCTCCAGCCCAAAAAACATCCATTAACCACTACTCTTTGTTTCCTGTCACTCAACCAATTTCATATCCATGTTGCTACTGTCCCTTTTATTCCATGAACTGCAAGTTTGCTCACAAGTCTGTTGTGTGGCACTGTATCAAATGCCTTTTGAAAGTCCATGTACACCACATCAACAGCATTGCCCTCATAAACCCACTCTGTTACCTCCTCAAAAAACTCCAGCAAGTTAGTTAAACATGATTTTCCCTTAAGAAATCCATGCTGGCTTTCCTTAATTAACTCGCATTTGTCATGTGACTACTGATTTTGTCCCGAAATACTTTTTCTAGAAGTTTTCCCACCACCGACGTTAAACTGACTGGCTTGTAGTTGCTGGGCTCATCTTTACACCCTTTTTTGAACAAGGGCGTAACGTTTGCAATTATTCAGTCCTCTGGCACCACCATCTAAGTAACACTGAAAAATTATGGTCAGTACCTCTGCGATTTCCACCCTCACTTCCCTCAGTATCCTTGGATGCATCTCATCCAGTCCAGGTGCTTTATCCACTTTATGTACAGACAGCCTATCTAATACCTCCTCTTTATCAATTTTAAACCCATCTAGTGTCTGAATTAACTCCTCTTTCACCATTGCCTGGGTTGCATCTTCTTTCTTGGTACAGACAGATGAAAAGTATTCATTTAATACCTCAGCTATGCCCTCTGCCTCCATGTGTAAATCCCCTTTCTGGTCCCTAATCAGCCCCACTCCTCCTTCGACCACCCTTTTATGATTTCCTGTTGATTGTAATTTTCTTGAGTTCCTCCCGCCCTTCTATTTCCTGATTTACAGCAATTTTTGGGATGTTACTTGGATCCTCTATTGCGAAGGCTGATGCATTCGTTTTTCAGGCTTTGCACCCTTATTCCCCATATTGCACCCAGACACACCAACAAAATCGGTGGGATTCAATGCCCTAGTTAATTGCCAGCCAAGATATAATTTACTATAAACCTCACTGTTTCTTTGTGCCTGTCAGAAGATACCTAACCCACATGGACAATAGGCAGGGAGACCTTGACACACAGCGGGAATGCAAATTTGCTCTGTTGAGAAGAGTTGGGGTGTTCAACGTAAGGCAAAAGGAGGATAATGACATACAAGCCTGATGTTTGAATGACTTCCTCTTGAAGAACCATTAGTGGAAGGAGATGTGATGGCGGACCTCAAGTGCTTGCTGGCCATTGCTACTTGAAACAGTCCTCAGATTGTATGAACTCCAGCCTCTCAAGCTACTTAATTGGAATTTGCCTGGAATGTTACCCCAGTGTTCTCATTTTTTAATCCTCCTCTCTTGAAGGCTTTGATTCATACTTGAATGTGACTCAACATACATCAGCAGCCTTTCTGTACTCAAGGAGCTGTTTGCAAGTGAGAGTCCAATCCTGTCCCCACTTAGCATCCACACACATGCAATAGGCTGAGGAGGTACAATCCCCAGTTGAATCTTTTCCCTTCCCAACATCCCATTGCCAAGTCTAATGATCTGGAGATGGAACACCAATTGTCTCAAATCAGGAAATTTGGCCTTGATCGGCGATCAAATTTGATATTTTACAGAACTACAAAGCTGAGTACTGCCCCATCTAGTGAGCTTAATATATTGAGTGTACAGGAGAGCCTTTGATGTGCAGAGGCTATGAACACATGGCCAAACAGCTAACTGCAAATGAAGGAAATGGCTAAAGAATAAAAAGTCTTTCCCTAATTACTGCAATTAGGATTGGAGACATTTTCTAAAGGATGGCTGTCATTGGTTAGCCGACTGCACCTGTTTTGCGGAGTGCTGGGCGGGGTGGGTAGGGGGGTGCGGTGGGGGAAATGATGAATCATGCTCTGAAAGGACTGGTTCATAAGGTTTCATAAAGCCGAATCCTTAAACACGTGTCATATGGCAGCCAGTGCAGCACGATATACAGCATTTCCTTTGTCAGAAGTACAAATGAAAACTGTAATCCACACCCTTGGCTGCATGTATAAAAAATTCAAAACAAAAGATCCCTTGTATCAAGGGCTTTGGTCCATAACGAGTGAGACTTGGCTAGAAGCAGAATTATGATTCTATCGGCTGACTTAACAGCTCTGGAACCTGATAGTTATCAACAGTATAGTATGATAGATATTAAAAAGACTCTTGCCTGTTAAATACCACTGTGGTGCCAGGGAAACACTGGGCTGAATTTTATGTGCCCGCCCATGGGGGGCCGCATGTCACGGAGCCGTCACAATCTTTTATGCGGCGGCTTATTTAAATAGCCAGGGGCGAGCCGCCCCCACACCCCCCCAACAAACATGTGGAGGGGGCGGGCTGTCCGTCCCCGGCAATGGCGCAGCTGTCTGTGCGCAGGCGCTGACGCCACTTTTAAAGGGCTGCCAGCCCTACCGGGAAATTTAAATATTTAAAGGGAAATGGAATTAAAATAAATACATCTCTGTTGTCCCTCTCTCAAACCCCAATAGCAATTAAATTAATTATTTAAACTTCCCCCCCCCCCCAAAAAAACTGCACAAACTTTCAACTACAACCCTTTCCACCATCCCTCCCTCACCCCACCACACTGAAAAACTTACCTCCACCCCCACCTCGTTTCCCGACGGGATCTGAAGGCGCAGGAGTGCCGGCCGCTGGGCTGAAGATTGCAGTGGGACATCATGAGGCGACGTGAGAATAATTAATTTACTTCTTTTAATTTATTTAAATTGTGGTCCCGTCGCCAAGCAACGGGGGTGGGGTGGGGGTGGTGTCGCCACGAGGCCGTGTCTTCGCCGGTAATATTGGGCTGGGTCCACCCAGCATCGGGATGCGTGTCGGCCCTGTCCCGGAGACATTTTCCGGTACCCGCCCCACCCCCCACCACGAAACCCGATGTCGAGGGTTTGGTAAAACTCAGCCCACTGATAGTCTAACCTCTAACTAACCGATCCAGGAATAAATTGGCCAAAGACATTATTTGCATTAAAAACAAAAAATCCTGGAAATACTCCACTAGTTAGGAAGCATCTGTAAAGAGTGAATCATGGGATTAGTGTCTCAGGTCGATGACTGTTTCTACTGAAAGGCATTGAAACATTAACACTGCTGCTCTCTCCACTGGTGCTACATGGCCTGCTAAGTGTTTGCACCATTCTGTTTTTATTTCAGATTGGCAGCATTCATAGTATTTTGTTTTTGGTTTATTTGTATGTTAGCCTTCAACCAACTGCACTGAAAAATAAGGAAAGGGGAAGGTGAGCACATCTGATAAGAAACTTGCATCCTAGGGGGAAGTCCTAAATATCAATGTACTGCTCTGATGATTCACTTGTTCTCTAACCAGTGACTCTTGCCTGCAGTAGCTGTGAGGGGGAAAATTACCATCATTGCTGCAAAAGAAAGAGATGGTTAACTGCATGTGACCTTAACCTGCATAAGTCTGTGTTGAAGGCTGAGAGGTGGAAAACTGGAAGGAACAGCTGGACCTACAGGAGGCTATAACAACTCAATGTATTAATCTCTAAATATGTTGTTATCTTTCCAGCTTCCCCATGAATACAATTTTGCATGGATGGAAAATTGAATGGTAGTTATTACTAAAATCCTTTTAATTTGTTTTCAAACCATTTTATCGTGCTACTCAGAAATTTATTCCCAATTTAATACCATGCTGAATATACAGGCAATAGATTTAAACAGAACAAAACATGGCTTGGAGGGCAAGAAAAGCAAACTTACATGTCCTTGTACTCCTTTAACACCCTGTTAGTATAGAAAGTGGCTGCATCATTCATCTCCTTGACATAAGGACCTGGCTTAGGGGCCTAAGTTCACAACAGAACATCAAAGTATCAGGAGAAGGATGCAAAGAAAAGAGAAATTGGGAGGAAAAAAGGACAGATTAGATTCAACAGAAAGCTGTTTGTTAAGTTATCACCCAGTTAATAACCAGCAAAGCAGATCCCACATAAAGCCTTGATGTTTTCATAGAATGATACAGCACAGAAGGAGGCCATTTGGCCCATCATGCATGTGCTGGCTTTTTGAAAGAGCTATTCAATTCATCCCACTCCCCTGCTCTTTCCCCATCACCCTTTCATACGGTCATATCTTGGTTAAAAACCAAAGAGGAGTGAGCTACCTCAGTAGTGATATAACCACCAACAAATAGATCAGATCAAATGTTTAAAAATTAACCTTAATAGCTAATAGCCAGTTAACAGCTTAATAGATAATCTTAATAGAATTACTTTTACATGTTTAGAAATAGAATAATGGAACACTCTTGAGAGCTACATTACTAAATGGTAGGACAGAGCCTTGAATTTCAACATACTGGACCACAAGGCAATGAGGGCACAGTGCAAAACTCATTTCCAAAGTATTTGGCCTTGTAGATAAAGCCAGATAAATGCTTATTAAATGTGATCATCATGGAGTTTCTAAGCTGTCCTACTGTAGATTTCTATTCTAATAAGCAAAACACTAAATGTAGCTCCAATCTTTTAAAATTATATGGCATTATTGGCTGTAAGATACCAACTGATTCCTCAATCTCTGATTATGAGATGGTATAATTTGTAAGAAAGCACGGGCATACCATTCTCAGAGAACTGCCTACCCAGTCTCTCAAATTCCACAGCTGCCATTCGCAACAGACCCACATCAATGGCAATTATTTTCTTTGACAGCTGTCTTGTAACACCACTTACCTACAACTGTCCACCCCAAACGGCCCCTTACACCATCCTGGAATGGGTTAGAACAATGTAGATGTTCTTCTGTTGCTGTGCTATGCATATATAAATGCCATAAATGTACATTATAGAGGGACTGGATGATACAAAGAGGTGGACGTCTGCCTTTCACCTCTAAAATATGGGTTTGAGTTCAATCCAGAATGATAGGATAAGGATCTTCTCTGTCTGATGGCTGTAATGAGTTTCATAAATCTCAAATCAGTTCCCACAGCACAAACTGTCTCAAAATCAGTACGAGTGAGAAAGCTGACAGACAGACCACAAGATTCCTGGTATAGGAAATGGAAAGATTTCATCCTGGTACAGTACAGAGGGGGAGGGGCCATCTTTGGGGTGCCCTTCTTTTTGGTTGGGAGTAAGGTTCATCTGAGGTTGGGACTTGGAGAGCAGGTTTAAAACTCTGGGGTGGTTGCAATGGAGCCACTGACCTCCACACCTGCTGGACAGGCCCAAAAATTCAAGCACTCGATGCCAACATTTGTGTGCCCAAAACATGTGTTCTGCTCCAGGAGTGACACCCTTCACACGTAAAAATAACAAAAAAAATTACATACATTTGTAAGCAAGCTTTTGTGTTTTCATGGGCCGTAGGTGTGCACAATGGAACCTCAGTGGCCGTGAATTCTCATTAATTTTCAAATTGTTTGAGCAAACAGATCTTGTTCTGATTTAGGATTTTGCCCACCAGTTCCGCAATAATGCTAAAAATAGGCCATTCTGAACCTCCAGCCCCATAATATTCGAAAAGGACAAATCAGCAAGTAAGGATTCTGAATGAAAATAAGACCAAGCTGGCTGAGTCTCAAGGGTCAGATTGTAAAGCTGGAACATGTGGCTCCATTAGTGGAAATCTGGAACACTCGCCCCCAAAGACTAGGTGGAATTTCAAAACTGAAATTGACAGATTTTTGTTAGGCAAGTTTATTAAGGGATATGGAACCAAAGTGGGCAAATGGAGTTGAAATACAGATCAGCCATGATCTAATTGAATGACGGAACAGGCTTGAGGAGCTGAATGGCCGACTCCTGTTCTTATGTCCCCAGGACTGCAGTTTGGACAGCTTTTGCAATATAAATAGTCCCCATGCACTAGTTTCAAGTCTGCAATCTAATCTCAGGGTTGAGAGAGGTTGTGAACAACTTGAGTTTTGCTTTGTGATGTAGAAAGTTACTGAGATTTGGTTGCATATTTTAAAACACTCATAGGTTTCACTTAATTTTACTGAAAGCATTTTAAGAAAAAACCATGCATAACTGAACAAAGACTGATCATGTATGGACAAACCACTAACTAGAGAGGGGGATAGCTACTGTCTGCCATGCTGGAGCTGGGAGCCTCTGAACAACACCCACTCAAACTTCTGTATTCATTCAATACTAAATCTTTCCACTTACCACTGCAACCCACCCCAGTGCTGCGATGCTTTCACTAACAGCTGACAGGTGATTGAACAGCTTGCTGCCACGGTTCTTCTCTCGAAAGTTCTGGATCTCCTGCATTCTGTCAGATATGGGTTTGAGAAGTGCATTCATCTCATTCTGAGAGAGAGAGAACAAGACAAAATGTTAAGGGAAAAAATTAATTGTAAGATACAATGGGGCTGATTTAACATTTGCCTGACCTGCAGATTACAGTTACCTGTATCGCTTACAAATCCTTGGTGCACATATTTGATGCAGGCTAATATAGAATTTCCTGTTAATGTCATACCAGTTTAGGTTTTGACCATTTTGGAGGATGGATCTTAAAAATGCAACCATTGAAATTGCTACAACTCCCAGTACACTGGATTGAGGGGGGTGGGGACAGAGGTTGGAGGTGAGGGGAAGCACTGCTAGTGCTGGCTCAGAAAATATTAGTTTATGCCAGTAAATTCGAAGGCTTTTTTTTTGCACAAAAGTAATTAAAATTATGATCTAATTCAAATTTAAGAACTTAATTAATAGAGCACTTGCCTTCATTGCGCTTGTAAAAACTCAAATTAACAAGCAATTCAAATGAAGCAACCTTGAATTGAAAGAGAACAGACTGTCACCAAGGCTTCTCAGTAAAAAGTGCATCTGAAGTTAAAGCAGTCGTGTTTCTTTGATCATACTACTCAGTGCCAACATTTCTCTGCTGCTGATCCCTACAATTATGGTGCCGGTTAGACACAACTTTTGGCACAAAAGTATAAAAGCAGCGCAACTACTTTTGTCAGTTTTGTAGGCTTTGTATTCTGCACATACATAACCATTATCATCCTACAACAGATGCTTCTTATTGAAGAAAAACAAAGTCACTTTTACTGTTGGCATACCTGTTAAACAACTGATGTTTTCTCCAGAGTAATAATACAAGACCATCTAAGGTGACCCGACACTGAAAACAATTAGTTTTTTAAAAATAGAAAAACCAAGGCCCATAGTGCAATTATCAACAAGGTTTCAAAGCATAAAAGAGAACACAAGTTAAATCAGGGTGTTTGGATTTTAGAAGTCTTAAGATTGTAGGAGGACTGCAAGACAGATGGAGGTGAGGAATTCCAAAGATTTCAGGCCTTGAACAAGGTTAGAGAGAGGCTCGGTATGGGAAGTAAGGGAGTGATTAGATGACAAGTTGTATTTCTGGTTACATGTAGAAGTGGTACTAAGTGTCTACCCCAATTACGAGCACAATATTAACCATACATTTGTAGTTCCGTTGTTATAATAAAAGACCTAAAACATGAAATCTTATCATGTGATTAGTTAAATTGGTCCAGGGGTTCATACCTTTTTTTTCACGTTAACAATCTCTCTGAGGTCATAACACGTTAAATACAAGTTTTCAAATTCTGGAATTCTGACAATTATTCCATGGAAGGATCTTGCTATAAATTAAATTATGTTGTTTTTAAGTTAACTTTAGCTCTTAAGTGGTTGAATTTACAGGACAGCAGTACTGGGGAAGGTGAATTAGAATTTCGACAGTGTCTATCCAGATTGATTGAGACAATGGAAGTTCATTTAACATTCCAGTGATCATTCACATTTATTGTTGTTGGGGACTAAATTTGAGAGCAGCAGGAGATAGTTTCTAGGGGGTCCTCACTCAAAAGGACAGTAGACAAATTGATTGACAGTCCCACTGGCCAGTTCCACAGAGAGTTGGGAAGAGGGTCAGATGTCAAGCCTCTGGCTTTCTGTCCAGCCCAGAACAAAGAAAAGGAGATATGGTCAGGAGTCAGTTCTGCAAAGTCTGCTGCTGAACAGGGTGAGACCAATGCCATTTGAGATAGGGCTATCCAGAACCAGAGGAAACCTTGGTCCTAAAAATTAATTTAGGCCACTAACCAGGACAGTGAGGCATGTTTTGTTATTTTCTGTACTACAAGGAGGTTTACTGAATTAAGTCAAAATAAGACAAGATTTACTATAAATGTCCCTTTCATCATTAATTTAAGAACTGCAAAATAAACCAGTGTTGATTTATGCTTGGCCTCATCTCACTGAAGTGTGAATCCATCTGTCTATTGGAGTTTCGGACATGTGTATGTGGCCACTTGTGTGAAATTACCTTACCTAATTCAAAAGACAAGAGGGTTTCATTGCCACAACTCCCCAGATCATGCAACGTATGTCTAAATATTAGGCAATAATAGTAGGAAAACAATCTTTTTAAGAAGTTGTTTTTGCAATGGAGGAGATAGGAGTGTATTTGAGATTAGATGAGACTGTGATGCCAAGAATGTCAATAAGTGTATTTAAGAAGGGAACTAAAGGCAGAGGTGGTAGCTGTTAGTTTGACTTGTCACATGAAGAAACTGTGGGGGCAGGTGGGCAATTAAAATCACCCAGGTTACTTATCTATTGGAAAACTACCAGGATCTCACCGCCTGCAATTTTAACTTCTGCTGAAGAGGTAGCAAGGACACCTGCCTAAAATTGGCAAGGTCCTTCTTTCTATACATCATCTTTTATAAGCATTAGGTACCAATTTTAACTCATGCCCGAGTGGGGAAGGTGATGTGGCATTCCAGCAGAGTGAACCAGGTTGGAAGAGGACCAGACCCTGAAGAGGCCAAAAGAGTTAAGTTTTTTTCTTTCCTTCATGAGGCCAGGATGAGCAGGAGCTCCAGACAAGAAGTGGACTGGCAGCATGACAACATTATTGACTCAGTCACAGACATGAGGCAATGAATCTGTATTAAAGTGTATAGCCAACCTAATGCCATCAAAACACAGTCTGATTTAAAACACATTTCTCCTTCTTTAGTGAGATACAAGGCATTGCGTTTGCTTGCACAAGTAGTCAATGTTTGCCCGTACACTTGATATGGTGATGCAGACAATTCAGATAGATATCTGTCTGTCAGGAATGATTTTGATCTTGTTCTCTCCTCCCTCACTGTGTCCATCTCTCTCCCCTCTCGAGTCCCTTTCTCCACTCTATGTCCATTCCCTCCCCTCAGTGTCCACCTCTCTCCCCCCTCTTTCTCTTCCCTTGCTGTATCCCTCTTCCCCCCCACCCCCTATCATGTCCCTCTCTCCCTTGTTCCCCCTCTCTCTCCCCCATGTCCCCTTCTCTCTCCTGTGCCCCCTCCCCCTCTACCTCCTCTTTCAACCCTCTCAAAGAGAACAGAAGTGGAACTGTGGGAGATTTCTGAAAGCTTCCAGGAGACATTCTGAATCCATCTCACAGACACAGGCTGCTGTTAAGACATGTGCTCCAATCTATAAGATCTTTTATAGTTAATGTTAATGTGCTTTAACAGTGTGATATCTGCATTGCTCAGAGTTAAATCAGATATCAAAATTAAACCCAGTGTAAACACAACAGTGGCAAATTAGTAAGATGAGAGGAGGGATCTACAAGAAACGTAAGCAGCCTAAATGTAAGCAAAACAGAAAAGGAGAGCATTGGAAAGAATAAAGTATGGGAGAATATTGATGGCAAAAGAATAAATCGAGTTGTGGAACAAGAGTCTAAAAAGATAGTTAAACATAAAGTGAGAGGAATGTCTATTAAGATTAGTTAAATTATCTGTACAGCAATGCACACAGTGTCTGTAATAAAACAGGGGAGCTGGAGGCAATCATGCGTTGGGAGGAACGGACATAATAGGGATTACAAGACATAGCTACGGAAATATCAGGACTGGGAATTAAACATTGCAGGATATAACATATTTAGAAAAGATAGAGAGAGACAAAGGGGAGGTGGAGTAGCTGTACTTATTAGGGATAACATAATGGCAGGAGAAAAAAGGGACACAGCTACCAGCAAGACAAAAAGAGAATCCATATGGATAAAGGATAATAAAGGATCAATCACATTAATAAGTGTAGTCTACAGACCACCTAGTAGTGGAAGGGAGGTGGAGGAAGAAATATGCAGACAAATTAGGGAATTGAGTAAAAAATATAGAATAATGATCATGGGGGATTTCAACTACCCGGACTGTAATTGAACAGAAGAGCTTGGTAAAGGGGATAATGGCAGAATGGATTGCTAGCTGACTTGAAGACGGAAAGTAGAGTGTGGGAGTAAAGGGTAGTTATTCAGAGTGGCAGTAGGTGGGCAGTGGTGCTCCACAAGGATCAGTGCTGAGACCGCTGAGATAGTACATTTTGGTAGGAAGAATAGGGAGGTTACGTACTACTTAGAAGGTGCGAATATCAGTGCGGCATAAGAACAAAGGGATCACAGAGCACAAATACACCAATCATTAAAAGTTGCACCACAGGTTAGGAAGGCAATAAAAATAAAAGCAAACTAAGCACTAGGATTTATTTCTAGAGCGACAGAATTGAAAAGTAAAGAAGTTATGCTAAACCTGTATCGAACCTTGGTTAGACCACACTTAAGAGCACTGTTCGCCATATTACAGAAAGGATCTAGAGTTACTGGAGAGGGTACAGAGAAGATTTACAAGGATGATACCAGAGATACGAGGATATACCTATCGGGAAAGGATCGACAGTCTGGATCTCTTTTGAAAAAAGGCAGCCGAGAGGTATCCTAATAGAGATCTTTAAAATGATGAAAGGTTTTGATAGAGTGGGTACAGAGAGAATGTTTCATCTTGTGGGGAAGAGCATAACTAGAGACGATCAATATAAGATAGTCACTAAGAAATCCAATATGGAATTCAGAAGAAACTTTGTTACCCAAAGAGTGACGAGAATGTGGAACTTGCTACCACAGGGAGTGGTTGAAGCAAATTGTATTAGATGCATTTAAGGGGAAGCTAGACAAGCATATGAGGGTGAAGGGAATACAGGGTTACAATGATGGATTTAGATGAGGAAAGATAGGAGGCTGCTCGAGTGGAGAATAAACATTGCTATGGATTGGCTGGGCTGAATGGCCTGTTTGTGTGTTGTATATCCTATGTATAAGTATATCCTAACTAGGACATCATGAAATATCAGCAACTTTAAGAAATCATGGGCCCAGAACTGCTCTAGTGGCAGTATGTGTAGTGACATTGTCAATTATGCTTCGTGAGAATTTCAACTGCTCAGTATTTCAATGAAATGGTAAGCCAATCTGGAAAAAAGAGTCATGTTTTTGCAAGGAACTCCAGTGGAAATCATGAACAAAGGAACTTGAGCAATTCTTCCCCCTACCCCTCCATTGGTTTAAAGAACCACTGAAATTACCTGATAGGCTAGTTATTGTCTCGCATTCCCTATCCTGATCTGGTATAAAATCTTAGCAAGTAGTTGGATCAAAAACATAGTTGAGTCATTTATACGCATCTAGAGCAGGAGGTTTTAACTTTTTTGCTTCTGAGGTCCTCTCCCATTTTATAAGAATTCAATAGATACGCTGTTACACAAGTATTTTTCTGTATTAAAATTAGTTATATAACTTTTTTTGGCCTCCTTGTCTCGGGAGACAATGGGTAAGCGCCTGGAGGTGGTCAGTGGTTTGTGAAGCAGTGCCTGGAGTGGCTATAAAGGCCAATTCTATAGGGACAGACTCTTCCACAAGTGCTGCGGATAAAATTGGTTGTCGGGACTGTTACACAGTTGGCTCTCCCCTTGCGCTTCTGTCTTTTTTCCTGCCAATTGCTAAGTCTCTTCGACTCGCCACTCTTTAGCCCTGCCTTTATGGCTGTCCACCAGCTCTGGCGATCACCGGCAACTGACTCCCACGACTTGTGATCAATGTCACAGGACTTCATGTCGCGTTTGCAGACGTCTTTAAAGCAGAGACATGGACGACTGGTGGGTCTGATACTAGTGACGAGCTTGCTGTACAATGTGTTCTTCGGGATCCTGCCATCTTCCATGTGGCTCACATGGCCAAGCCATCTCAAGCGCCGCTGGCTCAGTAGGGTGTATATGCTGGGGAGGTTGGCCGCCTCAAGGACTTCTGTATTGGAGATACAGTCCTGCCACCTGATGCCAAGGATTCTCCGGAGGCAGCGAAGATGGAATGAATTGAGACGTCGCTCTTGGCTGACATACGTTGTCCAGGCCTCGCTGCCGTAAAGCAAGGTACCGAGTTATATAACTAAACATACATATTTATTATTTTTGATTTACTTATTTAATGTGAAATTTGTTCCGGGTGCCAAGCACCATTGGGGCTCAGGTGAAGAGAATGGGCACCAGATCAAGGCCTGGGTGAGGGGTTTACTGATATGTTGCAGTTACAAGTCTCCTTACACCTGCTCAGTTACGGGCCATTGGCTGAATCAAATGTATGTGGTGTTGAAGCACGGGTTTAAAAATTCATGTGACACAGAGAGGCGTAGGCGGACTGTGCAAGGCCCACATTCTACACATTCTTTGGTCATTTTTGGCAGACCCCTTGAAACCTTCTCATAACCCGTAAGGAACAACCCCCCCACCAGTTGAGAACCCCTGATCTAGAGAACATACTGGTGACAATGGTGATGAGACAAGCAGATTCAATTAATCAGACTTGCAGTCACTTCAACAGACATTAAAATAATTTTGTCACTTGAGTAAAATTTAGTAATTTCCCAGTTGCAGCTGGCAAAACCTTCTGCTTTAAAAGTCTGGTTTGTGAGGAGGCAACACTTTTAAGGATAAAAATAAAACCAATTCTGTATCCCTACTGACAGCTCATGCTTCTGACTGTGTGCTTTGACGTAACCCACATACCTAAGTGTCAACATGTTCCGCCTACTTTCAGGCTGCAATCCCAGATACAGTTGGAGAAAATGTCAAAAGAATTTGATGTGAAAGGGCTCAATTTGAGCTCAGTACAAAATGCTGACTGTCAAAGGAGAGTTTCAGCTGTGAGCCAAGTTTACCCGGTAACAGTCTCCCATGTGTCATGATGAGGGAAAGTCACAGGGTGAAGGTCGGCAGCTGGCTACGGCAGAGATTGATGATGCCATTTGGAGCTTTCGGAATGACTTGCTGCTACTGAAATAACTGCACTGTTCCAATGACATAGCTTGGAGCATCTGCGGTATTTACTGGAGACATTTTAAATCACTCTGAACAAGTGTTTGTGTCTTGCCATAGGTAGCACTGGCTCAACGTAGGGTTTATAAATTGCTCTGTGGATTAAGACACAAGACTTTGTTTCTGTAAAACAAAATAGCTATTGGACAAGGAGCCAGTGTAAATTGCTAGCTACCATGACAACTGTTAACAATGCAAATTGTATCTTAGAGTGAGTTTATGTTCTACTTACTCTTACAGCGATGTTCATATTTAGATTCAGCTAACAGCACAAAATGGTTAAAATGGAGAGATAAGCACTGGGGAGGGGGTTACCAGATTTTATTCAAAGTCCCCCATTTTATGACAAAAAATATAACCACAAAAAATTTCAAGAGCCATCAATTTTATTATCTCCATGGAGACGCTCAAATTAGGTCTCTTCCCCGAGACTCATCTTCAAAGGTCACAGAACATTTATAGAAGACAACATACGCTGCTACTTGGATCTGTGCAAGTGCTCCTGTACAGCCATAACACCTTAGGAAACCAAGCTACAGGCTGGTGCTCTACATCCTCAGTCAAAAGTGAAATTCTGTTGTTGACAATTAATAGGGCTTTAAATACAATATACATAAGGGGCTAGACAGGACTTAAAAAATATGTTTTATTTGTTCTCAGGATTTGGGTGATACCGGCAAGGCCCCATTTATGCACATCCCTGGTTGTCCTGAGATGGTGGGCCTGCTCTTTGAAACACTGCGGTCCTTGTACTGATGATACTCCCATCAGTAAGGAATTCCAGGATACTGATGCAGTGATGATGAAGAAACATTGGTGTGTCCACGTCAAGATGGTGTATGATTTGGAGGGGGATTTGGAGGTAATGCTGCTCTTGTTTTGCTTGGTAGTATAGTTCACAAGGGGAGGAAGGGCTGCTGAAGTAACCTCAGTAATTTACTGCAGTGCATCCTAGCGATTGCATATACTACAGCCACAGTGCACAGGGTGGCCAACGGGTTGAATACTGAATCCAGTTCAGGGGCAGGCAAGTAAACTGCTTCGTCCTGGATGGTGTCGAGCTCAACTGTTTTCACACCCGCACTCATCCAGGTGAATGGCGTTCCATCACACTCCTGATTTGACTCTTGTAGATGGTTAAGAGTCACCATGTTGACTTGGAAATAGATCACCGTTCCTTCATCATTGCTGGGTCAAAATCCATAAACTCCCTAAAAGCACTTTGGGAGTATTTTTACCACATGGACTGCAGTGGTTCAAGAAGGCAGCTTATCACCACCTACTCAAGAGCAATTAGCGAGGAACAATAAATGCTGGTCTTGTCAGTGGCACCCACAACCCACAAATGAATTAAAATAAACTTCACTCAGATAAGGAAGGGCAAGGCCAGAAGAGGGATTTGAAAACTAGGTTAAGGCTCTTAAACTCAATTCACTGGGCAGAGGGAGCCAGTGCAGCTTGGCAAGAGAAAACATGAGCTGCAGAGTTCTAAATAAGGTGAAATCTGTGAAGGGTGAAGTCTAGCAATAAGAGCGTTAAGGAAATCAAATAGGATTTGAGCAGTGGTGAGGGAGAGGTGAGCAATGCTCTGAAAGTGTCAATAAATGATCTTGGACTGGCTGTGGTGTGGGAAGCTCAGTTCATGGAGGAATAGATGACAGAGGCTTTGGATTTAGCCC
Source organism: Heterodontus francisci (assembly GCF_036365525.1). Classification (NCBI taxonomy): domain Eukaryota; kingdom Metazoa; phylum Chordata; class Chondrichthyes; order Heterodontiformes; family Heterodontidae; genus Heterodontus; species Heterodontus francisci. The sequence goes on from NC_090372.1 coordinate 40,475,173, forward strand.
ATGGTGGCTGCAGGGAGGTTAATGGACTTGAGGCCAGAGGTGTGTTGCTGCTGTTAGCAGTGGGAAAGGATGGCTTTGATCTTGTTTATACTGAGCTAAAAGAAACTTGGGCTGGGATTTTACGGAGAAAAAACAGATGGCAATGGAGGCGGGGAGGGGGGGGCTATAAGATCGGGACAAGCCCCCTGACGTCACCATGCCGACACGCAATGTTACAAGCAATGGACACCAAGTCACGTGGGGACTCCACTCGTGTATTGAAAAAGTGCAATTAAAACGTAATTTAGATGATGAAAGAGGCAATTGAAACTGATTTTATGGGCCTCTCTGAATTTTTTAAGTAGCGCCCGTGCACCACGTAGGCATCAGAACCTCGGTAGCTTTTAAAGGGCGGCAACGGAGCAGCAGTTGTTGGTGTTGCTGCACTCGGCAGTTGTGCAGTAAGGCGTTTCACTTTCATTGCAAGGAAAGAACAAAGAACAGTACAGCACAGGAACAGGCCATTCGGCCCTCCAAGCCTGCGCCGATTTTGATGCCTGTCTAAACTAAAACCTTCTGCACTTCTGGGGACCGTATCCCTCTATTCCCATCCTATTCATGTATTTGTCAAGATGCCTCTTAAACGTCATTATCGTACCTGCTTCCACCACCTCCCCTGGCAGCAAGTTCCAGGCACTCAACACCCTCTGTGTAAAGAACTTGCCTCGCACATACCCTCTAAACTTTGCCCCTCGCACCTTAAACCTATGTCCCCTAGTAACTGACTCTTCCACCCTGGGAAAAAGCTTCTGACTATCCACTCTGTCCATGCCACTCATAACTTTGTAAACCTCTACCATGTCGCCCCTTCACCTCCGTAGTTCCAGTGAAAACAATCCGAGTTTATCCAACCTCTCCTCATAGCTAATGCCCTCCAGAGCAGGCAACATCCTGGTAAACCTCTTCTGTACCCTCTCCAAAGCCTCCACGTCCTTCTGGTAGTGTGGTGACCAGAATTGCAAGCAATATTCCAAGTGTGGCCTAACTAAGATTCTGTACAGCTGCAACATGACTTGCCAATTTTTATACTCTATGCCCCAACCGATGAAGGCAAGCATGCCGTATGCCTTCTTGACTACCTTATCCACCTGCGTTGCCACTTTCAGTGACCTGTGGACTTGTACGCCCAGATCTCTCTGCCTGTCAATACTCCTAAGGGTTCTGCCATTTACTGTATACTTCCCACCTGCATTAGACCTTCCAAAATGCATTACCTCAGATATGTCCAGATTAAGCCCCATCTGCCAATTCTCCGCCCAAGTCTCCAACTGATCTATATCCTGCTGTATCCTCTGACAATCCTCATCACTATCCACAACTCCACCACCCTTTGTGTCGTCCGCAAACTTACTAATCAGACCAGCTACATTTTCCTCCAAATCATTTCTATATAATACAAACAGCCAAGGTCCCAGCACCGATCCTTGCCGAACACCACTAGTCACAGCCCTCCATTCAGAAAAGCACCCTTCCACTGCTACCCTCTGTCTTCTATGACCGAGCCAGTTCTGTATCCATCCTGCCAGCTTACCTCTTATCCCGTGCGACTTCACCTTTTGTACCAGTCTGCCATGAGGGACCTTGTCAAAGGCTTTACTGAAGTCCATATAGAAAACATCCAATGCCCTTCCTTCATCAATTTATTTGGTTTCGAGGTGCCCTTGAGGAGTTATTCTTCCTGTCAGGGGGCTCATTGGAGAGGCGCCTGAGAGGGGAATAGGCTGGCTAGCATTTCAGCCCCTACTGGAAAGGTGCCCCCATTATAGCAGCAGAGTCAAGGTGGCATGGGCTTCGTGCAGGCTGATGTGGGTCCTTGGCTGGAGGCTAAGGGTTTGGTTGCCGGCTGAAGAGGTCGCTGCTGGTCACAGGCTTCCTGCTGGCCACAACTTGATACACGGCTCAGGTGCTGGCAGCCCTTTAAACATGCCGCCAGCACTTCCTTCCACGTCAGCTGACGACATGGCTATCGCCTCAAGGCCCACCTCCATCTGCTGAGTGGTCAGCCACCCTGCCTGCCGGCTGTTAATTGGCTGGCCAGTGCAAGATTCCAATGGGAACAGGAGTCGGAGCGGGAGGGTCTTCACCACCCGCTTCCAGTTCCGCCTTTCCTTTCCCACAGAGTACCGTGAAATCTAGGCCTTGGACTCATTTAGGACTTGGTGTTGGATGAGCAGTCAAAAAGTATAGCTACAAGATGGAATTGATGGTGGAAAGAGAAAAGGTACAGTCAGATTCTCTGGGTACACAAGTTGAAGCTGATTCTCAAGCTAAGATGTAACATGTAAATGAGACAAATATCACTATTGTGATTATTAACTATTATTGTGATACACCACCCCACTCTAGGGAGGATGGCCACATGGCACTGAAGGGAAAGAGTCTTTGCCTCGCCAATCTCACCAGGCACAGCCTCTAGCCAACTGCTTCTCATAGAGCTTCCAGGCCCAGGCTGGACAGGATTTTGTTAAGTAAGTGCCAATTCGTAATCCTTTGGGTCTCATATGATCCCTCATCTCAAGGCTTCCATTAAGGCCACAGAATCGGTACCCCAAGACAAGCCCTAAATTATGGACTCCCAACGCTCCAACTCTAATTTCCAAGGCAATTCCCATATGACGATGCCCAGGCAGATCCTGGATTCTAACCTCCGAACATTGACTGCAGGAGCATCCCAACCTGGACCTTAATTTCCGCAACCACAGGTCAGCCTGGAACCTCCTCCATCCCTTTGACAAGTTTTGTATTCGATGTTATTGGAATCATAGATCATTATTAAATTGCAGTATTGTCTTCACTTTAAAGTGTATCAACAGGACTTTTTTTTTTCCAAAGACTGTTAAAAACAAAACATTTTCAGATCCGGCCTGATGGACTTACTGTACAAGATAGATGGCCGAGAGTTCAAATTTCTATCCTTCTGTAAAGTAAAAGGCAGCTAAATTTTATCGTTCTCCCAATTATAATGGATGAGGTTGGCCATTGCAGAGCTTCCTGTGGTGCTCTGAAAAAAATTCTCCAAAATTTAGTCTCCAGTCTTAGTCTTCTACCAACTGCCCAGCACATCAATAACATATGGCATATATTCCAGACAGCAAAAGATCCATGCACCTCAATATGGTACCAGGGATGAGATACTTCAGTTGCGTGTGGAGACTAGAGAAGCTGTGATTATTCTCCTTAGAACAGAGCTGGTTAAGGAGAGGTTTGATAAAGTGTTCAAAATCATGAAGGGTTGAAGTAAATCGAGAGACTGGTTTCCAGTGGGAGAAGGGTCAGTAATCAGAGGATACAGATTTAAGGCAATTGGCAAAAGAACCAGAGGTGACATGAAGGGAAAAAAAATACATAGCGAGTTATGATGATCTGGAATGCATTGCCTGGAAGGGTGATGGAAGCAGGTTTAATGGTGACATACAAAAGGGAATTGGATCAAAACTTGAAGGTGAAAAACTTGCCATGCTATGGGAAAAGAACCGAGGAGTGGAACTAATTGGATAGCTCTTTTAAAGAGCTGACATAGTTAGATGGGCTGAAAGGCCTCCTTCTGTGGGTTATCGTTTTATGATTCTATGATGATGGGCAAAAATTTAAGTGTGAAATTTTCAGTCATGAGCTTTATAATTGAAGCAACCAGCTTTACTAAAAACAAATGTGGGTAAATGTAGCTCAAAGTGGCAAAACTGCATCTATCACACAGGATAGCCAACTGGCTCTCACACTCTGCTCTTTTTTAATCCTCGCCTCCCCCCACTTTGTCTCTCTTAATCTCCAGTATCACAGGAAAAGAGAAAACAAACGAGCGATGGAGAGCTATACCACTATCCACAATGGCAGTGAAAGCCCTATAATAAAAATTAGAGAATCTATGGGCTGGATTTTACCAGGCCTCTGGAGATGGACTGGGAGGCAAGAGGGCTGGTAAAATGGCAGCAGAAGACGTTGGGAGGGGAACCCGAGGTCTGCACACTGCCATGGCATTTATCAGCGGCAGGATCTCAGTGCCCATTGGGTGGCTAACTATGCCAATTAAGAGCCTCTGATTCGGCTGGCAGCTCTGGGAGGTGGGCTCCTGTCCTCAATTGGCCTTTTAATTGGCTGCCACTGGTAAAATGCCACCCTCGGGTCCCATTTTCGGTCCGGGTGACAGGACTACTCACTTTTTCATAAAATTCAGCCCATGGTTTTAGTACTAGGACTTTCATTGTTGCTAAGAACACTAAGAAAGCAACATCACCGTAGCAATAGCTCACTCAATGACAGAAAGCTTGAGAAATGGAGGAATTCCAACGAACTCCAAATCATAGGAAATGGTCCTCTCCTCTGGTTGAGTTAGTAGATTGGCCACAACAGGGCACAAACATTATCACTAGGCAGAACCAGTCCCCCGGGCTGCCCACAACAGCCTGCCATACTATTCCATGGAATGTTGATCCTGTACATGGTATAAAACAAAAACAACTCACAAATGTATAAGGTATGAAACAATTCCAACAAAAATAAAGATATGAATTTCGAGAGAGGCTCTTGCATTGTATGCTATGTCCTGAACAGTCACAGAACAATGCCATACAGATTGGCCATATACAAAAAATAAAAAAAATGAGATAGCACTTTCACTGTTAGGCCTGGTGAAAAACTGCAGTTGGTGAACTCAGGTCTCCTGTGGTTGATCATGAAGGAGCAGCACTAACAGTATTTATGTCGCAAGCCCTGCCTCTCCTGGCCTTCCCAGCTGAAGTTAAAGGTAAAACGCAGTTCAAATAGCACAAGATTTTGTGACCATGCAGCCTGTTTCTCTTGTGGGTGCATATTACTTTTTTTTTTGGACATGGTTGGTTGTGCAAGAATTGAATATACTGTAAACAGAGTGCAGCACAGAATGTGCAATCAACAGGGATGGAAACGGTATAAACAGTTATTCTTGGTCCTCAGTCAATCCTTTTGCAACTGCAGTGAATTACAGCTTTCCACGGGTAGTGTTGTCTGTTGCTTTTTATGGAGATGTTCTATATATAAACACTGGATAGTTGGAGGAGGGGGAAGGAGAGATCACATGACTGATACAACTTGCTATTGCTGCCAGTATGTAAAGCAGCAGCTGGACCATGTGGATAAACAAACTGCATTACAGAAAATCTTTTATATAGAGTCAGTGACTAAAGGGAATTGCACTGCATTCTTTTTGTTAAAGGACGACAAACAATTAGTGAGGTCTGTCTATGGCTCATATGATTGGGCTTTAAATCAATCACTTTTATGAAACCTTTTCACATATAGGTTCCCCAAATGTGTTATCCATCACTGGCAAGTACATGCTACTGCTTGGCTCCTTTGGTTTTTAGCCTCTTGATTAGCCAAATGGCAAATTCACCGAATTTAAATCAAACAAAAATTTAAGTCAGGACACTGAGAAGTGTAACACAGAGAAGAGCAAGTACGCACAATGCTGATAAATGAGGGAACATTTCTTTTTGATAAACCCTTTACGTATGCCACCTCCTGCTATGTTTACACTCAAACCATTTAAAATTCTTAAATACAGATTAGGTTTTGCAATAAGCAGAATTTAATTCCTTTGGAAAGACAATTACAGCAGCTGCTGCCAAACATATGAAACTCAGGCAAGATCCGAAATGATCTCCTTTTACCATTTTTAGTGGCATTTATTTCAGTTAACTTTACAGTCCAGCCCCATGCTGTCTAGTCCCTGCATTTCATGGTGTAGATTTTGTATATACCTTAATAGATTCATGCAAGGTTCATCAATTGCACGAAGATGCAGAATCATTTATTGACATTCATCTTTGTTGGGTCTGATGATGCAGTGCTAATATTACACTGGCGTTGATTCCTTCTCCATTCCACAGCTGTTTGCTAAGGTGTGTAATATCAAAGTCCTGTTTAACCCTAAGCTGAGCTACAAAGACTATATTAAGTCCATAGACATGATTGTTTACTTCCACTTCCATGACATCACTCAAATATGTCCCCAGAATCTTCATCACCTCAAGGTTTGATTTCTCCAATGCTCTCATCTCCAGCTTTATCCTATAGTCATATCAGGTGGTGTTGCACATCAAGTTCCAAATGATTTGCATCACCGTTACTACTCAGAACACTCCAACCCTTTCCCATGCTTCCCTCGAACAAAACAAGCAATGACCATGTCAGCAGGCTGGCCATTGCTTCATCAAAGGCTTGCACTTCACTTTAATATGGGGTTTATTTGTTTAGTAGTGCTGGGGGCACCATACTCTGCAAAACTCAACACATTTGTGCATTGTTTCATGGTATACTATGTTCATAGTTCAGCATTCCGTGGAATAGTATGGTAAGCTGTTCTGAGCAGCCTTGGTACTGGTTCTGTCTAGTGGTATTAACTTTTGTGTCCTGTTGTGTTCAACCTACAAACTCACCTGCAGGTGATGGTCACTTCCCATGGATTTGGAGTTTTTTGGAATTCATCCATTTCTCAAGCTTTCTGCCACAAGTGATTGAGAAACTGCTATGGAGGTGTTGCTTTTCCAGCATACAGAGCAATAGTGGAATCCCTTCTGCTAAAAGAATAGATGTATATATATATATATATATATATATATAGATGTGTATATATATATATATATATATACACATCTATATATATATATATATATATATATATATATATAGCTTTTAAATAAAGGGCTTTCATTGCCAAAATGGATCACGGTATGGCTCTTTTTCCATAGCTGCCTTATTGTCTCACTCTCCATCGTTAAGATCAGAAGTGGGGATGTTCGCTGATGATTGCACAATGTTCAGCATCATTCACAACTCCTCAGATACTGAAGCAGCCCATGTCCAGATGCAGCAGGACCTGGACAACATCCAGGCTTGGGCTGATAAGTGGCAAGTAACATTTGCGCCACACAATTGCCAGGCAATAACCAGCTCAAACAAGAGAGAATCTAACCATTTCACTTTGATGTTTACTGTCATTACCATCACTGAATCCCCCACTATCAACATCCTGGGGGTTACCATTGACTAGAAACTGAACTGGACCAGCCACATAAATGTTGTAGTTACAAGAGCAGGTCAGCAGTTAGGAATTCTGTGGCGAGTAACTCACCACCTGTCTCCCTAATGCCTGTCCACCATCTACAAAGCACAAGTCAGGAGTGTGATAGAATACTCTCCACTACCTGGATGAGTGCAGCCCCATCCATCACCTTCAACATTCACTCCCTCCACCACTGACATACAGTGGCGGCAGTGTGTACTATATACAAGATGCACTGCAGCAACTCACTAAGGCTCCTTCAACAGCACCTTCCAAACCCACGACCTCTACAACCTCAAAGGACAAGGGCAGCAGGTACGTGGGAACACCTGCAAGTTCCCGTCCAAGCCACATACCATCCTGACTTGGAATTATGTCACTGTTCCTTCACTGTCACTGGCTCAGAATCCTGGAACTCCCTTCCTAACAGCACTGTTGATGTACCTACACCCCAAGGACCGCAGCAGTTCAAGAAGGCAGCTCATCACCACCTTCTCAAGGGCAATAAAGAATGGGTAATAAATGCTGGCCTAGCCAGCAACACCACATCCCATGAATGATTAAAAAAAATTAAAAGAAAGAGACAGAGTGGGAAACCAAGAATAAGAAAGAGCAGCGAATGAGTGCCACTTGCTATTCCCTATGACAAATGCAGTTTGCACTTTTAGCTACATTTACCCACAGTTGTTCTTGGTGCTTCAATTACAAAACTCATGACCAAAAATTTCAGACCTAGAATTTGTGCTTAATAAGTTGAAGTGCATTGGATCTTCAGATCGGTGAAAAATCCTGCTGAGGGCACTGATCTCCAAGCACGATTTCCTGCAATACACTCCCAGTTATATGTGCTGTGAGTAAAAATTTGTAATAATCAACTCAATAATGTACGTCAAATCTGAATGCTGGTGACTTTAACATTGAATGCTTGGTGAACAGAGGAGTAAGAAGTAGCGGCGTAGTACATTGGGCTAGGTGGCAGGGTAGTTAGTGCTGATATTCACTAGCTTTTTCAGAGTGCTGAATTAATTAGAGGGCGAGTCTGCAGTGTGCTCACTAAATGCCTGACGAGTGGATCCCTATACTGCAAAATTTACATCACTGTGAAATCACAACTGCCATTCAATACTTTGAGAGGATTCAAGACCAAGAGGAGACAGCCTGATTTTGCACCAATGTTTTAACAGAAATGATACAGTATTGGGTGGTTCACTCCAGCAGTTCAGATGGCAAGACTGAGAATTAGGTCATCTTCCCTTCATATTAAATAGCATACAACCAAGCAATTACATCAAAAGAGTTATTTTTTCTTTGAATATATTATATAAAAACTGAAATGTTTTAAAAGCCAAGTGTAAGCTCAACCAGACTGACAACCAAATGCAGCAAGTCCTTAGCTGGCACACGTAGCAACACAATTCAGTCTGACTTTGTGTGGCTGTAGTTCATGTGTATGATTCATTCAGTTTTGGACTCAAATAGATTACAGAATCTCCCAATAAACAGCATTAATCCTGCAGATAAGTCACACACTTTGAGCATCTTAAGCCTTGGATCTAACCCACACCAGGTTCTTTTTGGACTCAGCAAAGTGGGGTCAGTTATACAGAGAAATAAAAAGGAGCGTGAATTCCATATTGGGACAACAGAAACGCTGGCAGATACCCAGCTGATGAAAAACAAAGCTGAATTTTGATTGTTTCTTGGCTGCTCTCACTAAACAAACATCATTAAAATAGAAAAGGTTTAAAAGTAAGACACTGAGCAATTTCACAAAAACAGCAGTAGCTGTTCATCTGCCCAGGTCTCACAAAGCTTTTAAATTTACTTTTCAAATGTTTATGATCGACTGCACCTCTTTCACCCTCTGATGACTCAATTTAAATTCTTCAGCCTAAACTACTTACACATCACAGCCCATTTTTGATGATTCTGCGCCATGTGGAGTTTCAAGCCTGGCATCAACCAATGAAATGTAAAGGAAAGTTTTTAAAAATGTATAAAAGAGGCACACACTACTGCCCTTTGCCTTCAGTATTATGACAAGGGAACTGGACATTGTCTTTGTTATTACTTTCACAATGTAGCAGGAAATATCCAAATCCCATCAGACTGCAGACTGCCTTTTCTGAATGTCTGCAAAGCCATTCCTGTGTTAATAGCAACAAACCCATTCATTTCTAACATTGTATGAGCAAAGCAAACAGTCTGGGCAGTAGGAAGAGAGCAACATGCTCTCTTTCCTCATTCATTCATGCAGCATCTGACCCTTTCATCATCTTTGCTCCCTTGGTATGGATTATGACAAACTAATCATTTCTTTCCTGTTTAAACAGGGTACGGTAGTGTAGTAGTTGTGCTCTAAGAGTAGCGATCCATTGTCCTGGGCTAGTAATCCAACCCAGAGAACACCAAGATCAAATCCCACTATGGCAGTCTGAGAAAATGAATTCAGTCTAAATAAAATCTGGAAATAAAAAGCTGTTACCAGTAAAAATGACCATAAAGCTACTGGATTGTTGTAAAAAGCCCAATAGTTCACTGATGCCCTTTAGGAAGGAAACCTGCCATCCTTACCCAGTCTGATCTACATGTGACTCCAGTTCCACATCAACGTGGGACTCTTAACTATCTTCTTAAGTGGCCTAGAAAGCTGCTTAAGGGGGAACTAAGGATGGGCAATAAATGACAGCCTTGCCAGTGGCACCCACAACCAGAGAGTGAACTAATTAAAAAAACATCCTCAATAAGCCAGAGTTTGAATGGTTAGAATTAGACAAAATATGATCTCAAGTCATTCTGAAAAGAAAATGTACAGCATTTGGTACCAATCCTGAATCTACATCTTGGGGCAGACACTGGTGCCAACATGGTCCCTCTCTAAATATGAGTGAGGAATCAGATGGGCTACAGCACTGTACCCCTAGTTCTGTGCCCCAAGCTCTTATCTGGAAAGGCCTTGCACTGACAGCATTGCTCTACCAGTATTCTCTGGTATATTATCCCACTCAAAATATTTTGGCCATTTTCTCTGTTTAATTTCAGATTTCCAACAATTGCACTTTTTCTTTGCAACTCTCAAAGCTCTGCATTATTTGCTTTAAAATATTGTTGATTGCACTCAATGTTCTGTAGATAATTACAGTTTTTCAAATTTCAATTTTTAAATCAGAGGACCCTAGGCTCATATTGCAAATCCTAAACTGGTGCCCTAGTTCCTTAGTTTAAACACGGTACAGACACTTGTAAAATATTGCAGAACTCAATCATACAAATCAGAAAGGTACCAGATTCAGTCCCTGGTCTCTGCTGAATTAGCTGATCTTAGTCACAGCAGATGTTTCAGTTAGTCTCAGCAGCCCTAGAGTTAGGCGTAGGCGAGTGGAACTTCAGTCAGTGCTCTTATTTCTGATTGTTGTCCAGTGGCTCCTGCTGGGAAGCATGCATGGCAGTTGAACAGAGATAAAATCACTCTCAGCTGTAATGCCTCCACATGAAGAAGTCTCACCTTCATACTGAGGACACCCTCCATCATGTTGTGTGGCATTGCCACTGAGCTAAAAGAGAATAGATCCAGCAGCTCAAAACCGGATATCCATGAGGCATTGTGCGCCATGAGAACTGTAACCTCATGGCCCAACATACCTCTCACTCTAACATGAAACCAGACAGCCAACACTGGCTCAACGAAGACGTTAGAGCAGAATGCCAAGAGCAGCACCAAGCACACCTAAAAATGAGGTGCCAACCTGGTGAAACTACAATACAGGACTACATGCACGCGAAACAATGGAAGCGGCATGCTATAGTCAGAGCTAAGTGATTCCACAACCAACTGATTGGGTCAAAGCTCTGCAGTCCTGCTACATCCAGTCATGAATGGTAATGGACAATTAAACAACTAATGGGAGAGGGAGGCTCCATGAACATTCCCCATTCTCTATGATAGTGCAGCCCAGCACTCGAGTGCAAAAGGCAAGACTAAAACATTCGTAACAATCTTCAGCCAGAAGTGCCGAGTATATGATCCATCTCGGCCTCTTTGAGATCCATGTCATTACAGAAGCCAGACTTCTGCCAATTCAATTCACTCCATGTGGTATCAAGAAACAGCTGAGGGCACTGGATATGGCAAAGGCTATGGGCCCTGACAACACCCCGACTGTACTACAAAGGAATTTTGCTCTAGATAGCTGTGCCTCTGGCCAAGCTGTTCCAGTACAGTTGCAACACTGGCATCTACCCACAAAGTGGAATAATTGCCCAGGGCAGCAGGTGCATGGGAACACCACCATCTACAAGTTCCCCTCCAAGTCAGAGATCAACCTGACTTGGAAATATATTGTTGTTCCTTCATGGTCATTAGGTCAAAATACTGAAACTCCCTCCCTAACAGCACTGTGAGAGTACCTATACCCCAAGGACTGTAGCAATTCAAGAAGGATACTCAGCACCAGCTTCCCAAGGGCAATTAGTGAGGGGCAATAAATGCTGGCCTTGCCAGCGACTCACATTCAGTGAATGAATTAAAAAAAGCTGTCGATGCTGCTTAACCTCACAGGCGAAGAAAGGCACTCAACTCCAGCAGAGGAGGGTGCTTGTGGATCTAAATTAAGCATGAAGTGGAAACTTCAGTAACTTCACTGCAACAAGATCTTCAATTGTTCCTGAATGAAAGAGAAAGTGTGCGAGAAAGGGAGACCAAAAAAAGAGAACAGAGTTATGAAGGCCTTTGTGATGGACAAACCGTGCGATGGCTGGAAACCACACAGAATCATTTCCGGCAGAGAAGGAGGCCATTCGGCCCACCGCGTCCATGCTGGCTCTCCACGGAGCTATGCAGTCAGTCCCACTCCCCAGCTCGATCCCCGTAGCCCCTGCAAGTCTATTGCTTTCAGTTGGCCATCCAACTTCCACTTGAAGTCACTGATCGTCTCTGCTTCCACCACCCTCACAGGCAGCGTGTTCCAGGTCATTACCACCCGCTGAGTAAAAAAGTGCTTCCTCATATTTTCTCCTGCATCTTTTGCCCAAAGCTTTCAATCTGTGTTCCTGAGTCCTTTTACCATCTGGTAATGGGCACAGTTTTTCCTTGTCTAACGTATCTAAGCCTGTCATAGCCTTGTACACTTCTATTAAATCTCCCTTCAATCTCCTTTGTTCGAAGGAGAACAACCCCGGCTTTCCCAACCTAACCTTTAACTAAAATCCTCCATCCCTGGAACCATTCTGGTAAATCTCCTCTGCACCCTCTCAAGAGTCCTCACGTCCTTCCTAAAGTGTGGTGACCAGAACTGGATGAGACACTCCAGTTGGGACCGCACCAGGGCTTTACAAAGGTTCAGCATAACTTCCCTGCTTTTGTTTGCAATGCCTTGATTTATAATAGCCAAGATCTCATATGCTTTACTAACCACTCTCTCAATATGTCCTGTCACCTTCAAAGATCTATGCACATGCACCCCCAGGTCCCTCTGTTCCTGCACATTCTTTAGAACTGTGACATTAAGTATATATTGCCTCTTCCTATTCCTTCTGACAATTTGCATCACCTCACACTTGCCAGTATTAAATTCCATCTGCCACCTCTTCGTCCATTCTGTTAGCCTATGTCCTGTTGCAGGTGGTTCATATAATCCCTCACTATTTCCCTCACCTCCTAGTTGGTGTCATCAGCAAATCTTGAGATTTAACTCTGTATTCCATGATCCAAGTCATTCATATGTAACAAAAAAAAAAGCAGTGGCCCCAGCACTGACCCTTGGGGTGCAATCGACACAAAAATAGAACCAAAACATTCCCCAGCTCCTTCATGCCTTTTGAGCTTTTGGGGCTGAGTAAATTGGGCCTATACTCTCTGGAGTTTAGAAGTATGAGAGGCGATTTCATTGAAACATACAAGAATCTGAAGGGGCTGGATAGGGTAGACAAGGAGAGATTGTTTCCCCTGGTCAGGGAATCTAAAACATGGGGGCACAGTCTCATAAAGGGCCAATCATTTAGGACTGAGGAGGAGAAATTACTTCACTCAAAGGGTTATGAATCGTTGGAACTCTCGACCCAGAGGGTTGTAAATTAGAATTAGAATTAGAACATTACAGCGCAGTACAGGCCCTTCGGCCCTCGATGTTGCGCCGACCTGTGAAACCATCTGACCTACACTATTCCATTTTCATCCATATGTCTATCCAATGCTCCATCTTTAAATACATTTAAGGCTGGGATAGTCAAATTTTTTGTCTCTCAGGGAATCAAGGGGTATGGCGAGCGGACAGGAAAGTAGAGTTGAGGCTTAAGCCATGACTGTATTGAATCGCGGAGCAGGCTTGATAGAAACATAGAAAAATAGGAGCAGGAGTAGGCCTTTCGGCTCTTTGAGCCTGCTCCGCCATTCAATACGATCATGGTTGATCATCCAAACTCAGTACCCTGTTCCCGCTTTCTCCCCGTATCCCTTGATCCCTTTAGCCCTAAGAACTATATCTAACTCTATCTTGAATATATTTAATCATTTGGCCTCAACTGCTTTCCGTGGTAGAGAATTCCACAGGTTCACCACTCTCTGGGTGAAGAAATCCCTCCTCATCTCAGTCCTAAATGGCTTACCCCTTATCCTTAGACTGTGACTCCTGGTCCTGGACTCCCCTGCCATCAGGAACATCCTTCCTGCATCTAGTCTGTCCAGTCCTGTTAGAATTTTATAGGTTTCTATGATATCCCCTCTCATTCTTCTTAACTCTAGCGAATACAAGCCTAATCGACCCAATCTCTCTTTATATGTCAGTCCTGCAATCCTAGGAATCAGTCTGGTGAACCTTCGTTGCACTCCCTCCATATCAAGAGCATCCTTCCTCAGATAAGAAGACCAAAACTGCACACAATACTCCAGATGTGGTCTCATCAAGGCCTTGTATAATTGCAGCAAGACATCCTATGTACTCGAAACCCCTCGTTATGAAGGCCAACATACCATTTGCCTTCTTAACTGCCTGCTGCACCTGCATGCTTACTTTCAACGACTGGTGCACAGACACCCAGGTCTCACTGCACCTCCCCCTTTCCCAATATATTGCCGTTCAGATAATAATCTGCCTTTCGGTTTTTGCCACCAAAGTGGATAACCTCACATCTATCCACATCATACTGCATCTGCCATGTATTTGCCCACTCACTCAACCTGCCCAAAACACACTGGAGCTTCTCTGCATCCCCATCACAGCTACCACTCCCACCCAACATTGTGTCGTCTGCAAACTTGGACATATTACATTTAATCCCCTCATATATATCATTAATATATATTGTGAATAGCTGGGGTCCTAGCACTGATCCCTGCGGTACCCCACTAGTCACTGCCTGCCACTCAAAAAAAGACCCGTTTATTCTTACTCTTTGGTTGGCAGACAGGAAACAGTTCTCTATCCATGTCAGTACCTTACCCCCAATCCCATGTGCTTTAATTTTTCACACTAATCTCTTATGTCGGACCTTATCGAAAGCCTTCTGAAAGACCAAAAAAAACCACATCCGCTGGTTCTCCTTTTTCTATTCTACTAGTTACACCCTCAAAAATTTCCAGTAGATTTGTCAAGCATGATTTCCCTTTGATAAATCCATGTTGACTCTGTCCGATCCTGTCACTATTTTCCAAGTGCTCTGCTAGTACATCTTTTATAATGGACTCTAGCATTTTTCCTACTACTGATGTCAGGCGAACCGGTCTATAATTCCCTGTTTTCTCTCTACCTTTTTTTTAAAATAGTGGGGTTACATTAGCTACCCTCCAATCCATTGGAACTGTTTCAGATACTACAGAATTTTGAAAATGACCCATAATGCATCTATTTCTAGGGTCACTTCCTTAAGTACTCTGGAATGCAGAATATCAGGCCCTGGGGATTTATCGGCCTTCAATCCCATCCACTTCCCTACTAACACTGATTTCATACAGTTTCTCCTTCTCACTAGACCCTATGATCCCCAACATTTCTGGGAGGTAATTTGTGTCCTCTTTTGTGAAGACAGACCAAAGTAATTCGTCTGCCATTTCTTTGTTCCCCGTTTCTGACTGTGAGGGACCCACTAATCTTTTTCTCTTCACATATCTATAGAAGCTTGAACAGTTAGTTTTTATGTTCTCTACAAGCTTACTCTCATCCTCTATTTTCCCCTTCCTAATCAATACCTTTGTCCTCCTTTGTTGAATTATAAACTGTTCCCAATCCTCAGGTTTGCTGCTTGTTCTGGCCATTTTATATTTCTCCTCTTTGGATCTAATACTATCCCTAATTTCTTATGTAAGCCATGGTTGAGCCACCCTTCCTGTTTTATTTTTGCGCCAGACAGGAATGAACAATTGTTGTAATTCATCCATGCACTCTTTAAATGGTAGCAATTGCCTATCCACTGTCAACCCTTTAAGTAACGTTTCCCAATCTAACATAGCCAACTCGTGCCTCACACCTTCATAGTTTCCTTTATTTAAATTCAGGACCCTAGTCGCGGAATCAACTCTCACTCTCCACCTTAATGAAGGCTTCTATCGTGTTATGGTCGCTGTTCCCCAAGGGACCCCGCACAACAAGACTGTTAACTAATCCTTTCCCATTACACAATACCCAGTCTAGGATGGCCTGTTTTCTAGCTGGTTCCTCAACATATTGGTCTAAAAAACCATCACGTACGCATTCCAGGAATTCCTCCTCTACAGTATTATTGTTAATTTGGTTTGCCCAATCTAAATGTAGATTCAATTCACCCATAATTACAGTTGCACCCTTATTGCATGCATCTCTAATTTCCTGTTTAATGCCATCCTCTACATCATGGGGGTCTATATACAACCCCTACCAACATTTTCTGCCCCTAAGCGTTTCTTAGCTCCACCCATACAGATTCCACATCAGGATTCTCTGAGCTAAAATCCTTCCTCACTATTGTATTGATTTCCTCTTTTACTAATAACGCTATTTCACCTTCTTTCCCTTTTTACCTGTCCTTCCTAAATATTGAATACCCCTGGATGTTCAGTTCCTATCCTTGGTCACCCTGCAGCCATGTCTCCATAATCGCAACTATATCGTATCCATTTACATCTATTTGCGTGGTTAATTCGCCTACCTTATTGCGAATACTCTGCGCATTGAGACACAATGCCTTTAGGCTGGTCTTTTTAACATTCTTAGTCATCTTAGCATTATTTGTTTCTTGCCCTTGATTTCTATGCCTTCCACTTTTGCCTTTTTGTTTCCTGTCCTTTGTTCCTATCCTTGTTTGCTCCTGCTCAGTTTCCCATGCCCCTGCCACTCTAGTTTAAATCCTCCCCAACAGCACTAGCAAACGCCCCTACGAGGACATCGGTTCCGGTCCTGCCTGCTTATACAGGTCCCACCTTCCCCAGAACCAGTCCTGATTTCTCAGGAATCTAAATCCCACCCTCCTGCACCATTTCTCCAGCCACGCATTCATCTGGTCTATTCTATTGTTCCTATACTCACTAACACGTGGCACAGGAAGTAATCCTGAGATTACTACCTTTGAGGTCCTGCTTTTTAATTTAGCTCCTAACTCCTTGAATTCATCTTGCAGGACTTCATCCCTTTTTCTACCTATGTCGTTGGTACCTACATGTACCACAACCACTGGCTGTTCACCCTCCCCCTTCAGGATGTCCTGCAGCTGCTCTGAGACATCCTTGACCCTAGCACCGGGGAGGCAACATATGATCCTGGAGTCTCGTTTGCAGCCACAGAAACACCTGTCTGTTCCCCTTACAATTGAATCGCCTATCACTATGGCTCGCCCAGTCTTTTTCCTCCCCTCCTGTGCAGCAGAGCCACGTGGTGCCACGAACTTGCTGTTGCTGCTTTCCCCTGGGAGGCCATCCCTCCCAACAGTATTCAAAGTGATACATCTGTTTGAGAGGGGGATGGCCACAGGGTCTCCTGCACTACCTGCCTGCGCCTACTACTCCGTCTGGTGGTCACCCATCCCTTTTCTGCCTGTGCAGCCATTACTTGCTGTGTGACCACCTTGCTAAACGTGCTATCCACGACTTCCTCAGCATCGCGGATGCTCCACAGTGAATCCACCCGCAGCTCCAGCTTTGTAATGTGGGTAGCCAGTAGCTGCAGATGGATACACTTCCTGCACACATGGTCGTCAGGGACACTGGGAGTGTACCTGATTTCCCACATAGTGCATATGATGGGCCATATGATTTACTCCTGCTCCTATTTCTTGTGTTCTTGTAGGGGGGGGGGGGGGGGGGGGGAGGGCTGTATTTGGATTTCTGGTCTAGAGAGGTAAATGATTAGATTTATATTGTATGATTGTCTGGTTTTCGTTTGGAAATGAGAGTGGGGAAGAAAGAATTTTATGTCAGTTATGATTCTCAGCTGTACCATGTTTAAGAGACTATAGGGTGGGGGGCAGAGAGGGAATCCAGATCATCTACAAGGAATATGAAAATAAAGTTACTGTGTAAGAAAGTGTTTGCATAAATGCTGAATGGAGGAGATCCTGACAAACATATTCATGATGTTACTATTGGCAACCACGGGAGGTTTTATAGGAAGGGCTGAACCTAAAAAAGCAAGGGCAGGTATCCTGCCCTTGGAGATGGGAGCAGAAGCGGGGGGGCGGGTGGCGGAAAAAATGGCAAGGGGTGCCGGTTCCAGACATTGTTCGGGCCCTGCCATTCCCGCCCCAGGCTTCCCGTCTCCATTTCAATTTTGTGGAGGATATAGAGGCCTGCCGCCATGTGGAGATGCCACCAGGTGAGACCTGGCAGCCTCTTAGCGAGGTTGGGGATTTTCTCCTTTGGGGGCAATCTATGGCCCCAGAAGGAACCCCCCCCCTCATGAAGACGATGACCCCCCCCACCACCATCCACCGGGGCCTGTCTTGACTGGCGACCCCGACCCCACTCACCTGTCTCGGAGTCGCCGACGTCTTCGGTATTGCAGGCCCCCGCCTCCCAGCCCGCCACCGAGACTCCTGTTGTCGGAATAAAATCTGGCCCTTAGTTGCATTTATATAGCACCTTTCACAACCTCAGAACATTCCAAAATACTTTAAAACTAATTAAGTACTGTTGTAATGCAGGGAAACACAGCAGCCAATTTGCACAAAGCACTGTCCCACCACAGCAATGAGGTAAATTATCACATCATTTTCTTTAAAATAAATGTTGGTTGAGGGATAAATATGGGCCAGGACATTGAGAAAACTCCCCTAGTTCCTCCAAAAGGTGGCCCCTCCAACAACACTGATCTTCCTCAGGGCAGAATCTTAACAACCCCAAGAAAGCAGATTTGGAAGCGGAGGCAAGAGTAAATTTTGAAAGTTACATGTCGAGTCGTC
Source organism: Heterodontus francisci (assembly GCF_036365525.1). Classification (NCBI taxonomy): domain Eukaryota; kingdom Metazoa; phylum Chordata; class Chondrichthyes; order Heterodontiformes; family Heterodontidae; genus Heterodontus; species Heterodontus francisci. The sequence continues at coordinate 40,493,615 of NC_090372.1, forward strand.
TCCCCAACATTTCCACCTCCATGCAATTTTACAAGAGAGGGCTTGAAGTGGCAGCAGCTGCCACCTGTGAGCAGCAGGCAGACTATTAGGCTAACTTACATACAATTTGGAAACGGTGAGCAGAGTGCCAGGCGGTCTTGTGAACAGCGCACAGGCCCCCAGGCAGGTGAGAGGAGGCAGCTTCACAGTAGGAGGTCAGAGCATGATTAGTGCTCAGACTGTGGAGGAGCTCAGTGGCAGCAAATGGCAAGGCTGCTATCTGCCCATATCACAGTCTTGCCATTGAGCTCCGACATAGTTGAGATGGATGTCTCAGACAACCAGATACAGTGCACCTTGGATCCGTTCCAAGTACGGTAATGGCGACTGCAGTGCCTCCCTGCTGATCCATCAGTAAAACCTTCAGCGGGGCTCCCACTTAAGAGGCCCACGCGTCCTGTGCTTTTGCCTCTTAATTGGCCGCCCTCCATAAGATTCCTACGGTCGGCGCACCTCTAACCCGTGCAGGTGGTCCCAACATGTGATAAGACTCCGCCACATGTGTCAACTTCTATTTTGTCCTCATGTCTTCAGAGTGAGGCTTGAACCCGTGATCTCCTGACTCAGAGGTGGGAATGCTAACACTAATCCATGGCTGACACCTGAAGTGATCAAAGCTTGGCCTCAGCTCTTCTAATCAAATAAGTTCACATAAATCCCAAGTAAGATCCTTCCAAGTGATATAAACACTGAAGTTTTATCCACTGCGATAATGACAATAAAAACCTAATGTGATACAACTTCCCAGAAAAGTATAGGATATGGAGAACCAATGAAGTCAGATAATTTGACACTGAGGATTTGACTATAAGAGGTATTGCAGCAACGCACCAAGGCTCCTTAGACAGCACCTTCCAAACCCGCGACCTCTACCAACTAGACAGCAGCTGCATGGGAACACTACGACCTGCAAGTTCCCGTCCCAGTCACCCACCATCCTGACTTGGAACTATATTGCCATCCCTTCACTGTTGCGGAGTCAAAATCCTGGAACTCCCTTCTTAACAGCACTGTGGGTGTACCTGCCTCACACGGACTGCAGCAGTTCAAGAAGGCAGCTCAACACCAACTTCTCAAGGGCAATTAGGGATGGGCAATAAATGCTGGCCTGGGCAGGGATGCCCACATCCCATGAATGAATAAAAAAAAGTTATGGGAAATTTGTAATATCAGATACATTATATTATTTTGACAAAAGAAACACATGCTAATAACTGTAGCTCACAGGTTTACTTCTGGTCAAAATTTATGAAGATATGATGTAACAATATCATACAAAAACTTAATTGGTGTAGCCCTCTCAAATCACCAACTGGAGTACTGCATTCACTCTCCCATCACGCGGAATGTCATTTAACAACTTAGATAGAGACAAGAAATAAGGACAGGGAAAAGTCATTACGGCATTCGCTCCTCATCCCTCTTGTTCTCTTCCATTATTTGCATTCAATTGTAATCTGCACATCTGATGTTCCTGTCTCTACTATCCTGCTTGGCAGATGAATCCAACTGATCAACATTAATCACATCTTAATATTACAACTAATTTTACCAATGGATTAATATAGTGCTGAAAGGAGCCTACTGTCCTAGAACAACAAGAAAGTGGAATAAATACTGTGTGAGGTACCTGTTAAGTCAATGTTGACAAATGGAGCAGATTTCTCTTATTGAAAACAATTTTTTCTTCTCTGCTGTCCATAACCTACACTGCACTAAGTCCCACTCAATAATCATTCCTGTCCTTGCTGAGGAACATTGGCTCCTGGGGCTGTTAAGCCACCAATTTGAAATTTTCATCTTTGCAGCCTTGCCATTCCCTGTCTCTAACCTCCTCCAGCCCTACAACCCTCCGCACACTTTTTGTTCCTCCAATTCTGTCCTTTTGTGTCCCCTCTCTTCCTTTGACAAACAGCTGACAATCATGCCTTATAGTCTGAAATTTCCTTCCCCAAGACCCTTCTTTTGACACTCCTTAAAACCCACACTTTGATCTCACCCCTCATGATAATCATCGAATCACAGAATGGTTATAGCACACAAGGCAGCCATTTGGCAGATCGAGTTCTTGTCAGCAATTTTTTCTCTTCATGTATTTCTCAAATTCCCTTTGAAAGCCACAATTGAATCTTCCTCCACCACCCTTTCAGACAGTGCATTCCAGATCCTAAGCACACGCTGCATAAAAACATTTTCCCTCATGCACTATCGATTCTTTTGCCAATCACCTTAAAATCAGTGTCATCTGGTTTTCGAACCCTCCGCCAATGGGAACAGTTTCTCTTTATCTACCCTGTCTAGACCCCTCGTGATTTTGAGCACCTCAGTCAAATCTCCTCTCAACCTTCTCTGCTCTAAGCAGGACAACCCCAGCTTCTCCAAACTAGACACATAACTTTAGTCCCTTATCCCTGGAACCATTCCAGTAAATCTCTTCCGTACCCTCTCTAAGGCCTTCACATCCTTCCTAAAGTGCAGTGCCCAGAATTGGACACAATACTCTAGTTCTGGCAGAACCAGTATTTCATAAATATATAAACAGCAAGAGGATAACTAAAGAAAGAGTCGGGCCTGTTCGGGACAATAAGGAAACCTCTGTGTGGAGGCAGAGGATGTTGGTATGGTTCTTAATGAATACTTTGCATCTGTTTTCACAATAGAGAGGGGCGATATAGACATTGCAATCAGGGAGGAGGTGTGAGAAATATTAGATGAAATTAACATAGCAGGAAAGGAATTATTAAGGAGTTTAACATCTTTGAAAGTGGATAAATCTCAAGGCTGGATGAAATGTACCCTCAGCTGTTAAGGGAAGCAAGAGAAGAAACAGTGGAGGCTCTAACCATCATTTTCTAATCCTTTCTGGCTTACAGGTGTGCTGCCAGAGGACGGCTAACTTTGTTTAAAAATGGAGAAAGGGATAGACTGAATAATTACAAGCTAGACAGCCTAAGCTCAGTGGTGGGAAAATTATTGGAAAAAATTCTGAGGGACAGGATAAAACTTTACTTAGAAAGAAAAGGAGTAATCAAAGACAGCACGGATTTTTTGAAGGAAGGTTGTGTCTGACTAACATGATTGAATTTTTTGAGGAGGAAACAAGGAGGAACGATGAGGATAATGCATTTGATGTAGTCTATATGGATTTTAGCAAGGCTTTTGATAAGATCCCATATGGCAGACTGATCACAAAAGTAAAAGCCCATGGGATCCAAGGCAAAGTGACAAGTGTTGTGTTACTTGTTTCCTCACACAAACGTACCAATGACACACTGATAAATGGCGCTAAACACTTTGAGTTCTTTTATTATTGAAGATTCACTACACTATATACAAATACAAGAGAGCTCTACATACATGTCTTACAAGGGATCTACACAACTCCAACTCCGGTATCACATGCTGTATGACATCACTTCCTGCAGTGATGATACACCTTCACGATTTACATATTCCCTTAAAGTGTTACCACAACATCCCCCTTTTTTCTTAGGTATAAAATTACACAATAAGAATAAATCACATAACATAACAGGATTGCTGTGAACACTATTTACATAAAAGTTGGAACTCCACCCATCATTTAAGAGTCCCTAAAATGAATAGGTGGTTTACTAATACTTCATAATAGTAGATCTAGAATCATCTCTACAGTGCTCTTGACTCATCAACATAGATGTATAGGTATCCTGCACTTTAGTGCTGTGCTGGTTGTCTACACAGTGATCTTCCACAATTTCATTCTCTAACCTCACTTGCAAACGTGTTCTTTATGCTTTTGGAGTAGGCTGAATTTGCTGACAATGCAACCACTAGGTGGCGCAGTACTTGCACATGTGCAAATGCAGCCTCATGCACTGAAATGTCACTGTCTGCCATGTTTTTGGCAGCCGCCAGTAGTAAAGATGTCACTGCTCCATTTATCACAAAAACAAATGAAACCCAAATGCCCACTGTGGCTGCGAACGCCGCCTCTATCCCACCAACAGTACCCCACTCCCTCCTGCCATCGCGCTTCTCTTCGCCACTGCCTCCTGTGCCCGTCTGCTCACCGCTCGCTCCATGCCTCCCCCCTCAGCCACTCACTCCACCCTCGCAGTCTCCCTCTCCTGCCTATCCGTGTGGGGAAGAAAGGTAGTGATTGCAGGAGGGAGTGGGGACCAGAAGCGGGAGGGAGCAAGGAAGCAGAGGCAGAGTAGAGGGGAGGAAGCGGTGCGGCCAGGAGCGAGTGGCCCACAGGTAGGTAGAGGGGGTAAAGCGGGGAGCGAGCAGTGAGCAGACATTGCAGTACGCAATTACATTTTTGCGCGCATCCACAAACTAGTCCTGGCAAGCCGGGTGCTGATGTAGGCTGCGCATGCGCAGCACCATACTGACAGAAAGGGTCCGTTCTGCGCATGTGTGAAGCTGGGAGTGCTCTGATGACAGAGGCACTGGGCTGCATTGTCAGGAGTCACTTTGATTGGAGTATTGGGTAAGATGCAGTTGGACAAATCCCTAAGTTGACATCGGTTTCTCCTCAATGCTGCTCCGTGAGGTGTTGTGATTTCACATGATCTCAGCTGCGCAAACCTTAGATACCTCTGTGCGGAACCAGGTTCCTTAGTTGGGTGAATAACGCGAACCTTTTGCCCCACATGTAAACTAGGCAATTCCACACCTGCCTGTCGATTGTGTGTAGACTTCATCTTCTCCTGCTTCTCCAGTAGTCTTTCCTGCACTAATGCAAACCTGGCCAGCTGATGACTTGGAAGTGTCGTTCTGATTTGCCTCCCGGACATGATTTTGGCTGGTGACGGTAATCCCATGTCTAATGGTATTGTCCGTAGATGCAATATCGAAACTTGGAAATCTTACTGTGTTTCTCGGCATTTCACAATAAGCGATTTAGCAGTATGAATCATTCTCTTGGCAAGACCGTTGGATCTAGGATAATGTGGAGAGGCTGTTACATAGTTTATGCCCCATTTAGTACACATTCTGAAATGGTTTGCTGGTATATTGCAGACCATTATCTGATACAATTGCTTCTGGTGTACTTAAAAGACTAAATATAACACTTGATGTATTCACTACAGATGAAGGATGTGGAAGCTATGGAAAGGGTGCAGAGGAGATTTACTAGGATGTTGCCTGGTATGGAGGGAAGGTCTTACGAGGAAAAGCTGAGGGACTTGAGGTTGTTTTCGTTGGAGAGAAGGAGGAGGAGAGGTGACTTAATAGAGACATATAAGATAATCAGAGGGTTAGATAGGGTGGATAGTGAGCGTCTTTTTCCTCGGATGGTGATGTCAAACACGAGGGGACATAGCTTCAAGTTGAGGGGTGATAGATATAGGACAGATGTGAGAGGTAGTTTCTTTACTCAGAGAGTAGTAAGGGCGTGGAACGCCCTGCCTGCAGCAGTAGTAGATTCGCCAACTTTAAGGGCATTTAAGTGGTCATTGGATAGACATATGGATGAAAATGGAATAGTGTAGGTCAGATGGTTTCACAGGTCGGCGCAACATCGAGGGCCGAAGGGCCTGTACTGCGCTGTAATGTTCTAATTCTAATTCTAATACTCGATGTATCCCTCAACTGTCTGATGATTGGGAATTTTGAAAAGTAATCTGTAAGAAGAAATCATCACCATGAATAGTGAACAGATCCGTTGCAATCCTCAACCAAGGATGTGATCAGACCTTGAGGGTGTAGTGCTTCCCTGTGCTGGTTTGGCTGATGTGCTTGGTATGCCTCACATATCCTCACAGCTCTCTCGAATCCCAGTTAATCCCAGACTGCTACACAGTTTCCCTCGCCAGGCGGCTCGTTCTTTCAATGCTCATGTGGCCCTGGTGCAATTGCGACAATATATCCTGCCGAAGAGATTCAGGAATCAGCACCTGTCTTCCTTTAAATATTACTCCTCTTCCCAGTCCCTATATAGTCAAAAGGATCGTAGGTTGTCATAAACCTCCTTGTATCAGGCCAACCATTGACAATAACTCGCACTGGATTTTTGGCTGCTTCTTCTTCAAGTTGATTGCACTTGTGCTGCCCAAAGCTCATCAATTCAACATTAAGTATCTCTTGCACCTCTATCAACTTGTAGGTCAAATGAAATATTTGCTGTTTTCTTTGTATTTGGCAATTAGCTCAATGTGTCTGATGTGACCATCCTGTTCCCTGGTTTATGACAGATTTCACAGTTATGCCCTTGGATTTTGACTAGCAAAATTTCAGGGTGTTGCACTTGTAATCTCTAATGGCTTGTGGTCCGTTTCCAGAATAAACCGCTGACCAAAAAGGTATATGTGAAACCTCAATGTCAAACACTAAGCAAGTGTCTTGCGCTCTATGTTCGAGAAATTGGCTTGCGTGGTGAGAGACTTTTTGAATCAAACGCTATTGGTTTCCCAACCTGCATAAGGCAAGCTCCTAGCCCTCTCTGCGACATATCGACTTCAAGGACTGTTTCCTTTCTTGGGTCATAATATTGAAGACTTGTCTTTTCTGACAATGACTACTTAAGTGATTCAAATAAGTGGTGATGGTCCTCCTACCACACAAACAGAATACCTTTTCTTAGTAGTTCTCTCAATGATGATGCTCGCTCGGCAAGGTTGAGTACATAGGGTGCTAAGAAATTGAATAACCCTAGACGTTGTTGCAAATCTTCTCAGTCTTGGAGTGCAAGCATAGATTCTATGCTTTCTATTTTGCTTGGATCAGTACATATGCCATTTCCAGAGTAAAAGAAGTTGATGTGGCTTACATTTATTTTTCAGTTCTTGCTGTTAAAAACAAGACCTTTTCTAGCAGTTGCCATCAACACAAGATTTTGATCATGTTCTGCCTTGGTGGTACCCATTATTGCAATGTCATCTGCTATATATATGCATCCTGGAATATTTTCAGTAATCCTATCCATGTGCTGCTGGAATAGATCTCGACCTACAGATAAGCCAATGGTGATCACTGAAAACAGCATCTTCCAAACGGAGTTCTAATTGTGGTTAGCTCCTGTGATCCTTGGGTCCAAACATCGTTGTTGGCTGTCCCCGATTTGAGGATGACGTCTACGCAGAGTCGTGAGTTTCTGCCCTGGGTCTTCATGTGACTGAACAAGCCAATTCTTGACCCGCAGATCTCTGGGCACATGGGGCAGGACGTCCCACGAGGTAGTGGGATCCGGAGTGCAGGACATGAGGTAGTGGAATCCGGGGTGCAGGATTTGCTTCCTTTTCTTTCCTTCTTTGCCGCCGCCCTGCTTCATCATTAAGGCATTTGGACTCCAAGCATAATGCAGCGTGATGGACAAGTTGCCACCATTTTGAACAAATGGTAGCAAGCTCCTCCCAGTCATCAATGTTAATGCTGTTGCATGTCAAAGAGAGCTTCAGAGTGTCTTTGAAGCATTTTCTTTGTGCCCACTCCCCAGAATGCTGGCCATTTGAGAGTTGAGAAAACATGAGCTGGTGGGGGGAGATGGTTTTCAGCCATTTGGACACAGTGTCCAGTCCATCGAAGTTGATTTTGCAGGAGTTTTGCCTGAATGCTTGTGGAGCCTGCTTCAAGAAGGACACGAGCATTTGTTTAACAGTCCTCCCATTGAATCCAGTGGATGCAGCAGAGGCATTCCCTGAACTATACCATCTTTCTATAGTGATAATACTACACCAGTCAGTGTGCAATTGCACATGACAAATAATGCCATTTCATTCCATATATCTAATGCAGTCTTCAGCTTTTCTGGATGTATACATTGCACTTCTTAGGTGGGTCAATTTACAGAATTGCATCCTCTTTTAAATGCAAAATAGCATCACCTTTGAAACACCCTACAGCATCAAACCTGTCTGGGTACTTCAGCTGTAAGTCATGGACTGACTCAATATGGTCATTTCTAACACTTTCTTCCACCAATGGTGCACTGTTGATTTTGTGTGCAGTCACAATTTTTGAGCTTTCCTGCTACTGCCAGACCATTCATGTCTACCAAGTAGAACACTTGCAATGACCATGCAGACTTGCCATAACAGAGTGCCATTACGGTGGATTGGTGACCTGTTGAAAGCCATCAACCTATCTGTTGTAGGCTGTACCACTGATTCCCATCGGTCAAGATACATGTCTTTTAAGATTATTAATGACAATATATTGGCACTAGATCCAGTGTCTATCTCAGCATTGAGCATGTGTTTTTAAACTTGCTTGGACAAATAATGTCGTTGGTAGCAAAAGCCCCTAGTTGTGTACTAACATCTCGACATCGTGCCAAATTAACGGTGGGGAAAGCCTGGGCTTTCAAGATGAAGAGCTTTTCTCACGACATCTTCCACCTGGTCTGTTCTGTTACCAACCTCATGTACGTGGCTGTGCTTGCATTAACTTCTGGCACACTCCTTGTTGCTGGTGCCAGTATGCTGCGCACTCTTATTATTTGACCGTGGTTTATTATTGTCTCTGACCACACGGTCATAGCCAGATTTTTGGCACTGACATGCCCAGTACCCTTTCAAGTCTCTTGCCTTGCCGTGCTCTTGAAACGCTGGACAATTCTGTGGCTGGTGCAGGAGCCCACAGGATTTATTCGGTTTTGGTGCCTTGGCCATTTCGCCAATAATTGTAGATACAGCCAATGCGTGCAAGTGGCCCAACAACCTTGCAATCTTTTAGCCCAATTTCAAACCAACTTTTGCAGCTAATCCTGAACTGACTGAACATCTTTACTGACCACTGATCCGGTTATCCTCTAGTCAGTTACTCAATCTTTTTTTTCAGCACTGATCCTCGAGGGTACTTCTACCTCCTGGTATCTTACTGTATTTCTTCTGCTTTTGTAGCAGACCGCTTGTGTTGTCCTAATTTATGCTCTCTGGCTTCTCATGAATGTCGGACTGTCTCCACTCCTACACGCTCGACACTGAAATAATTCCGATCCTCACTGCTGCACCTCGACTTTATTTTTGCAGCGTGTTCTTCAAAAACGCACTTTCTTTGGCCTCCTTATCTCGAGAGACAATAGGTAAGCGCCTGGAGGTGGTCAGTGGTGCGTGGAGCAGCGCCTGGAGTGGCTATAAAGGCCAATTCTAGAGTGACAGGCTCTTCCACAGGTGCTGCAGAAAAATTTGTTTGTCGGGGCTGTTGCACAGTTGGCTCTCCCCTTGCGCTTTTGTCTTTTTTCCTGCCAACTACTAAGTCTCTTCGACTCGCCACACTTTAGTCCCGCCTTTATGGCTGCCCGCCAGCTCTGGCGAACGCTGGCAACTGACTCCCACGACTTGTGATCAATGTCACAGGACTTCATGTCGCGTTTGCAGACGTCTTTAAAGCGGAGACATGGACGGCCAGTGGGTCTGATACCAGTGGCGAGCTCGCTGTACAATGTGTCTTTGGGGATCCTGCCATCTTCCATGCGGCTCACATGGCCAAGCCATCTCGAGCGCTGCTGACTCAGTAGTGTGTATAAGCTGGGGATGTTGGCCGCCTCGAGGACTTCTGTGTTGGAGATACGGTCCTGCCACCTGATGCCAAATATTCTCCGGAGGCAGCGAAGATGGAATGAATTGAGACGTCGCTCTTGGTTGACATACGTTGTTCAGGTCTCGCTGCCATAGAGCAAGGTACTGAGGACACAGGCTTGATGCACTCGGACTTTTGTGTTCCGTGTCACCACTAGACTAGCTTTTTAATTCCAAATTTATTAATTGAATTCAAATTCCACCTTCTGCCATGGTGGGATTCAAACCCATGTCCCCAGAGTATCATCTGCAAACTTCTTAACTCTACCCCCTACATTCAAATCTAAATGATTGCTATATACCACAAAAAGCAAGGGACCTAGAACTGATCTATGCAGAACCCCACTAGGAACAGCCTTCCAGTCACAAATACACCCATCGACCAATACCCTTTGCTTCCTTCCTCTGAGCCAATTTTGGATCCACCATTACTTGTTTCTTCACACAAACATACCAATCACACACTGATGAATGGTAGTAAACACAATGGGTTCTTTTATTATTTAACATTCACAACACCATATACAAGTACAGGACAGCTCTAAATACACATCTTATTAGGGATCTACACATCACTTCCTGCAGTGATGATGCACCTTCACTATTTACATATTCCCTTAATGTGATATGACAACAGCAAGTTGGATCCAAAATTGGCTCAGAGGAAGGAAGCAAAGGGTATTGGTCGATGGGTGTATTTGTGACTGGAAGGCTGTTCCTACTGGGGTTCTGCATAGATCAGTTCTAGGTCCCTTGCTTTTTGTGGTATATATCAATCATTTAGATTTGAATGTAGGGGGTAGAATTAAGAAGTTTGCAGATGATACTCTGGGGACATGGGTTTGAATCCCACCATGGCAGAAGGTGGAATTTGAATTCAATTAATAAATCTGGAATTAAAAAGCTAGTCTAATGGTGACCATGAAACCATTGTTGATTGTTGTAAAAACCCATCTGGTTCTCTAATGTCCTTCAAGGAAGGAAATCTGCTGTCCTTACCTGGTCTGGCGTACATGTGTCTCCAGACCCACAGCAATGTGGTTGATTCTTACATGTCCTCTGAAATGGCCTAGCGAGCCACTCAGTTGTATTTAACCACTACCAAGTCAATAAGGAATGAAACTGGACGGACCACCCAGTATCGATCTAGTCACCGGAAATGACAACAGCAAACCCAGCCCTGTAGACCCTGCAAAGTCCACCTTACTAACATCTGGGAACTTACGCCAAATTGGGAGAGCTGTCCTACAGACTAGCCAAGCAACAGCCTGACATCGTCATACTCACTGAATCATACCTTACAATGTCCCAGACATCATCATCACCATTCCTGGGTATGTCCTCTCCCACCAGTAGGACAGACCCAGCAGAGGTGGCAGCACAATGGTATACAGATGGGAGGGAGTTGCCATGAGAGTCGCCATGGGAGTCCTCAACGTCGAATCCGGACCCCATGAAGTGTCATGGCATCAGGTCAAACATGGGCAAGGAAACCTCCTGCTGATGAATCAGTACTCCTCCATGTTGAGAACAGCACTTGGAGGAAGTACTGAGGGTGGCAAGGGCGCAGAAAGTACTCTGGGTGGGGGACTTCAATGCCCATCACCAAGAGTGGCTCGGTAGCACCACTATTGACTGAGCTGGGCAAGTCCTAAAGGACATAGCTGCTAGACTGGGTCTGCGGCAGGTGGTGAGGCAACCGAGAGAGAAAAATATACTTGACCTCATCCTCATCAATCTGCCTGCCGCAGATCATCTATCAATGACAGTATTGGTATGAGTGACCATCGCACAGTCCTTCTGGAGACTAAGTCCCTTCTTCACATTGAGGATACCCTCCATCACATTGTGTGGCACTACCACCATGCTAAATGGGATAGATTTCAAACAGATCTAGCAATACAAAACTGGGCATCCACGAGGCACTGTGGGCCATCAGCAGCAGCAGCAGAACTGTACTCAACCACAATCTGTAAGCTCACGGCCCGGCATATCCCCCACTGTACCATTAACCTCAAGCCGGGGGACCAACCCTGGTTCAATGAGGAGTGCAGGAGGGCATGTAAGGAGCAGCACCAGGCATACCTCAAAATGAGGTGTCAACCTGGTGAAGCTACAACCCAAGACTACTTGCATGCCAAAGAGCATAAGCAGCATGTGATAGACAGGTAAGCAATCCCGTAACCAACGGATCAGATCTAAGCTCTGACGCCCTGCCACATCCAGTTGTGAAAGGTGGTGGACAATTAAACAACTTACTAGAAGAGGTGGCTCCACAAATATTTCCATCCTCAATGATGGGGGAGCCCAGCACATCAGTGCAAAAGATAAGGCTGAAGCATTTGCAACAATCTTCAGCCAGAAGTGCCGAATGGATGATCCATATCGCCTTCCCCTGAAGTCCCCAGCATCACAGATGCCAGTCTTCAGTCAATTCGATTCACTCCTCGTGATGTCAAGAAACGACTGAAGGCACTGGATACTGCAAAAGCTATGGGCCCGAACCCATTTGGCAATAGTACTGAAGACCCATGCTCCAGAACTTGCTGAGCCCCCAGCCAAGCTGTTCCAATACAGCTACAACACTGGCATGTACCCAGCAATGTGGAAAATTGCCCAGGTATGTCCTGTACACAAAAAGCAGGACAAATCCAACCTGGCCAATTACCATCCCATCAGTCTACTCTTGATCATCAGTAAAGTGATGGAAGGTGTCATCGACTGTGCTTTCAAGCAGCACTTGCTTAGCAATAACCTGCTCAGTTACATTCAGTTTGGGTTTCGACAAGGCCACTCAGTTCCTGACCTCATTACAGCCTTGGTTCAAATATGGACAAAAGAGCTGAACTGAAGAGGTGAGGTGAGAGTGACTGCCCTTGACATCAAGGCAGCATTTGACCGAGTATGCCATCAAGGAGTCCTAGCAAAACTGGAGTCAATGGGAATCAGGGGGATAACTCTCTGCTGGTTGGAGTCATACTAGCGCAAAGGAAGATGGTTGTGGTTGTTGGAGGTCAATCATCTCAGTTCCAAACACCACTGCAGGAGTTCCTCAGGATGGTGTCCTAGGATCAACCATCTTCAGCTGCTTCATCAATGATCTTCCTTCAATCAGAAGGTCAGAAGTGGCGATGTTCGCTGATGATTGCACAATGTTCAGCACCATTCGTGACTCCTCAGATACTGAAGCAGTCCGTATAGAAATGCAGAAAGACTTGGACAATATCCAGGCTTGGACTGATAAGTGGCAAGTAACATTTGCATCACACAAGTGCCAGGCAATGACCATCTCAAGCGAGAGAGAATCTAACCATCTCCCCATGACATTCAATGCATTACCATCACTGAATCCCCCACGATCAACATCTTGGGGGATCCCACTGACCAGAAACTGAGCTGGTGTATCTACATAAATGCTGTGGCTACAAGAGCAGGTCAGAGGCTAGGAATCCTGAGGCAAGTAACTCATTTCCTGACTCCCCAAAGGCTGTCCACCATCTACAAGGCATAAGTCAGGAGTGTGATGGAATACTCTCCACTTGCCTGGACGGGTGCAGCTCTAACAACACTCAAGAAGCTCAACACCATCCGGGACAAAGCAGCCCGCTTGATTGGCATCCCATCCACCACTTGCAACATGCACTTCCTCCACCACTGACGAACAGTGGCAGCAATGTGTACCATCTACAAGATGCACTGCAGCAACTCACCAAGGCTCCTTCAATAGCACCTTCCAAACCTGCAACCTCTACCACCTGGAAAGACAAGGGCAGCAAACTCATGGGAACAAATTTCCCTCCAAGTCACACACCATCCTGACTTGGAACTATATCGCCATTCCTTCAATGTCACTGGGTCAAAATCCTGGAACTCCCTTTCGAACAGCACTGTGGGTGCACCTACCCCATATGGACTACAGCTGTTCAAGAAGGCAGCTCACCACCACCTTCTCAAGGGCAACTACAGATGGGCAATAAATGCTGGCCTAGCCAGCGACGCCCACATCCCACGAACGAATAAAAAATAAAGAAAAACAGTGGCAAATAGAGTTCAATCCAGACAGTGTGAGGCAATAAATGGTAGGATATTGAAGTGTAGAGGAACAGAGGGTCCTTGGAGTGCATGTCCACAGATCCCTGAAGGTAGCTGGGCAGGTCGATAAGGTGGTCAAGAGGCATATGGCATACCCGCCTTTATCAGCTGAGGCATAGAATACAAGAGCTGGGAAATTATGCTGGAAATGTATAAGACACTAGTTAGGCCGCAGTTAGAGTACAGCATGCAGTTCTGGTCACCGCATTTTAGGAAAGATGTGACTGCACTAGAGGGGGTACAAAGGAGATTTATGAGGATGTTGATTGGATTAGAGAATTATAGTTATGAGAAAAGATTGGATTGGCAAGGGTTGCTTTCCTTAGAACAGAGCAGGCTGAGGAAAGCCTGAATTGAAGTGTATAAAATTATGAGGTCTAGATGGAGTGGGTAGGAAAGCCCTATTTCCCTTGGTTGAGGAATTGATAACCGCGGACACAGATTCTTTTACTGAGGTAGGAAGTTTAGAGGGGACATTTTTTCACCTAGAGTGTTCAGGGGATATGGAGCACACTGCCTGGACTGTTGGAGAGGCGGAAACCCTCATAACATTTAACAAGTATTTGGATATGCACTCGAAGTACCATAACCGAAAAGGTTACGGACCAAGAGCTGGAAAGTGGGATTAGGCTGGAGCGGACATGGTGGGTCGGATGGCCTACTTCCATCTGTAAATTTCTATGATGTCTTTCTATGCATCTATAATATCAAAGATCCTGTGGCAATGGTCTGGATATTGTGGTCAGGGATGAAGTGACAGTGTTTACCACGGTCCTTGAAGTAAAGTGCAAACTTACCCAACGCAGTGGCGGTGGTGAGAATTTTATGGCAAGGAGGGAGGATTCCCTCATGGCATGGGTCACAGTGTGGCTCTGCAGCGTTCTCTAACAGCGGTAAAATGACAAATCATGTGCCGCAGTGAATAAAAGCCATGCCGACAGAATCTGTGAGAACTAAGCTATTACAGCATCTGTCATAATAGATTCATGTTAGAAAGTAATTGAAACAAAAGATTTAATCAGAAAATACTAGAGCAGAATCATCTTTAAGAAAATCATAAATTTATACATATGTTTTAAAAAGTCAGATAAATGTCATTTTAAAAAATCATACATATGTACATATTTTTAGTCACAAAAGATAGGCATTTTAAGAAATCAAATGTATACATTTTTAAAATGTTAGATAAATGATACCATTGTAAAAAAAAACCTTAAATTTATACATAGTTTTAAAAAGTCAGATAAATGGTATCAGAATAATGTTAAAAAGTCTTTAAATTACATCAGTTAAAAAGTCAGATCCCTCCCACAGCTGTTTTGAAAACTGAATTGCTTTCCAGTACCGGTGTCCTCATTGGCCCAGATTTTTTAAATTATTCACCTCAAAACACCAGCTCTAAAATGTTGTGGCGAGAATACTTCATTATTGGACAGTCAGCCCAAATTCTCGCCAGGGCCATTTCTTCCCTTTTAATCTTGAGGTCAGTGAGTGCAATAGTGAGGCCTCTGGAGCAGTGCGGAATGTCCCACTGTAACCTCTGGATTTTCGCACTCCAGAGCTTACTGGGCCTCTCACTGGTGCGATGATGGGGTATGCCAAAAGCTTCACATCATCAATATAGAAAAACCCAGGCCGTTATTTCACAGAAGGGCAGGAGAGTCCCTCCTTGTGATCTGGTCAACATTTCTCCCTCAACCAACACCAATGAAACAGATTATCTGGTCATTTAATTCACTGCTGTTTGTAAGACTTTGCTGTGCAAATTGACTGTCGCATTTTCTACTTTACAACAGTGACTAAACTATAAAGCGCTTTGGGGTGTCCTGAGGTCAGGAAGTTAAGGATGGTATCTTCTTTGGCCTCCTTATCTCGAGAGACAATGGGTAAGCGCCTGGAGGTGGTCAGTGGTGTGTGGAGCAGTGCCTGGAGTGGCTATAAAGGCAATTCTAGAGTGACAGGCTCTTCCACAGGTGCTGCAGAAAAATTTGTTTGTCGGGGCTGTTACACAGTTGGCTCTCCCCTTGCGCTTTTGTCTTTTTTCCTGCCAACTGCTAAGTCTCTTCGACTCGCCACACTTTAGCCCCGCCTTTACGGCTGCCCGCCATGAAAGGCACTATATAAATGCAAATATAAGGTTCATTACATGGTAGAGCAGGGATTCTCAACATTTTTGCTTCGAGGCTCTGCCCTCGCATGTTATAAAACTTCCATGCACCCCCAGAACACAAGTATTTTTTCAGTATAAAAATTAGTTATACAGTTAGACATATATATTTATTATTTTTGTTTTACTTCATGTAAAACTTGTTGCCTGGGTTTGTTTCCAAATTGCTGTGGTCTCATCCCTCCCTGTTATCCATAGCCTCCTCCAATGTCTACAACCATCTAAGATCTCTGCATTCCTCCACTTCAGGGCTCTTGTCCATCCCTGATTTTCTTCGCTCCACCACTGGTGTCCATGCCTTTAGCCAGCTAGCCCCAAAGCAACCTCTCAGTCTCTCAGCTCCTTTAAAACGCTCCATAAAACCTATCTCTTAGATTAATCTTTTGTTACTTGTATTTGTCTCCCTTTGTGTGTCTCAGTGTCAAATTTTATTTGGTAAGGCTCACGTGAAGCACCTGTGGGTGTTGTCGAGACTGCCAGATTCTACAAACAGCATGGGAGAAGGTTAGTTCACTGACAATAGCCGAACCGCCCCTGAACAGACAAAACAATTGGTTTAAATCAGTTGTGAATTATTCAGCAGGTATTAGTTATTTTCTGACTGTGAACTTTCACTAAACTGACCTGCATACTCCCTCATCTTCAGAAATATCCGCCTGATTTTTCACTCCATTTATTTCTGCAACTCTGAAACCTTCTCCTCAATAGAGTTTAAATCCTCTTGAAAATCCCCAATAGTTTCCTCCATTGATTTTAGAATCTTCCCCTCTTGTTCCCCAAGATTTCTGATTAAAAGTTGCTCTTTCTCAGTGAGAATTTGGTGACAATGAGTGACAGGTGATTTGGGCAATTCAATTCCCCAGCAGCACCTCAATGGAAACCTGCCTGTGTCACTGAGTGATGGTACTCCCGCCAATTCACTTCCCCAAGTGCTTTTCAATGGAAACTTGCCTCTGTCCCTCAGAGACAGGAGCTCTCGTCAATCTGCTTCTCCAGCAGCTCAACTTAATCTGCCTCTGTCACTGTGGGTGACGGGCACTCCAGCCAATTCATTTCCTCATTTGCTCGTTCAGATTTAATTTTTTTTAAAAATTGGTAGTAATCTTTGTCCTTTTGACAAGGTGACGTGTTCTGGTGAACCCTTTGGAGACCTTTGTGCGGATCCCTGGGGCCCACGGATCCCAGTTGAGAACCACTCAGTAGAGAACCAAGCTGAACATAGAAAGTACAAGAGGAGATCTAATAAAGGGAACAAGAGGGGCAAAGAGAGTGAGAATAGATTAGCAGCCAACATAAAAGGGACCTCAAAACATATAAATAGCAAATCGTAAAACGGTAGTCAAAGAAGGCCGAATAGAGACAAAAAAAAAGATATTGTTGAGGAGACAGAGGGCACGGCTGAGGTAATAGATAAGTACTGTGTAGTGAAGAGGACGTTGCCAATGTAGCATTAGAGGAGGAGGTAATGCAATATTGGATAGGATTTAAAAAAAGTGATAAAGAGGTGCTAAAAGATTGGCAGTCCTCAAAGTAGAAAAGCCATCTGGTTTAGATAGGATGTATCCTAGGTTACTGAGGTAATTAAGGGTTGAAATTGCTGAGGCTCTGACCACAACATTCCAATCCTCCTTAGATATGCAGGCAGTGCCACAGGACTGGAAGAGTACAAATGTTGCACCCCTGTTTAAAAAAGGGAAGAGGGATAAATCCAGCAATTACAGGCCAGTCAGTTTAACATTGGTGGTGGGGAAACTTAGAGACAATAATCCAGGACAAAATTGATAGACATTTGGAAAAATATAGGCTAATAAATCAAAGTCAGCAAGGATTTTTTAAAGGCAAATCGTTTTTGACTAATCTGATTGTGTTCTTTGATGAAGTAATGGAGATGGAGAGGGCTGATGAGGGTAGTGCGTTTGATGTCTATATGGACTTTCAAAAGGAGTTTGACAAAGTACCACATAACAGACTTGTTAGCAAAATAAAAATCCATGGGATTAAAAAGACAGTGTCAGTGTGGATATGAAATTGGCTAAGGGACAGAAAGCAGAGAGCAGTGGTGAACTGTTGTTTTTCAGATTGGAGAGAGTATATAATTGTGTTCCACAGGGGTCAGACTGGACCACTGCTCTTTTTGATATATATTATTGACCTGGACTATAGAGAGCATAATTTAAAAGTTTGCAGATGGCATGAAACTCGGAAATATAATAAACAATGAGGAGGATGGTAACAGAGCTCAGGAAGACATAAACTGGTTTTAGTTTAGTTTAGAGATACAGCACTGAAACAGGCCCTTCGGCCCACCGAGTCTGTGCCGACATCAACCACCCATTGATACTAATCCTACACTAATTCCATATTCTTACCACATCCCCACCTGTCCCTATATTTCCCTACCACCTACCTATACTAGGGGCAATTTATAATGGCCAATTAACCTATCAACCAGCGTCTTTGGCTTGTGGGAGGAAACCGGAGCACCCGGAGGAAACCCACGCAGACACAGGGAGAACTTACAAACTCCACACAGGCAGTACCCGGAATTGAACCCGGGTCGCTGGAGCTGTGAGGCTGCGGTGCTAACCACTGCGCCGCCCTGAAATAGGATATGGCAGATGAAATTTAATATAGAATTGCAAAGTGATGCTTTTTGGTAGGAAGAATGAGGAGAAGAAACCTCAACTAAATTATACAATTTTAAAGGGATGTAGGAACAGAGACCTGAGGGTGTATGTACATAAGTCTTTGAAGGTGGCAGCAAAAGTGAAGAAAGCTGTTAAAACGCATTTGGGATCCTTGGCTTTACTAATAGAAGCACTGAGTACAAAAGCAAGGAAGTTATGCTAAACCTTCATAAAAGCACTGCTTAGACCTTAGCTGAAATATTATTCTGGACACAACACTTCAGGAAGGATGTCAAGGCCTCAGGGAGGGTGCAAAAGAGATTTACTAGAATGGTACCAGGAATGCAGGACTACAGTTATGTGGACAGACTGGAGAAGCTGAGTTATCCTCCTTAGAACAGAGAGGTTCAGAGGAGATAGACTTTTTCAAAATCATAACTGTTTTGATAGAATAAACAAGGAGATACTGTTTCTAGTGGCAGAAGGACACAGATTTAAGGTGATTGGCAACAGAACCAGAGGTGACATAAGGAAACTTCTTTTCAAAAGAAACAGCGAGATGTATTCTGGAATGCACTGCCTGAAAGGGTGGTTGAAGCAGATACAACAGCACCTTTCAAAAGAGAATTGGATAAATACCTGACTGTAAACGATTTGCGGGTTTACAGGAAAAGAGTAAGGGAGTGGGCTGAGTTGAACAGCTCTACCAAAGAGCCAGCACAGACACGGTGGTCTGAATGGCAGCCTTCAATGCTCTTCTATAATTCTAAGTCTTTCTTTTCTTTACTTTTCAGTATTAGCACACAAAGCTTAATGTGTTCTTACATATTCCTGTGACTACTATTTGAACAGCGGATGTTAATGTAATTCAAAGAGATCAACAACTTTTTAAAAAGAGGAATTTCATTCAAAGATAGCAAATGCTTGAAGGCTAATATCCAAGCAGCCAAATTTTACAGCAAAAAAAATTTCCAACGCAGTCAATGAAAGCAATAAACCTTTAGATGTGAACAGCACCATTTCCTAGTGTATGTTCCTGCTGCTTATTTATTCGGGGGTTGTCTCTTTCCATTAGTGCAGCTTCGATCTCTATGCTTAACTAGCTAGCTCCTGCAGCTTCGAGAGACATGTCAGTGCATGATGATTATCATCTTGATTAAAGTAAATTATAACTTGTCACAGTAATGATACATTATCAGTGAGAAAGCAAATAAGCTCCACTTTTCCGATTACAGTTTATTAAAGATTTTACTCTATCCTTTCGATTGGTTAGCAAGGATAAGTATTCAAACTTTCCGCTAAGTCTCCCGGTGCAAGTATTTTGGCTTTCTGGCCCTCTGAATTTCACTACAAGAACAGAACAAAAATGACATTTAACCTGTATTTGATTTCTGGGTCCTCACAATTCTTGCAAAAGCTGGAAACATAATTCCAAAGCTGTACCGAGGGTTTCTTCAACACAACACGTGGTTAATCATATTCCTGCTATAGCTCTGGCTTTTCATCATGCTTGCATTATCCCATCACAGGAAACAACTTAAAACTAGGCCATAAAAGTTCAAGAGTTAAGAAAAGACCTGTCCCTAATGTACATAAAAGGGTTTAGCAGCTGAGGTAATCATGGCGCCACAGTGCATAAACAACCCAACCTATTGTGCCACAAAATGCTAGGACACTTGCTCAAACTTACACCTCCCTATGGGATGAGCTGCAAGGTGGAGGGGAGAACGCCAAGTTAGGCTTCCTCAGTGCAAAAGAAAGTATAGGCATCAAGACGGCTCTTACACATGTTCTAGTATCTGGTGAATAATGTGGACAAATTTGGTAAAGGGAGAAAGTACACAAACCACAGTAACCAATGGCAACCCATTAAATGAGGCCTCATTTTGCTGCAGCCACAGCAAGATCTGGGCTATTAATTTAGAATCGTGCAGCCCCATTTATCCCCATGTTGGTTTAGTACCCAAAATTTAAAACAAGTCACCTACTCAACCTCTTTAAGTGGATACTGGAGTTCTGGATTAGCCCAGTAGGCTTATATATATTATATTAACTGTACATGAGGATCTGTCGGCATGCAAAGTGAATGAGCATGAGTTACTCAGCAATACCTCTGTACCAGACCACTTTCAATTAAAAAACAAACTGAAAGACTTGCAATCATATTGTGCCTTTCATGATTGACCTCAGGATGTCCCAAAGTGTACTACAGCCAATGAAGTACTTTAATAATGTAGGACAAGCTAGTTGTATACCTCACTACTGCATCACTGCTGTTATGTAGGTTAGAAACATAGAATCATAGAAAGTTTAAGGCACAGAAAGAGGCCACTTGGCCTACTGTGTCTGTGCCAGCCGAAAAATGCTCCACCCATTCTAATCTCACTTTCCAGCATTTGGTCTGTAGCCCTGCGGATTATGGTGCATACCCAGACTCCTTTTGAATGAGTTGAAGGTTTCTGCCTCAACTACCCTTTCAGGTAGTGAGTTCCAGACCCCCAGCACCCTCTGGGTGAAAACATTTTTCCTCATCTTGCCTCTAATTTTTCTACCAATCACTTTAAATCTCTGCCCCCTAGTCACTGACCTCTCTGCCAAGGTGATCAGGCTCTTCAACTCCACTCTATCCAGGCCCCTCAAACTTTTGTACATTTCAATCAGATCTCCTCTCAGCCTTTTCTGTTCCAGGGAGAACAACCCCAGCCTATCCAATCTTTCCTCAAAGTTGCATTGTTCTAGTCTTGGCAACATCCTCGTAAATTTCCTCTGTACCCTCTCTAGTGCAATTACATCCTTTCTGTAATGAGGTGACCAGAACTGCACATAGTACTCAAGTTGAGGCAGAACCAATGAGTTATACAGTTCCAGCATAACCTTCCTGCTCTTATATTCTATACCTCAGCTAATAAAGGAAAGGATTCCATATGCCTTCTTAACCACCTTATCGACCTGTCCTGCTACCTTCAGGGATCTGTGGACATTCATTCCAAGGTCCCTCACTTCCTCTACACTTCTCAGTATTTTCCCATTAATTGTGTATTCCTTTGCCTTGTTTGACCTCCCCAAATGCATCGCCTCACACTTCTCCAGGTTTTAGTCTCCCTTCCAGGAATGTAAAAATCTATCAAGTATAAAGAGTGCTATCTTGGATACCACAAAACAATAAATGTAATTTTCCCTTGTCCCACTGATAAAGGAAAATACTACAAGATATTTCTAGAAGTATCGACAGCATTATACTCTGACATATGAACTTTCACTAACAACACAACTGCAATAACTCTACCCTGTAACCAAACTCAGCTGCCCAAGTCAGATCTATTCAATGCCATTTGATCCCAAAATCATTTGCTGCTGCTCATCATATGCTTCAGCAGGTGCCAAAAAAAGTGCAGAGTCAAGCAGACAGAATTCAGAAGGTCAAAGCCAGCAGTCACTTTACTGTGTTTAGGAGATGGGTGTTCACTAATTTGTTTTAGAAAAGGTGAAAAAAAACAAGTGTTTCATACAGTACCTAACAGGATGTGTATCTAACTCTATGATTTTAATGTCAGCTGTGGCTCAGTGGTAGTACGCTTCTGTGTCAGGAGATTGTCGGTTCAAGTCCCACTCCAGACACTTGAAGACATAATTTAGACTGACAGTCCAATGCAGTAAGGGAATGCTGCTGTTTCTTGGATGAGATATTAAATCGAGGCCCTGCCTACCCGCTCAGGTGGATGTAAATTTACTACAGTCATTGAAGCACTTTTTAAAAAATGTAGTACAAGACTTCACTACATTATCACAGCTGTTTTGTAGGTTCTAGTCCCCCTCCCAAGAATGTAAGGCACTATTTCAAAGGAGAGCACGTGGGATCAATATCACTAAAATAGATTGCCTAGTCATTATCGCATTGCTGTTTGTGAGATCTAGCTGTGTTCTAATTGGCTGCCATGTTTCCAACATTACAGCAGTGACTGCACTTCAAAAATACTTCATCGGCTATAAAGTGCTTTGGGATGTCCTGAAGCCATGAAAGGTGCGATAAAAATGCAATTTCATTTTCTGGATACCCACGAGGAGACAGCAGCCAACTGGAAAGATTCAGGTGTCTTCCATTTAGAAACTTCTAGAGAGATCCCTACTTCCTACTTGCTTTCCCCAAATTGCTTTCCAACAGTCAGTTATTCCACAGAATTCTCACTGCTCCATTGAAACATTCAACATATTTAAGTGTTGATGTGCTTGATTTTAACTAACTGGACTTGTGAGCTTCTGTCTTTCCCTGCAAAAGGTTTTGGGCCTTCATATTACATATACAGTTACTCACCTCCAGAGGCTGCTGGCGCTTACAGGCCATCACCAGGAAATCTCTCTGGGCTTCAAAAGCTGCACTAAACATCTCTGCCTGTTTGGAAAAAAGCAAAAACACATTCAAACAAAGGAAATAATGAAGCATAAAACCACCGTGTAAAGAGAAGAAAAACAACTTGGATCGGGTTCTTTAAGCCATTAACTTAAACCAATGCAAATGCTCCACAAGTTCACTTCAGAATTTTAAAAATAAATTCATTGTGCATCTGTCCCTGGTATATTAATCTTGACGAGACACAGATGGGCATAAATATACCGGACACCATATACTGCAGTGAGATTAAAGAAACCTGCACAAGCAGCTGGGAATGTGAAAGCTCATCTTCCCTACTTAAAGCCATCAGCGCCAATACTCTGAAAGAATAAGCCACTTTCACATGAGTTCAAGGCTGCAATCATTTGCCTTTAATCAGTGGGTTAGTGTTCAATTCTCAGAAACCATGCTGAGACTTGGTTGCACAACAGCAGTTGACAGGGTTGTGACAGATTTGGAAACTAGCGGAAGGGTGTACAACATTCATACCTTTCAGTGTAGTCGCCCCACAAGTGTTCCAAACAAGCAATATCTGTACACTGTACAATACCTGTCCGAAAGCATGACCCTGAGCTTCCGGTTGCTGGCCATTTCAACACACCCCCCTGCTCTCATGCCCACATTTCTGTCCTGGGATTGCTGCAGTGTTCCAGTGATCAACGCAAGTTCAAGGAACAACATCTCATTTACCAATTAGGCATGCCACAGCCTGCCGGACTGAACATTTAGTTCAATCATTTCAGAGCATGACGGTCCCCCCTTTTGGTTTTTTTGTTATTTTTTTTCTTTTTTTCTTTGTTTATTTTGTTTTATCATTTTTTTTTTTACCACGTCCCTACCCACTGCTTTTTTTTTCATGTTTGCGCTTTGGGCCAGGCTGTTCTATTTTTCTGTCAATTAACACCCTCTCTGCACTAACGCTTTATCTTTCAGCACACCATTAACATACCGCTGGTCTTTGCTCCACGACCTTCTGGTCAGTTATTCTCTGTGACCTTGCCCTATCAACACCTTCTCTTTTGTTATCTCTTGCCCCACCCCCGCTTTATTTGCTTGAAACCTATTACACTTCTAACCTTTGCCAGTTCTGATGAAGGGTCACTGACCTGAAACGTTAACTCTGCTTCTCTCTCCAGATGCTGCCAGACCTGCTGAGTATTTCCAGCATTTCTTGTTTTTAATACCTGCACACTTGCTACTCAAGGTGAGAAGGATTATGTAACTGAAATTGCGATGATTAAAAACCTTATTGATCATCACTTTTATTCCCTTTTGAAAAGGCAGAGTGAAAAGAGGAAGGTCAGGAGCCAGGAACCCTTTTAAAAAATGTCATTCGTACTAAGGATGAGAATATAGTGGCAAATTTGGCAACTTAGTAGTGTTGCCCAATAGAATTTGTTGACTAGCCACAGATGCCAGAATGGCGAAAATGTTTTCACCACATGCACTAATCTTAATAGAAGACATCTTACAATACAGGTAAACGTGCTGCTTGTGTATATTTACTTAACAAACTTCTATCACCATTTAGTGTGAAACTTTGCAGTCTTTTGAATCAAAATTTGCAATTCTGACATGAATTTATCAGACACACATCTCAGTACAGCTTCTAGGTTTATGTCCAGCAGCTATGAGTGGTACTTAGACCTCAGCAGAGTGCTTGCTGAGAATATTGACTCACAGAACCGAATACGCCAGATCCCTATTCTCCTCCTGACCCCCGCCAGGCCTTGCCTCCCCCTTGATGTCCACTCCCCAACACACACCCTTGCCACCCCTTCAGCCCCACCTCTGCTCTTCTTCCAGAACACAGTTAGATTCTGCTTGCCTTTTGCCATGACTTGCTCCGTTGGAGCTGCTCATTATTGGTTCAAATTGCTTTCACCCACCTGCCTGGAGTGGTAATTCCAAATGGTCGAGCTGACCATGATGACAGTTCCCCTCTCCATGCAATGTTTCCAGTGTTTCCATGCATTCGATGTTGCACACCGTTTTCGCACACAATCAACAAGCAGTAACCAAGGAAGTAAAAGCGTCCACAACCATCAAAAAAACACTTGTACACTCTGCTTTTCTTCTTACCATTTTACCAACTAATGCACAAAAAGCTTAAATTTCACATAAAAGACAGTGGGCTGGAATTTAGCAAGCCCTCGACGTCATGATCTGTGGAGGGGGGAGGACTTGAAGATGGCAAATAGTTACTGTAATTGTTATTGGGGGGGGGGGGGGGGTGGGGCGGTGGGAAAGGTGCGCTATTTATTTAATTTTGGGGGTTATGGCTTTATAAATTTAAATTGGGCGGCAGGGCTGGCTGCCCTTTAAAAATGGCACCAGCACCTGCGCACAGGCAACTGATGCCATTGCTGGGGACGGACAGCCCACCCTCTCCACGTGATTGGAGGATGTGGGGGGGGGGGGGGGGGTCAGGGGTGGGCTGCCCTGGCTATTTAAATGAGCCGCCGTGCTCGAGATTGCGGCGGCTCTTTGGTGTGCGGCCCCAACCTCCCCCAACTATCTCAGTGATTGTAACCCCCATCCCCCAGGGGTTGGGGATCGGATACCACCACCATGCTCCCGCTAGCTGCGGGAGGTGACTTACCTGCAGATGCAGCCTCCTCCAGTGCACTCCCCGCTAAGCCTGTCAATCAGGTTGACCTCTGGGTGGGGGAACCAGTCAAAGTAAAACTCCACACCATATGTGGAAACTCAAACCTCCAGGTTTCCTGACAGAAATTCTGCCCTGCCGCATACACGGCCCACCTGTGTCAAGATTAATTATTTTCACTGGTCTGTGGCTCAGTGATAAGGGGCCTAAATTTAGAAACCGAAACACGGATGATATTAGAAGGAATTCTGTTTTCAGGAGAAAGGATGATCAGAACTTGGAATCCACTATCTTAAGTGGTTAATGAAATAGTCACTCACAGCATTCTAGAAGGAATTAGGTGAACCAGAAATATAATATTCAAGGGTAGGGGGGAAAGTGTAATCAAATAGCATCAACTTAAAATGTGCAGCTATGGAGCCAGGACAGGGACAGGCACATATGCCAGACTGGATAAGGACTCCAGTCCCACTTCAATGTGGTTGACTTTCAACTAGCCTCTGAAGTGGCCTAGCAAGCCACTCAGTTGTTGGGATGAGCAATAAATGCTGCCTTGCCACATTTTGAGAAAGACATTTTTAAAAAATAAAGCCACTAAAATTCAGTGCCTTGGTACAATACTAAATTATACGAAAAAGTGCTGAAAAATGCACAATTTGAAAAAAAAACCTTTTTTCTCAAAGCAAATTATTCCGTCATGCTCCTTTCTAAATATGAACACTTTGCTATCACTGTATAAAACCAGACTTTCACGCTTACTCTACAGATGCCTCCAGACACAACAGGCTGCATTTTACTAGCCCCTCAGCGTTGTGGATCGTGGCGGGGAGGCCCGTAAAATGATTGCGAGAGCGACCCATCATGATGCCGAGAAGGCACGCCGGATAGTAGTGGTGGCGGCAAGGCCTCAGTGTGGCCCCCACCCCCGCCACCTGGCGGTGGGGCCTTCATTAAAATATGGAAATGAGGTTACTTAAAATGCAAATGAACTTACCTGCTGCCAATGGCCATCCCACGCAGATTTTACAGCCGCCAAACGCAACTCGCACGCCTTTTGAACTCCGTAACGGAGTTCCAAGGCAAGAAACTGGTGGGGAGGGGTAGGACTAAAATTATCAGGGCAGGGGTGGGAGCGGGGAAAACATATTTTATTGGCTTTATGGATGGTGGGAACGGGTTGAAGGACAAATGATACAAGGTTGGGGGGGGGGGGGCAAGTTCGCGATGTCAATAAAGTTTATTACGGGTCGGTGGCCCTAAAACCGACATTGGAAGGTGGGTTGAAAGGGCCTCCAGGTTGCAATAAAATTTCCCTTTAAATATTACATGAAATTTTAAGGGCTCAAAGCCCTTTAAAAATGATGCCAGCACCTACGCAGTGGGGCTGGATGCCGTTGCCAGGAACGCGGCGGCCGGCCCCTCTGTGTCGGGGTGGGCTCGGCAGCAGCCGCTCAATGCAGGCAGGCCGCCTACTTCAAAGCGGCCACTGCGATGTGCGGCACACAAATAAAATTCAGCCCAATGGAACATTTCAAAATGGTATAATCACATCTGATGTAGATTTCCATTTTTCCAGCAATGAGCTACATCCTGAGTAAAGTACCTGTGCCCACTTCTAGTAACAAGTTGCCTCCTGTTACTGTACTATTAACTGGCACAGACACTGAATGGTGGAGATAGAAATACTGTGTTAGCCACATACTAATCTCCCTTTAGGTCTAAAAGTCAAACTGTGACACAGCAGTTGCTGGAAATATATCCAACAGGGATAGGGTGGATGTAAATAAAGGGAAAGACACAATTTGTACTTGTGTGTGAAAACTTAAGTGTAGGCCAGGTCTTTGCGACCAACTTTTAGCCATAGATTTCCAGGAACCTCCTCTCTTCGCTTTTAAAATAGTAAAATCCTTTCAGTGCACAAGAGGCAACTCCCTTGTAGCAGCAGTCACAGAAACAAGCACACACTAACCATTTGAATATTTTCCAACTCAACTTTGGGGGAAAAAAAAGGTACTCACTGATTTGAAAGATCTAGGCGATACAAACTTTCCACAAAAAATTTCCATGAAATTTTTCCCTAGGAGGAAGGCCATTCGGCCCAACGTGTTTGCACCGGCTCTCCCAATGAGCAATTCACGTAGTGCCATTCCATGGCCTATTCCCCGTAACCCTGCACATTCTTCCTTTTCAGATAACAGTCTAATTCTCTTTTGAATGCTTCAATTGAACCTGCCTCCACCACACAATCAGGCAGTGCATTCCAGACCTTAACCACTCACTGTGTGAAAAAGTCTTTCTTCGTCACCGTTGCTTCTTTTACCAATTACTTTAAATCTGTGCCCTCAATCCTTTCACGAGTGGGAACAGTTTCTCCCTATCTACTCTGCCCAGCCCCCTCATGATTTTCAATACCTCAGAGTCAGAGAGATACAGCACTGAAACAGGCCCACCGAGTCTGTGCTGACCATCAATGACCCATTTATACTAATCCTCCATTAATCCCATATTCCTTAACACATCCCCACCTTCCCTCAATTCTCCTACCAACTACCTACACTAGGGGCAATTTACCATGGACAATTTACCTATCAACCTGCAAGTCTTTGGCTGTGGGAGGAAACCAGAGCATCTGGAGGAAACCCACACGGTCACAGGGAGAACCTGCAAACTCTGCACAGGCAGTACCCAGAACCGAACCCGGGTCGCTGGAGCTGTCAGGCTGTGGTGCTAACCACTGTGCCGCCCCCGCTCTATCAAATCACCTCTCAGCCTTCTCTTCTCCAAGGAAAACGGTCCTAACTTCTCCATTCTATCTTCATAACTGAAGTTCTTCATCCCTGGAACCATTCTCATTAATCTTTTCTGCACTTTCGCTAATGCTTTCACATCTTTCCTAAAGTGCAGCACCCAGAACTGAACGCAATACTCCAGCTGAGGCCGAACTAGTGTCTTAAGTTCAACATAACCTCCTTGTGCTTGTACTCTATGCCCCTATTAATAAAGCCCAGAATTTTGTATGCTTTACTAACCACTCTCAACCTGTCCTGCCACCTTCAATGACTTATGCACATATACACCCAGGTCCCTCTGCTCCTGCATCCCTTTTAGAATTGTGCCCTTTCTTTTATATTGTCTATCCATGTTCTTCCTACCAAAATGAATCGCTTCACAGTTCTCCACATTGAACTCCATCTGTCACCAGTCTGCCCATTCCACCAACTTGTCGATGTCCTTTTGAAGTTCTACACTATCCTCCTCACAGTTCACAATGCGTCCAAGTGTCGTATCATCCGCAAACTTTGAAATTGTGCCCCTGTACACCAAGTTCTAGGTCATTAATATATATCAGGAAAAGCAAGGGCCCCAACTAAAGGCCTGCTACCCGACCCGAACCCAACGGGACCCGACGACATGTGTCGGGTTTGGGTCGGGTCGGGTCGCTCTTCTGGGTCTGGCTTTCGGGCTCAGCTCGGGTCAGGCCAGGTCCGGGTTCAGGTCGGACACACACAGTAAGTATTGCATTTTGCTCTGTTGGTAAGTGTCAAAAGTTGAAAAGCCTACCTGAGCTGGGAGTCCAGGACGTCAAGGAGGGAAACTCTGAGTCTGCGCAGTGAGTGAGTGAACGTCTCTGTGACGTCATCATACTCATGCTGCAGCTTCCTGCAGATTCAGAATCGCAAGGTAGGCAAAATGAACAATCCGGTGGTCAGGTCGGGCCCAGGTTGGGTCGGGCCGGGCACTGGAAAAATTGGACAGACTCTGGCCGGGTTGGGCTCAGATCCGATGTGGTTCTGTCGGGTTCAGATCGAGTTTTTATTTCCCTGATCTGAACAGGCCTTTAGTCCCAGCACTAACCCCTGGGGAACTCCACTACAAACCTTCCTCCAGCCCAAAAAACATCCATTAACCACGACTCTTTGTTTCCTGTCACTCAGCCAATTCTGTATCCATGTTGCTAGTGTCCCATTAATTCCAATGAGCTATAACTTTGCTTATAAGTCTGTTGTGTGGCACTGTATCAAATGCCTTTTGGAAGTCTATGACATCAACTGCACCCCACCACTGAAGTTAAACTGACTGGCCTGTAGTTGATGGGCTTATCTTTACACCTTTTTTGGACAAGGATGTAATGCTTGCAATTCTCCAGTCCTCTGAACCGCCCGAGTCCCATTACAACTTTCTACTCCCATCTACACTACATACTGTGCCACCAAACTTAGTGTTTTTCGCATTCCTGGATGTATCTTCATCTACGTCATTGACAAATATAGTGAAAAGCTGGGATTCAGTACAGATTGCCGGGAGGCAGTGGGCTAAGTCGAGTACGTACCGATTATCCCTACTCCCTGACTTCTACCTTTTAACCAATTCCCTACCCATGTGAATAGGTTGCCTCCAATTCTATACACTTTCATTTTTGCTGACGGGCTCTTATGTGGAATGTGTTCTGAAAGTCCTGAGGTTGTGCAAGGTGATACATAAATGCAAGCTTATTCTTTTTCTTCAAGTTAAGACTTTACCTGGGACTCCATACAGCACAGGTCTAGGAGGTGCCAGCTCACTGAAATAACATGGTAACATTTTCAGGTATGTGCTCAGCATGTGGTTTCACTAGGGTCCATCAAGCTAGGGTATATCACCATGGCATTGTGGAGATTACAACATTCAGAACAGAATGTACTAGTTTTAAATTACCGTCCTGGAATAAACGTTTCTAATCTGGAGATTAATGACTCATGGTACTCTAGCCTGTATGGAGTGGTACAGCACAGGTTCATGGCAGGAGCGGAGAGTTTCCAGTCTCTGCCTCACTGACAGGTGAAAGACATTACATGGAAACTTCCCTGCAGTGGGGGAGGGGTGGATAGGAGAGTCATCCAGGTTACACCTCAGCATCAAAAATGGCACTGTAGAAATTACAGGGTCGTTTAACTGATCCCACATGCCCAGGGGAGCCAAGCTCAGAGAGTGTGGATAGGTGTATCCGGTTAGTGTTGAGAAGGGTGAATTTACCATTAAATTTCCCTACACAATTCTCAACGATTCAGAGGGTTTATCACCTCTACTTAAGGTACACCTTCATCTTTAAAGTTAAGCATTTACCATATGGTCTATACTGTATCTAGGCAGAGCAGAATTCCCCCACCCCCAAACTCCCACTGCACAAGAATAGAGTTGCATCACAGAAGCAGGCCATTCATCCCAGCCAGTCCTGTGCTTACTTTCCACGTGAGCAGAGGGTAAAAGCTGACACAGACTGATAACAGCTTTCTGCCACTGTTCAAATGAGGAAAGATTGCTTCTATCAATCAGTAGAACCAAGAGGACATTAGTCTTAACAAAATCAGTCAGTATTATTGGAAAATATCAGATGTGGAATTGAAGCTATGATGGTCAGCAATTAAGCATTTAAATTGCAGGCATTAAAAGTTGACACTCAGTGTTACTACTGGGTTTGACATGTTGACACTTGGGTCTGGCATAATTCATCAGCACTCTCACAACCACTGACTGACCGCAGTAGCCAAATGGAAAGTCTAGCTGAAAATGTGGAATCAATCACTGCTGATTTGTTCTGAAACAGATGGACTAAAATCTCCTAATGCTCAGCCGTCAGTGACCACTGAAACAATGTAATTAAACATGGAGCCACACTGGTCTCCAACCCCCTGACATTTGTAGGATTTGTTAAGAAACACTTGCATTTGTATCGTGTCTTTCACAACCTCAGGGTGTCCCAAAGTGCTTTACAGCCAATTCAGTACTTTTGAAACAAAGTCTCTGTAGGAAACGTGGCTACCAAATTACACACTGCAAGGTCCTACAAACAGCAATGGGGTAAGTGACCAGAGAATCTGTTTTAATCATGTTGTTTGAGGGATAAGTGTTGGTCAGGGCATTGGGAGAAACCCCCCCCCCCCCCAGTCTTCTTGGAAATAGTGCCATGGATCTTTTAAATGCCTTTGAGTAGCTTGCATAAAGCTCCTGACAGCACAGTCTGATCGCCCATGCCATCCTGCCAGCATTAATCTGCACATGCGCATCCTGACATCACTGTGCACTGGCGTCACTACATACTGACGTCACAAAGGGACAAGCAGGCGGCAACGAGCGGGGGAGCGAGTGAACGGAGGGGGGAGCGAGTCGTGATATTTTGCCTCAGTACTAGAAGTCGCTCTCACTAAAGAGAAGGTCGGCGACCCCTCGTTTTATGTCTCATCCGAAAGACAGATATAATTTTAGGTATGATTTTACTTGATGTGATTCTGTCAACTTTCAAAGACACAGAGTCTTTAGACAGGGTCAGCCTGTCGGAACCGTGTTTGCGACGCAGGATGCAGCGCCAGTCCATGCAGCACAGAGGAGGACATTTCTGAAATAGTGACAGAATTGCTGTCACTATTACGTGGCCAGGTGATGAGCTTAGGAAAGGATGAGAGCTTTCAGAAGTGTCTGGGTCAGGTTACATGGATCTGCTCATTTAACTAAATAAGTGCAAAGTAACTAGCGGCAATACAGAAAATGTCCATGCAATAAATGGATGTCGATCTGCAAAGGTACACAATTATCAACTAACCATGAAAAACAACTAACGAGAGCTGCCAGCAAAGCTGATCAAGCACCAAGACATTCAGGAGTATTTGCTGATGAGTCAAAACATATTTTAACCTTTAACTCATTGTTAGGGCCACATTTAGAATAGTGTGTGTCATATCGTACACCGTTCAATGGAATACTGTTGTATTGGAAAGAATTTGGAGAATGAAGAATCGACTGCCATTAATAGTCAAGGTTATACGACCTCCTTTAAAAAAGGAGCTGGAATAAACATCTGGTTAAGAGCAGGATTTAAGGTTACAAGAATGTACAGATAAATGATCACTTATTCTTGGCTTAATTCCTGCTGGGACCATTAGTAGCATGTAGCTGGTGTGGCATAAATACTGTATTTTCTAATTGTTGAGTTTTACAGCAGTGGTTCACAAACTTTTTTGGTTGTAGGACTTCTTTTCAAAAAAGATTAGTAATCAGGGACCCTCCATCTAAATTATACTACATAATACTTGGAATATGAAAGTGCTGCATGTAAAGAGTGTTTTAATAATACTTTTAAAAAACAGGTATTTACTTACAGATATCAGTGAGATGGGTGTGCCTGTTTCTCACTGCAGAATCTGTCTATCCTTGGCAGGAGCAAGGACTGCCTGAAGAGAACACTAGGGCTGCAGGGGAAGACCAGGAGCCCGGAAAGAGAGCAGGAGTATGCGGGGAGCACAGCACATCTCCGGCCACCACTCACTCACTCACTCTTGACCACAGCGCCCTGGGTATTCGCCCACCTATAAGGCCAGCTTTGCTTTACAGACTCCCGAAAGATCTCTGCAGACCCCAGTTTGAGAACCTTCTCAAGGGCAATTAGGGATGGGCAACAAATGCTGGCCTTGCTAGGGATGCTTAACTCCCATGAAAGAATGAAAAAAAAGTTTTACAGCACAAAAGGAAGTTTTTTCATGCCTGCTCTAGCTCCGTGAAAGAGCTTAGTCCCATTTCCAGCCCCTTCCCCATATCCTTTATCATTTTTATTTTTCAAATATTTATCTACTTTCTTTTTAAAAACTGTTACAAATTCCCACTGTTTCTGATAAATTAGAAACTCTGTATATAAAAAATTCTTCTAGCCTCTCCCTTCAGTGATCTTGAATTTATGTCCTTCCTAGGAACCAATTCACCATCCAGTGGAAATAACTTCCCCTAGTCAACAGATCAAAAAACCTTCATAATTTTGAACACCTCCATCAGCACTCCTCTCAACCACTTCTACTCTAATGATAAAGCCCAAGTTTCTCTCGTCACTCCTCATAGGCAAAGTCTCTCACTCACGTTGGAAGAGACTGAATTCTCTTATGAGTTCTATTATCTGGCATGTTGGTCTGATTATTCATTTCTAAGGCGATTGTGCTAGGTGTGGTACAGTCAACAGGCTACGCATCATTTCAACGACTGAAAAGAGTTGGTTCGGTGGTACAAAAAGCTTTTTCTAACTTCATACTTCATGTTACTTATTGCATTTAGTTTAAGAAAAAGTAGGGTTTTCACGTTCTACTGCTAGGAAATAGAAACCTGCGAGGAATGACTTATCAGATAAACTCACACAAATCACTTCTTGACCAGATGCTGATATAAAACTTAACAGATTTGACCATCGGGATTTCAGTTTCCCAATGCCCAACACTACTGCATTTCACTGACCCCATGACTGAATTCTCACTTCCTCCTCTAGGTACAGAAATCAGTAAAAGTTCAGTGTTTTTGACAGGTCAACTCTGCTTTATGAGCATCGAGTAAATAAGGAGAAACTATTTGCAATGGCAGAGAGGTTGGTAACCAGAGGACTCAGATTTAAGGCAATTTGCAAAAGAACCAGATGTGGCATGAAGAAACACATTTTTACACAACGAGTTGTTGTGATCTGGGATGGACTTCCTGAAAGAGTGGTGGAAGCCAATTCAATAATAAATTCAAAAGAGAATTGGATAAATATTGGAAGGGAAAAATTTAAAGGGCAATGGATAGAGCTCTACCAAAGAGCTGGCACAGGCATGATGGACTTCTTTCTGTGCTGTATAATTCTATGATTCTATGAAGTGAATTAAAATTCTTCAGATACAGCATGACCATATAGGGTAAAACTCAACAATGTATCATTAACACCCAACCTCTAAGCATCCTATACTGTATAGCTGCTAACCTCTTGTATACACAGCTATAGCTCAGTTGGTAGCACTCTTGCCTTGGAGTTGGAGGATTGAGGGTTCAAGTCCCACTCTGGGAACTCCAGTGCAATACTAAGGTGCTGTGCTGTTGAAGGTGCTGTTTTTTGGATGAGATGCCTGCCCTATTAGGGGGATGTAAAAGATTCCCAAGAAGAGCAGAAGAGTTCTTCTCAGTGTGAAAGGTTAGTGCGTGAACTTACTGAAGCATTTAACAGCCACACAGTCAGGCACTTCCAATAAGATTGTTCTATATCTATGAAGTATCTGTTGATCTCATCTGCTTGCTGTGTCATATTTCTAATGAAATTATAAGCAAGTTCTACAAAAAAGAGACCAGAAAAAGAACTTTCATTCAGGTGGGGGGCTTGCCAGACAAAATGCAAATCTTTCTTTATTATAACCGTCGTGGTCAGGTTAGCACTTCAGCAACAGGTTAAAACTGAAAACAAGGTGCCCCTCGGAATTTATTTTTGCACATAGCTAACATAAGTGTCTTATTTCACATAAATACTCACATCTAATATTACAAGAATACAACACATTAGTGTAAATATTGAAGGACTTCCAGCTGGGATTATGGAGTACAGTAACAGTCCAAGATTATCTGCAAATTAAGATTGCATTTCAAATCAGCTGAAGAAAAACAAACTTCGATCCTAACATATTGGGTAATGAGAGTGAATATCAGTGAAGCTGTACTTCGACCTGGGAGCACCCACCCCTTTTAGTTAACATGTTCGAAATTAAAGCTGTAAAAATAATACTTCCTGATGGATCAGTGAGTTTATTCAGTAAGTAGCTGAGTTGCACATACCAAAAGGATCCCAGGTTCAAAGTCTAGTTTGTCCCAAGTTAACAGACCTCAGCTGAGGCAAGAGCACAGCACTAAACTGGAGCTCATCCAAAACCCTGCCACCCACATCTTAACTCACACCAAGTCGTCCACCCATCACCCTGGCTTTTACTGCCCTACATTGGCTCCCGGTCTGGCAACACTTAGATTTTAAAATTCTTATCCTCATTTTCAAATCCCTCCATTGCTTCATCTCTCCCCATCTCTGTAACCTCCTCCAGCCTTATAACCCTTTGCGATCTCTATGCTCCTCCAATTCTGGCCTCTTGTGCATCCTTGATTCTCGTCGCTCTTCCACTGGCAGCTGTGCCTTCAGCTGCCTACGCCCTAAGCTCTGGAATTCCCTCCCTAAACCTCTGTGCCTCGCTGCTTCTCTCTCTTTCTTTAAGATACTCCTTAAAACTTCTCTTTGACTAAGCTAGTGGTTTCTTGTCCAAATATCTCCTTTTATGTCCTGGTATTAAGTTTTGTTTGATAATGGTCCTGTGAAGTGCCTTGGGACATTTTACTACATTAAAGATGCTAAATAAATGCAAGTTGCTGTTATAATTTGCCTCAGCTCCTCTGGGTTAATAATGGAGAGGTGAAAGAAAAGAAACCCAATCACCCATCATTCTATGCGGAAACCTCTACTGGTTACTTGAACAAAGTACCAGAGGATAATCCAAGATTTATGGAACTGCATCTAAGTGAGGAATCAAGAGGTGTGAAGGGGAGCAAATAGGCGAGAAAAAATTGGTATTGTAAATTACAATAAGGGGTATTTGTCCATTGTTTTGAATTCAGTAATCAAGCCCAATCTGATTCCAGTTAAAGGTCTCATTCAAGTGCACTTTCCGAGTCTATGAACTAAACCCCTGCATTCTGAATGGAAAAATATGTTCAGAGTTTCCCATAATCCCCTTAGGTTATAGTATATGGTGCACCAGAGCCATATGAGAGATGTGCACCGAGATTGAAAATCCATTGCCGTGGCCAAGGTCAGACTGTGCAGTCGGTTACATGTACTGGTCACCCTTGCCCCACAAACAATGAGCTTTGATCAAAGATGCAACCACTTTTAAAAATCCATATTCACTATGTAAAGTCATATATTTTGAGTTTGGTTAGCATGACTTTCCTGACCCCTGACATCTTCCCACCCCAGTGCTGTCACTGCCCTAACTTTCCATTCTGCCTTCTGTTCAGTTGTTCACTTTTCTTCTCCCTGCAAACCCCACACCCCTCCCACCGAATCAACTGAAGCACTTGGAGACATCTGCCACAAGCTAGACATCCTACTGAACTGAAGGCTGCTATTTTTATTGTACGACTATATGGCTCCAACCTGGTCAATGTCCTCCCTAGTGAGGACACCAACCTCTATTCCAACTGATTTTATGCCCTCCAAAAATATTGCCACAGGATGATGATACAACAAATACAATACATTTGTAACAAAATTCCTAGGTCCTATATGGATGGATGTAAAGAATGTATATCGAGCCAGGGAGAGGGAGATTAGGAGGGATCATCAAAAGCTTGGTGGAAGAGATGGGCTTTCAACAACTACCTGTATTTATATAGCACCTGTAACATAATAAAATGCCCCAAGGCAATACATAGCATTATGGAACAAAATATGACACCAAGACACACAGGTGATATTAGGTCAGATGGCCAAAAACTTGGTCAAAGAGGTACGTTTTAAGGAGTGTCTCGAAAGGAGGAAAGCACGGTAGAGAAGTGGAGAGGTGTAGGGAGGGTATTCCATAACTTAGGACCTAGGCAACTGAAAGCACAGCCATTAATGGTGCAGCTATTAAAATTGGGGATACTCAAGAGACCAGAATTACATGAGCATAGATAGCTCAGAGGGTTGTGGGGTTGGAGAAGGTTACAGGGATAGGGAGGGGCAAGGCCATGGAAGGATTTGAAGACAAGGATAGGAATTTTAAAATTAAGATGTTGCTTGATGTAGGTCAGTGAGGACATGGGTGATAGAGGAATGGGACTTGGTGCAAGATAGGACACAGGCAGCAGAGTTTTGAATGACCTCAATTTTACGTTGGGTAGATTGTGGGAGACCAGCCAGAATTGCTTTGGAATAGTCAAGTCTAGAGGTAACAGGGGCATGAATGAGGGTTTCAGCAGCAGGTAAGTTGAGGAAGGGGAAAAGTCAGGTGATGTTACTGAGGCGGAAATAGGAGGTCTTAGTGATGGTGTGAATATGAGGCAAGAAGCTCATCTCGGGGTCAAATGTGACACCTAGGTAGCAAACAGTCTGGTTTAGTCTCAGACAGTTGACAGGGATAGGGATGGAGTTGGTAATTGGGGAACGGAGTTTGAAACAGGGACCGAAAAAAACGGCTTCAATTTTCCCACTATTTAATTGGAGGAAATTTCTGCTTAGCTAGAACTGGATGTCAGAAAGGCAGTCTGATAATTTAGCAACAGTGGAGGAATCGAAAGAGGTGGTGGTGAGGTAGAGCTGGGTGTCCTCAGGTTTCAGAAGATTTATGAAGGGGGAGAGGCAGAAAGGTCTCGGAAAGTCAGCTGGAAGCACAACGAAGCAGCTGAAGGCTGAAGGCTTGATTGGGGGTTATAGGCCTGGAGGAGATTGCAACGGTAGATTGAGGCAAAATTGTACAGAGACTTCTAAATGAAAACAAGGATTTTAAAATTATAGACTCTAGTTTGATTTAATTCAAACAAGTGAGTACGTGCTGTCCTAACAATTCATCTCAGGGCAGTAGTCGCAACATATCTCGTTTCCACTGATTCAATGAAATGAGTGGAAATTTCAAGTCACCTTTGATCAGTCGTGGCTAGGTGCGCAACATTATCAGATAGTTAAATATCTATAGAGTGATAAATGACTGAATAAGTAAATACTCAATATTAATTAGAGAGGAAAGGAATCAATTCAAGATTTCCAATTTCAGAAAAAAATGAATAAAATAAGTTGTTTTGTGTGAGAGCCTACATTGCCACCACCCCACCCTTCATACATCCATCTGCACAGGAATCTTATGACATTTAATTGCTGAGGGCTCAAGAACGGATCAGATAAAAGATGATGAGATATTTCCACTTGTAGAGGAGTTCTAAACTAGGGAGTCATAAACATAGAATCGTCATTAATAAATCCAATAAGAAATTCAGGAGAAGCTTCTTCACCCAGTGAGTGGTGAGAATGTAGAACTCGCTACCACAAGGAGTGGTTGAGGTAATTAACTTAGATGCATTTAAGAGGAAGCTAAATAAAACATGAAGGAGAAAGGAACTGATGGGGTTTGATGAAGTAGGGCGGAGGAGACTCGTGTGGAGCATAAATGTTGGCATGGTGTTTCCTGCCCCTCATCCCTAGTTATTGGTGGTAGTTACACTCTCCAGTTACCAGATTCTCTCAGTTTCACCACTCTCGAGAGGTTGAAGAAAATAAAATGGCTTTTAAAGAAAAATTAAGACTGCTGCTCTGAAATCAGAGCAGTTGGAGAGTTTGCCAATCAGTTTGTTAAAGTGAAGCATCCATTTAGAAATTCGGACTGTCGAAATACAAGCGATGCACCATGATCAATGGTTACAACTGCATTTAACACAGGCCTTAAACTTGAGCCACAATGGGACTTTCTGAAACAAGTGAAGTGCAACTCTTACAGAACTTCCACAAAGTGACTTACTAAAGGGAAGAAATAACAGGACCTGGAGGGACTACTGAAACAGCTTTGCAATGTATTTTACACCTAGTACTAAGTAAGCCATCTCAAGCGCCGCTGGCTCAGTAGGGTGTATATGCTGGGGATGTTGGCTGCCTCGAGGACTTTTGCATTGGAGATACGGTCCTGCCACCTGATGCCAAGGATTCTCCGGAGGCAGCGAAGCTGGAATGAGTTGAGATGTCACTCTTGTCTGACATACATTGTCCAGGCCTCACTGCCGTCCAGCAAGGTACTGGCCATGTGAGCCGCATGGAAGATAGCAGGATCCCCAAGGACACATCGTACAGCGAGCTCGTCATTGGTATCAGACCCATCGGCCGTCCATATCTCCGCTTTAGGCGTCTGTAAACCCGACAAGAAGTCCTGTGACATCGACCACAAGTCGTGAGAGTGAGTTGCCAGTGATAGCCAGAGCTGGCGGACAGCCATAAAGGCGGGGCTAAAGAGTGGCAGTGGTAGTTGACAGGAAAAGAGACGTGGTAGTTGGCAGGAAAAAAGATAGAAGTGCAAGGAGAGAGCCAACTGTGTAACAGTCCTGACAACCAATTTTATCCGCAGTGCCTGTGGAAGAGTCTGTCACTCTAGAATTGGTCTTTAGAGCCACTCCAGGTGCTGCTCCACAAACCACTGACCACCTCTAGACGCTTACCCATTGTCTCTCGAGACAAGGATGCCAAAGAAGAAGACGACTAAATAAGAAGAAAAAGTGAATGATGGGAGTAGTTCTCAGCTTCTTTGCACTGAAGCAAAGTGGTTCGCATTAAATAAGACTTAAGCCTGAAGTCTTCTATGTTCAAGAGCGGAGCAAAAAAAAAAATCGGAATATATTTTCAATGTTATTGCACCTCCTTAATCAGTAACAGAAGAAATGCAAAACTAGCATTTCTTTAAAACGACAAATACAGTCATAGACTCATAGATGAAAGCTAATCACTAAAACAAATAGAAACTGTAGTCAGAAATGTGAAACCAGCTCTACGCTGCACAGAACATCAAGTCATTTATAACGTGGAGCTAAAATGTGTTTCAACTGCTGTAAGAGAGACTGAGCGCTGGGATTAGCCGGTCCTTCTATCGGATTTAGATGCTTGTGCACTGTTTTTGAAAGCAGTTGCCTCTGTCACCAATACAGCTGATTAGCCTAAACTGCATTCACGATAACTCAACTGAATAGCCAGCTTGTGACCTCATTGTTTGCATTTCTGCTGACTGCACCGAATTAACTGCTTGCTTTCCCAAAACCCCCAAGCTATTCTCCAACCTTAATTACTGCAGCAACTAAGCAGGGAACGTGGCACAAAGATAAAAGCATGAAAAGTTAAATGGTCAAATAAAAACACACTTTGCAATTTGTGGTAATGAGTGACTATACCTCCAAACCAAGATGACTCTCTCCGGCATTTTCCATTATTTGTATCTCCTGTGGCAAAGCTTCCATCCAGGATGCTGTGACATCAAGAATCAGCTGATCATGCTTCTGCTCTGACTATGTATGTAAACGTTTTGCGCCTGGCACACAAAAGGGAAAATCTGATGCGTTCATAGGTCTGAGTGGTTCAAATCTACCATTTCATAAAGTCTATCTATTTCCTTGTTCTCTCCGCATTAAAACACATGCAATGGACAACCAGCAACCACCATAAAAGCAACCAATCAAGTCACTGAAAATAAGTCAGTCTTCTAGGTGGTCCTATTGATTCCCCTCCCAACCTACAATTTGGCCATTTTAATGGCACGCTAAACCTATCCACTGTATCTTTACTGAATTACTTCTGTAAAAAAAAAAGTTACATTGACCATTCGCTGTGCATCATCTACAATTTATGCCAGATCCCTCCTTATACCAGACTCTGCCTTCCACACCCTTCAAACACTTGGCTCTGCACTTTCCTAAACCCCGTACATACAACGTACAGCACAAAAAACAGGCCATTCAGCTCAACAAGCCCATTTCAGTGTTTATGCTCCACACGAACCCCTTTCAACCCCTCGTCACCTTACCCTATCGGAATATCTTTCTATTCCTCTCTCCCTCATGTGTTTATCTAGCTTTCCCTTAAAAGCATCTATGCTATTCCACTCAACCACTCCATGTGGTAGTGAGTTCCACATTCTAACCATTCTCTGGGTAAAGAAGTTTATCCGGAAATCCCTGTTGGATTTATTAGTGACTATTTTATGTTAATGACCTCTAGCTTTGGTAGATTTGGTCTCCTTCCCAAATGGAAACAGTCTCCCTAAGTCTACCCCATCAAACCCTTTCACAATCTTAAATACCTCCAACAGATCACCCCTCAGCCTTCTCTCTTGTACAGAAAATAGGCCCAGCCTGCTCAATCTTTCCTAAAAGTTATTAATCTGAGTGCATCCTTATAAATTGTTTATGTGCCTTGATATTCTTTTTATAATACGGAGACCAGAACAGTGGACAGTACTCCAAGTGTGATCTAACCAAGATTCAATATAAGTTGAACATAGCTTCTCTGCTTTTCAATTCTATCCTTCTAGAAATTAACCCCAGTGCTTGGTTTGCCTTTTGTATGGCCTTTTTAACCTGGGGCACTACTTTTAATGATTTGTGTACCATGAGATCCTTGTGCTCTTCTATCTTATTTGGATTCCTGCTTTCCTTGCTTCCTCCAAGCCCTTAGTTTCTCTACCAGGTGCGAGTTATGGCAGTTCCCAGATGCCCTCTCCCTACATAACTCCAGTATCCACTGCACCCCAATACATGCTGGCTGCTACTTTACTGAGTGAAGATAAGGAAGGTGCATTTCCATACTACCTTTCATGCCCTCAGGATATCCCAAAAAAAATTCACCTGCAATTATTTTCAAGTCACAGTTGTTACACTGGCAAGTGAGACAGCCAATTGCGCAAAAGCGAGGTCCCACAACCAGATAAATAAACAGTTAATCTTTTTTATTTTGCTCATGTTAAATTTTGTTTGATTATGCACCTGTGAAGCTCCTTGGGATGTTTTACTATGTTAAAAGCACTATATAATGCAAGTTGGCCAGGTCACCGGAACTCCCATACTAGTCTTTGGTGTTCACCTTAACAGCCTGAGCTTCAGTTTAATGTCTCTCTCAAAAAAAGGTACAAGATACCAAATGAATAAATCAGCCAAGCAAACGTGAGGAAGAAAGGAAGGTAAATACAGGAAAGGATAAACTCAAACTTAAGAGAGAATGAAATACAATAAAAAATGTGAAGTGAAACAGAGGGAAAGATAGAAACGTAGTGAAGGAGACAAAGAATTTATCCAAACAAGGAATCTGTTTTGGCCTCTTCTGACATCATTAAAATAGACGTTATAAATATAAATTTGCAATTCAATCAATAAAAGGTAAAGTGGGAATATGGTAGCATCATACTTCATGTAAACTTAAACAGATGGTGCATTTTTAAAAACTAGATGGATTTTAAATTACATTTTGATGAATTCACATTATAAAAAGATAACTGACAGGTGACATTCATGTGACACAAGTGCCAGGCAATGACCATCTCCAACAAGAGAGAATTTAACCATCTCCGCTTGACATTCAACAACATTCCCATCACTAAATTTCCCACCAACATCCTGGGGGTTACCATTGACCAGAAACTTAACTGGACCAGCCATATAAATCCTGTCACTACAAGAGATCACCTCCTAACTCCTCAACCTGTCCACCATCTACAATGCTCAATTCAGGAGTGTGATGGAATACCCTTCACTTGCTTGGATGAGTGCAGCTTCAACAACAATCAAGAAGCTCGACACCATCCAGGACAAAGCAGCCCGCCTGATTGGCACCCCATCCACTCCCCCCACCACATTTGCAAGTGGCTGCAATGTGTAACATCTAGAAGATGCACTACAGCAACTTGCCAAGCTTCCTTCGACAGCGCCTTCCAAACCCATGACCTCTATCACCTAGAGGGACAAGTGCAGCAGACACATGGGAACACCATCTCATGCAAGTTCCTCTCCAAGTTACACATCAACCTAGCTTGGAAATATAACGCAGTTCCTTTACTGTCGCTGGGTAAAAATCCTGGAACCTCCTCCCTAACAGCACTGTGGGCATACCTACATTACATGGACTGCAGCAGTTCATGAAGATGGCTCACCAACACCTTCTCCAGAGCAATTAGGGATGGGCAATAAATATTGGCTTTGCCAGCGACGCTCACACACCAAGAATGATGAATTTTAAAAATACTTAATTTGTTTTAGAATTCTAAATCGTCTACAAAGAAAACTACTAAAATAAAATGGAGTTTCAACCTCACTCAGTTTAAAAAGAGCATGAGAGAAATTAGATCACTGTCAAAGAAATTCATATACAGTTACTTTTAGATTAAAATTGGATTTCAGGAGAAGTAATCAAGTCTGAACATTTTAATCCTAATTGACAGCCGATTATCAACATTTGTTATCAACATTTATCTAAAGCTCAAGTGATAAAATTAATGGTCAAAGAAAAAGGGTGACTGCCAAGTATCACCAACGTCATTTCATTTCTTATTTAAAATTGTAACTTGGAAATAGCAACTGGCGTAAATCCCTGCACAGATCATGTGTGAAGGCATTGCATTGCTATGGAAACTACAAGAACAGCTTTATTTCTACTTCATGTTAGGTTTGCTTCATATGAAAATCACAGCCTTCTATAGCCTCTTCTAGCGATACAATATTCTTCATAATGCTACTGGTCCACTGTTAAAATGAACACCTTCCAGGGGTTTAACTGATAATTATACAGTCACAGAGACATGGCACCAGATAAAAATTGATGTTGGTAGAGTAATCTATCCTGAAAGTCACTCAAACAACGCCTCTCCCACCCAATACAGCAAAGCATGTATCTCTCTAAAAGTAGCAGCTTTCTATCAAATGCTTAGCACAAGAAAACACTGTAGATACCACTGCAAATTCTTTTTTTTTCTTAAAACGTTGACCTTTTTCTCCCTTTATGGTTCCCAGGCCAAATAGAATCTCCAGTCAACAGGACAGGTCAGTGAACCACAGCTCACTCTCAGCTTTTCCCCAAGCACCACTCTAATCATTAGCAAAGAGCTGGCAGGACCAAACCTCGATGTTCTTGCTCAGAGGAAGTGCCTGAACTGTGCTCACCACTTCCTCCCAGACACTGCTTCTTAGATCAAACTCTACCTGCAGGGAAAGCAGAAATTTTTCACAAACCAACTACCAACACTATAAAAAATAAGTCCTGTACAGCCTAAACCCAAACTGCAGTACAAACACACTAAGGAGATACAGA
Source organism: Heterodontus francisci (assembly GCF_036365525.1). Lineage (NCBI taxonomy): Eukaryota > Metazoa > Chordata > Chondrichthyes > Heterodontiformes > Heterodontidae > Heterodontus > Heterodontus francisci. The sequence goes on from NC_090372.1 coordinate 40,537,645, forward strand.
ATACAGAAAGGCAGTCTGGCACAGGCTCCCCTCCCTAGAAGGGGAGCATGTGGAGATAGGTCACTCCCCTTCATTTATGCCTGTATATGTGTGGGAGTATTGAATTATAGTCAACATCCTTTTTTGCCTATTGAATTCTTTTGAATAAACTTTAGTTAAATTGTGAAGAGTTGACAGGATCAGGGGAACTGGATTGGGAGAGATAAGTGTGTCTGACAGTTTAATGATTGTGCCATTTCAGCCGTGAACAATCACAGAATTAGTGTGGATTAACGAGCGCCTTGACAGATTTAAATTCAGCTCAGTAACTCCTACCGCCTTCAATTTCTCCAGACTCAGTAGGCCATATTTTCCTCAGTACAAAGCAACAGAGAAAGCCAGTTTTACACTGGAATTTACAACTACATGAGAACACATGGTTTTAAAAGTTGCAATGCCTGGGAATGTAATTTTGTTATTGGTGATGAGAAATCAGCAGGCAATCATGACACAAATATAACAATGATGTTTTAAAGTTTCTTAATCAGCCATTGAACCACCTTTTGTTCATTTGTACCTGATATTTGGGCAACACCAGCAAGGCGCCATTTATTGCCCATTCCTAATTGCCCTGAGAACACTGGAGCTGGACTTTGTTCCCAGCCCAACATTGTGTTCTGTGGCTGGGAACCCGACACCGGGATCGTCAGGCCCAATCTTTCCAGCGGCAGGGAAGCTTCGTGGTGGCTCCTCCGCCTCTCTGCGATGGAACCCAACGAACCCTGCACTTTGTTGAACTGGCTGCAGGGCTGGCAGCCTTTTAAAAATGGCACCATTTTCCACTCCTGCCGCCACTCCCATTGGTGGGACTGCAAAATCCAGCCCCAAGAGTTTACCACAAAGTGAAGGATTTAAGTTATATGTAGGCCAGAATGAGCAGGTTGCTTTCCCTGAAGGACATTAATCAACCAGTTTCATGGTCATTTTTTCTGATGCTAGCACACGAATAACCACATTTATAGAATTCAATTTCACAATTTACCATGATGCAATCTGAACTCAGGACCTTTGAGTTGCTAGCTCAATATTATAACCACTTGGCTATCATACCCCCAAGATGTCAATGACAGAGTACATGGCAATGGCAGTGAAGGTCAAGGGTTAGATGGGTAGGCTTTCTGTGGTTCAAAATGCTCATTGTCTGTCACTTATGTAGCCTGAGTATTACCTGTCACACATCAGCAGTATCGGAAAAAAGAATGGAATTCAGTATCGTCTGTGAACAGCTGAAACTGACCACATGACAGAGGGATGGTCATAAGATGCTTGGGCCAAGTACACTTCCCTGATGAACATCTGCAGTGATGTTCTGGTTCTGCAATAATTGTATTCTGACAACCATTGTCCTTTGTCAGGTATGTCTCCAACCTAAGGAAGGTTTTCCCTTTGACACCTATTGGCTCCAGTTTTACTCAGGCTCCTGGAAGCCATACTGGTGGTCACTTTTACCTCCCCTTGATTTTTGTTTATTTATTTTTATTCTTCTCCACTTTATTTGAAGATGCTTTTCTGTGGGACTTGAAGCCAGAAGCTTCTGATTCAGAGGTGAGAATTACTACCGCTGAGCCACAAGAAGGACATTGGAGACAGTGGAGGGAACAGTCACAAGGCTGACCCCTAGTGTCAAAGGTATGAGTTATGAAACGTTTTAACAGCATGGAAAAGCTCAACCTCAAAAATTATTTTAAGTGAAGATGTGAGAGAAGGGTAAGGAAATACAGATTAAAAATTGTAAAAGGCATTTTAGGACTGATATCATGGAATGGTTACCGCACAGAAGGAGGCCATCGTGTCCATGCCGGATCTCTGGAAGAAAAACTCAGCTCGTCTCACTTCCCCGCTCTTTCCCCATAGCCCTGCAAATTTTCTCACGTCAGGTGCTTATCCAATTCCCTTTTGAAAGCCACAATTGAACCTCTCTCCACCACAGTCTCAGGCAGTGTATTCCAGATCCTAATCACTCACTGCATAAAAAAGATTTTCCTCATGTCACCATTGGTTCTTTTGTCATTTACCTTGTATTGGTGTCCTCTGGTTCTTGACCCTTCCACCAATAGGAACAGTATCTCTTATCTACTCTGTCTAGACACCTCATGATTTTGAACAACTCTATCAAGTATCCACTCCACCTCTCCTCTAGGGAAAACAACTCCAGCTTCTTCAATCTATCCACATAACTGAAATCCCTCATCCCTGGGACCATTCTTGTAAATCTTTTCCACACCCTGACCAATGCTTTCCCCATCCTTCCTAAAGCGTGTTGTCCAGAATTGGACACAATACTCCAGTTGAGGCCAAACCAGTGTTTTATAAAGATTCATCATAACTTCCTTCTTTTTGTACTTTATTCCTATATTTATAAATCCCAGGATCCGGTATGCTTTTTTAACCACTTTCTCAACCTGCCTTGCCACCTTCGATGATTTATGCACATATACCCCCAGGTATCTCTGTCCCTGCACTCCCTTTTAGAATTGTAACCTTTATTTTATGTTGCCTCACTTCATTCTTCATACTAAAATGTAGGAAGAATGCATTAAATATCATCTGCCACTTGTCCGCCCCATTCCACCAGCCTGTTTATGTCCCCTTGAAGTTTATCACTATCATCCTTATAGTTCAAATACTGCCAAGTTTTGTGTCATCTGCAAATTTTAAATTGTGCCCTGCATAGTCAAGTCTAGGTCATTAATATAGATCAAGAAAAGTAGTGGTCCTAGTAACGACCCCTGGTGAAGCCCGCTGTATATACACATTTGCAATTCTCCTGTCCTCTGGTACCAACCCTGCATCTCAGGAGGATTGGAAGATTATGGCCAGTGCCTCCGCAATTTGCTCCCTTACCTCTCTCAGTATTCTTGGATGCATCCAGGTGACTTAGCAACTTTAAGTACAGCCAGCTTTCCTATTATCTCTGCTTTATTAATTTTTAGCCCATCCAGTCTCTCATTCACCTCCTCTTTCACTATGACTTTGACAGATTCTTCTTCTTTGGTAAACACAGATGCCAAGTACTCATTTAGTATCTGAGCCATGCCAACATACATAAATCTCTTTTTTTATTCCCTAATCGGCCCAACCCCTCCTTTTACTATTTATATGCCTATGAAAATTTTTTGGATTCCCTTTTATGTTAGCTGCCAGTTTCTTTTCATACTCTCTCTTTGTTTCTCATTACTTTTTCACTTCCCCTCGGAGCTCTTTATATTCAGTCTGGTTCTCAATTGTATTATCAACCGAACATCTGTCATTCACATCTTTTTCTGTTTCATCTTACTCTCTATCATTTTTGTCATCTAGGGAGCTCTGGCTTTGTTTGTCCTACCTTTCTCCTCAATGTAGCTCAAGTGTACCTGAACGACCTCTTCTTTAAAGGCCGCCCATTGTTCCGTTACAGGTTTTCCTGCCACTCTGATTCCAATTTACCTGGACTAGATCTGTCTCACCCCATTGAAATTGGCCCTCCTCCAATTAAGTATTTTTTTCTCTCTATTGCTCCTTGTCCTTTTCTATAGCTAGCCTAAACCATATGATACTATTGTCACTGTCCCCTAAATGTTCCCTTACTGACACTTGGTCCACTTGACCCACCTCATACCCCAGAACCAGATCCAGCAATGCCTCCTTCCTCCTTGGGCTGGAAACGTACTGATCAAGAAAATTCTCCTGAACACACTTTAAAAACTCGTTCCCCTCTGCCCTTTACACTACTACTACCCCAGTTTATACTCGGATAATTTAAGTATCACTACTCTATAGTTCTTGCACATCTCTGTAATTTCTCTGCAAATTTGCTCCTCTATACATTTCCCACTAGTTGGTGGCCTATAGAATACATCCAGTGGTGTAATGGCATCTCTACTGTTTCTTAGCTCTAACCAAATAGATTCTGCCCTTGATCCCTCTGGAAAATCCTCTCTCTCTAGCACTTTTAATATTATCCTCAATCAATACTGCCACCCTCCTCCTTTCTTTCCTTCTCTATCTTTCCTGAACACCTTGTATCCAGGAACATTTAGTACCCTGTCCTGCCCTTTTTTGAGCCAGGTCTCCGTTATTGCCATAACATCATATGCTCACATGGTTATCTGTGCCTGCAGCTCACCAACCTTAAGTACCACATTTTGTTTGTTAATATACATGCACTGTAAACCTAATTTAGATCTGATTACATTCCCTCTTACTCTCAGCCCACCTAATACCTTATTATTTCTTACTCCGGTGCTATCTGTCACTCCCAATCCTTTGTGCACCTTGTCTTTCTGGTCTAATTCTAAATCTCTGTTGCCATCCCCCTGCCAAGTTAGTTTAAACTTTCCCCAATAGCACTAAATCAGGAAGTTCTTCTTCACTCAATGAACAAAATGGATTTTCGGATAGAGCAGTAAAAGACAAAAGCCCTGAGATCATAATCTACAGATTGATTTTAATGGAACAAAACTCGAGCAGTTTCTATATATGGCCAGGCGATCTGCTCTGGCAGAATGAAAATAACGCCAATTCCCTCCTCCTCACTCTCCTACCCAGTTGAGAGACATGCCACCCAGATAATGGACAGGCTCTCATCCGTCCACCTGCAACCCCATTCAGAGATAATCTCTCCTTCTAACCTTCCCTCTTATTTCAGAGGCATTGTACTCTGATCACATGGTTCCTTACTTGACAAAAAACACTCTTTCCCATGCAATCCTCCACTTTTACAGAGGTACTCTACCCCTCAATCCTCCATGTTTATAAAAGCACTCTGTCCCACACACTAATTCAAAGCATTCCTGTTCACCCTGTACCTTCCCCTTCCAATTCACAAAGGCAGTTTCACTGCTTGATTATCTCCTAATCGATGGCACAGAAAAATAATGTATGTGCAGTTAGTTAAGTTAAAATGAGACGTCGACTGAAAAAGGAAACTATGATCACGGACAGTGACTTGAAGGAGTCCTCAACAGAGGCGACACACATCTCAGAGGAATGCAGAATTAGCCAGTACTACTGAAAGGAAGAGGTTTATGTTTTATGTTTGTATTTCAGAGGAATAGCCGAATGTTGGAAACTGGCTGAATACAAACTGCAAATTTAATTTTGCTAAGCTGCATTACAACCTTGGATATTGAAAATAGCTTATAAACTTTAGACGTAAATGATAAATCCTTCATTTGTGCCTTTTTCTTACCCTCATTCCTTCGTGTCTCAGATACACCATGAAGCACTTAGGCAGGTGAGAAAGAAAGCATTTGAGGCCAGTGGACAAAGTAGATGCCTCAGGATCAACCTGGGATGCCAGGCGGGAAGCATTCAAATGTACCAGTGGATGAGCAGGTAAAGTGGTAAACAGTCAGGGCAGGTGTGCAAGGAACCATTCAGGCCATGCGAGCAGACAAACATTTCCAGTGACCAGCGATTGGCTGGGCCAAGAAGTACTTGGGTGGAGGAACAGATGGACTTCGAAGCATTTACGTTGTGCGTTGGCAACCTTCACAACCCATGCAGAATTCCTTGCAGCTCAGCCCTCCACAAATGTCTATAGTCATTCTTAACCCTCTGTCTGCTGGTTCTCTCTCAGCTGTTGTTTTCCTACTATGTTTGTCAAATGTGGATTGGCCCAGCAGGAAGCACGTAGGAGGTAAAAACAATTAGACTGCAGACAGGTGCCATTTGTCAATAGAGTACAGGAGTGGTACAGGCTGAACAGCACAAGGAGCCAAGGTAGCTATGGGAGATAACGCATGAAATAAGTTGCCAGAACTTAAGCAAGGGGAGCCAAATGAAAGGAGTGGGTTGACATGGACTGCATCCAATTAAAAATAACAAAGACATATGGTGAAAATAACAGGCAACAACAGTGTTCCACTCAGTAATTCAAGCTGCAGCCCACGTACTTCAAATCAAACACCAGGCTCCTGCCATAGGAGGAGACCTCGCTGAGGAAATGTTTTCCAGGGATTTACAGACACTGTAATGGCATACTTAAGAATAAGCATTTAATTCAGAATTATAACTCATGGATTTACGTTATTTAAACAGTGCCCAATGCTCAGTGATTCCATAGAAACTGCTATGAAATTTAGCACCTCATGAAATAACTCTGGCAATTTCCCCCTGGAATTCTTCCATACCCCCTCCCCACATTTTTCCCACTGTAACTCTATTGGAATGGCTGGTGTTCAATTCTGAATGGTGAGAAGTGGCGCCAACTTTCTAACCACCACTGATATGCAGCTCCTTAATGTCCGATGCTATGTTTCACACCTTCAATACTTCATTTGCATCTGAGGTGTGCAAGGTGAGAAATGATAGACTGAGAGAGACTGCATTTGCTTGATAGGTACTAAAAACAGCACCAACAACTTGTTTTATAAAGTACATTTAAAGTGATAAAATACCCCCAGGTGCGTCACAGGAGTCTTATCAAACAAAATACGACACAAAGCCACGTAAGGAGATATTAGGGTAGATGACCAAAGCTTGCTCAAAGAGATATGTTTTAAGTAGCGTTTCAAGGCTGAAGGCACAATCACAAATGCTGGAAGGATTCAATTGGTGATGCTCAAGAGGCCATAAATTGAGAGCAGATATCTCAGAGGGCTGAAACAAAAACAGAAAATGCTGGAAATATTCAGGAGGTCAGGCAGCATCTGTGGAGAAAAAACAGGGTTAATGTTTCAGGTCGAATACTTTCATCAGAACTGGCAAAGGTTAGCAACATGTAAGTTTTGAGCAAGTGAAAGGGGGGTGGGTGGGGGGGGGGCAGAAGAACAAAAAGGAAGGTTTGTGATAGGGCGGAAGGCAGGAGACATTAAATGACAAAAGGTTTCATGGTACAAATCCAAGTAAAGAAACAAAAGATGTGTCGGGAGGAGGTGTAGATGGCAGCTGTCCGAACACAAAGTAAAGGGATTAAGAAAGAAATGGAAGTTGCGGGGGTGGGGGGAGAAAAACAAACCAACAAAACAAAAAAACACAGGAAGAGGGGAAAAAAAGATGGGCGGAGGCCTAACGCCAACTCTCTGACACTTCCTCCTACCACCCCCTGGACTATCACCCTACTATCAACCATAAAGTCATTGTATCCAGGACTGTCACTGACCTCATCTCCTCTGGAGATCGTCCCTCCACGGCCTCCAATCTCATAGTTTTCCAACCTCGTACAGCCCGCTTCTACCTCTTTCCCAATATCTACAAACCAGATTACCCTGGTAGACACATTGTTTCAGCCTGTTCCTGCCCCACGGAACTGATTTCTTCCTACCTTGACTCTATTTTTACTCCCTCTGTCCAGTCTCTTCCCATCTACATAAGTGATTCTTCTGGTGCCCTCCATCATGTCAACAGTTTCCAGTTTCCTCAACTTAACCATCTCCTATTCACCATGGACATCCAATCCTTCTACACCTCCATCCCCCACCAGGACAGTATGAGGGCTCTCCACTTGAACGAAGGCTCAAAAAGTCCCCATCCATCACTATTAGCCTCCGCCTTGCTGAACTTGCTCTCACATTGAACACTCTCCTTCAACTCCACTCACTTTCTCCAAATAAAAGGTGCTGCTACGGATACCCACAGGGATCCTAGTTCTGCCTGCTCTTTAGTGGCATATGTGGAACATTTCTTGTTCCAGTCCTATTCAGGCCCCCACCCTCACCTCTTCTTTCAGTGCATTGGTGACTGTATCAGTGCTGCTACTTGCTCTCACCCTGAATTGGAAAATTTCATCGACTTTGTTTCCAATTTTCACCCTTCTCTCACCTGCACCTCCAACTCTTCCCTTCCCTTCCTCGACTTCGCCGTTTCCATTTCTGGGGATAGGCTATCAATCAAGATTCACTATAAGCTCATCGACTCCCATAGCTGCTTGGATTACACTTCTTCACACCCCACCTCCCGCAATGACTCTCTTCCATTCTCCCAGTTTTTCTTTATCATCTCACATTTGTACGATGCAACCTTCCATAAAGGCCTGCTCGGGTCTGCAAATGAACCCAACCCAAGCCCGGCCCGGCCAGAGTCCTTTCATCTTTTTCCCGCGCCCGACCTGACCGGAATATAATCAACTTTATTGAAGAGGTTGTGCGCTACCTTGGATGGAATCGCTCACTGCAGACTAGTGCGGAGTATTTCCCGCCTTGATGTCCTGGATGTCACTGTGTCCGACCCGGCCCGAGCCCGAATGCTGGACCCGGAAGAGCGACCCGACCCGAACCCGAAACATGTTGTCGGGTCCTGTTGGGTTTGGGTCGGGTAGCCATGCTCTAATCTTCCATACTAGCGCTTCTGATTTGTCTTCCTTTTTCCTCAGCTGAGTGCTCCCCCTCCCCTCCCCCCACCCCACCCCCACCCCCGTAGTCAACAGGGTCCTCAACCTTGCCTGATCTATTTCATACACTTCTGCTCTCAACCCTTCCTCTCCCTCCCAAAACCATGACAGGGTTCCCCTTGTCCTCGCCTTACACCCCACCAGCCTCCGTATTCAACAGATTATCCTCTACCATTTCCACCACCTCCAGCATGATGCCACAATCAAACACATCCTCCTCTCACCTTCCCTTTCAGCATTCCGAAGGGACCGCTCCCTTCAAGACACCCTGGTCCATTCTTCAGTTACCTCATCTTTCGACCGGGCACTTATCAGCTTTCTGGATGCAATATTGAGTTCAATAATTTTAGACCATAACCACTGCCCCCATTGGTTCGTTCCCCCCTGTTTTTTTCTTAATCCCTTTACTTTGTGTTCAGATGGCTGCTAGCCTGCCATTTACACCTCATCCAGACACATCTTTGTACCATCTTGGCTTTGTACCATGAACATTTTGTCATTTAATGTCTCCTGTCCTCCACCCCATCACAGACCTTTCCTTTTGTTCTTCTTCCTCCCCTGCCCCCCATCCTGCTCCCTTTCATTTGCTCAAAACCTATTACATTGCTAACCTTTGCCAGTTCTGATGAAAGGTCATTGACCTGAAACATTAACTTTGTTTTCCTCTCCACAGATGCTGCCTGACCTGCTTAATATTTCCAGCATTTTCTGTTTATGTTTCAGATTTCCAGAAAACGTAGTATTTTGCTTTTGTATCTCAGAGCATTGATGGGCTGGAGGAGATTAGAGATGGGGAGGGGCAAGGCCATGGAGAGATTTGAAAACAAGGATAAGAATTTTAAAATAAAGGGGTTGGTTAATCGGGAGCCAATGTAGGTCAGCGAGCAGAGGGGTGATAGGCAAACAGCTTGGTGCAAGTTAGGACACAGGCAGCAGAGATTTAGATGACCTCTGGTTTATGGGAGGGTAGAACATGGGAGGTAAGCCAGAAATATGTTGCAATAGTCAAGTCTAAAAGTAACAAAGGCATGGATGAGGGTTTCAGCAGCAGATGAGCTGAGGAGAGGTGGAGTCACACGATGTTACAGAGGGGAAAATAGATGGTCTTAATGATGGCGCAGATGTGTGTGATTGGAAGCTCATCTCGGGGTCAAAAAGGACACCAAGGTTCCATACCTTTAGTTCAGCCTCAGACAGTTGCCAGGGAGGGGAATGGAGTTGGCGACTCGGGAATGGAGTTCAAGGCAGGGACTGACGACAAAAGCTTTGGTCTTCCCAATATTTAGTTGAAGGAAATTTCTACTCATCCAGTACCTGATTTCCGAAAATTAATCTGACAATTTAGAAACAGTGGAGGGGTTCAGAGAGGTTGCGGTAAGGTAGAACTGGGTGTCGTCAGATTAGATGTGTAAACAGACATTGTGTGTTCGGATGATGTCGATGAGGGACAGCAGGTAGATGAGAAATAGGATGGGGCCAAGGATATATCCTTGGGAGACACCTGAAGTAACCACTAATCTTGAAGCAAACAGACAGCTTCAAAGCCTTTTCACAATCTACAAGGCTCAAGTCAGAATTATGACAGAATATTCAACACTTGGCTAAATGAATGCAGCTGCAACAACACAAACAGCTGAAAACTACCCAAGACGCAGCAGTCCACTTGATCGACAGCCAACCCACCAGCTTAAATATACACACACTCTACCACACTATGGCTGTGTACGACCTACAAGATGTCCCACAGCAGCTCTTAAAGGCTTCTTCAGCAGCACCTCCACAACCCATGAGCTCTACCACCTAAAAGTAAAAGAGCAGCTGGTGCAAGGGATCACGATCACCTTCAAATGCCCATCCAAGTCACACATTATCCTGTCTTGAAAATATCATCGCTGTTCTTTCACGGTCACTGGATCAAAATCCTGGAACTTCTTACTCAACAGCACTATGGGAGTAACTTCATCACAAGGACTGCAATAGTTCAAGAATAAAGCTCACCACCACATTATCACTGGCAAGTGAGATGGGCAATAAATGCCAGCCTCGATAGAAGCGTCCATATCCCAGGAATTCATTTTTTCTTTCAATATAAAAGTCCACTTAATAGGACATCCCTGCTCCTAACTTCCATCTCCTCTGCCACTATTACTAACTACAGGTGCAGTAACTCTCCAAGCTTACTTAAATATCACCTCCCAGACACACAACCACATCACTAACCAGCATTGCCAAGTCATTTATTATCCTGACTTGGACATATATCACATCCCTTCATTACAACTAAGTCAAAATCCTGGAATTCCCTGCTTAATTCCATCATGGAAATACCATCAGTACAAGGACTGCAGGAGTTCAACAAGGCGACCCTCCGCTAAGATCGGCCAAAAAATAGGCCCTGCCACTGTTGCCAACATCCTGAGATGGGCCTGCACACTGGAGTCCACAGCACTATTTCGCAGGTTCTTGCTCTCTAGTAGATAGACTTCCCAATTCAATCATACCAGGATAGGAACAGCAATCGGCCATTCAGCTCCTCCAGCCTGCTCTGCTATTCAATCTGATCATGACTGATCTATACCACAGCTCCAACTATCGGCCTTTGCTCCATATCCCACAAGATGAACCTGTGGAACACTACGTTTGGACTCAAGTGCGTAGGCCACCACAATGTATGAACTAACAAATTTTCATTTTATCTCCCAATATCAGGTTCCATCTGGACTATTCGAATGCAATCCCGACTGGCCTCCCATTTTCTGCCTTCTGTAAACTTGGTCATTCAAAATTCTGCTGCCCATGGTCCTAACTCGTACCAGTTCCCTTTATCCATCGCCCCTGCGCTCACTGACCTACAATGGCTCCCAGGTAAGCAGCCCACGATTTTAAAATTCTCATTGTTTTCAAATTTCTCCATAGCTCATCCTTCCATATCTCTGCAATCTCCTCCAGCCCCACAACCCTCCAAGATACTGGTAGCTGTGCCTTCAGCTAACTAGACCCTAAGCTCTGGAATTCCCTCCCTAAACCTCTGTCTCTCTACTTCTCTTTCCTCCTTAAGATACTCCTTAAAACCTAACTCTTTGACCAAGCTTTTGGTCATCTAATCTATTATCTCCTTACATGGCTTGGTGTCAAATTTTGTTTGATAATGCTCTTGTGATATGTCTTGGGATGTTTTACTATGTTAAAGGTGCTTTACAAGTTGTTGGTAATACCCTTACCCAACAAATGTCTATCTCAGTATTTAAAGATCAAATTGACTCAGAATCCACTGTCTTTTGGGGGAAAGAATTCCAGATTTCTACTACCCTTTGTGTGAAAAAAAATGCTTCCTGGTTTCGCACTGGCATGGCCTAGCTCTAATTTTAGGATTATGCCCCCTCGTTATTGATTCTCTCATCGGGAAATATCTTCTTTGTATCTAACCCATCAAATCTTTATAACATTTTAAACACCTTGGTCAGATCAGCCCTCAATCTTCTATACTCAAGGGAATACCAGCCAACTTTACGCAACCTGTTCTCATAATTCAACCCTCTAAGCCCCGACAACATTCTGGTCAATCTGTGTCTCATCCCTCCAAGGCCTGAGTTTCAATGCCCAAAACTGAACGCTGTATTTTAGATGGAGTTTGATCAAGGCCGTATACAACTGAAGCACAACCGCCTTCCCTTTATATTCCAGCTCCCTTGAGATAAAGGCTGACATTCTATTAGCCTTTTTGATTGCGTTTGATCCTCGACAACTACATCTGCAGTAAGTGTCTGCATCGCAAAGAACTTCAGCTCAGACTTGTTGAGCTGCAGTCCAAGGTGCAGACGTTGCGATCATCAAGGAGAGGGAAGAGTTACTTGGACATTTTGTTCCAAGAGATAGTCACACCCCTTAGTGGTGCAGGTCTGGTTCGTGGTCAGGGACAGGAGGGCATGACTGAGTCAGGCAAGTAAGGGGATCCCAGGTGCAGTGCTGGAGGAGCCTCAGCCTTTGCCCTTATTCAAAAGGAATGAGGGTGTTGTTGCCTGTGTGGTGAGGGTAAAGTCTGCAGGCACCATGGTGCAGAAAGCCATTCAAGCGGGGGAGTGAAAAGGACTGTGGCAGTGAGAGGGGACAGTATAATAAGGGAATAGATACTCGATTGGATTTTACATTGGGCGGATGGGAGCTGGCCACCGACGTAACAGTCGGTGGCGAACCTGCTTCTGCCTAGCCTAGGGTTCCATCCTGCTTTTTACGGGTCCCCAGGCTTTAATTGTTCCGAGGTAGGACTTCAACTTGCTTGAAGGCAGTTCTTAGTCTCAGCAGCGCCACTGGGAGTGGTGGATGCTGCTGGGATTGCAGCCCAGCCAAGGACATGGAGACAGGAATACAGGCAAGTTTGGGTTGCCTCGCCAGGGGTAAGCGGTCGGGCCTTTGCGAGGCAAGGGTAATCGTTTGGGGAAGGGGGGGGGCGTCTTTGGGTCCTGGGGGTGGTTGGGGAAGCGGGGGCGGCCCTCAAATCGGGCACCCTGTGCCCGACTGTCAGGGCTCACCCCCGGGGCGCTGAGAGGTCGCCAGCTTTACCCAGGCAGCTTTTCCCTGCTCCAGGACGCCTGCTTGCCACCCGTAAAATCCACGTGGAGCTGGGCAAAGGCCCTTAAGTGGCTGTTAATTAGCAACTTAAGGGCCTTGATTGGCCTGGGGCAGGCAGCCCGTTTTTCGCACCCCCCACCACCACCCCCCAGCCCGATGTAAATTGGGGCGGAGGCGGGAGCGTGTCGGGAAGGCCTCCCAGAGCCTCCCACACCATTTTACGCCACCCCCCACCACCACCCGGCTCGTTGGGGTGGCATAAAATTCCTGCCACTGTTCTCTACAGCTGCAACCAGTTCTAAACGCTGCATTGCCTGCCCAGTGCTAAGGGTAAGGACATCTCCTCACGGCTGAAGAACTTGGAACGAGAGGGGGAGGTTCCAGTTATCAAGGCCCCTATAGCAACCAATGCTATAGGCAGAACTAGGAATGATGTTCTGCTGAGAGAGCTTGAGAAGCAAGGGTCGAAATTAAAACACAGTATCTCTTAGCTGATAATCTTTGGATTTTTATCTGAGTGACATGCAAAATGGCATGGGGACATAAAAAATTAAATGTATGGCTGAGTGATGCGAGAAGCAGGGGTTTCAATGCCTGGAGCACTGCCACCACTACTGGGGAAAAAGGGAGCTGTTCTGTTGGGACGGGCTCCACTTAAACTAGACTGGGACCAATGTCCTGGTGAATTGAATAACTACCGTCGTATTTGGGGCTTTAAATTACTCAAGGGGAGGATGTAGAAGGAGTCAGGAAAGGGTAAATTCAAAAGCAATAAATGTTGGGGTTGTAGAGCAGAGTAGCAATTTGGGTAAAAATATGAGAGTGCATCAGGAAGGGATAGAGAGCTTAATGTGACGTTAGCGACTAGGGGGACATCAGGGAAAAAATATAAAACTAAAGCTAAAGACACTATATCAGAATGTGTGAAGCAATCACAATAAAACAATGAATTAATCGCACAGATAGAAATTAATGGGTTTAATCTAACAGCCATTCGAGAGATGTGGTTGCAGGATGACCATAATATGACAGAATTTTACATTATGTTTGAAACTGAGGTAATTCAATCTGAAGCCAGGGTGTTAAATTTGAACAAAGGAAATTATGACGATAGGAGGGGAAAATTGGCTAATGTGAATTGGGAAAATACATTAAAAGGTATGACAGTGCATAGGCAGTAGATAGTCTTTAAAGAACTATTACATAATTTACAGCATCTATAGATTACTTCAAGGCACAAAAATACCAAAAGTAAAGGCAGTCAACTGTGGATAACAAAGGAAGTTAAGGATTGTGTAAGATTAAAAGAAAAGGCCTATAAAGTTGCCAGAAATACCAGTAAACCTGAGGATTGGGAGGATTTTATAATACAGCAAAGGAGGACGAGGAAACTGATAAAGGGAGAACAGAATACGAATGTATGCTAGCAAAAATTATTTAAAAAACGGACTGTAAAAGCTTCTACAACTACATAAAAAGGAAATGTTTGGCTAAGACAAATGTGGGTCCATTACATCCAGAGTCAAGAGAACTTATAATGGGGAATAGAGAAATGGCAGAGAGGCTAAATGATTACTTTGTGTCTGTCTTCACTTAGGAAGATACAAGAAATCTCCCAGAATTAGAGATCCAAGGGATTATGGGGAATGAGGAATTGAAGGAAATTAGTATTAGTAAGAAGGTTGTATTGGAGCAATTAATGGGGCTGAAGGTTGATAAGTCCCCAGGACCTGATTTCTACATCCCAGAGTGTTGAAAGAGGTAGCTGTGGAGATAGTGGATGCATTGGTGATCATCTTCCAAAATTCGATAGATTCTGGAGTGGTTCCTGCAGATTGGATGGTAGCAAATGTCACCCCACTATTTAAGAAGGGAGGGAGAGAGAAAACAGGGAATTACAGACCTGTTACCTTACATCAATCATTGGGAAAATGCTAGAATCTATTCCAAAAGATGTGATAAATGGACACTTGGATAATAATGATCTGATTGGGCATAGTCAACATGGATTTATGAATGGGAAATCATGTTCGACGAACCTGTTGGAGTTTTTTTTGAGAATGTTACTAACAGAATTGATAAAGGGGACGTAGTATACTTGGATTTTCAAAAGGCTTTTGATAAAGTCCCCCACAGGAGGTTAGTTAGCAAAATTAAAGCACGTGGGATAGGAGGTAATATACTGGCATGGATTAAGAATTGATTAACAGGCAGAAAGCAAAGAGAAGGAATAAACGGGTCATTCTCACATTGGCAGGCTGTGACTCGTGGGGTACTGCAGGGATCAGTGCTTGGGCCCCAGCTGTTCACAATATATATCAATGATTTGGATACTTAGGAAATGGGCAAGAATGTGGCAGATGGAACCCAACGTGGAAAAATGTGAGGTTATCCACTTTGGTAGGAGGAATAGATGTGTAGCGTATTTCTTAAATGGTAGATTAGAAAGTGTAGATGTACAAAGGGACCTGGGTATCCTCATCAATAAGTCACTGAAAGCTAACATGCAGGTGCAGCAAGCAATTAACAAGGCTAATGGTATGTTAGCCTTTTATCACAAGAGGATTTGAGTACAGGAGTAGTGACGTCTTGCTTCAATTGTACAGAACCTTGGTTAGACCACGCTTGGAGTACTGTGTGCAGTTTTGGTCCACTTACCTTAGGAAGGATATTATTGCCATAGAGCGAGTGTAATGAAGGTTCACCAGACTTGTTCACGGGATGGCGGGACTGTCCTATGAAGAGAGATTGGGGAAACTGGGCCTTTATTCTCTAGAGTTTCGAAGAGAGGTGATTTCATTGAAACCTACAAAATAGTTAAAGGGATAGACAGGGTAGATGCAGCTAAGATGTTTCCCCTGATTCGGAGTCTAGAATCGGGGACACAATTTCAAAATAAGGGGGAAGCCACTTAGGACAGAGATGAGGGGAAATTTCTTTATTCAAAGCATTATAAATCTTTGGAATTCTCTACCCCAGAGGGCTGTGGAAGCTCAGTCATTGAGTATTTTTAGAGCAGAGATTGACAGATTTCTAAATACAAATGACAAAAGGGGATATGAGGATAGTGTGGGAAAAAGGCATTGAAATGGAAGATAAGCCATGATCATATTGAATGGTGGGGAAGGCTCGATGGGCTGAACGTCCTACTCCTGCTCCTATGTTGGGAACTAAGTATTCCAGAATATTTGACTTTTACAAGAGATAGGCAAAATGGAAAAGCAAGAGGAGTGCCATGGTACTAAGGTTGGGATAAAGTCCGTACAGAGAAAGGATCTTATCTTGGAAAATCAAGATGTAGAATTAGCTGAAGCACAGATCCACCAGAATGATATTGGGCTTAGAGGGTTAAATTATGGTGGGAAAGTAAGTTATAAGGAGGATGCAAAGAGGTTGGACAAAAGGATTTGGAGGTTGCTACGTCCTGTACCAGTAGTTGTAGTGACAGGCAGAATATAAGTCAGGAAATTAGAGGCGAAAGTAACAAGGGTATTACAGTAATCATGAGGGACTTTAATCTTCGCAGAGACTGGGCAAACTAAATTTGCATAGTAGTGTGGAGGACAAGTTCATGGAATACATTCAAGGTAGTTTTTTACCTCAATATGTAAAGGAACCAACTAAGTAGAAGGATACTTTGGAACTAGTATTGTGAAATGAAGCAGGGTTAATTGATAACCTTACAGTAACCAAAGAAGCTTCTTGGAAAGAGTGATCATAATATAATAAAATTTGATATCGAGTTTGAGGGCGATTTAGTTAAGTCTGAAACTAGGGTCCTAAAACCGAACAAAGTAAACTATGTAGGTATGAGGAGCAAGTTGGCTAAAGTTGATTGGGAAACTGGATTTTAAAATGTGATGATTGAAAGGCAATGGCAAACATCTTTTAAAGAATGAATACATAATTTGCAATGATTGTACATTCCTTGAAGGAATAAAATTCCATGGGAAAAGTGGTTCATTAAGGCTAACATGAGAATTTAAGAACAGTATTAGATCAAAGGAAGAGGCTTATAAGATTGCCAAAAAGTGTATAAAGCTTGAGGATTGGGAAGATTTTAAAATTCAGCAAATGATCAAGAAATTGATAAAGAAAATATGATGGGATTAACCTAGCTAGGAGATATAAAAAGATTGTGAAAGCTTCTAAAGGTATATAAGAAGTAAGAGACTAGCTACAGTAAATGTGGGTCCCCTAGAGGCAGGGACAGGAGAAATTATAATGGGAGTGCAGAGAAATTAAACAAATGCTTTGTATCTATCTTCACAGCAGAAGAGACAAAAACATCCCAGTAGCAGTAGGGAACCAAGTGTCTAGTGAAAATGAGGAACTTAAGGATAATAGTAGTAGTAAAATAAAAGTACTGGAGAAATTAATGGGACTAAACACCAACAAATTCCGTACCAAAATCAAATTAAGAATAAAACTGGACAAACCACCCAGCATCAACCTAGGTACCGGAAACCATAAAGACACACCCTGCCCTGTTGATCCTGCAACGTCCTACTCACTGACATCTGGGGACTTGTGCCAAAATTGGGAGAGTTATCCCACAGACTCGTCAAGCAAAAGCCTCACATAGTCATACTCACAGAATCATAACTTGCAGCCAATGTCCCAGACACCATCACCACCCCTGGCAATGTCTTGTCTCACCCGCAGAGTGGTATACAGTAGGGAGGGAGTGGCCCTGGGAGTCCTCAACATTGACTCCAGACCCCATGAAGTCTCATGGCAGCAGGTCAAACACAGGCAAGTAAACCTCCTGCTGATTACCATCTACAGCCCTCCCTCAGCTGATGACTCACTCAGTGCTCCTCCATGTTGAACACCATTTAGAAGAAGCACTGAGGGCAGCAAGGGCAGAGAATGTAATATGGGTCATAGAGTCATAGATCACAGAGGCTGGGAATTCTGTGAACTGGGAATTCACCTCCTGACTCCCCAAAGCCCATCCACCATCTACAAGGCACAAGTAACGAGTGTGATGGAATACTCTCCACTTGCCTGGATGAGTGTGGCTCCAACACTCAAGCAGCTCAACACCATCCAGGATAAAGCAACCCATTCACCATCTTAAACAGTCACTCTCTGCAGCACAAGTGCACAGTGGTAGCAGTGTGTACCATCTACATAAGGCACTGCAGCAACTCAACAAGCCTCCTTTCACAGCACCTTCCAAACCCCTGACCTCTACCACCTAAAAGGACAAGGGCAGCAGATACATGGGAACACCACCACCTGCAAGCTCCCCTCCAAGTCACACACCATCCTGGCTTGGAACTATATCGCTGTTCCTTCAATGTCACTGGGCCAAAATCCTGGAACTTCCTCCCTTACTGCACTGTGGATCAATCTACACCACATGGTCTGCAGCAGTTCAAGGCGGATGCTCACCACCACCTTCTCAAGGGCAATTAGGGATGGGCAACAAATGCTGGCCTTGCCAGCAATACTCACATCCCATGAATGAATATAAAAAACTTATTGGCCTATAGGAATAGAGAATGCATTGGTTTCGACCTTACAGAATTACCTAGATTTTAGATTGGTTCCCGTGGATTGGAAAGTAGAAAACGTTAACTCCGCTACTCAAGAAAGGAGGGAGAGGGAAAACAGGTAACTATCGGCCACTTAGTCTGACATCAGTAGTAGAGAAAATTCTAGAATCTATTATTAGGGCTGTGGTATCAGGGCACTTAGAAAATCATAACATAACTGGGAAGAGTCAACATGCTTTTATGAATGGGAAATCGTGTTTGAGAAATTAATTACAATTTTTTGAGTTTGTAACTAATAGGGTGAATTGGGAGAGCCAGTGGATGTAGTGTATTTGGATTTTCAAAAAGCATTCAATAAGGTCCTGCAGAAGAGGTTGTTATATAAAAATTAGGGTTCTTGGGATTAGGGGTAATATTGGTTGAGAATTAGTTAACCGACAGAATACAGAGTAGGAATGAACAGGCCACCTGAGGATTGACAGACTGTAAGTGGTGGGGCACCACAAGGATCCGTGCTTGGGCCTCAGCTATTTATAGTATACATCAAACTACTCAGATGAGGGAACAGAGTCTAATGTATATTGCTGACAATACAAAGTTTGGAGGGAAAGTAAAATGCGAGGACACAAAGAGGTTGCAAAAAGATTTAGACAAGTTAAATGAGTGACCAAAAATGTGGCAGATTGAATATAATGTGGAGAAATGTGAAGTTATCCACTTTGGTAGGAAAACAGAAAAGGAGAATATTTTTCAAATGACGAGAGAATGGGAAAGGTTTGTATTCAGAGGGATCTTGTACACAAATCACAGAGTTAACATGCAGGTACAGTAAGCAATTAGGAAAGCAATAATATGTTGGCCTTTATTACAAATGGATTGATGTGTAAGAGCAAAGAAGACTTATTGCAATTGCATAGAGACCACACCTGGTGCACTACGTACAGTTTTGATTGCCTTACACAAGGAAGAATATACTTGCCTTAGATGGAATGCAACAAAGTTTCACCAGACTGATTCCTAGGATTGTGGGGTGAGGGGGGAGGGGGTGCTCCCTCTGAGGAGAGATTGAGTAGACTTGGCCTATGTTCCCTAGCATTTAATAGAATGAAAGGTGATATCACCAAAACATACAAAACACTTAAGAGGCTTGATAGGGTAGATGCTAGGAGGATGTTTGCTCTGACTGGGCAGTCTGGAACTAGAAGTCACAGTCTCAGAATAATGGGTCTGCCATTTAGGACTGACATAAGGAAGAATTCCTTCACTCAAAAGGGTTGTGAACCTTTGGAATTCTCTACCCCAGAGAACTGTGAATGCTCAGTCGTTGAGTGTATTCAAGTCAGAGGTCAATGTATTTTTGCATACTAAGGGAATCAAGGTATCTAAGGATAGAGTGGGAAGGTGTAGCTGAGGTAGAAGATCAGCCGTGATATTACTGAATGGCAAAGCAGGCTCGAGGGGCTGAAAGAAGTGTATGCAAAAGATGGGGAGGGAGGGGGCAGAAGTGTAGAAATACTAGGGGTAACTGTGCAAAGCTCATCTCCCATTGTGAGATTTCAATGGACACAAGCACAAGATGTGCATAGGGCTGATGATGTCACCCGTGCTCCTTACCTAACATAGTTCCAAGTGGGAGCTGAGCTTTGCAAAACTAACCACATTTCTTTTTCTTGACAATTCTCTCTCCTCTCCAGAAGGCTTGTTGGAGTATGGTCATATAGGCACTGGATATACTCATGTACCCCACCTAGGTGAGCTTCAGGTCTGAGTTGACAGGCTATTCAATGGAAGAGGCAGGCTGATCCAGTCTTCTCCCATGATCCACACGTCATGGCGTATAAATGAATCATTGCACCAACACAACACCAACAATGAAATGTAGCAAGACTGAGTAAGGGATTGGGTGCACTCAAATGTGAATTTCTAAGCATTTCAAACTCTATTTATTGCACAATATGAAGACAGCCATAGGAACTGAAAATAATATTATGATTACATAAAGGCTCGCCAGGATGCAATCAATGAGAGCTGTCCTGCTCGTCCTTGAACAGTGCTATAGAATTCTCCATGTTTACCCAGCAGGACAGACAGGACCTCAGTTCAATGTCCCATTTGGACAGCACCGCCAAGAGTGTCACACCTTCTCTGTACTGTACTTGACTATGCATCCAAGTCCCTGAGTGGAGTCCAAACCCACAACCCCCGACCCAGAGACGAGAGTGTCACAACAGAACCAACGTTCACACCTGGCCTCCCCTCCTTTATTCCTGAGGGGATCTACAGCTTTTACTTTGCTAAGCACATAGTTAGGATCCAGAAAAACTGCATCACACAGCACAAAAGACTGCAAAGGAAGTTGAAGCCCGAAAGCTCGAAAACACAAGGCTGAGGTTATCAAGAAAGAGGAAGCCAATAGCACAGGCAGGGGGGAGTCTGAGTAAGCTCTTGAAGAACTAGCAGGTCAGGTAATTAACAGAGCAATGTTAGATGCTTCTAAACTGATGGGCAGAAGAGAAAAGAGAGAATATTAAAAAAAAAGTGGAAAAATGTCCAGCCTTTCCCATGTATTTTTCCTATGGCTCAAATTGGTTCCAATGGGAATGAGATGGGTTTTTCGGTAGTGAAGTGCGTGTCTATGTGTTTAAATGTTATTTTGATCATCAGATTCATTCACTAAAAAAGCAACCAATAGCACTTCACAAACCTGGACGCTTTTCCACATTCTACAGACACATTTGACATGCATAGATAATCTCCCCATCTGGCTGCAGCATGTGGCTTGGTGGTGTAGGGTCTTAATGTAACTCAGTCTGGCAAAGCCAGATTTCAGATCCCATCTGGCAATTAGGCATTAGTCTATTAATAGAAGGGACAGTCAACACAGAGAGGGGCAAAGAACTGCATTACCCCCTTTCTATGTGACACATCTTTGCCTATCCTAGAGCAAGTGAATCCAAACGTCAGATATGCTTGCATGCAAATCTACAAAGATGTAGATATAAATTTTTAGTAGAGGAGGCAGCTATTTGAGATGGACTTTTTTCTGGAAAGACTGAACCATATGGACAAATGAGGATTTTCTCCATTTTCATGAGTTTATTTCCCTGTCGCATCCACAAAAGACCTTCTCTTAGAAAACCCGCACATTTTGACTGATGGCTGAAAATCTGCAGACTTAAGCAAATCTAGATTAGAAGGAGTTATTTCTTCTCAAGCATTCTGAAGATCTGTAAGAGTCCCAGCCAAAGCAGTAATGGCATACCAATTATAAGAAAAATTTGGTTAAATATCTGGTTAGAAACTGGACTGAAGATACAAACATCCGAACAATGACATATAGGAAAAGACCCTCTGGTCCACCCACCCTGTGCCACACATGTGCGGTGCCGTGTTCATCACAATATATACACTCGCCACCCCATCAAAAGCCGGGTGATCTCCTGGGCAGGCGGAAAAAACGATATAAACCTAGGCCAATTTGAAATTGGAAAAATTGCTCTCCAACCTGCTTAGACGATCAAAACTAGTCCAGGAGATCAACGAGATTATGAGGGTTAGTACAGTCAGAGTTAATCAAACACTTGGTAGAACACAGTGGTCCTTCTGGGACCACTAGAATGCACCAATGAGAGCAACTGGTCTGAGGTGAACATGTAGGATGCAAAGTTGGAGCTTGAATACAGTTAGGGAGAATATTTGTACGTGTGGAAAGAACAGACTCAAATGGTACCAAATGGCCGTTTCTCTTTCCAAGCACACATTCACAATGGATTCACAATCAGGTCAAAAAAAAACATCCACTTTGGAAAGTCAGTTCTATACTCTTGTGTGCAGCAACTGATGAACCTTGAAATAAATTAATGCTTTGATATGATTAGAACTTATAACAATCCTTAAATATCGAGTCCCATCTGCAGTGTCCATGAAACACTTAGTTGATGTGCTCAATTTCCAGTGCCATGTATCTCATTCAGGGTATTTTAAAATAAAGTGGAAATATTTGTACT
The DNA here is from genome assembly GCF_036365525.1 of Heterodontus francisci. Lineage (NCBI taxonomy): Eukaryota > Metazoa > Chordata > Chondrichthyes > Heterodontiformes > Heterodontidae > Heterodontus > Heterodontus francisci. Next base: position 40,560,075 of record NC_090372.1, read on the forward strand.
CCTTTTAGGGAAGGTAGCTTTCCACTCCCATTTCAACTCAGTGGGTTGAACATCCAATGTAGTGTTACTATATGGTATGGAACATAGAACATTACAGCGCAGTACAGGCCCTTCGGCCCTCGATGTTGCACCGACCTGTGAAACCATCTGACCTACACTATTCCATTTTCATCCATATGTCTATCCAATGACCACTTAAATGCCCTTAAAGTTGGCGAGTCTACTACTGCTGCAGGCAGGGCGTTCCACGCCCCTACTACTCTCTGAGTAAAGAAACTACCTCTGACATCTGTCCTATATCTATCACCCCTCAAGTTAAAGCTATGTCCCCTCGTGTTTGCCATCACCATCCGAGGAAAAAGACTCTCACTATCCACCCTATCTAACCCTCTGATTATCTTATATGTCTCTATTAAGTCACCTCTCCTCCTCCTTCTCTCTAACGAAAACAACCTCAAGTCCCTCAGCCTTTCCTCGTAAGACCTTCCCTCCATACCAGGCAACATCCTAGTAAATCTCCTCTGCACCCTTTCCAAAGCTTCCACATCCTTCCTATAATGCGATGACCAGAACTGCACGCAATACTCCAGGTGCGGCCTCACCAGAGTTTTGTACAGCTGCAGCATGACCTCATGGCTCCGAAACTCGATCCCCCTACTAATAAAAGCTAACACACCATATGCCTTCTTAACAGCCCTAGTAACCTGGGTGGCAACTTTCAGGGATTTATGTACCTGGACACCAAGATCTCTCTGTTCATCTACACTACCAAGAATCTTCCCATTAGCCCAGTACTCTGCATTCCTGTTACTCCTTCCAAAGTGAATCACCTCACACTTTTCCGCATTAAACTCCATTTGCCATCTCTCAGCACAGCTCTGCAGCCTATCTATGTCCCGCTGTAACCTACAACATCCATCCACAACTCCACCGACCTTCGTGTCATCCGCAAATTTACTAACCCACCCTTCTACACCCTCATCCAGGTCATTTATAAAAATGACAAACAGCAGTGGCCCCAAAACAGATCCTTGCGGTACACCACTAGTAACTAAACTCCAGGATGAACATTTGCCATCAACCACCACCCTCTGTCTTCTTTCAGCTAGCCAATTTCTGATCCAAAGCACTAAATCACCTTCAATCCCATACTTCCGTATTTTCTGCAATAGCCTACCGTGGGGAACCTTATCAAACGCCTTACTGAAATCCATATACACCACATCCACTGCTTTACCCTCATCCACCTGTTTGGTCACCTTCTCAAAAAACTCAATAAGGTTTGTGAGGCACGACCTACCCTTCACAAAACTGTGCTGACTATCGCTAATGAACTTATTCTTTTCAAGATGATTATAAATCCTATCTCTCATAACCTTTTCCAACATTTTACCCACAACCGAAGTAAGGCTCACAGGTCTATAATTACCAGGGCTGTCTCTACTCCCCTTCTTGAACAAGGGGACAACATTTGCTATCCTCCAGTCTTCCGGCACTATTCCTGTTGACAATGACGACATAAAGATCAAGGACAAAAGCTCTGCAATCTCCTCCCTGGCTTCCCAGAGAATCCAAGGATAAATCCCATCTGGCCCAGGGGACTTATCTATTTTCACACTTTCCAAAATTGCTAACACCTTCTCCTTGTGAACCTCAATCCCATCTAGCCTAATAGTCTGTATCTCAGTATTCTCCTCAACAACATTTTCTTTCTCTACTGTAAATACTGACGAAAAATATTCATTTAACGCTTCCCCTATCTCCTCTGATTCCACACACAACTTCCCACTACTATCCTTGATTGGCCCTAATCTAACTCTAGTCATTCTTTTATTCCTGATATACCTATAGAAAGCCTTAGGGTTTTCCTTGATCCTATCCGCCAATGACTTCTCGTGTCCTCTCCTCGCTCTTCTTAGCTCTCCCTTTAGATCCTTCCTGGCTAGCTTGTAACTCTCAAGCGCCCTAACTGAGCCTTCACGTCTCATCCTAACATAAGCCTTCTTCTTCCTCTTGACAAGCGCTTCAACTTCTTTAGTAAACCACGGCTCCCTCGCTCGACAACTTCCTCCCTGCCTCACAGGTACATACTTATCAAGGACACACAGTAGCTGCTCCTTGAATAAGCTCCACATTTCGATTGTGCCCATCCCCTGCAGTTTCCTTCCCCATCCTACGCATCCTAAATCTTGCCTAATCGCATCATAATTTCCTTTCCCCCAGCTATAATTCTTGCCCTGCGGTATATACCTGTCCCTGCCCACCGCTAAGGTAAACCTAACTGAATTGTGATCACTATCATCAAAGTGCTCACCTACATCTAAATCTAACACCTGGCCGGGTTCATTACCCAGTACCAAATCCAATGTGGCATCGCCCCTGGTTGGCCTGTCTACATACTGTGTCAGAAAACCCTCCTGCACACACTGGACAAAAACTGACCCATCTAAAGTACTCGAACTATAGTATTTCCAGTCAATATTTGGAAAGTTAAAGTCCCCCATAACAACTACCCTGTTACTCTCGCTCCTGTCGAGAATCATCTTCGCTATCTTTTCCTCTACATCTCTGGAACTATTCGGAGGTCTATAGAAAACTCCCAACAGGGTGACCTCTCCTCTCCTGTTTCTAACTTCAACAGAGGCATCAATCCCTGTTTCTTGGCATGGATTTATTGCTTTTTGAAGTATATGGCCATGCTTTAGTTGGATAGGCTTTTTGTGTATTCATCGTAGTCAAGATTTGAATCAGCCTACGCGTGTTAATTCAAAATTACGTAATCCAAGTCAATGGCTAATTCAAATGCGAACTGCGCTACAAAAAGCCTCCAGTGCTGTTTTATTCTAAATGCTTAAGTTGCATTACCGGACAATACATTATTTTAAATGCACAAGAAAAATCAAGAATTATTAAAGGTGTTCTTAAAAACAGGGCCAGAAAAATCAGATCACAACACAAGCCCCAGTCAGGCCGAATTCCCTGCACTTGCTTCTTTTCCAGACAGCAGGCCTTGCGCAAGAACATGAATTCTGAATGGCAGCATCCAGATTTTACAACACTGCGCGTGAAAGGAGTAACTGTTAGAAGCAACAGAACTGGCATGAGTGATGATTGTCAATTTGCATCATTCAAAAGCACCAACACACAAAGTTATAAATGCTCGCTCCCATTGACATCCTTACTGTTACTGTGATAGCCGACAAACTGACTCGTCTATGAGCCAGAGCAAGCTTCCAAAATGAAAGAAAGCAAGTATTCGAGATATACCATTCTGTACTGCATCTGTAACAAGATCTGGCAGCAACCTTATCATCTGAATTAAACCTAAAAAATATTTGCTAGTGTTTGAAAAGAAAACAGCGAAACACAAATTTCCTTATTCTGAGGTTACTCATGATCTTCATTTGAACTCTCAGATAAGCACCCAAGAGCCTATCATTAATCACTGGCCCTTTTCAAGTGGTTGGCAGAAACAGAGTAATTAAGTATCTCAACTGAACATTTACATGGTAACAGGTCATTTTATTTTTTTTAAAAATCAAATGGTAATAGATATCAATCTGCTGCGCTGAGCCACAGCAGAAAAGAACAAACTAACTTGTATTTATATTGCGCCTTTCATGATCTCAGGCTGTCCCAAAGTGCACTGCAATCCGTAAAGAACTTTTGAAGAGTAGCCACTGTTGTAATTCAGGAAATGCAGCAGCCAATTTTCATACAGCGAGGTCACACAACAATCAATGCCATAATGACCAGATAACCTGTTCTGAAGTGATATTGGCCAGCACAACAGGGAGAATTCCTTTGCTCTTCTTTGGATAGAGCCATGAGAGCACAGACAGGCTCTCAGTTTAAACATCTCATTCGAAAGATGGCACTTATGACAGTGTAGCATTCCCTCAGTGCTGCAGTGGACTACGAGCCTAGGTTTTGCACTCAAGTCTCAGGAATGAGACTTGAACTCTCAACCTTCTGACTCAGAGGTGAAAGTGCTACCAACTGAGCCACATCCTGAACTGTTAGTGGGAGAATCACCAACAAGTTCCAAAAATAAACACATTAAAATTGTAAACTACTTTAATAAAACTAAAATTTTGCAGAATTCTTCTTGCTCCCATATGAGCTCTTGCATTTTAGAAATCCAGCAAGTTCTGGCAGCTGAGACTATGAGCACCCTGTAAACTTGGCTGATTTCCCCAAAAGGGCTTTTCAAACACTGGATTATTTTCCAACAGGCAGCTTTGTAAAGTCCGACTGCTATCTACGTACAAACAGAAAGCCTGGAGACAGGATTACAGACTATTGCCAAAAAAAACAATTGAATGGGCCAGCATGGATAAACCAATACAAATATAGGCATATAAATAGTTATCATCATCGGCAATCCCCTATGCCAAGGATGATTCTTCCTTGCAGATGGCTGGGTGGAAGTGAGGTGTCATTCTTGGCTGTGAGCTTGCAGATGGCTTACGAGCCTATCTTAGTCTTCCAGGCTCTCCCGCCATGAGGACATCAGGGGTCAGCTGGTAGTGGTGGTGACATATTGTTGGCTGAAGCAACTGCCATCTCTTTCCATCTCTCTCACCGTGGCTGCTCTTGTTGATTGGAAGGTCTTAACACCGTTTTTGATGATCAATCGCCATTTTGGTCGCAATTGTGCATCTGCTTCCCATCTGTTGATGTTAATACAGCAGACATTCATGGCGGTTTTGAGGTCGTCTTTGAAGCGTTCCCTTTGGCCCCGGTGTAAACGGGCTCCCTGGTGTTGCTCTGAGTACAGCACCAATTTGCACAGTCTTAAGTGGGGCTTTCTGGCTGATGAGAGATTATAATGGCCTCTATACTTGGCATGTCTGTGTCTTGGAGGATGCTCATGTTTGTTCTTTTGTCCTCCCATTTGATTCACAAGATCCTTCCAAGACTGCATTGATGTTGCTCTAGTGCCTTGATATGGCGTTTATAAGTTGCCCAAACTTCAGCACCATACAGAAGTGTGGAGAGAACTAATGCCTGATAGACTTTGAGTTTAGCGTCAGGTCTGATATCATGATTCTTGAAAATGCAAGTACGTAATTTACCATAGGCTGTGCTAGCTCACTGGATTCAGTGGTGTACCTCTTCAACCATCTCAACTTTTTGGGATGTGGGAACGGAGGGATATTTTCCAACACTTCACCGTGAATCTGAATTGAAGACATTGGATTTGATACATTTGGTGTGGGTTGGTAGAGGACTTTGGTCTTCCTGTTCAGGGAAAGTCACAAGCTCTCGTGGGTTTCAGTGAATACATTAACTATCTATTGTAGTTCATCTTCAAAGTGAGCACTAACTGTAGTTCGATTACAGAACTGGTTGTTGTCTTGATTTTGGCCTTTGGTCAGTTGAGTTTGAAGACTTTACCATCAGTGCAATAAGTTATTATCACAACTGGGGAGAGCCAGTCAGTAGTAAGTTGCAGCATTGCTGCAAGAAAGATTGAGATTGCAATGACACACCCCTGTTCGATATGTGTTTTAACAAGGAAGGGGACCCCTTCCCTGTCATATAAGCAGTAAAAAGGTAGTAAAAGGAGGGGTGGGACCAATTAGAGGATTTATGCATGGAGGCAGAGGGCACGGCTGAGGTACTAAGGAAGAAGATGTTGCCAAAGTCACAGTGAAAGAAGGTAGTTGAGACATTGGATGGGCTAAAAATTAATCAAGAGAAGGTATTAGAAAGGCTAACTGTAGTTAAAGTTGACAAGTCACCAGGACTGAATGAGATTCATCTGAGGATACTGAGGGAAGGAAGCATGGAAATTGCTGAAGCACTGGCAATAATCTTCCAGTCCACCTCCGATACATGGGTGGTGCCAAAGGACTGGAGAATTGCATATGTTACACCCTATACAAACAAAATGGTGTAAGGATAAGCCCAGCAACTACAGGCCAGTCAGCTTAACCTCAGTGGTGGGAAAGCTTTTAGAAATGTTAATCTGGGACAAAATTAACAGTCACTTAGACAAATGTGGATTAATTAAAGAAAAGCAGCATGGCTTTGTTAAGGTCAAATTGCGTTTAACTGATTTGATGGCGTTTTTTGATGCGGTAGCAGCTATGGCTGATGAGGGTAATGTGGTTTATGTGGTGTACATTGACATTCAAAAGGCATTTGACAAAGTGCCACATAATAGGCTTATCATTAAAGTCAAACCCCATGGAATAAAAGGGACAGTGGCAGCATGGATGCGAAGTTGGCTGAGTGACAGGAAATAGACTGTAGTGGTGAACGGTTGTTTTTCCGACTGGAGGAAGATATATAGTGGGTTTCCCCAGGGGTCAGTACGAGGACCATTCCCTTTCTTGATCTTTATTAATGATCCAGACTTGGGTGTACAGGGCACAATTCCTAAATTTGTTGATGACACCAAACTTGAAAGACTTGTGTACCGTGAGGAGGATAGAAATAGACTTCAAGAGGACATAGACTGGTCGTATTGATGAACATGTGGCAGATGAAATTTAACGCAGAAAAGTGTGAAGTGATACATTTTGGTAGCAAGAACAAGGAGGGGCAATATAAAGGATACAATTTTACAAGGGGTGCAGGAGCAAAGGGACCTGGGGGTATAGCGCACTATTGTTAAAGGTGGCAAGGCAGCTTGATAAGGCATACAGGATCCTGGACTTTATAAATAGAGGCATAGAGTACAAAAACAAGAAGGTTAAGTGAACCTTTATGAAACATTGACTCAGCCTCAACTGGAGTATTGTGCCCAATTCTGAGTACCACACTTTAGAAAGGATGTGAAGTCACTAGAGAGGATGCAGAAAAGATTTACAAGAATGGTCCCAGGGATAAGAGACTGCAGTTATGTGGAGCGAATGCAGAAGCTGGGGCTGTTCTCTTTAAAGAAGAGAAGTTTCAGAGGAGTTTTGATAGAGGTGTTTAAAGTCACGTGGGATCTGGACAGAGTAGATAGAGAGAAACTGCTCACATTGGTGGAAGGGTTGAGAACCAGAGGACATTGATTTAAGGTGATTGGCAAGGGAAACAAGTGACATGAGGAATTTTTTTTTTACGCAGCGAGTGGCTAGGATCTGGAATGTACTGCCTCAGAGTGTGGTGCAAGCAGATTCAATCATGACTTTCAAAGGGGAACCATCTGAAGAAAAAAAATTTGCAGGGCTACAGGGAAAGGGTGGGGGAGTGGGACTAGCTGAACTTTTCCTGCAGACAGCCAGCATGGTCATGAAGGGCTAAATGGCCTCCTTCTATACTGTAACAATTCTATGATTCTATTGAAGTGTACACACAGTAACATTATATCAAGGATTACAATTCGAAAGGAGATCAAAGAATTCCATTTTACTTTAAAATAAATAACCTCTCCAGATGAGTTGTGTCAAACTGGGAATTGAACACCATGTAAATGTCAATGTAGTGTTTGAAAAGGAGAAATGCAGAACAGTTGAGATTCTAGATTTAGGTAAGGCTGACTTCAATGCGATGCAACAGAGACTGTCCACAGTGAACTGGCAAAATCTGCTAATGGGTAAAATGACAACAGACCAGAGGCAGGTGTTCAAAAAAGATGCCCTAACTATAACCTTTTAAAGTTCTCTTGATTCAGGAGCCTTTCCTTTAGATTGGAAAATTGCACATGTCACTCCACTATTGAAAGAAAAATGGGAGAGGGAAACGAGGGAATTATAGAGCATCTGTTGTTGGGAAATCTTTAGTCTATAAGTGAGGACATAGTGGCTGAACACCTTCAGAATCTTCAACTGATCAGAGCAAGCCAGTATGAATTTGCAAAAGGTAGGTCATGTAGGTGGCTAAAGTAGTGGAGAACAGATTGTCTATGGATGCTATTTATATAGACTTCCAAAAGGTATTTAATAAAGCTCCTCATAAGAGACTGTTAACTAAAGTGCAACCTTATAGAATTGAAGGCAAATTTTTGACCTGGTTATTGAAATTGGCTGAGTGGCAGGAGACAGAGTTGGGATAATGGGCAGATACTTCAATTGGCAGGATGTGACTTGTGGTGTTCCCCCAGGGATCTGTGTTAGAGGCTTTACTATAGACCGTATTTATTAATGACTTAGATCAAGGGTTAAAAAGCCACGTAGCCAATGACACAAAGATAGGTGGCACTGTAAGCTGTGTGGATGGCAGCATAAAATTACAGAGATTGTAATAGATTAAGTGAATGGACAAACCTGTGGCAAATGGATTTCAATGTAGGCAAATGTGAGGTCATCCACTTTGGACCTATAAAGGATAGCTCGGAGTTCTTGCTAAATGGTGAAAAGCTAGGAACAGTGGAGTCCAAAGAAATTTGGGGGTTCACATATATAGATCATTAAAATGTCATGAACAGGTAAAGGAAATAATCAAAAAGGCTAATGGAATGCTGGACTAGAGGACTAGAATACAAAGGTGTAGGAGTTATGCTACAGCTAAACAAAGCCCTGGTTAGACCACACCTGGAGTACAGTGAGCAGTTCTGGGCACCAAACCTTAGGAAGGATATACTGATCATGGTGGGAGTGCAGTGTAGCTTTACCAGCTTGATACTTGGACTCTGTTACGACCGGGTGAGGAAGGGGTCTCCGGCTCCCCTTATGCCCCTTTCCTGGTTTGGCCATAACAGGGTTTTTCTTCTAAAATACTAATTTTAGCTTAACACCTCAGTGAGTCTTTGCTCACTGCTCTCTAATTGTAATGGCAAATGAACCAGACACGTTTTCTTAGATTTAAACAAGAAAGATCTAAGTTTATTAGCCTTATCACGCTAACTCAGTTAAACTACTAAAATAAGCAACACAATCATGCTTGCATGCACATGAGAGAAACACACACACAAACAGATACAGAGGGGAAGAAAGAATGGGGGGGGGGGGTTGAAGTAGAGTGTGCAATAAATTGAATTCAGTTACTGCCTTTTATCTTTGATGTAAAGTCCTTGATTGAAGTTCTCGCTGGGGCCCAGTGCACACTTTCAGACTTGCTTCTCTGCTACCAGAAGGCTGAAGAGAGGTTTCAATTGTCTTCTTGGTGGTCACATGTAAAGTTCTGTAGTCTTGAGGCTTGCGCTGCCACTGTGTTTTTCCTGGGACTTTGCTGGGGGGAGAGAGACAGAGAGAGGGAGACCTTCCTCCTTGGTTCTCAACTTGCAGTCTGATTCCTTTCTGTGTGGCACAATTCAAAAAGTCCCCAGTATGGCCAGCAGGTAAGTCATGTGACCCTTTCTTTGTTTGAAACAGCAGCTTCTTGGGGGGTGCGGTTGCTGGACTTAAAGCTTTCTAGACACAGAGTCCTGGCTCTTACACAGACAAGATGTGGATCATCACTACTGCCCAGACCAATCTTATTAATTGAACCAAGGATCACTCCCATTGTCTTTCGATTCAACTGTGTCTCAGAATGCAAACGTGCAACCGTGTTTTCAGCTGTTCAGCTCTGTAGTCTTTTAAAACAAGTTATGTGCAATGCCCAGTAATAAAGGTTCAAGTAGTGTCCCATATGACAAAATTAATATGTTTCCATTTGGCAGGTGTGATATCCGTCACAACTCCAAGGGTTAAATTACAATGAGATAATAATAAACTAGGCATGTATTTCCTAGAATTTAGAAGATTAAAGGTGATTTGATCGAAGTTTTCAAGATATTAAAGAGGAACAGGTAGAATACAGAGAAATTATTTCCGCTGCTTGGGGAGTCTAAGACTAGGAGGCATAGTCTAAAAATTAGAACCAGACCTATTAGGAGTGGAATTAAGAAAAACCTCTACACACAAAGGGAGGCAGAAGCTTGGAACTCTTCTGTAAATGGCAATTGATTCTAAAATCAACTGGTAATCTTAAATCTAAGACTGATGGAGTTTTGTTAACAAAGATGTTAAGGGCTATGGGGCAAAGGTGGGGATATGGACTTAGGCCACAAATCAGCCAAGATTTCATTGAATGGTGGAATAGGTGAGGGGCTAAATGGCCGACTCCTGTTCCTATGATTCTGTGCTCCACTGTATAGATGGATTACTTTATATTAAAAGAAATGATATAATTAATCATATCAAAGTTCTCTTAAAATTTTTAAGTTCAATTTTTGCACACAAAAATGTCATTTCAGAGCCAATGCATTCTTGTTTCACCTGTGAATCCAATGCACATTGCACCTTTTATAATATATACATAAATACGTTAACAATGGGCCACATCTTGCTGAAAAAATAATGGTGTGTTAACAACACATACTATTATTAATGCATAAATCAGCCAGAAAATTCATTATTTTTAAGAACTTGCTAGATTTGCACACTAAACAGGTTGGTAATTAAGAGCGCACATACCCGTTTAACAACATGACAAATGTATAAATGCTATTGCAATGCCAATCAACCTCTCTGGCTCAGAAAGCTAACAATTTAAACAGTTCAGGTTCATTATTTCATGCAGTGGATTGTTGTTAGAGATTTTAAATCTGCAAAATTTTACAATTTTTTCTTACATTTCCTTTCAGTCTTTTTTTTTCTCATAATCCAATCCATTCTTTCCTCTCTATTTCTCTTTTTGTACCTGATTTGTCAATAACTCACCCTCCTTCTCTGTCTTTCCTCTGTTTTTTTCTCAATCCTTAAATCTCATTGTTGGTTCACTAAAGTCCCAGATGCCCCATTACCCTTGCCACACTGTTACAAACTTGTTCTTCCAGAAAATCACAGCACAAAAAATATTTTGAGTTGAAGGGCGCAAGAGAAAAAGTCTAACAGCCCATACCACGAGATGCCCCACTCCAGCAAAATCTAGACAATGATGTTTACGTTCAAATGGGAGAGATGCCTATGGTGCTTTGGGACTATGGCAGCAACAACTACAGCATAGTATATAATGAAGGTCAGTTTTAATAATATTTTCAAAACACATCAAATACAAAGTGCGACAACTGACATTTTTAGGAACATAGGAGGAGTAGGCCATTCAGCCCATCGAGTCTGCTCTGTCATTCAATACAATCATGGCTGTTCATCCACTTCAATGCCTTTTCCCACACTATTCCCATATCCCCTTATGTCATTGGTGTTTAGAAATCTGTCAATCCCTGCTTTAAACATACTCAACAAGTGAGCTTCCACAGCCCTCTAGGGTAGAGAATTCCAAAGATTCACAACCTACTGAGTGGAGAAATTTCTCTTCATCTCGGTCCTAAGTGGCTTCCCCCTTATTTTGAAATTGTATCCCCTGGTTCTAGACCCCCCAACCAGAGGAAACATCTTACCTGCATCTACCTTGTCTATCCCTTTAAGTATTTTGTAGGTTTCAATGAGATCACCTCTCATTCTTCGAAACTCTAGAGAATACAGGCCCAGTTTCCCCAATCTCTCTTCATAGGACAGTCCTGCCATCCCGGGAACAAATCTGGAGAATCTTTGTGGCATTCCCTCTGTGGCAATAATATCCTTCCTAAGGTAATGGGACCAAAACTGCATTCAGTACTCCAGGTGTGGTCTAACCAGAGTTCTATACAATTGAAGCAAGATTTCACTACTCCTGTACTCAAATCCTCATGCGATAAAGGCTAACACACCATTAGCCTTCTCAATTGCTTTCTGCACCTGCATTTTATAACTCCTTTAACATAGTAAAATGTTCCAAGGTTTTTCCAGAGGAGTGTAATTGGTCAATTATCGACACCAAGCCAAAGCACAAGACATTGGGACAGGTGACCAAAAACTTGGTCAGATAGTTAGGTTTAAGTAGCATCTTAAAAGAGAGGGGTTTAGGGAGATTACAGTACAATCACTCCAACATCTCAGTTATATTGCAACAGAAAATGTTGCAAGTACAAAGCAACTTATCTACCATCGAGGGTCTGGAGTTTCCGCTCAGCTGTATCATTTTTCACAGCGCAATTCACCATAAAATCGGCCAAACCAGTGCAAAAGATTGCAGAATTTCAAACGCAAACAGAGTCTGCACTAAAGCGTTTGTGTTGAAATGATGCGCTAAAGCATGCTCCGCCCACCCCCCCCCCCCCCCCACTACCAAATTGGCCGTATCTCCAGATCCAATTAATCACCAATGCAAGTTTCTGCTAAGTGTGCTTGCTTGCCCAACTTCAAGGAGGCTCTTAAAATAAATCTATGTTTGGGGCATAGACACTAACAGGCACATTTTAAAGGATTCTGGATTTTTTTTAAACTTTACTAAGAAACTGATTACTCTACACCAGTATAACTGGCAAATGGCTCTGGAGAGTTTTTTCTCCCCCCAAGTCATTTTCAATTATTTAAAATCAGGTTTCTCATAGGTCAGTGACTAGACAAATTAAAAATCATTATTTTTTGTGATAAACTCCTCTTAAGTGTCAATGATTGGAAGCATTAACTAACTGCACCAGGTTATCACTCTTAATACACATTTTGTTTTAAAGCAATTTCTAAAATGTTGCTCGCTTGCATTGGTTTATGGCCAATTCTACATTTGGCAATATGCAAATGAGTTTGAATGGAAACCTGAGGAAACAAAAAAAACCTTCCTCAAAATTAGTGCAATTGGCACTTGGATTATTGACTGCACCCAAAGCAGAAACTGCAGGCCAACTTTTTTTTTGTAAAGCACCACCCTACTCATATCATCAATTTTCCATCTGCTCAGATAGAAATGGAGGATTGAACTGTAAAATAAGACTGGCACACATAATCCCCGTGTAAGAGGTAGCTTTATTTTGGGACTAATTGGAGACAACACAAGAACTAGCTTGATTCCCTGCAAAATAACCATCTCTATTTTGCTAGAGCTGCAAGCAAAACATGGATAGGGAAATGGCAATGTGTCAAATGCAAGGATTAATGACACAGGACTTGTGAATGGTTAGATGTACCATGAATCAATAAAATACTATTTGTGATTGGCTAATAGAGCTGTAATCCTGTAATTTTTCAAGGAAACAGCAGGTTTTTGCAGATGATGATTCTGAATATTGCTGGAGGGTCAGAGAGGAAAGGCAGCAGGGATAGCAGCCAATGACACTGCTCGTAAATAAATAAAAAATGCGGATTGGCTGACAGTTTTCCTAGGATTGCAGTTGGAGATCTTTGCAACAGGAGATAACATTCAGATCATTACAGCTGCAACTTCACACCACAACTATTTCTCAATAATTGTACAGCGATCATCTGAGTGCTTTGTGATAGGCACAGAACTACACCAAGCAAAATACATACAGAGAATCATAAAGGAAACCCCAACTGAAACACGTTAACAGGGTATCCCTCCAAATGTGGAATTCTTACAAGTGTGTTCAATCTCTGAAATCCAGCAGAAACAGCGAATTACAAAGATAAATACAAGTGTAACCAAAGCACCAAACAAAAGTTACCATTTTAGGAAGTATCAATGATTGGAAGCGTCTGTTAATTAGGTATAATGAACAACATTCAATTCCTACATTATAACAGACACTATACTTCAGAAGTACACAACTGACTGCAAAGCACTTTGGGGTATCTTTTGGTTGTGAAGGGTGCAATATAAATACAAGATCTTTTTCACCTCAATACAAAAATCAGGGGTAATCTGGTCACTGAATACCCTGAAGACAAATTAAAACATCAACTAAATTTCTGATCAGTCATGAAGCGGTCAAGAGCAGGGCAATGGGATCAGTTTTGGAATGCACTAGCAAAGACTGGCACAGATACGTCGGGCCAAATGACTGCCCCGTGTGTAAAACTGTACGGCACTGTTAAAATTTTGGCACAGACTACTTATTATCGATTAACTAACATTGGTTATGATGGTCCTCCATTTGAATGTAACTTGCTTACAGAAATAGTTTGCTATCATTTCAGAGAATTTGGAGGAAAGCATTACGATTGCAGTAATGGTACTGCCGAGGTGGACAAACCTGACAGTGTGGACAGGGTACAAGCCTGGAAGCTACTGTGGGTGGTATTGTCAGCAGAACACAAACAGTTTCAGATGTCATTTCTGTATCAGCTAGTTTAACATATAATTAACCCGTTTACTTTAAATGTGTTAACTTCAGTGTTAGAATAGAGGCCTGCAGAACATGTTAATATAGTGACAGTAATGTGCTTTCAGCCACAGTTTTGTTCCTTTAGATAATGCCATTACTACAATTTTAACTCTCTTTATCCCCTTCCCTCTCCCCTCGCCCAACACAGGCCAAGGGGAGAAAGCGTAGCTTTTAGAAAACCAGGCATGATATTTGCAGTTCAAATCCCAGTGAAACATAAACAGAAAAGTTGTTTTTTTTTTCCCAAAAAAAATAATGGATCAAAAAGCAGCAATAAAATGGAATGGAAAAACAGAAGTGGCCTGAGGCCAAAAAAAGGAGGAATTATTTGTTAAATACTGAAATACTGAAACTGTGGAGCCCAATGAGATTGTCTGCCGTTCCACAAATGGGACAGAATTTTACAGGGCCTTTGGGGATGGACTCGGAAGCAGGAAGGCTGACAGAATAGCATGGAAGGTGTTGGGTGGTGTGCCTGCTGCCTTCCCACTGCAATGCCATTTTGCTAGCAGCGGGAAAGGTGGCAGATGGCCCACCTACACTGGCATTTTACAAACGACCGTTGGGGGGACACCCTCCATGTGGGGAGATGGCCAGATAAACTCTGGTTGCCTTCTAGTGGGCTCTGGGGGGGCCTCTTTTTTGGGTACGCTTTGGCCCACAAAGGAGCCCCCGGCAACAATGGACACCCCTGTGGCATCAGCACTGCCTGCCCTCAGTGACCGCCCCCCAACTCCTCTCACTGGAGCCTGCCTGACTAGCCCTGGCACCCCAAGACCCTACTTACTTTGGGAGGTGGGGGTAAAGGAACCAGTCAAGCAAAGTTTTAAGCAAGTTGGCAATTTTGCCATCAGATGACTCCGGAGCAGGTACTGTGTCATATTTAAAGGCCTGCCAGCCCTGCATTCGCTCCTGCCTTAGAGTCATTATCAGCTTTGTGCAGCTTAAACCTTTGCTTGACTGGTTCCTGTACCTACACCCCCCAACGCGAGGAGGACAGAAAATGATGTCTGAGGCAAGATACAGGGTGGCCCCACGGTTCAGTGATGCCTCCTGCAGATTCTCCTCCAGACTGCAAGGGAAAGGCTGTAGGTTCTCTTCCTCAGCAATGATCCTTCCGCCTGACCAAGCAAACCTGGGTGGAGATCACCAAGGAGGTCAGCAGCCGTGGGGTCACCCAACGCAACTGGGTCCAGTGCAGGAAGAGGGTCAACGATCTGTTGTGTACTGCATAGATGAGTGCTCGCATTTTTGCAGATTGCATGTCACTAGGCGTGAGGGTGCACAACATGGGGAGGGTAGCACTGCAACGGCGATGGCTCAGGGGTTAGGGTTTCATCCCATCCTGAGAGAAGCATAGCTGCATCTTGGCCACAGGCCACCTTCCTTCACAGCTCACCCCCCTTAATTCCCCTAGAAGCTTGAGTAGGCATGGGATACATCAGTAGGAGACAAGGGGCTGACATTAGCATAACTGTCATTCTCTACTATCTCCATCCTTCCTCTTGCAGGACAAGAGAGCCCACAATAGAAATAGATAGTCCAGACTAGTGAAGGACTCCCAGGTCTGCGTCCACTCACCTCCGCCGAGGAAGAGGCATTGGAGTTGGCGGGCACCCAGGGCGGTTGCGCTATTTCAAATGGGGAGACTGGAGTTCCTGCACAAGAGAGTGAGGACTGGCGCCCGACAACCTGTGCAATGATGATGAGACCCATATCATGCGTGGTTTACATGATGAGATCTGTACAGCCTACCCCACATGCTTGTGTTCTCTCATGCAGACTGTGGGTGTCCAGACACATACTGAGCCCCAGAATAATGAGCCTCCAGTGTCAACAGCACAGGACATGCTGGAGTAGCAGAGAGAGGTGAAACCACATTTGGCGAAGCTGCCACAGGTCATACGCAGCCATGAGCGGATGATGGAGAAGTCCATCCATGCCACGACTGCTGCCATTCTACAGATTTGCGCAGACCTGCACGCCATTATCTTGGCCATGAGCTCAACACAGCAGTGGCAAGGCGAGAAAAGGAACAGGAAACTGGCGGCTTCTCCCGCTCCTGGTCCTTCTCTGGTGAGCATGGAGGCTCCAGACAGAAAGGGAGGAGGAGAGGCTGCCATCCCCTCAGGGCACTCAGAGTGTGGCCACCGGCTCCTCAGCCCCTCCGCCAGAGAGCCCAGCACCAGCAGCTGTGATGCCTGAGGAGAGTCCTGCACCCTCCAGGGCACCGCAGGCAGCCGAGGCCTTCCAGGCCTCAGGCAGCCAGAGGACGCCCGCCAAAGTCATCCTAGGCCAAGGAGCAATGTGATCAGCAGCCTGCCTCCAGCCCAGCTGCAGTCGCAGGGATTACACTGTGTAACAGCACCTGCAAATATATTAGGAAGAACACCTAGCCACACTTTGGGTCTCACAAGCATAGCAAACATGTTTTGTAGTAATGAATTAAAACTTCCTTTGTTCAACTCATTAGCAATCATAATATGAAAGCTATGTGCCATTATGCCATAATTGTGAGCTGCTGACTTCTCCCTCCCCTTTAGGACAATGCCAATGTGACCACAGCCCTCATTAACATACCAATGTGATGACAGCCCTCGTTACCATACGGTCTCCCATAATCACTAGTGTACATTGCAACCGCTCGCAAGACAGGGACAACGAACGGAACAAATGTGACTGAGTTCAGACATTAAGGTGAGCCTTCATTTGACTCTCTGTGTATGATCTTTAGGGTGGCTGGAAAGGAGTCATTTTGAGGTTGTCTCTTGCCTCCTTCAAGGGTATCTCAATCTGTCAGGCCTATTGCGTAGGGTCTTCATCCCATATGTCGCAGCTTGTCCTGTAGCAGGGCACATAAGTCAGTGACACCCTCCCTGGAGGGCCGCAGTCTTCGCTGACAGTGGCGCTCGGACATTTCGAGGGATCTGATGCGAGTCCAGTACACACTCTGGCACTGGTGGGCCTTTCTTGGCAAGGCCTGCTGCTAGTCATGGAGCATCATGGACAAGAACAGCTGCCTCTTGGCCTTTGCAGTCGGAGGTGCCGCATCAGGGTCAGGGTGGGGGGGTAAAGAAATAGAGGCTGTCTGAGACCCATGTCAAGTGACCTGCGAGCCTGCAGAGCACTGTCGATGCAGAAATGACCCTGCCTTGGCAATTGAGGATCTGACAATTCACTCGGCTGAGTGGATGGCCCTCAGAGTCCAACCTTGATGATGGCCAACCCTCTATTCCAGCAGTGTGAGCGACCAGACCCATCACACAGCAGTTTGTCAGCTCTATATCGCACCCACCCCCCCCACTTAACTAGCTTTCAGAGCCCCCGGGACCCCCTTGCAGAACACGCAGCAATACAGTCTGACATGGTTTAGTTTAGTTTAGAGATACAGCACTGAAACAGGCCCTTCGGCCCACCGAGTCTGTGCCGACCGTCAACCACCCATTTATACTAATCCTACACTAATTCCATATTCCTACCACATCCCCACCTGTCCCTATAATTTCCTACCACCTACCTATACTAGGAGCAATTGCTAATGGCCAATTTACCTATCAACCTGCAAGTCTTTGGCATGTGGGAGGAAACCGGAGCACCCGGAGGAAACCCACGCAGACACAGGGAGAACTTGCAAACTCCACACAGGCAGTACCCAGAATTGAACCCGGGTCGCTGGAGCTGTGAGGCTGCGATGCTAACCACTGCGCCACTGTGTCTCCGAACCCCCACCCCCCCTTCCCCTATGCAGCAATGCTCAAGGCTGCCTACCTGTCATGGTAATGTGGCCTCTTGCCTTGGTGCCGCTAGGTTTTAATCCGAAGGCGCACGAGTGCTGCCCACTGTTCAATGAATCATGCTCTGATCATAAAATCTGAATTAATTAAACTTAAATGCATGTAAATCGGCATTTCAGCATTTCTAGAATCCCATCATGTTGTGGCAGCATTGCTGCCATTGCGCTTTCCCGCCACTGACAAAATCAGAACTGACGTCGCGATGCTGGATTTCCAGGCGGATGGTTACAATGTGATTCGCCATCTCTCCCACGCCACACTACTGGCCCTCGACGGCAGTATTAAATTCAGCCCATATCATGCTTTTCACGACCACCGGACATCTCAAAGCACTTTACAGCCAATGAAGTACTTTGAAGTGTAGTCACCAATGTAATATAGGAAACATGGCAGCCAATTTGCGCAAAGCAAAGCAAATGCCCATAAACAGCTATATGATAATGACCGGTTAATCTGTTTTTTTAGTGTGTGATGTTTGCTGAGGGAGAAATACTATGGGCTGAATCACCATTTGTTGAAATTTACAAAGTGTATCTCTTGTTACTCTCATGTGAGGAGGGATTGAAGGGCTCCCCTCTTTTCCCTCCTTGTTTCACCACAACAGGTTTATTTCTTTTGTTAAATGGATATACTTGACAAGTCAGTGAGTGTTTAACTGTTTACATGCTATGATCATAAAAAGAGCCAATCGGATAGGCTTTCTCAAGGTTAACAAACTTATTTAAACTTACCTTTTTGTTTCGGCAGTTTCTTTTTGCAGCGGCGACAGGGAGAGTGAGGTGGCAGCCGGGTAAGTAAGTCCTATATATTTGGGCAGCGGCTGAACCCGAGACACTACACCTGTAGTGTCTCCCACCCGCCCTCCTCCTCTAACCAAAAAAAAAAGGACTCGGTGGTGTGTAGATAAGGTAAGGCTTTTTCTATTTCTTTTTTTTTCCCGTGTGATTGGTAAAAACTTTTCGTTCCTTTTTCATTTATCTAAGTTAAGACTAAGTTAAGCTTAAGATTAAAAATGGCAGGAGATCTCAGACCCGTGTTATGCTCCTCTTGCTCAATGTGGGAGCTCAGGGACACAGCTGATATCCCTGACTCCTTCACGTGCTGGAACTGTGTCCAGCTGCAGCTCTTGTTAGACCGCATGACGGCTCTGGAGCTGCGGATGGACACACTTTGGAGCATCCGCAATGCTGAGGAGGTCGTGGATAGCACGTTTAGCGAATTGGTCACACCGCAGATTAGGATTGCTGAGGGAGAAAGGAAATGGATGACCAAAAGGCAGAGAAAGAGCAGGAAGGCAGCGCAGGTGTCCCCTGCAGTCATCTCCCTCCAAAACAGGTATACCGTTTTGGATATTGTTGGGGGAGATGGCTCACCAGGGGAAGGCAGCAGTAGCCAGGTTCATGGCACCGTGGCTGGCTCTGCTGTTCAGAAGGGCGGGAAAAAGAGTGGAAGGGCTATAGTCATAGGGGATTCGATTGTAAGGGGAGTAGATAGGCGGTTCTGTGGTCGAAAACGAGACTCCCGAATGGTATGTTGCCTCCCAGGTTCACGGGTCAGGGATGTCTCAGATCGGCTGCAGAACATTCTGAAGGGAGAGGGTGAACAGCCAGTTGTCGTTGTGCACATAGGCACCAATGATATAGGTAAAAAACGGGATGAGGTCCTACAAGCAGAATTTAGGGAGTTAGGAGCCAAGTTAAAAAGTAGGACCTCAGAGGTAGTAATCTCAGGATTGCTACCAGTGCCACGTGCTAGTCAGAGTAGAAATGAAAAAATAGTCAGGATGAATGCGTGGCTTGAGAGATGGTGCAGGAGGGAGGGGTTCAGATTTTTGGGACATTGGGACCGGTTCTGGGGGAGGTGGGACTATTACAAATTGGACGGTCTACACCTGGGCCGGACTGGAACCAATGTCCTTGGGGGTGCTTTTGCTAACGCTGTTGGGGAGGTTTTAAACTAATGTGGCAGGGGGATGGGAACCAAATGAGGAGGTCAGTGGACAGTAAGGAGGTAGTAACTAAAGCCTGCTAGGAACTAGATAATGAAGTCAGCGTGACTAAGGGGAAGAGTAGGCAGGGAGCAGATGATGAACGCAAAGGGACTGGTGGTCTGAGGTGCATTTGTTTTAATGCAAGAAGTGTAGTAGGTAAGGCAAATGAACTTAGGGCTTGGATTAGTACCTGGGAGTATGATGTTATTGCTATTACTGAGACTTGGTTGAAGGAAGGGCACGATTGGCAACTAAATATCCCAGGATATCGATGCTTCAGGCGGGATAGAGAGGGAGGTAAAAGGGGTGGAGGAGTTGCATTACTGGTCAAAGAGGATATCACAGCTGTGCTGAAGGAGGGCACTATGGAGGACTCGAGCAGTGTGGCAATATGGGCAGAACTCAGAAATAGGAAGGGTGCAGTAACAATGTTGGGGCTGTACTACAGGTCTCCCAACAGTGAGCGGATTATGGAAAGATGTAGGAACAACAGGGTGGTGGTAATAGGAGATTTTAATTTTCCCAACATTGACTGGGATTCACTTAGTGTTAGAGGTCTAGATTAGATTAGATTAGAGATACAACACTGAAACAGGCCCTTCGGCCCACCGAGTCTGTGCCGACCATCAACCACCCATTTATACTAATCCTACACTAATCCCATATTCCTACCAAACATCCCCATCTGTCCCTATATTTCCCTACCACCTACCTATACTAGTGACAATTTATAACGGCCAATTTACCTACCAACCTGCAAGTCTTTTGGCTTGTGGGAGGAAACCGGAGCACCCGGAGAAAACCCACGCAGACACAGGGAGAACTTGCAAACTCCACACAGGCAGTACCCAGAATCGAACCCGGGTCCCTGGAGCTGTGAGGCTGCAGTGCTAACCACTGCGCCACTGTGCCAGAATTTGTAAGGAGCATCCAGGAGGGTTTTCTAGAGCAGTATGTAAATAGTCCAACTCGGGAAGGGGCCATACTGGACCTGGTGTTGGGGAATGAGCCCGGCCAGGTGGTTGAAGTTTCAGTAGGGGACTACTTTGGGAATAGTGATCACAATTCCGTAAGTTTTAGAATACTCATGGACAAAGACGAGAGTGGTCCTAAAGGAAGAGTGCTAAATTGGGGGAAGGCCAACTATACCAAAATTTGGCAGGAGCTGGGGAATGTAGATTGGGAGCAGCTGTTTGAAGATAAATCCACATTTGATATGTGGGAAGCTTTTAAAGAGAGGTTGATTAGCGTGCAGGAGAGACATGTTCCTGTGAAAATGAGGGATAGAAATGGCAAGATTAGGGAACCATGGATGACAGGCGAAACTGTGAAACTAGCTTAGAGGAAAAATGAAGCATACATAAGGTCTAGGCGGCTGAAGAAAGACGAAGCTTTGGAAGAATATCGGGAATGTAGGACCAACCTGAAACGAGGAATTAAGAGGGCTAAAAGGGGTCATGAAATATCTTTAGCAAACAGGGTTAAGGAAAATCCCAAAGCCTTTTATTCATATATAAAGGAGCAAGAGGGTAACTAGAGAAAGGATTGGCCCACTCAAGGACAAAGGAGGAAAATTATGCGTGGAGTCAGAGAAAATGGGTGAGATTCTAAACGAGTACTTTGCATCGGTATTCACCGAGGAGAGGGACATGACGGATGTTGAAGTTAGGGATAGATGTTTGATTACTCTAGGTCAAGTTGGCATAAGGAGGGAGGAAGTGTTGGGTATTCTAAAAGGCATTAAGGTGGACAAGTCCCCAGGTCCGGATGGGATCTATCCCAGGTTACTGAGGGAAGCGAGAGGGGAAGTAGCTGGGGCCTTAACAGATATCTTTGCAGCATTCTTAAACACGGGTGAGGTCCCGGAGGACTGGGGAATTGCTAATGTTGTCCCCTTGTTTAAGAAGGGTAGCAGGGATAATCCAGGTAATTATAGAGCGGTGAGCCTGACGTCAGCGGCAGGGAAGCTGCTGGAGAAGATACTGAGGGATAGGATCTATTCCCATTTGGAAGAAAATGGGCTTATCAGTGATAGGCAACATGGTTTTGTGCAGGGAAGGTCATGTCTTACCAACTTAACAGAATTCTTTGATGAAGTGACAAAGTTGATTGATGAGGGAAGGGCTGTAGATGTCATATACATGGACTTCAGTAAGGCGTTTGATAAGGTTCCCCATGGTAGGTTGATGGAGAATGTGAAGTCGCATGGTGTCCAGGGTGTACTAGCTAGATAGATAAAGAACTGGCTGGGCAACAGGAGACAGAGAGTAGCAGTGGAAGGGAGTTTCTCAAAATGGAGACGTGTGACCAGTGGTGTTCCACAGGGATCCGTGCTGGGACCACTATTGTTTGTGATATACATAAATGATTTGGAGGAAAGTATAGGTGGTCTGATTAGCAAGTTTGCAGACGACACTAAGATTGGTGGAGTAGCAGATAGTGAAGGGGACTGTCGGAGAATACAGCAGAATATAGATAGATTGGAGAGTTGGGCAGAGAAATGGCAGATGGAGTTCAATCCGGGCAAATGCGAGGTGATGCATTTTGGAAGATCCAATTCAAGAGTGAACAATACAATAAATGGAAAAGTCCTGGGGAAAATTGATGTACAGAGAGATTTGGGTGTTCAGGACCATTGTTCCCTGAAGGTGGCAACGCAGGTCAATAGAGTGGTCAAGAAGGCATACGGCATGCTTTCCTTCATCGGACGGAGTATTGAGTACAAGAGTTGGCAGGTCATGTTACAATTGTAGAAGACTTTGGTTCGGCCACATTTAGAATACTGCGTGCAGTTCTGGTCGCCACATTACCAAAAGGATGTAGATGCTTTGGAGAGGGTGCAGAGGAGGTTCACCAGGATGTTGCCTGATATGGAGGGCGCTAGCTATGAAGAGAGGTTGAGTAGATTAGGATTATTTTCATTAGAAAGACGGAGGTTGAGGGGGGACCTGATTGAGGTGTACAAAATCATGAGAGGTATAGACAGAGTGGATAGCAAGAAGCTTTTTCCCCCCAGAGTGGGGGATTCAATTACTAGGGGTCACGAGTTCAAAGTGAGAGGGGAAAAGTTTAGGGGGGATATGCGTGGAAAGTTCTTTACGCAGAGGGTGGTGGGTGCCTGGAACGCGTTGCCAGCGGAGGTGGTAGACGCGGGCACGATACCGTCTTTTAAGATGTATCTAGACAGATACATGAATGGGCAGGAAGCAAAGAGATACAGACCCTTAGAAAATAGGCGACAGGTTTAGATAGAGGATCTGGATCGGCGCAGGCTTGGAGGGCCGAAGGGCCTGTTCCTGTGCTGTAATTTTCTTTGTTAGCTTTATTGTACTTAAACCGATCTAAGTAATAAAATATGCTCCAACTTACACACACAAAAACAGGTTACAGAGTGGGGAAGGATAGATTGGTCAAATTGAAGTCCAGAAAATATAAAAAAGAGGTATACAGTCTGTGGACATTGGTGACTCGGCTGGTTTCAGGCTGAATTCAGTGGTCGCGCAACTTTCCTTTGGTGGTCCTGAGGTTTGCGGTTTGAAGATGTGGACGGCTGATTCTGTGGTTCTCCGGGAGTCAGCAATGTGGTTGATTTCCTTCAAGGAGGTGGGATCTCTGTCTGTTCTTTCCGGAGCCTTCTCAAACTCACTAGCCCCACCCTCAGGCTTAAGTAATTAAGCACAGTGAGCATCAATCGGTGAACAAACTAACACAATCAAACACAGATCAATTAAACCACTGAATACTATAGTCTGCAGCAGGGGACACACTTCGGTGGCCACAGCCAGCAGGCCGAACCCAAAGCCCGCAAGGCTTGAGTGGTTCATCTTCACCAGTTTAATATTCAGGTTTCCAGCTGGTGGATTTAAAAAATAAAAAATCATCATTCAACCTAGCACGTTTTCGTGACACTATGGCAAATGTGTTGGTTCGCATTTGAGATTTGTCCATCGATCTCCACTTCAGGCTTGTATGTGCAAATATCTTACAGCTTTCATGAGCATAATATATCAAATCAGAACTGAAACAGTAAGGAATAAGGGTGTAGGCAGTCCTTCAGCAAGAATGCATTCAACTTAAAAGGACCTCAACATTTTAAATCTGGAAAGAAAGTGCCGCAAAAGGCCATTTGTAAAGGACAATTTTCAGAAATTGGCCAAACTTTTGGCTCCCAGCATTCCATGGGACCTTGGAAATGGACCTAAAAAAAACCCTTGAAAACCAAACATAGACACAATGAGTGACTTCTTCAATATGCCAGTCAACTGTTGGCACAGCCAATTAAGCCACACAATGAAATGCATCTTTCCAAGGTTTAAATGATTTGTCTCAACCACTGGATTACAGTGAACTGTTGTAGAACTATCTGTTGTAGAACTATAAATGATATCTGCAGGCTAACGAACTTTATGGAGCCACTGCATCTCGATATACCCCCACATTCCTTGGAAATGTTAATCCTAAAGGACTGTTTCAATACAGCGAAGTCTGATGACATTGATAAGCCAGAGTCTTCCCCATCGAAACACCTTCATATGTTAATGGACTATTCATAAACCCAGGATATAAGATTATTACAATATGTAAGAAGGCACAGATTTGGGGAGGGGTTTACAGCAATCATAGTCACAGGTGTGCTTTTCTTTCTTAAAGTGTGTATTAGCAGTAGTACTAGCAGCGGACAGCAGTACAGAAGCAGCAGCTTTTCATAAGCAGCAATTCGAGGGTTAACAGTGTGTGTGGTTGTAAGTTTGTCAATGGTACAATTTTCTCCACCCAGATGGGTTCAGGCCGAACCTTAGAGTTAAGTGTATAAGAGGGGAGGTGTGGGTTCACCTACCTACAAGGGCAAAAGGAAGGGAAGGACACTCAAAACATCTAATAATAAAGGAACTAATGAGGAAATATGAAAGATAAATCGACCGGTAAAAGGGGGCCAATGAAAGCACTAAATTGGACTTGCTACAAGGTTGTAGATAAAGTTGGAAACAATACAGACAAAAAAAATTAAGAAAATTATTAAACACGCCTACATAATAGCAATTTTTAAAAAAAATATTGCTGGTCTTTTAATATTTTCCATGAGAGGCTTGAATTCACCAGACAGCAATTCCCATGTACACATGACTCCAACCTCCATGACAAGACAACGAGCTATGCATAGAATATGCCAGGAGTTACTATTTGTAACTGAATCCATGTATTGCTGGAAAATTAGAGAATGAAAATTCCCTGCAAAGCCATTTTTAATTTTTCTTTTTAAAAAAGAGCCACAAAACTATTCATAGAGTCTTACAGCACAGAAACAGGCCCTTCTGCCCAACGTGCCTGCGCCGACTATCAAGCACCCGTCCTAACTAATCCCATTTCCCCGTAGCCTTGTATGTTATGGCGTTTCAAGTGCTCATCTAAATATTCCTTGAATGTCGTGAGTGTTCCTGCCTCTACCGCCCCTTCAGGCAGTGTGTTCCAGATTCCAACCACCCTCTGGGTGAAAAAATTCCTCCTCATCTCCCCTCTAAAACTCCTGCCCCTTACCTTAAATCTATGCTCCCTAGTTATTGACCTCTCCGCTAAGGGAAAAAGTTTCTTCCTATCTATCCCATCAATGCCCCGCATAATTTTGTATACCTCAATCAGGTTCCCCCCTCAGCCTTCTCCGCTCCAAGGAAAACAACCCAGCCTATCTTGTCTGTCTTCATAACTGAAATGCTCCAGCCCAGGCAACATCCTGGTGAATCTCCTCTGCACCCTCTCCATTGCAATCACATCCTTTCTATAGTGTGGTGCCCAGAACTGTACATAGTACTCCAACTGTGGCCTAACCAGTGTTTTATACAGCTCCATCATAACCTTCCTGCTCTTATATACATCGGCTAATAAAGGCAAGTATCCCGTATGCCTTCCTAACCACTTTATCTACCTGTGTGGCTGTCTTCAGTGATCTATGGACAAGCACCCCAAGGTCCCTCTGACCCTCTGTACTCCCTAGGGTCCTACCATCCATTGTATATTCCATTGCCTTGTTAGACCTCCCAAAGTGCATCACCTCACACTTCTCAGGATTAAACTCCATTTGCCACTGCTCTGCCCACCTTACCAGCCCATCTATATTGTCCTGTAGTCTAAGGCGTTCTTCCTCACTATTTACAACACGACCAATTTTCGTGTCGTCTGCGAACTTGCTGATCATACCTCCTATATTCACGTCTAAATCATTAATGTACACTACAAACAGCAAGGATCCCAGCACCGATCCCTGCTGTACACCACTGGTCACAGGCTTCCACTCGCAGAAACAACCCTCTACCATCACCCTCTGCCTCCTGCCACTAAGCCAATTTTGAATCCAATTTGCCAAATTACCCTGGATCCTAAGGGCCTTTACTTTCTTAACCAATCTCCCATGCGGGACCTTATCAAAAGCCTTACTGAAGTCCATGTCAACTACATCAACTGCTTTACCCTCATCTACACCTCTAGTCACCTCCTCGAAATATTCAATCAAATTTGTTAGACACGATCTCCCCCTGACAAAGCCATGCTAACTATCCCCAATTAATTCCTACCACTCCAAGTGGAGATTAATCCGGTCTCAGAATTTTTTCCAATAATTTCCCTACCACTGATGTTAGACAACACCAGCCTGTAATTACCTGATTTATCCCTGCTACCCTTCTTAAATAATGGTACCACATTCGCTCTCTTCCAATCCTCTGGTACCTCTCCTGTGGCCAGAGAGGATCTGAAAATTTGTGTCAGAGCCCCCACTATCTTCTCCCTTGCTTCACATAGCAGCCTCGGATACATCTCATCTGGGCCTGGGGTTTTATCCACCTTCAAGCCCGCTAATACAGCGAATACTTCCTCCTTTTCAATGATAATTTGATCAAGTATATCACAATCCCCTTTCCTGATCTCTACACCTACATCGCCCCTCTCCATAGTAAACACAGACGAAAAGTAATCATTCAAAACCTCACCTATGTCCTCCAGTTTGCCGCTTTGATCCCTTATGGGCCCCACTTATTCCCTGGTTATCCTCTTGCTCCTAACATACTTATAAAATGCCTTGGGATTTTCCTTTACCTTGTCTACCAGTGATTTTTCATGCCCTCTCTTCGCTCTCCTAATTACTTTTTTTAAGTACTCCCCTACACTTTCGATACTCCTCTAGGGCCTCCACTGTTTTCAGCACTCTGAATCTGCCATACGCCTCCTTTTATTTCCTTATCCAATTCTCTATATCCCTTGACATCCAGGGTTCCCTTGACCTGTTGGTCTTACTCTTCACCTTTACAGAAACATGCTGCACCTGAACCCTCACAAATTCCCTTGTAAATGACTTCCACTGGTCTGATGTAGTCTTTCCTATTAGCTGCTCCTAGTTCACTTTGGCCAGATCCTGTTTTATCATATTGAAATCGGCTTTCCCCCAATTCAGTACTCTTACTTCCAGACCCTCTATGTCCTTTTCCATAACAATCTTAAATCTCAGAGTTATGGTCATTATCCCCGAAATGTTCCCCCACTGCCACTTCTACCACTTGTCTGGCTTTATTCCCTAGAATTAAGTCCAGTACCGCTCCTCCTCTTGTAGAACTCTATGTGCTGGATGAAAAAGCTCTCCTGAATACAGTGAAGAATTCCGCCCCCTTTAAGCTTTTTGCTCTAATGCTATCCCCTCTCATATAGGGGAAGTTGAAATCCCCTACTATTATTACCCTATTATTCTTGCACCTCGGAGATTTGCTACATATCTGCTCCTCTACCACTGCCTGACTGTTTGGAGGCCTGTAGTACACTCCCAGCCTAGTCGTAGCCCCCTTTCTGTTTTTATGTTCTACCCATATGGCCTCATTAGAGGAACCTTCTAAGATATCATCCCTCCTTACTGTAGTAATTGACTCTTTAATCAACAGTGTAATGCCACCTCCTCTTTTACCCCCTCCCCCATCACGTCTGAAGATTCTATACCCTGGGATATTAAGCTGCCAGTCCTGCCCTTCCCTCAACCATGTCTCAGTAATAGCAATATCATATTCCCATGTGTTAATCAACGCCCTCAATTCATCTGCCTTACTAGTAAGACTCCTTGCATTAAAATAGATACAATCCAGCCTTGCATTATTTGCCTGAGCCTTAACAGATCTACATTTACTCTGTCCTCTGGACTGACTTAGCTTCACATTTATATTTGATTGTACATCACCCCCTACTGTGCTTCCACTCTGTATCCCATCCCCCTGCCAAATTTGTTTAAACCCCCCCCCCCCTCCCACACCACTAGCAAACCTCCCAGCAAGGATGCTGGTCCCGTTCTGGTTCAGGTGCAACCCATCCATCTTACAGATCCCACCTTTGCCAGAAACAGGCCCAGTGATCCAAGAATCTAAAGCCCTCCCTCCTGCACCATCTCCCCAACTATGCATTCATCTGCTCTAACCTCCTATTCATATACTCACTAGCCCGTGGCACTGGAAGAAACCCGGAGATTACTACCTTTGGGGTCCTACTTTTTAAATCTGCTGCCTAGCTCCTTAAATTCTTTTTGCAGGACCTCATCCCTCTTTCTACCTATGTCATTGGTACCAATCTGGACCACAACCTCTGGCTGTGCACCCTCACCCTCCAGAATACTTTGTAGCCGCTCCAAGACCCTTGCACCAGGGAGGCAACATACCATACTGGAATCATGTCTGCAACCACAGAAACGCCTATCTGTTCCTCTAACCATAGAATCCCCTACCACTATTGCCCTCTTGTCCCTTTTTCACCATCCCAGCACAGCCGAGTCAGCCAGGACATTCCAGTCATGATTCTCGGTGCATTCTTCAGAGGAACCCTCTCCCTCATCGGTACTCAGAACTGAATACCGGTTAGAAAGTGGAGATTAATCCGGTCTCAGAATTTTTTCCAATAATTTCCCTACCACTGATGTTAGACAACACCAGCCTGTAATTACCTGATTTATCCCTGCTACCCTTCTTAAATAATGGTACCACATTCGCTCTCTTCCAATCCTCTGGTACCTCTCCTGTGGCCAGAGAGGATCTGAAAATTTGTGTCAGAGCCCCCGCTATCTTCTCCCTTGCTTCACATAGCAGCCTCGGATACATCTCATCTGGGCCTGGGGTTTTATCCACCTTCAAGCCCGCTAATACAGCTAATACTTCCTCCTTTTCAATGATAATTTGATCAAGTATATCACAATCCCCTTCCCTGATCTCTACACCTACATCGCCCCTCTCCATAGTAAACACAGACGAAAAGTAATCATTCAAAACTCTGGGGACTCCTGCACTACCTGCCCTGACTTCTTTGTCCATCTGGCATCTACCAAGTCACCCCCTGACTGTGCTCGCCTAGGCACTGGCTTGACTATCTCCTGAAAAGTGCCATCCATGTAGTCCTCCACCTTGCGGTTGCACCACAGTGACTCCAGCCACCGCTCGAGCTCAGAAACCCGAAGCTCAAGCTTCTGCAACCGGAGACACTTTCTGCAGACATGTTCACCAAGGTCCAATGGCACTTCCACGACTTCCCACATTGCACAGGAGGTACATTCCGCTTGGCCAAGCTGCCCCGCCATTACTTACTTTCACAATTTAAAAAAAACTTGCTAGTGTAATAACTTACCAGCTATTTACAATCAACTTTTATTCCCTGTACCTTTGAGGCTGAGAAAGAAAAAGAGCAGAGAGCACCGTCCACTGCCTCCAGCCAACGAAAATACCCACATTTAACTTACAGCCTCACTCCATGCAAACAGCACTAGTATAGCCAGTAAATACTAAAAATTTACAGGTAGCTATCCTAGGGCTTTAATTTAACAGGAACCTTTTTTTTTAAACTCCAAACAATCAATCACAGTTATCCCCAGGCAATAACAGGTGCCGCTCACCGATTAATCAGCGCCCAGAATTTCAGTGATGTCACTATTCTTTTTTTTTACTAAATCCAAACAGAGCGCACGCAGGAACAGTCAGAGAGCCTGCTGCCGCCCCGGACGTCAGGTAGGTGAAGGGCCTCTAGCCCTGCTCTTTATTTATAAGTTTTCAGCCCTGTTCTTTTCAGACGTCAGGTAGTTCAGAATGTGGTTTTATATAAAACATCAACTTTTTCCTGAGTGAACTTTCCAAAAAGGACAGAATGCAATATAATTAAAGGGGATGTTTATTTAACAAATGCAACAAGTTACATGCATGATAAATGAAACACTTTACTTCAAATTATTGAATCCATGTTGCAACGTATTTGGCACTAATCTATTTTGTACTGTATTCCAAAGGATTATACAACCTACATTTAATTTATGTTTATTTCAGAACATGAACAGAAAACCTAAAACAAATGTAGACAGGAGAAATTGTGGAAGGATTCACCATCATTCAAATTGGAGGTCGGTTCTGAAAACAAGTTCTGAAATTACAGATGTTTATTCAACCATTATTTTTTGGTATCCTTAAACACTGTTGCAAAGATATTTGATAGAGAATGAAAGATGGAGAGTACTCATTTGACATCCTCAGTAAAGAACCTCCTAAACCTGTGAGACATGCAGAGATGAATTCATGTAACTGGAAGATCAGAAGAATAAATTTATCTATCAGCAGCAGATAAGGAAAAAGCTATTCATCTTCCATGACCCAGAAAATTTTTACTTCACTGTTTCCACACAAGGGGCTGAATTTTACCAGCCCCCCCAATATCAGGGGTCGTAGGGGGGGGGGCCCGGAAAATACCTCCAGGACTTGGCGCCGGGAAGACCCTGCCCCATTTTACCAGTAGTGGCGAGACCTCAGGGC
Source organism: Heterodontus francisci (assembly GCF_036365525.1). Classification (NCBI taxonomy): domain Eukaryota; kingdom Metazoa; phylum Chordata; class Chondrichthyes; order Heterodontiformes; family Heterodontidae; genus Heterodontus; species Heterodontus francisci. Next base: position 40,590,690 of record NC_090372.1, read on the forward strand.
AGCCCCCCCACCGCTCAGCGGCAGAGCCTTAATTTAAATATTTAATAAAATTATAAATGACCGCATAAGCACCTACCTCGTCCTGACGGCCGTCCCACGCTGATATTCCAGCCGGTAACCGGAAGTCCTGCGCCTTCGGATCTCCGTTCGGAGGAGTGAAATTTTCAGGGCGGAAACTATTTCTATTGGCTGAGGGGATAGTGGAAAGGGGTTGAAGGGCAAAGGCAATGAAGTTCGGGGGAGGGGGGGGGGCGGGAAGTTCAGGATGGGAAAATTTTTTTAAAGTGGGGATATGACAATAAATGAAGTGTATGGTCATTGGGGGTTTGGGAGGGGGCCTTCGATCTTGTATTAAAATTTATAAATTTCCATGTCAGATCCATTTCACTTTAAAAAGTAAAAATACTGGTGAGGGCTTGAAGCCCTTTAAAAATGGTGGTGGCGCCTGCACAGTGTCGCCGGACGCCATTGCCGGGGACGATGCACCCGCCCCTCTACATCATTGGGAGCAGGCAGTCCACCCCCTCCACGTCAATGAGCCGCTGCACGAAATATCGCGGTAGCTCTGCGGCGCACACTTTTTGAAGCTCACCACCAAGAACGGTGGCGAGCTAATAAAATTCAGCCCAAGAGCTCTCAAACTTTTTGGTGATATTATCCCTTCCTCTTTATAACAGCATAACCTCTGACCCACCACAAACAATGTTATAAATTGATCTGATAATATATCTAGAATAAAAATGGCACACTTATGTGCACATTTCTTGTTCATTATGTCACAGTCTTGTCAGACTTAATTACATGAACATTTCTTGCAGTTAATATTTCTTTCAACAATCTTTGAAAAATGAAAATCTGTCAATTTGAAATGTGCAGAGAAACTCTAATTGACTAAAGACTCGATGTAATAAACAATTAAACTTTGCAACCGCAAAGGGGCTCAGCTCCATTTCGGCAGCAGAATAATGCATTGTGCATTATATAACATTCCTGAGCCTGAAATTTACATTTAATGCACTGAACAGTAATTGGCTTCAGGAATTTACAAGTAGCTGCCCTTAACTGGATTCCTTGAGGAAATACTTAAATACAGGCCTTTAAAAGGTATAGGCTAGGAGAACAGCTAAACATCACATTCATGCTCCAGACCCCAGATTAATATGGGCAAGGTTGCTGGAGATTCTCTAGTCACACAAAGTAGCCTTTGATTTATTTTCTCTGTGATAAATCTACAACTGGACTCACCAGTATTCACATAAAGGTAGCACAGCACTGCAATTATCTATCAGAGTACATAGTCGTTTTCTGTCATGATCGATCTCCAGAGACCAAAGTGTCCATCTTTAAACGACTTGTTCTGCCTCCAAGATCACCGACTACCAGGTTCATTTGGATATCAAGCCTATTCCTGAAATTGCAACTTGCCCATTACCCTGCTGTTTTAATGGCTCCCTTGTTTTTCAGCTGCATTTTGCTTACCTTTAAGTGCCTCAGCTCCATCTGTTCCCAAAAAACTTAACGTAAATTTCTCCCTGCCCACCTGCTCCATGTGACAAGATTATCAGTGCACAGCTCAAACCAATTCAGTTCACAAGTCACTTGGATTAGCCTTGTTCATGGAATGCTAATATTAATGTATAAACACAGCATGTTTGCGTGATATCCTTCTGTCTGCTATTTTAACAGAAGGATATTGGGTCAAGGTGGGAAGCTGTAATTTGAGTGGGACAACGTTTGTGTGGAGCATAAGCACCAGTTGGGCCAAATGGCCTGTTTCGGCGCTGTAGATTCTATACAATGTAAATGGGTTAAATGGCCCACCGTTCCTGCAACAATTTATTAAGTCCATGAAGAATGAAAATGGGTAAACTAACAAAGCTTTAGAAGGACTACTGGATAATACCCATCATTAAATAGGGCAAATTATTGCAGTGCCACCATAACATATTTGCAACTATTCCATGATTCAACAGCAAACTACAGGACCATGCAAGTGACCTTGTACTATATAAAATATCTCATCTTACTGATGATCAACACAACTGGAACAAATGTTATCCATTAATATGTGGCAATCAAGTGCATATTCAATTCTAGGTTAGTCTCCTGAAGTAGCACAGATTTGTCTACTTACATGTTCCCCCACATCTTCCCCAAGGATCTTGCTGTGCTTCACATAGTCTGCAACAGCACCTGTCAGCACAACATCGAAAGCTTCCACATATGGTGCCAGATCTTGAACTGCAAAAAGGAAACAATAAAATAAAATTCAACCTTAATAGCTTCCTCCTAAAGAAAAATAAAATCATTTAACCTGTCCAAACAGGGCTTGGAGGCTTTGGCATAGAAGATCTACCAATAAGCTTCACTTCTCCTTTCTACCTTCACCATCTAGGATTTGATCCCCATCTCCTTACCCTTCCTTTATTGTCAGCACTTTCCTCACATTCATTTCTCTAAATCCTTGCCATCAATATTGGTTAAGAACAATTCAAACATACACAGAACATAGCAACAGATCAAACCTCAATGATACTTAAAGGGAGAGATCAAGTCACACAACATGAGAAAACAGATCTGTCAACATGAAGGGAGTATATTTTTCCTGAAAACAAGGTAAAGCATGAACATTTTGAGAGGTATGTTTTGACAATCAAAAAGTTGTGTATTTATGTAACAGAGGCAGAGCAAGAGAGCTTTAAATGTAGATAAAAATCCCCAGGAAAATCAGAGGTGTAATCAAAATATGATGCTATGCCAAGTAAGGAGATATTAGAAGGAATCACCAAAACCTTGGTAAAAAATAATGGGTTTTAAGGAAAGTGGTAAAGGAGGAACCAGACGTTGTGAGGTGGAAAGGTTTGGGAGAAATCTCAGAACATGTAGCCGAGCTTGCTGAATGCACAGCCACCACAGAGGAAGAGAGAATTCAGCTGGGGTTGTAGGCTGGAACAGGGAGAGGCAAGGCCATAAATGAAAATTTAAAATGGAAGACTTTGAGGAATGGGCGTCAACGTGAGTCAGAGAGGACGGCAAGTTGGAGAGTGGGATTTGATATGGGCAGCAGAGTTTTGAATCAACTCAAGTTTACAGAGCCAAGGAAACATTGGAACTGTCGAATCTGGAGATCATAAATGCAAGGAATAAGGAGGAAATGGCTGGGTTGGGATTGGAGGTGGGCAATGTCACAGATGTGGAAATAGTTCGCCTTTGTGACAGAAAGGATATGATGCCGGAAGTTCAACTCGGGGCCAAAGACTTACACATACGTTGTGAACAGTCTGGTTCAACCCAAGACAGTGCTGGACGAGAAGTAAAGGCCCGCTCAGGTCTGCAAATGAAACCCGACCCGAGCCCGACTCGGTCAGAGTCCTTTCATTTTTTCCCCGTGACCGACCTGACCTGATGACAGGAATATAATCAACTTTATTGAAGAGGTTGTGCTCTACCTTGGATAAAATCGCTCACTGCAGACTAGTGCAGAGTGTTTCCTGCCTTGACATCCTGGCTGTCATTGTGTCCGACCCGGCCCAAGCCCGAATGCTGGACCCGGAAGAGCGACCCAACCCGACCCTGACACATCGTCAGGTCCCATCAGGTTCGGGTCGGGTAGCCATGCTCTAACGAGAAGGATGGAATCAGTGACAAGGGTATGGAATGAATCATCAGCAGACTATAGCAGGATTAACAAAAAATTGTGGATTTAAATGGAGAGAGAGAGAGGGAGAGAGAGAGAGAGAGAGAGAGAGAGAGAGAGAGAGAGAGAGAGAGAGAGAGAGAGAGAGAGAGAGAGAGAGAGAGAGAGAGAGAGAGAGAGAGAGAGAGAATGAACTTGCATTCATAAGGTGACTTTCATATTCATTGGACATTTCAAAATACTTCACAGCCAATAAAGTACATTTGAAGTGTAATCCCCACTGTTATGTCGGCAAAAGCATCCTATAAGATCCCACAAACAACGAGATACACAATTAGCTATTTGTTGTGGTTTTGGTTGAAGAATAAATTTTGTCCAGCACTTTCTAAGCAAATCATATATATGATGTCCTCTGCCCATTTTTTTTTTTTTAAAAAGGATCACTGCCCATAATTTCTCTTCATCGTGCAATGAGCACCAATTCCGGATAAACATTCTCCAATATTGATACCAGATGAACATCAGAAATAGATTTAAGGCCTAATTAATAGTCCAGTTTAATCTGAAAGGGATTTCCGAAGTTTCAGAAATATCCACCCAACTAGCTTGGTGAAGTCATGAAAAAACAGCCAATGAAGTACTTTTGAAGTGTAGTCACTGTTGTAATGTAGGAAACTCAGCAGCCAATTTGCCCACAAGATGAACCTACAAACAGCGATGTGGTATCAACAAGAAAATTGCTTTTAATGCCATCAGTTGAGGGATAAACATTGGTCAAGACACAGGGAAAATTGTCCCCTGCTGCTCTGCAAATAGTGCAATGGGATCTTTTACATCCACCTGAATGGACAGATGGAGCCTCAGTTAAACATCCAATCTGAAAGACATCACCTCTGAAAGTGCTGCACACCCTCAGTACTGCACTGCAGTGCCAGCCTAGACGATGTGCTCAAGTCTCTGCAGTGGCACTTGAAACACTGACCTTCTGGCTCAAAAAGCAAGGGTGCTACCACCTGAGCCAAGGCTGACATATACACCAGATGTTCCATGATGTCACTCCATTCAACAAATGATTCACCTTCTCTCTCCAACAGTTTAACTGATAATAAATCAAAACACAATCATCTCCAGCGATATGTTCCGACTACTGACATAACAGCCCCTATTCACCTCCACTCTGTGAAAGGTTACCAGCGCAAGAGAACACGGATCAAAGACTGTCCTCTGAAAAGCAGAAACCACAGCCACTAACACCAGAGAGAGAGCAAGAGAGAGAGAGAGAGCGAGAGAGATAGAGAGCAGGAATGCCTGCTGTCTGAAGATAGACAGCGAAAGGTTGTGAAGACTTGAACCTGTTTTGAGAGTCGAAGCTTGCAGAGGAGTGAAGGACCCATGGATCACCAGAAATCACATTATTCACAGATGTCCAGATCGGAGGTCATCTGAAAAGTGAGCGAAGAGAATACTGATTTTTGAAAAGTCTGGGAGATCCAAACCAGTGCAAATGGCAGTAGTTTGGGACTTTTAATTGCAAAGGATCTCCTTCTCAAAAATTACTGTTCAACGTATAATTGTGGTGGGAGTTTTTTTAAATGTTTGATTAAATAAATACCTTTATTTGTAATTTGGGGTATCAGCTACTTACAAAGTACTGTTGGATTAATTGGGGAGTTTTTTTTAGTCTAATTATAATAAACATCTCAAAACGTAATTCTTGAAATTGGTCTAGGGGTTCATATCTTATATTTTTCACGTCAACAATCTCTCTGAGGTTGTAACAAAGATCAAGAATTTTTTTCCATGCAGTGCATTACGATGATCTGGAATGCATTAGCTGAAAAGGTGGTGGAAGCAGATGCAATATGAACTTTCAAAGGGGAATTGGATAAATACATGAAAAGGAAAGAGTAGGACTAAATGGATAATTTTTTGATGAGCTGGAACAGGCAAGGTGGACCAAATGGCCGCCTTCTGTGCTCTATGATTCTATGATATACACTGAATATTGCACTGAATTTTACACCATGCACAAAATATCCATCTTTATTCTTCTCACTCTCTTTTTACTGCCTACCACTCCTCCTCCCACCCCTCCCCACCCCCACTTCAGCCCCTAACCTTTTAGGTTAAAAATCTCAGTGTTTGTTATAGGACAAGCTTAACACATGCTTAAAATAAATGAGTTAGGTCCCTAGTCTGTGTTGACTACTTGTGCTCATACAGTTTAATAGGCCTCATGAGGAGATGGTCTTCAAGTGGGATATATGGAGATCTATAGAAGGAGTTGATTGCCATTCATTTACTCTGCAGTTCAGCACCTTTGTGTAGCATTTCTTTTAAATTGACTTCAGGCACTTACCCCAGAAGCTTCAACCCATAACAAAGGAAACCCTGGCATTGATGCAGGTTAGTCATAGATCAGCCCTCCTTTAGTCCAGAAGTTTGGTTGGGCACTGCTACACTATCAGCTGGGGAAGCACTTGAGAATGGGCACATGCACAAGAAGTAGGCATAAATTAACCAATCTCAAGTGGTAAATAGAACAGCACAGTACATACACCACCTGCATTCCAACAATAAAAATTACTTCATTTTTAATATATACTGCAGTTTATTGTACAGGAAAGAAAACGTCAGACTAATAGGATATACACTGGTAACAAAAATTGAACAGGAAAAGCAGTTATCAGGTTTATTAAAAATAATACTGGCCAATTGCATCACTTGCTGGAAGAATCAGACACTGAGCTCCAGAGTCTGCTGTGTATGCTACCATAAAAGGAGGACAGTCTTTGATCTGTGTTCTCTGTTGCCCTGGTAACCTTTCACAGGAGGTGAGGTCACCGGACTTTCTGAACTCCATCTTGTACTTTAAAAAGTGAAATCACACTTTTTAAAACATAATCATGTTATACGGTCCAGCATTCAAAACGATCTCCACTCTTTTGTTCTATTGTTAATTATCTTAAATCTGTGTTTTCTGGTTACCAACACTCGTACAGGCATAAAAGTAAAAAATCCAGTGTAGTACCTCCATTGTCCCCATTCACTGCATCAGAAACTGGGATCACAGCGCCTGGTATCTTCAATGATGCCAACTCCAATCGTTTGACAGACTTCTCCAAACGTTCCACTAAATCTTGCAACTCTGCCATTATAGATATACTGAAAGAAAATCAGCAAAAGAGCATTAAATGGGCATGGTTAACAGTTAATCATCACTAAAAATATAGAAACAAGTCAGCTCGAGTGAGTTTTTTTGCTTCGTTCATGGGATGTGGGGATCAGTGGCTAGGCCAACATTTATTACCCATCCCTAATTGCCCTTGAGTAATAAAAGGATATAATTTAATCGAGTTCAGACAACATCACAAACCAAAATTTGTAATTCTTAAGCAACGTATGCCCCAAAACAGGCAAACAATGAAGGCCTCCTCTTTTGGGGCTCTCTGTACCAAGGACAGAAAAAAAAATGCAACAGCCCATATTTTCGGCAGCATTTGCATGAATTTCAATGACAGCAAAGAATTTTACATTTTACAAAGAAATTTTCCATGGAGCTTCGAGCTATGTTGCACACATACTGTAAGATTCTCCTGGTCTTGTTATGGAAGTCTCCTAGTGTTTGTTTTACAATTGATGCATGCTATAGCTTCCTAAGGCAGTGTAATTGCTCTGCTATGAATGCACTGGTGCCATAATGATGAAACAGCAAACAAGTCACCTTCACTTGTCACTGTGCACAGACTAATTCTTCTATTTAAAAAAAGCACAGAAGTAAATACTGTAGCCAGCAAAAAAAAGAATAAAACTGAAAGATTAAAATTTTGCTACCAGCACAACTTTCCAGTATAAACTGGAATTTTTTTTTTATTGTCATAGTCTTAATCAAACTCCATCAGAATGCATCAGCACAGCCTCCTTCTGTGCCGTAACATTCTATGATTCCAACACCAATGCCCTTCCTCCAGAAAATGTTAAGGGTCACCCAGCATCGTTGCGATCGTGGCTTCAGAACTTGTTCTAATGGAAGATTGCCAAGTTCATCGTCCTTGAATGTCCACTTGGTCATGTGAGAGGGTATAAGGTCTGCCTCACCCGATAATGTCCTCCTGTACTAGATGAGCCCTTTTCTGTCCGATAATGAGGACTTTGCAGTTGCCAGAAAACCTGCATGCCAAGGTTTGCGGAATTTGAAAGGTGATGTGAGCGCGTAGCAAAGGAAGTTTTGATTCAAACGTTACTTTGAAAGGAACAAAAGGAGAAAATGCCAATAAGTTTTTGTTACGATCAAGCAGACAATAAAGAACACAGTGGGCAGCACAGTGGCTAGCACAGCAGTCTCACAGCTCCAGCGACCCGGGTTCAATTCTGGGTACTGCCTGTGCGGAGTTTGCAAGTTCTCCCTGTGACTGCGTGGGTTTTTGCCGGGTGCTCCGGTTTCCTCCCACAGCCAAAGACTTGCAGGTTGGTAGGTAAATTGGCCATTATAAATTGCATTATAAACCCACGCAGACACAGGGAGAACTTGCAAACTCCGTACAGGCAGTACCCAGAACTGAACCCGGGATCAATCACTGATCCTTGTGGTACGCCGCCAGGTACAGTCTGCCTGCTTATTCCTACTCAGTTTTCTGTCCATTCACTAATGTCCTTTAGGGAAGGAAATCTGCTGTCTTTACCTGGTCTGGATTATATGTGACTCCAGACTTACAGCAATGTGGTTGACTCTTACATGCCCTCTGAAATAGCCTAGCAAGCCACTCAGTTGCATCTAATGGCTATGAAGTCAATAAAAAGGAATGAAAGCAGACGGACCACCCAGCATCGACCTAGGCGCCGGAAATGACAAAGGCAAACCCAGCCTTGTCGACCCTGCAAAGTCCTCCTTACTAATGTCTGGGGGCTTGTGCCAAAATTGGGAGAGCTGTCCCACAGACTAGTCAAGCAACAGCCTGACATAGTCATACTCATGGAATCATACCTAACAGACAATGTCCCAGACACTGCCATTGCTATCCCCAGGTATGTCCTGTCCCACTGGCAGGACAGACCTAGCAGTGGTGGCGGGACAGTTATACAGAAGGGAGGAAGTTGCCCTGGGAGTCCTCAACATCGACTCTGGACCCCATGAGATCTCATGGCATCAGGTCAAACATGGGCAAGCAAACCTCCTGCTGATTACCACCTACCACCCTCCCTCAGCTGATGAATCAGTACTCCTCCATGTTGAACAGCACTTGGAGGAAGCACTGAGGGTGGCAAGGACACAGAATGTACTCTGGGTGGGGGACTTGAATGCCCATCACCAAGAGTGCCTCGGTAGCACCACTACTGACCAAGCTGGCCGAGTCCTAAAGGACATAGCTGCTAGACTGGGTCTGCGGCAGGTGGTGAGGGAACCAAGAGGGAAAAACATACTTGACCTCATCCTCACCAATCTGCCTGCTGCAGAAGCATCTGTCCATGACAGTTTTGGTAGGAGTGACCACCGCACAGTCCTTTTGGAGACTAAGTCCCGCCTTCACATTGAGGATACCGTCCGTCGTGTTGTGTGGCACTATCACCATGCTAAATGGGATAGATTTTGAACAGATCTAGCAATGCAAATCTGGGCATCCAATCTGGGCATCCATGAGGTGCTGTGGGCCATCAGCAGCAACAGAATTGCACTTTGCCACAATCTGTGACCTCATGGCCCGGCATATCCCCCACTCTACCATTACCATCAAGCCAGGAGACCAACCCTGGTTCAATGAAGAGTGCAGGAGGGCATGCCAGGAGCAGCACCAGGCATACCTCAAAATGAGGTGTCAACCTGGTGAAGCTACAACACAGGACTATCTGCGTGCAAAACTGCGTAAGCAGCATGCGATGGACAGAGCTAAGCGATCCCATAACCAACGGATCAGATCTAAGCTCTGTAGTCCTGCCACATCCAGCCGTGAATGGTGGTGGACAATTAAACAACTAACTGAAGGAGGTGGCTCCACAAATATCCCCATCCTCAATGATGGGGTAGCCCACATCAGTGCAATAGATAAGGCTGAAGCATTTGCAACAATCTTCAACCAGAAGTGCCAAGTTGATGATCCATCTCGGCCTCCTCCTGAAGTTCCCAGCATTACAGATGCCAGACTTCAGCCAATTCGATTCACTCCGCGTGATATCAAGAAACGACTGAAGGCACTGGATACTGCAAAGGCTATGGGCCCCGATAACATTTTGGCAAAAGTACTGAAGACCTGTGCTCCAAAACTTGCCACGCCCCTAGCCAAGATGTTCCAGTACAGCTACAACACTGGCATCTACCCTGCAATGTGTAAAATTGCCCAGGTACGTCCTGTACACAAAAAGCAGGACAAGTCAATTCTGGGTACTGCCTGTGTGGAGTTTGCAAGTTCTCCCTGTGTCTGCGTGGGTTTCCTCCGGGTGCTCCGGTTTCCTCCCACATGCCAAAGACTTGCGGGTTGATAGGTAAATTGGCCATTAGCAATTGCCCCTAGTGTAGGTAGGTGATAGGGAAATATCGGGATAGGTGGGGATGTGGTAGGAATATGGGATTAGTGTAGCATTAGTATAAATGGGTGGTTGATGGTCGGCACAGACTCGGTGGGCCGAAGGGCCTGTTTCAGTGCTGTACCTCTAAACTAAACTAAAAGTCCAACCCGGCCAATTACCGCCCCATCAGTCTACTCTCAATCATCAAAGTGATGGAAGGCATCATCAACAGTGCCATCAAGAAGCACTTGCTTAGCAATAACCTGCTCTGTGACACTCAGTTTGGGTTCCACCATGGCCACTCAGCTCCGGACCTCATTACAGCCTTGGTTCAAACATGGACAAAAGAGCCTCAAGAGGCGAGGTGAGAGTGACTGCCTTTGACATCAAGGCAGCATTTGAGTGAGTATGGCATCAAGGAGCCCTAGCAAAACTGAAGTCAATGGGAATCAGGGGGAAAACTCTCCGCTGGTTGGAGTCATACCTAGCGCAAAGGAAGATGGTTGTGGTTGTTGGAGGTCAATCATCTGAGCTCCAAGACATCACTGCAGGAGTTCCGCAGGGTAGTGTCCTGGGCCCAACCATTTCCAGCTGCTTCATCGATGTCCTTCCTTTAATCGTAAGGTCAGAAGTGGGGATGTTCGCTATTGATTGCACAATGTTCAGCACCATTCGTGACTCCTCATACACGGAAGCAGTCTGTGTAGAAATGCAGCAAGGCCTGGACAATATCCAGGCTTGGGCTGATAAGTAGCAAGTAACATTCGTGCCACACAAGTGCCGGGCAATGACCATTCCAACAAGAAGGAGTCTAACTATCTCCCCTTGACATTCAATAGCATTACCATCGCTGAATCCCCCACTAACATCCTAGGGGCTACCATTGACTAGGAATCCTGTGGTGAGTAACTCATCTCCTGACTCCCCAAAGCCTGTCCATCATCTACAAGGCACAAGTCAGGAGTGTGATGGAATACTCTCCACTTGCCTGGATGGGTGCAGCTCCAACAACACTCAAGAAGCTTAACACCATCCAGGACAAAGCAGCTCACTTGATTGGCACCCCATCCACAAACATTCACTCCCTCCACCGATGCACAGTGGCAGCAGTGTGTTCCATCTACAAGATGCACTGTACCAACGCACCAAGGCTCCTTAGCCAGCACCTTCCAAACCCGCAACCTCTACCAACTAGAAGAACAAGGACAGCAGATGCATGGGACCACCACCACCTGTAAGTTCCCCTCCAAGTCACACACCATCCTGACTTGGAACTATATCGCCGTTCCTTCACTGTCGCTGGGTCAAATCCTGGAACTCCCTTCCTAACAGCACTGTGGGTGTACCTATCTCACACGGATTGCAGCGGTTCAAGAAGGCAGCTCACCACCAGCTTCTCAAGGGCAATTAGGGATGGGCAATAAATGGTGGCCTCGCCACCGACGCCCACATCCCATGAATGAATAAAAAAAAAAATCAATACATGCCCGTTCCATAGCCTAAATTTGTGTAATGACCTCTTCTATCTTACTGAATGGATTTTGAAAATCCAAATACACTACATCCACTGGTTCCTCATTACCTACCCTGCAAGTTACAATTTCAAAAAACTAAGATTTTTCAAACATCATTTCCCTTACATAAATCCATATTGACTCTGCATAATAATATTATGATTTTCTAAATGTCGTTACCACATACGTCCCTAATAGATTCTAGCATTTTCCTTACTATTGATGTTAAGCAAACTGGCCTAAGTTTCTTTTTTTCTCTCTCCCTCCTTTCTTGAATAGTGGGGTTATCTTATTTGCTATCTTCCAATCCATGGGGACTGTTCTACAATCTAGAGAATTCTTGAAGATCAAAATATATGCATCCATTATCTCTGTAGCTACCTCTTTTCAAAGTTTAGGATGCAGGTCATCAGGTCCAGGAGATTTGTCAACTTTTAGTCCAATTATTCTTGCCAATACTATTTCTTTACTTTTGCTAATTTAAGATCTTCATTCTCATTAGACCCAGCTGAAGAGCAAAATCGAATCAGAGCCAGGTAGTGCTGTCAAAACTAACCAGGATAAGCTTTTCTTTTGCTCTTAAATTCTGTGGTTAAGACTCTTTTGGGCTCCTGGATCGTACTCCAGTGATTCAGACCCTGCAGAAGATCAAGCTGTTAACACCTCAAGGTTTCTGCTCTTCAGTTATTCTCAATTGCCCTTTTTGGTTTGGATGGATGAATGGATTTATTTATTTTTAAGAGCACAATATTCAACTGACATCACCCACTCTGCTCTGACTAAGACAGTATTCATCATCTATCCTCCAGTGAAAAGGAAACACAAGCTGCCCAGCTATGGCTGGAGGAGTAGATACTGAAGCATTGGAATCTATCCACAAGACGAATCAAACACTTCCGCCCCACCCCCCTGCCTCCCCATCTCCCTTTTAAGAGACCCAAAGGTGATCAGATTTGTGCAACTAATTCTGCTCGTCAATGCTCAGAATGAACTCGGCCATCTATTGATATATACTTTGAGGAACCAACTGGTCAGCTGGCCCAAACCAGTTGTGCATACTTGAAGTGATCAAGGGATTTTATCTTCTCTGGCAGCACATGGTTTCACTAACAGCCATTAACCTATTTAAAATTAAATGCATCATAAATGCAAGTTCATTCATTCTTTATTAGAGTTACATCCGACTGCAAAGGAGTTCTATGCAACACATTAAATACTGGGCTGCCAGAGGAAATTAAGGCAAGGCTGAGTCTTGACAATGTTAATAGGGCGTTTAGTTACTTTTACTCTGACCTGTGTTAAGTCAGAAGTCAAGTGCTTTCTTAGTTGCTATTTGTCACTACTTGCGCTCTCCCTTCACTGTACCTAAAGTTTTGAGTATACACATTACAATGACTGAGGTACTTCTAGCTGTAAATAACTTCCTAGCTCTGATTATTCCTCCACTGACTTATAGACAGACAAATCATTCACGTTGGTTCTTCTGCTTCTGAAATTTTTTTCCATGAAGTTGCTAATTGGTGTCACCCAGATATTTGGATACTGAAAAAGAACAAGGACCCCATGGGCAGAAATTTATCAGGAAGACGGGGTCCCACTGTTGGGATCAGAAATGGGTGCGTGGCACATCGGGGGCAGGAGCAGATGACTGCTCGCAATCCAGTGGCAGCCGGCCAATTAAGCTTAATGAGGCGCGACACCCTATCAATTGCGGTCAGAGCCGGGACCGAAGGTAGGGCGTGCGGCACCAGCCTACACCTCGACAGGTGCTGGGACCATTTTTAAACGGGAGTCAGCCCTGCACTGAACTGTGCATTCCATAGGCCTGGGAGAGGAGGAGGTAGAGGCCTGCTACCCGACCTGAACCCGAAGGGACCCGACAACATGTGTCGGGTTCGGGTCAGGTCGGGCCCATATTCAGGGTGTGGCTGTCGGGCTCAGCTCGAGTCGGGCGGAGTCCAGGTCGAGCCGGATCGGGTCAGACGCACACAGTAAGTGCTCTGCTGGTACGTAATGAAATTTTTTTTTTAAAAAACTTATCTGAGCTGGGAGTCCGGGACCAAAGGGAGTGTACGCAGTGAGCGAGTGATGTCACTATGACATCATTGCGCATCAGCTGCAGCTTCGTGGAGCTTCCCAGTGGGAAGGTAAGTAAAGAGATGGTTGGGTCGGGCTCAGGTCGGGCCGGTCTCGGGTTCTTTTTTCCTGACCTGAGTAGGCCTCTAGGAGGAGGTGATAGAAGAAACATAAGCAGTGGCTGAAGACAGACCCTGGGCAGCCCCACACTTCCCTGATGCCTCCCTCTACTTATTTCTGCAAGCTGGAAGGGAGAGGAGGCACATTCTGTTCCCAAGGGACGGGAGGAGGAAATCTGGCAGCCAAACCAAGCAGGCCTAGCTCCAGATCACAGGAGGAGGTGAGCAGCTGTGGTCTGACATCATGGATCCAGTGGCACAAGCAGCTCAATCTCATCCTGGCTGCGAAACTGAGTGCCCTTTAACGCCTTCATCCTCTTGGGCCTTGCATTTGGCAAAGCTGGAGGGTGCATTGGGAGATGAGGGATTAACCCCCAGACTTGCAGGTTGGTAGGTAAATTGGCCATTATTAAATTGCCCCTAGTATAGGTAGGTGGTAGGGGAATTGTGGGGATGTGGTAGGAATATGGGATTAATAAAGGATTAGTATAAATGGGTGGTTGATGGTCGGCACAGACTCGGTGGGCCGAAGGGCCTGTTTCAGTGCTGTATCAATAAATAAATAAAATAAAACACGGACAAAGGTTCAGGGGATGCATGCTAACTGACTACGGCATGGCAAAGTGGCCTGAAAGAAGGTCCCTCGTCATTGCAGAACCTTGCTAGGTTCCTGGAAAGAGGCCGCATGCAGAAGACTGCCTATGTCTTGGGATTGTTCTTGCTGGGGGACCAATAGCTTCCTTCCCTCTGTCTGAAGAAGATAGCACACATTCGGACAGAGTGGACCAAGACCGGCAATGGGCTGCCCATTCTCCATGTTCTGACCCCGTTGGAGGAGGCAGGCATCACATTGGCTGGACATTAAGATAGCCGAAGCGCTGCAAACAGAGAGGTAGGAACACCTTCTGAAGGCAGTGAGTAAGGTCACCATGGTGTACAAGGCTGCATCTGCAGCAATGGAGCCATGCTGCTCATCAGACATCTGGTGCCCACAGGTGCCTGCAATGTAGGGGTGCGCACGATGTCGGGAGGAGAGGCCCTTGACCCTTACATGTCTCGGTTCTCTCAAGCTGTCAAATCAGACAGCCTCCAAGACTGTGGGGGAGCATGCCACCTCTGAGGGGGAGAAAGGAGCCTCAGAGTCCATCACCCCATACGCCTGCAACCTCCATCAGCACAGGTACTCGCACCTCAGTGGGTTTGTGCTTGAGGTCAGATCTGGCACACAAGCTGTTGAGCACAGCACTGACATGCCCGAGCAGCTGACAGAGACTGTGACAGCCCAGGTCTCAAAAAGTCAGAGGACTGCGGGAGGCCAGGCCTATGCTGAGCCCCAGGCTCGTGATGTGCCTCTGGTATCGGCAGCATCACAGGGAATGCTGCAACTGCAGCGAGAGGTCCGGCAACATCTGGTAGAGATGCCAGAGGCAATGTGCGCCCAAGTGCAGATGATGGAGGAGTCCATCCAGGCCTGGAGCTCATCATTGTCTCTGACTGGTGCACGAGTAGCATCCTCCATTGATAGGTTGGCAGCTCTAATGAAGAGCCACATTCAGCAAAGCACCCAGGGTCTGCAGAACTGCATACTCTCATCTTGAACATGGGTGCAAGGAAGCAGTGGCAAGGCAAGAGGGGGACAGGGGACCTGGAGTCACCACCAGGTCCTCTGCACTCAGGTCAGCGGGGAGGCAGAAGTCTGCCTAGCTAGGGAGAAGTAGCTGCCTCCTGCAGCTGGGGGGCTCCTCTCAAGTTGCTCCTGGTGCAGGCAGATGCTCATCTGCCCTTCTATCAGATGCACCTTCATCCCTGCCGACAGAGGGTGGTACTGCTTCTGTGCAGAAGGTTTTTAGCGTGCCGGGGCCCCCCAGGCCTAATGCATCCAGAGAATGACAGCCAAGGTCATCCCTCGCCAAGAGGCAGCAAGATCAGCAGCCTGCCTCCACTTCAGCTGATAGCACAGGGGGAGCACCTCATAGGAATTCATGCAACAGAATAAAAGTAGTGCACATAGAATCACAGGATCCTCACAGGCGATTGTATCTTTTGCATGCACAGGATAGGGTCTGTTGTAAATATGACTAAATCATTTCTGGTAAGCATGATGACCTCCCTCTCTCTTCAGTCATGCCTTTGGTCATTCGTTCCAACCCAGCCTCTGAACAGGCTGGAGGCGAAACAACATTCTACGAGGGGTCAACGCTGGAGCCTGCCCAGCTCTGCACTGTGTGAATGTTCAATGAGCAAGTGCATCCAGAAGCAAGGAAGGAAGGTGACAACATGGCTGCATAAAGTTGTCTTTATTGGTCAAGTTATAACTGGCAAGAAGGATCAAAAGAAACACTAATTTACAAGGGCATCACCAGCCTCCTTTGTACCTATCTCACAGGCACTCTCATGTTGTTCCTGGGATCCTTTATCTGGCGTGGCTGCCCATCTTCCCCCTCCACATCCTCATTGTCCAAGGAGGCAGTCCACTCTCACTTTCCTTGCTACTCAACAGCTCCCCCCTCTGCAGCAGCAGATTGTGCAATGCACAGCAGACCACCACAATACGCAAAACCCTCCCCGGGGCATACTGAAGGGTTCTACCAGACCGATTTAGGAACCCGAGTCTCATCTTCAGCAGACCAATGGCCTGATCTATGGTCGCTCATGTTGTCCCATGGCATGTGTTGTACCTCTCCTCTGCATCTCTATGTGGGTTCCTCAGAGACATGGGAAGCTATGTCCTCAGTGGGTAGCCCTTGTCTCCAAGAATCCATCCTGAAGGTGGAGGAAAGCAGGAAAAGTTCTAGCACGTAGGACTGCTTCAAAATGTAGGCATCATGGCAACTTTGCAGGAAGCGTGTACAGACCTGCAGGACCATTTATGGTGATCGCAGACCAGCTGTACATGGATGAAGTGGAAGCCCTTCCTATTGATGAAGGCTGCTGGTAGTGTTCAGGAGCCTTGATGACCACATGCATGCAGTCGATGACACCTTGCATCTAGGGGAATCCCAGGAATGGCTCTCAACTTGAGAGTTGGGGTCTGGGTAGAAGCGCACAGTCACCGGCCCTCCTGAAAAGGGCACTGGTGACCTCCTTGATGCACCAATGTGCCGTTGATTGAGAGATGCCACACATATCTGCAGTGGATCCCTGGAATGATCCAGAGTTGTAGAAGTTCTGCGCCACAGTAACCTTCAGCGCCACTGGCATTGGATTTCCACCAAGTCCCCTGGGGCACAGCTCGCCCTGCATCATAGTGCAGAGGTCAGTGATGGAGTCTTCATTGGCACTGCCTCTCTGGCATGTGCAGATAGGTGGGCCTCAACCTGCAGACCCTCTCTGGAGGGTACCTCCTTCTGCGCTGGGGAGCCTCCTCTTTCACCTCTGTGCCCTTCTCCATCTGGAGGCTGGTGCTGACATTCACAGGTCGCTGCGGTGCTGCTGTAAGTGCCTGGCTTTGCCTCCCACTCTGCTGCACCTCCTCTTCAACAAGGTCCCCGATGCCAGAACGAATGAGACCCATGATATTTGGCCTCTCTCTAAATGCTAGTCCTTCACTGCCAGCGGCACGCAGCCATCCACCCCCCCCCCCCCCCCCCTCACTTGTGAGCTTTGCAGAGGTGGCAATTGTCCATTGCCCCGCCCCCACCTTGCACCGGCTGGCACCACCCCCCCTCCCCCGCAGCTCAGACACCCTCCCCCTCATTCCTCAACACACAATGCATGATGTCCTCCCTTCGTCACCCTGCCTAGCAGTCGATGGGTGCCCTCCCGATGGCCTCCCTTAGTAGGCAGCCTCTACATCGCGTCTTCTGCCTCTACATCGCCTCTTCACCCCAAAAGCCCCATGAAACCCATGCACCTTTTATAAAATGCAATCCTGATCATAAAAGTGCTTTCAAATGGCCTCTTAAGTATCTTAATTACCTACCCGTCACGTCGCCATCTGATCTCCACCCTCCATGCTTGCAGCCATCAGTAAAATCAGGATGAGATGTCATGACATCTGACTTCCTGTCTGACATGTCCCATCCCCATTTTACATCCCTCCACACCTCCATTCCCATCCAATTCAGTCCCATAAGTGTAATTACTTTGTCACCTTTGAATTGGCACTCCATAGGTTTTATGAAAATTCTGACCAATCTGGTATTTAACCTAAAGTGATCGTCATCAGAAGGGTATTTATTTATCACAAGGTGCTCCTCCAATATCCAGCTGCATCTCAACTTGCTATTCCATGATTGCATCAGATGAATTTAGCTGGCCCTTTTTAGATACTGAATTGTGTGTAGTACGACAGATCACGTGGTTTTGAGAAGTCTTTTTCGAATGGGTTTCCTGGTTATACTCAGTCTTTGCTCATCCATAACCTCTAATAAGACTGAAAAGTCTTCCAATGACGTGTTTCATAGCACTTGGTCTGGCTGCCCTGTTGCTTTTGCTTCATGGCAAATGATGAACAGGGCAAGAAAGAAAGCACAGACTTATATTTACATAAAGCCTCATCACATCTGTGTCCCAGAGCAAATCATATAAGCACCTCAAAAAGTAATTTGACACATGAGAGTAAACTCGGCAGCCAACTTACACATATTATGTCCCACAAACAGCAAACAAGATGTTCCACCAGTTAATCTATTTTGGTGATTTTGGTTGAGGGAGGAATATAAAATCATGTAACCATTCTATGATTCTAGCAAAGAAGGAGGCCATTCAGCCTGTCGAGCCAGTGCTGGCTCTCTGCAAGAACAACTCCGCTAGTCGCACTCCCCCACCCTTTGCCCATAACCCTGCAATTTTTTCCCCTTCAGGTGCGTACCCAAATCCCTTTTGAAAGCCATGACTGAATCTGCCCCACCACCCTTCCGGGTAATGAATTCCAGATCCTAACCATTCAATGCATAAAAAAAGTTTTTCCTCATGTGGCCTTTGATTCCTTTGACAACCAGATTAAATCTGTGTCCACTGGTTCACGATCCTTCTGCCAATGGGAACAGTTTCTCTCTAACAGCTGTGTCTAGACGCCTCATGATTTTGAAAACCTCCATCAAATCTCTCTTCTCTAAGGGGAACTGCCCCAGCTTCTCTAACCCATTCATATAATTAGTCCCTCATCCCAGAAACCATTCTCATAAATCTTTCCTGCACCCTCCCTAAAGCCTTCAACATCCCTCCTAAAGTGTTTCATCCAGAATTGAAAACAATATTCCAGGTGAGGCAGAACCAGTGTTTTATAAAGATTCTGCATAACTTCCTTGCCTTCGTACTCTATGCCTCTATTTATAAAGTCAGGATCCTCCATGTATTTTTAACCACTTTCTCATCCTGCCCACCACCTTCAACAATTCGTGCACATATATCTCCAGGTCTGCCTGTTCCTGAACACCCTTTAGAACTGTACCCTTAAATTCATATTGCCCAGGACATCAGGAGAATTCCTTACTGTTCTTTGAAAAGTGCCATGGAATCCTTTACATTCACCTGAATGGCCAGAAGATGCAGATGGCGCTAACAGTTTGTCACATTTCAAGAATAAAATAGCAAAGCAATTTCAGGTAAAGGCATTCCCAAATTCTGTAACCACTAAAACCCTTCTCAAGAAAGTACACTCCACTCTTTCAAAAAGATTTCTCAGCATCTAAGGAGGAGACCAAACTAAATTTGTTGCGACAGTCTTGAAGTACCTGATGTCTTGGAATGAAGTTGAGCACTTCCTTTCTTTGACTATTGATTCACTAGCTACCACTGAGCAAAACATTGCTTGTATACAATTATTAATCACCCAGCTTCCCTCCCTAGTGTGCTGGAACATATTTGACATTGACTTCCAAGATGAAGTATTGCCCTCCATGATTTGGGAATGTCATTCATTAAGGGAAGAAGACTAAGTCCATCAAGTGAACTCCCTGGAATAAGATCCTATAGTGATATTAAATACTCAAAGTCTTGGGAAGAAGTTAACAGGATAAAGTGCCAAAATGAATCTAGTAATGACAAACATAGTTGTAAGAAGCAGAGATTTATTGCATTGCAAGATCAGTTAAGAATGAATGCAGATGAGAATCAGCAATCGAACTATCCGGGTATAAAAACAAAAGAACAAGGAATGAAGAAATGACACTATAATCGGAATATCTACAGACATTCCTTTTTCAGTAATTGTTTTTTTTTAAAAAAGTTTTTTTTTTTAAAGAGATACAGCACTGAAACAAGCCCTTCTGTGCCGACCAACAACCACCCATTTATACTAACCCTGCAGTAATCCCATATTCCCTACCACCTACCTACACTAGGGGCAATTTACAATGGCCAATTTACCCATTAACCTGCAAGTCTTTGGCTGTGGGAGGAAACCAGAGCACCCGGCTAAAACCCACGCAGTCACAGGGAGAACTTGCAAACTCCACACAGGCAGTACCCAGAATCGAACCCGGGTCCCTGGAGCTGTGAGGCTGCGGTGCTAACCACTGCACCGCCCTATTGTCATAAGTTTCAGATTAGTTTTAGTACAAAAGTTAGACACATTCCCTTAACAGTCAGTATCTGATGTACTAACTAGCCAAAAGGCCCGAGGATAATTAAAATAGAAAATGCTGGAAACGCTCAACAGGTCTGTCAGCATCTGTGGAGAGAGAAACAGAGTTAACATTCTAGGTCTGTGACCTTGCATCAAAACTGAGAAAAGTTGGAAATGTAATATGTTTTGAGCAAGTGAAAGGCAGGGTGAGGGGGGGGGGGGGGCGGGGAGAACAATAAAAGGGAAGGTCTGTGATAGGCTAGAGGGCAGACAGATTAAATGACAAACAATTTCAGGGTACAAAGCCAAAGGGAGTGGCAATGGGACAAGTAAAGAAACAAAAGATGTGTCTAGATGAGGTGTGAATGGCAGGATAGCCGCTGTCCGATTACAAAATGGGATTATGAAAGAAACAAGAAAAAAAACGAACCAACAAAAAACCAAAACAAAACAAAACAAAATGGGGGCAGGAGATTATGATCTAAAATTGTTGAACTTAAGGAAGGCTGTAAAGTGCCCAGTGGAAAGATAAGGTTCTGTTCCTCAAGCTCGCGATGAGCTTCATTGTATCACTGCAGCAGGCCAAAGACAGAGAGGTCAGAGGGGGAGCAAGGGAGAGAACTGAAATGACAGGCGACAGAAAGCTCAGTGACTGATAGGAGGTGTTCTGCAAGGTAGTCACCAAGTCTGCGTTTGGTTTCCCTAATGTAGAGGATACCACATCGTGAGAACCAAAATACAGCATACTAAATTGAAAAAAGGTACAAGTAAATCAAGATTTCACTTAGAAGGAGCATTTAGGGCCTTGGACGTGGAGAAGGAAGGAGGTAAAAGGGCAGGTGTTGATTGTAACTTCAGCACTTGCACAGAAAGATGCAATAGGAAAGGGAGGTGGTGTTGGAGTGAACTAGGGTGTCGCGGCCGGAATGGCCTTTTCAGAATGTTGAAAGGGGAGGGGAAGATGCGTGTGGTGGTGGCATCACTCTGGAGGTGGTGGAAATGGCGGAGGATGATCCGTGAAATACGGAGGCCGGTGGAGTGGAAGGTGAGGGCAAAGGGAACCCTATCGTAGCTCTGGGAGGGAGGGAAAGGGGTGAGAGCATAAGTACGTGAAATAGCACAAGCGCAATTGAAGGCTGCATCAACCACGGTGAGGGGGAATCCTCGGTTGAGGAATAAGACATATCGGAAACGCGAGTACGGAACGTTGCATTGTCCAAACAGATGGGATGGAGACGGGGAAACTGGGAGAATGGAATATAGTGTCTTTACAGGAAGTGGGGCGTGAGGAATTGCAGACAAGGAAGCTGTAGGAGTCCATGGGCTTATAATGAATAACAGTTGATTGTCTCCATTTTTGGGGTAGGGAGAGAGGTTGAGGAAGGGCAGGGAAGAGTCGGAGATGAACCACGTGAAGGTGAGAGAAGGGTGGAAATTTGTCTGTTCGGGGGAAGAGCAGGAAACGGCACCAATACAGTCATCAATGTACCAGAGGGAAAAGGGGAGGGAAAGGGCCCGGGTAGTACTGGAACAAGGAATATTCTACACATTCCACAGAAAGGCAGGCATAACTAGGACCTATGCAGGTACCCGGAGAGTTTTTTTTTAAAAAAGTGAGTGGAGTTGAAGGAGTTGTTCAATGCGAGAACAAGTTCAGCCAGGCGGAGGGTGGTGGTGGTGGATGGACACTGGTTGGGCCTCCATTCAAAGAAGCAGAGAGCTCTCAGACTATCCTTGTGGGGGAGGGAGGTGTAGAGGGATTGGATATCTATGGTGATGAGGAGACATTTAAGACCAGACAGGATAGCCGGCTCCATCCAAAGCACTAAAGATGGAGCTCTTCTCGAAGCAAGCTTGTTGTAGAATGTCATCTCAAAAGTTTTAAGAACTTAATTCCTCTTCAATCGTAGGCTACAAAGGATGGACTGCAGCGGTTCAAGAAGGCAGATCACCACCACCTTCTCAAGGGCAATAAATGCTGGCCTGAACAGAGACGCCCACATCCCATGAATGAATAAAAAAAACCTGTAACATTTAATGCTTACTGCCTATTATGACAGTTGTCACAACTTGGAACATGTTTTGAAGATGAACAGCCATTTGAAGCAAGATATTTAAGTGATCAAGGTAGCGTTGCAGCTAAATTTAGCCACAGAGATCTCGACTTGGGGTCACCTACACAGCCTTTCAAACAAACAGTCAGTGACGCACACAAATGAAAGACGAACTTCAGAAATCGATGTAAATGGAAGCATTTACAAAATAAATTCAGCCCTCTTCCGTGCAGTGGGGAATAAACCTTGGAACTGCTGTTTTCATCCTGAACCTGTGGAACTTCAAAACCCAGAG
Organism: Heterodontus francisci; assembly: GCF_036365525.1. Lineage (NCBI taxonomy): Eukaryota > Metazoa > Chordata > Chondrichthyes > Heterodontiformes > Heterodontidae > Heterodontus > Heterodontus francisci. The sequence goes on from NC_090372.1 coordinate 40,613,397, forward strand.
TGCACCGTGACACTGATCATATGGGAACTAGTCATAAAAGGATAAGCAATGTCTAGGTTCTGTAGACAAAGTGTGTGCACATGCAAATGAGGGGGGGGGGGGAAATTGAATCATGGACATTGTCACAGTAACTACCACAGGAGCAGGGTAAAAATAGCAAGCAAGCAACAAGCAGCCACAAAAATGACAAAGAACTATGAAGAACAAGCCGCAGGGAAAACCAAAATATTTTAAGAATTGTATACAGTTGAAACCATTAATTAAAAATTCAGAGCCAACAATGATGCTTGTTGTCATTGAGAGGGACTGATGTTCCTGATGAAGTCAGTAGGGAAGGGGACAGATGTTTGAGGAATTCTTATGCTGACCAGGAACATTTTGGGCAAAGTAAATTAACAGCCCAGACCAGCGTAGACTATGGAAAATAGGCACTTGTTCAAGTGCTGGCCACTGTGATAGAGTCCGTGGTTTGTGAGACCAGTGTAGAAGCATGTGCAGACTGTTGTTATCTGAACAGATGACTTGTTGAATTCTGTTAGGTGCACTGATTTTGGTTTCAAGGCTTGTATTTTTGAGACAGTCCCGAACTTAAAAGTGAAACTAAAAACTTCAGGGTTCTGGGGAGACAGAACTGGTTGGAACCATATGAGAGAGTCATTTGACCAGAGGTGTGTGACTAGAGCTATCCAAGCTCAGAATACAAGATTGCAGATGTCAAACAAGCTGCAAGCACAGTGTTTTACAGACAAGCTGCTGAGATTGGAACCTGATTCTGGGAGCTGGCCATTGGCAAATACGAGATGCAGCAGCTGCTTTCAGTGATTTAAAGAAATACTGGTGGAACCACACCATCAAGACTGTCATGAGCAGGGTCGAGGATATTCAAGAGGTGACAAGACTGAAACATTGAAGGGAAGACTGCAACGCTTGCTGTCGATGAGAAGGCATTATATCGGTGACTGTATCTTGGAGGACAAGAGCTGGAAATCTACTTGAAGTTGTTCAGAGTTTTGAAGAGCTTTGTGGCTGGTCAGTGCCATCTTTGCTCAGTGGACTGCCCAGTAAATCGGTGAGATCTCTCTTTGTTGTATCTGATAATTAATGTGTAACCTGTAAACTATATATACTGACCACAATTTGATTGTTATTTCATGTTTAATTTTTGTTGATTTTGGTTTGATTGTTAGAGTAAAAGTTATAATAGTGAAATCTTATCCATTTGTTTTTTTTAAATTGCGGCCGCTCGGTAAATTAGGTTCTTTAGGTTGTTGATCTCCATAGGGATCATAACACTATCAGTGACTTGGTAAGGGAAAACCCTCCCTGGGCAGTACTGCACCAGGCTTTAGTGCAAACTCTAACACCAACATAGGAAGTAAAGGGGAGGGGGAGAAAAATTAACAACTTACATTTATATAGCGCCTTTAATACAATAACATGTCCCAAGGCGCGTCACAGGGACATTATACAACAAAGTATGACACTGAACCACATAAGGTGATATTAGGTCAGATGAGCAAAAGCTTGGGCAAAGAGGTACGTTTTAAGGAGTGTCTTACAGGGAGAAAGCGAGGTTGAGAAGTGGAAAGGTGTAAGGAGGGGATTCCAGAGCTTGGGGCCTAGGCTACTGAAGGCAGGACACCAATATTGCAGCAATTAAAACTGAGGATGCTCATGAGACCGGAATTAGACGAGCGCAGATATCTCAGAAGGTTGTGGGGCTGGCGGAGATTAGAGATAGGGAGGGGTGAGACCATGAAGGAATTTGAAAACGAGGATAAGAATTTTAAAAGAAAGAAAATGCTTGACTATCGGCCAATATAGGTCAGCGAGCGCAATAGTTATAGATGAACAGGACTTGGTGCAAGTTAAGACACAGGCAGCAGAGTTTTGGAAGACCTCAAATTTATGGTGCCTAGAATGTGGGAGACCAGTCAGGAGTGCACTGGAATGGTCAAGTCAAGGTAACAAAGGCATGAATAAGGGTTTCAGCAGCAGATAAGCTAGGACGGGGTGAAGCCGGGCAATATTAGAGGTGAAATATGTGGTTGGAAGCACATCTTGGGATCAAATATGACAGCAAGGTTGCGAGCAATCTGGTTTAATCTAGATGGTTGCTAGGGAAAGGGGTGGAGTTGGTAGCTAGGGAGCGGAGTTTGAGCAGGGACCTAAAACTATGGTTTCAGTCTTCCCAGGATTTAAGTGGAGGACATTTCTACTCAGCCAGTACTGGATGTCGAATAAACAGTCTGATAATTTAGCAACAGTGGAGGAGTTGAAAGGTGGTGGTGAGGTAGAGCTAGGTGTTGTCAGCATACACGTGAAAACTAACTGTGTTTTCGGATGATTTTGTTGAGGGGCAGCACGTAGATGAAAAATACAAGACGGCCACCAGAGGTAATAATGTGTGAGGAGGAAGAGAACCCATTGCAAGTGATAATCTGGCTAAGAATAAATAGGTAAGAATGGAGCCAGGAGAGGGCAGTCCCACCCAGCTGGACGATAGTAGAGAGACATTGGAGGAGGATGGTGTGGTCAATTGTGTCAAAGGCTGCAGACAGGTTGAGAGGAATGATTAACCTTTCTCACAGTCAGTTAGGATGTCATCTGTGTCTTTGATAATAACCTTTTTGGTATTGGGGCAGAGAAGAAACCTGATTGGAGGGATTCAAACATGAGGTTCTAGGAAAGATATGCACGAATTTAGGAAGCAACATCACTTTCAAGGACTTTGGAAAGGAAAGGGGGCATTGGAGATGGGCAGTAGTGCACAAGGATGAGATATCAAGGATTTCTTTTGAGGATAGGGGTGATGACGACAGATTTAAAAAGGAGCAACAACACCTGGACAGAGAAAACCGTTCACAATACAGACTATCATGGGGACCAGGAGGGGAAGTTAGGTGGTCAGTACATTAGTGGGAATAGGGTCGCGGGAGCAGGAGGTGGGTCTTAAGGACAAGCTGAGCTCAGAGAGGGCACGAGCAGAGATAGGAGAAAAAGTGGAAAACGTTGAGTTCAGGGCAATGCCAGTGGGTGGGGAGGGGAGGGGGGGGGGGGGGGGGGGAAGAGCTTAAGAACTTACATAAATCATGTAAGTAACAGAAAAAGGTGTCGGATGAGGGAGGAGAGAAGAAAAGCAAATACTAAACATTTATGTGGGATTCTGAACCAAAATAAATTTATATAAATTGCAGGGATTAAGAGGTTTTGAGGATGTCATGAAATTGCTTCCATTATTAATATTTCTGAAGACTTGTGCTTAAATGTGGGAAATACCTGAGGAAAAGCTGGACATTTTTTTTCCCAAAGGGTCACTGGAAGGACACTTGGGGCTTTGCTTAAAAACAAACACTGGAAGTCACATGTCTTAAACTAAGTAAATAGCTGGAGCCTTATGGACTATGGAATTGTTTGGACTTAGAGAAGTCACATGTGTGGGTTTATGGCTCAGGAGGTTTGGTTTGGTTTTGTTTTGGATATTGTTTGGAGTTCAGTTGAGGTTGCAGCCTGCAGAGAGAGAGAGAAGCAACCAACCTATCCTGTTCCATTGCTTTGAGAAACCTTGAGAACTGAAGAAACTGATGCAGCATTTCTCCTGAGAAGCTTCTGGAAGACTTCCTCACGATATCTCCCGAACAAACTGCTTCTGAAAAGATTCCAGTGACAACCGCATGTGTCCAGTGATATCCGGACGCCAGACCAAAAGGTCATCTGGAACATTCCATATCTTATCCTTTTTCTTCAAGAATTGACAACAACTTGGCCAAAGTATTTTGTTTAAAATTGATCTCTGCAGAACCAGTTTTTTCAATTTTCTTTAACAGATGTGTTTGTGCATGTGTTAGGTTATTTTAGAAGGGTAGACATTTATACTTTCATATTTTGAACTGTGTGTTAATAGGTTTGCATCTTTATTGAATAAGTATTGTTTTATAATAAATCAACAATTTTGTTATTTATTAAAGAAACCTGGTTGGTAGATTTGTGTTCTGAAAGGAATAGATGAAATGACATATGTGGCCAAATCCACAACTGGTTAAAATATTTTTAAATATATATTGTGTAGTCGGGGGATGAGAGGGAGACAGTGTCCTCCTCCAACCTTGGTCATAAACAGGGAGGAAAGAATAAATTAAGATCTAGGTAAAGTGCTAGGTATTTACAAATATATCTGCAAGTCCTATATCTTGCCAGTATCAGTTAAATGCGTAATATTTTTCACTTTGAATAAAGACTTGCCTTTCTATAGCATCGTTCACAACCTCCGAATGCCCCAAAACACTTTACAGCCAACAAAGTACTTCTGAAGTGTGGTCACTGTTGAACACCAAGGTGACAATGACCAAATAATCAGTTTTAGTGCTGTTGGTAGTGGGATAAATATAGGCCAGAACAATGGGGAGAACTCACCTGCTCTGAACACAAAGACCTACTCAATAAATCTGTTTTATTACAACAAACCTCTGTTATGTTGGTGTTCAGGCTTCAATAGGATCACAATAAACATTTGGAACCACTGCTTCGGATGATCTAAATCTATACATGGTTCAATAAAATCGGTTCTTAGCCATTTCCTTGGCATTGGATTTCATTATTCCCAGCAACCTGGGATCCCTGTGCGTTACAATGCCTCACGATCTCAGACGAAAGCACATGTATAAGGCTAACTTCCTTGGGCCTCATTCAGAGAACTCCTCCAAGTCATATTTCAGAACATTCCGGATATTGTCTACACTTCCAAGCAGACGCACAAATGTTGAATTTTAAAAAAAGACAGTATTTCCAGCATTTTCTGTTTTCAGATTGCTGAAAAACAAGTGGGGTTTGAAACTCCCTAGAGTTTGCCTGATCACCTACGGGGAAGGAAGTTTTGACACTGGGCTCAACACCTCTATTCTTCCGCTCTAAGAAAGTGGAAAAGAGAGGGAGGCCTGATAAATGGGAATGAGATCAGAAAAAAAAAATCAGGTGAGCCTGGAAACGTTTCTGGTCCCCAGCACACAACACAATACACGCAACATAACATACACCATGAAGCAAACCATTACCAGCATCTAGAGATTTTAAAAAAACATTTATAATGGAAAGGTTATTGTTTATCATCAGGTAGTACCAGGTAAGTTTTAGAGACCAATGCCAAACTTACATTTTTGACATCTTATTAAAAAAAATTAGATTAAACCAGTACACTTTATTTATAGAGATCCACTGACTGCATCATGTTGCCCCAAATGTTATAATATATTAAACACATATATACACAGAATTACCAGGCATTTACAGAAACAGGCCATTCGGCCCAGTGTTTATACTCAACACGAGCCGCTTCTCACCATGGTTTAACCACCCTGATCAGCATATCTTTCTTTTTTCTCTCATTTACTTATCTAGCTTCCCCTTGAGTGCATCTGTGCTAATTGCCTCAACCATCCCATGTGGTATCGAGTTCCACCTTTGCCCCATATATTTATGTACACAGTGGGCGGGGCTGAAAATTAGCCCCGCCAGCAGGCGCGCTGGTTCTTCAGCTGCATCCCACCTCTGGGCCATTTTCGCAGAGGCGGGATCAGGGATAGCAGGTCTACCCGCCTGCATGCAGCAGGTAGCTGACCAGGCTCATTAAGAGCCTGATCAAAGTCCAATAAAAGGAGGCAGACTTTTCCTGCACCGGTGCGGGCCAGTTTAGGTGCCTGGAGGCAGGCACCCAGCAGCAGGCCTGGGGGACCAGCGTGCAAGGCAGGCCTAGAGATCCGCCCTGCCTGCCTGGGTGCAGGAGCAGCCGTAGGCCGCCCTTTAGAGAGAATCCTCCCCCCCCCCACAGTGGTGGCCTGGCTGCTGAATCCATGTTTTAATTAAAGATGTAAAAATGTTGGAGAGGCGGTGCCTCCATGTTGAAATGCCCTCTCTGTTACTGACCTTTCATTACAGCTGGCTGCTCCTCTCAAGCTGGCAGGCCTCTGATTGGCCCTCCAGCTTCAAGAGCCCACCCACCGCCATTAATTGGACAGAGAACCTGTCTCCATACCAATTAAGGGGGCGCCCCTGTGAACATCCCCCTGGGGGTGGGGTCAGGACCCAGAAACAATCTTTACTTCGGTTTCCCGACCCTGGAAGGAAAATCCAGCCCAGTACATCTATCGCACTCTTTAGAAAGATTTTCTGGAAAAAGGGACCACAGCCCACAGAAAACATGCAGCCAATCCAGAAGTGGCAGTCACAACAGGAATCAAAAAAAGGGACAAACCTTCATTTCTCCTTACCTGCTGATTCATGTTTTTTTTTAAAAAAGTGTTGTCATCCTTCTCTATAATAATAACCAAAAGAGCAAGAAATGTAACACCCACAGGAAAATCACAGGTAGAAAACACCCACTAAATCCCCCTGCAGAGATATTTTCATCTTTCAAGAAGAGATGAAAAATCGTAAACATTTGTATGGATTCTTTTATACATGGCACAGCTTTCTGAATCTACAAGGCCAATTCTCCCTTCTTCCAACCCTAACCAGCCTTCCGACCCCACTTAGTGGAAACCAACATCGAAAAATACACAATCACTCCAATGTGTTAATATTGGAGGAGGTGCAACTCTTCACAAGCAAAGTTTATAAAATGAGAGGCTGTTTTTGCATTGTCTTCAAAATGATGTCTCAGTAACACGCAATTTCCATGCTATGGGATTCAATACAACATAAGCACAGTAGTTCATCCAATTAGAACAGACGTAACAATATTGTTGCCAATATTGTTACATGAGCTTTAGCTGGTATAAACAGCGCATTTTCCACTAATCCAGCTGTGACTCTGAAAAATTGCTCCAAGTGGAGCAAATGACAGATGAGATAAAGCAATAACGCCTTGCAGGCTCTTGAAGATGGAGCAAAATAGGAAACTATCCTGTTTAAGGCAAGAGGCCACACAACAAGCGAGTAAATCCTTTCCACCATTTACAAGGCACGAGTTAGGAGTGTGACGCAACACTTGCCTGGATGGGTGCAGCTCCAACAACATTCAAGAAGCTTGACACCATCCAGGACAAAGCAGCCCACTTGATTGGTACCCCAACCACCTCCTCAAACATTCACTCCCTCCACAATCTGGCACACCGTGGCTGCAGTGTGCACGACCTGCAAAATGCACTGCAGCAACTCGCCAAAGCTCCTTTGACAGCACCTTCCACACCCATGACCTCTACCACCTACAAAAATAAGGGGAACAGGTGCATGGGAATACCACCATATTGCCATTCCTTCATCACCTTGGGTCAAAATCCTAGAACTCCCTACTAGGTGTTCCTACATCACACGGACTACAGTAGTTAAGAAACCAGATCACCACCACCGTCTCAAGGACAATAAATATTGGGCTTGCCAGTGACGCCCACATCCCATGAATGAATAAAAAAAGATACAATATAATGCTTGAAAATTGACTGGCATGCAGAGCTAACAACAGCTGAAGATACAGGAGCTGTAATTATACTGCATTCCGTCATCTCGTTCCATAACACACACAAGGGATCATAAAACAGGTCATATAATGAAGCAATGCACCTTTCAGGTCATTTAAGTTTTCAAAAGTTAAAAGAACGAACACCAACACAAGTCGCCTTGTCATTCAAGAGGATGCGGAAATTAAGCAACTCGTAAAGGATGCAAATGTTATTGTACGCCGTCATGCAGACCTACCACCTGCCAAGCATGAGGCGAATTAATTTTGTCATATGAAGATTGATTTGAAAACTGTTGCTGAAGTGAAGAAAGGACTAGTTTTAAAAAATCACCAGGCCCTTGGCTGGAAAGACATTGGCATATTAACAGACAGTGCTTGTGGAGACAAAGAGGTTACTTCCCTTATCCAGTTTAACCCACAATGGACTTTGAGCATCAGACGTTGAAGATGAGGGAGCTCAAATTTCAGTATGACTGCTGGGATGGCCGAATCCACAAACAGACGTGGTCAGACCAACTGGTCATGTGGCTAGCCTGCTTAGCAACCTGATTTTTCTGAATTGTATAAAGAGTTTTGAACAGAGAGACTGCAGTATGCTCCTGGACTGAAAAAGACTCTCCTGTCTGCTCCCATCTCTTTCCCACAAGCCTCTGGACCCACTGAAGACACATGAGCTTCAAGAAAGAGAAAAGTCTCCTACATCGAACAAGGTTTAAGAATACTGGACCCCAATGAAAAGCAATTCCTGCCTGCAATCAAGGACTCTACAGCGAGCTCGAAGGACAGAAACCAAAACCATCTTCAGATATTGCCTCAAACTTTTCCACTTTATTTTCTTCAGCTCTTTTCTGTCTCTACCTGCATGTGTGTATCACGTATGCATGCTAACGTGGGTGCGTTGTGTATCTGCAGGCGTTAACCGAATTAGAGTTTAAGTTTAATAAATTTCAACCTTTCTTCTTTAAACCTAAGAAAACCTGTTTGTGCTGATTTCTTTGCCTTATAATTGGAAAGCAGTGAACAAGGATTCACCAAGGAGAGCTAAAAAACGGCATGTTTAAAAATTAAATCCTGTTACGGTAACACCAACTGAAGACAGAGAGGTACCAAGATACCTTTCTCAGCTAGTAGTAACAACGCTCATTATATATCTACCAATTCTTTCAAAAATAGAAAGTGAATAGAACATTATACTTAAACGTACCAATAAAATGTAAGAATAAAAACAGGGAATAAAATAAGTTAAGGGATCTCTGGTCTGAAAAACCAATTATGTCTTGCAGAATATTATTACACCACTGAAAACAAGCAGCTGGAGTCATTTATTACTGCACATTTATGTAGTATAAAACAAATCTCTATAATGTATTTACTAGTTTTTTGCTGTACATGACACTCAAAAGCCCTTAAGAAATAAAACAATGATTTACGGAGCATGTCCTGAGGCATTTTAGAGCTAATGAAGTCCTTTTGAAGTGCAGAAAACGTAGCAGCCAATTTCCACACAGAAAGGTCCCACAAACAGTAATGACCAGATCATTTAATCATAGTCATAGAGCACTGAAACAGGCCCTTCGGTCCACCGAGTCTGTGCCGACCAACAACCACCCATTTATACCAATCCTACATTAATCCCATATTCCCTACCACGTCCCCACCATTCTCCTACCACCTACCTACACTACGGCCAATTTACCCATCAACCTGCAAGTCTTTGGCTTTGGGAGGAAACTGGAGCACCCGGTGGAAACCCATGCGGTCACAGGGAGAACTTGCAAATTCTGCACAGGCAGTACCCAGAATCGAACCCGGGTCTCTGGAGCTGTGAGGCTGCGGTGCTAACCACTGCACCGCCCTATTTATTTTAGCGATGTTGGTTGAAGGATAGGTATTGGCCAGAACATGGGGGTGAACTCCTTTGTTCTTTAAAATATTGTCATGGGATTTTTTACATCCACCCAAGAGGGTAGACAGGACCAACGTTCCCTCTAGGCTGAGTGGCCACACCGCAACCCAAAAGTTCTCCCACATACCGTGCACATCAGCCCCTTTAATTCTTTTCCACAAGGGGTAATTTAAAGAGTCTGCACCCTACAAAAAAAAAAAAGAGGGTACATTGGTTGGGACCTCAGCTTAACATCTCACCCGAAAGACAGCTGCTCTGACAATGCAGTGCTACCTCAGTACAGCACTGGAGCATCAGCCTAGATGTATTCTGTGGAGTGAGATGTGAACACACAATCTTCTGGCTCAGGTGAGAGTGCTACCACTGAGCCACAGCTAATAGACTTATGACATTAATTACCGTTGAGAAGTCAACAAGCACTAAATGTCACACAGGCTGAACTCGGCAATAGTGTTGAAACGTAGTCAGCAAATGTCCCCTTGAAGCTCAACCTACTAATAATAATTAAAAATGGAAATTAATTGGTTACTGACTTTAATAAGTGACGAAACATACTCTTAAAAAAAATTACTTTCATGGGTTGTTCTCACATTTAAGGTTTTTAAAAATTTAAGCCTAAATTCTAATCTTTCCAGTCCAGTGTGTTTCAGCTTTGCTTTTTTTCATTCTTTCATGGGATTAGAGCGTTGCTGGCAAGACAAGCATTTGTTGCCCATCCCTAACTGCCCTTGAGAAGGTGGTGGTGAGCCACCTTCTGAATCACTGCAGTCCACATGGTGTAGGTACACCTACAGTGCTGTTAGGGAGAGAGTTCCAGGATTTTGACCCAGCGACAGTGAAGGAACAGTGATATACTTCCAAGTCAGGATGGAGTGAGGCTTGGAGTGGTACTTGCAGGTGGTGGTGTTCCCATGTGCCTGCTGACCTTGTCCTTCCCAGGTCATAGAGTTCGCAGGTTTGAAAGATGTTGTGGAAGGCGACCATGGGGATGATAGCGTAGTGGTAATGTTACTAGACTAGTAATCCATGCTCTGGAGACACAAGTTCAAATCCCACCACGGCAGCTGGGGGTGATTTAGACTCAATTAATTAATAAATCTGGACTAGAAAACTAGTGTCAGTAATGGGGACTACAAAACTATGGGAGTGTCAGGAAAAACCCATTTGGAAGGAAATCTGCTGTCCTTACCTGATCTGGCCTACATGTGACTCCAGATCCACAGAAATGTGGTTGACTCTTAACCGCCCTCTGAAATGGCCTAGCAAGCCACTCAGTTGTATCAAACAGCTATATTTGCTTTAACCACTCCAATCAGAACAGTCAACAAGTGTTTAAAATTGATTAAGAGGGCAGATTGCATAGGCAGTCTGTACTTAAAAGTGGATAAGGCACCAGGACCAGATGACATGCATCCAAGGATACTGGAGGGAAGTGAGGGTGGAAATCGCATAAGCATTGGCCATAATTTTTCAGTTTTCCTTAGACTCGGGGGTGGTGCCAGAAGACTGGGGAATTGCAAACGTTTACCCTTGTTCAAAAAAGGGGGTAAAGATAAGCACAGCAACTGCAGGCCAGTCAGTTTAACTTCAGTGGTGGGGAAACTTCTAGAAAAAAATAATTTGGGACAAAATTAATAGTCATATGGACAAATGCAGGTTAATTAAGGAAAGCCAGCATGGATTTCTTAAGGGAAAATCATGTTTAACTAACTTGCTGCAGTTTTTTTGAGGAGGTAACAGAGAGGGTTGATGAGGGTAATGGTGTTGATGTGGTGTACATGAACTTTCAAAAGGTGTTTGATCCAGTGCCACACAACAGATTTGTGAGCAAACTTGTAGCTCATGGAATAAAAGGGACAGTAGCAACATGGATACGGAATTGGCTGAGTGACAGGAAACAAAAAGTACTGGTTAATGGATGTTTTTCGGGCTGGAGGAAGGTTTGTAGTGGAGTTCCCCAGGGGTCAGTGTTGGGACCTTTGCTTTTCCTAATATATATTAGTGATCGAGAACTTGGTGCACAGGGCACAATTTCAAAGTTTGCAGATGATACAAAACTTTATGAACTGTGAGGAGGATAGTGTAGAACTTCAAAAGGACATAGACATGTTGGTGGAATGGGCAGACAGGTAGCAGATGAAGTTCAAAGCAGAGAAATGTGAAGTGATTCATTTTGGTAGGAAGAACATGGAGACACAATATAAAATAAAGGGTACAATTCTAAAGGGGGTGCAGGAGCAGGGGGACCTAGGCGTATTTGTGCATAAGTCATCGAAAGTGGCAGGACAAGTTGAAAGAGCAGTTAATAAAGCATACAGTATCCCGGGCTTTATTAATGGGGGCATAGAGTACAAGAGCAAGGAAGTTATGTTGAACTTGTATAAGACACTAGTTCGGCCTCAGCTGAGTATTGTGTCCCGTTCTTGGTGCCGCACTTTAGGAAAGACATGAGGGCATTAGAGAGGGTGCAGAAAAGACTCATGAGAAAGGTTCCAGGGATGAGGAACTTCAGTTATGAAGATAGATTGGAGAAATTAGGACTGTTTTCCTTGGAGAAGAGAAGGCGATTTGATAGAGGCATTCAAAATCATGAGGGGTCTGGACAGAGTAGATAGGATCAATGGATGAAATGCAAGAAAGAATCAAGATGAGAGGGCACAGATTTAAAGTATTTGGTAAGAGAAGCAAAAGTGACTTGAGGAAATAATTTTTCACACGAAGTGGTTAAGGCCTGGAATGCACTGCCTGACAGTGTGGTAGAGGCAGGTTCAATTGAAGAATTCAAAAGGGAATTAGACTGTTACATGAAAAGGAAGAATGTGCAGGGGAGAAGGCGGGGAATTGAACTGAGTGAACTGCTCTTTCAGAGAGCTGGAGCGAAAGCGATGGGCCGAATGGCCTCCTTCTGCACTGTAACAATTCTGCGATTCTGAGCACAAATAAACTTAATATATACCTGTAGATTTTCTGTAGCATTCCACACAGGTAGCTGAATTTTGTTCTCTCCCAGGCGTCGGGGTCTGTTGTGGGGGGAGGGCCGGAAGATGCCTGCGGGATAGGGCCGCCACGCACCCAAACACCGGGAGGGGTGGCCTCCCAGCCACTCGGCGATGAGACCCTCATTTGAATATTTAAATAAATTAAAATTAATGATACTCACGCCACCGCCTGATCACCTGCTGCAACTTCAGCCCAGTGGCCGGCAAGCTTGCACCTTCGGATCCCTGTCCAGGGAAACTCCAAGTCTTTGATAATATTTTAATCTCCGTACCAATAACATCTTGGAAACAGTCAAATTTAATAAGTGGGCATAGATGATTGGCAAATCTGTAGACTCCTATATTAATGACCTTTATAGCTGCAAATACAATGGATTAAAAGGCAGAACTAATCAATCAGAGACAGGATGTTGTTGGCATAGCAGATGATTCCTTGTCAGACCAGTTGCAATCCAAGGAAAACCTTACACTGGAAAAGGCTATTCAAATTGTAAGACAGGCAGAACTTCACAAACAGAATAGGAATATCCTACGAGCTGAAGACAAGCCGTGGATGAGAAGGAGTCCAATGCTCGTACGTCTGGTTAAGCCAAAGCCAGGGAAACACTTTGAGGAACAGAAAAAACATACAGGCAAGAAGGTGCATGATATAGGAAAACCTTGCCAATGTTGTGGAGCCAAGAAGTCCCAGACGAAAGCAATGTCCAGCAAACAAAGGTGAGAGTGTTTTAATCGTGGAGAAACTGGACACTATAAGAAGATGTGCCACAGCAAAATTTCTTCGCTTAAAGGTACAAAGCAGAATACCTTCATGCAAAGCGCCGTGAATCAAGTATAGCAATATCCACAAGAGAAAGAACCAGGAGGGTTCTTGGGAGAAACCAGTAACGCAGACCAAGATTTCTGGACAGCAGACATCTACTTGAATGGACACCTCACGAGTTTTAAGCTCGACACAGGGGCTAGCGGCACAGTATTGTCTGACCAAGAGCCTTGGGTGAAGAGACATTACCTGCAACCAACAGATATAAAGTTGCATGGTCCAGGTAAAAGGCAAACTCCAAGCAACTCTCTGTTTAGCATAAAGGCAGACAGCTGGTTGAGACCTTATAGGTCTTACACAATCAAGAAGTTTCTTTACTAAGCAGAAATGCATGCTTACAATAGCAGCTGATTAAAAAGGTAGTCGAAGTCAAGCAAACAAAAGGTAAAGAATTCCTTTCAAACAGAAATTCCCGAAGCTGTTCACAGTGCTCAGAAAACTAAAGAGGGAGTACAGATCACTCTGAAGGAAGGGGCCAGACCAGTATGTATCTTCACATCTAAAAGAATACCTCATCCCATATTAATCAAAGTTCAAGAACAATTGGAGGAGATGACAAGAATGGGACTTATCTCTTTGGTAACACAACCAATGGACTAGTATTCATCCATGGTTCCTGTCCCAAAGCCAAATGGAAGTCTGCGAATATGTGTGGACTTAACACAGCTCAACAAAGCAGTAGTGCATAAGGTTCACCCAATGTCTACAGCGGATGACAGTTTATCGAAACTCTCTCAGAGCACCGTGTTTACAAAACTCGATGCCAATAGTGGGTTTTGGCAGGTACCCCTGGATGAGACCTCAGGGTTACTGACTACATTCATAACACCATTTGGGCAGTTTTGTATTAATAGGTTACTGTTCGGAATAACCTCCACATCAGATTTTGCAATGATCAATGTGCAATATCCAAGAAGGGTTCACAGGAGTGATATGGCACATGGATGATATTCTGATGCATGGAAAATCAGCGGAGGAACAAGACCACAAAGTAAGAGAGAGGTTCTACAGAGACTTCAAAGAGTGGGACTGACTTTAAACGAGAAGTGTGAATTTTCTAAAGCTTAGATTTGTTCCTTGGGCCACATTGTGAGCGGAGACGGAATAATGGCAGAACCTTACAAAACAAGGGCCATTAAGGAATTTCCGACCCCTTCAACAGTTCAGCAACTCCAGAGATTTCTCAGATTAGTAAATCAACTAGCAAAGTGTTTACCACACTTTAGAAGTAGTCTCAGCAGATCAGTTATTTGTGCTAAGAAAACAGCAAGTGTAGTGTTGGGATGCCCACCAGGAACAAGCATGCCAGAAAATTAAAGTGATGCTAATTGCTCCGGACGTGTTGGCGCACTACAATCCTACACTGCCTGGAACGATAGCAGCAGACACCTCTTCAGATGGTTTGGACACTTTTGTTTTTAGCAGCAACTTGATGGTTCCCGTTGACCCATATTCTATGCGCCAGGAATACTGTCAGATACAGAGACACGCTACGCAGTTATCAAAAAAGAAGCTCTGGCAGTCACATAGGCATGTGAAAAGTTTTCAGACTACATCATTGGAATACATGTGGTAATTGAGACAGACCACAAACCATTGGTTTCCTTACTAGATGACAAAAAAATAGCAAAACTGCCTCCATGTATACACAGGTTTCACCTCAGATTAATGAGGTACTCATATGAAACTGTATATGTCCGAAGTTCCAATCATCAGCCGATGCACCATCGCGACCAACCACAGATCATCCATCACAGGGAAGACATGAATTTCATAAGTGAGAGTCATAATCACAACACACAGCATAAAGCTGGCCAGCAAGCACACAGAAGTTGCAAGAAATATGACAAGCACAGAAGAATGACGAAGAGTGCATTTCCATCAGACAATATTGTACACATGGGTGGCCACAACCAAGTCCAGGAGGGAGAACAAAGAAGACATTCCATGAGAATAGGAAACATTTTACCATAATTGATGACTTATTAGTTTACAACAACAGAATTGTTATTTGTACATCAATGAGTTCCAATATCTTAGATTGATTACACTAAGGCCATTTGGGTATAACCAAATCCAGACCGAGGGCACAATCTTCTGTATGGTGCTTGGGATATCTAAGGATATCGAGACCATGATCAACAACTGTCAGGCATGCATGATACAGAGGCAAGAACAGTGCAATCCTCTGCTGACAACCCAATTTCCAACTAGACCTTGGCAAAGGCTAGTCATGGATTTATTCATGTTTGGTGGGAAGTCATATACCACCATTATTGACTACTTTTCCAAGTGGATAGAAGTCCAATGATTACATTCTATGACCGAGGTAGTAATCAGAATCCATACAGACATCTTTGCGACACCTGGGATTCCGGATGAAATATTATCAGACAATGGACCACAGTTCGCAAACGAATGTTTTACCCAGTTTGCCATGAAGATGGGCTTTCAACATCTTAGGAGCTCACCGAGGTATCCACAGTTCAATGGCGAGGCAGAACGAGGTGTGAGATCCATAAAATCGTTACTCAAGAAAAATGAATATCTTCCTACCTCACTCCTGATTTATTGTTAGATGCCACTGCTGTGCAAATTATCACCAGCGGAATTACTAACTGGAAGAAAATTAAGAACACAGCTTCCAGTATTGCCTCAACAATTAATGTCTGGATTGAAGACTCAAAACTACGAGAAAGTTCAAGGAAGAGAAAACTCCTAACAAACCAGGAATCACAATAGATTTCGAGCGAGAAGCTTACCCAAATTAACCACGGTCAACAAGTTTGGATACATGACCTGGAACAAGCAGGTACAGTAATCCATAAAGATGAGGACCATCAGTGATCGTATGTTATACAAACGAATGAAGAGAACAAACGAAGGAATCAGAGGAATAGCATTCCTATTCCACAAAAGCAACAGCCAGTAATCCATCTGCAAGATCCAGATGAAGGGGAACAAATCCAAACAGAACAGAATACTACAACCCGTAGAACCTAAAAACCAAGTCAGCAACACAGGCTTCCTACGAAGACTACTGATCGCCCCAGACAGATTACAACCAGAGTGAGGACAGTTGTCAAACCTCCGATGAGTCTGAATCTGTAAAGTCAGAGACTTGGGGGGAGCAGAGAAGTCATAAATGTATATATGTTTGGAAAAATATTGGGTGAAGACTTAGGGGGAGATACAGCATAAGGATGTAAAGGGTTAATACTAAAGACAGTGACAGAGACCCCTCCCACTGTACGAGCGATGATGTAACAGTCACGAGGTAGGCTTCAGAAGAAGGTACAGCAGCACGAAAGACGCTAGCTTAGGTGGCTTGCGGAGCGTGTATATAGTAACTGTATATAAATATAGAGTTGTTAGTTAACCTTTACCGGAGTCTAAGACTTTCTGTAGAATACCCTGCAACACTACTAATACAAATACAACTAAACCCAACATCCAGAAGAAAACAATTATCTCAGCACAAAGCAAACTGGGGAACTTCCTGGTCTGTATAGCTGCAAACCACATCAGGCAAGACTTTCTTCAACCAAGCTCTCTAAATTGACTTTACACCAACATTGTGAATAAAAATATTTGTATATATAAAAACAATATCAATTATTCCACGTGTCTGGGGTTTGAAATTCTACTGAGTGCTGAGGGAAGAGAAGGAAAAGTGGGTGACTTAGAAAAGTGGCTATGCTACATATTCGATATTAATGACAGAGTCAGACTATAATGATCACAGAGGCATGATATTTTAAACTAATCCCACAACTTTATAGTCAATTTTATTTTACAAGTGAATCTGATTTTGAATCTAATCTTAGTTTTATTTATTTATTTTTTATTTAGTTTATTTTGTATTTAGAGATACAGCACTGAAACTGGCCCTTTGGCCCACCGAGTCTGTGCCGACCAACAACCACCCATTTATACTAACCCTACAGTAATCCCATATTCCCTACCACCTACCTACACTAGGGGCAATTTACAATGGCCAATTTACCTATCAACCTGCAAGTCTTTGGCTGTGGGAGGAAACTGGAGCACCCGGCAAAAACCCACGCGGTTACAGGGAGAACTTGCAAACTCCACACAGGCAGCACCCAGAATTTTTATTTGCATACTAAATCTATACAGTTCTTTTGGGCCTCCTTATCTCGAGAGACAATGGATACGCGCCTGGAGGTGGTCAGTGGTTTGTGAAGCAGCGCCTGGAGTGGCTATAAAGGCCAATTCTGGAGTAACAGGCTCTTCCACAGGTGCTGCAGAGAAATTTGTTTGTTGGGGCTGTTGCACAGTTGGCTCTCCCCTTGCGCCTCTGTCTTTTTTCCTGCCAACTACTAAGTCTCTTCGACTCGCCACAATTTAGCCCTGTCTTTATGGCTGCCCGCCAGCTCTGGCGAATGCTGGCAACTGACTCCCACGACTTGTGATCAATGTCACACGATTTCATGTCGCGTTTGCAGACGTCTTTATAACGGAGACATGGACGGCCGGTGGGTCTGAGACCAGTGGCGAGCTCGCTGTACAATGTGTCTTTGGGGATCCTGCCATCTTCCATGCGGCTCACATGGCCAAGCCATCTCAAGCGCCGCTGACTCAGTAGTGTGTATAAGCTGGGGATGTTGGCCGCTTCAAGGACTTCTGTGTTGGAGATATAGTCCTGCCACCTGATGCCAAGTATTCTCCGAAGGCAGCGAAGATGGAATGAATTGAGACGTCGCTCTTGGCTGGCATACGTAAATCTATACAGTATTGCTCCGGAAAGTAAATCATCCTAAACTGTCTCACATCAACAATGAGCTGTTATTTTCAGCTCACCTTAGCCTGTCCAGACAATTCCCATCATGCCATTTGACCAATCTGAGTATTAAACACTGTTTGAAGAAGTCCTTCCTTAAATCAGTCCCAAACTTATCTTTCACTGCCTTTTTTAAAAAACAATGCCTCCTTGTTCTAGCACCCTGGCATATCTTGAAGTGGTGCTCCAGATTTGTTGTATTTATTCTGTTCAATTTCTTGCATACTTCAAAGGGTCAACAAACTTAGCACAGGTTAGCAATCGAAACAGAGGCCCTCATGCTCTGCATTTTTAAAAATTCATTCTCAGGATATGGGAATGACTGGCAAGTCCACCATGTATTGCCACCTCTATTGCTGTGTACAACTACGTAGCTTTCTAGGCTACTTCAGAGGGCAGTTAAGAGTCATCCACTGGAGTCACACATTGGCCAGACCAGCTTTCCTTCCCTAACAGACATGAGTGAACCAGTTGGATTTTTACACCAACTTCATTTTTCAGATTTTTTTTCACAAACTGAATTCAAATTCTCGAACTAGCACAACCATTAAACTAATGGCCCCATGTTGGCTAAGTTAACCACTGAAAACAAAGAAGCACCTTTTACAAAGACAGCATAACTTTATTCCTCCTAAGCACCATCACAGTAAAAGAGACTAAGCATGCCAAGATGCATTTTAAATGGTGTACAGGAACGTGTACATCCAGGATAGGTGTAAAAATCCAGAAGTCTCTGCAATACTTGCTGCAGCTTCTTTTTCTAACTCTGATACCAAGCCATAAATGGCATGACTACATTCAGCAGTCGGCTAAAGTACTCAACGGCAGGCCTAGGAACAAAAAAGGCTACGCTTACACATTTATCAAGTTTGTTCATTCTTCATCTGAAGAAACAAAGTGAGACAAAAAAAAGCAGTAGGGTTTGCACACTTTGCTTCTGCAAAATCCCTGCAGGTCTCAGTGATGAGGAAACAGTTTTTTGATGAGGCTGAGGGACAATGCTAAAATTAAAAAAAACACAAATGACAAGCGAATGTTCCACTACAGTACAGTTTTCCTCACAATTCTGCTTTAGTACAGAAGCTGGTGTGGGTTTGTAAGTCAGAACACATCTGCCACATTCATAATTATTTAAAAGAGATAGCATTAGTACTAGCAACAGAGGTCACTCCTGAAGAGCAAAAAATGAAAAGTAGTGCAGAATTTCACAATCAGTTTAGAACATTAACAGCATCGCTTGCATAGGTTTATGTTTTTTTTCCCCATTCATTCATGCATTGTGGGCATCGCTGGCAAGGTCAGCACTTATTGTCTATCCCTAATTTCCCTTTAGAAGGTGATGGCGTGCCATCAGTAAAGTGATGGAAGGTGTCATCAACAGTGCCATCAAGCAGCATTTGTTCAGCAATAACTTGCTCAGTGATGCTCAGTTTGGGTTCCGCCAGGGCCACTCAGCTCCTGACCTCAGTACAGCCTTGGTTCAAACATGGACAAAAGAGCAGAACTCAAGAGGTGAGGTGAGAGTGACTGCCCTTGACATCAAGGAGCCCTAGCAAAACTGAGGTCAATGCGAATCAGGGGGAAAACTCTCCGCTGGTTGGAGTCATACCTAGCGCAAAGGAAGATGGCTGTGGTTGTTGGAGGTCAAACATCTGAGCTCCAGGCCATCACTGCAGGAGTTCCTCAGGGTAGTGTCCTAGGCCCAACCATCTTCAGCTGCTTCATCAATGACCTTCCTTCTATCAAAAGGTCAGAAGTGGGGATGTTCGCTGATGATTGCACAATGTTCAGCACCATTCGCAACTCCTCAAATACTGAAGCAGTCAGTGTAGAAATGCAGCAATACCTGAACAATATCCAGGCCTGGGCTGATAAGTGGCAAGTAACATTTGCGCCACACAAGTACCAGGCAATGACCATCTCCAACAAGAGAGAATCTAACCATCTCCCCTTGACATTCAATGGCATTACCATCGCTGAATCCCCCACTATCAACATCCTGTGGGGTTACCATTGACCAGAAACTGAACTGGAGTAGCCATATAAATACTGTGGCTACAAGAGCAGGTCAGAGGCTAAGAATACTGCGGCGAGTAACTCACCTCCTGACTCCCCAAAGCTTGTCCACCATCTACAAGGCACAAGTCAGGAGTGTGATGGAATACTCTCCACTTGCCTGGATGGGTGCAGCTCCAACAACACTCAAGAAGCTTGACACCATCCAGAACAAAGCAGCCTACTTGATTGGTACACCATGCACAAACATTCACTCCCTCCACCACCGACGCACAGTGGCAGCAGTGTGTACCATCTACAAGATGCACTGCAGCAATGCACCAAGGTTCCTTAGACAGCACCTTCCAAAACCGCGAACTCTACCATCTCGAAGGACAAGAGCAGCAAATGCATGGGAACATCACCACCTGCAAGTTCCCGTCCAAGTCACACACCATCCTGACTTGGAACTATATTGCCATTCCTTCACTGTCGCTGGGTCAAAATCCTGGAACTCCCTTCCTAACAGCACTGTGGGTGTACCTACCTCACATGGACTGCAGCGGTTCAAGAAGGCAGCTCATCACCACCTTCTCAAGGGCAATTAGGGATGGGCAATAAATGCTGGCATAGCCAGTGACGCCCACATCCCATGAATGAATTAAAAAAAACTAACAGGAGGAGGTGGCACCACAAATAACCCCATCTTCAATGATGGGGGAGCCCAGCACATCAGTGCAAAAGAAAAGGCTGAAAAATTTGCAACAGTCTTCAGGCAGAAGTGCAGAGTGGATGATCCATCTCTGTCTCCTTCTGAAGTCCCCAGCATTACAATCGTCCAGACAGATGGGAATCAACAGAGATCTTATTTAGTACACACTTCAGAAGGTACTACAAGAAGAAACACGAGAAATCTTATTTCTATTCATAAAAAAAGACATCAATCAGTCATACATTTGGATGAACGAGCTGTTGAACCTGAAATTGAGAAAGCACCGGATGCTACAAACCTCAATGAAGGTTGTCCAAGTCAAGAAACAAGAGTTCAGAGAAAGACTACTGACGTTCCGAGACTGACAACATGATCAGGGAGAGTTGTGAAGCCTCCTGGCAGATTGAATCTGTGATGTCAGAGACTTGGGGGCGGGCGGGGGGAGGTGAGATGGGGTAGTTTGTAAAAATCAAAAATGAATGTATAAATATATATATGTGGATAAAGACTTGGGGGAGTTGTAGAATAAGGGTCTGAAAGTGTTAATGTTTGAGACAGTGTGAGGAATACCTCCCACCATGATGATGTAAGAGATCACATGTGAGAGACTTGAAGGAGAAGCAGCATGGCTTCAGAGAAGTCATACAGACTTATGTAAAGCTGTATATAGTTAATATGTAATAAATAAGTTAATGCTTAAAATAACTGAAGGCTCAGTAATCTCTCCCAGCTAGACTAACCAAATATACAGAACGGTGACAGACTAACCAAACATACAACAATCCTCTTTCCTCATCCTCCCCATTCCCATGGCAACTGGCCTGGTACTGCACCAGATACTGAATAAGACCCTGCACAACTTCAGATCACAATATCCCAACAGATCCAAACTTAGCAATGGATTGCACAAATTATTCAAAAAGGCAATTCCATTGCTTGATTGTACAATTTTCAACTCTATTAATAAATAGCATTCTTTCATTACAATCCAATAGATCAAATTTAAGATGCTACAGGCAGCCATTTTAGGAGGTCCTCAAATAATAATAATAATAGTAACAATGAAAATTTAGTGAAAGCGTTTATTTGTTTAACCAGCCAGTCAGATAATTTGAATATAAACATTTCTCCTAAGCGGCATTATCTGATATATAATAATAAGCATAAAATATATTTCGATTGCCACACTATTTCTGGAAAAGAAAGCTTTATAAACTGATGAATTTAAAATTAAAACGAGGGCCTTAATTTAATGCTGCCGGGTTAACATATTGCATTCCAGTTAGACATTGCTTGGAACAGGTTAATATCAAGCAATCAGCACTCCTGACAATCTACCAGGGCCATTAAGTTGGATGTGAACAGGATCAGCAGCCTGCAGCCATGTGTCTCTGCCAAATGCAGATTCATACAGTGGTACAGCTAGAATGCAGTAAGCTCACAACCACATCTGTCACTTCAAGTGACCCAAAAACAGCAGAAACGGGAACTACTGTATATTAAAATGAAATGTTGAGATGTAGGTAATCTAGCTTCTTTTATTCATTTTAGTTACCATGGCCATTTAGATGTGTACATCGACATTAAGGATCGTGAAGGGAAAATTCAGGCCCATGCAGTCCATAGTTAGTCTGATCAGTGTATACATACAGGCCACAAATATCCACGTGCAGTCTGAAACGTGTTATCTGATCATCACAATTCATCTATCTCCACCCATACTGCCATCCACTTTTTACAAAACCACATTCTATTCGGATTCTTTTATAAAGAGAATTGGCTCGGACAGGGATGTCCAAACTGCATCCCATTGGTCACATGTGGCCCTTAAATCCTGGAAGCCCAGACAATTTGGTCCTGTTTGTGCTTATTTCTTACTTACTTTTGTCCTGAAACCCTATTCTTAGCACTATGTTTCGGATAAATTCAAAATCGTAACAGTTATGTTCACATCAGCTACTTGAGTTAGATGAAAACTAATGTGGATATATTGATTTAACCTTTATATGTGACCCCTGAGGCACCATTGTACACATCTATATGGCCTGCAAAGACAAAAAGCTTGGATGCTGTGGTCTAGAATACCTGGCTACAAGATATCGATTTGTACACTACACTACTGACTGGGAACCCAGCCTTATTGGGTTTCAAGTCAGACAACGCTTTTCTGATCATAGTAAAGTCCTTAAAGCTCAAACAGAGGCATCTTTTTGCCAAGAATGGGAATGGCCAGCAAGATATGCACCATAGTTCAAATTTAGTCTTCCCTAGCGAGAATCCAGTGGAGATAGTGATCTCAGATTAAAGACCAAGGTGTACTGCATAGGAGGCTAGTTGGGACACAGTGAAAAAAAGCAAGTGGTTGTAAATGTGAATAGATAATTCATAGCAAAGCATAGTTTGTCCAGAATTTCACAGGGGCAGGATTACAACTGATGCAATGTACTTTCCAAAAGGTATTTATTGACTTTAGTGCAAAACTATTGGGAATTTCATTTCTACTGGTGGTATGTTCAAAGTACAGCATTCTCCATCCACCCCCTTTCCCCTCTCTTCCTCTCACCCACTCATTCCTCCTACACCCCCTCAAAAATGGTGAATTAATGCCAGTGCACCCTGCTATACCTACAACTTTAGGAAGAATGTCAAAATCATGGGAAGGATGCAAAAGAGACACCTGAGTTATAAGGAGGGACTAGAGAATAGTATCTCACTCCATCAGAGCACCAAAGATTAAGAGGCGATCTAATAGACGTGCTCAGAATTATGAGTACTGTCAGTAAGTCAAATAGGGACGACTATTTCCATTGGTATGTGAGTATTTAAATACAAGCCATAAATTTATCACCACCAACAGAATGAGAGGTTGGAAGAATTTATTTACCCACTTATTTACACAGAGGATTGTTAGAACATCGAATGTCTTGCCAGAAACATTGGTGGAAGAAAATCCAAAATATAGCATTTCAAAGGGAAGTAAATACATATTTGAAAAATAAACATTCAGAAGTTTATAGGAAAACGGCAGAGGAATGGGGCTCATTGGATAGCTTTTTCAGAGAGCATCATAGACGCAACTGGCCAAATGACCTCCTTTTGCATTGAAAGTTTCTATGTTGTATCCCAGAAAACATAAATTAGCCAAATAGAAACTAATGGCCTTTAACATAAATTTTAATTGAGATAGATGAATGAAACAAATTGCAAAAAAATACTTTGCACCAGTTAAAACTCAGGACTAATATGAATGCCCCACACCCTACATGAAACAGTGAAGAGATCAAGCTGCAATTCAGAGTGAGCGAATGTAACTATGAGTAGACTTTGGTATATATTCACCAGGATATCACTATGCAGAAAAGGTTACGACATGAGAAAAATATATACAAGATTTGTTAAGGTAAAGTTCTTTGAAAGATCTATCCAATTAGTCCCATTCCCTTGCTCTTCCCCATTGTCCTGCATATTTTTCCTTAGAGTATATACCCAATTCCCTTCTGAAAGTTATTAAGGCTGTGTGATGCAGATCACAACATGCTGCATAAAAAATATTAAATTTTTTCAATGACTAAGGAGCATCTTCAAATATAACACGCTACTGCAGTTTCTCTCCCTATGTCAATTTTTATTTTATTTTATTTAGAGATACAGCACTGAAACAGGCCCTTCGGCCCACCGAGTCTGTGCCAACCATCAACCACCCATTTATACTAATCCTACACTAATCCCATATTCCTACCACATCCCCACCTGTCCCTATATTCCCCTACCACCTACCTATACTAGGGGCAATTTATAATGGCCAATTTACCTATCAACCTGCAAGTCTTTGGTGGTGGGAGGAAACCGGAGCACCCGGCGAAAACACACGCAGACACAGGGAGAACTTGCAAACTCCACACAGGCAGTACCAAGAATTGAACCCGGGTCGCTGGAGCTGTGAGGCTGCGGTGCTAACCACTGTGCCACTGTGCCGCCCTTCAGTACAAATTATTTTTTATTCTTGTTTGTGGTTTCTTCAAACAACACAAGTGAGTTTTCAGTTCCTCACAACAAATCATTCATTGGTAGATACTATTTTCATCTTAGTCCAGAAGTTGGCGGTTTGCTGACCTAGCTACCTATATGACACTAACAGGTTAACAATGCTGACTTGCTTTGGTTGTTGTGTAAATGAACCCTGAAAATGAGGCAACTGATTTTGTTTACATAGAATATGCACACTGAAAAGTATTTATCAGGTGTACTATGTATCATGTCCCTGAAAAGCTAGCATTAATGCAAATCGCTCAAGGACCATTTATAGGCAACATCTGAACATTTATGGAGTGCAGCTATAAAACCACACAATACCTTTTTAAGCAAATGAAGATACTGCAGACCATCTCAAAAGTGTAAATTTAATTTTTTTAAAAATCAGTTCTAACATGTCGATGCCTGAATTTTAAAAAAAAATTATAATTATCAGACTGCAGGAGTTTGGCAAATGTGTACATCTTTCATTCTGCAGAATGAAGTTTGTTCCTACAGTATACTCAAAATAGGAATAAGCATGTGATAACATTTTGAACAAAGGCAGTAATGCATTCACTATTCTTTAAAATATTAAAATCATGGGGGAAATTATTAGAAAGCTGATTTGAGACAAACTGCATCAGCACTAAGTTAGATGAAAGCTTGTCACTTTTAGGCTAATTAGTCTCCTGAAACATGCAATGGCCCACTTAAGCTTCCCAAGAGAATACTCTCCTTCAGTGTAAACTGTCATAAAGAAATACATCGAGATGGTCATCCCGGAGACTCTTAAAAGCTTGCGAGCAACAGAGACCGCCTCTTATAAGCCCCCAACTCAGGGACTGAAATTTAAAAGGTCGCTCCTTCCTATTCCATCTCATCATGTTAAAAGCATTCCTGTGCTTCTGCACAGTTTAATAGCTTGGGGGGGGGGGGGGGGGGAAGGTGGGAGAAGAGAGAATGAAAGCAACGTTTGCAGAAGATGCCAGATTTGCAACAGCAACTTTGTCTTTCCTCCTCAAGGTTGCCAGCATCTGTAGATAAGGCCTAGAGACCCCGAGAAGCTACCTGCTTGCAATCATCTTAATATGATGCATGCAGAATTTATTGCATTATAATTACAGGAGCGCCGAAATTTGATCACAAATTGTCGGAAACATCACAAAGCACCATATTGTAAGAAACTTATTTTAGCAATTATAAAATACAAAACCTTCATATTTTACAATTATCAACGCTTCTAGTCATCCTTATTTTGGGAAAGGATTCAGACAAACCTCAACAAATGCAAAAGGATGAACAGAAAGGAAGAAACGACACTGCATCAACAAGCAAGCCCTAATACACACAATCACTTGTGTTCAGAACGCGCACATCAAATCTTCCTTTTGTAAAGCAGCATCACGATCACTTTAAAAAAAAGTGAACGCAAAACGCTTCTAATTGGTGCAAAAATACAGTTGCATTACCTGCTATATTTTGTATGCGATCTATGTATAGGTACTGTAGATATAAAAGGGGTAGACGTCCCACTCTTGTTTCCCTCAGGCTCTTTCCTCGCAGCCAGCCGCAACCTTGCTCGCGCTCTGGCTCTGTCTGATTGACAGATATGACGACACAGCCCGGGGAGAGCGCGCGCACGTCCTTCCGCTTTATTCCAAATAAAGGCACGCGCCCCATTCACGCCCTTTCCCCGTGCCTCAGCGCGCGCTCACTGCAGCAGCACACTGGATGCTCGAGCCCGTGCGTGCGTTCGCGCGCGCCCTCCAAATAAGGACAGGGCAGCGAGCTCAGTCCCGGAAGATGCTGCTGTCCCCTGGAGTAATTGGTTACATTCCAAAGCATTTCAGGACGTGTATTTTTCCCCCCCCCAAAAATTGCATTCACATTGCATTTCTTTTTTTTTCCCCCCACGCGTATTACAGCTGCAAATAGACCTCAACCAACGGCCAGACCTTTAAATGCAGAAGGCGTTGAAATGGATATTAGGGAACAGTTTACTCACTAAATTGAGCTCAGCTAGCTTTAAACTCCTCGTGAGTCATCTCTGTACCATGGCGACAATTTTGGCTCCGAGTGAAATTTTGATTTGCTCCAGGAGCCCTAAAAATGCTAAACTAATCCCCCATCAGTAAAATATGATCCCTTACACAATGTACTTAAGCCTCCTGCCACATTGCACATGTTAATATAAAAATCCAGGCAATATTAAATAGATTTATAGTCTGAAAGTAACATTTGTACTAAAATGTCCCAACACAATTATTTGTCCATTCCTTCTCTTAATGACTTTTAAGACAGGTGCTGTGTTTTTGATTAAATATTGTAATCATGAATAACAGATAACACAAGTAGTGCTTGGGTTTAGACATCCACAAAACTGTTGGGGCCTCCAGTGCAAGGTTTCCCCAAGGATAAACTGCTTGCCAATTAAGGCAGAATCCAACACTAAAAAATGTCCTGCCCAATTCAATGGACCTAGTCTTATTAACCTTATATTAAGTGGCGGAGCAGGCTCGATGGGCTGAATGGCCTACTTCTGCTCCTAATTCATATGGTGGTATGGTCTTGCCATGCACATGATGGTAAAGTCTGCACCTCAGAAATATTGACTCACTAGATAACATTGCCTATTGACTTGAAAATTCTCGATTTCCAAAACTTTGCGGCACGTATCCTGCCCCATTTGCCCATTACCCCTGTCCTCGCTGATCCACAATGGCTCACAATGATCCTGGCCATCCACCCCCTCATCCCTTAGATAAAGAAACAGACATGGAGGCATGATGGAAAAATTTGGTGAGGTGACCACAAGCTTCATCAAAAAGATACATTTGGAGGTTTTTAAAAGGGGTTACAAAAGCGCTGGAGTGGAATGGTTGAAGGAAGGAGTTCCAAAGAGCAGGGTGAAGGTAGCTGAGAGCAATGCCGCTAATGGCAGATAAAAAGGTGAGGGGGAATGTAAAAATAGGTCAGAGTCAGAGGACCAAAGGTTGAAGGAAAGGATGTAACACTGGAAGAGCTTGCAAACCAGGTTTGGGAAAGGTCATGAAGGGATTTAAAGGTGATGTCAAGGATTTTAAATTCACTGCATTAGAGGACAAGCATCAATGTAGAGATGACATTGAAACTTTTTTCTGATTGGATGAATCACGTAGGCTAATTGGGAAGCTCAGTGGTTCCATTCCAGTGGGGGCAGGGTTGTGATACAACAGGAGCTCTGTGTTCCCCTGGAAAATATATTTATATCCTTATACATGCTTTTCTCTGCTAATGGTGTGGCAGGCACAGAGCAAGATAACACCCTTCTGAAAATGAGTCATCTCAATCACTGCTTCATCACCAGATACTGTATCTCAACTACACTGAAGATGAAAGATATTAGTCTTTTCCCTGACAGCTGCCTTAAACAAACAAGTGCCAACAGTCTTAAGTAAGCTACTTAGGCTGCCAGTTATCTTTACAGGCTACTGAAATTATGGTGTGTGGTAATATAGAGTTGATATCATAGAGAATGATATTCATTGCAGAGATGAATATCAGAAAGTAACTAGTTTTAATATCTATATATTAAGGTCACTATAGGGCAATCTTTATGATACAGTTAGATATAAGATTCTGAATCAAAGAATCCTGGGTAGAGTTTGCATTTTGGGTGCAATCAGGAAATTGCGCCCAAAATGTGCTTGAAATTGATTTGGCTGAAATTAGTTTGCGTAATTTCAAATGTTAAATCTTCCATCAACTAGCGGAATCGGGCAGTGTAATAGAAGGTGATTGTTTCCTTTTTACTTTCCATTGAAAAGTATTCCTTGATGTGTTTTAGTGTGGTGACCTAGTTCGATTTTATTAATACAGCCAAATAAAAAGGTTTATCACCAAAAAACTAAGCTATTTTAATAAGGGTGTCTAGTCCTCCATCTGTGAGCTACCTGACTTCAAATCACTGAAACCTACTATAAAAAATTATACTGAGCCATTGAACTGGTCAGATTCTTAGTAAATTAAATATTTTTGACATGAAAAACTTTTAAAACATGCCTAAGAAAATGAGCACAATTTGAATCAGTGCAATTGATGGAATCTTGCAACTTTGACCCGGGTATGTGGCCAGTTTTGTGGGCAGGGCCCAATTTGGGCCAATAGAATCTTGAACCAGCCTCCTAAAAGATCATGGAAAACACATCTAAAATTTGCATATATTTTGTGCTGGTTTGGCCAATTTCACTGTAACTAGCATAAACAAGGGAAGGGCAACAGCCCCCGCCACCCCTCCCCCCATCACGCCCCTGCCCCCGCCATTTACAGAAATCAATTCTGGATTGAAAGAATAAAAATGTAGAGTTTGACACAGTAATGTTCTGATCCTGTGGGTCTCTATTGTACTGAGGACTTACATATTTACTATTTATGAGTGAATGTCCTGTAGCATTATGGTAAGCAAGTTACCATGTAGCTTTATGAGGACAAGAGTGTTTTCTGCTAGCTTTAAGAGAGATTTGAGAGAATTACATTTATACAGCATTTTTCAAAACCTCAGGACATCCCAAAGCACTTTACAGTCAATTAAGTACTTTTGAATTTCAGTCACTGTTATAATGTAGGAAACCCAACAACCAATTAGCACACAATAAGGTCCCACAAACAGCAATGTGATAATGACCAGATAATCTGTTTTTAGTGATGCTGTTTGAGGGATAAATGCTGGCCAGGACACTGAAGAGAACTCCCTTGCTTCTCTTTGAAATTGTGCCATGGGATCTTTAATGTCCACCTGAGAGGGCCTTGGTTTAACTTCTCATCCACAGGACAGCACCTCCAAATAGCAGCCTCCCCTCAGTATTAGAGTATCAGCCTAGATTTTCTGCTCAAGTCTCTGGAGTGGAATTTGAACCCAGGACCTTCTGACTCAGAGTTGAAATTGCTCCCAACTGAAAAATGGCTGACACCACAAAGAATTCAAAGTCTAATTGTTGACCATTGGTCAAGTGAGAGTTTAATTGCTTTTTAGGGCCAGATAATACTGAAATCTCAGAGCCAAGCATCTGACCAATTTTAGCAGGGTTATCCGGGTATTTGATCTATACTTACAACTGTCAACATCAGTAGTAAACAACACAAAAATCTCAGCGTCCATCCTTCTCTAGTCTAGGCTTTGAAACCTATTTGGATACTTAGTGGATAAGTTAAAGTGGATAATCACAGAGTGATGATTCTCTTTTGTTTATAGATAACAATTTTATTTTGAATTCTAATAAATCACAGGGAGAATTTTAAACTAGTTCCATAAAATCCCCCCCTTTGGGGCTGTATCTCCCCTAATTTTAAACCACGCTAAAGATATATTATATGGCAAGCAAATATCTCTTAAGAGAGGTGAACATTATGGGTGAGATTTTAACTCATTCAAAACGCGCCAATTTGCATATCCCATGAAGCCATGGGAAGTATTAAAGTTGCTTCATGGTTGAAGTCGTTTAGTTGTCTTCACGTCATTTTTACACAAATAATTAAATATAATAAGGCTACTTCAAAGCCTCAGAGATGATGAGACTATACATATGGTAGAAGCAGAATAATATATCTATGGTGCCTCCGATTTCATTTCTCCCGTAAAATATTCTCTATGTTTGTGTCTTTGTAGTGTTTTTGACTGTTTGGATTCATGTTTCTTGGTTGTATGTTATGCACATTATCTTATGATGTTCCAATGATAAGTCTGAGTATGTAAATGATTTTCAACTACTATAATGGAGGACATTTTGTTACACTTAACGATATTTATTTGAACCCTAGATCCCTATTTGAAAGTCAGATTATTGGATAAATTAACATTCATCCCACATCTAATTTAAGTTCACATTATTTTATTTTCAATTGTGGTTTATTAAGGACCTCGAGGAACATAGGAAGGATGTGGAAACTTTGGAAAGGGTGCAGAGGAGATTTACTAAGATGTTGCCTGGTATGGAGGGAAGGTCTTACGAGGAAAGGCTGAGGGACTTGAGGTTGTTTTCGTTGGAGAGAAGGAGGAGGAGAGGTGACTTAATAGAGACATATAAGATAATCAGAGGGTTAGATAGGGTGGATAGTGAGAGTCTTTTTCCTCGGATGGTGATGGCAAACACGAGGGGACATAGCTTTAAGTTGAGGGGTGATAGATATAGGACAGATGTCAGAGGTAGTTTCTTTACTCAGAGAGTAGTAGGGGCGTGGAACGCCCTGCCTGCAACAGTAGTAGACTTGCCAACTTTAAGGGCATTTAAGTGGTCATTGGATAGACATATGGATGAAAATGGAATAGTGTAGGTCAGATGGTTTCACAGGTCGGCGCAACATCGAGGGCCGAAGGGCCTGTACTGCGCTGTAATGTTCTAAAAAAAGACATAATTCAGCCCATTTATTTGCTCCATCGACCAGTTCCATTTCAGGATCTGATCCAACCAACCATTTGCAATCTTTTTCTTACCCAAGCTCTTATTCTTCTGCCCCTAGCTAAATCAGGAGTCAGTCCATCCCTCTTTGAATAGAATCATAGAATGATAGAATGGTTACAGCACAAAAGGAGACAATTTGGCCCATCACGTCCGTGCCAGCTCTCTGCAAGAGCAACTCATCTAGTCCCACGCCACTGCCTTTTCCCTGTAGCCCTGCAGATTCTTTTCTCTTCAGAAAATTATTCAATTCCCTTCTGAAAGCCTTGATTGAATCTACCTCCATCGCACTGTCAGGCTGTACATTTCAGATCCTAACCACTCACAATATAAAAAAACTTCTCCTCATGTTGCCGTTGCTTTTTTTGCCAATCACCTTAAATTGGTGCCCTTTGGTTCGCAACCCTTCCGCCATAAGGAACAATTTGCCCTATCTACACTGTCCAGAACCCTCATGATTTTGAACACCTCTATCAAATCTCCTCTTAATCTCCTCTTCTCCAAGAAGAACAGCCTCAGCTTCTCCAATCTATCCACATAACTGAAGTTCTTCATTCCTGGAACCATTCTGGTGAATCTTTTCTGCACCCTCTCTAAGGGTTTCACATTATTCCTAAATTGTGGTGCTCAAAATTGGACACAATACTCTACTTGAGGCCAAACTGTGTTTTATACAGGTTCATCATAACTTCCTTGCTTTTGTACTCTATGCCTCTATCTATAAAGCCAGGATTTCATAAGCTTTATTAACAATTTTCTCAACCTGCCCTGCAACCTTCAATGATTTTTGCACCTGTACCCCCAAGATCCCTCCACTCCTGCACCCCCTTTAGAATTGTACCCTTTATTTTATATTGCCTCTCCTCATTCTTCCTATGAAAATGAACCACTTCACACTTCTCTACATTAAATTTCATTTGCCATGTGTCCATCCATTCCACCAACCTGTCTATATCCTCTTGAAGCTTATCAATATTGTCCTCACAATTCACAATATTGCCAAGTTTTATGTCATCTGAAAATTTTGAAATTGTGCCCTGTACACCCTAATCTAGGTCACTAATATAGATCAAGAAAAGCAGTGGTCCTCACACTGACCCCTGGGGATCCGCACTATGTACCTTCCTCCAGTCTGATAAACAACTGTTCACCACGACTGTTTCCTGTCACTCAGCCAACTTTGTATCCATGCTGCCACTGTCCTTTTTATTCCATAAACTTCAACTTTGTTGACAAGCCTGTTATGTGGCACTTTATCAAATGTCTTTTGGAAGTCCACGTACACCACATCAATTGCATTACCTTCATCAATCCTCTCTGCTACCTCAGCAATAACTGAAGCAAGTCAGTTAAATCTGTGACTTTTCTAATATTTGTCAGTTCCGAAGAAGGGTCACTGACCCGAAACGTTAACTCTGCTTCTCTTTCCACAGATGCTGCCAGACCTGCTGAGTGAATCCAGCATTTCTTGTTTTTGTTTCAGTTAAATGATGTTGTCTCTTAACAAATCTATACTGGCTTTCCTTAACTAATCCACTTTTGTCCAAATTACTGTTAATTTTGTCCTGAATTATCATTTCTAAAAGCTTTCCCACCACCGAGATTAAACTGATTGGCCTGCTTACATCCTTACATTGTTTTTTTGAACAAGGGTAAAACATTTGCATTCTCTAGTCCTCTGGCACCAACCCGAAGGAGGATTGGAAGATTATGGCCAGTGCCTCTGCAATTTCCATCCTTACTCCCCTCAGTATCCTTGGATGCATCTCATTCGGTCCTGGTGGACTTGTCAACTTTAAGTACAGCCAGCCTATCTACTACCTCCTCTTTATCAATTTTTAGCCCATCTAGTGTCTCAACTACCTCCTCTTTCACTCTGACTTGGGCAGCATCTTCTTCCTTGGTAAAGATAGATGCAAAGTACTCATTTAGTACTTCAGCCATGCCCCATGCCTCCATGCACAAATCCCCTTTTTGGTCCCTAATTTGTCCCACTCCTCCTTTTACCACCATTTTATTATTTATATGCCAGTAGAAGACTTCTGGATTCCCTCTTATATTAACTGCTAGCCTCTTCTCATACTCTCTCTTTGCTTCTCTTTCTTTTTTCACTTTCCCTCTGAACTTTCTATATTCAAGCTGGTTCTGAATTGTATTAACCACATGACATCTGTCATATGCACCCTTATACTGCTTCATCTTGTTCTCAATTTCTTTCATCATCCAGGGAGCTCTGGATTTGTTTGTCCTACCCCTTTTAACCTTTGTGGGAATATACCTTGTCTGTATCCGAACTACCTCCTCTTTAAAGGCAGCCCATTATTCTGTTACAGTTTTGCCTGTCAATCTTTGATTCCAATTTATCTGGGCCGGATCCGTTCTCACCCTACTGAAGTTGGCCGTCCCTCAATTCATTATTTTTGCTCCAGATTGCTGCTTGTCTTTTTTCATAGCTAACCTAAACCTTATGATGCTATGATCACTGTCCCCTATATGTTACCCTACTTGATCCATTTTACCCACCTCATTCCTCAGAACCAGATCCAGCAGTGCCTCCTTCCTCATTGGGCCAGAACCATACTGATCTAGAAAATTCTCCTGAACACACTTCATAAACTTTTGCCCCTCTCTGCCCTTTACACTATTACTATCCCAGTCTATATTCGGATAAATAAGGCCACCCCCATCATAATTACTTTATAATTCGTGCACCTCTCTGTAATTTCCTTGCAAATTTGTTCCTCTATATCTGTCCCACA
This sequence comes from Heterodontus francisci, assembly GCF_036365525.1. Lineage (NCBI taxonomy): Eukaryota > Metazoa > Chordata > Chondrichthyes > Heterodontiformes > Heterodontidae > Heterodontus > Heterodontus francisci. Next base: position 40,647,296 of record NC_090372.1, read on the forward strand.
AGTTGGTGTCCTATAGAATGAACCCAGCAGTGTAATGGTACCTCCATTGTTTCTTAGCCCTAACTAAATATCCTTGACCCCTCTTGGACATCCTCTCTCTCCAGCACTGTAATGTCCTCCTTAATTAATACTGCTAGCCCTCCTCCTTTCTTTCATTCACTATATTTTCTGAGCACCTGTATCCAGGATTATTTAGTACCCAATACTGCCCTTTTTTGAGCCAGGTCTCCGTTCTCGCCATGACATCATATTCCCATGTGGTTATATGCATCTGTAGTTCAGCAATTTTATTTACCGCACTCCACGCATTCACATAGCAAACAAAATAGTGTGCAATGCCAATGCAAATTACTTTTGTTGACAGAAGAGAGTTAGCCTACACCACGTCATGGGGTGGTAGATGGACCTTATTAGATGACCTCTGTGGATTCACACTGTGTCAGGAGTGCAAAGTCATTCAATAAACCATGAAACTCAAGGGGAGGCTTGTTATTGTGGTTATTGAGGTGAGGCAGTAAAAAAAATCACCAAAGGAAGACGGACCATTTCTCACACTGCTGTTGCCACAAGACAATTTAACCCGTGATGGTCAATGTTTGTGCAACTTCTCCACCACCTTTTAATATATGTCTAAAGACAGAGCAGCCAACAAAAGGGCAGTGATCTCCAAATCAGGAGAATTTCATAGGATGGAGCAGATAGTACTTCAGCAGAGTCATGTACAGAAAAAGCAGAGTGGGACAGGAATGGATAGAGATTAACAGTAGGTAGCCAAGACTAGTTTATTCATCTTGACAGGCTGTTAAACTAGGTCCTGGATTCTAAAATACAGAAACAACAGAATATCTCACAGACAAAATGTATTTTGCTCACCAAAGCTCGTGACAAAATTAGATAAACACAATTATTGCATGTATTATAAAATGTTTAGTCACTATCTGTAAGATTGTACTCCAGATTGCCAATTTATGTTCCCAAGCCAAATCTTTTATCTGTTAGCAAATGTGCATTTTTAATGTAATGTTATTATATGATACAGACAGCTTTCAAATGACATTGGTTATCTGCCCTAAAACTGGATAGTAAATGATGCACAAGGCAGTTACTGATCTTTGACATACTTGTAAAACTTGTCCTTTAATCCAATTTGCAGCAAGAAAAATCAGTTAATGACTGTTTCTAACATGGTCATTGAAACATAATAACTTTTTTCACTATGTCTTCCCCAACAGCTTTTAAAACTGCAAATGCAGCGTGGATTTTGTTAAGGAATTGTAGACAGATCATCATGGATTAAGGTTCATTAAAGCTATCCGTTACATTGTATTTACTAACTATTGTATACGGGTTAACAGCATCCTGTTTTTGCCAATACCATTCAGCCCCATTACATTGTCCTCTTGTATTCATGAGGAACTTACAGCGCTGATTTCTGGAGCTTCCTTGGATATTCTTGCCTGTTTTCCCCTCAATACAAGTTCTGGAACAATGTGATTCCAAATGGATGCAGCAGAATTGTGACATTTATATAGAAGTTAAATTACAGCAACTTTTAACATGCCACTGAGCTTGTGTCTCAAGTGAAAGTAATGTGTGCCAAAGCATAGAAATCGAAACATTCTCTAAGTGACTTTTGCCATTTTAAAATTGTTTACATAACACAAGCCTTTAAACTAGTGTTTTAAAATAACCTCGCTTCTTGGAAGTGGGGGAGAGAGACAGAGAAAGAGAGGGGGACAGAGAGAGAGGGGTGTCCAACCTTTTCCCATGGGGGATGGGCACATTACAATTTTTGTCTTGCATAGGGGGCTGCTGAGACAACTTCGGAAGGACAAAGGCATTAAAGATTTATCTTACTATTAATCAACACAGCAACAAATGTGCATTTTTGTGAAGATGTTTTAAATGAGAAGACTAATTTATTGGCTTACTTTCTTGTCACTATGTTGGACACTGAACTAGTAAGATACTTAGCATTCTTTTTGCTTGAACAAGTTGTCAATGTCTGCCCACACACTTGTAGCAATGCGTAATATTCCGGACAGATGTTCATCTGTCAGGAGTGATCTTGATCGCTCTCTCTCCCTCTTCTCTCTCTCTCTCTGCCTGTCTGTCTCATAATGTCTCCCTCCCTCTCATTGTTCTCCCCTCTGTCTTCCCCCCTCTCTGTATTGTTCCCTCCTGTCTCTGTGTTGCTCCCCCTCTCTGTGTCGTTCCCCCTCTCTGTTTGTGTTGTTCCCCCCTTTGTCGTTCCTCACCCCCATGTTGCTCCCTGCTCTGTGTCATTCCCATTCTCTCTGTCCCCCTTTCTGTTCTCCCTTACTCTCTGTCCGCTCTCTCTCTCTGCTCCCCCTCTCTCTGCTCCCCCTCTCTCTCTCTCCCCCTCTCTCTGCCCCCTCTCTTTCTCTCCCCCTCTCTCTCTCCCCCCTCTCTCACTCACTCTGCCCCTTCTCTCTCTCCCCTCTCTCTCTCTCCCCCCTATTCTCTCTCACCACTCTCTCTCCCTCTCTCTGCCCCCCCTCTCTCCGCACCCTCTCTCTCTCTTTCTCTCTCCCACCGCCCCCCCCCCCCCCCCCCGTCTCTGATTTGCTGAGAGCAGGAACAGCGGTTTCTGAACTTTGGACAGGTTTATGGTTTTCTGGTGGGCTTTTTTTAAAAACTGAAATCCGCCGGAAAACCCCAAAGCTGCCTAAAATTCGTAAGCACCGTTCCTGCTCCCAGCACCTGTCAGCTGTCAGCTGTGAAACACACAGTGTGATTTTTTTTTTAATAGCCACTCTGGTCGAAAAGAAGAAGCCAATGGGAAATTTCTCGTCCCTGAAATTATCAGTCAGACCTCAAAATCTTTTACCACAGACACTGGTGTCTGTGTACGGACACGTTGCCGACTCCTGCCTTTAACTAACGCTGGTAGGGAGTCCTTCCTGTTGCTGAACACATGTTCAGCCATATGTGTTTAATAGAGAGTGTTAGCTGGAGCAGTGAGGTCGAAAATGGTGGCGCTGGTGTCAAACCAGCATTACACACTGACCGACATCATGATCTGTCTACTCTGCACACTTCCAGAGCACACTCCGAATGCCTGTGCTACTGACCTCCGCAAAATGGTGTCCAGCATAGATCATGCCGGAAGTGTGGCTGTGCAGCATAGATGCCTTTGAAACCAAAAAAGCACCCATATTGCCAAATCTACGGGCACTACAGAGCTGAATTTTGCATCTGTTATCTTTTATTCATTTATACATTTTAGTCAATTACCATGCTTCACTCTGTGCACATATACACAAGCCTTACAAGTATTTTCTAGCATTCAAATATTTTCTGTACAACAGGCACATGTCCAGCACAAAGCCTTGAATTATATAGAAAGATAGTGAATGGAGGAGGTCCCAGAGTTGACCGGTGGGGCGTTCTGCCAATTTGACATATTTATGTTGAGTACTACCTGCAGTTGTCTATTATTTAGCAAATTAATTTTCCAACTTACTACTTCCTTCTTTATCCCAAGCTATTTATTCCTGATGACTGGCCTTAGAAAATCTGACAACGTTCTCTTTAATGTTGACACTGGCTGAATAAGACCTGTGCATCAGGAGCTGGCAGCAATAGCATAGCACAAGCATAGTATAAAAGTGGTTCCCCACTCTGCCTTTTGGCTGCACTACCATTGATTAGCATTAAGGCCTGCTTCAATAGTGTTTACACATGGCTATATATGAACAACTTTAAATTTGTTCACATTCACATTTTCAACCTTGACTCAGGGCTGTGGAGAACAACTACTTATGTGGGTACATGTGATGTAAAAAAAAAGAAAGAATTTGCATTTAAATAGCACCTTTCTAAACATTGGAACATCCCAAGGCACTTTGCAACCAATAAAGCACTTTTGAAGTGTAGTCACTGTTGTAATGTAGGAAATGTGGCAGCCAAATTGTGCACAGCAAGGTCCTACTAACAGCAATGAGATAATGGCTACATTATTTGTATTAGGTGTTGGTAGAGTGATAAACGTTGGCCAGGACACCAAGAGAACTTCCCTGTTCCTTGCCGGATCGTATTGTGTAGATTAGTTAAGGAAAGCCAGCATGCATTTGTTAAAAACAAATTGTGTTTAACGAACTTGATTGAGTTTTTTGATGAGGAGAGTATGGTTGATGTGGTTTACATGGAATTTCAAAAGGTGCTTGATAAAATGCCACATAATAGGCGTGTCAGCAAAGTTGAAGCCTATGGAATGAAAGGCACCATGGTAGCACGATACAAAGTTGGCAGAGTGACATGAAACAGAGAGTAATGGTGAACAGTTGTTTTTCAGACTGGAGGAAGGTTCACAGTGGGTTTCCCCAGAGGTCAGTATTAGGACCACCGCCTTTCTTGATATTAATGATTTAGAATTGGGTGTACAGGGTACAATTACAAAATTTTCAAATGGCACAAAACTTGGAAGTATTGTGAACTGTAAGGAGGATAGTGATAGACCTCAAGAGGATATAGTTAGGATGGTGGAATGGATGGACACATGGCAGATGAAGTTTAATGCTGAAAAGTGTGAAGTGATACATTTTGGTAGGAAGAACAAGGAGAGGCAATATAAAATAAAGCGTACAATTCTAAAGGGGGTGCAGGAGCAATGGGGCCTGGGGGTTTATGTGCACAAATTGTTGAAGGTGGCAGGGCAGGTTGCGAAAGTCATTAATAAGGCATTTGGGATACTGGGCTTTATAAATAGAAGCATAGAGAATAAATGCAAGGAAGTTATAATTAACCTTTATAAAACACTGGTTCAGCCGCAACTAGAATATTGTGTCCAATTCTGGGCACCACACTTTAGGAAGGATGTAAGGCTTTAGAGTGGATGCAGAAAAGATTTAGGAGAATGGTGGATGCGGGACTTCAGTTACATGTAAAAATGGAGAAACCGGGGTTATTCTCCTTAGAGAAGAGAAGGTTGAGAGGAGATTTAATAGAGGTGTTCAAAATAATGAGTGTTTTGGACAGAGTAGATAGAGAGAAACTTTTCTGATTGGTAGAAGGATTATGAACCAGAGAACACCGATTTGGGTGATTGGCAAAAGAACCAACGGTGGTATGAGGAAAAGCATTTTATGCAGCGAGTGGTTAGGATCTGGAATGCACTGCCTGAGAGTGTGGTTAACACAGGTACAATTGTGGCTTTCTGAAAAGCACCTGAAGAGAAAAGAAAATGCAGGGCACAGTTCTAAAGAGTGTGCAGGAAAAGAAGGACCTGGTAGTGCATGTGCATCAATCTTTGAAGGTGGCAGAACATATTGAGAGAATGGTTAGAAAAGCCTATTGGATCTTGGGCTTCATAAATAGAGGAATTGGGTGGAATTTTATGCTCTCCCCTGCGACGGGTTTGGAGGCGAGGAGAGCATGCAACCGGGTGGGATGGTGGTGAGGTGGGGTTAACGCCACCATCCACCTCCACTGAAATTTAGTGCAGGGCGGGAAGATGTATGAATGGCCTTCCCGGTCCGCCGCTAATTAAGACCCTTAACTGGGTAATTAACCCCCAATTAAGGGCCTCTTTCCACCGCAGTCACAATTATCCGTGCGGTGGGCGATCCTGTCGCCACACGGGAAGCACAGCATGAAAAATCATGCGGTCTGCTTCCCGGCTCTGGGGTTGGGTGGGGTCCCTAGTTCAAGGGCACTTAGCTCCTGAATGATGGACCCAGCATTGGGAAGGGGCGGCCCGCTGAGGGTCACCTCCCCACCCTTTCTGCTGACGCCCCTCTCCCCCACCCTGCGACCCCCACCCCGCAAGACCCCTCTTGCCCTGACCTACTTTAAGCCTGGTTCCAGCGTGCTTCTCGGTGTCTGGTCACCACAGCTACAGCAACAGCCACTGCCTTCGCAGTGGCGCTGCAGCTGCCGGCCTCTGATTGGCTGGCAGCTCAGCAAGGACGGGACCTCCAGTGACAGGGTCTTAAATCCTATGGAAGGCCCACTGCTGTCCAGTTAAGTGCCTGTTTGGCACTAAATTTGGCAGGCCTTCTGTAGAAAAGGTGATGTGGTTATCTCGATGTCGGTTTCCCCCCACGTCGAGACTCCTGACGCTAGCATAAAATTCCACCCATTGAGTACAAAAGCAGGGAAGTTATGCGGAAAGTCACAACTTCCAGTCCAATTCTATTATATGTCAGAATGAAAGTACCTGGTAATACAGGAATTACATCCAGAAAACCCAATTATAACCTTGATGGTCTCTCTCCCAGAAGGCAATGCTGGAGGATTAGGGCATTGTCTCTCTTTCAAATCTACTAATTAAATGTTACTGAGGAAACATTCAAATAATTTGGATTTCTCTTACGGCTATTTTTTTGCACTAGTCCATTATCCTGGTTACCAATGAGCGAAGTCCAAAGTACGGAAAGTCCTCATCAGAGAACTCCTCTTTGCTGACGATGCTGCTTTAACGTCTCACACTGAAGAATGCCTGCAGAGTCTCATCGACAGGTTTGCGTCTGCCTGCAATGAATTTGGCCTAACCATCAGCCTCAAGAAAACGAACATCATGGGGCAGGATGTCAGAAATGCTCCATCCATCAATATTGGCGACCACGCTCTGGAAGTGGTTCAAGAGTTCACCTACCTAGGCTCAACTATCACCAGTAACCTGTCTCTAGATGCAGAAATCAACAAGCGCATGGGTAAGGCTTCCACTGCTATGTTCAGACTGGCCAAGAGAGTGTGGGAAAATGGCGCACTGACACGGAACACAAAAGTCCGAGTGTATCAGGCCTGTGTCCTCAGTACCTTGCTCTACGGCAGCGAGGCCTGGACAACGTATGCCAGCCAAGAGCGACGTCTCAATTCATTCCATCTTCGCTGCCTTCGGAGAATACTTGGCATCAGGTGGCAGGACTATATCTCCAACACAGAAGTCCTTGAAGCGGCCAACATCCCCAGCTTATACACACTACTGAGTCAGCGGCGCTTGAGATGGCTTGGCCATGTGAGCCGCATGGAAGATGGCAGGATCCCCAAAGACACATTGTACAGCGAGCTCGCCACTGGTATCAGACCCACCGGCCGTCCATGTCTCCGTTATAAAGACGTCTGCAAACGCGACATGAAATCGTGTGACATTGATCACAAGTCGTGGGAGTCAGTTGCCAGCATTCGCCAGAGCTGGCGGGCAGCCATAAAGACAGGGCTAAATTGTGGCGAGTCGAAGAGACTTAGTAGTTGGCAGGAAAAAAGACAGAGGCGCAAGGGGAGAGCCAACTGTGCAACAGCCCCAACAAACAAATTTCTCTGCAGCACCTGTGGAAGAGCCTGTCACTCCAGAATTGGCCTTTATAGCCACTCCAGGCGCTGCTTCACAAACCACTGACCACCTCCAGGCGCGTATCCATTGTCTCTCGAGATAAGGAGGCCCAAAGAAGTCCATTATCCTGGTTACCAATGAGTGGAGGGGTTGAAAGAGCAGGAAAGTTATTAACAGGAGACGCTACAATAGCTGAATGTCAAAAAAATAGAACAATTTGAACATATTGTACTAGACTATCCATCAGCCATTTAGCTGCAAAACTCTTCCCTCCGTTTCTTGGAATATAATTTGCAATTGAGTCTTTGAGTATTCCAGTTCTCCTCATCTTAACACTAACATGGTTTTGAGGCATTTATATTTCAACTTCATAAATCCACCTCGACTCTGTTCTTTGGAACTCTCTTCCTATACCCTTCTTCTTTAAAAACCTTCTCAAAACTCATCTTTTTGTCCAGTCTTCAGTCACCCCTCCTAAACTCTCTTCCCGGCTTAGCATTCCATACCGTTACTCTGTTAAATTCATTCAGGCACTTTGTATGTGAAAGGCACTATGTAAATTCAAGATGTTACTGTTGTTGTTAAACGCCTTTTATGAGTAAAAAACATTGAGTTTGTCACTGTTGTAATGATCCTCATCAATCACTCAATTATTGAATGTTCTGCCCTGTTTCTATGGCCTCAGCTCATTTTTGATCAGCATTTATATCCTCAGATCTATTGCTCACTATTTTCTATCTAATGCATCAAGCTGACACTCCAGTGCAGTCCTAAGGAAGTGCTGCACTGTCAAGAGATGCTGTTTTGCAGTTGAGAAGTTAACCCAAGGCCCCATCTGCCTTCTCATGTGAACATAAACAATCCTACAGCACTATTTTGGGGACAGAGCAGGGGAAGGTTTCTCTAGTATCCTGACCAATATTTATCCCTTAATCAACAGCACCAAAACAGATTATCTGGTCATTATTACATTACTGTTTGTGGGACTTTGTGTGCAAATTGGTTGCTGTTTTTCCTACATTACAACAGTGACTAGACTTCAAAAGTATTTAATTGGATTTAAAGCACTTTGGGATGTTTTGAGATCATGAAAAAAAGACTTGCATTTATATCACAACAAAAACAAGAAATGCTGGATTCACTCAGCAGGTCTGGCAGCATCTGTGGAAAGAGAAGCAGAGTTAACGTTTCGGGTCAGTGACCCGAAACGTTAACTCTGCTTCTCTTTCCACAGATGCTGCCAGACCTGCTGAGTGAATCCAGCATTTCTTGTTTTTGTTTCAGATTTCCAGCATCCGCAGTATTTTGCTTTTACTTGCATTTATATAGTGTCTTTCACAACCTCAAGACATTCTTAAATGCTGAATGAAGTTGGATCTTTTACATACATCTGAGAGAGTAGACAGGAACTCAGTTTAACATCACATCCAAACGATGGTACCTCTGACAGTCCAGCACTGGCATATCAACCTAGATTATGTGCTCATATCACTGGAGTGGAACTTGAACTCAAAGCCTTTTGATGCAGAAACAAGAGTGCTACCACTGAGCCACAATATAAGGTACATTTTAAATACAAGTTCTTTCCATCTGCCTATCTATTGCATGCAGTAAAACTTCCCTTCAATACACATCTTTGGAGCTGCATCCTATAGATAGTCTTTACAGGCAGTTAAGGGGGTGAAATTGGACTTTGGCTGTAGTGTGAGACAAGGGCTAGCAAATTGGCTGTCCTTTTTACATCATGCTCAGAAGTCAATGGAAGAGAACAACAAAGCAGTTTTTCAGGTATTAATGGCATATACTTCAACGCAGGGAGTCTGGTAAATAAGGCCGATAAGCTGAAGGTACAGATGGACACTTGGAAGTATGACATCATAGCTATTACTGGAAAATAGCTCCAACAAGGGTAGGAATGGCTGCTCCACATGCCTGGATACAGTGTTTTCAGATGGGATAGAGAGAGGCATAAAAAAGCATGGGGGGGGCGTAATATTAGCTAAAGAAACAATCACAGCTGTGAGGAGGAATGATATGCTAGAAGGATCATCAAATGAGGCCAACTGGGTTGATCTAAGGAACAAAAAAGAGGCAATCACATCACTGGGAATGTGCTATAGAACTCCAAAGAGTCAGAGGGAGATAGAGGAGCAAATATGTTCTCAAATTGCTGAAAGGTGCAGAAACAGTAAGGCAGTCATACCAGGGGATTTCAACTACCCGAATATTAACTTTGATAAAATTAGTGTAAAGGTTTATGTTCACATGAGAACTTTTTTTAGCTAGTATGTAGCAAGTCTGACAAGAAACGGGGTAGTTCTGGATTTAGTTTTAGGGAATGAATCTGGGTAGGTGGAAGGGGTATCAGTGGGAGAGCGTTTTAGTAGTAGAATTCATAATTCAGTTCGATTTAGAGTAGTTATGGTAAAGGATAAAGATAGACCAAGAATAAAAGTTTAAATTTTTTTTTTTTAGATTAGAGATGCAGCACTGAAACAGGCCCTTCGGCCCACCGAGTCTGTGCCGAACATCAACCACCCATTTATACTAATCCTACACTAATTCCATATTCCTACCAAACCAAATTGGGGAAAGAGATGTGATTTGGACTGGAATCAGCTATTAAAGGTAAATCATTGTCAGAGCGGTGGGATGCATCCAAGGAGGAGATAAAGTGGGTTCAGAATAAATATGTTCCCGCAAAGAAAAAGGTTAGGACTCCCAAATCTAGACCTTCATGAATGTCAAAGAGCATACAGAGTAGGAGAAGGCAAAGAAGGGAAGCTTATGTTGGATGCTGAGACCATCATACTGCAGTAAACCTAGAGGAGTATAGAAAGTGCAGGGGTGAGATTAAAAAGGAAATTAGCAAACCAAAGAGAGGGCATGAAAAAATATTGGCAAGTATAATCAAGAAAAACCCAAAGATAACATAAAGAGCAAGAGGATAACTAAGGAACGATTTGGTTCTATTAGAGACCAAAAAGATAACTTATGCTTGGAGGAGGAAGATGTGGGCATGGTTCTTAATGAATACTTTGTGTCCATCTTCACAGAAGAGGGGGACAATGCAGCCATTGTGGTTAAGGAGGAGGTGTGTGTAATATTGGATGGCATAAACATATTGAGAGACGAAATATTATGGGTTTAACATCCTTAAAAGTGGATAAATCGCTAGGCCCAGATGAAATGTAATCCCAGGCAGCTAAGAGAAGCAAGAGAGGAAATAGAGGAGGTTCTGACCATCATTTACCTATCCTCTCTGGTTACAGGCATGGTGCCAAAGGCCTAGAGGACTGCTAACATTTTACTATTGTTTAAGAAGGGAGGAAAGGATAGACCAAGTAATTACAGGCCTGTCAGCCTAACCTCAGTGGTGGGCAAATTATTGGAAAAAATTCTAAGAGACAGTGCAAATTGTAATTTAAAAAGACATGGATTAACCAAGGACAAGTAGCATGGATTTGTTAAGGGAAGGTCGTGTCTGACTAACTTGATTGAATTTTTTGAGGAGGTAACAAGAAAGGTTGATAAGGGTAGCACACTTGATGTAGTCTACAAGGATTTTAGCAAGGCTCCTGACAATGTTTCACATGGTAAACTGGTCAGAAAAGTAAGAGCCATGGGATCCAAGTGACAAGTTGGATCCAAAATTGGCTCAGTGGCAGGAAGCAAAGTGCAATATTCGATGGATGTTTTTATGGCTGGAAGGCTGTTTATGCAGGGCTCAGTTCTAGTGGTTATATTATTTGTTCCTTTAGTGTGTGAATTATTATAAGATTCTCAAGAATACAAATAACATACCACTACCATCAAGCTGGGGGAACCAAACCTGGTTCAATGAAGAGTGCAGGAGGGCATGCCAGGACCAGCACCAGACATACCTCAAAATGAGGTGTCAACCTGGTGAAGCTACACCACAGGGCTACTAGCATGCCAAACAGCGAAAGCAGCATGCAAAAGACAGGTCCCACAATCAACGAATCAGATCTAAGCTCTGCAGTCCTGCCATATCCAGTGGTGGACAATTAAACAACTAACAGAAGGAGGTGGCTTCACAAATATCCCCATCCTCAATGATGGGGGAGCCCAGCACATCAGTGCAAAAGACAAGGCTAAAGCATTTGCATCCATCTTCAGCCAGAAGTGCTGCGTGGATGATCCATATTGGCCTCGTCCTGACATCTCCAGCATCACAGATGCCAGACTTCAGCCAATCCGATTCATTCCATGCAATATGAAGAAATGGCTGAAGGCACTGAGTACTGAAAAGGCTATGAGCCCTGACAACATTCTGGAATAGTACTGAAGACTTGTGCTCCAATTGTACCAAGTTGAGATATGATTTGGCAAAAGTTGACTGGAATCAGCTACTTAAAAGTAAATGATTGTCAAAGCAGTGGGAGGCATCCAAGGAGGAGATAAAGTGGATTTAGAACAAAGTGGGTACCAGTACAGCTACAACACTGGCATCTACCCGGCAATGTGGAAATTTGCCCAAGTATGTCCTGTACACAAAAAGCAGGACAATTCCAACCTGGCCAATTACTGCCCTATCAGTCTAATCTCGATCATCAGCAAAGTGATGGAAGGGGTCATCGACAGTGTTATCAAGCAGCACTTGCTCAGCAATAACCTGCTCCTGACCTCATTACAGCCTTTGCCCAAACACGGACAAAAGAGCTGAACTCAAGAGGTGAGATGAGAGTGACTGCCCTGTACATCAAGGCAACATTTGATCGAGTATGGAATCAAGGAGCCCTAGCAAAACTGGAGTCAATGGGAATCAGGGGGAAAACTCTCCACTGGTTGGAGTTATACCCAGCACAAAAGAAGATGGCTGTGGCTGTTGGAGGTCAATCATCTCAGTCCCATAACATCACTGCAGGAGTTCCTTAGGGTAGTGTCCTAGACCCAACCATCTTCAGCTGCTTTATCAATGACCTCCCTTCAATCATAAAGTCAGAAATAGGGATGTTCACTGATTGCACAATGTTCAGCACCATTCGCGACTCCTCAGATAATGAAGCAGCACATGTCCTAATGCAACAAAACCTGGACAACATCCAGGCTTGGGCTGATAAGTGGCAAGTAACATTCGTGCCACACAAGTGCCAGGTAATGACCATTTCAAACAAGAGAGAATCTAACCATTTCCCCTTGACATTCAATGGTATTACCATCACAGAATCCCCCACTATCAACATCCTGGGGGCTACCATTAACCAGAAACTGAACTGGACCAGCCACATAAATACTCTGGCTCCAAGACCAGGTCTGAGGCTGGGAGTTCTGCGCCGAGGAGCTCACCTCCTGATTCCCCGATGCCTGTCCACCATCTACAAGGCACAACTCAAGAGTGTGATGGAATACGCTCCACTTGCCTGGATGGTGCAAATCCAACAACAATCAAGAAGCTCGACACCATCTAGGACAAAGCAACCAACTTGATCGGCACCTCATCCACCACAGTCAACTTCCTTCACCAGCAACACACAGTGGCAGCAGTGTGTACCATCTACAAGATGCACTGCAGCAACTCATCAAGACTCCTTCGGCAGCACCTTCCAAACTCGCAACTTCTACCACTGGAAGGACAAGGGCAGCAGATGCATGGGAACACCACCATCTGCAAGCTTCTCTCCAAGCCACACACCATACTGACTTGAAACTATATCACTGTTCCTTCACTGTCGCTGGGTCAAAATCCTGGAATTCCCTTCCTAACAGCACTGTGGGTATACCTACACCCAAGCACTGCAGCAGTTCAAGAAGACAGCTCACCACCACCTTCTCAAGGGCAAATAGGGATGGGTAATAAATGCTGACCTAGCCAGTGACACCGACATCCCAAGAAGGAATAAATAAAAAAATACAAAGAATACATGAGTCGTTATTGTAACTTAAATCGGAAAATATTTTCCCACAATTAATACACCTACACATGCCTTACTTTATCAGTCTACACACACAGTTCTCTGGTCAAGGGTAACGCGACATCACTTCCTTCGGTAACTCTCCACTTGCAGTCTCTTAGTGATCTCACAACATCCCCCTTTTTTCCAAAGATAAAAAACATATCCCATTAAACAGAAGACTTATCTACAGTATACAATGATGTTGCTGTTCAGACTAATTGCACAGGAATAAAACAAAGCATAATTTACAAGTTAGCAAGTTTAACACTCTCTAAAATGTAGAGGAGGTTTGCTTATTTGTCCTGATCTTGTTTTCGTAAACCTCTTCTTGTCCGACTCTTCTCAGACTCTGGTAACTCGGAACTTGGGCTACATGCTCTTCCTCTGTGCTTGTAGCCTCTGTACATTCAACTTCAGACTTTGTCTTGAATGGATCCGCGATGCCACAAGGTTACCAAATGTAGTGTTGTTGTACAGCTCTCTGAGTTTGAATGAGTGAATTTAAAACTGCAAGTGACCGGAAGCTCGGTATTCCACAAAACTGTCACCCAATCTGTGTTTGGTCTCCTCAAAGTGGACTGCATTGTGAGCAGAAAAAACAGTATACTAAACTGAAAGAAGTACAAATAATTCTGGTTGCTTGCCATTTTAATTCACTACCCTGCTCCCATACCAACATTTCTGTTCTTGGAATGCTGCAGTATTCCAGTGAACTTCAATGCAAGCTCGAGGAACAGCACCTCATCTTCCAATTAGGCACTCTACAGCCTTCCGTTCTCAACATTGAGTTCAACAATTTCAGAGCATGACTGCCTTTATTTTATTTTATTTTTTAACCATGGACCTGTCTTAAACTTGTTCTTCAGATTTTTGCTTTTGGACACGTGTTCATTATTTTGTCATTAACAATCTCTCTGGACTAATGCTTTGTCTTTTAATACAACTATTAGCATTAGCTTTGCCTTTGTTCTGTGACATCTTTGTCATTTAATCTCTCCTGTCCTCTGCCCTATCCCACACCTTCCCTCCTGTTCTTCTTCCCCCTCCCCCTTTTCACTTGCTCAAAGCCTATTACATTTCTAACCTTTGCCAGTTCTGATGAAAGGTTACAGACTTGAAATGTTAACTCTGTTTCTCTCTCCACAGATGCCACCAGACCTGCTGAGTACTTCCAGTACTTTCTGTTTTTATTTCAGATTTCCAGCATCCGCAGTATTTTGCTTTTAAATCTAGAGAAACATCTGCATCTTTACTCGGGTTAGGCAACCTGCTCAGAGTGTCCGATGTGACCATTTTGCTGCCCGGTTTATATCGGCCATCACTATCATACCCCTGAATCTTCACCAAAAGCCTCTGCAACTGTGGAGGAGCACTTGTAAGCGGTTTACGCCATCTGGTCTCGAATGGCTTGTGTCAGTCTCCACGGTAAAATGTTTTCTGAACAAATAGGTGTGAAACCTAGCAATACCAAAAATAAGAGCTAAGGTCTCACGTTCAATGTTAGAGTAGTTAGCTTGGGTTTGCGATAAACTCTTCAATGCGAAGTTGATTGGTTTCCCTTCCTGCATGATGCAGGCACCCAATCCCTTCTGGAACATGTTGACTTCGAGCATAGTCTCTTTAGTCAGGTCATAATATTGTAGCACGCTGTCTTGACTCGACAGAGATAACTTTAAGGACTCAAACACCTGCTGGTGGTCTTCCTGCCGCAAGTAAGGTGTATCGTTACACAGCAGTTCCCTAAGTGGTGCTGCTCACTTAATGAAATTGGGGATGTACAGGGCCAAAATGGTGAACAGCCCTAGACACCATTGGATGTCTTCCCGTACCTGGGGAGTTGGCATTGCTCTGACATTTTTGATTTTATCTGGGTCTGGGTGTATTCCTGTGGTGGAATATATCGACCCATAGAGGTTGATGTGCCCAACATTGATCAGGCACTTCTTGCTATTAAACACCAGGCTCTCATGATGAGCAGCCAGCATTAGTAAATGCAAGTTTCTGCCTTGGTCTGCCCCATCACCACAATATCGCGGCTATATAGATACAACACAGGCCTTTTTCTGTTATGCTGTCCATATATTGTTGGAAAATGTCTTGGCTGACACACAGGCCAAACGGTAACCATCTGAAACAGCATCTTGCGAATGGCGTTCTAAGTGTTCTGAGCAGCTGGAAGTTTTTGGCTAAGAGGACAGACCAATAGCCATACATCGCATTGAGCTTTGAAAAATACTTAGCACCAGGAAAATTAGGGTTCAGCTCCTCAAGGGTCATATTTTATGCAGGCATCTCTTAAGGGCTAAATTCAGTCGCTTCGGGTCTAAGCAAATCCTGAGATTTCCATCTTTCTTCAGCACGCAGGTAATGGAGCTGCACCAATCAATTCGCTGGTGCATTCGGCGTTCCATCACATCCAGCTCCACTTTAAGCTTCTCTTTAATGTGCGCGCTGCACTTCCTTAGCGTGTCAATACTAGGAACTGCATCCTCCCTCACATGCAATATGGCATCACCAAGTGCTTCAAACCTGCAAATCTCTCTGGGGAAAGTAATTTCAGGTCTCTAACCAACTCAATGCACTCTGTGTTGCAACTCTCCGTACCTTTTGGTACAGTGTTGACCTCATGTATAGTGACGATTTGTAAATCTCGCATATTGGAAGTCGTGCGACGGCTGGTCCAGTTGTGTCTACAATATAAAACATTTGTGGTAGCCATTTGGAGCTCCCATAACTGCACTGCAAGGTTATCATTCCAATGCACTTGATCGGAGAACCATTGCAGGCAGTCAACCTGTGGATCACAGCATAGATTCCCATTTCTTTAAATGCATGTCCTTCAGTATACGGAGGGGCAGGATAGTTGCACTTGCTCCAGTGTTGATTTTCACTCTGACCTTACGCTTGCCACTCTTCTGCGTACATATAATCCCGATCATGGAAAATGCCTCAGATTGCGTAATAGAATTGACACGTTGATCCAAATTAATTATGTGAAATGCTTTCTCGCTGTTCGCATGAGTGTCCTCTTCATCCATGTCCTTCTAGCAAACTGCCTCTCTGCTGACCTGATGCACCTGCTCGGGCTTTTGTTGTATGTTGGATTACCTTTTATTACGTTTGCCATCCTGTCTTGCAGATGCTCTCTCTGCATGTAATCTGCCTCCATTCCTGTGTGCGATATCTGAGCTCAGCCTTCTGCATTGCCTTGCCCAATGATCTTGCACGCCACAAGCTTTGCACTGGTTCTGGTATACCGGATAACTGCTAATTGGATGAGTCAGGCCATATTTGCCACAAGACTTAGCAGACTTCTGAGCCTTGGCTGCTATGCCAATTGTTGTAGCCATCCCCAAAGCTTCTAACTTGTTGGTGCCCAGCCATGATGGCTTCAAATTTCCTTCCACCATTAAGTAAGTCATCTCTGCTGTGCCCTTTCTTCTTTTCTAGCAGATCATTTTGAAAGGCCTCTATTGCGATGACTAGTTCCATAATCTGTTCTGACAATTCAATAACTGTGAAATTGCATTCTTTTGCTTTGTCTTGGCAAACTGGTCAATGGACTCATCCTGTCTTTGCCGGTAGGTCATAAGCTCAAGCCTATGCACTCGGAAATTGATCTTTACCTTGAGCTGATCTTCTAGGAATGTCCATAGCTTGCTAGGGTCCTTCTGATCCTCAGCCGACAATCCTGATGTGTTCATTCATTGCAGGCCCTCGTTGCCCAGTGCGATCTTGATTTTTACTGCTTGTTTCTCTGGTTCACTCACTTCTTATCAAGGAAACACCGTTCCATCTGAAACAGACTGAACTCAGACACCATGGGCTGGATTTTGTGTAGGAGGCGGGGGTCCCGGCACTGGGCTGAAAAGACGAGCGGAACCCCACCTCGGCTTTTTTGGACCCCTGGAGTGATCCTCCTTTTTTTTTTGTCTGTGTTCCATGACAGGATCCCTGTCCCTTTAGAGACAGGGATTCCGCCTCGAAGAGCTGCCAGCCAATCAGAAGGCTAGCAGCTCAGCAGTATCGTTGGCACCACCTGGAGTGGTGGCCACTACTAGTATTGCAGAGATCTTGGACCCAGGCCCAGCACTAGAACCCCAGGTAGGTGAGGCAGGGTTGCTGGAGCCAGTTCGGAAGGCCCCAGCATGGTCATGCAGTCCAGGGGGAGAGGGGCCCTGGGGGCAAAAGTGGTTCCCTGAGTGGTCCTCTTTGGGCCGCAGATTGCCCATGGAGGAGGGACACCCCCTCAAGCTCACACTACAAGAGATTAAGCTACTCTTGACATGTTGTTGACTCTTCGCAGCCTTACAATACACAGTGTACTTAATGTGAATCTATTGTCATTTTTGCAAGTGAAATGCATTATTTTAGATGGAAATGTTTCTGAAGGCAGGTTGTTCATTATTCACAAGTGAATGCCATTTACCAACTATAATGCTTCAGTTACTTAAGAGACTTTATCAGACCCTCTTGGGAATACTTCATTCAGTTTTGGGCACTGCACGTCAGGAAGCACACATTGGCCTTGGTCAGGAACAAAGCAGATTCACCAGAATGATACCAGTGCTTAAAGTGTTAAATTATGTGGCCAGGTTGTCGAAACTTGGCTTTTATTCCCTTTGAGTATAGGCGGTTGAGGGGTAACATAATCAAGGTGTTAAGAATGATCAAAGAATTTGATAGGGTAGATAAATAGAAACGATTTCCTCTTGTGGGAGAATGTAGAACAAGGAGGCATAATCTTAAAATCGGTGCTGGGCCATTCATGAGTAAAATCATGAAGCACTTATTTGTACAAAGGGTAGCCAAAAGCTGGAATAAAAACAGAAAATGCTGAAAATATTCAGCAGGTCTGTCAGCATCTGTGGAGAGAAAAGCAGAGTTGACGTTTCAGGTCAGTGATCTTACATCAGAACTGACAAAGGTTAGAAATGTAATAGTTTTTAAGCAAGTGAAGCAGGGTGGGGGGAAAGAGAACAAAAGGGAAGATGTGTGATAGGGCAGAGGGCAGGAGAGATTAAATGATGACGATGTCATGGGACAAAGGCAAAGGAAGTGCTAATGGTGTGGTGAAAGATATAGCATTAGACCAGAGAGAGTATTAATGACAATAATAGACAGCTCTGTCCAAAAGCACAAACATGAAAAAACAAGTTTAAGCCAGGCAAATGGTTAAAAAAAACAAAATAATAATAGAAAAGGCCAGTCATGCTCTGAAATGTTTGAACTCAATGTTGAGTCCAGAAGGCTGTAGTGTGCCTAATCAGAAAATGAGGTGCTGTTCCTCAAGCTTGCATTGATGTTCTCTGGAATACTGCAGCAGACCAAGGACAGAAATGAGGGTGTGAGAGCAGGGTGTTGAATTGAAATGGCAAGCAACTGGAAGCTCAGGGTCAAAGCTGGAACTCTCTCCCCCAAAAGGGTTGTGAATTCTGGAGGTCGTTGTTGCTTTCAAAACTGAAGTAGACAGTTTTTTATATATATTTATCCATGGGATGTGGGTGGAACTGGATGGTCAGCATTTATTGCCCATTCCTAATTACCCTCGACTGGATGGTGGTGAGCTGCATTCTTGAACTGTTGCAGTTCATGTGATGAAGGTAGTCCCAAGTGCTGTTAGATAGGGAGTTCCATGATTCTGATTCAGCGATGAAGAAAGAATGGTGAAATATTTCCAAGTCAGGATGCTGCATGACTTGAAGGGTTCCCATGTGGCTGCTGCTGTTCTAAAAAAAGACTTCCACTTATATAACACTTTTCATGACCTCAGGACATACCAAAGACCTTTACAGCCGACGAAGTACTTTTGAAGTGTAGACACTGTTATAATATAGGAAAGGTGGCAGGCAATTTTTGCACATCAAGCTACCATAAATAGCACTGTGATAATGACCAAATAATCTGTTTTTACTGACAAGGGATATATATTGTCAAGGACACCGGGGATAACTCCACTGCTCTTCTTCAGAATAGTGCCACAGGATCTCTTAGATCCACCTAAGAGGGTGGGCAGGGCTTTGATTTAACACCTCATACAGAAGACAGAACCTCCAAATGCACTGGATGATTAGCTGAGATTTTTGTGCTTACATCCTGGAGTAAGACTTGAACCCACAATCTTCTCCCTGAAAGGTGATAGTGCTACCAACTGAGCTATGGATGATAGCTGCCAGTTCATATTTTCAACACTGAGATAGGCAGTATTTTCATATATTCATGCCCCAAAATACTTACCTTGTGCACCTGACCTTCCCCTCCTCCTCCACAAATTCATTCACTTTTAAATTCAACACCTTCCCACTATCCCCTCCACCAATCAGAATAGTTTGACCCCACTCCCCCCACCCCCGCACTGAAATAGTTACCGCTGCCCCCTCCCCATCAGTGTCCCGCATCGGATCTCCGAATGGAGATCCAAAGGCACGACTGTGCTG
This sequence comes from Heterodontus francisci, assembly GCF_036365525.1. Lineage (NCBI taxonomy): Eukaryota > Metazoa > Chordata > Chondrichthyes > Heterodontiformes > Heterodontidae > Heterodontus > Heterodontus francisci. The sequence continues at coordinate 40,666,948 of NC_090372.1, forward strand.
GCTGCCGCCACCAATATGGCACCGGAATGGATGGCGGGAGCATTTAAGTATTTAATTCATTCATTTGCAATTCTTTGACTATGTTAATGCTGCTTCCATCACCGAATGGTGGTGGTGGGGGGGGGCCGCCGCCAGCAATATCAGGCTGGGTCTCCCTGGTGTCGAGGCCCGTGGCGGCCCTCTCCCGGAGACATTTTCCGGCCCCCTCGCCACAACCCCCGATGTCAGAGGGCTGTTTAATTCAGCCCTATATTTTGGGAGGGCAAACAAAGCAAGGAAATACACATTAAATGGCAGGATTCTGAAAATTGCAGAGGAACAAAGGGACCTCGGAGTATATGTCAAAAATCACTGAAGGTAGCAGGACAGGTAGATAAGGTGGTCAAGAAGGCATATGGGATACTTTCCTTAATTGGCTGAGGCCTAGAGTATAAGAGCAGGGAGGTTATGCTAGAACTGTATAAAACACTGGTTAGAACACTGCTGGAGTACTGCGTAAAGCTGTGGTCACGGCATTTCAGGAAGGATGCAATCGCGCTAGAGAGGGTAAAGAGGAGATTTATGAGGATGTTGCCAGGACTGGAGAATTTTAGCTATAAGGAAAGATTGGATAGGCTGTGTTTGTTTTCTTTGAAACAGAGGAGGATGAGGGGAGATTTAATTGAGGTGTAAAAACTATGAGGGGCAAGACAGAGTGAATAGGAAGGAATTATTTCTGTTAGCAGAGAGGTCAACAACCAGGGAGCATAGATTTAAAGTACTTGCTAGGAGGATTAGAAGGGGGTTGAGGAGTAATTTTTTCACCCGGAGTGTAGTGGATGGTAGAGGGAGAAATCCTCATCACACTTAAAAAATACTTGGATGTACACTTGAAGTGCCATAACCTACAGAGCCATGAACCAAGAGCTGGAAAGTGGGATTAGACTGGATAGCTCTTTTTCTGCCAGCACAGACACAATGGACCAAATGGCCTCCTTCTTTGTTGTATATCTTTCTATGTTTCTCTGTTACACACCGACATGCATGGGATAACACCAAGCTGATCCTTAGGACCAGCTGCTGGTTTATAAGGCCAATGTTCTTAGCACCTTGCTGTATGGCTGTGAAACAGCTACGATGAAAAGAACCTCAATAATTTCCATCTTTGCTGTCTGCGGGACATTATGGGTATATCCTGGCAGGACAAAATCACAAATGTCGCAGTCCTCTCAAAGGCAGAGCTCCCAGGTGTGTTGGCAATAATCAAACAGAGGTGGCTTTGGTTGATCAGACGCGTCTGCAGGATGGAAGACAGTCTTATACCCAAGGACCATCTCTATGGTGAGGTAGCCGGAGCCAGACGACCAGTGGGGCACCCAAAGCTCCGCTTCAAGGATGCTTGCAAGTGTGACATGAAGGCCCTAAATGTTGACTATCGCACCTGGGAGTCACTATTTATTTATTTTTTTATTTAGAGATACAGTACTGAAACAGGCCCTTCGGCCCACCGAGTCTGGGCCGACCAACAACCACCCATTTATACTAACCCTACAGTAATCCCATATTCCCTATCACCTCCCTACACTAGGGGCAATTTACAACAGTCAATTTACCTATCACCTGCAAGTCTTTGGATGTGGGAGGAAACCAGAGCACCTGGCGAAAACCCACGGAGACACAGGGAGAACTTGCAAACTCCGCACAGGAAGAACCCAGAATCGAACCCGAGTCCCTGGAGCTGTGAAGCTGCGGTGCTAACCACTGCGCCACTGTGCCACTAGCTGGCCAAAGAGGGAAATGGCAACACATGTTGTGGACTGGCGTGCACTACCATGATGACCAGTGGCTACAGCAGCTTGGCAACAGGTGCCAATACCGGAAACAACTTACAGTGTCATTTGGCAGCTTCACATGCAGCACTTGTGGCAGAACCTGCCTCTCAAGGATTGAACATAGAACATAGAACATAGAACAGTACAGCACAGTACAGGCCCTTCGGCCCACGATGTTGTGCCGAACCTTTAACCTACTCTAAGATCAAACTACCTACACACCCTTCATTCTACTATCATCCATGTACCTATCCAAGAGTCGCTTAAATGCCTCTAATGTATCTGCTTCTACTACCACCGCTGGCAGCGCATTCCACGCACCCACCACTCTCTGTGTAAAGAACCTACCTCTGACATCTCCCCGAAACCTTCCTCCAATCACCTTAAAATTATGCCCCCTGGTGATAGCCCTTTCCACCCTGGGAAAAAGTCTCTGACTATCCACTCTATCTATGCCTCTCATCATCTTGTACCCCTCTATCAAGTCACCTCTCATCCTTCTTCGCTCCAATGAGAAAAGCCCTAGCTCCCTCAATCTTTCTTCGTAGGACATGCCCTCCAGTCCAGGCAGCATCCTGGTAAATCTCCTCTGCAACCTCTCTAAAGCTTCCACATCCTTCCTATAATGAGGCGACCAGAACTGAACACAATATTCCAAGTGTGGTCGAACCAGAGCCTTATAGAGCTGCAGCATAACCTCGCGGCTCTTAAACTCAATCCCCCTGTTAATGAAAGCCAACACACCATACGCCTTCTTAACAACCCTATCAACTTGGGTGGCAACTTGGAGCGATCTATGGACGTTGACCTCAAGATCCCTCTGTTCCTCCACACTACCAAGAATCCTGTCTTTAAGCCTGTATTCCGCATTCAAATTCGACCTTCCAAAATGAATCACTTCACACTTTTCCAGGTTGAACTCCATCTGCCACTTCTCAGCCCAGCTCTGCACCCTGTCAATGTCCCGTTGCAACCTACAACAGCCTTCCACACTATCCACAACTCCAGCAACCTTCATGTCATCGGCAAACTTGCTAACCCAGCCTTCCACTTCCTCATCCAAGTCATTTATAAAAATCACAAAAAGCAGAGGTCCCAGAACAGATCCTTGTGGAACACCACTGGTCACCGAGCTCCATGCTGAATACTTTCCATCTACTACCACCCTCTGACTTCTATGGGCCAGCCAATTTTGTATCCAGACAGCAGATTGGCCTTTACAGACATCAGCAAAGGTGCACCAAGAGAAGACACCCCAATTAAATGCATTGTTTGCTGCATGCCCATCATCTTTCATAGATGAATGCCAACCAACCAACCAACCATGTTACACACTGACTAAGAGAAAGTTACACACCAACAGAAAAAACGACACACCGACTAAGAGTTACAGAGAGAGAAAGAGTTACATACCGATTGAGAGTTACACACCGACTGAGAGAGAGAGTTACACGTCGACAGAGGGAGAATTACACACCGACAGAGAGTTACACACCGACTGACAGATAGAGTTAAACACCAACTAAGGTACATTTACCCAGTTAATCCAAAGAGGGAGACTCACTATAAATGGACAGCACCTGTGGAATGTGAGTGTTGTTTTGTGGTGTGCTTTAGCGTTTGGTCAGGGATTTGACCAATTGAGGTTTTTTTTAATCAGGGTACATAATGGTTTTCATTACCCACTAACTTATAAAAATTACAAAACAGTGCAAGTATTTAATAATAACAATTTTGAATTCGCTGGTCCAGCTGAGAGATTCTTTTTACTGATTGTAACTTGGAGCCATAATGTATGAGAAACATATCCATTTAATGGCACTCCTTTCAGTAATCTTCCTTAATGCAGGGATATCCGCAACATTCCAGCAATAGTACTGAAGACTTATGCTCCAGAACTGGTTGTGCCTCCAGCCAAGCTGTTCCAGTACAGCCACAATACTGGCATCTACCTGACAATGTGGAAAATTGCCCAGGTATGATATGTACACAAAAAACAGGACAAATCCAACCCGATCAATTACCAGCCCATCAGTCTACTCTCTATCATCAGCAAAGTGATGGAAGATATCGTCGAAAGTGCGAGCAAGTGACATTTAGTCAGCAATAACCTGCTCACCAATGCTCAGTTTGGGTTCTGCCAGGGCCACTCAGCTCCTGACCTCATTACAGCCTTGGTCCAAACACGGACAAAAGAGCTGAACTCAAGAGGTGAGGTGAGAGTGACTGCCCTTGACATCAAGGCAGCATTTGACCGAGTGTGGCATTAAGGAGCCCTAGCAAAACTGGAGTCAATGGGAATCGGGGGAAAACTCTCCACTGGTTGGAGTCATACCTAGCACAAAGGAAGATGGTTGTGGTTGTTGGAGGTCAATTATCTGTCCCAGGACATCACAGCAGGAGTTTCTCAGGGTAGTGTCCTAGCCCAATCATCTTCAGCTGCTTCATCAATGAACTTCCCTCCATCATAAGGTCAGAAGTGGGGATGTTTGCCGTTGATTGCACAATGTTCAGCACCATTCATGACTCCTCAGATACTGAAGCAGTCCATGAGCGTTTGCAGCAAGTCCTGGATAACATTCAGGCTTGGGCTGATAAGTGACCAGTGACATTTGCGCTATACAAGTGCCATGCAAGACCATTTCCAACAAGTGAGTATCCAACCATCTCTCCTTGACATTCAATGGTATTACCATTGCTGAATCCCCCACTATCAACATCCGGGTTGGCGGCAGGGGGGTGGGGGGGGAGTTACCATTAACCAGTAACTGACCTGGATCATCCATATAAGTACTGTGGCTACAAAATTATGAGGGGCATAGATAGGGTAGATAGGAAGAAACTTTTTCCCTTAGCAGAGGTGTCAATAACCAGGGGGCATAGATTTAAGATAAGGGGCAGGAGGTTTAGAGGGAATTTGAGGAAAAATGTTTTCACCCAGAGGGTGGTTGGAATCTGGAACACACTACCTGAAGGCGTGTTAGAGGCAGGAACCCTCACAACATTTAAGAAGTATTTAGATGAGCGCTTGAAACACCATAGCATACAAGGCTATGGGCCAAATGCTGGACAATGGGATTAGAATAGATAGGTGCTTGATGGCCATCATGGACACGATGGGCGAAAGGGCCTGTTTCTGTGCTGTATGACACTATGACTCTATGACTCTAAGAGCAGGTCAGAGACTGGGAATTAAGCGGCGAGTAACTCACCTCATGACTCCCCAAAGCCTGTCCACCATCTACACGGCACAAGTCAGGAGTGTGATGGAATACTCTCCACTTGCCTGGAGGGGTGCAGCTCCAACAACACTCAAGAAGCTCAACACCATCCAGGAAAAAGCAGCCTGCTTGATTGACATCCCATCCACCACCTTAAACATTCACTTCCTCCACCGCTGACACATAGTGGCAGTAGTGTGTGCCATCTACAAGATGCACTGCAGCAACTCACCAAGACTCCTTTGACAGCACCATCCAAACCCGCAACCTCTAACATCTAGAAGGACAAGGGCAGCAGATGCATGGGAACATCACCACCTGCAAGTTTCCTCCAAGTCACGCACCATCCTGACTTGGAACTATATCGCCGTTCCTTCACTATCGCTAGGTCAAAATCCTGGAACTCTCATCCCAAAGGACTGTGGGTGTACCTACAACATATGGACTGCAGCGGCTCACCGTCACCTTCTCAAGGGCAATTAGGAATGGGCAACAAATACTGGCTTTGCCAGCGATGCTGACATCCCGTGAAAGAATGAAAAAAATTTCCCCATATGTAGCTCAGTACAGTTTAAACCTATCAGGACCACAGATGCTGCCCTTCCTCAAATCGTTGTAGTTCTTTTCATACTTGTCCTGGCCTCTGCAGGAAACATTGAAGATGCTTTTTGATGATCTTAGTTGAGTCAAAGTCCTGGTAGGAACTTGTTCCACCTTCATATCCAAGAGCGCAGTTGGCCCTAACCATGATAGTACTGCAATGTGTTTTGCATGTGTGGGCTGGCAGTGATTAATTGGATATTGAAAAATCCACTGGAACTTTCAGGTACCATGTGTACCCATTTTTGATTTGTTCGATATAAGACACCAGGGGTTGGATTTTGAGCCCCTGCTGGGACTAGAAATGGAAGCAGGTGGGCTCTAAAAATAGCGCCGCTAGCCTGGGTGCTGGTTGCCTGGCTCCATGCCGCTCCCGGGCCATTTTCCCAGAGGCAGGATGCTGCGGTGGCAGGGCTACCCGCCCACATGTGGAGGGTAGCTGGTTAAACTTGTTAACGGCTACTTAAGGCCAATTGAAAGAGGCTGACTGGGATTTCCCAGTCGACAAAGTTTATGGAGGCGGCAGGAGGCAGTTTAGCTGCCTGTAGGCGGCCTCCCGGTGGCAGACTGGGGTACTAGCACTGCCTTCCTGGGTGCGGCAGCAGCTGGGAGCTGGCCAGTAAAGCGGATTCCCCCAACAATGGTGGCCAACTGTAAAGGCCAGTTTGCATTTAACTTTAAAATTTCAAGAGAGGATGCCTCCATTTTGATGTGCCCTCTCCCTCACTTTCCTGCCATGGCTGTCTGCTGCTGCTTTCAAGCTGGAGGGCTTCTCCGACTTCGAGAGCCCGGCCACCATGCTTAATAGGATGGCGAGCCTGTCCTGTGGCCATTAATTGGTGTTTCTGGGGAAAATTATATTGAGCGACTGTTTCCCCACAGTGTGAGCTTCGGACCCTCATTTGAGCCTGACGACGGGGTTCAGAAGTCCGTAGTGAAAATCCTGCCAGAGGTTAAGTGACGAATTTGCTCTACTTTTGATCAGCACATGTCCCTTCTAAAGAAAATAGCCTCCATTTATTTAGTGCCTTTCACAACCTCAGTGTGGCCCCAAGTTCTTCACTGCCAATGAAATACTTTTGAACGGCTATTGTGTCGTGATGGAGAAAACGTGACAGCCAATTTGTACAGACCAAAGTCCTACAAGCTATGTGATAATGATCAAATAATCTGTTTTTGTTGTTGGCTGAGGGATAAATATTGGCCAGAACATTGGGGACAGCTGCCCGGCTCTAAATAGTGCCAAGGAATTTTTTTCATCCACCTGCAAACTGAGACAGACCCTTGGTTTAATGTCTTCTCTGAAAGCCAGTGTCCCTGACTGTACTGCACAGGAGTGTCAGCATAGATTTTGTATTGAAGTCTTTGGCATGGGCCCTGAACTCACAACCTACTGACTTAGAGGCATTCATGTGCTAATTTTGGCTGCCACTCTTGCCTGTTCCTATTATTTCTATCATTTGTTTTCTTTATTGGGGCCTTCTTGGACTCTTCTCTTCTGTCTCCTCCCCTGCCCATCCCCCAGCCATGCCATCTTTTATTTTTCCCCTTTTCAGTACTTTGTCTTCCCAGTCCTTACCCTGTTCCTCCACTACTCTTCTGCTTTTGTGCTGTCTTGCGACCATTGCAAGATTGACTAACCTTAGAATAAGGTTACAGGTATCCACTGTGCTTCTCTTGGCATTCTCTGAAGAGCTTATTGAGGGATACATCACTTCCTCCTTGTGAGCATCATCCCCAACTGTCCCATCCTCCTCTCTTGCTGACCTCCCTCCCCATCACGTCTATTGGAAGCTAAGCTCACAAACTTACTTCCTGTACCACATACTCAACCACACCACTGCCAACTTGGACCTCTACAGCCTCCCTTTCCTCTCCAAAGTTCTTGAATGTGTTGTTGCCTCCCAAATCCATGCCCATCTTTTCACAAAATAATACATTATGCATTATATGGTGTATCACTTCTTTATGACAATCCGATTGTACTTAATAATCTTGATGGATGCATTAAAGGGTAGAATATCTAAGTTAGAAATAATACAAAGTAGTGTGGGAAAGTGGGTGTTTGAAGGAAAGGGGTATCATTCAAGGAAGTTTGTTATAGCAGTTAAGCAAATCAGCAGCTGAATTGGAAATAGCTTTTAATATGGAGAAAGGGAAGGCACCAGAGGGTAGATTTTCCAAGAACTCGCATGAGTTAAGTTGCCTGATCCACTGTGCACTTCTTTAAAATAATAAAATGTCCCAAGACACTTCACAGGAAAATGTGGGGGGTGAGGGGGGGGGGGGGGGAAGGGTGGCAGTGGGGTAGTGATAATGTCACTGGATTAGTAATCCAGAGGTCCAGGCTAGTCCTCTAGGGAGATGTGTTTGAATCCTACCAGGCAGATGGTAAAATTTGAATTCAATTAATAACTTTGGAATTAAGCAAAAAACTAATCTAATGGTGACCATGAAACCACTGCTGTTACTAAGGAAGGAAATCTGTCATCCTTAGCCATGTGACTCCAGACCCACAGTAATGTGACTGACTCTGAAATGCCCTAGCAAGCCATTGAGTTCAAGGGCAATTAGGGATGGGCAATAAATGTTGGCCTAGCCAGTGATGCCCACATCCCATGAATAAATAAAAGAAACAATATAAGAAACAATATGACATTGAGGCACACGACCAAAATCTTGGTCAAAAAGGTAGGTTTTAAGGAAAAATGTGAGATAGAGATGCAGAAAGTTGTTGGGACGGAATTCCAGAGCTTAGGTGTGCAGCAACCAATGGTAGAGTGATTAAAAATGGGGATGCTCAAGAGGCCAAAATTAGAGGAAGGCAGATATCTTGGAGGGTTGTGGGCCTGGAGGAGATTACAGAGATGGGGAGGGGTGAGGCCATGGAGGGATTTGAAAACAAGGTTGCCAATTTTAAAATCACGATCTTGCTTGACTAGGAGCCAATGTAGGCCAACAAATTAGGACATTAGCAGTCCTTTCCAGCTAGACGACAGTGCAGAGGCATTAGTAGGACGATAGTGTGGTGAACCTTGTCAAAGGCTGCAGACAGATGGAGAAGGATGAGGAGGGATAATTTACCTTTGTCACTGTAACTTAGGGTGTCATTTGTGACTTTGATAAGAGCCTTTTCAGTTCTGTTGCGGGGCGGAAACCTTATTCGAAGGATTCAAACGGAGCTCTGGGAAAGATAAGTACAGATTTGGGAAGCGACAACACATTCAAGGACTTTGGAAAGAAAAGAAAGGTTGAAGATGGAGAGATAGTTTGCAAGGATGGAGGGGTCAAAGGTTGCTTTTTGAGGAGACGGTGATGACGGCAAATTTAAAGGAGAGAGGGACAACACCTGCAGAGAGACAATTGTTTACAATATCGGCTAACATGGGGACCAGGAGGGGAAGGTCAGCAGTTTACTGGGACTAGGGTTGAAGGAGCAGGAAGTGCGTCTAATGGACAAGATTTACAATTGATATCAATGACTTAGTTGAGGGGACCGAGTGTAATATATTCAAGTTTGCTGACGATACAAAGTTCAGTGGGAAAGTAAGCTGTGAGGAAGATGCATAAAAGCTACAATGGATATAGAAAGGTATAGTGAGTGGCCAAGATGGAATATAATGTGGTGATTTGTGAAGTTATCCATTTTGGAATGAAAAATAGAAAAGCAGAATATTTTTCTAGTGGTGAGAGATTGGGAAATGTTGGTATTCAGAGGGATCTGGGTGTCCTTGTACATGAATCACAGAAAGGTAACATAAAGGTACAACAAGCATTTAGGGAAGCAAATGGTATGTTAACCTTTATTACAAAGGGATTGAACTATAAGAATAAAGAGGTGTCCCTACAATTATATAGGCCTTGGTGAGACCACACATGGAGTACTGTGTGTGTACAGTTTTGGTCTCCTTATCGCAAGAAGGATACACTTGCCCTAGAAGGAGTGCATGAGGTTCACTAGATTGATTGCTGTGATGAGGGGATTGTTCAATGAGGAGAGGTTTAGTAGGCGAGGTCTATATTCCCTGGAATGTAGAAGAATGAAGATCTAATTGAAACATAAAACTCTTAAAGGGTTTGACAGGGTCGGTGCTGGGAGGATTTTCCCCTATGCTGGGGAGTCTAGAACTAGGGGAGGTTCATAGTCTCAGAATACGGGGTCAGCCTTTTAGGATTAAGATGAGAAGAAGTTTCTTTACTCAAAGGGTTGTGAATCTTTAGAGTTTTCTATCCCAGAGAGTTGTAGATGCTCAGTCATTGAGTATATTCAAGACAGAAATCAGTAGATTTTTGGATACTAAAGGAATCAAGGGATATGAGGATAGGGCTGGAAAATGGAGTTGAGGTGGAAGATCAGCCATCATTTTATTGGAGAATGCAGCAGGTTCAAAAGAGCCGAATGGCCTACACCTGCTCCTATTTCTTAAGTTCTTAAATTTTTTTTGCACCTTCTCCAGCACCTCAATGTCCTGTTTATAATGAGGTGACCAGAACTGTGCACAGTACTCCAAGTGTGATCTAACCAAGGTTCAATACAAGTTTAGCATAACTACTCTACTTTTTTCTACTACCATTATGTATACTGGCGGGGAAGCATAACTGGGAAGGAAGCGTATACCGGAAGGGAAGTGTAGGGAAGTGCATACTGTCACATTGGGAAAGAAACAAAAGTGGGTATTTCATCATTTGGGCAGATGGCTGGTGGGAGAAACAGGTCAAGAGCCCAGAATATATAATGAGAGGCTTGTACTATTCTGAGGATTGGGCCTTATTTGAATAGAAAGGGCCAGCTACCACCCCTAATAGACATCTCCATACAGGTAACTGGTTAAGATCTGACACAATATGGGGCATAGTAAGTCCTCGAGAGGGTAAATGATCATGAAGGAGGGGGTACCTCAGGCAGCAGCAGCTCAGATTATTTCTGTGGAGCTTGGAGGAGAACTCCTGCTCCCATAGGCCCCCACAGCAATGATTATTGCACATACCTTTGAAAGCCTCCGCTTCTTGGCCGTAGAAACGCCTTCAGGGTCATATCCACATAATAGGTGCCTGGTTTAAATGTATTCATGGAGCTCCCGCCTGAGTCAGGCAAGCACCTCAGCCGCCTATTAAACCACAGTGGGAAGAGGGCAGCAGGGGCAGCAAATGAACTGCAAGTCTATCATTTGGATTTTAACTCCCACCACTCGGTGGGAACCCCTCAAGATACAAATAGGTTGGTATGTAAGAATAGATAAGGGACGGTGGCCAAGTGGTTATGGTTAGCAACCCAGTAGGTCATGAGTTCAAATTGTAAATTATGGAAAAAAGATCAATAACTCCATTAGGCTGTCACCAGGAAAGCTGCTGCATTGTTGTAAAAATCCAATTGGTTTACTAATGTCCTTCAAGAAATGAATCTGCTGCTCATAATCAGTCTAGAGCACACATGCTTCCAGTCCTAGACCATGTAATAGACAGGACAACTAGGGATGGGCAACAAATACGCCATAACCCATGAACAAATAATATACACACAAGGAAATCATACCGATAAAATATATGTGAACAAATAGAGAGGAAACTGTTTGAATAGTGTCATTAGATTTTTGACTTTCACATGGGGGTTGACAGTTTTAAGAATAATTTCTCTTCTGAAAGACAGCACCTCTAACAATGCAGTTCTCCTCAATGCTGCACTGAAATGCCAGGCTAGATTATGTGCTCTAGTCTCTTGAATGGGGTGTGAATTCATAATCTTCTTATTTGAGGTGACAGTGCTTCCACTGAGCCAAAGCCAATGTTAACAAAAGGATATTGAGGCAATGGAAAATTGCAGTAGAGGGAAACAAAAAGCATAAGAAACTGGAGCAGAAGTAGTTCATACAGCCCTTTGAGCCTGCTCCGCAAGATGTTTCCACATTTTAGATCATTGAACTACAGGGTGGGAGGTGCAATTCTGTTGTGGAAATCTTTGCCATCCATTAATTTAATTGAATAGCAAGTTAGACAGGCCTCCACTCAGGCTGTTGGCCTAGGGTTGACAACTTTGTTGTGTGTATTTCTAGAGGTTTCATCACATAACCTCCCACCACCAATTGCCCCACCCAGTTAAATAGACTTTTTTCCTCATCTCCAATAATCTTATAGCAAATAAACAAAAAAGGTAGTCAAAGAAAGTTAAGGTAGAACAATTTTTTTATGTCCCTTTGATTTTCCCTTAGCTGTTTACAGCAACACCCTGCAGGTTAATCTTCCATTCCCGGACACTCCAGGACAATCCAAAAGAGTTGCTAACCTTATATTGGCCTCTGCACTTGAATACCCCAAATGCAATCCCATCAGGCAGAGTTCTGCACTGTGTGTGCTAGATTGTAAAATTTATTACATGAAAATAATCTGAGAAGCAACGTCTATTCTTATCAGAGAATTCCTGACATGCAAAACCATTGCATGACACTCCATAATGGAAGTCCTAAATTGTAAATTGCAGCCCACTATAGATCAATGATCTAAAACATGGAAATATCTTTGTTTCCCTCGACTGAAAGCTTATTTCTTATTGGAGAAAGAAGCCACACTTGTAAATAAATGAAGGCAATTAATAAGATGGATGATAAGATGTTGTTCACGTAACTAGTTGATACATTTATAGGCTTTGAATTAAGATCTTACCTTGAAGAAAAGCATCTTCACATTTCTAGGGTGCTGAGCACTAAAAATGCATTCAGGCAGCACTGCTATTTGTTTTCTTAGCATTGTAAAAACGTGCACCATTACACTGTTTCGAACAGTGGGATTTCTCTGCGATTGAATTTACACGAATGCTTGCACACCCGATGAATCAGGGAACACCTCCCATAATGTTGCTGACCCACATGGTACTTAGCTGCAAAGTTTGCTGTCACTGCTGTGCAGAACTTATGTCTCTAATTTTTCATTCTGTTTGACTCAGCTCAAAATATTACAGTATGTTGTACACACAGCACTCTGAAAGGGCAACCCTGCCAACTTTTTATGTAAATACAGCTTTTGTTAAAATGTTTGCTTGTGATCACTCCTTGCTACCCACTAAACTCCAGCTCACAAGACATCTATCAGCCGAATCCTGGAATGAGCCAGTACCTTTTGTCTTTTGTAAACTATGAAGAGGAAATTGCACACCTCAGCAGGAGTCTTGCGATAGAAATAGAGGATTTTGCATCGTCATACGGGGAAAATTGAGTTTTGCCTCTGGGGATGATTTAAAAGCACAAGCCTGTATTCATCACCTCTGATGCTTTATATATGAAGGGGTAAAAGTTCGTCCTGGGTGGTAGCACTAAACGGGTGTTAACGCATTACATACCCCACCCAATCTTCATTTCCATTCGTTAAACTGAATATTGGACAGGGAGAGTAATGGGCAGCTGATAAGAGACTATCCATTTTGCAAAGACCAGTTTCAATGCCACAGTGTCACAGAATTGTCATTGATGGTCTTGACGTTAATGTGTAGGGGTGGATTTTAACTTACAGTGGGCTTCTGGCTTGAATCTGCGCTGGCGAGACCTGTGGCAGATTGAGGCCACATTGATTTTCACCGCTGCTCCTCATTAACGTGACATGAGCTGACCACCCAAGCAATCGGCAAGAGGCAGCTGGGAAGTGGCTGCCCACCTGAGCTAAATTGGGCAGTCCTTGGATGCCCACTGGCACACAGGAAAGTGTGGGAATGGCTTTCCTTTAGTCATTCTTGGGATGTGAGCAGCGCTGGCAAGGCCAGAATTTTTTGCCTATCCCTAATTATCCTTGAGAAGGTAGTGGTGAGCCGCCTTCTTGAACCGCTGCTGTCCATGTGGTGTAGGTAGACCCACAGTGCTGTTAGGGAGGGAGTTCCAGGATGTTAACCCAGTGATGGTGAAGGAAGGATGATATAGTTCCAAGTCAGGATGGTGTGTTACTTGGATGGGAACTTGCAGGTGGTTATGTTCCCATGGGTCTGCTGTCCCTGTCCTTCTAGAGATCACAGGTTTGGAAGGTGCTGTCGAAGGAGCCTTGGCAATTTGTTGCATTGCATCTTGTAGATGGTACACACAGCTGCCACTGTGTGCCAGTGGTGGAAGGAGTGAGCGTTTATGGTGGTGGATGGGGTGCCGATCAAGTAGACCGCTTTGTCCTGGATGGTATTGAGCTTCTTGAGTGCTGTTGAAGCTCACCCCTCTAGGCAAGTTGAGAATATTCCATCACTCTCCTGACTAGTGCCTTGCAGATGGTGGACAAGCTTTGGGGAATCATTGAATTCTCAGCCTTTCACCTGCTGTTGTAGCCGGAGTATTTATATGGCTGGTCCAGTTAAGTTTCTGGCCAATAGTAACTCCCAGGATGTTGATGGTGGGGGATTCAGCGATGGTCATACCATTGAATGTCAAAAGGAGATGGTTAAATTCTGTCTTGTTGGAGATGGCCATTTCCTGGCATTTGTATGGCGTGAATGTTACTTACCACTGCGTATTGTGATGTTGGTGGGGTGGGGGGTGTGCACGGGTGGAAGTCCAGGGAATGAGGCCTAAACATTTCCTGTGGGGCCTGAAGCAGCACTTAATTGATTGTGGTAAGGATCATTTCTTCCTTAAGTTCTGATGGTCACTTTCTGGGATTTTAAACCATCAGAGGCTTCAGGGACATCTAATAACAAGTAATTCTATTCCAGGGCTTGTCATCTAACTTCTTGGATTAAATCAGTCTTGCATTTTGTAGAATAAGGGTCTGAAAAGGTTAATGTTGAGAAAGTGTAAAGAATTCCTCCTACCATGATGATGTAAGAGAGTACATGTGAAAGAGACTTGAAGTGAGATGCAGCATGGCTTCAGAGGAGTCGCACAGACAAGTGTGGAGCTATATATAGTTGTAATATAATAAAGGTTAATGTTCTAAGTTCTCTAGACTAAGGAATCTGTTTAAGCTAGACTAACTAAGTATATTAAGATGGCAGCATACCAACCAAACATACAACACATTTATTGATGAAGGGAAACAGAGATTAAAACAATTATATGATATAGTGCCAGTTATTCAAATCACATGACATTGCCCTGTCCCTCCATTTATTGCAACTGACTCAGGATGAATTCTATTTTTGTGGTATGTGTTGACTGAGATATGGTGACCTGTGCCTTTGGTTGCCCAATATAATTCTCCACTTAATTTTAAGGGTCGTCCGATTTTCCTGCACTGGCACAGTAACTATACTCCAAAATTAATTGATTTGTTTAAAGTGCTTTGGGACTACTTGAGATCATGAAAGATGCTATATAAATGAAAGTTCTTTCTTTATCTGAAAGCGCAAAGAATATCTTAGACTTCCCAATAAACGTTCATTAGGGTATTACCATCTTTTTGCAGCACTTTGTTTTCCATTGATGCAACGTTCAATCCTTTCTCATGAGAAAATTACCTTATCACATTGTAGTGTTGAAGATTTGAACACTAGAAGTGGCAGCGCCACCCCACCCCACCCCACCTCACCTGAGCCAAGCTGTTCCAATCCAGCTATTACACTGACATCACTGTGGAAAATGGCCCAGGTATGGCTCATCCACAAAAAACTGGATAAATCTAACGTGATTTGACCAATTATTGTTCTATTAATCTCTCTCCAAATATCAGCAAAGTCAATGAGAGCAGACACAACAACATTCAGGAAGCTCAATACCATTCAGTTTGATTGGAACCCCTGCCAGTGGATTCAATATCTACCTCCTCCACCACTGGCAAACTGTGGTTGCAGTGTGTACTGACTACAGAATGCACTGGAGCAACTCACCACGCTGACTTTGACAGCATCTTCCAGCCCCAGAGCCCCAAAAGGTACAAGAGCAGCAATGATATCAAAACACTATCACGTACAAGTCACAATTGGACTAAAATTAGCTTTATTTCATCATCATAATCCTGAAACTGCCTACCTAACACCATTGTGGGAGCACAATCACCACAAAGCTTGCTGCAGTTCAAGAAGGCCTACCACTACCTTCTCAGGGCAACTACTGATTAGGAAATAATGAGGCCTTGCAATACAGGAACATTTTTTAAAAGAATACCTCCCTTAACATTACTCCTGTCCTCTCATTAATGCGCTTGCTCATTTGGGATGCAAATCGGCGGGATCATCCACCATCTGATACCTCACCAGGTGGCCATTCTGTAGGTGTGAGCCTAAACCATGAGCATTAACAGGCTGTTGAACCATTGTTTTCATCAGAACCAAGTCGCACCTTGTCCACAAGCACACTTTCCAGCAGGAGTCACTGGATAGTGATCAGGATTGGAGTTTCTGGCAGATTTTTCTCCTTCCCAACCATAAGTCAGACGATTCAAGTACCCACCACCCTCCCGCGCCCCCACTCCCTCTCCTCCCCCAGCAACACTACACTGTCTGAGATGACTTAAATCTACACAGGCTAGAGGTTGAACCAAGGAGCTTCCTTATTTAAGAAGAGCAAAATACAGTAGATGCTGAAAATCTGAAATAAAAACAGAAAATGCTGTAAATACACGGCTGGTCTGGCAGCATCTGTGGCTCTGAATCACTGGGCTAGATTTTATGCAAGCGGTGGTCCCAACTCTGGGCCAGAAAGGTGAAAAGAACCCCTGCCTCGGCCGTACTGAGGGGCCCCCACAGCCTCATTTTACACCACCCAGGCAGTTAACTGTCTGGTGCTGGAGTCCCTGCCCCTTTAAGGATGGGAATCCTGCCTCCAAGAGCTGCCAGCCAATCAGAGGGCCAGCAGCTCAGCAGTCCCAGTACTACCACTGGGAGCAGTGGCCACTGCTGGTACTATAGAAGGCACAGGACCAGGAGCAGACATGAAGCCCTGGAATGCAGGTAAGTGGGGGCGGGCTTGGTGGGGCCAATCAGGCAGGCCCCACAGAGGGGTGGGGTTTGGGGGGAATGAGGGGTGGTTATTGAGGTTGGGGAAGGTGTTGGCGCAGAGGAGGCCTTTGCCACCAGGCCCCCCCGTGGGCCACAGATTGCCCATGCAGGTGTGCCCCCCACCCCAGCCCGTAGGGAGTCCACCTGTTGTTACTGGGTGACTTCCCCATGTGGCAGGGTTCCCACCAGCCGCTGGTAAAATACCAGTGATGGCAGAAAGAGACCACTTAAGGGCCTCAATTGGCCTCTGAGTGGGAAGCCTTCCCTGCCCCTGACAAAACTGAATGGCATCAGGAAGGCAATGGGCACTCCAGCCCCCGCCTTCCCTTGCTATTTTATGTGCCCCCATGCCACCTTGCCCATCCCTAGAGGGCAATAAAATTCAGTCCGTTAAGTCTGTTTCTCTCTCCACAGGTGCTGCCAGACCTGCTGACTATTTCCAGCTTTCTTGTCTGTGTGGCTCACACACGCAGAGCTTAAAAACTGAGCCATCAGGAAAGCATGAAAGACAATTTCACTCTGTTGCAATAATTGCACACTATAGGCATTTTGCCCAGCAGGAACACATTCTGAAACTCAGCTGCAGAGCTCTGAGGGATGATATAATTGAGATGTTTAAGATTAGTAAAGGATTTGATAGGATAATTAGAGACAATATTTCCTCTAGTGGGATAGTCCAGAACAAGGGGGCGTACCTTTAAAATTAGAGATAGGCCATTCAGGGGTAATGCCATGAAGCACGTCCACCCACAAAGGGTAGTGGAAATCTGGAACTCTCGCCCCGAAGTGTTGTTGGGCTGGATTTTGTGCTGGAAGCGGGGCTCGCGGCGCTCAGCTGAAAAGGCGGGGGAAAGCCTTTTCATGCCCCCCACCAACCCACCACAGCCCCCAGTGCGATCCTATGTTTTTTTCTGTCTAAGTCTCCCGCGCCGGGATCCCGAACCCTTTAAAGACGGGGATCCTGCCTCCAAGAGCTGCTGGCCAATCATAGGGCCAGCAGCTCAGCCGTATTGGCAGTGCCACAAGGAGCGGTGGCCATTTCCAGTACTGCAGAGGTCTCAGACTCAGACCCAGCGTTAGTACCCCGGACCTCAGGTAAGTGAGGCGGGGTCGCCGGGACTAGTCCGGAAGGCTGTGGCAAGGGGATTCTTGGGGGGGGGGGGGTTGCTGGTCCTGCAGTCCAGGGGGAGGGGAGGCCTGAGGGTAAAGTGGTTCCCGGCAAAGGTCCTCCGTAGGCCAAAGATTGCCCATGGAGGAGGGACACCCCCCCCCAAACACGCAGGGAGTGTGCCTCATGTTCCAAGACGACCTCCCCACATGGCGGAGGTCCCCGCCTCCCCACACTGCTGGTAAAATCAGAGCGGCGACAGGAAAAGCCCTTAATTGGCCATGAATAGGCCACTTATGGGGCTCAATTGGCTTCGGGGTGAGAAGGCCATCGTCGGCCTATCCCGCCCCCGGGAAGATAGCTAGGCGACAAGGAGGCAACGGGCTCTCCGTGCCCCCACCACCTGTCGTGATGCTCCGTGCGCTCCCCGCCCCCCACCTCTGGCCCTGTTTCGGGGGGCCCATAAAATCCCAGCCACGGAGGCAATTCAATTTAAAAGTTCGAACAGAAATTGCTTTATTTTTGTTATTATGTGTTTTGTGTTATGGTATATGAAGCCAAGGCAGGTAAATGGAGTTAACATATAGATCAGCCATGCTCTAATTGAATGGCAGAACATGGTTGATGGGCTGAATGGCCCACTCCTGTTCCTACCGTCCTAGATCGGTAGGCTCCACTGGACTTTCAATCAGATTCCTCTGACATCTATGGCTAGGCTTCCCATTATGTATCCTTGGTGAGTGAAGACTTAGTGACAGAAGTGCGAATTTATGAAATATACCCTCACTACTCTATGAGATGTGGTGTTGTGCTAGGTACAGCTGGCATGTCACCTTGTAGTCAATAAAACTTTGTTGCTGCATTCAGTATCTCACTCAGTCCGCAGAAGCTATGTAAGACACAGTGCATTAAAAAGAAAAGAAACTCAGCCCAGGTTCCCCTCTCCTAAACTTTTGTTTTGTTGTACAATGGTTAACATGACAATAGCGGGCAGCTGCTTGACAACTATGATAAAAGAAAGTCTGACCAATTTGACCTTGATGATTGCTGGGAGGGCAGAGACATAGAGATTTTGTACTTGAGTATCAACAAACGAGACACAGATTTTCCATAGAAGGAATCCATATTCAGCAAATGATGGAGCTGATAATGTGGTGCTCTGCTGCGTGACCTGGTCGATTGACTGCTGAGGCCTCCTGTGCTTCTGTTGTGAACAGTGCAGGCTAATGCAGTGGGGAAGCAATGACAATAACAAAAACTTGCATTTATGTAGCATCTTTATCATCCTAAGACTCCACAAAGTGCTTCACAGGAGCATAATCAGACACCGAGACATATAAATAGGTATTAGCAAGTGTGGCCAAAATTTTGGTAAAAGAGATAGGTTTTAAGGAGCATCCTAAAGGAGGAGAGAGAGACAAAGAGGGTTAGGGAGGGAATTCCAGACCTTAGGGCCTAGACAGCTAAAGGCACAAACTCTACCGGTGGGGCAAAGGAAATCGGGATGTACTTGTAGCTATGATGGCCAGTGCATAAAACATGCACTTGACTCATTAAAGACCTAAAGAGAATGTTAATGAGGTCTTGCTGCAAAATACAGTTTCAACATCCAAACAGCACTGTTGGAGCTCAGCACCCACATGAAACAATGTTAGAAAGTTGATCCTTTCAGCCATATTAGTTCTTATTCCTGGGTAGTCTGTTTGGTGGTTGTATCGAGTAATCTAGTAATTTTATTGTTTATTTCATTGTGCCATTGTTGGTCAATAATTCAGCTATTCACACCTTCTTAAGGCTGCCACCCATGGGTGCCATCTCTTCACCCAAGCTCTTGGTCATCCCCTCCTATTCTCTGGGGAGTGTCCATGTCCATTATACATACTTGTGAAGTGCTGTGGGATATTTCTGTATGTTAAAAGTGCTCTATGAATGCAAGTTATTGTGAAGGAACAGTAACTGAACTGTAGATAGGACCTTTGACTATTCTGCTGGTTATCCCTCTCTGGAGGATGACAGGCAAGGTGAGGCTTGCAGTACAGGTTGGCTGAGGTAGTGAGGATAATTGTAACTTTGTACAAATTTCTCCTGCAAAGAACCATAGCCATGGAACAGACAGAAATGAAAATAACCTGTCTGAAGCAGTGATAGAGAAGAACCCCTGGCCATCAGACACATTATATGAGTCCATGAGCAAGCAGCATATAAGTATCTTGTGTCAGTTGTGTGCTTGGTTTAATGCTACATTTCATGGCCACAGGGCAAATCCACTGACATGACCTCTATACATGGGCACCTTTGGAAAGGAGGTGCACAGTTGTCAGTTGTACTGGCCAGCCTAGAAAGCTGGCCAACAAGTTGTGGAGTGGAATCATGAGCCGGATGTAAAACAGATAGCTCTTATTGCCCAGCAGCCATCCTCTAGTTTGACGTGATAGCTGGCACAGAATGAAAGCATCATGACTTCTGCCAGGATAGTGGGTATTGGCCTGCATGATGTGCTGAGCATGGTCACACACCAACTGCACATTCAGAGGGTGTAACCTTTGCAGTTGCGGTACATCTCAGCATTGAGATGCAGTGTCCACCAAGCCACATGTGTACAGTTCATGGTATCCTGCACCATGGGGAAGCCCACTATCCCAGCAAAGCCATGTGCATGCTCCGCCTCCTTGTCTCTATTTGGAAAGAACAAAATGAACTCCCTTCTCCTGTCATAAAGGGCATCTGCCACTGATGCAGCAGTGAACAGTAAACTGGAAGATGTTAGATATGTCTCCTGCTCCAGCCTGGAAGGATCCTAATGTGAAGAAATTCAGGGCCATGACCACCTTTACAGTCACTGGCAGTGCTGTCCTCCCCTCTGCTCTGAAGCTGAATGTCTGGTTGCAAGAGATGGCAGAGTTCTGTGAACACCACCTTGGTAAGTGCAGACAATGCAGACAATGCAGACACTACTCCTGACTTCCGTGGTTGTAAGAAAAGTGCACCTGGAATACCGTAGTTGGATAAGGCCTCTTGTTGAGAGCCCTTCCCCCCCTCCCACTGTGAACAGCTAGTCCTTTTCTTTGCTGCCTCTGCTCCATCGCCCTCTCATGCTGTACACAAAGGGGGATGGTAGCTACAGCACCCATGACTGGGAGCAAGTTTTGTGCCCAGACTCCTTGAAGTGACAGCTAAGGTCTTCTTCCTGTGCAGTACCAATCCCGGCAGACTTAACTGACCATAACCAACCCCTCAAAACACCAATCAGTTCCACAAACTCAAACCGAGCCAGTAGAAAGTAATCAGCAATTAACCTGCAAGATGTTAATGATTCATTTAAATAGCATTGGTGAGTGTTCCTTCCTACTGCAGAACGCATGTTTAATTGTGTGAGTTAAGAGAGCTAGAGCGGCGAGGTCAAAAATGGCAGGGCTGGCATCAAATCAATGGGCGGCACAGTGGCGCAGTGGTTAGCACTGCAGCCTCACAGCTGCAGGGACCCGGGTTCGATTCTGGGTACTGCCTGTGTGGAGTTTGCAAGTTCTCCCTGTGTCTGCGTGGGTTTTCTCCGGGTGCTCCGGTTTCCTCCCACAAGCCAAAAGACTTGCAGGTTGGTAGGTAAAATTGGCAATTATAAATTGTCACTAGTATAGGTAGGTGGTAGGGAAATATAGGGACAGGTGGGGATGTTTGGTAGGAATATGGGATTAGTGTAGGATTAGTATAAATGGGTGGTTGATGGTCGGCACAGACTCGGTGGGCCGAAGGGCCTGTTTCAGTGCTGTATCTCTAATCTAATGTTACACATTGACTGATGTCATGATCTGCCTACTCTGCATGCTTCTGGCTCATGGTCCTAATGTCTGTGCTAATACCCTAACTAAAATGGTGTCAGCATGGAACGTACTGAAAGTGTGTGCACGTGGCACAGACACCATTTTGGAACCAAAAGGCAGCAGTAGCGATGAAGATACGGGCGTTACGACGGCTAATTTTACAGCCAGTGAGTTTAAGGTGCGATCTCGACATTCACCAAAGTCAAAATTTCCTCTCATAAATTCTGAATTTAAATACACAAACCTTGCTGTGTACAAACTGGCTGTTGCATTTCCCTACAGAAAAATAGGGGCTGAGCTTCAAAAGTATTTTTTTTTATTCATTCATGGGATGTGGGCATCGCTAGCCAGGCCAGCATTTATTGCCCATCCCTAATTGCCCTTGAGAAGGTGGTGGTGAGCTGCCTTCTTGAACCGCTGCAGTCCATGTAGGGTAGGTACACCCACAGTGCTGTTAGGAAGGGAGTTCCAGGATTTTAACCCAGCGACAATGAAGGAACAGTGATATAGTTCCAAGTCAGGATGGTGTGTGACTTGGAGGGGAACTTGTAGGTGGTGTTGTTCCCATGCATTTGCTGCCTTTGTCCTTCTAGTTGGTAAAGGTTGCAGGTTTGGAAGGTGCTGTCTAAGGAACCTCGATGTGTTGCTGCAGTGCATCTTGTAGATGATAACCACTGCTGCCACTGTGCGTCGGTAGTGGAGGAAGTGAATGTTTGTGGATGGGATGCCAATCAAGCGGGCTGCTTTGTCTTGGATGGTGTCGAGCTTCTTGAGTGTTGTTGGAGCTGCATCAATCCAGGCAAGTGGAGAGTATTCCATCACACTCCTGACTTGTGCCTTGTAGATGGTGGACAGGCTTTGGGGAGTCAGGAGGTGTGTTACTCGCCACAGGATTCCTAGCCTCTGACCTGCTCTTGTGGCCATGGTATTTATATGGCTACTCCAGTTCAGTTTCTGGTCAATGGTAGCCCCTAGGATGTTGATCGTGGGGGAATTCAGCGATGGTAATGCCATTGAATGTCAAGGGGAGATGGTTGGATTCTCTCTTGTTGGAGATGGTCATTGCCTGGCACTTGTGTGGCGCAAATGTTACTTGCCACCATCAGCCCAAGCCTGGATACTGTTCAGGTCTTGCTGCATTTCTACACGGACTGCTTCAGTATCTGAGGAGTCACGAATGGTGCTGAACATTTTGCAATCATCAGTGAACATCCCCACTTCTGACCTTATGATTGAAGGAAGGTCATTGATGAAGCAGCTGAAGATGGTTGGACCTAGGACACTACCCTGAGGAACTCCTGCAGTGATATCCTGGGGCTCAGATGATTGACCTCCAACAACCACACCATCTTCCTTTGTGCTAGGTGTTACTCCAACCAGTGAAGAGTTTTCCCATTGACCTCAGTTTTGCTAGGACTCCTTGATGCCATACTTGGTCAAATGCTGCCTTGATGTCAAGGGCAGTCACTCTCACCTCACCTCTTGAGTTCAGCTCTTTTATCCATGTTTGAACCAAGGCTGTAATGAGGTCAGGAGCTGAGTGGCCCTGGCGGAACTCAAACTGAATGTCACTGAGCAGGTTATTGCTAAGCAAGTGCCGCTTGATGGCACTTTTGATGACACCTTCCATCACTTTACTGATGATTGAGAGTAGACTGATGGGGTGATAATTGGCAGGGTTGGACTTGTCCTGCTTTTTGTGTATAGGACATACCCGAGCAATTTTCCACATTGCAGGGTAGATGCCAGCATCGTAGCTGTACTGGAACATCTTGGCTAGGAGCGTTGCAAGTTCTGCAGCACAGGTCTTCAGTACTATTGCTGGAATATTGTCAGGGCCCATAGCCTTTACAGTATCCAGTCATTTCTTGATATCACACAGAGTGAATCGAATTGGCTGGAGTCTGGCATCTGTGATGCTGGAGACTTCAGGAGGAGGCCAAGATGTATCATCAACTCGGCTCTTCTGGCTGAAGATTGCTGCAAATGCTTCAGCCTTATCTATCGCACTGATGTGCTGGGCTCCCCCATCATTGAGGATGGGGATATTTGTGGACCCACCTTCTCCAGTTAATAATTGTTTCATTGTCCACCACCATTCACGGCTGCATGTGGCAGGACTGCTGAGCTTAGCTTGGTTATGGGATCGCTTAGCTCTGTCTATTGCATGCTGCTTATGCAGTTTGGCATGCAGATAGTCCTGTGTTGTAGCTTCACCAGGTTGACACCTCATTTTGAGGTATGCCTGGTGCTGCTCTTGGCGTGCCCTCCTGCATTGAATCAGGGTTAGTCTCCTGGCTTGATGGTAATGGGGGTAGAGTTGGGGATATGCCAGGCCATGAGGTTACAGATTGTGGTTGAGTACAATTCTGCTTCTGCTGATGGCCCACAGCACCTCATGGATGTCCAGTTTTGAGTTGCTAGAACTGTTCGAAATCTATCCTATTTAGCATGGTGGTAGTGCCCACACAATACGATGGAGGATATCCTCAATGTGAAGGCGGGACTTCATCTCCAGAAGGACTGTGTGGTGGTCACTCCTGCCAATACTGTCGTGGACAGATGCATCTGCGGCAGGCAGATTGGTGAGGGCGAGGTCAAGTATGTTTTTCCTTCTTGTTGGTTCCTTCACCACCTGCCGCATACCCAGTCTAGCAGCTATGTCCTTTAGGACTCAGCCAGCTTGGTCAGTAGTGGTGCTACCGAGCGACTCTTGGTGATGGACATTGAAGTCCCCACCCAGATTACATTTTGTGCCCTTGCCACCCTCAGTGCTTCCTCCAAGTGCTGTTCAACATGGAGGAGTACTGACTCATCAGCTGAGGGAGGGCAGTATGTGGTAATCAGCAGGAGGTTTCCTTGTCCATGTTTGACCTGTTGCCATGAGACTTCATGGTGTCCAGAGTTGATGTTGAGGACACCCAGGGCAACTCCCTCCCGACTGTATACCACTGTGCCGCCATCTCTGCTGGGGCTGTCCTATTTAATTTAAGATCATTGGCAAAAGAATGAGCAGGCAATGAGGAAAAATGTATTTTATGCAGCGAGTTATTATGATCTGGAATGTGCTGCCTGAAAGGATGGTGATCCAATGTTAACTTTCAAAAGGGAATTTGATTTATACTTGAAATGGAGAAATTTGGAGGACTATAGGGAAAGAGCAGGATAGAAAAAACAGAATTGGATAGCTCTTTCAAATAATTTTTTCTTGTTTTCTTGTGGGGTGCAGGGAGCGGAGTCATGTCCCTCTAAACCCCACAGGTTAACCTTGGGCCTTCCTTGCTGCAGGCTACTCTCCTACTCCCCCAGATGGGAATCCACTCTCTGAGACTTACTGGCCTTCTGGGGGCCATTCCTGTAGGTCCCCAGCCATGGCCACCTGCCGCCTGCTTTATCACCCACCGACCATGCAGGGATTCAGGCTGGCCTCTCGTGAAGCTCACACACACACTTTGAGAAGGAGTCACTGGGGAGCAATCAGGAGCTGGTACTTTAAACAAATGTTTCCCTCTCTGACTACAGGTGCAAGCACCTGCCACGAATATTTAAGTGACTCCAACCATGGATGAATTCATCAACAGGGTGAGGCCCACCAGAAATCCACCCCCTCAAAGGGGTTATAGATGTGGTACCACCCGTCTGCGGGAAGAGTCAACACTTACAAATTATTTTTAGCCGACCGAATGAACCAGTTTTCAACCTTTTTCAACAAGAAAGTTGTGGAAACATTTCATTCAAATCTCTGGCTATATTCCTTGAAATGTTATTTTCAAAACAAATTTACTCAGCAAATCCCAAAGGTGAGACATAGGTTTTAAATGTTCTAAAGTTGTTCGATTGTACATGATGAATGGATGTGCACAAGTTTCTAATATCCCTGAATTGCAATATTCTCTAGTCTGCAGGAAAACATCACCATGTTTTAATGAATTTGCACTTCTGTTGTTCTGCTGCAGAAGTCTGGTGATGTTCCAGGACCATTGTCTGCTAATTTGTGACCACAGCAAGTAGGCTTCCCTGTTCCAAGTGGTCTTCACTTTGATGAATGTATAGTTCAGGCCAATTACATTCCATAGATTGCATCAATATGATCTGTTGATGCAAAATGCATAGCATAATATAGTTGTAAATTCACTGCACCTTCTCCAGGAGGTAGTTCCCGTCCCAGTCCCAGTCCCAATCCCAATTCCAATCTCAGTCCTAGTCCCAGAACACAACATTCTGTCCTGCTGATCTGTAGCAAGCTGAGCCAGTTTGCCTGGCCATTTGTAAGCAGGAAATGTCTGCAGAATGATTTGTGCGCTGATCTCCTTGGCATGCCATTTTGTACCAATCATTAACATTATGCTTGAGGTGCTGTGAAAACAAACTTGGCCTAAGCAGTGAAAAAAACTGCCAGCAGCATTTAAAATAAACTATTGGTAATACAAATGCAAGTTAGATGGAAAAAAATGATTAACAAAATCGCTATCCTAAAAATATGAACATCACAAACAAACTCTCAAAGACTATTTAAGAACTGCACTTGTAGAGCTGAAGTTAATGAGCCCACCGCCTATCCTGGTGGTGAGCCTGGTAAAGGACACCATTCCCTTTCATCATGTGGGCACCAGCCCCACTGCAATAACGCAGCAGGCAGCCATTTTACAGAGAGGAGGTGCAGGTCCCCACCCCACCCCCCCCCCCCCCCCCCCACCCAACCACGTGGCGGGGGCACGAGGTGATTCTTTGAATACGGCCTTAGATGACTCCATAGCAGGTGCTGGGATCACATTTAAAGGCCTTCCAACCCTGCATTCACGACTGTCCTGGATAGATTATCAGCTTGGTGCAGCCTACAACCATGTCTGAGTGGTTCCTGTACCCACCCCCACCTCCACCCCCGAGGAGAGCAGGAGACAATGATTGAGGAAAGAAACAGGGCGGCCCATGGCTCAATGATGCACTAGAGTCGGGAATAGTAAGTTATTAGGTGTGGTCAGAGTAGGGGAGAAAGAAATAAAGTCTAAATCAGCGTTAATGTGTTTGTATGTGAATGCATGGAATGTGTAAATAAGATTTGTGAGTTACAGGCACAGATTACCATGTGGAAATATGATGTTGTGGCTATAACAGAGACCTAGCTCAAAGAAGGGCAGGTCTGTGTGTTCAATATTCCTGGATACAAGGTGTCAGGAAAGATAGGAAAGGGCAAAAAGGTGGAGGGTAGCAGTATTGATTAAGGTGAGCATTGCAATGCTGGAGAAAAAGGATGTCCCAGAGGGGTTGAGGACAGAATCAATTTGGCTAGAACTAAGGAACAAAAAAGGTGCAATTACATTGCACAGTGTTGTCTATAGGCCACCAGCTAGTGGGAAGGACGTGAAGGAACAAACTTGCAAGGAAATTACAGAAAGGTGCAAAAATTATCGGGTCGTTATAATGGGGGACTTTAATTATCCAAACATAGACTGGGATAGTAGTGTAAAAGGCAGTGAGGGGCAAGAGTTCCTAGAGTGTATTCAGGAAAATTTTCTACATCAGTATGTTTCTAGTTCAATGAGAAAGGAGGCACTGCTAGACCTGGTTCTTGGGAATGAGGTGGCCCAAGTGGATCAGGTATCAGTAGGAGATCATTTAGGGGACAGCGATCATTGTATCATAAGGTTTAGGCGGACTATGGAAAAGGACAAAGAACAATCCAGAGTAAGAATAATTAACTGGGGGAAAGCCAACTTCAATGGGGTACGAATGGAGCTGGGGCAAATAAATTGGAGTCAAAGGTTGGCAGGTAAAACAGTAACTGAACAATGGGTTATCTTTAAAGAGGAGATAGATCGGGCACAGTCAAGTAAAGGGGAAAGGTAGGGTAAACAAATCCAGAAGTCCCAGGGTGACAAAAGTAGTAGAGATTAAGATAAAGAAGAAAAAGCGTGCTTATGACAGTTGCCAGGTAGAAAATACTATTGAGAACCAGGCTGAATATAAAAGGTCTAGAGGGGAAGTAAAAAAGCAAAGAGAGAGCATGAAAAGAGACTGGCAGCTAACACTAAAGGGAATCCCAAAATTTTCTATAGACATATCTATAGTAAAAGGGTGGTAAAAGGAGGAGTGGGGCCGATCAGGGACCATAAAGGGGATTTGCGCATGGAGGCAGCGGGCATAGCTGAGGTATTAAATGAATACTTTGCATCTGTCTTTACCAAAGAAGAAGATGCAACACAGGCAATGGTGAAAGAGGAGGTAATTCAGACACTAGAGGGGTTTAAAATTGATAAAGAGGACATATTAGATAGGCTGTCAGTACTTAAAGCGGATAAAGCACCAGGACCGGATGAGATGCATCCAAGGATACTGAGGGAAGTGAGGGTGGAAATCACGGAGGCCTTGGCCATAATTTTCAGTCTTCCTTAGATTCAGGGGTGGTGCCAGAGGACTGGAGAATTGCAAATGTTACACCCTTGTTCAAAAAAGGATGTAAAGATAAGCCCAGCAACTGCAGGCCAGTCAGTTTAACTTCATGATGGGGAAACTTTTAGGAAGAATAATTTGGGATAAAATTAATAGTCACATGGACAAATGCGGGTTAACTAAAGAAAGCCAGCATGGATTTCTTAAGGGAAAATCATGTTGAACTAATTTGCAGTTGTTTTTTGAGGAGGTAACAGAGAGGGTTGATGAGGGTGTGGGGACAGATCAAAAGTAAACTAATCAGCTAACAAACTAACTGTGGAGTTGTGGAGCCAATTTATAAAAACTAATAAACAGAAGCTAACAGGACAGCTGCAGATAGCTTAATAGTAGCCTATTATTTAATAATCAGCCTAACAGTTCAAGGAGGGGGGATGTGAAACTACTGAAATAAGATGCAAGAATAAAATGCTGGGACGAATGAACCAATCATGCACTGATAATAGAAGTCTGCAAACCACTCAGAAACAAGGGGGGGCGGGGGGTGTTACTAGTTTTGTTTGAATAACTATAAGAAAGGCTTGCTGTAGTGAGCACATGTTAATTTGTTTTGTTCTTTTGCATGTTCTTTTGTTTTGCTTTTTGTTCATTTTGTATCCTTGCAACCATATACTGCAATAAAGTGTCTAAAAGTTACTGTCAGACTTCGTCTCTCTTTGTAACTGATGGGATCCAACAAGGGCAATGCAGTTGATGTGGTGTGCATGGACTTTCAAAAGGTGTCTGATACAGAGCCACACAACAGACTTGTGAGCAAGGATTATAGCTCATGGAATAAAAGAGACAGCAGCAACATGGAAGTGGACAGGAAACAAAGAGTAGTGGTTCATGGATATTTTTCGGGCTGGAGGAAGGTTTGTAGTGGAGTTCCCCAGTGGTCAGTGTTGGGACCTTTGCTTTTGCTGATAGAACATAGAACAGTACAGCACAGTACAGGCCCTTCGGCCCACGATGTTGTGCTGAACCTTTAACCTACTCTAAGATCAAACTAACTACCTACCCTTCATTCTACTATCATCCATGTACCTATCCAAGAGCCGCTTAAATGCCCCTAATGTATCTGCTTCTACTACCACCGCTGGCAGCGCATTCCACGCACCCACCACTCTCTGTGTAAAGAACCTACCTCTGACATCTCCTCTGAAACCTTCCTCCAATCACCTTAAAATTATGCCCCCTGGTGATAGCCCTTTCCACCCTGGGAAAAAGTCTCTGGCTATCCACTCTATCTATGCCTCTCATCATCTTGTACCCCTCTATCAAGTCACCTCTCATCCTTCTTCGCTCCAATGAGAAAAGCCCTAGCTCCCTCAATCTTTCTTCGTAGGACATGCCCTCCAGTCCAGGCAGCATCCTGGTAAATCTCCTCTGCACCCTCTCTAAAGCTTCCACATCCTTCCTATAATGAGGCAACCAGAACTGAACACAATATTCCAAGTGTGGTCTAACCAGGGCCTTATAGAGATGCAGCATAACCTCACGGCTCTTAAACTCAATCCCCCTGTTAATGAAAGCCAACACACCATACGCCTTCTTAACAACCCTATCAACTTGGGTGGCAACTTTGAGCGATCTATGGACATGGACCCCAAGATCCCTCTGTTCCTCCACACTACCAAGAATCCTGTCTTTAAGCCTGTATTCCGCATTCAAATTCGACCTTCCAAAATGAATCACTTCACACTTTTCCAGGTTGAACTCCATCTGCCATTTCTCAGCCCAGCTCTGCATCCTGTCAATGTCCCGTTGCAACCTACAACAGCCTTCCACACTATCCACAACTCCAATAACCTTCGTGTCATCAGCAAACTTGCTAACCCAGCCTTCCACTGCCTCATCCAAGTCATTTATAAAAATCACAAAGAGCAGAGGTCCCAGAACAGATCCTTGTGGAACACCACTGGTCACCGAGCTCCATGCTGAATACTTTCCATCTACTACCACCCTCTGACTTCGATGGGCCAGCCAATTTTGTATCCAGACAGCCAACTTTCCCTGAATCCCATGCCTCCTTACTTTCTGAATGAGCCCACCATGGGGAACCTTATCAAACACCTTGCTAAAATCCATATACACCACATCCACTGCTCTTCCTTCATCAATGTGTTTTGTCACATCTTCAAAGAATTCAATAAGGCTTGTGAGGCATGACCTGCCCCTTACAAAGCCATGCTGACTGTCTCTAATCAAACCATGCTTTTCCAAATAATCATAAATCCTGTCTCTCAGAATCCTCTCCAACAATTTGCCCACTACCGACGTAAGACTGACTGGTCTATAATTCCCAGGGTTATCCCTATTCCCTTTCTTGAACAAGAGAACAACATTTGCCACCCTCCAATCATCTGGTACTACTCCAGTGGACAGTGAAGACGCAAAGATCATCGCCAAAGGCGCAGCAATCTCTTCCCTCGCTTCCCGTAATAACCTTGGGTATATCCCGTCTGGCCCCGGGGACTTATCTGTCCTCATATCATTCAAAATTTCCAGCACATCCTCCCTCTTAACCTCAACCTGTTCGAGCATATCAGCCTGTTCCACGCTGTCCTCACAAACGACCAGGTCCCTCTCACTAGTGAATACTGAAGCAAAGTATTCATTTAGGACCTCCCCTACCTCCTCCGACTCCAGGCACAAGTTCCCTCCACTATCCCTGATCGGCCCTACCCTCACTCTGGCCATCCTCTTGTTCCTCACATAAGTGTAGAACGCCTTGGGATTTTCCTTAATCCTACCCGCCAAGACTTTTTCATGTCCCCTTCTAGCTCTCCTAAGTCCATTCTTCAGTTCCTTCCTGGCGACCTTGTAACCCTCTAGAGCCCTGTCTGATCCTTGCTTCCTCACCGTTAAGTAAGCTTCCTTCTTCCTCTTGACTAGCTGTTCCACATCTCTTGTCATCCAAGGTTCCTTCACCCTACCATCCCTTCCCTGCTTCATCGGGACAAACCTATCCAGCAGTCGCAGCAAGTGCTCTCTAAACAACCTCCACATTTCTGTCGTGCATTTCCCTGAGAACATCTGTTCCTAATTTATGCTCCCCAGTTCCTGCCGAATAGCATTGTAATTCCCCCTCCCCCAATTAAATATTTTCCCATCCTGTCTGCTCCTGTCCCTCTCCGTGACTATAGTAAAGGTCAGGGAGTTGTGATCACTATCACCGAAATGCTCTCCCACCGAGAGATCTGCCACCTGGCCTGGTTCGTTGCCAAGCACCAAATCCAACATAGCCTCCCCTCTAGTCGGCCTATCTACATATTGAGTCAGGAAACCTTCCTGGACACACCTGACAAAATCTGCTCCATCCAAACTATTTGCACTATGAAGGTTCCAATCAATATTAGGGAAGTTAAAGTCACCCATGACAACAACCCTGTTACTTCTGCACCTTTCCAAAATCTGCCTCCCAATCTGTTCCTCCCTGTCTCTGTTGCTATTGGGGGGTCTATAGAAAACTCCCAACAAAGTGACTGCTCCTTTCCTGTTTCTGACTTCCACCCATAATGACTCAGTAGACAAACCCTCCTTGACGACCTCCCTTTCTGCAGCTGTGATACTATCCCTGATTAGCAATGATATATATTAATAATCTAGAACTTGGTGTACAGGGCACAATTTCAAAGTTTGCAGATGACAAGAAACTTGGAAGCATTGTGAAATGTGAGAAGGATAGAACAGAACTCCAAACGGACATAGACAATTTAGTGGAATGGGCAGATAGGTGGCAGATGAAGTTCAATGCGGAGAAATGTGAAGTGATTCATTTTGGTAGGAAGAACATGGAGAGACAATATAAAATAAAGGGTACGATTCTAAAAGGGGTGCAGGAGCAGAGGGATCTGGTTGTATATGTGCATAAGTCATTGAAGATGACAGGACAGATTGAGAGAGCGGTTAATAAAGCATACAGTATCCTGGGATTTATTAATGAGGCATGGAGTAGAAGAGCAAGGAAGGTATGTTGAACTTGTATAAGACACTATTTCGGCCTCAGCTTGAATATTGCGTCCAGTTCTGGGCACCGCACTTTAGGAAAGACATGAGGGCATTGGAGAGAGTACAGAAAAGATTCACGATATTGGTTCCAGGGATAAGGAACTTCAGTTTTGAAGTTAGATTGGAGAAATTAGGACTGTTTTCCTTGGAGAAGAGAAGGCTGAGAGGTGATTTGATAGAAGTCTTCAAAATCATGAGGGGTCTGGACAAAGTAGGTAGAGAGAAACTGTTCCCACTCGTGAAAGGATTGAAAATGAGAGGGCACAGATTTAAAGTATTTGGTAAGAGAAGCAAAAGTGACATCAGGAAAAACTTTTTCATGCAGCGAGTGGTTAAGGTCTGGAATGCACTGCCTGAGAGTGTAGTGGAGGCAGGTTCAATTGAAGCATTCAACAGGGAATTAGACTGTTTTACGAGAAGGAAGAATGTGCAGGGTTTTACAGCCAAGGTGAAGTTGGGCTCACAGTCGCCCCTCTTGCTCTTCCTCTTATTTGACCACAATAGGGTTTTTTTTTAAACAGTGGTTGTGCTTGCCATTTCAGTGAATATTTTACCTTTTATCTTTAATGTGATCATGAAATAACAAATTGGACAGGTTTTCTTTAACTTAAAGAAGAAAAAGATAAATTTATTATACTCAACAAGCTAAAGCCGATCTAAAATAAAAAAAACACATGCTATCCATTCACACAAGGATCACACACACACAAATAGAATACAAAGTAGAAAATAGCTTTTTTTTGGTTGGATTAAAGTCCAGAATAAATAAAAGTTAAATACACAGTCTGAGGTTGTATGATTCGGTGGTCTTCCGGCTGGAGTTGTATTCTTGAAGTTGTTGGCTGGTCAAATTGCACTTTGTGGTTGTCCTGCTTTTCTCAGGGTTTTCTTGAAGGCAGAATTGTAGTTGGCTCTTTTCCCCTGGTCTCTGGCTATAGCAGTCTATATGCTTGGAGGGTCCACAGTTGCAGACGGTTTTCAAACTTGATGTTTTCTGGAGAGAGAGAGAAAGGGAGGCAAATAGCCTTTGCTGCTGCTGCACACTCAGTTACTGCTTGTCTCTTTCTGTGTAACAAAACTCCCAGTTTTTCACAGCTTGGGGAGATGGTCACATGGTTCTCTCAATCCCCTTTGTTTTTAATGAGGTCCAAAGTCCAAAACCCAAAACATCTCTCAGGTGGTATTGTCAGTGTTCACACCCTGGAGTGACGTCTCCATTCATAAATGCCTCAAGATGGTTTTGAGTGTCTCGCTAACGAGGGTGATCTGGATAATCTACTCAGTTAGCCAAAGCATCGTCCTGGCTGGGCTTCTTGTTAGATTTCTGGCTCCGGTCAGGCCTTTGAATGTGCAAAGGTGTTTCAGATTCAAATTACGGTGGCCATCTTGGCTGACAGTTTTTTAAAAAGTTAACTGTAGAATTTTACCCATTAAAAGTCTAATGTAAGTTTCCAACTGATGAATTAATATTTCTCATTTGGCATATAGTGTTTTCTTGACACCTCTGCACCACGCAGAATGAAATGTTACGGGAGTAATATTTCATTAGTTACGGAAAAGAAGAAAAACAAAGAAGAAAACATACATTCATTCTCAACACTCACTCCTCAAATTCACTCATTAATCTTAAAATTGCTGTTGCTGGCTTTGTCTGCAACAGCAATAATTTTTTGGAGTTTTGTCTGGGATGGTCATGTGTTGTCAAATGGGGTTAAAGTTTCTCTCGTATCAATTTGTAATACCCTTGGGGATGTGCCTCTCAATAAACATATGGTTGTTGGTGAAGCTTCAGGTTTGCAAATTTCCATTATTGTTTAAGGCAAGTTCTCCTGTATGTACAAGCTTTAACCCCTCAATTGCTGTTTTTTCAACACATGGCTTTAACCATTCAGGTTCCAGCATCTTGATAATTTTACTTCCTATAGTGGCAGTGGATAATAAATTGGTTTTTAGCCACTGTAAGGTGTCTGAGATTTCCTCTTGGCCCTTGTCCTTACTAAATTCTGAATTGAAGTTGCTGGGTTTGATTAACTTTGAGTTTGGGATCTGGTCATTGGGTTCTTCAGTGGGTAGATCCATACTGACCTCACTTTTAGTTTTCTGGTAATTCACACAAGTGCTGTTTACTTTAGGGCATTTTTCTTTCCCTTTTCTGTTTACTATGGGGAGGGTCTCTTTGCTAAACTGTCTCATGTCCTCTGGGATATTCCTGCTCGCAGGAGTCTGTCCAGCTTACACTGCTCTACCTTGCAGCACTTCAACTAGCTGAGTCATCTCCCTCATTGTTGATCTGACTTTTTGGGAACTTTCCTTGTCCCTGCAGGTTTCTGCAAATGCTGGTAGCATCCTTGGTAGGGTGCGTCTTTGGCTTGCATTTAAGTGGGAGAGTGTGGGGTTTAATTTTTCCAACATTTCGTGGTTGGCTAACCAGACAGTAGGGGGTTCCAGTTGGGAATCCTCCTGGCCCTCCTCTAACCTGTCCTCACTGTCCTTTCTGTTGCCTTCCTCCCTAACTGTTAAACAGACTTGTGCTTGTCTGTCCCTTTTTGTTATCAGCAGGGGTCCCACACAACCCACCAACACTTTGCTGAAGAGTTTCACAAAAGCTGGTATGGGAATTAGGGGTTCAGGTTTTATTGCAGGTTGGGCCTTCCCCGCAACCTGGCATATGTGGCAAGTTTAACAGAACTCCATTACATCTTTGTGGAGTTTTGGCCAGTCAAAATGCTATCTTGTGTGAGCTTAGGTTTTTTGTACACTGACATGTCCAGCTACTGGAGGTTCGTGGGCCATTCTTAGTATTTCTTTACGATACCTCAGCGACACCACTATCTGGTGAACCACTGTCCACTCTTAATCTGCAAGTATGTCAGGAGGTCTCCATTTCCTCATCAGCACCTCATTCTTTAAGTAGTAGCACTCAGGGACTCCCTCTGCTTCAATTTCGGTTTGGGCAGTCTGTGCTAACTTCTTCAATACTGGGTCGGTTTGCTGAGCCTTAAATAGGGAAGATCTGTCTAACACGTCCTTTGCTTCCTCTAACTTCCCAAAGAAGGTTTCAGATAACTGGACAGTAGGATCATCTGTCTGCAGTGCAGTTTGGCGTCCTCTGAGGGAGCTTGTTTGGCCACGGACTGAGTCACCACACAGTCAGGGAAAATGCTGGGGACCTTCTCCTGCAACTGCTCTGTCACCCTGATCTCCTTCGGTCTTTCTAAAACTACCAGGGAGGCTACCACCTTTGCCCCTGCCAGATCATTACCTAGAAACAGGTCGACTCCGTCCACAGGTAAACTAGGGACAATCCCCACAGTTACTGGACCTGAAACTAGGTCACACTCCAAGTGCACCTGATTTAAAAGTATAGGCATGTACCACCCTCCAATACCATTCACTAGCACTCTAGCATTCACTGCACTTTCTTGCCCCACTTGAGGGGATGGGGTCACTTTTCCTTGAGATACAAAATTTAGGTAACTTTCAGGGATTTTGTTCAATTTTCCCTCACTCACAGCAGTATGTTTACTGGGTCTTACTGCCGCAGTTAAAGCCACAGCCTGATCTGCTGCACTTTCCATCAGGGCCCTTTCTCATGTACTGGTCTGCTGTGCCCTGAATAATCCTACAGTTTTTCCCCGTAATTTCCAGCAGTCAGCTTGAAGGTGCCCTGCCTTGTTACAGTGGAAACACACAGGTCTTCGGGTGTCATTCCTCTTCTCAGTATCGTCTTTTTTTAGCTTGTGGAGGGCCCCCTGCATGTCCAGCTTTCCGTTCTCACCCAGGGCTGTTCGGGCTCCTATCACCCTCCCACATTTTATCCTTTTCGGGTTTGTGGGGGTGACTAGGGAAGGGCTTGGGGTAAGGGCTTGTGTAGAAGGGTAAATTCATCAGCCAGAATTGCGGCTTGCCTGGCTCTTTGAACCTTTTGTTCCTCTATGTGGCTTTTTCTAGAAAGGAGAAGTGAGTTTTTAAACCCCTCGAGAAGGATCACCTCTCTGAGGTTTTCATATGTGGGCTGTACCTTAAGTGCCCATATCCACTGGTCAAAAGAAACCTGCTTAATTCTTTCAAACTGAAAGTAAGTTTGGTCAGGCTGCTTCCAGAGGGCTCAGAATTTCTGGCAGTATGTTTCTGCTACTAGCTCATATGCCCCCACGATAGCATTTTTATTCATCTCATAATCTGATGAACTTTCATCTGACAACAGTGAATAAATCTCATGGGCTTTTCCTGCTTTGTAACAACAGAGACCAGCTGTCTACCGGCACACAGTTTCAGTTTGTCTTGCAAGCTTTTCAAAAGTAACAAAAATGCTTCCACATCCTCCTCATTGAACCTTTGAATCAACTGGGAGAACTTAAAGATCTCAACACACGGTCCTGAGCTAGGGGTAGCTTCCTCACTAGCCATGCTTTCACTGGGTGTACTGGGTCTCCCTCTAGTTAATTCAAGCCACCTTAGTTCTCTTTCCTCCTTCTCCTTCTAGAAAACTCTCTCTTCTTCTGTTTTTTTCTGTTTCTTTTCCCCTTTCTTGACACTCGCTCTGCTCTTTCTCTCTCTGGAATTCTAATTCTAGTCTCCCCTGTTCTAATTGTATTTTAGCTAACAATACCCTGTCTGTTTCTGATTCTAACCCTATTTTTGAATCTTCAGCTTCAAGTGAAAAATGGTTGGCCACAAGTCTTAGCATTTTGGATTTCTTAGCTTTTGAACGGAAAGTAATCCCTAACTGCCCGGCTACATTCCTCAACTCTTCAATAGATAGGACCTTTAACCTGTCCCAAGTTACTTCACTCTGGCTTAGGAAGGTACTGGCCTCGAATGTGGATCTGTTAGTATTCTAGCAGTGAAAACCACAAGAAAACCTGTACTTTTATTTTACTAGGGATCAACTTGGTTTCCCACTTCCAATTTCTCATTTGTCATTGGTTTATGATCCTGGACTGTAGCCCCCAAATTTCTGTTACGGCTAATGTGAGGAGGGGGTCACAGTCGCCGCTCTTGCTCTTCCTCTTATTTGACCGCAACAGGTTTTATTCTTTTTTAAACAGTGGTTGTGCTTACCACCTCAGTGAATGTTTAACCTTTTACCTTTAATGTGATTGTAAAAGAACCAATTGGACATGTTTTCTTGAGTTTACACAAGAAAAAGATAAGTTTATTATACTCAACAAGATAAACCCAATCAAAAAAAAAATAAATGCGACACATTCACGCACACATTCACACAAGGATCACACACACAAAAATAGATTACAAAGTGGAAAATAGGTTTTTTTTGGTTGGATTAAAGTACAGAATAAATAAAATTTAAATACACAGTCTGAGGTTGGATGATTCGATGGTTTTCCAGCTGGAGTTGTATTCTTTAAGTTGTTGGCTGGTCAAAGTGCACTTTGTAGTTGGCCCGCTTTTCTCAGGGTTTTCTTGAAGGCAGAATGATTCTTTTCCCCTGGTCTCTGGCTGTAGCAGTCTGTAGGCTTGGAGGGTCCACAGTTGCAGAAGGTTTTCACCTTGATATTTTCTGGGGAGATAGAGAGAGAGAGAGAGTGAAAAGGAGGCACACAGCCTTCTCTGCTGCTGCACACTCAGTTACTGTTTGTCTTTTTGTGTGTAACGAAAAGCAAAACTCCCAGTTTTTCACAGCTTGGGGAGATGGTTACATAGTTCTCTCAATCCCCTTTGTTTTTAATGAGGTCCAAAGTCTAAAACCCAAAACATCTCTCAGGTGGTATTGTCAGTGTTCACACCCTGGAGTGATGTCTCCATTCATGAATGCCTCAAAGATGGCTTTGAATGTCCCGCTAATGAGGTTGATCTGTTTATTCAGTTAGCCAAAGCATTGTCCTGGCTGGGCTTCTTAGACTTCTGGCTCTGGTTGGGCTTTGGAATGTACAGATTTGTTTCAGAGTCTAATTGTGGTGGCCATCTTGGATGCCAGTATTTTTTAAAAAGTTAACTGTAGGATTTTCCCCATTAAAAGTCTAATGTAAGTTTCCAACCGATGACCAAATATTTCTCATTTGGCATATAGTGTTTTCTTGAAAAGGGTTATGGGGACAAGGCAGAGGAATGAAACCAAGCGAATTTCTCTTCTGGCGAGCCGGTGCAGAGATGATGGGCCAAATGGCCTCCTTCTGCACTGTAACAATTTTGTGATTTTCTGATTCTGTGAATCAGCATTTCTGCAATTTAAAGTAGGTTCCCATCGCATTGTGATGACAATGCCGCCATTGTGCTTTCCTGCCATTGACAAAATGTGGAACAGACATCACGATGCCAGATTTCCAGGTGGCTGGCTTTGTTGCAATTCTCTGTCCGCCCTCGACGGCCGCACAAAATTCTGCTTGTAGTGTTTTGGCTGTTCCCATTCCAAATGGGCACACAGGAAATAGAGAAAAGCATTGCAAATACTCATGTATTGTGCTCTATTCATTTAAATATTGTTGCATGAAATCCATGATTTAATGAGGTCCATGTAGAAAATGGGTGTAAGCACTTCAGCTCACTAAAATACAAGGGGTGGTGAACTGTAAGCCAGAAAGAAATTGGACCGTCTAATCAGCCCTATTGTTATAAGGAGAGACTTTGAAAATAATGGTTGTATTCACTAGAGCAGAGAAGGTTAAAGATTCAAAATTATGAAAAAGTTGGAGAAGGTCAGGGAATTGATAACAAGGAGTCACAGGTTTAGGTTAAGTACTAAAACACACAGAGGTTATTAGAATATGAAATACTTTACTGCAAGTGATCAGAGAAACAGGGCTTGTTCACTTTAGAGCAGAGAAGGTGAAGTGGAAATTTAATAGGAGAGTTAAAATTATGAAGGGTAGATAGAGAACTGTTTCCATAGGCAGGAAAGTCAGCAACCAGAGGACACAAATTTAAGATAATTAGCAAAAGAACCAGAGAGAAGAAGACAAACTTGTTTTACATAGCAAATTGTTGTGATCGGGAATGCACTGCCGCAAATGGTGGGCGTTATTTTAAGCTTTCCCCCGTCGTGAGTTTGGACGCATTTAATTGGGTGGAGTGGTGGTGGGTGGAGACCCTACTACCTTCCCGCCTCCACCCCAATTAAGTCTGTGTTGGAAAGGTCCGTGGATGGCCTTCATGCCCTGCCACCAATTGAGGCCCTGAAGTGGGCAATTAATGCCCAATTAAGGGCTTCTTCCCGCCACCACTGGTATTAGCTCAGTGGCAGGCGGACCTGTTGCCATGCGGGGAGCACAACGAGCAAATCTGTGCAGGTTGCTTGCTGGCTCCTGGCTCCGGGGGCGGGTTCCTCATTCAAAAAGCCTGATCGAGGGACCTGGCATCTGGAAGGAGGGGGGTCTGCTGAGAGCCAACCCCTGTCCTTGCTGTCAACCCCCCTACATTCCCCTCCCCAGGAATCCCCTCCTGCCTTTAATCATCTGTGGTCTTGCTCCATCGATGATCCAAGGCCTCAGGTGGGTGCATTACCGGTGGCAGCAACACCCTCAACAGTGGCGCTGTTGAGTAAAAGACCTGCCAGCCTTTGATTGGCCAGCAGCTCTCAGCGGCGGAACGTCCGTCCACAGGGTCCTTAATCCTGGGGAATGCCTGCTGCTGCCCCGTTAAGTGCCTGATGGGCCCGTAATGCGGCAGGCCTTCCCGCAAAGAGGACGCAGGGCTCTCGCCAGCTCTTCAGCTGGTGGCCAAGAGCCCCATCGCCGCCATTAAATACTACCCAGTGGTGGAATCAGATTGAACAATCACTTTCAAAAGTGAATTGGATATACAGTATACTTTAAAATGGAACATTTGCAGGGCTATGGGGAAAGAGTAGGGAGTGGGAGTAATTGGATAGCTCTTTCAAAGAATCCATACAAGCATGATGGGCTGAATGGAATCTTTCTGTGCTGTATGATTCAATGAAGTGGTTATTGAAGCTGGGTTAATTATACCATTTAAGAGGGAATTAGATAAACCCTTGAAGAATAAAAATACGAGTGTGGGAAAAGAGCAGGAAAATTAAGTGGATATTTCCAGAATGTCAATAGCAGTGGGAGAAATATGACTATCTGAACTGGTTTTCTATGCTTAACTTTCTATGATCAGTGGAGAGAATTGTGAATTGAAATCATATTTGGGAGAGCAATGGGCAGAAATGAGCTCACAAAGGGAGAAGAAAGTTTTGAATAGCCTGGAAGGGAGCGAGGATTCCAATTCTGATTGCTGAGCATTACGCACGAGCAACATCAGGGTTTAATGAGAGCCCAAACCAGTCAGATTCATAAGCAATTCTGCAGGAAATCAGCTGGTGATGTATCAATTTTTATTTCCCAAATAACTCATGGGGACATCATCACCATTGAAAATGTGTACGGTTATTACACATTACATCGTATTTACAACACAGAAAAGGCCATGTGGCCGAACAGATCAATGCCGCCATTTATGCTCCACATGAGCCTATTCAGCCCTTCTTCATCTAACCCTATCAACATATCCTTCTATTCCTTTCTCCCTCATGTGTTTATCTAGCTTCTGCTTAAATGCTCCATTGCTAATTGTCTATTCCTTGGGTAGAAAATTCTGTATCCTAACCATTCTCGGGGTAACATAGTTTCTTCTGAATTCCCTACTGGATTTATTAGTGACTTTCCTAGATCTATGGCCCCTAGTTCTGGTTTCCCACCCTGTGTCTACCCCATCAAACCCTTTCATAATCTTAAAGATTATCATGTCACCCTTCAGTCTTTTTTCTGAAGAACAAAGCCCCAACCTTTTCATTATTTCCTGACAGGCACAACCTCTCAGTTCAGGTATAATTCTAATAAGTCTTTATTGTACATTCTCCAGTGCCTCAATAGTCTTTTAATAATATGGAGACCAGAACTGTTCACAGTGCTCCTAAGTGCGGTCTAATCAAAGTTCCACATAAGTGTAACAAAACTTTTCTGCTTTTCAATTCTACACCTCTAGAAATTAACCCCAATGCTTTACTGGTATTTTATGGCCTTATTACCCTGTGTCACTACTGTTGAGTTTTGTATTTTTGCCCCCAAATCCTTTTATTCCTGTTCCCCATTTAGACACCAATTTTCAAGGAATATGTCGACCTATCACCTCTGCAAGTTTATTCATGTCTTCCTGTATTTTGTTGCAGTTCTCGTCCGTATTACAGAGGCTGAGGCTAATACCCTGGGGACAGAGATTCAAATCCCACCATGGCAGCTGGTGGAAATTAAATTTGATTAATTAATAAATTCAATTAACGAATAAGTTCAATTAATTAATAAAAAAACCTGGAATTGAAAACTAATCTCAGTAATGGTGCCATGAAACTATCATTGATTGTTGTAAAAACCCATCTGGTTCACTAATGTCTTTTAGGGAAGGAAATCTACAATCCTTACCTGGTCTGGCCTACATGTGACTCCAGACCCACAGCAATTTGGTTGACTCTTAACTGCCCTCTGAAACGGTCTAGCAAGCCACTCAGTTGTGAGCAGTGACTAGGGATGGGCAACAAATGCTGGCCTTGCCAGCAATGCCCACATTCCATAAAAGAATACATTTTTAAAAATTAACTACACCCCTCAATTTGGCAAATTTTGAAATTCTACTTCCAATTCCTGAGCCTAAACTGTTTATGTAAATGGTGAACAGCAGTGGTTGGAGCACTGAACCTTATGGAATACCACTTGCCACCTTGTACCAGTCTGAGTTTAATGCCTATTCTTTTTTTTTTGTAGCCAGCTTGCTATCCATTGTGCTACTTGTCATCTGACTGCACGGGGGAATTTTATGTTCTCCTCTGGGTTGGAGACAGGGAGAGCATAAAATCGAGTGGGATGGAGGCAGGGAGGTGGGGAGTTCCCATACCATCCCGCCTCCGCCAAAATTTAGTCCAGGGCGGGAAGGCCTATGAACGGCCGTACAGCCCTGCCACCAATTGAGGCCATTAACTGGGCAATTAACCCCAATTAAGGGCCTCTTCCTGCTGCAGCTGCAATTAGCCGTGTGGCGGGTGGCACTGTTGCTGCATGGGAAGCACTGCATGGAAAACCGCCCAGGCTACTTCCTGGCTCTGGGAGGGGGCCATCCCTCATTAAAAGGCATAGTGCCTGAACGAATGACCCAGCATCGGGAAGCTGGGAGGAGGGTCCGCTGAGAGCCACCCCCCGCCCTTGCTACCGACTCCTCTACACCCCCCCCCCCTTCCCTGTGACCCCCCCCCCCACTCTGCCAGACCCCTCTTGCCCTGACCTACCTGTGGCCTGCGTCCAGCAATGCTCCTCAGCCTCATGTAGGTGCTCCTCCAGCAGCAGCCACCGCCTCCGTGATGGCGCTGTAGCTGCTGGCCTCTGACTGGGTCCTTGATTCTGTGGAAGGCCTGCTGCTGTCCACTTAGGTGCCTTCTGGAGAAGAGGTGACGCAGGGATCTCGGCGATGCTTTTTCCAGACGTCAAGACCCCTGTCACCAGAATAAAATCCCGGCCCAAATGTTCTGACCTTAATCATGAGACTACTATGTGGTACCTTATCGAAGGCCTTTTAAAAATCCAAATGTATCACATTATGTTCCTTCTTCAAAGGATTAAATAAGGTTGGTCAAGTATGGCATTTTCTTGAAATTTGTGCTGACTGCTCTTTCTTGTATTTTTAGTTTCTAGGTGTTTTGCTATTGCATCTTTGAGTAAAGATTCCATTATCGTTCCTGCCAGCAATGTTAAACTAATTTATCTATAGTTCCCTGGACTTGTTCTACCTTCTTTTATTCATATAGATAATCACATTAACTGTCTGGGAGTCCTCTGGCATTATTCCCTTTTCTAATGATTTTATTATATGTATGCAATAGTGCCTCTGCTATTTTTCCCTTAACTTATTTTATATGCATGGATGCAAACCATCTGGACCAGGGGTTTTATCCTTTCTAACTTTGATTAATTTATCAATAAATACCCCCTTTCTATCTTAAATGTCTTTATATCTTTTTTGATCTCTTCTTCTACTGTCATGGCCACCTTGACACTGGTAAATATTGAGGCAAAGTAATTATTTCATATTTCTGCCATTTTGCTGTCAATGCTTGTGAATTTATCATGTGCACCCCTCAGTAGTGCTATTCTCATCCTGATTTTTTCTTTTGTTATTTATATGACTGTAGAATATATAGCTTTGGATGTTTGTGCACCAATGGTCCAATTATGTTTTTAAACATTGAAAAATGTAAGTGCATCAACAAAATATCACCCTACCACCTAGTGTAAAGATTTCCATCCTAAAACAGTGGTGGGTTCCTATTTGAAATTACATTTTTGTTACATGTACAGAACGTAAATTGCAAATCCAATCAGCACCTTTCCCATCTACGTCTGCTGGCTGTATGATTTGAGACAGTAAATTACCCTATCAAGCAGAGTTTTGCCCAATAGCTGTGCATAATGAGAAATTAAAGGCAAATTCCAACAATTTTCTTTCAAAATAAAAGCATTAATTTTCTGAAAAAAACGTGAAGCTTAAACTAACTATTTGCATTGTTTAATTAATACATATTCCTCGTGTAGAGCCTACCCCCCTTTCTCCACCCTACCTCTCTCCCCAACCCCCTCTCCCTCCCCCTCCTCCTCCTCCTCATGCTCCCAAGCCCTCTCCC
Source organism: Heterodontus francisci (assembly GCF_036365525.1). Classification (NCBI taxonomy): domain Eukaryota; kingdom Metazoa; phylum Chordata; class Chondrichthyes; order Heterodontiformes; family Heterodontidae; genus Heterodontus; species Heterodontus francisci. Next base: position 40,710,475 of record NC_090372.1, read on the forward strand.
TGCTCCTTTTCCTCCCTAACCTCTCCTTTCCCTCCTCTCTCCTCCCTTTCCCCTTCCCTTTGCACCCTCTTCCCTAATCCCAGAATACATGTCATGAAATATCTATCATGCTCTCCAATGTTTTCCTTTTATTGTGGATAGAAAATCATTGAGAGCGTTCCCTCAGTTTTCTGATATACTGTTTGGTCAGGTGAAGCTACATGACTAGCAGTGCGCATGGATTAAAATTCACCCAGATGGACCATCCTACATTACAACTGAAGGCAAGAAATTGTGTCCCAGAAAATCTCTGCAAAATGTCCCAACACTTGGCAGCTGCTGAAAAATGCTCAAAAAGTGCAAAGCAGGTTATTCATTTCATGAATTCAGTGCATGCAAAGCTGTTAATTGTTTATCTAAATGACTCATTAGTTACTAATTAGCCTTCCTACTGTACAGATGTCACACTTCTGAGGGTCGTATTCTCCCACTCTGCATTCATTTTCACAGAAAAAGTAGATGTGGGTAAATCAATTCCAATAGAAGATGTAAATGGATCGTACTTTCACTCTGTGTAACACTCTAAAATTGGCTCACACAAACTAGCAATAAGAAGTTAGATGTTGGATGACTGTTGAATTCTATGCAGAAGGTGCATGATTAAGCTGAGAAGTCAGTATTAAACTGTAAGTCAGATCTAGTGTTAGTTGGCTGAGGTGATTGGGTCTCCACTGTTGGGTATTTCTTGCAGGAAGATGGCATCCCTGAAACTGCAGAGTCAGCAATGTGGGCATAACAGAGGAAGCATGAGGCTCAGAGGATAGCAATGCACCAGTGTTGCCAGGAAATGCCAGACAGGCTTAACACAACCTGCAGGAACCGATTGGCGGAAGACAGTATACGTTAAGGAATGAGTCAAGCTAAGACTACCCAACAGTACTTTGCATCAGGTAGGTACAGCATGCACAACGTGCTGCCTGCCAACCTGATGCCACCCTGTTCTTATGCCTTGCTCCCCTTCTCGCTCAGTCCCACAAAAGAACACACAGGACCACACAGACAGCACACAGAACAGCCTAGGTTTTCATCTTCAATGTTCCAGACACATAGGGCTGGATTTTACTGGGCTTTCGACATCGGGCTCCGTGGCAGGGGTGAGGGCGGAGGAAGATAGCTCCGGCAGAGACCTGCCACAAAGCCTGACGCTGGGAGGGCTGAGCCTGATCCTCCTGGTGGCAGTGAAGCTCCGTGGCGGCCTCCCCACCACTGGGCGATAGGACCCGCTTTGCATAGTAAATTGAGCACCATGATTACATTTAAATAAACTTATCTGGGATTTTACGGGCCCACCACAATCTTCAGTGTGGCAGCCAGCACCACCGCGCCTTCACTTCCCCATCTGGGGAAAGCAGGAGCGACACTAGTGGGGAAGTGGGGGGGGAGTTAAGATTTTTAGTACGGTGTGGGGGGAGAACGGGGTCAAAAACTCATTGTGAGTACAGGCAGCTGACACCATTGCCAGCATCGGACAGCCAGCCCCTCCATGAGATTGGGAATGGGCCGCCCCGGCTATTTAAATGAGCCACTGCGCAGTAGATTGCAGCGGCATGGCAACATGTGGCCTGCGCGTGCAGGCCGCCATTTTAAATCCAACCCATAGAAGGGCTAATAATACAATGGTCGGCGCCTATTTCCTGTAATATTGGGCTGTATTTTACAGGACCCTTGATGTCGGGCTCCATGGCGGGGGATGGGCCAGAAGTTCATTCTGGCAGAGGCTTGCCACAGAGCCCAACATCGAGAGGGTCAGGCCCGATCCTCCCGGCGGCGGCAAGGCTTTGTGGTGCCCCCCCCTCCCCCTCCCCCTCCCCCTCCCCCTGCCGCTGTGAGACGGGTCCTGCATTTAAATATGCTAATGAATACGATTAATATATTAAAGTACCCTTACCTGCCATCTTACGGGCCTGCTGCGATCTTCAGCGCAACAGCCGGCACTCCCATACCTTCACTTCCCTGTCTGGGGAAAGCAAGCACGACACTGGTGGGGAAGGGGGGAACATAAGATTTTTAGTGCGGGAGGAGGGATGGGGTCAAATTATCGTCATCGATGTCGGGGATCTTGGGAAGGAATGAACAATGAACTTTGTGTAGTCTTGGAGGGGGGGGAAGGTTATATTTATAAGGTAAGTGTTTTGCGGGGAGGGAAGGGCAGTTCCTTAATTTTATTTGTTATTGCGGGGTGGGACAGGGGCATTAGAATTTTATTCGATACATTGTGGGGGTGTATTGCTTTAAAAATGTTAATTAACGAGCAGGGTTGGTTGCCCTTTAAAAATGGCACCAGCGCCTGCGCACAGGCAGCTGACTCCATTGCCGGCGCCAGAGAGCCCGCCCCCTCCACGTGATTGGGGTGAGGGGGGTGGGTGAACTGACTGAGGTAATTAAATAAGCTGCCACGTGGGAGATCGTGGCGAATCAGCAGCCCACACATGCGGGCCAACATTTTTTCCGCCCGCCACTGCTCCAATCCATTGAGTGTGGAAACCCCCAGTGCAGGGTATGACTGCAAACCGGGCCCAAAGCCTGTGTCCTCGCTGTGCACCAGACTAATTCGGCCTTGTATTTTCATTTAAAAAAGGCACCCACCCCATAATGCAGCTGGAGGCCCCGAGCAACAATCCACCTGCATGGTGTGCATTTGGAAGCGGCACTGAAGGGAAGGGAGCTGGGCTGCCTTTAAATTCAAGAACATTTCTAACACTTTGCTCTCCCTAGAAACCTTGGCCTCTGGCACCAGTAGCCCTATCCTCAGTGCTCATCTAATCCTTGTCCCCCTGTCCCCAAACAATGCAAAATGTGTGAGTCTAAATCACGTCAGTGTTAAGAAAATCACAAGGGGGAGGGGTTTGGTTTCAGCAGGGACTCAGCGCCATTACTTGATTTCCAGTTTCTTGATCTCTGCATGCCCAAATCCCATAGCTGGGAAGAATCCTGCCAGTTGGTTAATTTATCCTGATACCTCATTACATTAAAAATGTACTCACTCAGAATAATTAGTACACCATATACATCCTAATCTTTACTACGGATGAAGTGTAATGAACAAAGACATTCAAAGCAGTTTTGCAGTGCAGTGAAATAAGCATCTACCAGTGCTCGAACACATTCAATGGTTTTGATTGCCAATTTTACTCCAGCAAATATAAGACTGATTTTAACTCCCACTGCCTAGGGTAAACAGGATGGTAGTGGCCTGAAAATGGCACTGGGTCACTTACCACTTCACTTACACTGATGCTTTGACCACTGCCTTCTTAGGTAGGGTTCTGAGATGGGCCTAAAACTGGTGAGAGTGGGCATGCGAGCCCTGGTCACACACTGCCTGCTGCCTGCCCATTCACTGTCTGTAGTTAAAATCAACCCTAGTCTGTCCTCATCTGTTTTTACTGAATCATAGAATGATACAGCACGGAAAGAGGCCGTTTGGTCCATCGTGCTTGTGCTTGCTCTTTGGTAGAGCTATCCAATTAGTCCCAATCCCCTGCTCTTTCCCCATAGCCCTGTAAATTTTTTCAGTTCGTGTATTTATCCAATTCACTTTTGAATGATATCATTGACGAATACCATGTGGGCCATAGAGGTAGCGGCCAGCGGTGCTGCGTGCCCTCGTGAATTGATGTAAGTCTGCGTAGCACACAAACAAATTTTTCCCTCAATAGATTAGAGCTGGGTCCTTCCTGGTTGTATCATTCAATAATATACTGGGTGGTGCATGTACCAACTCAGCTATTGCTGAGGCCCTTCTTGCCCGCTGTAACGCCACCTTCAGAGTTCCAAACTCCGGCTGCAAAGAACATTTCTGCAGTACAAGAGATGGCAAATAATCAGCATTTTCAAACAGACACAAATTATATTCCAGCACATTCAAATCAAGACAGAAGGTGCGAGTCTCAGCTAAGTGACCTCACCATCTCACTGCAGGCAGGTGTTACATGTATCGGGTCCATTTACCAAGTATGTTAGCAGCATCTAAAACAGTCACCCTAGAAACAGAACTAATTAATTTCCCGTTTAGGCCTCTCTCTGCTCGGATTACTCAAAGTGAAATACTGCTATTACTTACTGCACTGTATACATTCATTGTACCAGACTTTGAAGCTTCATAAATCCTAAAAAGTAACCCTGACCCTCTGAAGCTGTTCTCTAGTTGATAGCCTAACTTGAGGTTATAAAATGTCAACTGGTGCTGAACATATAATTACTCTCACAGTAGTCCTCAAAGTGCCATACTTTGTATGGTCCCTGTCCTGCAATTGTTATGTATGAGGAGCTGTGAATCAAAATTGAGTGCTGTAGAAATGAGTAAAAAAGAACCCACATTTATATAGCACCTTTCATGACATCAGGAGGTCCCAAAGCGCTTTACAGCCAATTAAGTGATTTTTGAAGTCCAGTCCCTGTTGTAATGTAGTAAATACACAGCGGCCAATTTGTACATAGTCAAGTCCCACAAACAGCAATGAGGTCGTGATCAGATCATGTGTTTTTAAAGATGTTGGTTGAGGGATAAACATTGGGCAGGACATGGGAAGAACACCCCTTCTCTTCAGAATAGTGCCATGGGATTTTTTTTATGGTCACCTGAGAGGGCAGAGGGGACCTCAGTTTAACATCTCATCAAAGGGCAACACATCTAACAGTACAGCACTACAGTGTAAATTTTGTGCTCAAGTCTCTGGAGTGGGACTTGAACCTACAACCTTCTGACTTAGTGGCAAGATTGCCACTACAGAGTCAACACCTGACACCTAAGCCCTGATATTCACTGGGGTGTGATTTCAAAGGGAAAGCGTAGTTCTGGTCTGAAAGTGCAGAAATCGCCACCCGGAAGCCAGCCTATTCCTTGTTGAGCAAGGAACGCTCCAGAAGAGTCTGCAGCCCAGAAGCAGGTGAGATCATAAGGTGGGGTGGATACAGTGTGAATTGGAGAGTCGGGGGTGATTGCAGGTGGTCGGAGAGAGATCAGAGGCAGAGATGAGGGTTTGGTGATCACTGAGGGGGTTGGTGATCATTGGGAGGTCTGATCACATGTGTGGGGTTTGATTGCATGGATTGGGAAACCGGTTTGCTTGAGTCACCAGGGCAAATCACTCCTGTTCCTCCTGGCCCACACACTGGAAAAGCACTTACCTCCTCCACGCAGCAGTCCTCGCCTCCCTTTAGCTACTGCATTTCCCAGGGTCCAGGAAACCCAATCAGTTAGCATTAAACTGGAAGAGAGATAAAATCTGAGGCACACAGCTTCATTAAAATATTTAAATGAGCGACCCACCTTCTGAATATGCCGTCTACCCTCCCCCCCACCCCGCCTCCATTAAAACCAGAAGTAGGCAGCAAGGAAGTGGGCTGAATTTTACCGGCCCCTCAACACCGCGGGTCACGGCACAGGGCCGATAAAATGCTGCGGGGAGAGGCCTGCCTCAACTTGCGACATCAAGAAGGGCCTGCCGCATATTACTGGCGGCGGGGGACCTTGGTGCGGCCCCCTCACCACCTACCGGCGGGCCCTTCATCTCCATATGCAGATGGCCACTAAATATATGCAAAGTAACTTACTTGCCATCCCACGCCGATTTTACGGCCTCCTTGTGCCTTTGGAACTCTGCATGGAGTTCCAAGCCGAGAACCTGCTTGGTTGGGGTGGTGGGGGGGGTGGGGAGTAATAAAACTTTCAGGGCAGGAGGGGTGGGGAAGCGGGGAAAACAGATTTAATTGGTCATGTGAATGGTGGGAAGCGGTTAGAGGCCAGATGTTAGAAGGTTGGGGGGGAAAGTTAGAGTATTCGAGAAATCAATTGATGGAAATGACCATTGGGGGTGTTGGGGAAGGGCCTCCATTACTTACCTTTCTATTTAGTAACAGTCACTTATGTTTTGCCTTTAAACATTAAAATGAATTGTAAGGGCTTAAAGGCCTTTAAAAATGGCGCCGGCGCCTGAACGGTGGCACCCGACACTGTTGCCGAATACGCGGTAGTAATATGCGGAGGCCGCCCCAACACATCATTGGGGGAGGGCGCTCCGCCCCACTATTGAAATGGGTCCCCGCGCGAAATATTGCGGGGGCTCCTCAGTGGCTGCTAAATGCGGGAACCCCACTGAGTTTAAAGGGCGCCGCTGCGGACAAAATCCAGCCCATAGAGTCTTAGAGTCACTTACTGCACACAAAGAGGCCATTTGGCTCATCGAGTCCATGCCGGCTCTCTGCTGAGCAATCCAGTCAGTCCCAATCCCCTGCCCGATCCCCAGAGCTCTGCAATGTTGAGATTTAAAAATTTTTAACATCTCACCCAATCCCAATCCACCAGCTTTTGGGGATAAAATTACCTTCCTTGTATATGTTGCCAACAAAGTTTCTTTGGCCAACCAATCAAAATGTGTAAACAAATCCCCGGGTGTCTTGGTCCTATAACAATGAGACATGTGCATTGGTGAACACATGGCATTCTGGGTCATGATGCTCAGTCATCACTGTGCTTACAAAGCAAAGCCAAAAAAGCAAGTGTTTGCTTGACTTGCATCTATTTGAATTGGAAAGGCATGCTTAACAGATTTAACAGTGTGGAGCTGCTTTCAGTTCTCAGAGCTTTGAATGCACAGTGTGGGCGTCATCTGATGTATTATGTGAAGATAAATCATCGTGTTTGTGTGTTGGTTCATTCCAGCTCTCTCTAATTGTATCCACAGCTGTACATGAACTGTAATGATTATTGGAGGGGACCAAGCTATTCTGAGTGCTGACTGAATGAAATGAAAGGAACAAACAATTAAATAAATGTTGCTTACAGAACAATCAAAAGAATTATGTATGGTGTTAGAGTGGGTGTGCAATTGGTAGTACAATTCATTGACATGTGTATCTGTCTCCAAAAGCAAACACTAAAATTAATCAAGCTTACAAAGAGTGGTTATAATGTGGAACACAATACAAAGAGAATAGTCGTGAATAGCATGGAGGTGAATAGCAGAGATGCATTTAAGGGGAAGCTAGATAAGAACATGAGGGAGATAGGAATAGAAGAATATACTGATAGGGTTAGGTGGAGAGGGTGAGAGGGCTTGTGTGGAACATAAATGTTGGTATAGATAAGTTTGACTGAATAGCCTCTTTCTGTACTGTAAATTCTCTGTAAACTCAGTGGTTTTCAATGCCTTCTGTTTACTTTTATTGCCAAATCAGAAAATTCCCCTCATTGTTTCACTGGGCTGAAATTTATATTACGTCAGCAGATGTAAACAATGGCGGTCCGCTCGCATGTCGTGGATCCGCCGCGATATTAAACGTGGCGGCTCATTTACATAGCTGGGACAGACCGCCCACCCCAATGACATAGAGGGGGTGGGCGGTCCGTCCCCAGCAATGGCATCAGCTGCCTTTGCGCAGGTGCTGATGCCATTCTTAAAGGGCTTCACGACCTACATTTCAATTTAAATACTTAAAGCTGGATTGATTGCAAAAAATTAAATAAATTGAAGTTGACCCTCTCCCACCCCACCAATAACCATAGAATTAATTCTTTGCCCTCCCCCCCGAAAATACTTACCTTGCGCACCTGACCTTCCCCCCCAAAGTGCACTGTAACCCTTCCCACCATCCCCTACACCAATGAGATGAGTTTGACCCCGATCCCCGCCCCCCCCCCCCACTCCCACACTGAGAAACTTACCTGCTCCCCCCTCCCCAGTGTTCCACTTCAGATTCCACCTCTGCTGGAGGCATTTTCCCACCCCCTCCAGCCACTACCTCCGATGTCGGGTGGTATGTAAAATCCGCCCGACTGTTTCCAAAAGTTTCATTCATATAATAAAAGCCAGTCCTTCATCCTGATTTGAACAGTCACTTCAGTTATTCGACACTGTACCCTGTTCATAGAATCATAGAAGGAGGCCATCCTACCCATTGTACCTGTGACGTCCCTTTGAAAGAGCTATACAATTAGTCCCACTCACCGTTCTTTCCCTCAGCCCTGCATTTTTTTTTCCTTTTCGCGTATATATCCAATTCCTTTTCAAAACAGGCCATTCAGCCCAACCAGTCCATGACAGCGTTTATGCTCCACTCAAGCCTCTTCCCATCTTTTGGTCATCTAAATCTATCAGTGTAATCCTTTATCCCCTTTTCCCTCATGTACTTGTCTAGCTTCCCTTAAATGCATCCATATTATACACTTCAACCACTCCCTGTGGTAATGAGTTCCACATTCTCACCATTCTCTGGGTAAAGTAGTTTCTTCTGAATTCCCTATTGGATTTCTTGATGACTATCTTATACTGATAGTCTCTAGTTATGCTGTGCCCCACAAGTGGAAACATTCTCTCTGTATTCACTCTATCAAAGCCTTTCATAATTTTAAAGATCTCTATTAGGTCACCCCTCAGTCATCTTTTTTCAAGAGAAAAGAGACACAGCCTGCCATTCCTTACATGAGATATAGATGCCCGCATTTCTGTTATTATCCCTGTAAATCTTATCTGTGCCCTCTCCAGTGCCTCTATACCTTTTTTGTAATATGGCAATCTGAACTGCACGCAGTACACTAAGTGTGATCTAACCAAGGTTCGATACAAGTTTAGCATAACTTCCCTACTTTGCTTTTTTTTTATAGTCTTGCTAAACTGTGGCACAACTTTTAGTGACTGGTGTATTTGTACTCTGCAATTCCTTTGTTCCTCTACCCTCCCTATACTTACACCTTCCAAGTGACTTCCCTATTCTTCCTACCAAAATGTATTACCTCACATTTATCTTTGTTGAGCTTCATTTGCCAAGTTTATTAATGTCCTCCTGTAATTTATTGTAATCCTCCTCAATGTTGATATCTGCAAATTTAGATTTTTTTTGTTTCCAAAGTGCAAATTATTAATGTAAATTAGCAAAAGTGATCCTTATGGAAAGCCAAAAACGCTGGAACCACTCAACAGGTCAGGCAGCATCCCTGGAGAGAGAAACAGTAAACATTTCAGGTTGATGACTTTTCATCAAAACTGGAAGAACTTTTTAAGCAAGTGTGGAGTCAGTGGAAAGGGTGGGTGGTGCCTGGGGTGTTGAGGAAGAACAAAGGGTAAGGTCTGTGGAACAAAAAATGGGTCCAGAGGAGATGTAAATGGTTACGACCATTATTGACAGCTGCTGACTGAGAAAGTGAGGTTATGATCTGAAATTGTTGAACTCAATGTTGAGGCTGAAGGGCTTTAAAGTGCCTAATCAAAAGATGAGGCGCTGTTGTTCCTGTAGTATATTGTAATAGCTGAGCATTTTCTTATACGGCCCTCTCTGTTGGGGAAGTGTAAAATAAAGTTGGTTCAATAATGGCTGTGAGTCCACGTGTTAATTTTACCCACTGAAACACTCAACACCTTGAGCTTGCAATTAGCATTCTTTTGCAGTAGCTGCAGTATTTTGTTTCTGCTCAAGGAAAGACTTTCACTTGGTTAAGTGAAGCAAGAAAGGTTTATTACCACAAGATTTAAGAGTTAGCAGCTCCACAAATAGAAATCTATTGTATACATGCTGTAAATGGGCAATGCAGCAATATTACAATTACTATTGTGCTGGAAATGGAGTAGAATGACTAAAGGGCTCAGAAATCGATACAACATGATTGAGGATATATGACAGCTTATATTCTATGATTTAGAACATATATTAAAATCTTTATGGTTTTGTTCTTGCTTATCCTGTGTATGAAATAGATCCCTTTCAAATCTAAATTGATCAGGTGACTGGAAGTTGTCACATGACTGGATATGATCAGGAGACTGAATATGATGAGGCGACTAGGTGATCAGTACTGCTCCAGTCCTAGTAACATAGTTAATATGCCAGTTTGATCTGATTAGGCCAACGTTTCCAGCACTGTTTCTGAAAGTCAAGTTGCATTGGGCACACTCTCTGAGCAATAACCGCAACTTCAATTAGTAATTGTATACATGCATACCACCCCCTCATTCCAACCTCAAACTTATTTTTAATGAAGAATAATGGACTCACCTCCAGCTGTTCTTATCAGATTTATCACACAGAGACTGGTTGGAGCAGTATGTTAGTACTGTACTTTTGATCAGAACAGCTAGTCCTTTTGCACCTGCATTAATGCTGAAAACCATTTGCTAAGCTGTTAATAAGTCACTTAGTGCGCTGAAAGCTGGCAGCCTTTGCCAAGATGCTGTGTGGTCACTCACACCTCTGGTGGGTTCTTTTCAGTTTTGCTTGGCTCATCGGAATGCACGAAATACCTGGATGTAAAAGGCCTTGCATTTGCTCAGCACCTAATAGAAAACCCTTTGGTTTCTTTGCAAATAAAAAATTGCAGCCTGTGTTAGCATTCTTGTTTCCCATCTATCTGATAACTCTTATTACCAGCTCCACTGCTGGAACAGTTTAATAATGAGGATTAAAACACGTGTACATTGTGAACAGGCACAATAGATTTTAAACTTGCACCCAGGTGTAAAGCTGACACTACAATTTAGTCTATTTTGATATACCTATTATTGATGCTAAGCTAGTAGACCTGCAGCATGAGTTAGAGTTGGCACTCTTTTCAAAAAGCATAACTCTCCTTCAACATACTACTGTTTTCAGAAGCCGAAGTATATATAGGAAGAAGATGTTATGACCAGGTGAGGCAGGGGTCTAGGGGTTCCCTCTCAGCTTTTGCCTGGTTTGGCCGTAACAGGGTTTAACTTTTAAAACACCGTGTTTTTAGCTTCCCCTCAGTGCATCTTTGTTCGCCACTCTCTAATTGTAATGGCAAAGGAATCAACCAGACAGATTTTCTTAGATTTAAACAAGAAAGGTGTAAGTTTATTAACCTTAAAACTCTAATTCGGTTAAAACTACTAGAAATATGCGATGTGGCCATGCTAGCATGCATACGCGATAACACACATGCAAATAGAGACAGAAAAGGAGAAAGAATCAAGGGGAAAGGTTTGAAGCAATAGATGGAGTTCATTTACTGTTTGTGGATTGGATGTACAGTTTTTGATTGCAATTAAGTCTTGCAGTTCTCGTTGGGGCCCAGTGCACACTTTCACTTGTTTAGCTGAAGGAGTCTTCTCTCTTGAGGCTGGAGTGACTTCCATGGGTCCCTGGAACTTTTCGTGAGGGAGAGAGAGAGGGAGACAGGGAGACACCTTCCTTCTCTGTTGTTTTCAAATTGCAGTCTCCACTCAAAACAGTTCTGTGAGCACAATTCAATTAACTCCAAGTTGGCCAGCAGGTTAGTCATGTGACTAGCTCCTTATTTGCAACAACCTGCCCGGCAAGGTTTGTGGATTCTCTCCCAAGCTTGGCAGACACTCTCAGTGGGCGGTGGGGTGGGGTGGGGGTGGGGGTGGGGGGTGCGGGGTTGAATGCTGGCCTTTTACACATTCAATGTCTTGATCAAAATCCATCTGGTTAATTGAATCGGGGACCAGTTCCATTGTCTCTCTTATTCAACTGTCCTTTAGAATGCAAATGGGCAGCCATATTTCAGTGGTCTTTTAAACCAAGTTATTTTTCAGTCCAGTAACAGTTTAGAATTAATGTTCGATATGACAAAATTAATATGTCTCATTATGACAGGTGTGGTTTTTATCGCAGAGTTTTATCAGAGAGAGCCTTTTTTATCTGAAGCTCATTTGGAAAAAGGTACCGCAGCTGTGTTAGTTTGAAGTATAGTCAGAGACTCCACATAATAGAACATTTAACAACGTACAAAATACTGTTCAAACTAATAGGACTACATTGTATCATCTTATGTTCTCACTGAAAGGCTGAATACCAGACACTAGCAGATTGAAAAGGGATCAAATGCTCTGTTTGATGCAATACGGCAACACCAAAATCAATGCTACTTACAATGTACAATGTAGGCCTTCCACCAGATAGCACAGTTCATGGAATTGGAAGTGTGGCAACAGCCGTGAAATAAATGCAATAATACACTGCTACCCATGGTATATCAATTGCATTTGTCTTTGTTGGGGATATTGAGTGGCACAAGCAACCTCCATTCCAGAAACATCTGTATCAGGTAAAACTATAAGCTTAGAGCCATAGAATGGAGAGCTGTTCATCGAGCTGACTCGCTGGGGTAGATTTGGTAAATCTTGATCACGTAAATAACAAGCTGACCTGTGTACACCAACATATGATGCTAGTGTATTCGTGCAATTGCTTTTTGCTACTCTATCTCTCCTCAGGTGATGATGTGCTGTATCTCAAAAACAACTGACAAACTTTGTGTCACTTGTAACATATGGGATGTGTTGGCATATGGAACACTTTCACATTAGGACAGACCAAAGTTTGATTCACCTGTTTGTGATTCCACAATAGCAACACGTGTTGCTTTTTTCTCAGGTCAGCTAATGCTTCTTTGTATAATAAAAGCAAAATACTGCAGATGCTGGAAATCTGAAATAAAAACAAGAAATGCTGGAAATACTCAGCAGGTCTGGCAGCATCTGTGGAGAGAGAAGCAGAGTTTAACGTTTCAGGTCAGTGACTCTTCATCAGAACTCCTGTCGCTGGCAAAGCAGGCATTTACTGCTCGTCTGTCTGTTGAGAAAGTGGTGGTGAACCTTTTTAACTATTAATACAATTTGCAATTCTAATCAACTCAGAGTAATTTTACACGAATCTAGGTAGCAAAAGATAAGAGATTGCACTTTTAGTTTTAACACACAAAAACATTACGCAGTGGTTAGCACTGCAGCCTCACAGCTCCAGCGACCCGGGTTCAATTCTGGGTACTGCCTGTGTGGAGTTTGCAAGTTCTCCCTGTGTCTGCGTGGGTTTTCTCCGGGTGCTCCGGTTTCCTCCCACAGCCAAAAGACTTGTTGGTAGGTAAATTGGCCATTATAAATTGCCCCTAGTATAGGTAGGTGGTAGGGAAATATAGGGACAGGTGGGAATGTGGTAGGAATATGGGATTAGTGTAGGATTAGTATAAATGGGTGGTTGATGGTCGGCACAGATCCGGTGGGCCGAAGGGCCTGTTTCAGTGCTGTATCTCTAAACTAAACTAAACTAAAGCACATTTAGAGCATGTACTACCTCACATGAGTGGCAATTTTTACCTTCTTGGCTTTTGCTTTATGTTTCAGAGTAGATTACAGCCAGCCAGATTCCTCCTTTGTTAGTACAAGTGTTCATTTAGGAAGAGTGACAGTAAGGCTACAGATAACATCTCATTAATTTAGGGGATTTTGCACAGGTCAGACAAATGCTGTGACTTTTTTGACATGTGTTTTGTCTCAAGAATGTGGGGATTTTAGTGACACTTTTGGGCTTTTTCAGCAATCACCGTTCTGAATCATTGACTCATATAACTGTTTCTTACCATTTCACTTTCAGGCCAGCTCTGCATCCTAGTTCAGTTTACAGGGAGTGGAAGAAAGCAAGGGAGTGAATGATTATTATTATCTTAAAGGAAAAGGTATTTCATGGATGACATACAACACATAGGAATAGAAAGAATTTTCCATTGGTAATACGACTCATTTTTAAATATTCCAGATTACAGGACTCCTCCATGTAGAGCTATATATCTTCCATTTTACCAGCCAAACAGCAAAGGAAATCCTTTGGGGCTAAGTCAGCCAAGAAGATAAACTTTAGCCAATCCATTTTCTATCACCAGTCCCAGATTTGGTGGTGAGGGGGGAGGGGGATGCAGGGCTGGGTGTGGGGGGATTTATTACCTTCTTTTGATAAGAAAGAAGGGCTGATTTGGATTAGTTGTGTGCTTCCAGCATATATGTATACATATACATATTATATATATATATGTCTCCACTTACCATCTATGTCACAATTATACTTACTTTGACAAAAAGTGAAGTCCCACTCTATCTCCACACATTAATACCAGTCTGTGTCAATGTAAACTCTGCCTCACCCAATCTGACAACAGTATTACAGGCCTTCTGTAATTACCACTTTAATAGCTATCACATGTGACGGAGATGTGCTTTCTAGGCCTATAAATTAGCAGTTGTTGCGAGTGCCCATCATTGTTTATTTAAGATGGATTCCAACATTGGAATTATATGGAAACTTGAGAATGCCGGAGGATAAATATAATAGAATCAAAGTAATCAAAAGTGGAAAGTCCAGAAAAACTTTCTCTGTGAAGCACAATACTGTAAGTGGCTGTTGGAAATCTGCTCAATATGTAATGGCTGAGTACAAAGTAAGAATGTAGGCATCACAAATAAACGAAAGAAAAATTGCAAAAAATGAAGATGTTGAGGATGCATTGGACAGGTTGCATAAACTTTGCTTGTATTGCTTTGAGTTTAGAAGATTAAAGGGTGATCTAATTAAGGTGTTTGAAATAATAAATGGATTCAATAAGGTAGATGAAGGGAACCCCTGAATGGGAGAATCAAGAACAAGGGGACATAATATTAAAATTAGAATTTATTTGATGAATAAAATTGGGAAGCCCTTTTTTTTTACACAAAGCATAGTAGAAATCTAAAACTCTTCCCCAAAAGGTTATGGGTACTGGGTCAATTGAAGCTTTCAAGATTGAGATCAATAGATTTTTGTTAGGTAAGGATATGAATGGATACGGAGCAAAAGTGGATGAATGGAGTTGAGGTGCAGATCAACCATGATCTAATCTTCTTCTTGTCGTGCTGCTACACCTCCCCTCACCACTGTTCCATGCAGGCATTGGCTCAGGAGTTGAAGACCTTCAGATCTTCAGGGCTGCATGGCTCTGATAGTAAAGGGTATTCTGGGAGATGTCTCACCATTTGGGATGCCTCTCCACAGCCGCAGTCAACAGAATTTGTTTGGCTGCATCCCCACTTCAGCTTAACAGCTTTACAGCAGCTGACACCAGCCCTGAGGCAATTGAGACTCAGCCAAGTAGGCCATGTTGAGGGTCACAGGAGGATCGTTCACATCACTGTCCCTGTCAGGCTTTGTCTAACCTGTGAATTCTTCTACAATGCTACATTCAACCTTCATACCATGATCTAATTAAATGCTGGAACATGCTTGAAGGGCTAAATGGCATGCCCCTGTTCCTAAGGTTCTTATGTCCCAATGTATTTAGATACGTGAGGTTGAATGAAAAATTAGCCCAAAGTCCCACCATCACGATTGAGGAGGGCAAGGTTATATATGGTAAATATCACCTCCAGCAATGGGTGGTTTAGTCACTTCAAGGCTTGACATGTTGTTGTTTACATGAAAATTTGCAGTAGGGGTAGAATTGGCTGACTTGTCTCATCCCGACGAGTGGAAGTCCCATCTCCAGGAAATTCTGCATGACTAGAATACAGCCATATTTATATCACAGATGAGGCAGCCTTGCTTTTTAAGAGCACTCTGGAGGAAATTTATTGCATCATGGGATAAGGGGAATGGTAGCTTAGTGGTAATGTTACTGGACCAATAATCCAGAGGCCTGGAATAATGCTCTGGAACCATGAGTTCAAATCCCACCAAGGCAGCTGGGGGAATTTAAGTTAAATTAATTAATAAATCTTGAATTAAAAACCTTATCGCAGTATTGATGATCACGAAACTCATCTGGGTCATTAATGTGCTTCAGGGAGGAAATCTGCCACCGTTACCCGATCTGGCCTATATGTACCTTCAGCAATGTGGTTGACTCATAACTGCTCTTTGAAATGGCCTAGCAAGCTACTCAGTTGTATCAAACTGTGACGGAAAGGTCATGTGAGAGAGAAACCAGATGGACCACCTGGCATCAACTTAAGCACCAGAAAGGGACACCCTGCTCAGTTAACCCTGCAAAGTCCTCCTCACTAATATTCGGGGACTTGTGCCAAAATTAGGAGAGCCGTCTGACAGACTAGTCAAGCAACAGCCTGACATAGTCACACTTATTGAATCATATCTTACAGCCAATGTTCCAGACTCCTCCATCACCAACCCTGAGTATGTCCTGTTCCACAGGCAGGACAGATCCACCAGAACAGTGGTGTACAGTCGCAAGAGAGTGGCCCTGGGAGTCCTCAACATTGACTCTGTATCCCATGAAGTTTAATGACATCAGGTCAAACATAGGAAAGGAAACCTCCGGCTGATTACCACTACTGCTGCACCTCAGCTGATGAATCAGTACTCCTCTATGTTGAACGTCACTTGGAAGATGCACTGAGCAAGGGCAGAGAATATACTCCGGGTCAGGATCTTCAGTGTTCATCACCAAAACTGGCTCAGTAGCTGGTGACTGAGCCCTAAAGGACATAGCTGCCAGACTGGGCCTGCAGCAGGTGGTAAGAGAAAAAAAAAGGAAAAATCTACTTGATCTCACCCTCGCTAATCTACCTATCACAGATGCATCTATCCATGGCAATATTGGTGGGAGAGACCACCACACAGTTCTTTGGAACTGTATCTACCAATGAATGATTTGTTGTGAGGAACTGAAAACTCACTTGTGTTGTTTGAAGAAACCACAAACAAGAATAAAAAATAATTTGTACTGAAGGGCGGCATAGTGGCGCAGTGGTTAGCACTGCAGCCTCACAGCTCCAGTAACCCAGGTTCAATTCTGGGTACTGCCTGTGTGGAGTTTGCAAGTTCTCCCTGTGTCTGCGTGGGTTTCCTCCCACATGCCAAAAGACTTGCAGGTTGATAGGTAAATTGGCCATTATAAATTGCCCCTAGTATAGGTAGGTGATAGGGAATTATAGGGACAGGTGGGGATGTGGTAGGTGTATGGAATTAGTGTAGCATTAGTATAAATGGGTGGTTGATGGTCGGCACAGACTCGGTAGGCCGAAGGACTTGTTTCAGTGCTGTATCTCTAAATAAAATAAATAAATAAATAAATAACGTCCAAAAAGCCGAGGAACTCGAAGACAATGAGAAGGGCCCAATATTCATCACATGATGTAAAGAAGAAGCATTCGGCAAATGAAGGATTGCAGACATTTATTTCTCAATCAGAACCATTGAAAGAAATAGGAGGAGGAGCGAATGTTTGTATAGCTGAAAAGAACAAGTGTTCTTTTAATAAATAATGAAGAAATTCATTTAAATATACAGCACTTTAAAATTCAGAAATCCTGTGATGGTAACTTTATTTTTATAATATCTCTGCTCATCTCTACAAACTGCTTATGTCGACAAAGTTAGAATAGTTCCCAACATGTCAACATAAGTATAGATTTATACTTCTATATCTTGAACATAAAATTCAGAGTGAGAAAGATTTAAAGTAGTCACTCACACTGGCATTGAGAAATGTCTGAATTTCAAACTGCCAATTCATTCTGCTTTAATCCATACTGCTTTTGTTAAAGACAAAAGTGGTACATAACAGGGGGGCAAGGACTGTAACAGGTGGTAGAGCCTCTCAGGAGAAAACATTAATGGCAATGAGACCAGACTTGTTCTATTAATTGGGAGGGAGGCTTCCAAAGACACAGGTCTGAGGTGTGTAGACAGATGTACAGGCCAAATGGTGCATACCATATTAATAATATATTCTATGATTTGCTATATGTCATGGTGTTGATATGTTGATTGTGCTGAAAATATTAGTGAAGAAGGAAACAAGCGCCACATTTTTAACTCCAGTAGCTTTTGGATGGGTCAGTAATGAGTTGGGTTCAACACCCTGTTGAGAGCAGCCCTGGGGCATTTTTAGCTCCTCGTGTCATCTCCCCAAGCATTAGCACTCTGCAATCTACCTTAGTGAGTGTGGCCACATCCAGGGATCCTGCAGCTGGGCACTCACGGGAGTCCATGTTCACAGCCTTTGCAGCTTTGGTGAAAACTCAAATGGCTGTCACGCAGACTTTGGGTTTAAACCTGTGCCCCAACTTGGAGAGGCAGACATCCACCCTGCAGAGATTGATGGAGCAAATGGATAGGGGCTTTCTGGGCCTTGCAGAAAATTACTAAGTGAACATGGAAAGCAAAGAAAACAAAGGCTAGAAAATAGACAACAAATGAGTCGTTCAGTGATTAGTGGTATATACTTTAATACAAGGAGTCTAGTGAATAAGGCAGATGAGTTGAAGGCACAAAAATACACTTGAATGTATATCATAGCAATTACTGAAACATGGCTTAAAGAAGGGCATGAATGGCAGCTCAACTTTTCTGGTTACAGGGTTTTCAGACAAGGTAGAGAGGGGGATAAAAGATGAGGGCGGTCACAATTTAGTTAACGAAACAATCACAGCTGTGAGGAGGGATGATATGCTAGAAGGATCATCAAATGAGGCCATAAGGGTTGAACTGAGAAACACAAAGGGGCAATCACATTGCTGGGAGTGTACTATTGACCCCCAAACAGTTAGAGGGCGATAGAGGAACAAATATGTTGGCAAATTGCAGCAAGTGCAGAAACCATAGGACAGTAATAGTAGGGGATTTCAACTACCCTAATATTAACCAGGATAAGATCAGTGACTATAAAAAGTATATAAGGCACAAAATTCTTAAAATGCATTCAGGAGAACACTTTTAGACAATATGTAGCAAGTCTAAGAAGAGAAGGGGCAGTTCTGGATTTACTTTGTTATGACCAGATGAGAAAGGTGTCTAGGGGTCTCTTTCAGCCTTCACCTGGTCTTGCTGTAACAGGGTTTGATTTTTTTAAACACACCGTGTTTTCAGCTCCCCCTTAGTGAATCCTTATTCACCATTTCCAATTATAAGGCAAAGAAATGAGCACAACCAGATTTTCTCAGGTTTAAAGAAGAAAAGTGAAATTTATTAAAGCTTAAACTTAAATTCGGTTAACACCTATGGATACACGCAGCGCCCCACGCTAGCATGCATATGCGATACGCGCATGCAAATAGAGACAGAAAAGAGCAAAAGAAAAACAGTGGAGAGGTTTGAGGCAATCTCTGAAGAGGGGTTTTTAACTGTGCTTTGAGTTTGTTGTAGAGTCCCTGATTGTAGGTAGTCTTGCTTTTCGTTGAGGCCCAGTATTCTTCTTAAACCTTGTTCATTGTAGGAGACTTTTCTCTCTTGGGGTTCATATGTTTTCAATGGTTTCTGAAGCTGGTGAGAACAAGATAAGAGCATACAGGAGAGAGGTCTTTTCCAGTCCAGGAGCAAACAGCTTTCTGAGTTTTAAAACTTTGTGGCAAGTTCAAATTAAAAAAAAACTCCAACAGCCAGTTAGTCATGTGACTAAACTGGTCTGACCACATCTGTTTGTGTATTCGGCCATCTTAGCAGTTCACCTGGAATGCTAGCCTCTCCACCTTCAACGACTGGTAATTAAAAGTCCATTGTGGATTAAATTGGAGCAGGGAGTGACCCCTTTGTCCTTTCCAAGTACTGACTGTTACTATGCAAATATCTTTCCAGTCAAGAGTCTGGTGTTTTTTTTTTAAACAAGTTCTTTCTTTACTCCAGCAACAGTTTAAAAATCAATGTTCATTTGGCGAAATATGTGTGCCTCATTCTTGGCAGGTGGGGGCCTGCATGACAAGTTCTAGGAAATGAAGCTGGGCAAGTGGAAGGGGTATCAGTGGAAGAACATTTTGATGGTAATGATCATAATTCAATTAGATTTAGCATGGTTATAGAAAAGGATAAAGATAAACCAAGAGTAAAAATTTGAAATTGGGGAAAGGTCAATTTTACTAAACTGTGATGTGATTTGGCAAAAATGGGCTGGAAACAGCTACTTGAAGGTACATCACTATCAGAACAGTGGGAGGCATTCAAGGAAGAGATAAAGAGGATTCAGAACAAAAATGTTCCCACAGATTCCAGATTCAAGTCCAACTCCAGGACTTGAGCACAGACATCAAGGCTGACATGCCAGTGCAGTACTGAGGGAGTTCTGCATTGTCGGAGGTGCCGTCTTTCAAATAATATATTAAACCGAAGCCCGTCTGTCCTCTCAAGTGGATGCAAAAGATCCCATAGCACTATTTTGAAGAAGAGCAGGGGAGTTATCCCTGGTGTTCTAGCCAATATTTATCCCTCAATCCACATCACAAAAGCAGATTATCTGGTCATTATCACATTGCTGCTGTGAGAGCTTGCTGCACGCAAATTGGCTGCCGCATTTCCTACATTACAACAGTGACTACACCTCAGAAAGTACTTAATTGGCTGTAAAGTGCTTTTTGACATCCAGTGGTCGTGAAAGGCACTATATAAATGCAAGTCTTTCTTTCCTTTCACAAAGAAAAAAGTTGGGGCTCCCAAGTCTAGACCTCCCTGAATGTCAAACAGCATACAGGGTAAGATATGGCAAAAAAGGGAAGTTTATATCAGATACTAAGAGATCAATACTGCAGGAATCCTAGAGGAGTATAGAAAGTATGGGCATGAAATTTAAAAGGAAAGCAAAAAGTGGATGTGAAAAATTATTGGCAAGTAAAATCAAGGAAAACCCAAAGATGTTTTATAAATACATAAAGAGCAAGAGGATAACTGAGGAAAGAGTAGGGCCTATTAAAGACAAAAAATGTAACTTGTGGGTGGAGGTGGAAGAAATGGGCATGGTTCTTAATGAATACTTCGCATCTGTCTTCACAAAAGAGGGGGACAACGCTGATACTGTAGTTAAGGAGGAGGAGTGTGACATGTTGGATGGGATAAACATAGCGAGGGAAGAAATGTTAAGGTGTTTAGCATTCTTGAAAGTGGATAAATTGCCAAACCCAAAAGAAATATATTCCAGGCTGCTAAATGAAGAAAGAGAAGAAATGACAGAGGCTCTGACCATCATTTTCCAATCCTCTCTGGGTGTGATGCCAGAGGACTAGAGAACAGCTAACATTGTGCAGTTGTTTAAAAAGGGAGGAAGTGATAGGCTGAGTAATTATAGACCAGTCAGTCTAACCTCGATGGTGGGTAAATTATTGGAAAAATTCTAAGGGATGGTATAAATCATCATTTAGAAAGGTATGGATTAATCAAGGACAGTCAGCATGGATTTGTTAAGAGAAGGTCTTGTCTGACGAACTTGATTGAACTTTTTGATGAGGTATCAAGGAGCGTTGATGAAGATAGCTTATTTAATTTGGTCTACATTAATTTTTACAAGGCTTTTAACAAGGTCCCATATGGCAGACTGGCCATAAAACTAAAAGTTCATGAGATCCAAAGGAAAGTGACCAGTTGGATCCAAAATTGGTTCAATGTAAAGGAAAATGGAACTTTGAAGTACATGTCCACAGATTCCTGAAGGTAGCAGGACAGGTAGATAAGCTGGTGGGAAAGGCACACGGGATACTTTCCTTTACTGGTGGAGACATAGAATATAAGAGCAGTGAGGTTATGCTAGAACTGTATAAACACTAGTTAGGCCACAGCTAGTGTACTGCATACAGTTCTGATCACTACATTACAGGGAGAATGTGATCACACTAGAGAGGGTACAGTGCAGATTTATGAGGATTTTGCCAGGAATGGAGAATTTTAGATATATAGAAAGATTGGATTGGCTGGGGTTGTTTACTTCAAAACAGAGAAAGCTGAGGGGAGATTTAATTGATGTGTGTACAACTATGAGGGGCCTAGATCAAGAGGATAGGAAGGACCAATTACCCTTAGTAGAGATGTCAATAACCAGGGAATAGATTTAAAGTAATGGTGGAAGGATTAGAGGGGAGTTGAGGAGAAATTTTTTTCACTCAGAGGATGGTGGGGGTCTGAAACTCACTGCCTGAAAGGGTGGTCGAGGCAGAAACCCTCATCATATTTAAAAAATACTTTGACATGCACTTGTAATGGCATAACCTGTAGGGCTACGTACCTAAACCTGGCAAGTGGAATTAGACTGGACAGCTCTTTATCAGCTAGCACAGACATGACAGTTGGGATTTTTCCGAGGTGGCAGGGATCCAGCGGTGGATGGAGGGGTGGGGTGGTACGGTGTTAGGGTTGGGGTTGGGGTTGGGGTTGGGGTTGGGGTTGGCGACCCTGCTTCGGCAGGCGGTGTGATTGGCAGGATCACCGTGTAGGAGCACCTGCAAATGGATTAAAAAGAGCACATAGCCACACTTTGGGTTTCATGGGTGTATATTATACCTTTTGTGTAAATCTATTAAAAGATGCTTTGTTGAAATATTTCAGCTTCATTGTTTGAAAGCCATGCGCCATTATTCCTTCATTATGATCTGTAGACCTCACCCTTCCCCCTTAGAGCTATGCCAAAGTGATGACAGCCTCCATTAACAAATGATCTCCTATGGGCACTAGTGCACATTGCCCATCCAAACACAAGACAGGGACCGCAAATGGAAAGGATGTGACAGAGCTCAGGCATTAAGGTGGGATTTTAGTTTATTCTCTGTGAATGGATGCCAGGTTGGCTGCAAGTGAATCATTGTGAGGTTCTCTGTTGCCTCCTTTGCATGCCCCTCTACCCATTTGGCATCCTGCCTTGGTACATAAAATTGTGCAAATTATTACAGCATAGTCATTCATGGAGCTCAGATCCCTACCTACATGAAGGCCCAACCTCTTCAGCTGTGTTCCAGCTGTGTGATCCCCATACAGCTATTTGCCTGTCCCATACTAACCTCCACAACCACTCCCCTACCTCCCCACCCCGCATCAAACACAGATTTCATCCCTTTGCACAGCCCCAACTACCCCGGACCGCTTTTCAGAGCCCCAGCTACTCCAGACCCCTTTGCAGAGTTCTCCAGCAATGGCCTCCAAACCCCCTCTTCCCCTAGGCTGCAGTGCTCAAGGCTGCCTACCCAATGCTTCAATGTGCCCTCTCGCCTTTGTACCACTAGGTTTCACTGGTTGTGTTGCCCACTGTTCACAGAATCAGCCTATGGATATAAAATCACTTTTAATTATATTCAAATGCATTTCAATCAGCATCTCAGCAATGTAAAATAGGTTCCCATCGTGTTGTGGAGAGAATGCCACCAATGTGCTTTCAAGCCACTGACAATATCCAGAACTGACATCACGATGCTGGATTTCTGGGCAGCCGGCTGTGTTGCGATTCTCCAGCACCCCCTCCAGCGATCTTACCCTCAATGGCTGCACAAAATCCTGCCCCATGTCTCTATAAAGGCTCACTTGTAAACCCCTCCAAGTTGAATTTGCACCTGCAATTCATTCAGTTTGTTCCTTATATTCTATGTGGTTGATTCCATCAGCCACATCTTTGCCTCACCAATTTGCTTATCCATATGTTTATTTGCACTTGGTTTAATTTCTTTAATTTAGCTCCTAGTTTCTGTTACTCTCCAAACAGGACTCTTGCCTACTCCTCCCTATGTTCTTGATCCCAACATGGATGACATCAACTGGTTCTGCCTTCTCCTGCTCAAATATCCTTTCAAGCTGCTGTCATGCAGTCCCCCACCTGCCAAGAATGAGACACCTTAATTTTGCCACATGCACATTGATTTTTAAACTGTTACTGGAGTAAAGAAAGCTGTTTGCTCCTGGACTGGAAAAGACTTCTCTCCTGTCTGTTCTCATCTCGTTCTCACCAGCTTCGGAATCCATTGAAGACATATGAATCTCTAAAGAGAAAAGTTTCCTACAGTGAACAAGGTTTAAGAAGAATACTGGGCCTCAACGAAAAGCAAGATCTACCTACAAGCAAGGACTACAGCAAGCTTGAAGCACAGTAACAAAAACCAGTCTTCAGAGATTGCCACAAACTTCTCTACTTTATTTTTCTTCTGCTCTTTTCTGTCTCTATTTGCATATGCGTATTGCATATGCGTGCTAGCGTGGGGCATGGTGTGCATCCGCAGGTGTTAACCGAATTACAATCAAAGTTTAAGTTTTAATAAATTTCACTTTTCTTCTTTAAACCTAAGAAAGCCTGGTTGTGCTCATTTCTTTGCCTTATAATTGGAAAGCAGTGAACAATGATTCACCAAGGCGGAGCTCAAAACACGGTATGTTTAAAAATTAAAATCCTGTTACAATAAAACCAGGTGAAGGCAGAGAAAGACCCCAGACACCTTTCTCACCTGGTTGTAACACTGGTTTGACATGTTCCTGGCACCAGGCAGGCAACATACCATGTGGGACTCTCGATCCTGCTTACAAAAGATGCTATCTCTCCCCCTAATTATTGAATCCCCGACAACCACATTTCTGCGTCCTCTCCTTCTCTAGCTTCTCCCCGCTTTGGACAGCCTCCTGTTTCAACGTGCCTTGGCCCATATTCACTATGAATTGTGTTGACACTTCCCAATTACATTTTGAATAAACTCCTAAAATCATCAAGAGGTACAGATTTTTCACCCCACCGATTTGGAATGGACGCAGATCCTGGTCCTTGATTTTAAAGTTTGTATCCTTGTTTTCAAATCCCTCCATGGCCTCTCCCCTCCCTATCTCTGTAATCGCCTCCAGTCCTACAACCCTCTGAAATATCTACCACTCCACCAGTTCTGGCTTCTTGAGCATCCTGATTTCAATCGCTCTGCTATTGGTAGCAATGCCTTCTGCTACTGAGGCCCTAAGCTCTGGAATTCCCTCCCTAACCTTCTCCACCTTTCTTCCCTTCTTTAAGATGCTCCTTAAAACCTACCTGTTTGACCAAGCTTTTGGTCATCTGCCCTAACATCTCCTTATGTGACTCAGTGTCAAAGTTTTGTATGATAATACTTGTGTGATGTTGTTCTCTTGTCGTTGTGAAAGAGCAGCATATTAATTCACGGAACCACCCGATTCATCTCTTGATGATTAGCACTGATTTACGACAACCTGAGACTGGCAACATCATTGGGTAGGATAAATTTGATTACTTTGTTGCCGTCAGATTGTCAAGGTAATTGTTAATATTTAATTCCACTTTAGTGATCCAGTGTATTTTAAGAAGATTGATTTCCATAATCAGGAGAAACTTTGAGATATAATCGGAAGTTAGCGTGTTGATCTGTGTTCGTGAGGACTAACACAACAAAATTCAAGTAAATTAATTCCTGCAAACAGACAGATATCCATCAATTATCTAATCTTTAACATGAAAACATGATAGTGTTGTAATTACCTCACTGGAATGCCTCTTAACAATGAGGGTGAGGGAATAATTCCATGGAGCACACTCAGTGGGCTGAATTTTTCCAATCAAAAATGGCGTGGCGCACACATGAGCTATGCGTCACTAAGTTGGCGCAATATATAGTGTGGCGGCTCATTTACATGGAAGGGGCGAATAATCGCCCCCGATGATGTAGAGGGGGCATCGCTTCGTCCCCGGTATCAGCGTCCAGCGGCACCGCGCAGGCGCGGCACCATTTTTAAAGGGCTTCAAGCCCTTCAGGTCTATTTAAATTTTTAAAGGTGCAGGTCTTTAAAAAATAAATGTAAAACTTTATTAGCAGTTTCAATCCCCTCTCCCGTCCCCCCAATGACTACTCAATTTATTAATTGCTCTCTCCCCCCACAAAAAAGTCAACTCTCAATCCCGACCTTTCCCCCTGAACATTCTTTAATTTAACCTTCAACGCCTTCCCACCATCCCCTCAACCAATAGCAAGAATTTTCCCCATTCTGCCCCCCCCGCCGGTCCTGAAAACTTCACTCTTCCTCCCTCCCACCCCACCACCAGTGCTCCGCCTCGGATCTCCAAATGGAAATCCGAAGGTGTGGGAGTTCCGGCAACCAGCTGGAAAATTGGAGCGGGGCGGCCATCATGTCAAGGTCGGTCTTTATTCATGTTATTTAAATAAATTAAAATATTTTAATTGGGTTCCCGTCGCCGAGCAGCGGGGGGGCTGCCATGAGGTCCCGCCGCCAATGGTAATATGGGGCCGGAATTTCCCGGCATCGAGGCCAGTGGTGGGTCTCTCCTGGAGGTACTTTCCGGGCACCCCCGCCATGACCTCCGATGTCGGGGGCTGGTAAAATCCAGCCTAGTAAAGCTTCTTTTCTTTGCCTCGTTTTCCTGATGGACACGAACACAGAAACATCTAAAGTGGTCTTCAGAGCCAGCCTACAGAAGGACTTAGCAGATCCATGGACAATCTGAAGAAGAGCCTCTTAGGTGAATTAGAGGAAAAGAGAGAAAGCCAGAGATTCATCTTTACAAAATTGTCTGAATTTTCCAGCCCTGCTGAGGTGGGATCAGACTCAAATACACCAGCAATGGTCAGTGTGCCGGTTTCCCGATGCAAGAGTGGGGAGCCAGTCAGGGCCACCCCAGGGAATTACCCCAGGGTGATAAAAGTTTCAATGGCGCAGAAGTTGACTTGGACATTGGTAGACAGGTGCCCTTGGTGGTGTGCAGGTGTCGGAGAGTGTCACGGGTAGAGTGGGCAGTCAGCTCTCGGGCAGTGTAGGGGTCGTCACGCTCCTGGCATCATGGGGGCTGAAGAGCAGGCACAAGGCTGCCAAGGACAACTGGACAACCAGCTGACCACAAGGAAGGCAGAAGCTGGCAACGGACATCGCGACTCCCGGATTTTGGGCCAAGTAGCGATGAGGAGCAACACCCTCTGCAGGAAGGGCATCAGGAGTGCAGGAGAGAGGAATGAGGGGCTGGAAGCAAACGGAGGCCATACCCTTCGCATAGGATCCACCAGTGAAGAAGGAACTACCTGGAGAAGGCCGAGATCCAGTGCTGCAGGAGACTGTGACGCTCCAACAGATGGCCATAGACATTTGTGTCCTTGTTGCCAAAGGCCTCACATCTCACAGCACTGGTTGCCATGCCCTGCCAATAGCTGTCAAAGTCTGGAACTTCTTTGCTTCTGACTTCTTCCAAAGATCAGCTGCAGACGTTAGTGACATCTCACAGGTCACTGATGACCTATATTCCAGAGCTAGACAATACATTCATTTCACGAGAGGTGTGGCCTTGCATGTGCAGAGGGCATTGGGTTTTGTCACCCACACTGGATTCCCCCAGGTGCAGGGCATCATCAATTGTACTCATGTGGCCATCAAGGCACCCAGTGACCAGCCAGTGAGGTTCATGAACAGGAAGGGCTTCCACTCTGCAACATTCAGCCAGTCTGCGACCACAACAAGAGCTTCCTCCATGTGTGCGCTTACTTTCCTGGCAGCTCCCATGACACCTTCAACCGCCACTAGTCCAGGCTGCTGCAGATCTTCACTCCACCCCCCCATAGTCCGTGGATAGATCCTAGGGGACAAGGAATATCAATTGAAGAGATGGTTACGCACCCCTCTATGAGAGTCCCAGACAGAGGCACAGAGGTGATACAACCAATGCCACCTGCTCACTCAGATCACCATTGAGCAGGCCAGCGGGCTGCTGAAGATGTGATTCCGGTGCCTGGACCGGTTGGGTGGCACCTTCCAATACACTCCAGTAAAGAGTTTGGTCATTGTGGTGGTCTGCTGCGCCCTTCATAACATGCCCCTCCAGAGAGGTGTGGACCTTGAGGACGGTGGGGCCCTGGAACCACATAGCTCATTGGAGGAAGAGGAGGAGTTACGGTGGCATAGTGGTAACGTCACTGAACCGGGGACGTGGATTCAAATCCCACCATGGCAGCTGGTGGAATTTAAATTCAATTAATTAATAAAGTTAATGTAATTAATAAAAATCTGAAATTAAAAGCTAGTCTCAGTAATGGTGCCATGAAACTATAATCGATTGTCGTAAAAACCCATCTAGTTCACTAATGTCCTTTAGGGAAGGAAATCGGCCATCCTTACCCAGTCTGGCCTACGTGTGACTCCAGACCCACAATAATGTGGTTGACTCTTAACTGCCCTCTGAAATGGCCTAGCAAGTCACTCAGTTCAAGGGCAATTAGGGATGGGCAATAAATGCTGGCCTTGCCAGCAACGCCCACATCTAATGAAAGAATATCAAAAACTGAAAGAGGAGGAGGAAGTGAAGGTTGAAAGGGAAGATGCAGAACATCGAGATGCTCCAGCTCCACAGGAAGGTAGCCAGGAACGGCATGGGGTGTGACGATCTTGTCAGGATGCTGTGAACATCAGGGATCAATTGATTCAGGAACGTTACAGCTGAGTCCCTCTGACCCAGGATGAAAGGCTTGCTATGGATGTCAATCTGAGGTATATCTATGCAAGATACAGCCTTAAACATCTGATCACTTGCTGCCAATGAAGGATGCATATCTGACCAGAGGCTTTGTCCTCACTGTGAAGGAACCCTTGATTTCCTTCACCACCTCATACCACTTTCCTAGTCATGTCAGCAATAACATGAGTCTCAGACACATGGCTTAAAGGGTCATTATTTATACAGTGCAAAGAAATGGTCATAGTGCTCAGAGACAGTAAGAAGACATCCCAGTGACCCAGTCAGTGCTCCACGTTATGTGGTGGCCTCCACGCTCAGTCACTCCTACGCGGTGCTCCCCTTGTTGCCTCGGAGGAGGTAGAGGCAGCCTGCTCACTTGCCTCTGCCGGCTGCTGAGATGCATGTGCTGGTCGACCTCAAGGTGGAGGTGCCCATGGGGCATCATTTCAGGGGTAGCCTCCGTCACTTGGCCCTGCAGCCCAGAGGATCCCATTGTCAGAGGATCCAAGGAGGCTGAGGGGTGGCACCCTTTTTCTCCTCCTCAGCCCTTGGCGGGTGCACCAGATGCCTGGAGGAGGAAACCAGCTCTTGGGCAACTGGCATCCACTCCAACATCTCTGACCCCTCCAGGCTACCTATTGTGGCATGCATCGTGTGCATGCCAGTGCACTGCTCCTGCATCCACTCAGAGTGATGATACATATGGCTCTCCATGAGGTTGGTAACTCCCTCAATGGAGGAGCTCATATGCTCATAACCCTGAGCCATGGTAGCACACATGAGCTGAATGGATTCCTCTATTCTCAGTCCATGACCCTGCACTGCCTCAGGGAATTCCGACATGTGGGGAACACATCTCCTGCTGCTATTTCCAGGTAGAGCTTCCTTTCTTGTGACTCCTGAGGCCCAGCTGAGCAGGGCTGTGTCTCTCCTCCCTCCTCCGAGAGGAACTGACCACAGCTACCTCTGCCTCCGGCACCTCCTCCTGCCTACTACTGTTGTGCTCCTCACCCTGTGACACACTCTCTAATTGCATGCAAGGATCACTGGGGTGAGAGTATCTGCATTGGTGGACAGTGTGCTTTTAAGGTGTGACGGTGCTTTTTCTGTTTCTCGCTGCTGCTTTTGGGATGCTGCTTGGGAGGGAAACGGTCTCTGTGGATGGACGTCTAAACCTGTGGGAGACACAAGAAAAGATCATGAGAGCTAGCCTTGGAGAGCAGAAGTCTCTGCAGTGTTGAGGCTTCCCAATGCAAATCAGTGTTTAGCATGATGTTGGACATGGTGGAGTGCAATACACCCCCTCAAGGAACGCAGTGCCCTCCATAATCACCATCTCCACCATGACTGCCCATTTCACCAGGGCCAACTTCCTCCTGGTCAGCGATCCTGGCTATTTCCAGTGCTCGATCTTCCATGGTGTTATCACATGAAAGCAGGGGACACCTTCTCCCATCTGGGCCCTCGCCCTCACATTCTGTGCCCATTTCTCCTGCAGGACAAAAGAGAGCGAGATAGGGCACTGCTTTCCTTTATGGTCAATGCCAGCTGTTCCTATTCATTACCAGCTGCATCTTTCAGTGATAATAGGTCCTCAGCAGCACTATGGCTCGAAGATATTTTGAAAGGTCATTAAGTGCCCTGGGCATTCACTGCTCCCATGTTCGGGAGCAGCATGTACCCTGAGGCTCCTCAACTGGTGTGTCTGCTGGAGGGTGAACACCCAGAGGCCTGTCCTGAGGGTTGGATGTGCCACTCACCTTGCCAGAGCATATGAGGTCATTAAACCGGCATTTCCGGCACTAGATCCAGGATCTACGGTTATGCTTCCGCGACTCACAATCGCTGCTATGCCTTGCCAGGCCTGCATCATTTGTGCAGGTGACCTCCGCCTCCCACTCTCCAGGATGAGGACCTCTCTCTTCTCCCTCATGGCCTCCAACATTGCCTTTAGGTCTGCATCAGAGAACCTAGGGGCAGCCCTGCCCCAGGTTCCAGGTCCTCGACTGTCCTGGGATATCTTGAAAAGGACAGCAGGTTGATGTAAACAGCAGCCACAGCAATGGCTGCCATGGTCTGTTTAAATTGGGTCCGCACTTTAGAAGTTTCACTTCCGTTCCCACTACTGTTGCCGCTAATTGGATGGTGAATCCATCTCCGTATCAATTAAGGGGTAGCCCCAGTGAATATTGTGCATCATTTTCGTTTACCCTCCACCGCCCACCCCCCCTCCAGGGGCTGGTTCACGACCTGGCTCACATTACCCACCCTCACTGTGAAAATTCAGCCCAATGCCTGGCAATTTCAGGATGTCCCAAAACACCTGACAGCCAATTAAGTTCTGCTGAAAGGTAAGATGTAAGAAATGCAGCGGCTAATTTGCGCACAGCAAAATCCCACGAGCAGGAATGCGTTAATGAGCCGATAATTTTTTTTAGGTACTGAATGAGGAATAAATGTTGGACAGGACACTGGGATGAACTACCTTGCTGTCCTTTGAATAGCGCCATGGAATCCTTTGCGTCCACCAGAGAGGTGAGATGGGGTCTTGGCTAGACGCCTCATCTGAAACCAGCACCTCTAACAGTGCAGGACTCTCTTTGTACTGCACTGAGTGTCAGCCTGGATTATGTGCTCAAGAGTCTGGAGTGGACCCACAGCCTCCTGATTCAGAGGCAAGAGTGCTATGGAAAGACTTAGCAGATCTCTGGAGATTCTGCAGGAGAACATATTAGGGGAGTTCAAACATCGGGCAGAATTTCAACTGCCAAGGTTGGGTGTGTGGGGGGGGGGCTACTTTGTGTGCAGGTGGGAGGGGTTAAATGGCCAAAAATTGCCAGAGAGTCAGAAACCTGACATGATCTTGCCCATTTCCGGGTTTTACCGGAGTGCAATCCCAGGCGAGCAGGCAATCCCAGTGGAGCTGTCGGGTCAGTCATTTAAATATGCATACAAGTAATTAATTGTGGCTTTCATTCCAGATTCTGGATTTGCCAAACCTCTTTCGATAGCACCTTCCAAACTTGCAACCTCAAAAACCCACAAGCAGCAGGTGCATGGGAACACTACCATCTGCAAGTTCCACCCCAAGACACACGCCATCCTGACTTGGAACTATAATCATCCTTACTTCACTGTCGCTGGATCAAAACCCTGGAACTCCCTCCCTAACAGCACTGTGGGTGTACCTACCTCATATAGACTGCAGTGGTTCAAGAAGGCAGCTAACCACCACCTTCTCAAGGGTAATTATGGATGGGCAATAAATGCCTGGATCCAGGATCTATGGGGTATGGCCTTACCAGTGACCCCCGCATTCCATGAATGAATAAAACTCAGGCTGACAAAGAGGGTCCAATGTCCCCATCAGAATTTCCTCTGCCAGGCACCTGTCTCTCTGACAAGAAACAAACAGCTGGCTAATGAAAACCCCTCTAACATTTGGGGCAATCTTTACCTTTGGCGTGAGGGGAAAATTCAATTGCAGATCAGCCTCCTGTTTTATGCCTATCCCGAAAGTGCAAATTGCAGCATGGAATTTTTGCCCATTCTTTAGGACCATTTAGGTCCCTCTCTGGGCCTGATTTTACACATTTATACACTATCACTTCCCTGCTTGCTCCCCAGTGAATCTCAGTTTCCTGTTTTCTCCCCAGTAAACTGCTTCCTGTGTGATCTGTGAAAGGTGAAAGTAACACATTACAATTTATAGTGCTGAATTTAGTGAGCCTGCTTGGAGTGGGATTGGAGGTGTGGGGGCCGGAGACTAGCATTGGACGCATCTGCCCAGAAACCTGACCTCATGACATTGGTTCAGTGGCGGGAAAGCACAAATTGTAGAACAGTTACTTATAATGTATTTGCATGTAATTGAAAGAGATTCAATGAGGGGCTGGAATTAAGTGGATGGCGTATGGCCCTCATGTGCCTTCGGATCCCTGGCCATTGAAAGCTGATGGCACTGAATGCCACGATGGGTAGGCAGCCATGATCAGAATTGGATAGGGGAGGAGGGGGCCGCGGAGGCCATTGTCGACCTGCAATGCTGTACATTCTGCATAGGTGGCCTTGATCTCGGGTGGTTGACACTGGTGGGCTTGGTTTTGGCTCGGGTGGTCTGCATGGATGGCCAAACCGCTGGGTGAGAGGGTCGAGTGGCCATACTATCAGGTGAGAAGCTTGGCTATCAGCAAGGGTGTGCACTGAGGGCCATTAGCGAGGAAGCTGAGAGGAGTAGCAAAGGCAAAGCTGCCAAGGCAACTTCATCTCAGCAAGGACAGAGCTCTGGAGTCCTACTGATCACCTGGCATGGGTTTCATACACCCTATCTTTTTGGACTCCCGTGGTGTGATGTGGCATCTCCGATGGAGGGAGGGCCAGGAGGCAGCTGCGCCTGCTTGTGAAACTCCGTGACGAGAGCGGCAGCCAGCTGGCCATGCCAAAAAGGACCCACCTGTGCCAGAGAGTGTACCGGACTCGACTCAGCTACTTCCAAATGTCCGAGTGGCATTGCCATCAAACACTGCGGCTCTCCAGGGAGACCATCACCGACTTATGTGCCATGCTGCAGGATGAGTTGCGACTTATGGGATTCGGTGGTTGCTCTATGCTAGTGGTCTTGAAGATCACTGTGACACTTAACTTTTACACGTCTGGCTCTTTCCAGGGATCCACCAGGGACATGTGTGACATCTCCCAGGCAGCAGCCCACTGCTACATCAAGGAGATGACCAATGACTTGTGCAAGAGGGCCGGTAACTATGTGTGCTACCGGACTCACCCTCTCAGTCAGGCTGAGAGGGCTATCAGGTTCGGGGCCATTGCTGGATTTCCCGGGTGTAAATTTTGATAGATTGCACACATGTGGCCATCAAGACTCCAATGGACCAGCCAGCTACCTTCATCAACAGGAAGGACTTCCATTCCATCAACGTTCAGTTGGTCTGTGACCACTGAAAGTGTTTCCGTCAATTGTGTGCCTGCTTCCCGGGAAGCAGCCATGACGCCTGCATACTTGACAGTCCCTGGTGCCACAGCTTTTCAGGCCCCCCACTCACCTACAGGAATGGATTCTCGGGCATCAGGGCTACCCATTGATGACACGGCCACAGATGCCTGTGAGGAACCCTTGTAATGCAGCAGAGCAGAGGTACAACACTTGCCATGGCTCCACCCAAGCAAACATCAAGCAGGGCTGGACTGCTAAAGATGAGATTCCAGTGCCTGGATCGATCCGGTGGAGTCCTGCCGTATGTCTGAGTGAGGGTCTCGTGTATTGTGGTGGTCTGCTGTGCTCTGCATAATCTAGCACTGCAGAGGGAGGGAAGCCTTGCATGAGAAGGACATGACTGATCACCACTCCTACACTGACGAGGAGGATGTGGAGGAGGCTAATGAGTAGGCAGCACCGGATGTTGAACCGCTTGCACAAGAGGCCAGGCAGATTCAGTGACAGGCCAAGGTGGCAAGAGACAATCTCATACTTACCCACTTCCAGCCACGATGATGGCCTCTCAGAGTAAAATCAATAAAGACTCACCTCAATATATTCAGTTGTCACGTCCTTTCTATTTGGGTTCTGTGCCTAGTGCCCAGCTTAACCACATGCTATGGCCCAAGTGAGATGCTTACCAAAGGAGGGCTGTGCCTCCACTGACAGCCCACTAATGGAGAAGGGTGAAGTCACCATCTCACAATTAAGGCATGAAAGAATAAGCATTTTCCACAATGAAAGTTAACTTTGATGACAAACTTTATAAGACAAAACAAATGGTAAATATCAAACACCCGTGAAACCCCAAGTGTGTCTAGGCAGTTTTCTTTATACGTTTTCGAGTGCTTCTATGCGGTATGACCAGCTGGGCTGGTGGCTAACTGCTGATCAGGCTGCCCTTTGGGCTGTGATGATGTCAGCTGCCTGAGGCCTGGAGGACCCTGACTGTCTGAAGTTTTCCTGCACAGGTGCAGGACTCTCCTTAGGTGTCATGGCTACTGGAGCCGCTGTCCACACTCAGAGCACCCTGAGGGGAGCCCCCAGCTGTGGAAGCCAGCCTCTCCTCCTCCCTTTCAAGGCCCACTTTAATCTCCCTGCTGACCAGAGAAGGACGAGAAGCTGGAAAAGACACCAGGGGCCTTGTCCTTCTCTCGCCTTGACAGTGTTGCATTGAGCTCATGGCCAAGGCAATGCTGTGCAGCTCTGCACACATCTGTGGAATCTGGCTCTCCATGACAGTCGCCAACATCTCGAAGGAGGAAGCCATGTGCTCACACTCCTGAGACATGGCAGCACTCATAACATGGATGGACTCCTCCATTGTCTGCTCACGGCTGCGCATGGCCTCTGGTATCTCTGCCAGATGTTGCCTTACCTCTCTTTGCAACTCCAGCATGCCCTGTGCTGTCGACACCAGAGTATCATCATGAGCCTGGCGCTCAGCATGGGCCTGACCACCCACAGTCCTCTGACTGTCAGAGGCCTCGGCTGTCTCAGACTCAGCCAGTTGCTCGGGCAGGTGTACGGTGCTCTCACCAGCTTGTGACACTGATTCTAAAGCCAAACGTAAATCCACCAAGGTGAGAGTATCTGCGCTGGTGGAGGGTGCAGGAGAGTCATGTGACAGTGCCTCCTCCTCAGAGGTTAACCATTATTCCCCTTCAGCTGGAGTCTCCTGCAGTCACCGACTTGCATGAGAGAACACAAACATGTGTGGATCAGACTGTGCAGATCTTGTCATGATATCCATGTGTGTTGTGGATCTCCAGAAGTGTGCTGTATGTCATTTGAAGACAATCCACACTCTCTTGCGCAGAGACTCCTGTCTCACAATCCATTATTGAGCAGCCACCCTGAGTCCCCACTAACTCCAGTGCCTCCTCCTCAGCCGTTGAGAGAGACCAGATGACTGGCATTCCTCTGCCAGTCTACGAGGTCCCCCTGTTGTTGTGGGCCCTCTTGTCCTGCAAGTGGAAAGAGGGAAATAATCATACTTCGCAGGAAGATCAACATGACAGTTCTGCTAGTGAAAGCCCCTCATCCCCTGCTGGGTTTTCCTATATAGCTCGGGCGGCACAGTGGCGCAGTGGTTAGCACTGCAGCCTCACAGCTCCAGGGACCCGGGTTCGATTCTGGGTACTGCCTGTGTGGAGTTTGCAAGTTCTCCCTGTGTCTGCGTGGGTTTTCTCCGGGTGCTCCGGTTTCCTCCCACAAGCCAAAAGACTTGCAGGTTGGTAGGTAAATTGGCCATTATAAATTGTCACCAGTATAGGTAGGTGG
This sequence comes from Heterodontus francisci, assembly GCF_036365525.1. Lineage (NCBI taxonomy): Eukaryota > Metazoa > Chordata > Chondrichthyes > Heterodontiformes > Heterodontidae > Heterodontus > Heterodontus francisci. Next base: position 40,745,706 of record NC_090372.1, read on the forward strand.
TAGGGAAATATAGAGACAGGTGGGGATGTTTGGTAGGAATATGGGATTAGTGTAGGATTAGTATAAATGGGTGGTTGCTGGTCGGCACAGACTCGGTGGGCCGAAGGGCCTGTTTCAGTGCTGTATCTCTAATCTAATCTAATCTAATCTAATCATCCTCATGTCAGCTCTCTGAGGAATTAATGGGGGTGAGCTGAGTAAGAAGGTGGCCTGTGGCCGAGATGTAGCCATGCATCTGTCAGGATGAGGTGATGCCTAAACTCCTTTTCCAGAGCATTTCTGTTGCCTCCCTCCCCATGCCCCACTTCCTCCTGCATAGCCACCAGCAATCCTAAAAAGGAAAGAGGTATGCAACACTCAACTTGGCAGAACAAAGGAGGTCCTTGAGCCTCTTACGGCATTGGACACATGTTCGGGAGCTGACCCCATGGCTGCTGCCATCCTCTGAGATCTCCATCCAGACTTGCTTGGTTAGGCGGGAAGACATCTTCTTGCCATCACTTGGGAAGAGAACCTCCCACCTTTCCCTTTCAGCCTGGAGGAGAATCTCCAGGGAGGCATCGCTAAACCGCGGGACTACCTTGTGTCTTGCTTCTGCCATACTGTGGCATTCTTCACTGGGGGGGTGGGAAGTCCAGGAGTTACTCCAGCAGCGGTTTCAGCAGAGACCATGAAACAGCAAATGACTCTAAGGCAACAATACAAGCAGGGCTTTAAGGATGGCACCAGCACCTGCGCAGACTCATTTGATGTTGTATTTGGTGTTTCAAATCCTGCCCCTGTCGTGTGATTAGCCAGACCCCAATTATTATAATTGGCCGTCCGCTGTATGATTGTGATGGGCCATTCACACATATGACGAGCGGCGACCGCTGTATGCTTGCCTTTAAGAGTGATGTCCCTTTAAGATCTCAGTATGCTAATGAGCTAAGTACCAAGATGTAGAGATGTAGTCATGTGACTACAAGCCAGAGCCACTCTGCAACTGTAACACCTAGAGGAAGGTTCTGCAAATAGTTTTCTCTGTACTGTACATACCAGTTTAGCTGTTAATAAACCCGTTGGAGATCTTCAGCATAACTGAACTCCACGCATCTCATTCATGTTGCATCAGTCAAAATTAAGAACTCATTACAGCAACGGCACATAGTTCTGGTTCACACGACGAATTCACTAAATTCAGCCCATAGAATTGCATGGTGGAAAACCGCTCCCACTAACAAATCTATGAAGTGACTATACAAGTCCACGGTGCCAGCAAAGACCCTTGTCTATTTTTGCCGCAGATCAGAAAAATCAGTGCACTGCCCTCGATTTTTCCAACCATTGTTTCCTGGCCAATATTTATCCCTCAACCAACATCACTAAAACAGATTATCTGGTCATTATCACATTGCTGTTAGTGGGACATTGCTATGTGCAAATTGGCTGTTGCATGTCTTACTTTACAGCAGTGATTGCACTTTATAAATATGTACTATGGGACATCCTGAGGTTGTGAAATGTGCTATATAGATGCAAGTTCTTGCTTTATATAATGTGTGCACTCATATTTCTGGTTTGTGCTGCTCATGCACAGGGCTCCACATCAGTAGCAAAGATCCCTGTGTCAATAGCAATTAATTAAGGTCAGTTATCAGGTTCAAATGTTTGAGTACTTCCAAGGCAGTTAAACCCCACTGATTTTCTCTTTACAATACAAGAAAGTATTAAGGTTGCACCGTAGCACTTTTGATCACAACTGTGAATTATTTAAGAGCCCAATTAAAAATAAAGATGGTAAACGTTGTGAGGGACAGAGTTCTAAATATTGATTGAGATTCCATCCAATACAAGCTAAATAAAGAGAAACTCAGAATGGCGCTTTTGAAGCATCAGCTGGTTGGGGGGGGGGGCGGAGGTTGGGAGAGGAATTTGAGTGGAACCTGATCCATTGGGTCTTCACCGCTTTGTCTATTACAAGATGCAAACCCTCACAAAGTGGGAGGAGATATTTCTTGCCCATTAGGGCGGACGGTAGTGTGGTGTTTATGTTACTGGATTAGTAATTCAGTGGTTTGGACTAATAATCAGAGAATGTGAGCTCAAATCCCATCTTGGCAGTTTAAGAATTCAAATTCAGTTTAAAAGAAATAAAAAAAACCTGTCAGATTGTTTCAAAAATCCAACTGGTTCACAAGTTCCTTTAGAGAGGAAACCTACTGTCCTTAGCTGGTCTGGGCCGACATGCATCTCCAGTCCTGCGCCAACATGGTTGACTTTTAATAGCCACCTGAAGTGGCCTAGCTAGTCACTCAGTTGTATGAAAACCGCCACCCAGCAGTTCAAGAAGGCGGTCCACCAACACCTTCTCAGGCAAATACGGTTGGGCAATAAAATGTCCGCCTTGTCACTGTCGCACACTTCCTGAGAATGAATTAAAAATATCTAGCCCCTTCCATAGTAACATCACTAGATGAGGCGAGACTGATGGGATGATGTCAGTTGCCCTAAACCCCACCGGTTCCACCTCAGTTGCCCCAAATGCACTGGTGGTTTGTTGTGTACAGGTACTAAATCTTGACGGAACTGGAGCCCAACAGTTATTTAAACGTGCGCTTCCCTGTGGTAGCCCCTGTGGAAATGCCAAGTCTCAATTCTGGCCATTATGGCCCTTTTTATTTTTACTTGGAGCAAAGTGTGGCAGCAACATTTCTCCCCTGAAGTATGCAGGCAATCCCGACCTTAGGATTTCAGATGAGGTTAGTTGTGTCATCAGTGAACTGGGGGAAGTCCCACATCTCACCCCACATCTGCTGCCTTGCTCCCACAACAGAATTTCTCTTCTATAATATTTATTATTGTTAAGAGCATATTGGTGCCCTAATACAAAAGGTCCAAATGAAACTGCCCCTGATACTGAACAGCTCATACACATGGGGGGGGGGGCGTTGATCTTGACTTGTGCGATTGTGTAAAATGTGTGAAAGTGAGTTGACAGCCTGTTATACATCTCTCCCGATTTCTACTTCCATTCATGTCAAAAAAGCAGACTACCAGCTCACCCATTTTACACAACAACTACTTGCATTTATATATCACCTTAACACAGTAAAAATATCCCAAAGCACTTCATGGGAGCATCATCAGACAAAATGTAACACTGAACCACATGAGATATTAGGGCAGGTGACCAAAAGCTTGGTCAAAGAGGTTGATTTTACTAAGTGTCTTAAAGCAGGAAAGAGAGGTAGACAGCAGGAGAGGTTTAGGGACAGAATTCCAGAATTTAGAGCCTAGTCAGCCATAAGGTCTCCCTAATTCTGCCCGCTTATCACATAAAGTCATCTACCCCGCTGACTGAAACTTCCACACACATTAACACAGAAAAAATCGCTGCTAAATGAAACTTCAGCTGGCCCACTGGCAACCAAAATCAATTTACTTACAAATTGGTTTCCACAACATTTCCCCTAAATCATGAAATTCCTTGCAGTGATTTTGTTTTGTAGCCAAGGTTTCCTGTATCCTTTACAAACAAATACCAAGGACAGAACTTTTGCCCCCATATGGAGGCGGGAGCATAAGCAAGGGGCCATGTAATTTTGCACCGCTGACCAGCGTGCTGGTTTGCCGGCACTATCCCGCCCCAGGGCATTTTTCTGGAGACGGGTTTAGGGGAAGACCAGTGGACCAGGAAACCAAAGCCCCAGGCAGACTTTGAGGCCCTCCCTGCCCACCTGGCCAGAACGATGGCTACAGGTCGTCCTGTGTAGGGGAGCCCCCTCCACAATACTGGTCTGGCAGCTGTGGCCATTTTTGATCAAAAAGTTTAAAAAGTGCTGACAGGACGCCTCAAGATGAAAGCGCCCTTTCTCTCTTTTACCTGAAATGGCAGGCCGCAGCTCCTTCCGAGCTGCAGGGCCTCCTAATGGCCCTCCAGCATCGAGAGCCCACCCGCCATCCTTAATTGGATGGCAAGCATGCTGTCTGGCCACTAATTTGCCAATTCAGAGAAAATCACTGCCGGGTGATTGTTCCCCACATAGTGTACATTCGGGACCCGCATTTATTCCTGACGTTGGGGCCATGACCCAAAACCCAAAATCCTGCCCCAGGTCTCTGGGATTTTTCTTCTCCCAAGAAGTCAGGGGAAAAGATGGTTGGTGCATCAGTCAATGGACAGAGCAAGAACAGTGGCTGATAGCCTTTTCTGATCCTGGATAATTAAACATAAACAATTTTAAGTTCAATTAAAATCACTTATTGTAAGTTTTTGTCTGTGTAAGCGGTTGGACTAAACAAACTGATGGGATGCTGAAACATGGCAATAGTAAAAAAAAAGGTTATTTTCACACTTACGTGGTGACAATGAAACAATGATAAGCAACTGGAGCCCAACTTTATAACTTCACTGGGTTAAAGTCTCACTGTGTAAAATTTAATTCCATTGTGAAGTGGATAAATCCATTTAGGTGTGTAAAAGGATGATTACGGACACCCCAGGCTGGGTTTGCTGTCTGTATTTCCCGTGTGCTCCAGTTCCTGAGGCTTTTTGAATAGGAAAAATATGTGGAGACCCTTAACCCTATTGTGCATCTTGCATATTTTCAGGGGCCAAAAAGACAGGTAGGAAGCTCTTGCCTGAAACACATGTAAGCATTTTCAAAACACTGAAATGAATTGGACATAATGACACAAGTCTATAGATTTGGTCATGGTCATTTTTGGATGTGCGTTACTGGGGTGAGGGGTTGGGGGATGGGGGCAGCTAAATGGTGAGGTCCAAGGGGCCCCTGATTTTGGGTCTGAGTCCTTATTTTCAAATAATGCCAGTGAAGTGCAGAAAGCACCGTCAGCTCGTCGGCAAAGCAGGATAGAAGAGCAAGCTGTTGCAATGCCAGCAGCGGCCCTGAGGTAAGTGAGAAGGGGGCGTGTTCAGGAAGTGGTAGTAGTGGACGGGATGGGTGGGTGGGGGAGGGGGAGGCAGTGGGAGCAATTGTGGAGGGAATCAGCAACGAATGGGGTGGGTTTGATGCCAATCAATGGGGAGTGCCGGCATTCAAGGTGGGCGTAATGTTGAGTTCTTCTAATGCGGGCTCCTTTTCCTCCAAGCTCTACATTCAGGTAAGTATTTAAAACACTTACCTGGTTGATTGAGGCCGAACAGGTAGTCCTTTTATAGCCTTAGTTTTCCTGAGTGCAGCTGACGCTGGCTTCCTCAGAGCAAACCAATTTTGTGTTCTAGGCCATAATGTCTTCATTGTCATTTTCTGAAGCCACTGAAGCCAAGGCCTAGTTTGAGCAGCACCCATAGAAGCTGCGTATTGGGCAATACTCAGCTACACCTTGAGATGAGAAGATCTTTCAATTGACAGGCAGCAACTTTCAGCTCAACGATTTATAGATTGTTTGTGATTAGACACCAATTTTATAAACGGTAATGCTGCATATGCCTATTCTGTGTGGGTGGTGCAAAAACAGCAACTATTGATGCAAAACTCTTATTGCTTTTACTCTGCTGTAAGCTCAAAGCACATAGCTTCCTGCCCTCTATTTTGTGCAAGTTCAACATGAGGTTTTAAAGCCATACAGCACTAAACTATAACATTTAAAATAGCTGAATCTTGAAGCATGTTCAGCAGAGTTCAGATCAGGTGTGTATGAAATGAGAGCTGCCTGACTTACACTGGGGTGATCGGAGGACAGGAAAATCAACACCCCACCCTATCAATCTGAGGTGAATTCACTTTGCTTTTGTATCATATTTTAAAATATACAGATAATGCTCTTGACTTCTGCTCCATAAAAAGGCTTGCATTTATATAGCGCTTTTCACAATCTCAGAATGTCATTAGTTCATTTTTGTGAATAGTTTAGCATAGGAATTAAGTTGATGCATGTGTAGATGGCACCAATTTGTAATATGTTGGTTTACAATAGTATTTGAGTAGAAAATGTGTTTGACTGAGGTCACATTGGGGAAAAGTTTCCTTTCCACCAAATGGTCAGGGCATTCGTCTGTTCAGTTATTTCAATGTGGATGCCCTTCAGAACTGCTCGGTTATGCAGCATACCATAGAACAGTTTATCAATGTTGGTTGGCTTATGAGCACAGCGAAGACTCTATGTGGATCAGAGTGGTGAAATTATGTCATGTGATTTTAATGTACAAATGCTTAATGCCCTTGTGAGCTAGTTTCATGAGTTATTCACTAGTTAATTTCAAAGCTGCAATTAAGGAGCTGGTTAATGGCTGTTATAGCTGACTTCCACTAGAGGTAATGACTTTCAATGGAATGCATTTCTCCCAATCTGATTGGGATTTGCTATTGGTAGGTATTCTGGCAAGAAATGCTCTACAGAAGCTGCTTGCTATATATTGCTAAATTTATTTTGGAAGCCAGTATATTATTTTACAATATGAATTGTCCATTAGAGGAAATTGAAAAACAAAATAACCACCACAAGATTGCAATTCTGTATAAAATCCAAAAATGTTGTGATTTTAGAAAGAATCCATAAAGGATTCACTATGTAAATATTTGGAAACTCTGCTCCCTAATAGCTGGCAATCAGGTGTACTGCTCATCAGGCAGGCAGATCTTCTTGCCCAATTCCACAATCTGCTCTCGCATTAAACCAGACTCAAGTACCAGTGGATTCTGAAAATTACAATTTATCTGTTCATTGTCAACACAAAGGAAATAAATGATCATTATTCAATAAATGCACACTGTCATGCAGGCCTCCACCTGCCAAGAATGAGGCACATTAATTTCGCCACATGGACATTAAACTTCAAATTGTTGCTGGGAAGAAAAGAGGGCCTATTACAAGGAATTGCCAGGCCCCTAGCTGGAAAGACATTTTTTTGCATACTAGCAGACAGTGTTGGAACAAAGGAACCAGTCCCTGCTCCCAATACACAGAATAGACCTGGTCAAACCAGTCGGTCATGTGACCACCTGCTGGGCCACTAGGGGAGTTTTAAATTGGAGAACCAGTGTTTGAAGTCAGAAAGCTGTTTGCTCCTGGACTGAGAAGACCTCTGTCCTGTCTGCTCTCATCTCAGTCTCACCAGCCTTGGAATCCATTGAAGACACAGGAACCCCAAGAGAGAAAAGTCTCTTACAGTGAACAAGGTTTAAGAAGAATACTAGGCCTCAACGAAAAGCAAGAATTACCTACAAGCCAGGACTCTACAGTGAACTCGAAGCACAGTAACAAGAAACTCTTCAGATATTGCCTCAAACCTCTCCAATTTATTTTTCTTCTGCTCTTTTCTGTCTCTATTTGCATGTGCATATCACATATGCATGCTAACGTGGGGCGCGGCGTGTATCCGTAGGCGTTAACCGAATTAGAGTTTAAGTTTAAGTTTTAATAAATTTCACTTTTTTTAAGCCTAAGAAAGCCTGTTTTTACTCATTTCTTTGCCTTATAATTGGAAAGCAGTGAACAAAGATTCACCAAGGGGGAGATCAAAAACACAATGTGATCAAAAACAAAACCCTGTTACAGGAAGACCAGGTGAAGGCTGAAAGGGAACCCCTAGACCTCTTTCTCACCTGGTCATAACAACACTTAAACCCAGTTGTAATCTATTGGATAAAATTATATGTGATGGAAATAAATAAAGTGGTTTGGGATTTAATTTCAACGTTACAGTCTTTCATAACTTTGTGCAATACATTGCTAATACAGCCTAAAAATTTTGTTTCCACACTTTTCTACCCCAAAAAATAAGAGCATAGAAAATAGGAGCAAGAATAGGCAATATGGCCCTTCGAACATGCTCCTCAATTCAATGATTCTTATGTTTGCCACTTTAATACAGAAATTAACCCATTTATTTTAATGCCTCTACTAAAATAGCAGAAAAAATGCTACAAATACATTAAACATTCATCCACTAATATTGAGACTTGAGCACATAATCTAGGTTGACACTCCAGTGCAGTATTGAGTGAGTGCTGCAGTGCCAGAGGTGCCAATTTTCAGCTGAGACATTAAACAATTCAATAAGCTCATGGCTGATCTTCTACTTCAATTCCACCCTCCCACACCATCCCTATATCCTTTGATTCCCTTAGTATCCAAAAATCTATTGATCTCTACCTTGAATGTACTCAATGACTGAGCATCCATAGTTCTCTGGAGTGGAAGATTCCCCAGATTTACAACCGTTTGAGTGAAGAAATTTCTCCTAAATGGCTGACCCGTTATTCTGAGACTCTGACCCCTAGTTCTAGAGTCCCTAGCCTTGAAAAACATTCTCCCAGCATCTACCCTGCCAAGCCCCTTAAAAATGTTATATGTTTCAATGAGATCACCTCTTATTCTTCTAAACTCCAGAGAATATAGGCCTAGTCTACTCAAACATTCCTAATAGGATAATCCCCTCATGCTGTGTATCGGCCTAGTAACCGTTCTTAGGTAAGGATACCACAAAATATACATTTTTAAATTCTGTATAATGACATATCATCTCAACTTGAAACTTATTACCATATCTTATGTACGTTTATCCTGGATTATGCTTTGCTCAGCATCAGAAGTGTTTTGAGACAGTTTAGCTCTTACCATGCATTATTCGTCATTAAACCATCATATATATTATGGCACACTGATATAATGTGAGCTTAGAAATTAGTGTTGGTGATATTAGTGGACAATGTTTAGTATGAGATTCTTATTTTTGCCACTTTAATACAGAAATTAACCCATTTATTTTAATGCCTCTACTAAAATAACAGAAAAAGTGCTACAAACACGTTAAACATTCATCCACTAATATTGAGACTTGAGAGCATAATCCAAGTTGACACTCCACTGCAGTACTGAGTGAGTGCTGCAGTGCCAGAGGTGCCATCTTTCAGCTGAGACATTAAACTAAGGTCTCATCTGTCCTCTCAGGCGGACATAAAAGATTCCATGGCACTATTTTGAAGAAGAGCTGGGGAGATTGCCCCGGTGTCCTGGTCAATATTTATCTCTCAACCGATATTATAAACAGACTATATGGTCATTATCTCATTGCTCTTTGTGGGATCTTGCTGTGCACAAATTGACTGCCGTGTTTCCTACATCACAAGAGTGAATACTCTTCAAAAAGAAAAGAGCTTCATTGATTGTATAATCCTAGTACCTCCTTCCCCCCCACCTTGGTCTGGACAAAGAACATTAGGAGGACATGAGGCCAAGCAGAGCAGTACCAGCAGCTGCAAGAGAGAGAGGGACCGGAGGCTGAGGTGCCCTCCTTCCTCCACTGCAGGTACAGGACATCCCTCCTGTCCTGGAAGTCTTCCACCAGGGTCACCACTGCCGCATCCGAGATCCTGCGTGCCCTTTCCCTTGGTCCCTGCCATGTCGCATTGTGTCAGCCAGTGCACTCCACACCTTCAGTGGGAGTGGGTGCAAGGAGCCCGCGTATACTGCTTCACAAAAATTGCATCTAATCAGCATTTGAGTGCTAAATCTGCAAGTATCTGTTTAACACCTTCAGGCAAGTTCACATTATGGTGATCAGCAATTAGGACCAAAATTGTGTGCTAACTCTGGACTGTCTTATTTGCACTGCATCCATTTAGTGCCTGTTTTCACCCTTTGGCCAAAAGACCCCATCAAACATCCTGGCAGCAACTTTAACTTTAGGTGATAGTATAAAATGGGTGATTTTGATTCAGATACCCATTATACATCTCTCCCCATTTTAATTTCCATTGACTTCACTGAAAATGAAATGACACTGTGATCCACATTGGTACCGACAAGATAGGTAGAAAAAGGGACGTAGTCCTGCAGAAAGAGTTTAGTGAGCTAGCTAAGAAATTAGCAAGCGGGACCTCAAAAGTAGTAATCTCTGGATTACTCCCAGTACCATGCACAAGTGAGTATAGAAATAGGAGGATAGTGCAGATGGAAAGATGGTGCGGAAGGGAGGGCTTTAGATTACTGGGGCACTGGGACAAATTCTGGAGAAGGTAGGACCTGTACAGGCCAGACCGGTTGTACCTGAACAGAACTGGGACAAATTTTTGCGGGGCAATTTGCTAGTGCTATTGGGGAAGATGTAAACTAACTTGGCAGGGGTGTGGGAACCAGGAGGAAATATCAGAGAGGAATACCAAGTTGCACAGAATACTGGGAGAGATAGATAGTACTAGAGTAGTTATTAGGTGGGGTCAGAGTAAGGGAGAAAGTAAGAAAGTCTAAATCAGGGTAAATGTGCATGTGAATGCACAGAGTATTGCTAATAAGATTGGTGAGTACAGGCAGAGATTAACATGAGGAAATATGATGTTGTGGCTATAACGGAGACTGGCTCAAAGAATGGCAGGACTGGGTGTAAAATATTCCTGGATACAAGGTGTTCAGGAAAGATAGAAAAGGAAGAAAAGGGGGAAGAGTGGTGATATTGATTAAGGAGACCATTACAGGGCTGGAGAGAGAGGATATTCCAGAGGATATCAAGGATAGAATCTAGTTGGCTAGAGCTAAGGAACTAAAAAGGTGGCATTACATTGCTTGGTGTAGTCTATAGGCAACCAACTAGTGGGAAGGATGAAGAGGAACAAAATTGCAAGGAAATTACAGAGAGATGCAAGACTTATAGTGTAGTTATAATGGGGGACTTTAATTATCCAAACATAGACTGGGATAGTAGTAGTGTAAAGGGCAGTGAGGGACAAGAGTTCGTAAAGTGTGATCAGGAAAATTTTCTACATGAAGTTTCCAGTCCAAGAGGGGAGGCACTGCTGGACCTGGCTCTTGAGAATGAGGTGGGCCAGGTGGATCAAATATCAGTAGAACATTTAGGGGACAGTGATCATTGTATCATAAGGTTTAGGCTGGTATGGAAAAGGACAAAGAACAACCTAGAGTAAGAACAATTAACTGGGGGAAGGCCAGCTTCAATTGGGTAAGAATGGATCATGGAATAAAAGGGACAGTAGCAACATGGATACGGAATTGGCTGTGTGACAGGAAACAAAGAGTAGTGGGTAATGAATGTTGTTTGGGCTGGAACAAGGTTTGTAGTGGAGTTCCCCAGGGATTAGTGTTGGGACCTTTGCTCTTCCTGGTATATAGTAATGACCTAGACCTTGGTGTACAGGGTGCAATTTCACAATTTGTGGATAAAATGAAACTTGGAAGCATTGCGAACTGTACGGATAGTGTAGAACTTCAAAAGGACATAGACAAGATGGTGGAATGGGCAGACAAGTGGCAGATGAAGTTCAATGTAGAGAAATGTGAATTGTTTCATTTTGGTAAGAAGAACATGGAGAGACAATATAACACAAAGGATACAATTCTAAAGGGGGTGAAAGAGCAGAGGGACCTGGGTGTATATGTGTGTAACTAATTGAAGGTGGCAGGGCAGGTTGAGAGTACGGTTAATAAAGCAAACAGTATCCTGGGCTTTATTAATGGGGGCATAGCGCACATGAGCAAGGAGTTTGTGTTGAACTTGTATAAGACACTGGTGCGGCCTCAGCTGGAGTATTGCGACCAGTTCCGGGCACCGCACTTTAGGAAATATGTGAAGGCATTGGAGAGTGTATAGAAAAGATTCATGAGAATTGTTCCAAGGATGAGAAATTTCAGTTATGAAGACAGATTGGAGAGGTTGGGATTGTTTATCTTGGAGGAGAGAAGGCTGAGAGGCGATTTGATAGAGGTATTCAAAATCATGAGGTGTCTGGACAGAGTGAATAGGGAAAAACTGTTCCCACTCGTGAAAGGATTGAGAACGAGAAGGCACAGATTTAAAGTGATTTGCTTCTTTTACCAAAGTGACATGAGGAAAAACTTCTTCATGGAGCAAGTGGTTATGTTCTGGAATGCACTGACTGAGACTGTAGTGGAGGCAGGTTTAATTGAAGCATTCAAAAACGTATTAGACTGTTATCTGAAAAGATAGGAGAGATTATATAATTGTCAGCTGAATTGATATCACCTGTTTTATACAATCATTCAAAATCAAAATTACACCCCTTTCATTTTATCTGTTGTGGACTGATTTTATCACTTTTTGTATATCCACAGCTTAGTGATAAAGGAAAGACTTCCATATTCAAATAAAAACAAGTGAAATATAAAACTACCAGTAAAGGAAAAGCCATGACATGCAGCTTTTTAATACTTTTTTTATTTCGAATGTATTTAGTAGAGGTGAATGTTGATATTATAAAGCAGTTTACACGGTTATAGAAACATGATAGCAACAGTACTTATACATCTAAGATGAAGTTTTGTAGAATTCTAGATACCATTGTCTGAATAATTAAACTCGAATACTAACATGGAAAAGGTCTTCAAAATGTTTCGTTGTCTTTCCCTTGTAAGAAAATCTTAGACTTCCCCCCCCATGTATAAAAAAAAATCTACATTTAGAATATTCACATGTTTTCAGCATATATAATAAAAACATTTAAGTCAGCAAGCAATTCAGAATTAGAAACAAGCTACGGAGCAGCAGTTACAACTTTCTACCAAGCAGAATAATAGTTTAAAATATTTCAACATAAATCCAAAAGTTAGACATTTCTAAACTCCTAAAGTCAGAGGTCTGTCTGTGTACAGCTTATAACATTACGGGAAAAAAAAACCCTCGAGAGTAAATATTAATTTAATATCCTAAAATTGACAACTGTCAAGGTAACAATACCACTGAATAGTGCGTTATAGAAATATTTTAAATAAACCGGAGTCAACATTTTGAAGATTGATATGGTTAACATTATAAACCACTACCTACTTAATAATTTATTTGCAATGAGCTGAATACATATACAGTTTCGCACTTATGTCCCCTTCTATAGTGCGCAGATTGTAAAAACATTTACAATAAATAATTTTAAAATAGTATTACAATATTTGTATAAGGCACAGTTTCAACCAATGACTAATAAAATTCACTTTTTTTTTCCTTTTCGCTTTCAATCAATGACCATGGACAGATGCAATAAAACAGAAAGAGGAGACTGTTATTGTCAGGGGCTGATCCGATTTCAGAATCCGAAGTGCTGACAGCAGCAGTTAAGGTTTCCCGAAAAGTGAAACAGGACGGGGAGGGGGATTAAAATGTGACAGGTCATCAAACACGCACAAGTGATGTGTATTTCCAGAACTGTCTACCTTATTAATTGTCCGCACAGCTGTTCTGTCCATTAAATACAGATCACTTGCTCAGAGTTCCATTCATGCATAGAAGGGTAAAATATGTTTAAAAAATAAATAACTTCGGTGCCTGTCCATCACGCCACATGGTCATGTGCTTTGATTGTTCGATGCCCGAGAGAGACTTCAAATATCTCAAATACTTTGCATAGGTCAGAGCGTAAAAAAAAGGACTATGACATTCAGTGCTTTGAAATTGAAACGGTACACATTACCATAATGTAGAATTGTCTCTGTTATCTCACTAACCCCCTGATGTGCACATTTCATTTATTTTTTAATTATTATTATTGCATGTCACAATGTTATTGCATGCAGCTCCTGCAGTTGGTACAGGTTGAGAGTATTGCAGCATTTTCCCTGATGAAGAAATGGTTTGCACAAGGCAATTACACTATGTTATGTCCCATTGTTAATACATGAAAATTGCAGGCTGGTTGAAGGCTTTGGACTTGCATCTTAAAAGTTTTTCTTGATCGTAAACAAAAAAACATTTTCTGCTGTTCCGTCTTCTTGTGCTATGATAGTATATGGTACAATTGTTTGTGGTAATCAAAAGCTGCAAAAATATTTTTTCTTGCAATCAGAAAGTAGTATACTTCTTTCCCCCACCCCATGTCATTTTTGTTGTGTCCTGTAGTTGTAACTAGTTGGAGAGTTCTGGAATATATGGTTGCTCTCCTGATTCTAAAAGTAGTGTGCACTTTTAGTTTTTATTTTAAATACCCCCTGTTATTGCAGGCGGTCTGTCTGCAGCTGCTGCGGCTGGTACTGGCTGAAGGCTGCGGCAGCGGCGGCGCCAGGAGCTGCGTTGGGCATGGGCTGCTGCACTGCGTAGCTGTACCCGGCAGCTGTGACGTAACCGGCGGCCGCTGCTGCAGCTGCAGGGGAAGCGGCGAATGGATACTGCTCGTAGGCGGCGGCAGCAGCAGCGGCGGCCGTGGCTGCAGAGTACTGTGCATAAGCAGTCCCCGTGTAGTCAATGTAAGGAGATGCGGCAGCTGTGGGTTGGACATGCGGGATGACGACTCCAGGTTGCATAAAGGCCTGTGGGTAGACATAATGAGTGGGGATCCTGTGGGATAGGAAGAAGAAAAGACCAGTAAAGAAACAGCCAGCACTACTTTTGGCTCAATCTAACCAAATTCTTTAAAGTTCTAGTTGTTATTGTGCATATAGGGTTGCCACAATAAGGGAAGGCTCAATGAATCCACAAAATAATCTTTTGAATGCCCAAGGGCCTCTTATATGTGTAATAAATTTTACAGAAAGTTTTGGCCAACTACATACAATATGATTTGTGACTTGAACGAGAGAACCGTTTGTGCATTAAAAAAATAGATAATCTAAAAGCAAGTGTTGACATTTTGTAATTTTACATTTCTTACTAAATTAAGCAGTTAATCATAAGAGATAGGATTCTATTCTAGCAGCACAAGTTAAAATCAGGGCTAATGCACAAAAAATTGCAAATATTTTTTGACAATTTCACTGTGACATTTTGCAGGGCAACTTCTGTTGATATTTTTGGCTGTAGTAGTTACAAATATATCATGGCAACCCTATGTGTTGCTATGCAGTCTCTGCACTCATTAATATCATATCACAGATCCACAACCCCATCACCCTAATTAAAGTAAAACACAGGCAAAAAACAAAAAAGAAAAAAATTGAAAGTACCAAACAAAGGCCACATGGTGATAAACAAATGGTCACACGGCAAGATCACTCTACACGTGAAATCTAGTGAGGCTCTCACTCATCACCAACGAGGCTCCAATAGAGACCCAACAGACACTATTAAAATCACAGCACTGAAGCCCAGTACATGTGCATTACATTCTAGGAAAAGGTCACAGGAAGTCCTTGAGTAAAACGAAAACATATAGACGTGGACCCATCATCCGGCTTGCAACGATCCGCCTAACGACATGCAAAAGAAAAAAAGACACTAAAAGACAAAGAGATTGTGGGATGAAAGGAAAACATACCACAGTGAGGGGTGAAAGTTTGTTTCAGAGACTAAAGAAAAATTACATTTTTTTTTTAAAAAAGACAATATGGATATCTACACAAGAAAATATTTGAGGTGTTCTGCAATCAATGGGCTGGATTTTACCGGGCCCCCGATGTTGGGCTCTGTGGCAGGGAGGGGGGTGCCGGAAGATGGTTCCAGCAGAGGCCTGCCACGGAACTCGACGCCGGGAGGGCCCTGCCCGATCCTCCTGGCAGTGGCGAGGCTCTGTGGCCGACACCCACCCCCCCCCACCCATCCTCACCGCTGCTGGACGACGTTACCTGCATCTACATATTTAAATCAATAAAATGATTACATTAACATAAACTCACCTTCAATCTCCAGGCCTGCCGCGATCTTCAGTGCGGTAGCCAGCACTCCTGTGCCTTCACTTCCCTGACTGGGAAAGCAGGCATGACACTGGTGTGGAGGGTGTGGGGGTGGGGATGGGGGGTGCGGGCAAGTAAAGATTTTTAGTGCGGGGTGGGGAAATGGGGTGAACTTTAAACTTTGTACAGTCTGTGGGGGGAGGGGGAAGGTTAGATTTCAAAGGTAAATGTTTTTTTTGGGGGGGGGGGTGGAGGGCAAATACTTAATGTAATTGTTATTGGGTTGGGAAAGGGGAGTTATAATTTTATGTGGTACATTTTGGGGGGGGTGGTGTCTTTAAAAATTAAAATTTGCCGGCAGGGCTGGCTGCCCTTTAAAAAGGGCGCTAGCGCCTGCACACAGGCAGCTTACGCCATTGTCGGCGTCAGACAGTCCGCCCCCTCCAGGCGATTGGGTGCGGCAGGCCACCTCGGCTATTTAAATGAGCCGCCGCACGGGAGATCGCGATGGCTCTGTGGCGTGCGGCCCACACATGCGGGCTGCCATTTTTTTCACCCACTGCCAAGAGCGGTGGCGGCCTCTTAAAATCCAGCTCAATGGGATGTCACTGCTTAAATGTCAGTGCCCAGTCAGGTGTTCAACCAGCCCAGTGGTTCTGCACATTCCTCTACAGCACAGTAACTATGTAAATTCCAGGTCAGTTAATAGAAGGTCATCATATTAGCTCAGCAGCAACGATGACTTCCCTTCCTCAGGTTCTCAGTTATCAGTGTGAACTAAACATTAAAACCTGCAGGCTTAGTCACCAAGCAGCTCATGAAAACTGCTTGAAACTCATCTCATACTAGATGATATATTGCAACACCTGCAGCGACAGTTACTTATAGCTTTTTTTCCCTGTTGTGCTGTCTTGCACTTAGGCAGAAGTTGATGGAACAATCTAACCATCCTGTTTTACTCTTGAAGGACAGCTCCACCTTATTTCTAATTATGGATAAGCTGAAAAGATCATTGGGAGTTAGCTGGTGAGTCCAATTCAACACAGCTGCTCTTGTCAGAAGCACAAATGCATTTGCTTTTCAAGTTTTAGGGTAATGGAAGAAGTAATTCCCTTCCTGCTTCAAAATTAGTCTGCCATTCAACAGTTCTTTGCATTACTCCATGTGCAATAAAATGCCAAAGAAAAAAAAATTAGAGTGTAAGAGGTTGACTATAGAAGGAGTACATGAATACCCAGACTCTTGGTGAATTTCCAACTCATGGATACCATGACTAAGACAGGAATGATACAAAAGTATTAAAATTATAAACAAAAATCTATTTGTTTTGATTATTCCTACAGCAGCAATTCTTGATAAACAACTTCCATGGCAAACCACAATGGCAGTAAAGCACAATGGCATTATCATTACCCTCTATAACCTAAAGTACCAGAGTCTCAGTCCAGTTAAGCAAAGTTTCCCTTAATTGTAAGTGACCTTTCATCTTGTCCACAATTATAACGATTGATCTGCTGTAGTATGAAAAGTTCTAAATGGACCACAGGAAGTCAGTTTCCTCTTAATGTGAAGTGTAAATGAATATGTGCACTGAATATTGCCTTGTTAAACGTATGACTTCCAATGTGCTCAATGTAAAAAAGCACAGCTTGAATAACAAACCTGGAATACAACTGCTGTAGGTTTAAAGATACTCTCACATTGTATAAGTAAACAAAATGAATTCTTTTAAATTTACCTGTAGTTACTGGATGAAAACAGATTTTTTAAAAACTGTTTTCTGATCACTGCTGCCTTCTGAACATCCTTGATCAAAGAAGAGGAAGGAACAGTCTAGACTGAAGATTGTCTAAGATTGCATCAATGGCCGTCATAAAGATGGAAGGTATATGTGACAAGGGGCAGGTCATGGGCTAATTTTTCTTTCCCTCTTCCCCCAGATAGAATGCTGTAATATCATGCAATGTCCTTCTTAGTATTCAATGATGTTAGAAATATTCAAACTGGAGGTACAGTAGCACAGTGGTTATATTACTGGACTAGTAATCCAGAGGCCTGGCCAGATGACCTGAACATGAGTTCAAATCTGACCATGGCAGCTGGGGAATATAAATTCAATTAATTAAATAAAATATGGAATAAAAAAAGCTGGTATCAGTAATGGTGACCGAGAAACTAATGATTGTTGCAAAAACCCATTTGGTTCACTAATGTCCTTTTAGGAATGGAAATATGCCACCCTGGCCGACATGTGACTCCAGATCCACAGCATTGTGGGTGGCTCTTAACTGCCCACTGAAATGGCCTAGCAAGCCACTCAGTTGCCTACAAATAGGCAGCTCACCACCACCTTCTCAAGGGCAATTAGGGATGAGCAATAAATGCTGGCCTTGTCAGTGACACCCACATCCCATGAATGAATAAAAAGAATGTCAAGGCTGGGATTCAAACTCTGTCCCTTGTATATAGTTACTGCTGAAAACACTAGTTTGTCAGATGTTACCATCTTTAAATAATACCCTAGCATTATAAAGGCTGACCATCATACATCTAGGGCTTGAGTTTTCGGCCCCGCTGGGGCCATTTTTGCAGAGGTGGGATGGGGGGAGGTGCCAGCTGGCACACAGCAGGCAACCAATTAAAGTCTTTAACGGCCTATTAAAGGCAGGAGCAGGGGCAAGTTTAACTGAGCCTCCTGGTGGCAGGCTTAGAGGCCCTCTCTGCATGCCTGGGTGCTGCAGCAGCCACAGGCTGCCCTGTAGAGGAGCTCCACCACCACTGCCCTGCTCACCCCACCCCACCCCACCCCCCCAAACTCCCCATCCCACTCCACAATGGTGGCTTGGCTGCAAAGGCCATTGTTCAATTAAATTTGAAAAAGTTGGAGAGAGCCCCAAATTTTGAAGTGCCCTTTCCCTTACTTACCTTCCATAGCAGCCTTCTGTTCCTTTCAAGCTGGAAAGCCTCTGATTGGTCCTCCAGCTTTGAGGGCCCACCTGTCATCCATCAATTGAACGGCAAGCCCGCCCTCTGGCTATTAATTGACCGCCCTGGGGAAAATTGCAATGAGTGACTGTTCCCCACACAGTGCTGGCTTTTGACCCACATTTCAGACAGACGGCAGGGATCAGAAGCTTGCAGGGAAAATCCTGCCCCTAGTGTTTGGAGCAGCCGTTGTTTCATTAAGTCATTCTTACAGCATGTTCAATTTTTTTTCCCCCATAATTGATAATTACTGTATTTAACTTAAGTACACACTCAAATTTTGCTAGATCATTAAAACATTTTGAACAAGGTTCTCAATTTTTCTACAACTAACTAACTAACAATTGATTATTGCTTGAAGCAACAGCAGCAAGTTACATTTCTCTTTCTACACATATTTGCTCTGAGCTAGGATGGCCTTTTGGAATTTATAAAAGTTAGAGGACAGCTTCTTCATGCACAATACTATGGAAATCCATGAATTGATCATAAAGAGTTGATCTCGTTCCTCAAGTCCTTCCTTGTCAGCCATACTTCTATCGGGCACCTCCACTACAAAAGACCCCTACTAAATTATGGATGCACTTTATTTTAGAACAAAACTGGGGCAAAATATTTTTCAAAATAAAACAAATCTTCCATTTCAACACTCTTACATTATTAATTTCCTATAGTTTGACAGTTAAATCACAATAAAGGAGTCAATGTTACCCTTTCATTTAAGGTATGCAGGGCTTATAAAATGATAACATAACACTTTAGGTCTTCTCAGGTATGCATAGTGATAGGGGGAACCCGACATCCTCTGTAACCTTCAGCTTATTGACAACTCTGCTGCCCATATCCTAACACACACCAAGACTCGTTCACCCACTACCTTTCTTCTCCCTCAGCTACATTGATTCCTAGTCCAGTGACGCCTCAATTTTAAAATTTTCATCCTGGTTTTAAAATCCCTCTTAGGTCTTGGGCACTCTAGCTCTGTAACCTCCTCCAGCCCTACAACCCTCCTAGACCTCTGATATTCCCGATTTCCATGGCTCCAAGCTTGCTGGCTGTGCCTTCAGCTCTCTAGGTCCTAAGCAGTGGAATTCCCTCTCAACCTCACTATCTTTCTTTCTTCCTGTGAAGCACCTTGGGATGTTTTACCTGGCTAGTACTACAATAAATGCAAGTTTTTGTATGTTTAGAAAATGTCCTGCCCTCCTCCAATTTCTCTAAAGAACTAAACTCTCATTATATATTTACTAAATTCCCATCAGTTATCTCAGAAGCAACAATGGAGCTGACCCATTTCATATAAAGTTGTTCATTTTGGCATATTTTTCTGGCCCTTGAAGATCAGCCATTTGGCGTCTTTCCTCTGATCAGGGAGTCACAGTTAAATCACAATAAAGGAGTCAATGTTGCCCTTTCATTTAAGGTATGCAGGGCTTACAAAATGATTACATAACACTTTAGTTCTTCTAAGGTATGCATAGTGATGGTGGAACTGGACATCCTCTGTAACCTTGAGCTTCTTGACAACTCTGCTGCCCATATCCATGGGAACACCAGCAAGCAGCTCCAAATTGAATCCAGTCGTATCTAGGGGCAATTACAGCACAGAAGCAGACCATTTGGCCCAACAAGTCCATGCCAGTGTTTGTGCTCCAAACGAGCTTCTCCCACCTTTCTTCATCTAACCCAATCAACATACTCTTCTATTCCTTTCTCCCTCATGTTTTTATCCAGCTTCCTCTTAAATGTGTCTGTGGTATTCAATTACTCCTTGTGGTAATGTGTTCCACATTCTAACCATTTTCTGGGTAAAGAAGTTCCTCGCAAATTCCCTGTTGGATTTATTTGTGACTATATTATATTTATAACTCCTAGTTCTGATTTCGCTGGCAAGTGGAAACATCTTTTCTATGTCTGCTCTATCAAACCCTTTCATAACCTTAAGGATCACTTTGAGGTCACCCCTCAGTCTTTTTCTAGAGAAAAGGCCCCCAGCCTGTTCAATCTTTCCTAATAGTTGTAACTGTTTAATTCTATGATCATTCTAGTAAATTGTTTTTGCACATTTTCCAGTGTCTGTATATCCTTTTTATAATATGGTGACCAAAAACTGTTCACAGCACTCCAAAGTGTGGTCGAACCAAAGTTCTATACAAGTTTAGAATAACTTCTTTGTTTTTCAATTCTATCCTTCAAGAAATGAACTCTAGTACTTTGTTTGCTTTTTTTTTATGGCCTTATTAACCCATGTCATTACATTTAGCAATTTGTGTATCTGTTGTTCACATCCCTCTATTCCTCTACCCAATTTAGACACTTATTTTCCAAGCAGTATGTGGCCTCCTTATTGTTCCTACCAAAATGTACTGCCTCTCACTTATCTATATTGAAATTCATTTGCCAATAACACACCCATTCTGCAAGTTTATTAATATTTTCCTGTATTTGGTCAAAGTCCTCCTCTGTATTAACTACACCACTCAATTTGGTGTCATTTGCAAATTTTGAAATTGTACTTCCAATTCCTGAATCTAACTTGTTTATGTCAATGGTGAACAACAGTAGCCCCAGTATTGATCCCTGTGGAACATCAGTTCCCACCTTTTGGCAGTCTGAGTAACCACTTTTAATTGCTACTCTGTGTTTTGTAGCCCACTTGCTATTCATTGTTCTAGTTGTCCCCTAAGTCCATATATTCTGACCTTAGCCATGAGTCTCCTCATGAGGCTCGTGCGGAGCATAAACAGTGGATGGGCCGAATGGCCTATTTCTGTTGTATATGCTTGTATGGAATTTTGCTAGCTTGATATGCTAATCTGCAGGATCCCCTGTGGAGCATCTGTTCATTGATACTCCTAGAATCAACTGAAATAGGCTAGTTAAAATGCGTGAAAATTAGGCATACCACTTATGAGGTAGAAAATTTAACTCCCCTCCACATCTTCTCCCATAATATTTGTAGTCAGTTGGAAGTAAAGTATTCATTGAAAGTAATCACCCATCTAAATTTCCAGCCAGCCACACTGGCAAAACATACTACCAGATACCATGTCGAAAAACTGCAACAAACAAATGTCAGGAGTACGTAAGTAAATAAATACATGTGGTGAAACAAAACAGATAAAGGAAGCACTTGCTCTGAAATGTAAAGGAAGCGCTATCATGAGGCTCATCCCCCAATCAAAACTATCATTTTTATTGTGACCTGTACCTGCAAGAGTGCCCTGTTCCATAATCCAGTAGTTACAGCAGATTATATACAGTTCATTACTTAAAATTAATAACAGGTGTCATATTGTCATGACCTACATTTTAGAATGTTAAGAACCATGTAAACTTACTGCTTTGAATTACATTGCATCTATTTCACCGAATGGTGTGTCACGGCATATTGATTAGAACGTGTTAATTCTATGTATATACACATGAAAAGTAACAGCACAGAAACAGGCCATTCGACCCAGCTACTGTTTATGCTCCACACAAGCCTCCTCCCATTCTTATTTACTTCATCTCACCCCATCAAAATATCCTTTTATTCCTTTCTCCCTCATGTACTTATCTAGCTTCCCCTGCCTGTTCAGTCTTTCCTGATACTTACACCTCTCAGTTCAGGTATTTTCCTTGTTAATTTTTTGCACTTTCTCCAGTGCTTTTAAATCCTATAAACAAACTAAAATTGGATAGAAATTTTAGAAATGACTGTTACCGTGTTCAGATATATAAAATGTGTCCGTCATCAGACCGACGTAAGCCTATTTGTGTGTGTGTGTGTGTTGGGAGTGGGGGGGGGTTGGGGGAGTGGTTGGGGGAGGTGCAGGGTCTGGACTTTTGGTTGAAATCCACAGAAAACCGAACAGGTGCTGGAAAGTGAAACCCGAACTCCCAAGGGTCATTCTCTTTTAAACTCATGGGATCTCTTAGCACACTCCCCAGCCCGTGCCATTTCACACTGGATGACTGACAAGACAGGCTGCAGTATGACTCCCTACTCTATTTTTAATCTTCTGCTAAAGGGATCTATTAAAGAGAAGGAATGTCTGTATAAGGCAAAATGAGCAACTTTCCTTGTGTAACCCACAAGGGTACTGATAAAAAAAAGTGTCTGATTTGTAATCAATGTTAAATATGTTAATTTGCATTATAGCCTCAACATAGTGTCAGCGATATTGATCCAGTTGCATTTGCTATCTCCAAATTCTACACAGAACTATCATTTGGTAGAAGAATAAATATTTTGAAGTATCCTAGATCATTCCACATCAAGTACTTTGGTAAAATAATTGTTGTAAATAGGATTGATTTGGACAGGTTTGCTAACATAAAGGTCGCAAGTGCTAAACTAGGTCCACAGTTGTAAACATTAGATGAGTCCTTCAAACTACCCAGTACAATGAAATAATTATGCTGCCTTTCAAGACTTAGAACGACTTGGTATTTTCCACCTGCATTATTGCATGACTCATTCATTATTTACCAAGTTTATTGTAATGTGTCATCATTTATTCATAGAGAAAAAGCAGACTGAAACTGTATGCACACCTATTTTAAATGTACACAATACATTATCCATTTTACTATGGGCTTGCAGTTCTTTATTTTCTATTTTCTGTCATTTCTAAACTACTGTTTAAAATACATTAATCTATATAAATGGTGAGCAACAATTATTTGTAGAAAAGAAAAAATGTATTACAATACTGCTTTCCCCTCTACACATTGCATTCAACTTTAAATGTGCGCATCCAAGACAATAACAGGTAATGCTGGAACAAAATTACAACATGGGCTTTAAGTCTCTAGATTTAGAAGTTTTTTTAGAATGGAACTTTTAAAATGAACTAATCTCTAGACAAAGCACAGGGAGTGGCTAAGTGTACTTTAGGCAGTCTCTTTCACACAACTCTACTAGGACATGGTACCCAGCCTAAAACTACATGGACACAACATTCAAAAATGTCTTTAGGAAATGTAGCACTTGGAAGTCACGCTCAATTATGATTTTGTGGATAATTATCAAGTACTGTATCCATGACTTTATAGAACATAGAATGGAAGCACTTGTGTTAACAAAATAAACAACAAAACCAAAATAATTTTTTTAAAAAACATCGCAACATGCACGCGATGAGTTGATTTGGTAATCAAAAAATAGTCACACAGAATTTAGCACTCACTACAACCCAGAAACTGAATTGTTAAACTGGAAATCAGGCTACAGCAACAAAGCAAAATAAAGTGGGACCCCTTGCTCCCAATGGCAAAACAAACCAACACTCTTGAACAAATAAAATTCCAGAAAAGTCCTCACTATAGCTCTCTTCATTAAAAAGCACGCAATTTGCTTGTTTAGCTCTAAACACCACTTCATTAAAAGTAAAAAGCACACGCAGCTCTATTACACTCTAAGAAATAACATACATGCAACAGTTAATCACCATTTTAGCTTGTTTGTGTGTTTGAGTCTACTGGTTACAGTTTAAGATCTGCTCATTCGGTAACTATTCCACCTCATATCATCAAATCCTTCTCTCATCATCATGTTATCTTAACTGTAAACGACCCCTGTCAGATCAGAAAGAAATACATAGAATTGAGTCAAGCCAAAAGGGGGCACAAAGTCGATTTGTTAGAATAAGTAAATAACACCATTGTACAGCACCAAAAAAGTATTGTATCTGGCTGCTGGGTTGGATGAACGGAAACGCTTTCAGAACTTGACTCATTGAACGATTGCACAGCACCAATAGATTTTTTTTTATTCTCCAAAGTTTATGTTAGTTATTTGACGATGGGTGTTAAACTACAGTCGTCTCATGATAGCTAAACAGACATAGAATCGCTTTCAAGCTTTTTTTCTTTTAAAGAATAGTTGAGATGCAGTTTGCTTAACTGCAATTCTGTGAAGTTGGAAGGCGTTAACAGTAGAAATATATCTGTCTTTCAATGGAGCCGAAACTGGTTATTAATTGCGGTTGGTGAGCGGCGGCACTTACCCATATGGCCTGGGGACGAAAGCAGGGTGAATCTGCTGTACTCCGAAAGCGAAACCTGTCAAGGCAAACCAGATTCAACGTTACAAATGGAAACACAACTTCACTCAGCACAAGGATAAAACCGTCAGAGACACCGTCCCAACTTCAGATCAAGTGCTTTGACCATCTACTGTGAAAACACATGGCAGCAACACATTAATTTCCCAATCTGAATGCCCCTCTTTTCTTTCAAAGCTTTCTAATGACTTCTTTTGAATGGGGGTTTTGACTGATGGGTTATTGATATTTTTTTCTGGGGGGGGGGGGGGGCGGGGGGGAGATGTTATCTTGAGCTCCTGCCTCAGACTCACACACTCACCTGGCTGCATGATACGAGGTTTCGCCCCCAGGTAAGCCAGGTTGACATTGGCTTTCCTGCCGTCGATGATGGGGTTGGGATCTTTGCATGCTCGCTCCGCCGCCGCCCGGTCAGCCATGGTCACCTGTAACCAGGGAAAAGAAAAGCCGGGACACACCCCGGCATCAGTAAAACAACGCCAAAAGAGCATCAAACCAGCCATAGGTCTCCCAACAATAACCATTCATTAATTATTATTTATTAACTAATCACTGGTTAAACTTCTTTGCTCGGTACTTACAAAGCCGTAGCCGCGGGACTTGCCCGTCTGCCGGTCGGTGATGACCACCGCTTCCTCGATGTCGCCGAACACCTCGAAGTACTTGCGGAGC
The DNA here is from genome assembly GCF_036365525.1 of Heterodontus francisci. Taxonomy (NCBI): domain Eukaryota; kingdom Metazoa; phylum Chordata; class Chondrichthyes; order Heterodontiformes; family Heterodontidae; genus Heterodontus; species Heterodontus francisci. Next base: position 40,770,929 of record NC_090372.1, read on the forward strand.
GACGCGTCCGTGGTGTGGTAGGGCAGCCCGCCGACGAAGATCTTGGTAAAGGTGGTGTCCTTCTGGGTGGTGTGCATCTTGCCCCCGGGCGCAGGCTGCAGCACTCACACGCGGCGATGGGCTTTGATCCTGCAACAGTTACACCAGTCGCTGGAGAAAGGACTGAAGTGCACCCTTTCTGATTGCTCTTCCCCCCCCCAACGTCCCCAAATAAATTAACACATCAACAAATCAACCTTCCCAGCTGCCCTGTGAGGTAGATCAAATGCAAAATCACTTGTGGCTTGCGCTCCCGTCACGCTCGCAATCCGCTGTTTCCACTGCCCGCTATCTGGGCTCTTTAAATGCCCACTGTCGGCCCGGCTGCTCTGGTCATGGCCCCGCCCCTCTCTAACCCCGCCCTCTACCAGCTATCCCCGCCCTCTCGCTCTAACTCCGCCCCTCACTCTAACCACACCCTCCCGCCCCTATAACCCCGCCCCCTCGCTCTAACCCCGCCCTCACTGTCCCTCGAACCTCACTCTAACACCGCCGCCCCTCTAGCTCTAGCCCCGCCCCACTCGCTCTAACCCCGCCCACCCGACCCTCTAACCCCGCCCCCTCTTGTGCTTCCTCCGCTGAGACAAACCCACCCCACCCACAATCGTCATTGTTCGTGCCAGTCACCAAGCCCCGCCCCCCCACACCCACCAATCGATGGCTTCCTGCCATTGTGGGCCCGAGCTGGAGATTAGGTGGCTGGTGGTTTGGCTGGAGGGGGATTTAACTTCTCTGAATTGGGTGACGCTCGCAGTCAAAACCATGCCACTGTCAACTAAAGAGGACTTCTTGGTGTCAATCCGAATCAGTGGCTTTAACATTGGGAAGGGCCAAGGGAAGTGAGGCAGAAACAATTCGCCTATTTAGATCACACAGGAGTTGAGTTTAGTTGCCAAAGTGAGAACCGTAACCGAATTCACCGTTGAAACAAAGCACAACATGAGTCAGGGGTCAAGTTCCACATTTGTTGTTGGGAAATGAGGCTGAATATATGCCGAGCAGTGATGGCATCCTCCACTTTATTCCTCCTCTTGTTCCAGGGTTTAAAAGAATAAGTGAATAAAAAGGGCTGCATAAAGAATCAGGTAAGGGAGAAGAGACACCGAAAAAACAGACCTATTGGCTCCCCATGACTCAAAAGGGATGACCACTCAACTGCGGCTGGAGGGGCTACAGTTGTCTTCCCTACATTAAGGTTGGGAAGATAGGCCATGGTTTATGGTTCAGATTATGATCCAGTGAATGCTGCCTGGTGCATGGAGTGGGTATTGGGGATACGTGGGTTTAAGTTAGGGTTCCCCAGTGGTCCTCACTTCAACCCAGTTATGGTAACCAAGAGTCCAAAGCATGTGTTGAGACTGTTACCCATTAAGTAGCCAATGCCTTCAGAAAGGGAATGAATGGGAGATAATTGTGAAACTGAAAACAAAAACAGATCCACTTGTCTGAACTAGCTGAAGTCTAGGAGTAAGATGATTTACAATTTGATTAATGTTGTTTTGATCCTGTGTAAACAGTTACATTGTCATAAATGTAATACACCATTGCAGTGCTTATGTTGCTAGAGTAACAGTGGAACTGCTGCAACACAGTGGCTGTAAGAGTAGGTAGTTAATAACAATTAGAACAGATACTTTCACTGAAATGGAATGAATTAATTTTGGTCAGCCAGGTGTCTGACGTGTGGAAAGCTATTACCTTGTTTAAGAATCTCCAAAATAAGCAATAAAGAAATTTACACCTGCCTGTAAGGCTTCTGTTTGTGCATTAAGGAGCCCACATTTTTTGCTTGTAGGAACATACCCACTAACTTAAGACTGCAGAACTTAAGTGCAGGTTGGCAGAACCAAGGCTTAGGGTCCCTCAAATGTGCTTTGGGGTACTGCTGAAGTTTACCCGGCTGAAAAAAAACCATACAGTATTCGGAGATTGCTTCCTGATGCGCGTCCAGCTAGGATAATCCTTCTTATTGAGATATTGGCTTGCAGTTTCATGTAGAGCAGAGTGGGAAGAATGTCAACCCATTTGTAAACCAGACTGGCTGGCTAATCACCATAAGCATCCTAGTGTACCGACTGCCATAGATATTGGATTAGTGAGCTTGCCACAGATTTGGTACTGAGTTTCACTACACAAGTCACGTGGCAGCAAGCTCAACCTGCTGTTTAATACACCTTTTTAACATACCTTTTCAGTCTTAAAAGCACTTTAATTGCTGATTTTGTTTTTCAATACATATATTTGACAGAATAATGTCAAATAACATCGAGAAACATATCAGGACACAATGGCCTCTGACCAACTAACCATACTCCTCATGAAACCTGTTCTCTCAGTAAAAAGCTGAGTTTAACTGGCTGCAGTTTAAGAGTTGGCTTCCACCTTCAAGTGTCAGTACACAGCAGGTACAGATTCTCAGTCCCCAAATTAAAACCAAAAGAACTTTAACCGATGGAGAAAAAGATTTGATGCAATGTTGCATGAACTATTATAGGCAAACAATAACATGATAAGTAGCTATTGCAATACATAATAAATCAATACCTTGTGACTACCTACCACATTACAATTGTATGCTATCTGTAACAGAATGACAGACGCAGAAATTTAGTACAGGGCTGAGGCCTTCACCTGCATTGGATGCCCAGCACAATTATAGTTTTCATGAGTGCTTACTTTCATGAATGACTTCACTCGTAGGACTGTCTAAGCAGAAGCAGTTGTTCACAATTAAATAAAATACATGTTCATTTAAAAACCAAGAAAATTATTACATTTGTGATCATATTCATAGTGTAAACAATATTGCAGATAGGCATTTCTGTTTTCAGTACAGGCAGCTCAATCGTTTTAGACAAATAAAATGGCCCTGTGCTAGCAGTAATTCCATCAATGTGGTACCGTGTCTCACTGGACAAAGAAGAATCTTAACAACATGCCATAGCAATAGAAAACCTTGGACTACATCATGGCAACACATTCATAACCAATTCACCTCATTAGGACTAAGTAGTTAATACAGAAGTAGAAATATTCTGTGCCATTGCTCATAGTGAAGTGGATGTGTGCAAAGGGGTTTTGTTAAGGAAGCAGAGGGATGCCACTGGAAAATATGGGATAAAATTTATGAGCAATACATGCAGATAATATTTTTTTCTTGTAAATTCTGAGACAATCAGGGTTTTTTTTAATGAGTGATAGACATTTACGTGACAAACAATCATCATACCCATCACTTACTGTACATAGTGCCAACCTAGGCTAAATTGTCGCACTCTCACCAATGAGTCAGTTATTTTTTGGTTCAAGCCCCACTCCAGAAACTGAGCACATAATTCAAGCTAGCACTTCAGTGCAGTACTGAGGGAATACTGTACTGTCAGAGGTACTGGCTTTTGGATGAGACATTAAACTGAGGCCCTGTTTGCCCTCTGAGGTGAATGTAAAAGATTCCATTGTACTGTTCGAGGCAGAGCAGGGAAGTTCTCCCGAAGTCCTGCCTAACATTATCTCTTAACCAACACCATCAAAAACAGATTGTCTGGTCATTTATTTCATTGCTGTTTGAGAGAGCTTGTGTGCAAATTTGCTGCTATATTTCCTACATTACAACAGTGGCTAAACTTCTAAAGCACTTAATTGGCTTAAAGTGCTTTGGGATGTCCTGAGGTCATGAAAGGTCCTATAGAAATGCAATTTCTTTTAATGGGGTGTTGATCACAGGAAACAGCCAGGAGTGGAACTTGAGGACTCAAGTATGATTTGCAGCATCAAACTACATATTTTTAACAATATGATCTGAAACGACCAATTGTACTGGGAACTCTTCACCAGGTACTGAGGTTAATGTATGCACAGAAGCCTGAAGTGTTTTGTCACCAGGGATGTCACCACTTCTATTTCCCGATTACAAAACTTGATGCTTGGTCTTCTAGGCAGGTCATTGCATTCTGTTTGCAGCTCATTTATGAGTTTCATTTCACACACATGCATGTGTCTCTCTTTTTCAGTCACGGGAGTGAACTATGCATGGTTGTAACAATTGCCTTACACAGCCACACAGAAAAATTATGGAACCAAATCAATACTGCCAAGAAATAGACATTTTTACAGGAAATTAAAACATCTATAATCTTAAAATCTACATTTATCTGACCTGCATTACATAAACTAATGCAAGTGAACTGCATTATATTTCTCTGTTTTAAAGAACAGCTTTTCATCCAATTTGAAAGACAGCTTTGAACATCAAACTATTTCTGCTATGTTTCTTTCATATTTAGAAGCATAAAATGCAATATTTATAGCTACAATAATACATGTTTAAAAAGTGTTCTTGACATCTACCTGATTACAGCATAATTAAATGGAAGCTTGTCCCATCATCTATTTAGATTTAGAGATTTTAGCGGAGAACAAGAACTATAAGAGATATATTAATTTGGATAATTTCTTCTTTTCCAACTAAATTCCACTAGTACTTTGTGTAACTAAAACATTCTACTTAAATGAACAAGGTAAAAAAAACCTTAAAATTCAGAGCATCACTCTAAACTGGAATAATGGTACAACCTTTCTGGAATATGCTATTTTCTCTACTGTCACTTGGTTTTACAATTTGGGCATTGGATTCTCAAAAATCACTCATAATGGTTTCTGAAGTTTTTAAAATCCCTACAAGCTACCTTTTTGACTAAGCTTTTCGTTATCTGTCCTAATTTCTCCTTATGCGGCTCAGTGTCAAATTTTGTTTGATCATGTTTCTGTGAAGCACCTTGGGACATTTAACTATGTTAAGGGTGACAGATAAAAACAAGTTGTTGTTTATCTGTCATATTTTCTCAGTAACTAAAATTCCTGAAGCAAAATGTAAAAATTATAAATAATTACACATTTAACAGTAACAACATTAAACTTATTAATGGAATTGTCTTTTGTATTTGTTAATGCTTTTATTAAAGTTTTAACCTGAGGATCTCAGACACTCCTAAAAACCTGGATTTGGACTTAATGTGAATTATGACTGTGAGCTGAATTTGAATTGTGCAGGCTAAGGATGTATAATCTATCTAATTTTCGAGGATGCACCGGTACCATTCACTCAGCCATATTGGTGGAATATTTTTCTTGAGACTCTAGCACTTTTCTGCTCAGTAGCTTTCCATCAACTTATTTAGAAAAATAATAGGAAAAATTTCAAAAACTTTATTGAGGTAAAATTTATATTGTGTTTTCTTTTAAAGAGTAGAGAGGTGTGTAAATATCAGTCAGAGAGTACAATGATTTCAAAGCTTTTGCCTTATATTCTATAATCTTTAGAATGTAAAACTTTGATTAGAGAGGAGAGGGGTGAAATATGGAAGGAGACAGCAAATGGGTTTCTTCATTTCAATTTTCCAAAGAATATGCAAATTTAAGCTAATCAATTATCTCACCAGTGGTTTGTTAGCAGTTAGAAAAGATCAATACTAGCATTTACAGCTGTAGGATAGATTCTAATTTCTAAAATCAATTAGACAGAGGGAGAGAGAAAAAGAAAATAACATAGAAGAGAGAGAGGCCAACAGTTTGGGCTGAATTTTACAAGTGTGCCGCAGTTTGTTGCGGCGTACTCTGATGGTGGCGTGCATCCCGCGCAGATGCACTGTCCCTGAGACCCCACGATATTACGCGCGGGGGCTGATTTACAGAAAGGGGGCAAAGCAGCTGCCCCCGATGACGTAGAGGGGGCAGTCACTGCATCCAAGGCAACGTCGTCTGGCATCACTGCGCAGGCGCCTACGCCATTTTTGAAGGGCTTTAAGTCCTTAGAATTACTTTTAATTTTTAAAGGTACATTATTCTGCATTTTTTTATTAACAAATAATAAAGATGTGGATGGCCCTTTCCTAACCACCCACCACCCCCCACAATGGTCATTTCAATGCCCGAAAGGACCCACACTTGCCTTTTTCCCTACCCAAACATCACCCCCCCCAACCTTCTAACCTTTGCCCTTCAACCCCTTCCCACATCCCCACATCCAATAAAATATGATTTCCCCACTCCCCCACTCCTCCCACCCTGAAAATTTTATTCCTCCCCCCCCTCCCCACCAGGTTCTTGCCTTGTTGCGAAGGGACGCGAGCTGCGCCACCTGCAGGTAAGTTAATTGAAATATTATTATGGTTGATTTTAATATGCAGATGAAGGGCCCACCGCCAGGTTCTCCCTGCCACCAGTAATATGTGGCGGACCCTTCTCGACGTTGCGGATCGAGGCGGGCCTCTCCCCGCAGAATTTTACCGGCCCCCATGGCACGATCCGTGGCATTGAAGGGCTGGTAAAATTCAGCCCAATCCTCCTCATTTGATTTCTTTTTTTAAAAATTTGCATTTTATAAACAAACAAAGATTCTTTGAGGAAAACAGATAGGAAGGGAGGATATCACCAGGAGGCAATTGTTGAGAGTGAGAGGCTCACTACCCCTTCACCAGATGTCATGGGGCGCGGGAGAGGAAGCAGTGGAGGTGGATGGAAGGTTAAGAGTGAAATGAGTGACAGCAGAGCAAGGGAAGGATATAAAAGTTGAATGGATGGTTCAGTAGGGAAGTGGTAGGGAAATGATGGAATGAAGGAGTGGAAGGAAGAAGAATGGGTAGACAGAAAGTGAAGAGGTAGGGGGCGTGTTTGAAGCAAAGGAGTGTGGGAAAAACACGGGTAATTGGGGGTGAGGTGGGAAGGGAGCCACTGAGGGCTGGATTTTCTTGCAAGTCGCACCCTATCTACAGCCTGCAGCCAGCCACTGGTGGTTCCTTTCATGCCATAACACACACTCCTTCCCAACTGAAAAAAGAAAGACCATAGCGTAGCAGAAGAGAGAGTGTTACGGCCAGGTGCGGAGGGGTCACAAGCTCCCCTCTTGTCCTTCCTCTTATTTGACCACAACAGGGTTTAATCCTTTTTAAACAGTGGATGTGCTTACCACCGCAGCAAGTGTTTTACTTTTTACCTTTGTTGTGATTGTGAAAGAACCAATCGGAGAGGTTTTCTTGAGTTTAAACAAGAAAGAGGTGAGTTTATTATACTTAACAATCTAAAGCCAAAGTAAATAAAATAATAAAAAATATGCTACACATTCACGCGGACACGCACCCACGCACACGAGAATCACGTACAGTCAAATAGATGACAGAGTGAGAAATAGATTTGTGATTGGATTAGAGTCCAGCATAAATAAAAGATTTATACACAGTCTGTGAATTTGGATGATTCTGTTATCTTCCAGCTGAAGTTGTATTCTTGAAGTCTTTGACTGGTTGAAGTGCATTTTGTGGCTGGACTGCTTGGCTCAGGGTTTTCTTGCAGGCAGACTTGCAGGTGGCTTTCTTCCCCTGGTGTCTCTGGCTGTAGCAGTCTGTAGGCTTGGAGGGTTCACAGTCACAGACGGTTTTCAAAGTGCGATGTTATCTGGAGAGAGAGAGGGAGGGACACAGCCCTGCTGCTTCTGCACAATTTCAGTCACTGACTTGTCTCTTTGTCCAAGGGAAATTCCCAGCTTTCACAGAGATGGACAGACAGTCATATGACTGCCTCAGTGTATTCTCTGGAATCTTCTAATGAGACTCAAGGTTAGGAATTTCCATCACCTCAGGCCTCAGGACGTCAATATTTACACTTGGAGGGGTTTGCTCTTTCAAAGTCAGGGGGCTGGATTTTACGAAGCTCCTAACATTGAGCTCCATGGCGGGGGGTGGGTGGGTGGGCTGGGGGGGGCACAGAAGATCGTTCGAGCAGAGGCCTGCCACAGAGCTCAACGCTGGGAGGTCACGGCCCGATCCACCCGGCGGCAGCGAAGTTCCGTGGTGGCTCCCTGCTGGGCAACTGGACCTCAATTTCAATATTTAAATTAATGAGATGAATAAATTTAAATCAATTTACCTTGAATCTTCAGGGCCTGCCACTATTTTCGGCACGGCAGCGGCATTCCTGCGCCTTCAATTTACCATCAGGGAAAGTATCCGTGAGACTGGTGGGGAGGGGATAGGAGCTAAGATTGTTTATTGCGGAGGGGGGATGGGGTCAAATAAGCATCATCAGTGTAGGGGATGGTGGGAAGCGATGAACTTTCAACTTTGTGCAGTTTGTGGGGGTAAGGTCAGAATTCAAAGGTAAGTGATTTGGGGGCAAGGGCAAATACTGTAATTTTTATTAGGGGGTTGGAAAGGGGCATTACAATTTTATTTTGTAAATTTTGGAGGTGTTCACTTTAAAAATTTCAAATTTGCTGGCAGGGCTGGCTGCCCTTTAAAAATGGCGTCAGTGCCTGCGCACAGGCAGCTGACACCATTGCTGGCGACGAACAGCCCGCCCCCTCCACATGATTGAACACGGGAGATCGAAGTGGCTCTTCGGCATGTGGCCCGCACGTGCAAGCTGCCATTTTTTGAGCTCATCGCCAGGAGCGATGGCGGGCTCTTAAAATCCAGCCCAATGTGTCAGGATGGCCTTGAATGTCATGCTAATGGAAGCAATCTTAGGTAATGTAATCCCTAGAGATAGCCATTGTTTTGGGTCCAGGCTCATCAGACATGTGTCGCTTGTTGGTGGCCTTGGAATGTGAAAGGTGTTTCAGATGCAAATTGGGGTGGCTGTCTTGGCTGCCAGTTTTTTAAAAGTTAACTGTAGGATTTTCTTTCATTAAAAGTTTAATGTAAGTTTCCAACTAATGAATTAAAATTTCTCATTTGGCATATCGTGTTTTCTTGACAAGAGAACCAAAAAGTGTTGGGGGGGTGGGGTGGTGGGGGATATGGTGGGAAGGGGAGAAACAGAGGAGAAGAGGAAGATAAACAGAAGAGGAGAAGAGGAAGAGAAAGATAGAAGCAGAAGAGGAAATACAAACAGCAGCACAAAGACATCACAGCCAAGAGAGTGAACATTCTCTGACTCAATGTATGAAATGCCATGGGGAAATAATCTAGATTATATATATTAAAGAGACTAAGGGCAGAACTTTTAGACCCTGATAGGGGCAAGCGCGGGGGTGGGGGAGGTGGGGAGGGGTGGCGGGTGCGAAAATTTGTGCCAATACCTGCGTGCCGGTTTGCCGCCACCATCCTGTCCCTGGGCCAGTTTTCCAGAGGTGGGATGGGGGTGGTGGGGCTACCCGCCCATAAGCAGTGGATAGCCAATTAAGGGTGTTTAAAGGCCACTTAAAGCCAATTTTCCAGTCAGCCTCTGAGCTTCCCAAGGCATCAGGGACTAGGCCAGTGGCCTGGAGGTGGACTCCTGGCAGCAGACCAGGGGGCCAGAGTTCCAGGCAGGCTTTGAGGCCCTGCCCTCCTGCCTGGCCACATCTCCACACTGGTGGTTCAGCCATTCATGGCATCACCTGATGAAGGAGTACGTGCTGATGCCATTTTTAAAAGGCTGCCAGTCCTGCAAACTGTACACCATAAATCAGAGTTGACCCCTTCCCCCCAATACAAAAGATCATGCAGAATTGATCCCTTTCCCCCTATATAGTACATAGTGCAGAGTTGACCCCTTCCACCCCCCCCATACAGTACATAGTGCAGAGTTGACCCCTTCCAACCCCCCCCCCCAATACAGTACATAGTGCAGAGTTGACCCCTTCCACCCCCCATACTGTACATAGTGCACAGTCGACCCCTTCCACCCCCCCCCATACAGTACATATTGCAGAGTTGATCCCTTCCACCCCCCCATACTGTACATAGTGCACAGTCGACCCCTTCCACCCCCCCATATAGTACATAGTGCAGTGTTGACCCCTTTTCCCCTATACAGTACTTAATGCAGAGTTGACTCCGCTAACACCCCGCCCCCACCCCATACACTATATAGTGCAGAGTTGACTCCTTCCACACCTCGATGGCTCCAGCTTTCCCTGGACAGAAAAGTGAAGGCACATGAGTGCCGCATGTTGTGCTGAAGATCGGAACTGAAGGGGAGATCGCAGTGGATTACATTTTAATTAATGCAAAGATGTAATTTAAATATACAAACTCAGGTCCCATTGTAAAGCAGCAGAGGGGCTGCCACAGAGCTTCCCCGCCACTGGGAAGATCGGGCCCAGCAATTCCAGTGTCAGGTTCTGTGGTGGGCTGCTGCTGCTCCGATGCTCCAGCTCCCTCCACCAACCCCCCACCCTGCCCCGCCACAGAACCCTTCGTGGGCTGGGAACAAAATCCAGCCTAGTGCATGGTTGTGCCCCCATTTGACCCTGACATTGGGGTCCTGACCCAAAAAGCAAAATCCTGCCCTAAAGCTCATAAACATATCAACATATTTGACACAACCTTTTAACTGTATGAATATCTTATGAGTACTGGTGTCATATTATATTTATATGAGTGACCCAATCTCATAACACGAGTGGTTTAGTCATTTGAGAATTTTTCAGCCACATCCACTCTTCTAATAAATATTTGTAACAGCCATGGACTATTGAGTGTACCGAAAACCATCTCTTGTCACAATTGTGTAGTATAAATGGACCTGACAATGTGAAAGATGGCAATCTTTTCCCTTTGACCATTCTGTGAATTTGGTGCTCATCAGGTTGAGGGATGTTAGTGCTGCAAAATCCCAGGTCTGACTGAATCCCCAAAAAGCAAGCCCTACTCCACCAGTTTGTATCTTTCCTTTCCCCATCAGAACCATCAGCCTCTGTGAATAAAACTACCAATTACATCATTTTTGTGCTGTGGAACCTATGCTACTGAAAACTGGATTTATGATACTTTTCATAGAAAGCTCTTACAACATGGAGGCAGAAGTGACTTTCATCCCATCAGTCTGGGCTGGACTTGAAAACAGGTCTCAAGGGTAATAACCTGGAACTCACTGCCCACAAGGATGGTGGAAGCGAAGATGATCAATGACTTCAAGAGGAAGCTGGATGGTTATCTGAGAGAGATAGACTTGGAGGGCTACATGGATCAAGCGGGGGAGTGGGACTGACACCATGGGCTGAATTTTCCAAATGCACCGCAGTTCGCGGCGGCGCACTCTGATGGTGGCGTGCATCCCACGCGGATGCGCCCGCGATATTACACTTGGGGACTGATTTCAATGGAGGGGCGAAGCGGCCACCCCCGATGACGTCATCGGGGGCAGCCGCCACGTCCCCATCAATGGCGTCTGGTGCCACTGCACAGGCACTGGCTCCATTTTTAAAGGGCTTGAAGCCCTTAGAAGTCATTTTAATTTTTAAAGGTAAAGTATTAGGAATTTTTACTTAACAATTAATAAAGATATGGAGGCCCTTCCCCAAGCCCCACAATGGTCATTTCAGACATTGAACACTTGCCTTTTTCCCTACTCGAACTTTACCCCCCCAACCTTCTAACTTTTGCCCTTCAATCCCTTCCCACCATCCCCACATCCAATAAAAAGTGTTTTCCCCGCTCCCCCACCCCTCCCGCCCTGAGAATTTTATTCCTCCCCCCTCCCCACCAGTTCTTGCCTCGGAACTCCATATGGCCGCTGCCTGCAGGTAGGTCTATTAACATATCATTACTGTGCATTTACATATTTAGATGAAGGGCCTGCTACCAGGCGGTGGGGGAGCTGGTAAAATTCAGCCCCATAGCTCCGTGGAGAGCCAGCATGGACTTGATGGGCCGAATGGCCTCCTTCTGTGCCGTAAATGACTTTATCACTCAATGAAAGACCACTGTCTAACCCAATGTGTCATTGAATCACATATTGATGAATGTTTTCTCTATTACATATTATAAACAAATGTGAAGAATACTGTGTCAACTGAAACATTTGCAAAATGTAGTGACTCACTGTAATCTTACAACTGTTGTTAAAAGAGTCATTTATACGTATTATCTTTGTGCTACATCTCTGGTAATTTTACTCCATTTTGAATTTGGCCTAACCATCAGCCTCAAGAAAACGAACATCATGGGGCAGGATGTCAGAAATGCTCCATCCATCAATATTGGCGACCACGCTCTGGAAGTGGTTCAAGAGTTCACCTACCTAGGCTCAACTATCACCAGTAACCTGTCTCTAGATGCAGAAATCAACAAGCGCATGGGAAAGGCTTCCACTGCTATGTCCAGACTGGCAAAGAGAGTGTGGGAAAATGGCGCACTGACACGGAACAGAAAAGTCCGAGTGTATCAAGCCTGTGTCCTCAGTACCTTGCTCTATGGCAGCAAGGCCTGGACAACGTATGTCAGCCAAGAGCGACGTCTCAATTCATTCCATCTTCGCTGCCTCCGGAGAATACTTGGCATCAGGTGGCAGGACCATATCTCCAACACAGAAGTCCTCGAGGCGGCCAACATCCCCAGCTTGTACACACTCCTGAGTCAGCGGCGCTTGAGATGGCTTGGCCATTTGAGCCGCATGGAAGATGGCAGGATCCCCAAAGACACATTGTACAGCGAGCTCGCCACTGGTATCAGACCCGCTTTAAAGACGTCTGCAAACGCGACATGAAATCCTGTGACATTGATCACAAGTCGTGGGAGTCAGTTGCCAGCGTTCGCCAGAGCTGGCGGGCAGCCATAAAGACGGGGCTAAAATGTGGCGAGTCGAAGAGACTTAGTAGTTGGCAGGAAAAAAGACAGAGGCGCAAGGTGAGAGCCAACTGTGCAACAGCCCCGACAAACAAATTTCTCTGCAGCACCTGTGGAAGAGCCTGTCACTCTAGAATTGGCCTTTATAGCCACTCCAGGCGCTGCTTCACAAACCACTGACCACCTCCAGGCGCGTATCCATTGTCTCTCGAGATAAGGAGGCCCAAAGAAGAAGAACATCTCTGGTAATTTTACTCCATTTTTAATACATATATTTCCACATTGTAACTATCCAAAACATTAGTGATGTGGTGGAGAGGAATACATATTTAATATCAAAACTAAGTTAAAAAAATTCCTGGCGTTTCTCATTTACCAAAGATATGACATTGCTGAACAAGTGCCTCCATTCTAGAAAAAATGAATTAAATATTTAATTAAGATTTTGTTTTCAGGGATGGTTGTCCTTGTGAATAAATATTACTACATCCACCCACCATGAGGACTGTCAAAAGGAACTCACTATGTAGGAAATAGCTGACATATTTGTTTACTAAAATACTATGTCTCCAGTGCATTTTTGCTTAACATTTCTATCTTAACTGAATTTGAGATTGGGAATAGAATGGCATCGAATCAGAATACGGAATTAGAGGAGAAAAAAAATCTAAACTACAAATCCATCAACAATTGGATTAACTCCACCCATCACCTCACCATACAGCCTCATAGCTACCAGTCTATTTTAACTCATTATTCTGCTATTATCTATATTCATTTTTTTTGCTACCACATGTAATCGTAAAAATAATCATGCAACTTTACATTGTGGTGACCTTGGTGGGACAGGGCATTCATTTGACACATGGTCCACAGGCTTTCTGACATGTTTGTTCACTCGGCACAATTGTTGGTGAGATTTGTGCAATCATCTTAGTACATTTGACATGTTTATATATAATTTTTCATAATATATCTTCATTTGCCACTGGAAAATGTGACAGGCATTGTGAACGTATCCCACTGTGGAATGACGAAGGATAATGCAATTAAAGGTCAATGTCAGTCTAATTATAATTGCGGACAGGATAGAAGGTTACTTTTTTCTGTATGAGCTACAATCATAGCATACAGTCAGAGACAACTGTAGGATGGACATACATTCCACTGATTTGGGGTTGCTAAGATCATAGAAAAACTTGGAGAAACCATATTGGGCATAAAAGATTAATTTGGAGTTTTCCCAAATCTCAGTCAATGTTTAATTTTTGTATGTCTACAGCTGACAAAAACCAATAGTATATGATAGCCCATACAAATTCTACTGGTTTAAAAACACCAAGGATTTGCCATCCTTCTGGAGTGGTGCTCCTGAGACATTACTATTACATCCAATTGTGATCTAAAAGTTCCTGCCGAACGTACTTTTTTCAACTAATGGGAATCTTTATTTATATATAACAATTAAAATTCAAAAGAAAATAAGATTTGAATTGGCAAAGTATTTCAGTTTGCAGTTGGCTGTTCCAACAGCTGATCTTAGGCATATCTCCTAGTAGCAAGTTTTGTTTTCAGAAACTCAGGTGGACTCCACACATTTTCCAGCTTTAGCATATTTCTTCAGCTGGATCCAAATAAAAGTCACAGTAATGCTACCATCTATTTTACCATTATATTTGGATATATAGCACATAACACACCCTTAGGTCAGTCTTGTTTATTTGGTTGCTGCATTAATTAATATTGGCCCAGCAGTGAAAAAGGTTACATTGAGCAGACTTAAAAATACCTCAGATCAGTTTACGGAGCTCACACATTGGACTTGCTAACTTGAATGCTACATAGATTTTTTAATCACTTCTGAAATATGACCTATGTTATCTGTTTTGAAGTGTTATATTGTCTTTAGAATGATCCTATTCTCTTAATGGACTTTTGCACTTACTTATCTAAAATAACCTCCACAAATGGCAAAAATCTAATTATTTGAAATATAAAAAAAGATTTATGTAACAACAGCAACTGCATTTATATAGAGTCGTTAACATAGTAAAACTTTCCAAGGATCTTCAGAGGGGCATAATCAGTCATAAACTGACATTGAGCCAAAGAAGGAGACATTAGGACAGGTGACCAAAGAAGTAGATTTTTTATGCAGTGTCTTAAAGGATGGAGAGAAGTGGAGAGGCAGAGAGGTTTAAGGCAGGCATTCCAGACCTTTGGGCCTAGACAACTGAAGGCATGGCTGCCAATAATAGGGCGAACAAAGTGGGAGATGCACAGAGGCCAGAGTTGGAGGAGCTCCGATATCTTGGAGAGTTGTGGGCTGGAGGAGATTGCAGAGATTGGGATAGCAATGAAAATATCCTTTAAGTTTATTTTATTTTAGTATAGAGCAGAAAGTCTCTAAAACTACCACCAGCGGTTAACAGAGCACTGATTATTCATTTAAGTACATATGCAGAGTACTGTTTTTCCTTGATCCTAAGGGTCAACTTGGTGTTATCCCATGCACATCTAAGTCGGCCAAAGGTGGTAGCTGCTTTCCCTTTGCGTGTATCGAGCTCTGCGTCAAGGGACAGATTGTCTGTGGGCCCAAGCTAGCAGAATTTGATAACCACTTCCAGTGGGGTATTATTTAGTGTGATCAGGGGCAGAGATGCAACACCTTGTCCTATGAATACAGTTTTCTTGATGCTTATAGTCAAGGAGAGCAAGTTACAGGCATGGGAGAGACAGTTTCTAAGGCCTGTGTTCTCAGCACTTTGCTGTACGGCTGTGAAACATGGGCAACTTACAGCTACCAGGAAAAGAAGCTCAATAATTTCCACCTTCGCTGTCTGCGGCATATTATGGGTATATCCTGGCAGGATGAAATCACAAATGCGGCAGTCCTCTCAAAGGCACAGCTCCAAGTGCATTGGCACTAATCCAACAGAGGTGGCTTTGGTGGATCAAGCACGTCCGCAGGATGGAAGCCTATTCAAGGACCTTCTGTATGGTGAGGTAGCTGGAGCCAGATGACCAGTGGGGTGCCCAAAGTTCCGCTTAAAGGCTGCTTGCAAGCGTGACATGAAGGCCCTAAATGTCGACTATCGCATCTGGGAGTCACTAGCTGACCAAAGAGGGAAATGGCAGCCCATCTGTGAACTGGTGTGCACTACCACAACAACCAGTTGCTACAACAGCTTGGCACTGGGTGCCAACATCAAAAACAACAATCACAGCCTTCACGTGTGCACTTGTGGCAGAACCTGCCTCTCAAGGATTGGCCTTCACAGCCATCAGTAAAGGTATGTGTCCATCATCTTTCGTAGATGGAAGGATGCCAACCAGTGTTTTTCCTTGATCAGAGAGTCAGAGCTGCCAGTGTAAACTGGTGCTGTCAGCTTTAAAGCTGTTAAACCGGTACTTTCAGTATAAAGACAGCAAAACTGAGCCGGGGTAGACTAAACAAAATAGCATATATCGAGACTGCATAGAAATGCGAAATGAGTTAACTGAACTAACCTAGTTTACTAAAACCTTGCAAGTACTGTACTGTACTTTGTTTAAGCAAGTTTCCGGAATGAAAGTGAATTTCTGCTGAATAAATCAATGTGAATTTGCACGGAAATCAATCAGCGCAATACAATCTTAATCAAATCCACACAGGTATGGAAGATGCTGACACTAAAAATGCAGGGCAAAGTGCAGATAGATGTATGCAAATTGATCCCAGTCCTAACGAATTTTTTTTTACATGGTGTGTCATATTAAAGATCGGTTATAGTGCGTGTGTATGTTTGGTCCGCGATGACTCACTAGATATTGCGCTCGCTGCACGATTACAAATACGCACTTTAAGAGACATGGTCAGCCCATGCTGACAGGTTACTGACAGTCACTGATGTCTTATCGATTTTGACGTTTCCCAAATGCAAGCGTAAAAAGGTACATACACTCCGCTGTTTCCCTATTTCACCACCTAGTTTATGACAGCAGGAAGTTTGTAGGAAGCTTGGGACAATTCACACCGTCAGTGATCCTAAAATCACGACCAGCGGATCAATGAACTTCCAATAACCCGTTTAAATATGCCCCAAAACTATACCGGAACTTTTAACAGTGTAAAATAGTTCCAAATTGTCTATTTCAAAATATGATCTTGGGACATTTTATGTTTTATAAAGTTATTTTATAATTTATAAAAGTTTAATTTATAAATATAGAGATTTTATGAATATATTATAAATACATTTTATAAATGTATATCGTTTATGAATATATGCACTATATATATACTATTGAGAAAGAGATGGTCTCCTGCCCAGAGTATTTCAGACCCGCAGGCTATCACTTACACTTGGCAAACTTGCCTCATGACGCTTTTGTTTTCTGCTCTGCTCCCCCCCGTCCCATTACAAGTGCTGGGGCTAAATACGAACTCACCCAATGCTCCAAACTGTGAACAGCGTTACCCGATCGGGCTGTAATCGGACGCCTCTTTATTTATTTATCATCGCCAGATGCGCATCGCATCGCCTGAGAGGCGCGGTGTCATGTAGCCGAGTGGCCCGGGTACGAGCTGTGAGTGGGTCTGTGTGCTGCGCTGGCTCTGTGTACCGGCTGAGCTCATGTGGGAGAGTGGCAGTGAGTCCCTGTCCATGCAGCGTCCCGGAGCGCCGCCTTTCGACAGCCTGGCTCTCAGCTTGCAACAGAAAATAGCCACATAGCCAATGTCCTCAGTTCATCTTGTTTACACACCTTTAATATTGCAGCGACGGCCTCCCTACGACACTGATATAAAATCATTAACCATGTTCAATTTTATTCGTACAAAAGCAAAATACTGAGGGTGCTGGAAATCTGAAACAAAAACAGAAAATACTGGAAATACTCAGCAGGTCTGGCAGCATCGGTGGAGAGAAAGAGTTAACAAGTCTGTGACCTTTTATCAGAACTCACAGGTGGTGGACCTGAAACGTTAACGCTGCGTTTCTCTCCACAGATGCTGCTGAGTATTTCCAGCATTTCCTATTTTTGTTTCAATATTATTCATCATTTGCAAAAAACATTAACCCCACTTATAGCATTTTCCACGTTCAGCTATTGAAGTAAAACAACCCCCTCCCGGCACATATACTAACATCATGTGTTCTTATTACCTTATGGAGGAACATGATAGCAAAGGATTCCTGGAATTATGTTGGTTTTAATTAACTTGGAGACTACTCATTTATCCGTGGTAATGCTAAGTAAGTCAATTGGTCCCAGCCTGATTAAATTGCGTTTGAGTCGGAAGGAACTAAATGACATGTCCTGCTCTCAATCTGCTTTTCTTGTCTTACAATCCCGGGATCATTGATTAAAGTTACTTTTCATCTGTTTCTGTCTTTTTTCACTTCTCCGTCACCATTAGTTGCTGCAGGAGTTCTCCTGATCAACCACTACAATTTTAGTGGAAGAGTGACGCAAAATCCGAAAAACTGCGTCATAGGTCTGGGTGAACCATTCTTTTCTGTTTTTTACCCCTTCGGTCTCTGATCGCTTCTATTTGTCTTCTTTTTCATCACTTATTTTGCTACTTTGTTAGTCGTGGCTCATTGTGCAGCACTCTCACCTTTGAGTTACAAGGTTTCAGGTTCTAGTGGCACTCCAGCACTTGAGCAAAGAAATCAATGCTGACACTCAAGTGTCACTCATCAGTTGAGATGTTAAACCAAGACTGCATCTCAGGTAAATGTAAAAGATCCCAGTGTGCTATTTTGAAGAAGGGCAGGAGAGTTATCCCTGGTGTCCTGGCCAATATTTATCGCTTCATCAACATTACAAAAACAGATTATCTGTCATTATCACATTGTAGTTTGTGGGAGTTTGCTGTGTGCAAATTGGCTGCTGCATTTCCTACATTACAACAATAACTACACTTAAAAAATACTTCATTGACTGTAAAGTACCTTGAGACGTCTGGTGGTTGTGAAAAGTGCTATATAAATGCAAGTCTTTTTTTTCTTTTTATTTCACTATCTGCTTCCCCCTTCACTTCTGTCAGTCCCTCTCTCCTCCCTGTGTTTCTGTTGCTTCAATGTTCCTCTCTCCCCTCCTTCATTTCTATTTGTCTCCTAATTCATTTCTGTCTTTATCTCTTATATTGCTGCTTCCGTTTTTCTCTCTGTTCCCTCCTCATTCACTTGCTCTCCTCCTCTTTCACTGAGCACTGTTTCTATCCTTTTGGTTCTCTGTTTCCTTGGCTTCTGTTGTCCACTTTGCTTTCCTACGCTGTGGTTTCTGTACTTCTCCTTCACCATTTCTCTCTTTGTTGTTTGTGGGTTCAAGTCTCACTCCAATCAAAATCATAAACTGATGGGGCACAGAGGAGACCATTCAGCCCATTGTGGGTTTATGAGTTCATAATCTAGGCCGACATTTCAGTGCAGTACTGAGGGAGTGCTGCACTGTTGTAGTCTTTCTCATGAAACATAAAAGCCTGGCCCCATCAGCCCTCTCAGCTAGCCACAAAAAAAATCCATGGCAATATATTGAAGAAGAGCAGAGGAGTGATCTCTGTTCCAATGAAAAGTCATTGACCTAAAATATAAACTGTGTTTCTCTCTCCAAAGTTGCTGCTGACTATTTCCAGCATTTTCTTTTTTATTTCAGATTTCCAGCATCCACAGCATTTTTCTTTTGTGTGCGAGTTTTCCCTAGTGTTCTGGCCAATATTTATCCACTAATCAACCTCACCAAAACAGATTATTTTATAGTTCGTGTCATTGGGAGAGGTGAGGTGAAAACTAGGAAGGCAAAAAAAAAAATCACCAAGATAACAGAATGTGAGGAAGATAAAATAATCTGATTAGGCCTATTTGAAAGCGAAATAAAAGGCAACAAAGTGCAGCTGAAGTTTTGGACTTCCGGGCATAAACAAAAATTGGGTCCCAGGCTTTTGAGAGTGATTAGGCCTCTCGATGGGAAGGTTATTGTAAGAATTTTGAATAACGTACAACATGGAACTGAACAGTTAAGAATAGATGAAACAAAAACAAGAAATGCTGGATTCACTCAGCAGGTCTGGCAGCATCTGTGGAAAGAGAAGCAGAGTTAACGTTTCGGGTCAGTGACCCTTCTTCGGAACAGTTCCGAAGAAGGGTCACTGACCCGAAACGTTAACTCTGCTTCTCTTTCCACAGATGCTGCCAGACCTGCTGAGTGAATCCAGCATTTCTTGTTTTTGTTTCAGATTTCCAGCATCCGCAGTATTTTGCTTTTAGTTAAGAATAGATATTGGTAAACTTAATTAATTAATTAATTTTGAATGTTAGTCTTATGAATAGCATTTATATGGCTTATATATTCACACATAAAGATAGCAACTCAAAATAAATTAAGTGATACGATTGGTTTGTGCTGCTACTAGATTAGCACCATTATTAACAAATAAGTAATTTAGTGGGTTAGTTTTGTATTGGTTGCTTGTTCCTTTTTAGTATTTTTTCGTAACTATATGTATTCATCCGACCTGAAACGTCAACTCTGTTTCTCTCTACACAGATCTTCGCTTTAACATCTTTGTTAATTTTGCATTAATGATCTCTCAAAAGTTTATTTCACATACAGACCATTGTAAGAAGAAGCTAAGACTTTATGGGGTAGAAATTCGTCTCAGGTAAAACATGCAATATTGGATCAGCCACCCGTTATGCTGATACTCAGTTCCATTGTAGTCAATAAAATTAAACACGTAACAGGGGTGGCCAATCCAATACAGCCTGTTTTGTGCCATCGCCTGAGATGAATTTCTAGCCCTATGTCTCTTTGATTTTGATCCTGACATTTTTCTACATTTCCTTTCAGGGATGCAGTGAAAATCTTTACCAAACCAAAACTTTGTTAAAAAGAGATTGGGAGGAAGCCAGGTATGTAGGAGCATGTGAGCAATGATGCACAGGAAAAGCTTCACTAGTCCATCCAAACTGCCCCACACAACTGCAACACCTTGTTCATCACTCTATATACAATCATCACCCCACCCAAAAGTCATGTGATCTCCTGGGAGATGTTAAAAAAGAGATAGAATCACAGGCCAGTTAAGGGAAATAAAATGGGTAAATTTCTCTCATAATTTTTGGGTGATCAAAAATAATCCAGGAGACTGCGCTAGCTCTGATTAATGTTATACAGTACCTACCATTTTTACAAGGTAAGCTCTGCCCCATCACTGTTGTGGAGAAAGACTGGGCTTGATAGGCCTAATGACCTTTCCTTGTGTGGATTTTTAAGTGCTAATGAAATTATTTGGACAAGCAGCTGCTCTTTTTTTTATTCGTTTCATGGGATGCGGGCGTCGCTGGCCAGGCCAGCATTTATTACCCATCCCTAATTGCCCGTGAGAAGGTGGTGGTGAGCTGCCTTCTTGAACCACTGCAGTCCATGTTGGGTAGAAGGGAGTTCCAGGATTTTGACACAGCGACAGTGAGGGAATGGCGATATAGTTCCAAGTCAGGATGGTGTGTGGCTTGGAGGGGAACTTGCTGCCCTTGTCCTTCGAGGTGGTAGAGGTTGCGGGTTTGGAAGGTGCTGCCTGAGTAGCCTTGGTGTGTTGCTGCAGTACATCTTGTAGATGGTACACACTGCTGCCACTATGCATCGGTGGTGGAGGGAGTGAATGTTTGTGGATGAGGTGCCAATTAAGTGGGTTGCTTTGTCCTGGATGGTGTCGAGCTTCTTGAGTGTTGTTGGAGCTGCTGCCCATCCAGGCAAGTGGAGAGTATTCCATCACACTCCTGACTTGTGCCTTGCAGATGGTGGACAGGATTTGGGGAGTCAGGAGATGAGTTACTCGCCACAGGATTCCTAGCCTCTGACCCGCTTTTGGAGCCACGGTATTTATATGGCTACTCCAGTTCATTGGTCAATGGTAACCCCCATGGATGTTGTTAGTGGGGGATTCAGCAATCATAATGCCATTGAATGTCAAGGGGAGATGGTTAGATTCTCTCTTGTTGAATATGGTCATTGTCTAGCACTTGTGGGGCGCGAATGTTACTTGCCACTTATAGGCCCAAGCCTGGATATTGCTCAGGTCTTGCTGCATTTCTACATGGACTGCTTCAGTATCTGAGGAGTCGCGAATGGTGCTGAACATTGTGCAATCATCAGCGAACATCCCCACTTCTGACCTTATGATGGAAGGAAGGTCATTGATGAAGTAGCTGAAGATGGTTGGACCTGGGACACTACCCTGAGGAAGTACTGCAGTGATGACCTGGAATTGAGATGATTGACCTCCAACAACCACAACCATCTTCCTTTGTGCTAGGTATGATTCCAATCAGTGGAGAGTTTTCCCCCGATTCCCAGTTTTACTCGGGCTCCTTGATGCCATACTCAGTCAAATGCTGCCCTGATGTCAAGGACAGTCACTCGCACCTCACCTCTTGAGCTCAGCTCTTTTGTCCATGTTTGAACCAAGGCTGTAATGAGGTCGGGAGCTGACTGACCCAGGCGGAACCTAAACTGAGCATCACTGAGCAGGTTATTGCTAAGCAAGTGCCACTTGATAGCACTTCCATCACTTTACTGATGATTGAGAGTAGGCTGATGGGGTGGTAATTGGCCAGGTTGGATTTGTCCTGCTTTTTGTGTACAGGACATACCTGGGCAATTTTCCACATTGCTGGATAGATGCCAGTGTTGTAGCTGTACTGAAACAGCTTGGCTAGGGGCGCAGCAAGTTCTGGAACACAGGTCTTTTCAGTACTATTACTGTTGTCAGGGCCCGTAGCCTTTGCAGTATCCAGTGCCTTCAGTCGTTTCTTGATATCAAACGGAATGAATCAAATTGGTTGAAGACTGGCATCTGTGATGCTGGGGACTTCAGGAGGAGGCCGAAATGGATCATCTACTTGGCACTTCTGGCTGAAGATTGATGCAAATGCTTCAGCACTGATGTGCTGGGCTCCCCCATCATTGAAGATGGGGATACTTGTGGAGCCACCTCCTCCAGTTAGTTGTTTAATGGTCCACCACCATTCATGACTGATGTGGCTTAGATCTGATCCATTGGTTATGGGATCTCTTAGCTCTGTCTATTGCATGCTGCTTACACTGTTTGGCATGCAAGTAGTCCTGGGTTGTAGTTTCACACCTTCATTTTGAGGTACGCCTGGTGCTGCACCTGGCATGCCCTCCTGCACTCTTCATTCAACCAGGGTTGATCCCCTGGCTTGATGGTAAAGGTAGAGTGGGGGATATGCTGGGCCATGAGGTTACAGATTGTAGTGAGTACAATTCTGCTGCTACTGATGGTCCACGGCACCTCACAGATGCCCAGTTTTGCATTGCTAGATCTGTTCGAAATCTATCCCATTTAGCACGGTGGTAGTGCCGCAGAACACGATGGACGGTATCCTCTATGTGGTTGGGCCTAGGACACTATCCTGAGGGACTCCACACGGACTGTGCGGTGGGTACTCCTACCAATACTGTCATGGACAGATGCATCTGTGGCAGGCAGATCGGTGAGGATGAGATCAAGTATGTTTTTCCCTCACCACCTGCCGCAGACCCAGTCTAGAAGCTATGTCCTTTAGGACTCGTCCAGCAGTGGTGCTACCGAGCCACTCTTGGTGCAGGACATTGAAGTCCCCCACCCAGAGTGCATTCTGTGCCTTTGCTACCCTCAGTGCTTCTTTCCATTGGTGTTCAACATGGCAAAGCACTGATTCATCAGCCAAGGGGGGAACGGTAGGTGGTCATAGCAGTAGGTTTCCTTGCCCCCTGTTTGACCTGATGCCATGTGATTTCATGGGGTCCAGATTCAATGTTGAGGACTCCTGGGGCAATTCCCTCCAGACTGTCTACCACTGTCCTGGCAGTGGGACAGGACATACTGAGATAGTCATGTCTGGGACGTTGTCTGTAAGGTTTGATTCAGTGAGTATAACTATGTCAGGCTGTTGCTTGACAAGTCTGTGGGACAGCTCTCCCAATTTTGGCATACGCCCCCAGATGTTAGTAAGGAGGACTTCGCAGGGTTGACAGGGCCAGGTGTTCTGTCCAATTTCATTCATTATTGACTTTTTAGCAGCTTCAGCCATTAAAGAGTCAACCACATTGCTGTGGGTCTACAGTCACATGTAGGCCAGACCTGCAGATTTCCTTTCCTAAAGGACATTTGTGAACCAGATGGTTCAATCAACAATGGTTTCATGTTTATCATTAGACTAGCTTTTTTTTATTAATTGAATTCAAATTCCACCTTCTGCCATGATGGGATTCAAGCCCATGTCCCTATAGGGATACCCTAGATCACTAATTCAGTGGCAATACCACTACCTCCCTGTTAATGTTGTTTACTGTTTTGCTTATCTTTCAGACAGCATAGGCAGCAAATACAGCCCAATGAAATTTAGCTCATTTGTGAATCGAGAGAGCCAAGTGGTTCCATGGTGATCCTAACCTACTTAAACTTACTATGATCCAGATATTAGTACCCTTTTCAAGTTAAAGAATTCAGCAATATTTACAATGTATAATAAATACAAAACAAGCAGAAAACATGTATTATTAATTAAAATAAGTTGGATATGACAATAATAAATATTTAGAGTCAGATGTAGTTTCAATGGCAGGTTTCTTTTTAATTTATTGGACACGCAGTATATGCTGAGCAGTTTTCACATCAGGTAACTGATGCCTGATATCTTAGTCATTGAAACCAAATGCACAAATTCAATATCCATTTAAATAAAACAACAGTGAGGTTTCCATGGTGTAAATCTGAAAAAGTAACCTTAAACTCAGTGCTTCTGCATTTTTAATAGCAAACTCTTATTTAATGAAGTGCTTCAAAGGTAAGGAAAAATTCTAGGAAGTTGATTTAAACTGTGTTACACTTTCAAGTGTTAGCTTGGCTCAGTCAATAGCACCTTAGCAACTGAGTTAGATAGTTGTTGGTTCAGGTCTCATGTTGCTTCATCTTGGCTGATATTTAAGGGAAATGCTGTGGTGTTGAAAATGTAGGGGGTTTTTTTGCTCCTGAATGTCAACGTGTAGGTTCATTTTGGAAATACCAATGAAAGGATAATTGGGCAGGAAAAACCACCAGATTTTCTGTCCATTTAGATTAATAGACAGAAAGTTGGGTGGGTGTGTTTGCCCCACCTAATTGTTTTTCATTTGCTGAGGTGTGGCAGCCCCCTTCACCCAGTACAGGAATAGGGAAGAAGAAAGGAAAGGACTTCCATTAACATAGCACCTTTCATCCCAAAGCATTTTGCAACCAACAAATTACTTTTCACCACCTTAAACATTCACTCCCTCCACCACCGACATACAGTGGCAACAGTGTGTATCATATACAAGATGCACTGCAGCAACTCATCATGCCTCCTTCGACTGCATCTTCCAAATCCATGATCTTCACCACCTGGAAGGACAAGGGCAGCAGTTGCATGGGAACACCACCACCTGCAAGTTCCCCTCCAAGCCACACACCATCCTGACTTGGAAATATATTGCTGTTCCTTC
This sequence comes from Heterodontus francisci, assembly GCF_036365525.1. Taxonomy (NCBI): domain Eukaryota; kingdom Metazoa; phylum Chordata; class Chondrichthyes; order Heterodontiformes; family Heterodontidae; genus Heterodontus; species Heterodontus francisci. Next base: position 40,796,026 of record NC_090372.1, read on the forward strand.
ACTGTTGCTGGATCAAAATCCTGGAACACCCTCACTAACAGCACTGTGGGTGTATCTGCACTAGATGGACTGCAGCAGTTTAAGAAGGCAGCTCACCACCACCATCTCAAGGGCAATTAGGGATGGGCAACAAATGCTGGCCTTGCCAGCGTTGCCCACATCTCATGAAATGAATAAAAAAATGTAGATACTGTTATATGTCGGTAACCATGCCAGCCAATTAGCACACAGCAAGATCCCAAAAAGAGCAATAAGATAAATAACCAGATAATCTGTTTTGGTGGTGTTGATTGAGGGATAAATGTTGGCCAGGTGAACTCCCCAAATCTTCTTCAAATATTGGGTGGGATCTTTTGCATCCACCCAGGAGGACAGACTGGGCTTTGATTTAACATCACAACTGAAAGCTGCTGACGCCAAGAGTGCAGCAGTCTTTCAGTACTGCACAGACATTTTCATTGTTACGACCAGGTGAGAAAGGTGACTGGGGGGTAATAAAAACACAAAATTCTGGAAACACTCGGCAGATCTGGCAACATCTGTGGAGAGAGAATCAGAGTTAAAGTTTCAGGTCTGTGACCTTTCATCAGAACTCCACAGATGCTGCCGGACCTGCTGAGTATTTCCAGTAGTTCGTGTTTTTATTTCAGATTTCCAGCATCTGCAGTATTTTGCTTTTATTAAGGTGTCTAGGGGTCTCTTTCAGCCTTCACCTGGTCTTACTGTAGCAGGATATAATTTTTAACAAAGTAATTCATGACAACGCTACTTCATCGGAGAACGTCATCAGGATGCGCCGCGGTGCGCACATGCGCAGACGGTCTCATGCCCCCTGCGCATGCGCTGCGGTCCGACTTACCAGGACCGCTTTGCGCATGCGCAGACGACGCGGTACGCGCATGCGCACACAGTCTCTTCATCTCTGCGCGTGCACTGCGGTCCGACCTGCCGGTAAGGTTGTGCGCATGCGCAGATGACGTCATCGCGTTATTTCGTCTTCCTCGCCGACGCGCCAGTTTGGCCTCTGCGCATGCGTCAAAGCTTCGGCGCGACTTTTTGAAAGTGGAAGGAGGGGAGGTTTCGTCGGGCATCTTATCTGAATTATTTATTCGTTTTGGAGACTTGCTTCATTTTTATTTGACACAGGAGATTGTTCCAAGGTAAGTTGCTCTGCCTTTGTAAGTTGCTCTGAAAACATTTCCATTGTCTGGGCCACCGCATGTAGCAGGATGAAGGCACAGTGACTGTGATTTCTGGCGCCAAACAGTACACACTGCAGATACATGATGGCCAGGCTACCTGCAGCTGCATCTTCTCCATTCAGACTTTGTTGCCCTGCAAACATGCTGTTGTTGTGCAGAGGCATCTGGGTCTGCCTTTGGACAGGCTCGCCCCCAATTGTCGCTGGCGTGCATCTCAGACACCAACGACGACAGGCATGGCTGCTGCCATTGTGATTACAGAGGAAAAGCCAAGGCCCCTCAGCCACAATGAAAAATACCGCTTGCTTTCAGATCAATTGTACCAGCTACAACAGGCCGTTCTTCAGAGTGGAACGGCAGCATTCATGAGGAGACTGGACTGGCTGCGGCAACAGACTCTCCGCTGGCAGCAAGGACTGGCTGATGAGATGGAGCCATTTACTATGCCCAACAATTGCCCGGAAGCACCTTCGGATGGAGGTGGCCGCGCGCTGGACATCAGTCACGTGTCACAAACCCTGGATCCTGAGCGTCTCACCCCCTGGCCTAATGATCTGATGGACCATACATATGCCCACCTGTTCAAATCTCCACTTCCCCTACCTGCGGTACCCTCTCCTTGCTGCTCAGTTACACAGTCACCTGCTCCTACACCCATCAGGGCAGTGCACATGGACACACAGTTACCTGCTCCTACACCCATCAGGGCAGTGCACATGGACACACAGTTACCTGCTCCTACACCCATCAGGGCAGTGCACATGGACACACAGTTACCTGCTCCTACACCCATCAGGGCAGTGCACATGGACACACAGTTACCTGCTCCTACACCCATCAGGGCAGTGCACATGGACACACAGTTACCTGCTCCTACACCCATCAGGGCAGTGCTCATGGGCACACAGTTACCTGCTCCTACACCCATCAGGGCAGTGCTCATGGACACACAGCCACCTGTTACCCCATCCGATGTTGAAACAACTATGCAGAGCCTTGTGAGACTCCGCAATTGCCAGTTGCTGCCTGTCAAGCAGAGAGGGCGTCCAAAGGGGTCAAGCACTTGGGGAACATTCAGCAAGAAGAGACTGAGCACTAAAAGAAACAAGCATGCCGTGTCCAGTGGTAGTAGAAATGTGAATGCTCTTGCTGTGAACACAACTGGTGATAGTAGTAAGCAGGATTAAATGGGAATGGATGGAAAGACGCACGAGTAACATAACCACTGGCAGGGAACTGCTGGGCTAAATGGCCAACTTTATGTTCATAGCCCAAAAGAAATGTGCTTCTTTTCCAGCATCCTCACATCATTCATGTTTTCCCTGAGAGCAGCATTGAACCATCACGAGATAGGGGCAGTAACATCATCCTGCCTCCTACAGCTGAGGTGGGTACTAAGTGATTCATTGGCGGTGTTATCAGTACATGCCTTTACCGCAGAACACAAAGCATTCTCAACAGTAATTTCATTGGAGGGAGGGAAGCTCTGACACTGATGTTCTTTCCTTATTTTCTTTCATGTAAAACGTGCCCTTGAGAAAACAATCCTTGACACTTAAGGACGGCATTCAAGCAAAGGAGGCAGTGCGGGAGAGGACGCAAGGATGTGCTGATTCCTGCATCTGAGGTGGGTAATAAGTGCTTCATTGGCGACGTTATCAATTGGTGCCTTCACTGCAGAACTTAAAAAGGTGTGCACAACAGTAATTTCAGTGGATGGAGGGAGGCAAGCTCTGACTCTGATTTGCTTTATTTCTTTTCATGTAAAACATGCCGTCGAGAAAACAATCCTCGAGGCTTAAGGTCAGCATTCAAGCAACGAAGGCAACTAGATCATGCTGCGGAGCTCATCACGATGTGGAAAGGAACGTTGCATTTATGGATGAATTGGGAATGCACATTGGGATGCGCTTGGGGAACATTCACCAAGAATAGACTGAGCTCAGACTCTTGTGACTTTGCCTTCTTCACATGGACAATACAGTAGTGGAATAGAGAGCCAAGCGTTCATTCACCACAAGGCTCTCCAGGAACAATCTCTTTAGCTGTGCATAGCAGAGACTCGGCCTGTCTGTCTAACGGGAATGCTGGACACAACACTCATGTATCCATGCACAGCAGTTCCTCGGATACTTAATGAACTTAATAAAACTTTTCAATAATTAAACCCAGAATTGTTGAGGTTTTGTTTTGCATGCTATTTCCCCGACTTTGCAACTGCACTTCAGATATTCAACTATGGTGGGGGGGTAGAGGGAGGAGTGTTTGAAGAGGGGGAGGGGTGGGGAGTGCGGGGAGGGGTGGGGAGAGGGAGCATGCAAAATGCAGGGACCAAACAGTTGCAATGCCTGAAGTACTGAGGAGAAGTAGAGAAAGCAACTGGGTAGGGGAGAAAGCAACTGGATTGGGCATCCGCAGCTGGAGGGAACGGCTGAATGGAGAGGGCCGGAAGCGAGAGGCCGTAGAGAGCCGCGGGGAACGAGCGTGCGAAGACCTTGGTGTCACCGGGTCCAGGGACTGGCCAGTAAGTCTTTTGCTGTTGTGTTTATGGCGCATGCACAGAAAAAGGCACTCCCCTTCCGTTCTGCTGCTCCCCCCCCCCCACTCTCTCCCCTTCCTCCCTCTCCCCCCAGCTCTCCCCCTCCCCACTCTCTCCCCCTCCCCACTCTCTCCCCTTCCTCCCTCTCCCCCCAGCTCTCCCCCTCCCCCCTTCCTTACCCCTCCCTCTCCCTCTTTCACCCCCCCTCCCCCTTTCTCTCCCTCTTTCTCCCCCTCTCCCTCTTTCTCCCCTCTCCCTCTTTCTCCCCCCCTCCCTCTCTCTCCCCCCTCCCTCTCCCTCTTTCTCCCCCCCTCCCTCTCCCTCTTTCTCCCCCTCCCCCCTTCCTGACCTCTCCCCCTCTCCCCTCCCTCTTTCTCCCCCTCTCCCCTCCCTCTTTCTCCCCCTCTCCCCTCCCTCTTTCTCCCCCTCTTTCTCCCCCTCTTTCTCCCCCTCTTTCTCCCCCTCTCCCCTCCCCTCTCCCCTCCCTCTTTCTCCCCCTCCCTCTTTCTCCCCCTCCCTCTTTCTCCCCCTCCCTCTTTCTCCTCCCCTCCCTCTTTCTCCTCCCCTCCCTTTTTCTCCCCCCTCCCTCTCCCTCTTTCTCCCCCCCTCCCTCTTTCTCCCCCCCCACCCCGGCACCGCTACCGCTGGTCTCCCCGCGCTGCTCTCCCCGGCCCCCGCGCTGCTGTCCCCGGCCCCCGCGCTGATCTCCCCGGCCCCCGCGCTGATCTCCCCGGCCCCTGCGCTGATCTGCCCGGCCCGCTCCACTCTCTCACTCCGGCCATTGATTTCTGCCCCGTGTTTGTTAGGTTTCATCTCTGTGATTTTTTGAGCAGCGCCATCTTTAGTCCTGGCAGCTGCAACAGTCGCAGGCTGTGACGTTTTAGTGGCACATGCTGTATCTGCGCATGTGCCAAAACAGCGCCACCTACCGATCGCGTTGTCAACAATTGCGGTCAATTTTTAAACACATTGTGTTTTGAGATCCCCGGGTGACTCCTTGTTCACCACTTTCCAATTATAAGGCAAAGAAATAAGCACAAACAGGCCTTCTTAGGTTTAAAGAAGAAAAGTGAAATTTATTAAAACTTAAACTTAAACTCTAATTTGGTTAACGCCTACAGATACACTCTGCGCCCCACGCTAGCATGCATACGTGATACGCACATGTAAATAAAGACAGAAAAAAGCAGAAGAAAAATAAAGTGGAGAGATTTGAGGCAATATCTGAAGAGTTTCTTGTTACTGTGTTTCGAGCTCACTGTAATCCTTTTGTAGGTAGTTCTTGCTTGTAGGTAATTCTTGCTTTTCATTAGGGCCCAGTATTCTTCTTAAACCTTGTTCACTTAGGAGACATTTCTCTCTTGGGGTTCCTGTGTCTTCAATGGATTCCAAGGCTGGTGAGAAAGAGTTGAGCAGACAGGAGAGAGGCGACAGCAAGCCAATCACGAGAGGTCTTTTCCAGTCCAGGAGCAAACAGCTTTCTGAGTTTTTAAAACTTGGTGGCAAGTTCAAATTCAAAAAAACTCCAACAGCCAGTTAGTCATGTGACTAAACTAGTCTGACCATGTCTGTTTGTGTATTCGGCCATCTTAGCAGTTAACCTGGAATGCTAGCCTCTCCACCTTCAACATCTGGTAATGAAAAGTCCATTGTGGATTAAATTGGAACAGGGAGTGGCCCCTTTGTCCTTTGCAAGTACTGCCTGTTACTATGCAAATATCTATCCAGTCAAGGATCTGGTAGGTTTTTTTTAAAACAAGTTCTTTCTTTACTCCAGTAACAGTTTAAAAATCAATTTTCATGTGGCGAAATATGTATGCCTCATTCTTGGCAGGTGGGGCCTGCATGACACCACTTAGACTATATACTCAGGTCTTGTGACTCAGAGGCAAAAAAGCACCCAAATGAGCTAAGGCTGACACCAAGTGTTCGCTTGACTCAGACAGTAGCACCTTAACAACTGAGTTAGATAGTTGTGGGTTCAAGTCACATGTTGTATGATCTTGTCTGGTACTTAAGGGGAGTACTGTGCTGTTGACAATGCATCCTAAAATGTATCTTAACCCCCAAAAAATGGTTGGTTGGGCTTGTGTCAGAAGTTAAGATGCAAAAAAAAAATCTGAAACAAGAACCCAATGTGCCTCGAACCAACCCACTTCTGGGTTTAATGGAAGGGCAAGGGCATTTGCAGGAATTGCTTGTTCATTTATGTATTATAATGAAGCTGCCTGTCTTCATTTTAACAGTCATCTGGCAGCTACAAGGAGGCGGGCAGGGTTGAATCTATAAGGGTCCTGCTTGTGGGACCCCCAACCACCATCGAACGCCCCCCCGACCACCATTGGATACTCCAGAAATCAGGGGTCCCCCAAACCCTTGATCACATTCGGACCCACACCTGCAATCAGGACCATCCCTTCCACTCCCACAAGCAGGGACCCCTGACCACCATCGGGCCACCCCAACCCCCAGCCCATGATATGGATGCCCCTGCAATATGAACCCCCCCGCCCACAACCTCTGTCACTCCCATTAACGCCTGCCTGTCTCATAGAATGACCCAAGTGAATGCCTTGTCAGCAAACCCCAGGAGAAAAATTCCTCTAATTGTTGTTGCAATCACTCCGATCTCCTTTGATTTTGTGCAATGGAATGATTTTTGCGTCCTTCATGCCCTGTAGTACCCTTCATTTCCTTCAACAAGCAAGCAAGGCAAGCAAGTAACCAAAACAGTTACATTGCAATAAGTACGTCAACATGACAGTGACAAAAAAGAATGCACCCAAGTAAATCCCATTGTGCAACTAAGAAAGTTTCTGCATTTTCATCCTCTATCCCTGTGGCTGGACCAGATGTGGAGGCAGCCTGCTGTGGTGACTGAGATGCCTGTGATGCGCATTCTCTGAATTGTGGTGCCCGTGAGGGCCCGGCCACTGACTGGCCCCCTGCAATCGTGCAGGGGCAGCCTCGAGCATGGGGACAATATGCAGGATTTGTGCCTTTGTCAGAGGGGCCTAAGGGGTGGCTGCAGAGCAGGGGACACCTTGAGGAGAGCTCCCATTGCCATCACCCATTGCCATTTGTCTGCACTGTGTGTGAACAAGGGAGTTTGGTAAGTGAGTGGATTTTAAGGGTTAATCTCTGAAGACAAGTTTTTGTTTTGTTTCAATTTAGCAATTAATTGAAATTCCTCTTTCAGGTTAGGTTTCTTGCAGTTTTAAACAGGGGTATAGTAACACTCTGAGAGTAGCTGCAGCTAGTTAATTAATTAACTAGCTTAAACTGGTTTCTGAGCTCTAGCAGAGGTTTAGCAGAGCTGACACAGCATTGTTTTCAGAGTATAAATTGTCTGCACTGAATGCTGTTGGAGGGCACAGAGTGTGAAGAAGGGAATTTGTTAAGTGAGGGAGGGGCTCCTTTCTTTCTTTCTTCTACCTATTTCAGCCTCCAGTAGCTGCCCCTCTCTTCAGTACAGGGGAAGAAGCTGATTGGCGGGTAACTGGTATGTTATTCTACTTCTCATTGTAATAAAATGTTTTTAAAAGTATGGCAGGTCAGCTCGGCCAAGTGGAATGTACATCCTGCGGTATGTGGGATGTCATGGACACACCATGTGTCCTAGACGAACACATCTGCAGGAAGTGCCACTAGATGTAGAAACTTGAGCTCCGGGTTTCGGAACTTGAGCTGTGGCTGGAGTCACTGTTGTGCACCCTCGAGGCAGAGGACTACGTGGATAGCACGTTTAGGGAGGTAATCACACCACAGGTTAGGAGCATGCAGGTAAAGACGGAACGGGTGACCGCCAGGCAGAATAAGACAACCAGACAGTCCCCTGAGTCTATCTTGCTTGCTAATCGGTTTTCTATTTTGAATACTGGTGAAAGTGATGGTTCCTCAAGGTTCGTTGCACCATGGATGGCGGCTCAGCTGCACGGGAGGGAAGGAAGAAGAGTGGAAGAGCAATAGTGATAGGGGATTCGATAGTCAGGGGATCAAACAGGCATTTCTGGGACAGCAAACGGATCGTGTGATGCCTCCCTGGTGCCAAAGTCAAGGATGTCAAAGAGCGGCTGCAGGACATCCTTATGGAGGAGGGTGAACAGCCAGAGGTTCACATTGGTACCAATGACTTAGGTAGAAAGAGGGATGAGCTTCTGAAAGCAGATTTTAGGGATTTAGGAAGGAAATTAAAAAGCAGGACCTCAAGAGCAGTAATCTCAGGATTACTCCCAGTGCCACATGCTAGTGAGCATAGGAATAGGAGAATTGAGCGATTGAACACGTGGCTGGAAAATTGGTGTAGGGGGGAGGGAATCAGATTTCTGAGGCATTGGGACCAGTTCTGGGGCAGGTGGGACCTGTTCAAGATGGACAGGCTACACCTTAACAGGACCGGGACTAACACCCTCACAGGGAGATTTGCTAGTGCTGTTGGGGCAGATTTAAACTAGCTGGTCAGGGGGATGGGAACCTGAGGGGTAGGTAAAATTGGAAAGAAGTAAAGCTAGTAACAGGAGGCAGAAAACTAGCAGGTGACATTAGAAGGCAGGTGAAACAAAGGCAAGCATCAACTAGGCTTAGAATGCAGAATAATGTCAAGAAGGCAAGGTTAAGGGCACTCCACCTGAATGTACGCAGCATTCACAACAAGGTAGATGATTTAAAAGCCCAAATAGAGGTAAATGGGTATGATCTAATTGCCATAACGGAATAGTGGCTATAGGGTGACCAAGAATGGGAACTGAATATTCAAGGATATTCAAAATTTAGGAAGGACAGGCAAAAAGGAGAAGGAGGTGGTGTTGCACTGATAATAAGAGATGGGTTCGGTACTTTAGGAAGGGAGGATCAGAAGAACAAAATGTGGAATCTGTTTGGGTGGAGCTAAGAAACAGCAAGGGGCAGCAAACATTGGTAGGAGTTGTTTATAGGCCACAAAACAGTAGTAGTAGTGTGGGGCATGGTATTAGTCAGGAGATTAGAGAAGCATGTAGCATGGGTAATACAGTAATCATGGGTGACTTCAATCTGCACATAGACTGGGTAAACCTAATGAGCACTAATGCTGTGGAGGATGAGTTTCTGGAGTGTGTTAAGGATGGTTTTCTAGAGCAGTATGTTGAGGAACTGACTAGAGAACAGACTGTTTTAGATCTAGTATTATGTAATGAGAAAGGGCTAATTAATAATCTTGTTGTAAAAGAACCTTTAGGGATGAGTGACCATAATATATCGGAATTTTACATTACGTTTGAAAGTGAATAGTTCAATCTGAAGCTAGGATGTTAAACTTGAACAAAGGAAATTATGAAGGTAAGAGGGGCAAATTGGCTGAGGTGGATTGGGAAAATACAGGAAAAGGTATGACAGTACCTGGGCAATGAATAGTCTTTAAAGAAATATTACATAGTTTACAGCAACTATACATTCCTTCAAGGCACAAAATCCCCAAGAGTAAAGGCGGTCAACTGTGGATGACAAAGGAAGTTAAGGATTGTATAAGATTAAAAGAAAAGGCCTATAAAGTTGCCAGAAATAGTAGTAAACCTAAGGATTGGGAGGATTTTAGAATACAGCAAAGGAGGACAAAGAAACTGATAAAGAAAGGGAGAATAGAAGATGAATGCAAGCTAGCAAAAACCATAAAAATGGACTGTAAAAGCTTCTATAGGTACGTAAAAAGGAAACATTTGGCTTAGACAAATGTGGGTCCATTACAGGCAGAATCAGGAAAATTTATAATGGAGAATAGAGAAATGGCAGAGAAGCTAAATGATTACTTTGTGTCTGTCTTCACTTAGGAAGATACAAAAAATCTCCCAGAATTAGAGGTTCAAGGGATTATGGAGAATGAGGAATTGAAGGAAACTAATATTAGTAATAAGGTTGTATTGGAGAAATTAATGGGGCTGTAAGTTAATAAGTCCCCAGGACCTGATATTCTACATCCCAGAGTGTTGAAAAAGGTAGCAATGGTGATAGTTGATGCATTGATGATCATCTTCCAAAATTCTGTAGATTCTGGAATGGTTCCTGCAGATTGGAAGGTCGCAAATGTCATCCCACTATTTAAGAAGGGAGGGAAAGAGAAAATAGGGAATTACAGACCTGTTAGCCTTACATCAGTCATTGGGAAAATGCTAGAATCTATTCTAAAGGATATGATAAATGGACACTTGGATAATAATGATCTGATTGGGCATAGTCAACATGGATATGTGAATGGAACATCATGTTTGACAAACCTGTTGGAGTTTTTTGAGGATGTTACTAACAGAATTGATAAGGGGGAGTCAGTGAATGTGGTATACTTGGATTTTCAGAAGGCTTTTGATAAAGTCCCCCACAGGAGGTTGGTTAGCAAAATTAAAGTACATGGGATAGGAAATTATATACTGGCATGGATTAAGGATTGGTTAACAGGCAGAAAGTAGTGAGTAGGAATAAATGGGTCATTCTCTCATTGGCAGGCTATAACTAGTGGGGTACTGCAGGGATCAGTGCTTGGGCCCCAGCTGTTCACAATATATATCAATGATTTGGAGGTGGGGACCAAATGTAATATTTCCAAGTTTGTGGATGACACAAAACTAGGTGGGAATGTGTGTTGTGAGGAAGATGCAAAGCGCATCAAGGGGATCTGGACAGACTTGGCGAGTGGGATATAATGTGGAAAAATGTGAGGTTATCCATTTTGGTAGTTGGAATTGATGTGCAGAGTATTTCTTAAATGGTAAGAGATTAGAAAGTGTAGATGTACAAAGGGACCTGGGAGTCTTTGTCAATAAGTCACTGAAAGCTAACATGCAGGTGCAGCAATGAAGAAGGCAAATGGTATGTTGGCCTTCATTGCAAGAGGATTTGAGTACAGGAGTAGTGAAGTCTTGCTTCAATTGTAAAGAACCTTGTTTAGGCCACACTTGGAGTACTGTGTGCAGTTTTGGTCCTCTTACCTTAGGAAGGATATTACTGCCATAGAGAGAGTGCAACAAAGATTCACCAGACTTGTTCCCGGGATGGCAGGACTGTCCAATGAGGAGAGATTGGGGAAACTGGGCCTGTATTCTCCGGAGTTCCAATGAATGAGAGGTGATCTCATTGAAACCTACAAAATACTTAAAGAGATAGACAGGGTAGATGCAGTTAAGATGTTTCCCCTGGTTGGGAGTCTAGAACTGGGGACACAATTTCAAAATAAGGGGGAAGCCACTTAGGACAGAGATGAGGAGAAATTTCTTTACTCAGAGGGTTGTGAATCTTTGGAATTCTCTACCCCAGAGGGCTGTGGAAGCTCAATCATTGAGTATGTTTAAAGCAGAGATTGACAGATTTCTAAATACCAATGATATAAAACGATATGAGGATAGTGTGGGAAAAAGGCATTGAAGTGGATGATCAGCCATGATTGTATTAATTGGTGGGGCAGGCTCGATGGGTTGAATGGCCTACTCCTGCTGCTATGTTCCTATGTTCCACTGCTCTGTCCCTCTGCCCTTTCTGGGCCCACCTGCATGCCTCTGCTGATCAAGGGCAAGAGAGCACCTGACTATGTTTCCATGCATTTATAAGCCATCACTGTAGCTGACCGATCCAAGCTGCTAAAGGCTGCAGGCATTGGGCTAGATTTTTTGCAGGAGGTGGGGTTCCCGGCGCTGGGCCGAAAGGTGGGAGGAACCCTACCTCTGCCTTGTCACCCACCCCCCTCCACCTGGAGTGAACCTCCAGTCTTTTTGTGTCAAAGTTTTAGGAGGCGATATTGCTATCCCTTTAAAGACTTTAAAGGGACAGGAATCCTGCCTCCAAGAGATGCCAGCCAATCACAGGGCCGGCAGCTTAGCAGTATTGGCAGCGCCACTGGGAGCAGTGGCCACTGCTGGTACTGCAGAGGCCTCGGACCCAGGCCCAGCTGTGGAACCCTGGAACAGAGGTAGTTGAGGTGGGGTCGCCGGGGCCAGTCCTGGCAAGGGGCGTGGTGGGGGTGGTCATTCAGTCCAGGGGGAGGGGGGTCCACAGTTGTATAGTTGTTTCCTGTGGGGGTCCTCACTGGGCCACAAATTGCCCACGAAGGATAGCCCCCAAACCCACAGGAGAGTGCCTCATTTACAAGGGCCTCAATTTTGCCTGTGGGTGGGAAGTCTGCCGTTGGCCTATCCCAGCCCTGGGAACATCACTGGGCGATGGGAGGTCACGTGCCCTCCATTCCGCACCCCCCTGCCAAATGTTGTGATTCTCCGTGCCCCACTGCCTCCAATTCTTCCTCAGGGGCTCTGTAAAATCCTGACTGGAGGTCACTGCGCTGGTCCTGCAGCTGCTTGTTTGTCTGCCGCATATGACTCTCCATGAGGGTGGCCGCTCTTGCAACAGAGGAGGTCATGCGCTCATATGCCTGAGAAACTGCGACACTTGTACATGGATGGACTTCTCCATCTTCTCAGTACCACAGGAAATTCTGACAGATGGCCACACATCTCCCTTTGCTGCTCCACAAGCACCCGCTTCGTATATGACTCCCGAGACTCTGCATCTCTGTCTAACTGAGCATGGCCGGATCTGCCCTCAGTCCTGCAATGGGGACTGCCCACAGTTGTTGCTGCCTTCATCACCTGCTCCTGCTCACATGTGACATGCTGCTCACCTTATACCACCTGTTCTGTATGCGACTGAAACTCCACTGATGTGGGTGTCTCTGCGCTGATGGAGGGCACACATGACTCCTGTGATGATGCATCCTCAGAGTGCTGATCTTCCTCTGGGATGTGTGCTGCCTCTTCATGCCACTGCTGCTGCACCTCTGGCATGCAGCTGGAGGAGAGAGAAGACCTCAGTTAGTGAAGGACCTCTCTTCTATTACTTTTAGGCCATCACGTTGCTGAGCATGAAATGGTCACTTATGGATACAAAAGCACGACTGAAGAAGCTGCTCAGATTTAATTGCCTGATTATGACATAATGCTTTCACTCAATCTTTGCTGCATTCCCATCTCTCCTTCGGCAGCGGTCTGGCCTACTGCTGCCCTCTGAATCTCCAGGGCTTCCTCCTCCATTGGTGTCACGATTGCCAGCAACAGCAATCCACCCCTGGTTCAACAGCTGTCCCGGGACTTATGCACTCTCTCCTGCAATAAGGAAAAGAAGTGTTAGAAATATGAAAGGCGCAGTGTGCAAATCATAAGGCGCAGTGACATTTGATGGGCTACACTGTGGAATGGGGTCACAAGGTCATCACTGTAGAGCTGAGTGTTAGTGTTATCTGTGTATATGAAAGTCACAAAGAGACCTTGTGTTGCTGCAGATAGTGTGCCCTACAGCCTTTCTGTGCAGAAGACTGAGAAGGAGGTGAGATAATTCTGGCTGCCAGCTAACAGTTACTGGGCTCTCACCATGCCAGCCCTCAAGAGGTCATTGTATCCAGGCCCTGTTCATCACACTGCGGCTACTAACCTCCTCAGCTGCCTCCAGCCATGCCTGCTTGGTCATGTTGGCTGCTTCCTTTCCCACCCCTTGCAAACAGCTCCTGCCTCCATGCCCTCATTGCCTGCAATAAAACTTCCAGGGAGGTGTCGGTGGGCAGGTTGCAGCCCTTTCCCTTCTCCATCTGCCATCCGGGTTCTGTACAGGTCTTTGCTGAAAGCCACCACCTCAGTTCTCTTATTGCAGCCACTGTGATGGGTGCCTGTGTTCCTTCAAATCTTGTGCGCTAATGGCATGCTGCCGACTTGATGTCCCATCCGCCATTCCTAACTGGATAAGTAGGCCGTTTCTTAATGGGAAGCCTCCTGGAAGAAAGAACCAAATATCACGCCAATTGCACATGCGGATGGCTGATGGAGAGATGGTTCCGACGTCCAAAATAAAACTAAGTCGGGAAAATTCTGCCCATTGAGAAGTTCATTTCGTGGATTGAGAAATTTATTCCACAAAAGAGCAGTTTATTCCACCCATGGAAAATATTATTCTACAATTTCAGAAGTTTATTCCACACATTGAGAAGGTTATTTAACACATTGAGAAGTTTATCCCACACTTTGAGGAATTATTCTACAGATTCAGTAATTTATTCTAATCATTTAGAAGTTTATTCCATACACTGGGCTAAAGTTTATTCAGCTGCCGCAGGTCCTGGCGGCTCTTCTGCATGAGTGTTATGTGGCCAGCGGAATGCGATCATGTGGCGCCCGACCAATTAGCATAGGGGAGGTGCGAGTCACGTTCAATTAAAGAGTGGAGGAGGGCAACGAGGCGCCAATGGTGGCGTCAGCTGACTCAAAGGCAAGTGCTGGCACCGTATTTAAAGGGCTGCCAGCACTGCAGGATCTGCTGCCTTGTTTGAAATACTTTCCTGACCAGCAGTGCAGAAGACCCTAAAGGAGCTGATCTGGACCCAACTACAAACATGGCAAAGGGAAGACACCAGGTGGTCCCATGGTTTAATGATCTGTCCCTGCAGGTTTTCCTCCAGGCTGCGAGGGCAAAGCAGTGGGCGGGGGCAGGGGGTGGGGGGTGGGGGGGTGGTCCTCTTCCCAAGGGACAGGAAGAAGATTGCATCCAAGTAAGCCTGGAAGGAGATTGCAGAGGAGATGCGCACAGATCTGCATGCCATCACCTTTTCCATGAACTCTACGCACCAGGGCAAGGCGACAGGGGGACTAGGCACCTCCATCAGTGCTCATCCTTTTCAGGCCAGCAGGAAGGTACAAATGTGCCTTGCAAGGGAGGAGCAACAGCTGCCTTCTGCACCTGGGGTCTCCTCTCAGGGCACTCCTGGTGTGGACAGCAGCTCCTCAGCCCCTCTGTCAGTCACCCCCAGTGCCTTCAGAAGCCGTGATGACAGAAGAGGGTCCTGCACCTGTGCAGCAGCCTCTCAGCATGCCAGGGCCCTCCAGGGCTCAGGGAGCCGGAGGTCGGCCACCAAGGTCATCCCAAGCCAGAGGGCAGCACAATCAGCAGCCTGTCTCTGCCACAGCTGCAAACGCAAGGGTGGCACGTGGTAAGAGCACACATATGCGAGTTAAGAGTGCTTAGACTTTGTAGATGTTAAGGCTTTATTATGTTATGCCACTTAATAAATGTTCAAGGTACTGCTGTTGGTCATCCTTTGTTAGATGTAATCTACAGCCTTTGTCCCTCAATGGGCAGCTAGGTTTGGAGTAGGCCGCATCTGGTCAGCTCCTCAGCTTTGTCAGTGTATGCTGTGAACCTGGGGGCTAAGCGATGGAGTGCAAGATGAAGGAGGCGACAGTATGTCCGCATAAAGGTGAGTCTTTATTGTACTGATTGTGAAAGGGCCTCAGGGTAACAAGAACAGATTTGTATGAAATTGTCCTGAGCCTCCTTTGCACGTCTGTCATTTTCCCTGGTGCAAGGGGTTCCTCATCCTGTACCGCCTACTCAACAGCCTCCTCTACATCCTCCTTATCAGATGAGGAGTGGCAATCAATGATGTCCTCGTTATTCAAGGCTTCCCCACTCTGCTGTGCTAGGTTGTGCTAGATTGTGCAGAGAACAGCAGACCACCATGATGGTTGAGACCTGCGCTGGGGCATACTGACGGAGTCCGCCAGATCAATCCAGGCACCTGAGTCTCATCTTAAGCAACTCAATGTCCTGTTCGATGGTCACTCGGGTGAACCCATGCAGGTATTGTAACTTTCCTCTGCTGTTCAGTGGCATGAGCAGCCATGTCTTCATTGGATAACAGCAACAGCAATAACTTATATTTATATTGCGCCTTTAACATAATAAAACGTCCCAAGGTGCTTTACAGAAGCATGATAAAGCACAATATGACACCAAGCCACATAAGGAGATATTAGATCAGATGACCAGAAACTTGGTCAAAGAGGTAGGTTTTAAAAAGGGTCTTAAAGGAGAAAATTGAGGTAGAGAGGCGGAGAGGTGTAGGGAGGGTATTCCAGAGCTTGGGGCCGAGGCAACGGAAGGCCTGGCCACCAATGGTGGAGCAATTAAAATCAGGGAATCATAAGAGGCCAGAATTAGAGGAGCACAGATATCTCAGAGGGTTGTGGGTCTAGAGGAAATTACAAAGATAGGAGGGGGCGAGGTCATGGAGGGATTTGAAAACAAGGATGAGAATTTAAAAATCAAGGCTTTGCTTGACTGGGAGCCAATGTAGGTCAGCGAGCACAGGGGTGATAGGGGAATGGGACTTGGTGCGAGTTAAGATATGGGCAGCAGAGTTTTGGATGACCTCAAGTTTAGGGAGAGTAGAATGTGGGAGACCAGTCAGGGGTGCGTTGGAATAGTCAAGTCTCGAGGTAACAAAGGATTTCAGTGGCAGATGAGCTGAGATCGGGTGAGATCGGGCGATGTTATGGACGTGGAAATAAGTGGTCTAAGTGATGGGACGAATATGATGTCGGAAGCTCATTCCAGGGTCAAATGCGACACCAAGGTTGTGAACAGATGGCTTAACCTGAGACTTTTGCTAGGGAGAAGGATGGAGTCGATGGCTAGGGAATGAGTTTGGATTCCGGATGGAAAATAATGGCTTCTGTCTTCCCAATATTTAATTGGAGGAGATTTCTGCTCATTCAGTACTGGATGTCAGATAAGCAGTCTGATAATTTAGGAACAGTGGAGGAGTTTTTTTTTCTTTGTTCATGGATACGGGCGTCACTGGCTAGGCCAACATTTATTGCCCATCTCTAATTGCCCTTGAGAAGGTGGTGGTGAGCTGCCTTCTTGAACCGCTGCAGTCAATGTTGGGTAGGGACACCACAGTGCTGTTAGGAAGGGAGTTCTAGGATTTTGACCCAGCGACAGTGAAGGAACGGCGGTATAGTTCCAAGTCAGGATGTTGTGTGGCTTGGAGGGGAACCTGCAGGTGGTGATGTTCCCAAGCATTTGCTGCCCTTGTCCTTCTAGGTGGTAGAGGTCATGGGTTTGGAAGGTGCTGTCTAAAGAGCCTTAGCGCGTTGCTGCAGTGCATCTTGTAGATGGTACACACTGCTGCCACTATGCATCGGTGGTGAATGGTTGTGCTTGGGGTGCCAATCAAGCGGGCTGCTTTGTCCTGGATGGTGTTGAGCTTCTTGAGTGTTGTTGGATTTGCACCCATCCAGGCAAGTGGAGAGTATTCTATCACACTCCTGACTTATGCCTTGTAGATGGTGGACAGGCTTTGGGGAGTCAGGAGGTGAGTTACTCACTGCAGGATTCCTAGCCTCTGACCTGCTCTTGTAGCCATGGTATTTATATGGCGACTTCAGTTCAGTTTCTGGTCAACCCCAGGATGTTGAGTTGGTGGATTCAGCGATGGTAATGCCTTTGAATGTCAAGGGGAGATGGTTAGATTCTCTGTTGTTGGAGATGGTCATTGCCTGGCATTTGTGTGGCGCGAATGTTACTTGCCACTTATCAGCCCAAGTCTGGATATTGTCCAGGTCTTGCTGTATTTCTACGCGGATTGCTTCAGTATCTGAGGAGTCGCGAATGGTGCTGAACATTGTGCAATCATCAGCGAACATCCCCACTTCTGACCTTATGATGGAGGGAAGGTCATTGATGAAGCAGCTGAAGATGGTTGGACCTAGGACACTAGCCTGAGGAACTTCTGCAGTGACATCCTGGGACTGAGATAATTGACCTCCAACAACCACGGCCATCTTCCTTTGCGCTAGGTATGACTCCAACCAGCGGAGAGTTTTCCCCTTGATTCCCATTGACTTCAGTTTTGCTGGGGTTCCTTGATGCCATACTCGGTCAAATGCTGCCTTGTTGTCAAGGGCAATCACTCTCACCTCCGCTTGATTTCAGCTCTTTTGTCCATGTTTGAACCAAGGCTATAATGAGGTCAGGAGCTGAGTGGCCCTGGTGGAACCCAAACTGATTGTCACTGGGCAGATTATTGCTAAGCAAGTGCTGCTGGATAGCGCTGTTGATGACACCTTCCATCAAGGAAGTGGTGGTGAGTAGAGTTGGGAATCATCTGCTTACATGTGAAAACTAATACTGTGCTTTCAGATGATGTCGCTGAGGGGCAGCATGTAGATCAGAAATAGGAATGGGTCAAAAAAAACCCTTGTCCCCGAGAATCCATTCCTGCAGGCGTGGGGTGGGGTGGGGGCGCAGAACATCTCTGATACCTGGGTCAGCCGAAGAATGTAGGTGTTGTGGCTGCTTCCCAGCAGCTGTGCACACACTTGAAAGATCTGCTTTCGATGGTAGACCAGTTGTATATTGATGGAATGGAAGCCATTCTTGTTGATAAGACCACTGGTTGGTACATGAGAGCCTTGATGGCCACACCCTGCACCTGGGGACCTCCAGTGATGGCCCTGTAGATAATGGACCTCTCCACCTGACTGTCCAAGTTGTTCAGTAGCACACATAGTCGCCAGCCCTTTTGAGCGTATTATTGGTCACCTCCTTGGTACACCGATGGGTCACAGCCTGTGAGATCCCACACATGTCCCGAGTGAATCTCTGGAAAGATCCCAAGGCATAGAAGTTGAGAGGCACAGCGATCCTCAGGGCTACTGGCATTGTGTGTCCACCAAACCCCATGGGTCTCAGCTCATCCTGAAGCAGGGTGCATAAATCAGTGAGCACCTCCCTGGAGAGCCGCAGTCTGCACTAACACTGCCGCTCAAACATCTGGAGGTTGTTGGAACCGTATAGGGTAAACTCTCTCCTGAGGATAGGCCTTACTTCATGTGCGAGGCTGTTGGCGGACTCTCTGTGTCCTTCCCCAGCAGGCTCATCCAGAGTCTGGCCCTCTTGCTGCTCTTGGCGTTCCTGCTATGCCCCTGCCGGTGCCTGGAATTCCTTCCCTCTGCGCTACTCCTCTTCCTCGGGGGGGTTTCCAAGAAGACATTGCAGGTGGGCTCTCTCCTACACCTGTTAGCCACCTCCCCCAAGCCCACGGACATTTCACTGGCTAGTCCCTTGGGAAAAAGTACTACTGCCCCTCTGTCACCCTTGTAGCATGCCCCCTCCGTTAGTGCTGCCACCTTCACATGCTGCTCCCCCCACCCCGCCATTGGTGATGTCCCCTTCTGCCATTGTCCGCCAATAGCCTCTGTCCCCCACCCTCGCTTCTACCACAGATTGGCTCTAAGTGTGGCTGGCTGGCAATGGCAGCACTGAGCTCTTGCCTCCAAGCTGCCTCCTTTAACCAGCTGGGGCTCTGAAGCCCCGTGGTCCCTGTGCACCATTCATAAAATTCTAAACAACCTTAATTGACACTCCACTGCATAGCGGTGAGAACTCAGCCCTCCATGGTTCCTGCCACATGTAAAATGCGGAAGCGACTAGAGTATGTCTGACTTCTGGGCGAACACGTCCCGACTGCATTTTACGGCACTCCCACCCCCACCGCCGACCACATTCTCCGTTGCTCAGTAAAATTCCGGCCATTGTGTATTTATTCCACATATTCAGAAGTTTATTCCACACGTTGAGAAATTTATTTCCAACATTCAGGTGTTTATACCCCACATTGAGGATTTTGTTCTACACAGTAAATAATTTATTCGACAGCTTGAGAAGCTTATTCCGCACATTGAGAAGTTTGTTCCATTGCTTGAGAGTTTTATTTCATAGTCTGAAGAATTTATTCAACAGATTGAGAAGTTTATCCCACACATTGGGAACTTACTTCTACAGATTGGGAAATTTATTCCATAAAGGAGAAGTTGATTCCACCCATGGAAAGGTTTATTCTACAATGTGAGAAGTTTATTCTAATTGAGAAGTTTATTCCACACATTGAGAAGATTATTCTACATATTGAGAAACTTATGCAATGGATTGAAAAGTTTATTGCACAAACTGAGGAATTTATTCTACACATTGAACACTAAGAAACAATAGAGGTACCAGACGTTGCTGTGTATATTCTATAGACCACCAACTATTGGGAATGATATAGAGGAACAAATTTGCAAGGAAATTACAGAGAGGTGCAAGAATTGTAGTGTTGTTTAATGGGGGACTTTAATTATCCTAATATAGACAGGCATAGTAATAATGTGAAGGGCAGACTAGAGTTTCCCAGCTGGTAGAGTTCTGTTGGCAATCGATCAGCACCAACACTTTACCAGATTACTTTTTTTTTAGCACTGCTGTAACATTTTCCATGGTAGGAGGCACATCTTGTTCATCATTAACTGATGGGTCAAAAAGGCACCATGTTTCTTCATTTACTGCATTTTGTCTATTGTACAGATCCAGATAGTCCTTTACCCAATGGTCCATAATTCTTTCTTTTGGACGTGATAATTTTGTCTGTCGTAGTGCATAGTGGAGCAGATCTGGGGCTGAATTTTATCAGCACGCCACATGGCGGTGCGCTGTGCAATTGGCGGCCTTCTGACATGGAATCACCACCGCAGAGCCTCCACGATATTACGCGCGAGGGGTCATTTAAATGGAGGGGGTAGAGTGGCCACCCACCAATGACGTAGAGGGCTTCAAGCCCTTCAGGTTAATTCAAATTTTTAAAGTGTTGCAACAACACATGTCATTAAAATAAAACATTAAAAGATGTGGGCCCTTTTCCAACCCCCACAATGATGTTTTTATTGTCCGATCTGATGGAAATGTACTTTAGTCCCAGCACAAACCTTCCCCCCACGCCCCCCCAACCTCACCACATTTGCCCTTCAACCCCTTCCCACCATCCCCACAGTCAATAAAAAGTGTTTGTCCCACTCCCCCCCACCACAACCTGAAAATTACACACCTCCTCCCTCCCCACCAGTGTCGCGCCTCGGAACTCTGTATGGAGTTCCGAAGGCCCGCGAGTTGCGGCCGGTGGCTGTAAAATCAGCATGGGACGGCCGCCGGGAGCAAGTAGGTTAATTAGCATATTTATTCCCTTCATTTAGATGTTTTAATGAAGGCCCTGCCGCTCACCTTCAGGGTTGGATTCTCAGGGACGAGGACTACCCATTGAAGACAATGCTACTCATTGTAGGCATGGCCTATGAGGAACCCTTGCATTGCAGCAGAGGAGAGGTACAACACTTGCCACGGCTTCACCTGAGTGACCATCGAGCAGGCCATTGGGCTGCTGAAGATGAGATTCCGGTGCCTCGATCAATTGGGTGGAGCCCTGCAGTCTGTCCCAGCGAGGGTCTTGTGTATTATTGTGGTCTGCTGTGCTCTGCACAATCTAGCACTGCAGAGTGTCATAAGAGTTTTGTTTTTCTTTAAAAACTAAGAGGTCTGTGTGCCTTTAAGACCTGTTGCTATTTTCTATGCACAGTAACTGAATGTTGACTTAAAAACAAGAAAATGCTGGAACCACTCAGCAGGTCTGGCAGCATCTGTGAAAAGAGAAGCAGAGTTAACGTTTCGGGTCAGTGACCCTTCTTCGGAACAGATGCTGCCAGACCTGCTGAGTGGTTCCAGCATTTCTTGTTTTTATTTCAGATTTCCAGCATCCGCAGTATTTTGCTTTTATAACTGAATGTTGACATTTGGTGCTTAGAGTGTAGGCTGCAAGGCAATTTGTATCCAAGCAACAGGAAGATTTTACGACGGTCTTGTGACTTCTATTGAAAAAGGCTTTCAGTTTCATTTTGGCAGTGTTGAAGAGACCAGGGGAGCTATGAGCAGCTAAAAGAGTTACTGCTGGAGATTGGCCAGGAATACAACCCAGAGAAAACTCATTCTCTTCAAAAATAATTCCTGTATCAAGTAAAAGTCTAATCTAATCAGAGGAATTGCTGCACTCTGGAGAAACACTGCTTTGGAGAAAGGAAGCCTGTGTTTCAGGTGTGGCCGGTTGCTGTTGCCTCTAGTCAAGTATCCCTGCCTCAAGAGTGAGTTCTGTAGTTGCTATGCTCTGTGGAGAAGGCTCCTTTGCTGAGAGTAAGTCCTGTTGATTTTTGTGTTTTGGAAGTCCCTGAACTTTCAAGAAAGTTTCTGCTGTTAGACTGCTACGTTAAAATTTAAATAGACCTTTTGCTGAAAGACCTGTGTGACACCTGCTGCAGACGAATTGCTTTGAACACCTACCTATCACAGACTGTTTATCAAACTTGCCTGAAGAGACTTTGAAAGGCATCTGACTATTCGACACTGGGACACCTCACCAAACTGAAAATAACTCAACAGAAGTTACAACCCAGTTATTTTATTATCCCTAAGAAACTAGTAAAGTCAAATCACCATTTTTCCCTGGTTAACCATTGATTTTTGTATGTATATGTGTGCATGAGTGTTAGTAAGATTAAGGAGTTACAAAATCTTTTCATGCATATAGATTCATCTCATCTTGGCTTATTAGTTCTAGATTCTCCCACAAGGGGAAATAGCCTTTCCACATCCACCCTGCTCACGACCCCTCAAGATCTTATATGTTTCAATCAAGTCGCCCCTTACTATTCTAAATTCCAGCGGATACAAGCCTAGCCTGTCTAATCTTTCTTCATAAGACAGCCTGCCCATTCCAGGTAATAGTCCAGTAAACCTTCTCTGTACTGACTCTAATGCATTTACATCTTTCCTTAAATAAGGAGACCAGTACTGTCCACAGTACTCCAGATGTGGTCTCACCAATGCCCTGTATAGATGAAGCATAACCTCCCTATTTTTGTATTTAATTCCCCTCGTGATAAACAATAACATTCTAGTAGCTTTTCTAATAACGTGCTGTACCTACATACTAACCATTTGTGATTAATGCACTAGGACACCCAGATCTCTCTGCATCTCAGAGCTCTGCAAACTCTTACCATTTAGATAATATGCTTCTTTTTCATTCTTCCTGCCAATGTGGGCAATTTTACACTTTCCCACATTATACTGCCATTTGCCAGGTCTTTGCCCACTCACTTAACCTATCTATGTCCCTTTGTAGCCTCCTAATGTCCTCTACACAACTTACTTTCCTACCTATCTTTGTGTCATCAGCAAAGTTAGCAATTATACCTTTGGTCCCTTCATTCAAGTCATTTATATAAATTGTAAAAAGTTGAGGCCCCAGCACAGATCCCTGTGGCACACCACTCATTACATCTTGCCAACCAGAAAATGACACATTTATGCCTACTCTTTGTTTCGCGTTAGCTAGCCAATCTTCCATCCATGCCAATATGTTACCCCCTACACCATGAACTTTTATTTTCTGCAATAACCTTTGATGTGGCACCTTATCAAATGCCTTCTGGAAATCTAAGTCCAATACAGCCACCAGTTTCCCTTTATCCACAGCACATGTAACTCCTTCAAAGAACTCCCATAAATTGGTTAAACATGATTTCCCTTTTACAAAAACATTGACTCTACCTGATTACCTTGAATTTTTCTAAATGCCCTGCTTTAGCTTCTTTAATAATAGCTTCTAACATTTTCCCTAAGACAGATGTTAAACTAATTTACCTGCAGTTTCCTGCTTTCTGTCTCCTCCCTTTTTGAATAAAGGAGTTACATTCGCTATTTTCCAATCTAATGGAACCTTCCCCGAATCTAGGGAATTTTGGAAAATTAAAACTAACACATCAACTATCTCACTAGCCACTTCTTTTAGGACCCTAGGGTGAAGTCCAGGCTGATGAAGACCTTGTACAGGATGTGAGGGCCATGGAGAGATGGGCAAGGAAGGCTTGGGACAATCTCGTATATACCTGGTTTCTGCCACCATGATGCCCATTCCAAGTGAACTCAATAAATACTCATCTCTATGTGTTCCACGTGAGCCTCTTTCCTATTGCGCTCCCAGGCTCACCAGGCACGTGCACAGAATGTGACTAATACACAGCTTGCCCCTGCACTGGTACCCCACTGAGGGAGCAAGCGTGAAGGTGGGATCTGACAGGGCAGCAGGGAAAGCATGAGAGATTCTCAACAATGAAAGTGACTTCTATTTATTTAAAAGTGCACAATACCCAATAACATGACCAAGTTGCACACACCCATAAAACCCCAAGTGCGTTTCTTCATGCGCTTTCGTGTGTCTCTACGAAGTGCTCTCCCTGCACTGGCAGTTGAGGTGGAGGTCCACTGCTGGATGCACTGCCCTATGGCCTGGGATGACTTTGACAGGCGTCCTCAGGGTGCCTGAGGCCTGGAGGGCTCCGGCTGGCTGAGGGATTCATGCACAGGTGTAGGACTGTCCTCGGGCGTCAAAGCTACTGGAGCTGGTCTCACTGGTGGAGGGGCTGAGGTGCCACTGTCCACACTCGGGGCGCCCAGAGAGACGCCCTCAGATGTGGAGGTCAGCTTCTCCTCCTCTCTTTCAAGACTCAGTTGATCCTTCCAACTGACCAGAGGACGTGGACCTGTAGAAGACTCTAGGCATCTAGTTCTGCCCATCGCCTTGTCACAGCTGCATTGACCTCATGGCCAAGGCGATGGTGTGCATTTTTTTAAATGAATCATTTCATGGGATGTGGGCATCGCTGACAAGGCCAGCATTTATTGCCCATCCCTAATTGCACATGCGAAGGTGGTGGTGAGTTGCCTTCTTGAACTACTGCAGTCCATATGGGGTAGGTACACCCACAGTGCTATTAGGAAGGGAGTTCCAGGATTTTGACCCAGAGACAGTGAGGGAACGGCAATATAGTTTCAAGTCAGGATGGTGTGTGGCTTGGGGAACTTGCAAATGGTGGTGTTCCCATGCATCTGCTGCCCTTGTCCTTCTAGGTGGTAGAGGTCGCGGGTTTGGAAGGTGCTGCCTGAGTAGCCATGGTGTATTACTGCAGTGCATCTTGTAGATGGTACACACTGCTACCACTGTGAGTTGGTGGTGGAGGGAGTGAATGTTTGTGGATGGGGTGCTGATCAAGCGGGCTGCTTTGTCCTGGATGGTG
This sequence comes from Heterodontus francisci, assembly GCF_036365525.1. Classification (NCBI taxonomy): domain Eukaryota; kingdom Metazoa; phylum Chordata; class Chondrichthyes; order Heterodontiformes; family Heterodontidae; genus Heterodontus; species Heterodontus francisci. The sequence goes on from NC_090372.1 coordinate 40,820,553, forward strand.
TCAAGCTTCTTGAGTGTTGTTGGAGCTGCACCCATCCAGGCAAGTGGAGAGTATTCCATCACACTCCTGACTTGTGCCTTGTAGATGGTGGACAGGCTTTGGGGAGTCAGGAGGTGAGTTATTCACCGCAGGATTCGTAGCCTCTGCCCTGCTCTTGTAGCCATGGTATTTAGTTTAGTTTAGTTTAGAGATACAGCACTGAAACAGGCCCTTCGGCCCACTGAGTCTGTGCCGACCATCAACCACCCATTTATACTAATCCTACACTAATTCCATATTCCTACCACATCCCCACCTGTCCTTATATTTCCCTACCACCTACCTATACTAGGGGCAATTTATAATGGCCAATTTACCTATCAACCTGCAAGTCTTTGGCATGTGGGAGGAAACCGGAGCACCCGGAGGAAACCCATGCAGACACAGGGAGAACTTGCAAACTCCACACAGGCAGTACCCAGAATTGAACCCGGGTCGCTGGAGCTGTGAGGCTGCGGTGCTAACCACTGCGCCACTGTGGCGACTCCAGTTCAGTGACCGGTCAATAATAACCCATAGCATATTGATAGTGGGGGATTCAGCGATCATAATGCCATTGAATGTCAAGGGGAGATGGTTAGATTCTCTCTTGTTGGAGATGGTCATTGCCTGGCACTTGTGTGGCACAAATGTTACATGCCACTTTTTAGCCCAAGCCTGGATATTGTCCAGGTCTTGCTGCATTTCCACACTGACTGCTTCAGTATCGGAGGAGACGCGAATGGTGCTGAACATTTTGCAATCATCAGTGAACATCCCCACTTCTGACCTTATGATTGAAGGAAGGTCATTGATGAAGCAGCTGAAGATGGTTGGACCTGGGACACTACCCTGAGGAACTCCTGGAGTGATGTCCTGGAGCTGAGATGATTGACCTCCAACAACTGCAACCATCTTCCTTTGCGCTCATCTGTGGGATCTGGCTCTCCATGAGGGTCGCCAACCTCTCGATGGAGGAAGCCTTGCGCTCGCACGCCTGAGACATGGTAGCACTCATGGCATGGATGGACTCCTCTATTATCGCGCATGAATGCGCATGGCCTCCGGCAGCACCGCCAAATGTTCCCTTACCTCTCACTGCAAATTTGTGCTGCCGACACCAAAGGCTCATCATCAACCAGAGGCTCATCATGGGTCAGGCCTCCTACAGTCCTCCAACCATTAGTAGCCTTGCCTGTTACAGCCTCTGTCAGCTGCTCTGATGCTTGTGTGGTGGTGCTTTCGCCCGCTTGTGATGCTGAATCTAAGCCCGAGCACATATCCACTGACATGACAGTGTGCTGGTGGAGAGTGCAGGGAAACGGTGTGACAGTGCACCCTCTGAGGATTATTTCTCCCCGTCCTCAGAGGACAATGGGATTCCAGCAGACGATCTTCCCTCCGAGGTGCCATGAACTGCATGAGAAGACACAAACATTTAGGGGTTCTGCTGTATGGATCTACCCTTGTCACCATGCCTGATGTGGTTCTCTAGAAGGAGGGTGGTGAGTACCTGAACACAATGCCTCCTCGTTCTCATGGGTGGACACTCCAGTCTCTCCGTTTGCTATGGAACAGCCACCCTGGGAGTCCGCTAGTTTCAGAGCTTCCTCCTCTGCTGGGGTTTGTTCACGGATGTCTGGGATCCCACCTCCAGTCTTCACCCTTTCCCTAGTGTTGTGGGCCGTTTTCTCTTGTGAGCAGAAAAAGGGGCACTGTTAGACTTCCCACAGAGACCAGCAGCACACTTGTTCTGGTGGCAGCCCTTTAGCCCCTGGAGTAGGCTCCTGAATACCTCTTCCTCACATCTGCTCTCAAGGGACTTGCGGGGGTCAAGCTAGGACAGAAGGCAGGTTGCCTTAGAGATGCAGCAATGCATCTGACGTGATCTGTTGCCTCAGCCCCTTGCCAACCCCTTTGCAGCTACTCCCTGACAATGTTGCACTCCTGCCCACATGGCCACATGCAAGCCCCAAAGATGAGATGAGTATGAAGGATTCACCTTCGAGGGGCGAAGGAAGTCATTGACCCTCTTGTGACACTGGACCCAGTTTCGGAGGGTGACCCCACGGCTGCTGACCTCCTCTGCAATCTACGTCCAGGCTTGCTTGGTCAGGCAGGAGGATCTCTTCCTGCCGTCCCTTACAGCCTGGAGAAGAATCTGCCCTTTTGAGGCCTTGGTCAGCAGCACAGCAGCACAGGGTCTCCAGCCAGGGGGGTCAGCAGCACAAATGGAAATCAGCAGCAAACTCACTAAGTTAAGCAGCACTTTAAATAGTTTGTCTCCATTGACGATGCCATTGGTGTCTCATTGCCTGCCCCATCCTCCAATGGGACGAGCCCACGCACCTTCTGCCTTGTAATAGGCTGGCCGCTGCATAATCGCGGTCGGCTGGTCGCACACATGACGTGTGGCGACACCACCATCATCCAATGCCGCCGCCGGGACCCGCGACAGGCTGATCAAATTCAGCTGACTGTGTTTATTCCACATCTTGTGAAGTTTATTCCCAAAAATTCAGATGTTTGCTCTGCACATGAAGGAATTTATTCAACAAATTGAAAAGTTTATTCTTCAGATTGAGAAGTTTATTCCACACATTGAGAATTTTAGTCTACACATTGAGGAATTTGGCTACAGATTGTGAGTTATTTTCCACATAGTGAGTTATTTATTTCATAAATTGATAAATATGGGGTGGCGCAGTGGCGCAGTGGTTAGCACTGCAGCCTCACAGCTCCAGCAACCCAGGTTCAATTCTGGGTACTGCCTGTGTGGAATTTGCAAGTTCTCCCTGTGTCTGCGTGGGTTTTCTCCGGGTGCTCTGGATTCCTCCCACAAGCCAAAAGACTTGCAGGTTGGTAGGTAAATTGGCCATTATAAATTGCCCCTAGTATAGGTAGGTGGTAGGGAAATATAGGGACAGGTGGGGATGTGGTAGGAATATGGGATTAGTGTAGGATTAGTATAAATGGGTGGTTGATGGTCGGCACAGACTCGGTGGGCCGAAGGGCCTGTTTCAGCGCTGTATCTCTAAAACTAAAACTAAAACCTAAATTTTTCCACATATTCAGATGCTTATTCCACACAGAGAAATTTGTTCCACACATTGAGACATTTACTCCACAAAAGAGCAGTTGATAAATTTTTCCACATATTGAGGAATTTGTTCCACAAAAGAGTTAATTCCGCCCATGGAAAAGTTTATTCCACACATTGAGTAGATTATTTAATGAAGTGAAAAGTCTATTGCACATATTGAGGGGATTATTCTACACATTGGGCTGAATTTAGTGAGCCCGTCTTGGGTCCCAGCGGCAGACCCGGAGGTGGACGCTGACGCTGCTCGTCAGGTGTGCGGCTGGCCGACTGCCATCACATGGCAGCCGGCCCTTTTGAACGCAAGAGGCACGGGACCTGCCCCAATTGAAGGATGGCGGCGGGCGACAAACAGGTCCATAACACGAGGGAGACCTCGCGGACTGGCTCTCTAGAAGTCTACAATGGCAGCCCAGTGAGGCAGCAAGAGTGAAGGCAGCAGCTCACAATTCAGGCATTAAAGAATGAGCATTTCACAACAATTAACAACTGAGGCCCCTGATAGTCAGAGGACTGTGGTTGGCCAGACCCATGCTGAGCTCCAGGCTGATGTCAAGCCTCTGGTGTTGACAGCACCGGGCATGCTGGAGTTGCAGATAGAGATGAGGCAACATCTGGTGGAAATGGCCAGAGGCCATGTGCAGCCGTGAGTAGACGATGGAGGAGTCCAACCATGTCATGTGTGCTGCCATGTCTCAGGTGTGTGAGGGCATGGATGCCTCCATCGAGAAGTTGGCGACCCTCATGAAGAGCCAGATTCTATAGATGTGTGCAGAGCTGCACATTGTTAGCTTGGTTGTGAGCTCAACGCAGCTGTGGCAAGGCCAGAGAAGGATGAGGCACTGGAGTCTTCTCCAGGTCTTTGTCCTTCTCTGGTCAGCAGAGAGGTTCAGTTGAGCCCTGAAAGGGAGGAGGAGAGGCTGGCCTCCACATCTGGGGGTTCCCCTCAGGGTGCTCTGAGTGTGGACACCGGTTCCTCAGCCCCTCTGCCAGTGATAAGGTTTGGTGGGAAAAGCTAGGGATGTTCTCCTTACACCAAAAGAGATTGAGGGGAGATTTAATAGAGGTGTACAAGATTATGACAGGCTTGGATAAGTTAGACAAGGAAAAACAGTTCCCATTACCCAAAGGTGCAAGGACTAGGGGACACTGACTGAAGGTTTTGGGCAAGAGATGCAGGGAAATATGAGGAAGAACTTTTTACGCGGCGGGTAGTAATGACCAGGAACTCGCTGCCCACAAGGGCGGTGAAAGCGGAGACGATCAATTACTTCAAAAGGAGATTGGTTGGGCACTTGAGGAAAATAAACTTGCTGGGCCAGAGGGATCGAACGGGGGAGCAGCACCAATTTGATTGGTCGGCGGAAAGCTTACATGGTCTTGATGGGCCGAATGGCCTCCTTCTGTGTCCTAAATTACTCTATGCCTCAAAGTTTGAATAGCTTATTTAAAATTTCACCTCTTCTTATTTTAAATTTATTTATTAAATTTATTTAAAAACCTTTCAGGACTGAGATGTGGAGAAATTTCTTCACCCAGAGAGTGGTGAGCCTGTGACATTTGCTACCACAGAAAGCAGTTGAGGCCAAAACATTGTATGTTTTCAAGGATTTAGGTGTAGATCTTGGGTCTAAAGGGATCAAAGGGTATGGAACGAAACCGGGAACAGGATATTGAGTTGGATGATCAGCCATGATCATAATGAATGGTGGAGCAGGCTCGAAGGGCTGAATGGCCTACTCCTGCTCCTATTTTCTATGTTTTCTAAATGCAGTTATCTCATTTCTAATCTCCTCATCTGATGTCATGTCCACCTGTTCTGTTTCCCTAGTAAATACTGAAACAAAGTAATTATTTAATATTTCTGCCATTTTTCAATTGTTGCCTATGATATTATCAAGTCCATCAATACGTAAGTGGCCTTGTTCCCATCCTGACTTTCCTTTTTTATTTATGTGTCTGTAAAATATATTACTATGTTGTTTTATATTCTTTGATAATTTAATTTCATAGTTCCTCTTTGCCTTCCTAATTTTTTTGATTTCTCTTCTAATCTCTTCATATTCTCCCTTGTCATGCTCTCCCATGCTGTCCATGTACTTAGTGTCTGTCTCTTTCATGACCCTTAATTTTTTCCTTATGTTCTTTATTCATGCATGGTGACTCATCGGTGTTTAGCTTCTTCTTGTATTTTAGTGGAATATATTTTTACTGGCCTCTCTTGAAAACCATTTTAAATGTTTCCCAATACTGTTCGACACCATTGTCCATTTTATTTTCCCAAGTTCTTTTCTCATCCCCTCAAACACGGCTTTTCTCCAATCTATTACCCTGGCTTTGTCATATTTAAGTTCTACTCAATAATTATCTCAAAGTGTATTTACTTATGGTCACTATTGCCTAGATGTTCCCCTGCTTTTACTTCTTTTATCTGCTCTGGCTCATTCCCCATTACTAAATCCAGTAGCGAATCTTTCCTTGTTGGACTCCTTACATATTGGGTTAGAAAGGAGTCCTGTGCACAATATGGGAACTCCATTCCCTTATCCCCTATCCTCTTCTGGCCAGTTAATATCAGGGTATTTAAATCCTCCATGATTATTATGATGTTTTACTCATTTCCCTGATTTGTTTGCAGATTTCTTCCTCCCCTCCTTTCCACTAGTAGATGGTCTACAGATTACCCCATTAGTGTGATTGATCCTTTATTATCTTTTATCTCTATCCATATGGATTCTATTACTGTCTTGCATAGCCAGGTCAGTTTTTCTACTGTTATTCTGTTTTCTCTAATTAAATACAGATACTCCACATTATAGCCTGCAATGTTTAATTCCCAGTCCTAATTTTTCTCTAGCCATGCCTCAGTAATCCCTATTATGTCTGGTTTCTCAACGTGCTATTACCTTCAGTTCCCCTGTTTTATTCTGGACACTGTGCCTTGTTGTACAAGACAGTTTAACTTATTTTTAATAGCAGTTCCTCTTATTTTATATTTAACTATTTTATTACACTCCTGTTCCACAATTCTACTTATCTCCTTTCCATCTAAATCTTCATTTAATTTATCCTTTCTTATATTTTCCTTTCCTGTTTCATTTATATTTGGGTGGATTTCATTTCCTGTACATCACTTCCCCGTGTTGATATAACACAGTACATCTAAATAATACGGTACATACAATTCAATAGTAACTTTTCAAAAGGGAATTGGATACATACTTCAAAAATTGAAATTTGTAGTGATAAGGAGGGACAAGGTCATGAAAGGAATAAAAATGAGAATGAGAATTTTAAGACAAGTAAGAAACAGAGAGAAGGTGACAAAAACAATTAGACTGGAGAAGACAAGGGCCACGGGGAAAACAGCAAGGGAGTGGGACTAATTGGATAGCTCTTTCAAAGAACCAGCATTAGCACGATGGGCCAAAGGGCCGCCTTCTGTGTTGCATGGTTCTTTGATTCCACAAACTACAAGTTCCCAGCTGTCCTCCAATCTCTGAGGAAAGCTTGTGCCTTCTGAGCTCTCCAAAGAAATTCAGCAATGCTTCCCTCATAAATTGCGATTGCTTTCAATGCTATGGTGCACCTGCTCTTGTATCTTGTGTCCTGTCCTTATATCCCATGTGCCACCTTTGTCTCTAAGCATACATGCAGTGGAGATTGAGGTAAGACCCATAGACATTTTACACATAACCCCAATTTCTCATTTCTAAATATTACTAACATTTCCCTGTGTCACTATAGATTTTTTCTGTATATGTACTTAACAACTAATATTTTTCTTTTCAGTAACCACTGGAGATATTCAGAAGACAAGTGAACATCTGTTTGGCGAACAGATGAGTTAACATTTTTGGGGTAGATTCTTCAGCATTCTCTATTCTAGTTCAGATTTTCATCATTTGCAACGTGTCAGCTGTGGCTCAGTTAGCAGCACTCTGACTTCTGAGTCTCAAGATTCTGGGTTTAAGTCACATACCAGGGGCTGAATTTTGCTCGAACAGTGTGGGTCCTGGTGGTGGCACCGGAAGTAGGTGCCATAGCCGCACCAGGGAGGCCGATTGTGATCATGTGGCAGCTGGCCAATTAAGCAAGGGGAGGCATGGGGCCCATGCATCCAAGGGCCTGAGGTGGGAAAGGGGACACCAATGGCGCCATCAACTCACGCAATAGCAGGTGCTGGCACCATATGTAAAGAGTCGCCAGCCCTGCATTCAGTCCTGCCGGGATGGGAAACCAAATTTTATGAGTGTTGTCTGTACTCCCTAGTCCCTGCCTGCTGCCTTCACAGCCCCTGGACTCTATCTGCTGCCTTCACAGCCCCTGGACTCTGTCTGCTGCCTTCACAGCCCCTTGTCTGTCTGCTGCCTTCACAGCCCCTTGTCTGTCTGCTGCCTTCACAGCCCCTGGTCTCTGTCTGCTGCCTTCACAGCCCCTGGTCTCTGTCTGCTGCCTTCACAGCCCCTGGACTCTGTCTGCTGCCTTCACAGCCCCTGGTCTCTGTCTGCTGCCTTCACAGCCCCTGGACTCTATCTGCTGCCTTCACAGCCCCTGGACTCTGTCTGCTGCCTTCACAGCCCCTGGACTCTGTCTGCTGCCTTCACAGCCCCTTGTCTGTCTGCTGCCTTCACAGCCCCTGGTCTCTGTCTGCTGCCTTCACAGCCCCTGGTCTCTGTCTGCTGCCTTCACAGCCCCTGGACTCTGTCTGCTGCCTTCACAGCCCCTGGTCTCTGTCTGCTGCCTTCACAGCCCCTGGACTCTGTCTGCTGCCTTCACAGCCCCTGGACTCTGTCTGCTGCCTTCACAGCCCCTGGACTCTGTCTGCTGCCTTCACAGCCCCTGGACTCGGTCTGCTGCCTTCACAGCCCCTGGACTCTGTCTGCTGCCTTCACAGCCCCTGGTCTCTGTCTGCTGCCTTCACAGCCCCTGGACTCTGTCTGCTGCCTTCACAGCCCCTGGTCTCTGTCTGCTGCCTTCACAGCCCCTGGACTCTGTCTGCTGCCTTCACAGCCCCTGGTCTCTGTCTGCTGCCTTCACAGCCCCTGGACTCTATCTGCTGCCTTCACAACCCCTGGTCCCTTTCTGCTGCCTTCACAGCCCCTGGACTCTATCTGGTGCCTTCACAGCCCCTAGACCTTGTCTGCTGCCTTTGCTGCATACTAGGCAAGATGCTGATCACAAGCCTGCACTGGCCATGACTGAAGGAAGACCTTGGGTGGCCCCATGGTTTACTGATGCCTTCCTGCAGGTTCTCCTCCAGGCTGGACGAACAAGGCGGGAGGTCTTCTTCCCCAAAGATGGGAGGAGGAGACCTGCCTACCTGATCAGGAAAGTCTGGACAGAGATTACGGAGAAGGTGAGCAGCTGTGGGGTCACCCCAAGGAAATGGATCCAATGCAGGAAGCAGGTCAATAATCTCATCCAGGCTGCTAAGGTGAGAACTGCAAATATCTTGGACCCTTTGGGCATTGCATGTGGCTCAATGAGAGGAAATGGTTAGTTTTAAGAGAGTGGCCACCCAGTCACATTCATTGGGGAAGGTCATTAGGACATGATGTCTGTGTATGGGCCGCATCTCGGTGAGGGGCACATGTCAGTCATTTCTAGACCATACACAGTCCTTTGAGAGGGCCCACATGCAGGAGGCATAGGTGAGCTTTCATCATGGCCTGCTGGACTATCATCATTAGAGGTCTTGGGCTTTCCCCGCTGGGAGACTAACTTTGTTCATCATTGTGTCTGCAGGCGAAGACAGCCCACAATAGGAAGGAGCTTACCAAGACCGGCGGTGCAATGCCTTATCTCCATGTCCTCACTCCAATGGAGGAGGAGGCCATGGAACTAGCAGGGCAACAAGGCAGCTGTGCCATAGCTGATGGCGAGGCAAGGGCGCCTACCCAAGACCGTGAGTGAGCATCTGTTGGGGCACAAGGGTGTATCTGTTTCCAAAGAGTGATGCTGTGCACGTGATCACCACTGCATCAATGGACCTGCACAGTTGGGATGGTTGGAATGTCACAGTGGGCAGACCCCAATCCTTCAAGTCTATGAATTCTCATACAGGTCAAGATGAACGACAAGAAGGAGGAGGTGAAGAGGCTGAGGGAACAGGCAGCCACCTCTGAGGAAGAGGAGGGACCCTCAGAGGTGTACTGTCATATTATTCCCTGCACCCTCCATCAGCGCAGATACTCTCACGTTGGTGGGTGTTGCACGCATTTAGATTTGGACACACAACCTGGTGAACACAGCACAGATGCACCAGGAGGCTGTGACTGCCCAGGCCACTGGCAGTCAGAGGCTTGTGGGAGGCCAGGCCCATGCTGAGCACTAGGCCTCTGTTGTCAGCGGCAACACGTGAAGTCAGCAGAGATGCCAGAGGCTTTGCGTACACAAGCATGGATGATGGGGTACTCCATCCAGGCTTTGGGTGCTGCACTATCTTTCTAGTTCCAGGTCTGGCTTCTCCCATTGAGAGATTGGTGAATCTCATGGAGAGTTACATCCATCAGACCAATCAATGACTGTCGGAAATGCGTGCAGACCTGCATGCTATCACTTTGTCCATGAGCTCCATTCATCGGTGGCAAGGTGAGAGGGGACAAGGCACCTGGAGTCTCCACCAGGTCCACGTCCCTCTCAGGTCAGCAGGGAGGTACAATTGTGCCTTATCAGGAGGGAGGAGCAGCTGCCTGCCACATCTGGAGGTTCCTCTCAGGGTGCTCCTGGTGTGAACAATAGCTCCACAGCTCCTCTGCCAGTGATGTCAGCGCCTCCATCATCCCTGACAACAGAGGTGGTCCCTGCACCTGTGGAGGAGGCCCTCACTGTGCCAGATCCCTCCAGGCCTCAGGCAGCCAGAGGATGGTTGCCAAGGTCATCCCAAGCCAGGGGGTAGCAAGGTCAGTAGCCTGTCTTCACCTCAGCTGACAGTGCAGGGGAGCACCATATAACAGCACCTGGAAAGGGGAACATGGGTGAAGATGCAGTCGAAATCTGTAGTATTGTGTTTGCTGTGACACGGAGTAAAATAATGACGTTCACTCACCACGTTTCCTTTCTTTTGTTGATGCCCTTTGGGAATTCATTTGAACCCTTCCTCCCAAGGTGCTGGAAGTGAGGGGCCAAGCCCCGAGCACTCAGTGCTTCAGTCTTGCCAATGTGCGAAGTGCACCTGGGTACTGTAGTGCAGAAGAAAGGAGATGACAACAGGGCTGCTTAAAGGTAAGGCCGGTTCCGGAAGGTGATAAGGGTCAAAGGAAACGTGAATGTATAAGAGCATCTGGTGCCTCCCTTTAACGTTTCTCATGGCATCTTTCCTGCTGTGCCTAGGGCCCTTCATCTTGCAATGTCTGTGCAGCATCCTCCTCCACATCCTCGTCATTGGAGGAGGCATTGTACTCCACAATATCCTCACTGGTCAACGCCTCTCTCCTCTGTAGAGCCAGGTTGTACAGTGCACAGCAAATCACCACGATACGCCAGACCCTCGCTGAAGCATATTGATGGGCTCGTCCAGTCCGATCTAGCCACCTGAATCTCATCTTGAGTAGACCAATAGCTTGCTTGATGGTCGATCGAGTTGACCCGTGGCAAGTGTTGTACCGGTCCTTTGCATCTGTGCAAGGGTTCCTCACAGGCGTCAGTAGCCATGTCCTCAGTGGATAGCCCTTGTCTCCAAGGATCCATCCCTTGAGGCGTGCAGGGGGATGGGAAAGTTCTGGAAACTAGGACTGATGAAGTAAGTAGGCGTCGTGGGGTTCGTACACACACCTGCATGATGCATTTGTGGTGGTCGCAGACCAGTTGTACATTGAGAAAGTGGAAGCCCTTCTGGTTAGTGAAGATTAGATTAGATTAGAGATACAGCACTGAAACAGGCCCTTCGACCCACCGAGTCTGTGCCGACCATCAACCACCCGTTTATACCAATCCTACACTAATTCCATATTCCCTACCACATCCTCACTTGTCCCTACATTTCCCTACCACCTACCTATACTAGGGGCAATTTATAATGGCCAATTTACCTATCAACCTGCAAGTCTTTGGCATGTGGGAGGAAACCGGAGCACCTGGAGGAAACCCACGCAGACACAGGGAGAACTTGCAAACTCCACACAGGCAGTACCCAGAATTGAACCCGGGTCGCTGGAGCTGTGAGGCTGCGGTGCTAACAACTGCGCCACTGTGCCGCCCCAAAGGCAGCAGGCTGGTCAGTGGGAGCCTTGATAACCATGTGCGTGCAGTCGATGATCTCCTGCATCTGGGGAGTCCAGCGATAGTCACAAATCATATAGCCCCTGCAGCATGAGAGTTGGGATTGTTGCAGAAGTACACATAGTTGCCAGTCCTGCTGAAAATGGAATTAGTGAACTCCTTGATGCACTGATGTGCCACGGACTTGGAGATTCCATGCACATCTCCAGTGGACCCTGGAATGACCCGGTGGCATAGAAGTTCAGTGCCATGGTGACCATTAGCACCATTGACATCGGGTGCCCATGAACCTCAGCTCATCTTGCATCATGGCACATAGATGGGGGAGGCGGTGGTATAGTGATAATGTCACCAGACTAGTAAGCCAGAGGCCAAGGCTCAGGCTCATGCTCTGGGGACATGGGTTCAAATTCCATCATGGCAGATGGTGAAATTTGAATTCAATTAATAAATCTGGAATTAAAAGTTTCTCTAATGGTGACCATGAAACCATTGTTGATTGTTGTAAAACCTCATCTGGTTCACTAATGTCCTTTAGGGAAGGAAATCTGCCATCCTTACCTGGTTTGTCCTACATGTGACTGCAGACCCACACCACTGTGGTTGACTCTTAACTTCCCTCTGAAATGGCCTAGCAAGCAAATAAATTAGGGATGGGCAATAAATGCTGGCCTTGCCATCGATGCCCACATTTCATGAAAGAATAAAAAAAAATCATTGGCAGCCTCCCTGGAGAGGTGCAGTCTTTGGAGAAACTACTGATTGGACATTTTCAAGTTGTTGAGTCTCGGTTGGTGGACCCTCTCTGGAGGGTAGCTTTTTCTGTGTGGAGGAGGCAGCTGACATGCTCCCCTGCATCCTTCTACAGCCTCCTGTATGCTCCCGGACGGCAGTGGTACCCCTGCCAATTCATACTGCTTCCTCTTCCTCCTCAAAGGGGGCCTCAAAACCAGGCTGAGTGAAGCCCATGAGAGGTTGCCTCTCCCTGAGCGCAAGACCTTCCAGTCAATCGGACCGTCTCCCCTCCCCTGACATATGACCTCCGGGGACATGGCTCTGCCCCGATGGCACACTGGTATTGGCTCCCCCACAGTCCTGCCACCTTGGCCCCCACTCCTGACAGTCTTTCCTGAGGCTCACCTCCTCCTCGCTTCCTGCTAAGTGACACTGTCTCACCAATGGCTTCTCAGTGAAGCCAACACTGAGCTCCTGTCTCTTTGTTGTTTCCTTTCACCAGGTGAGGCCCTGAAGCCCTGTGGTTCCCATGCACCATAAGGAAAATTTAAACCGCTGACTCAAATTGCTGTCAATTGGTCTCTTAAATATCTTAATTGACTTCTCGCCTCGTGAATGTACGAAGTTTGTCCTCTATGTTGGCCGCCGACAGTAAAATCTAGAAGAGATATCATGTGTTGGACTTCCTGTCTGACGTCTTCCGTCCCTATTTGATGTCCTCCACCCACTCTGTTCCCATCTCAAACAGTCCCTTAAAACTCAGCCCCAAGATTTGAGCAGAGCACAAAAATCAAGGCTGACTGTCCAGTGCAGCAATGAGGAAATGCTACACTGTCAGAGGTGCTGTCTTTCAGATGAGATATTAAACTGAGGCCCCATCTGCCTGCTCTGATGGATATGAAAGATCCCATGGCACTATATTGAATAAGAGTAGGGGTGTTATCCCCGGTGTCCTGGCCAATATTTATCCCTCAATCAACATTACAAAAACAGATTATCTGATCATTAATACAGTGCAGTTTGTGGGAGTTTGCTGTGCTCAAAATTGGCTGCCATGTTTCCTGCATTATAGAAGTGACTACACTTCAAAAGTACTTCGTTAGCTGTAAAGTTTTTTTTTAGAGATACAGCACTGAAACAGGCCCTTCGGCCCACCGAGTCTGTGCCGAACAACAACCACCCATTTATACTAACCCTACAGTAATCCCATATTCCCTATCACCTCCCTACACTAGGGGCAATTTACAACAGCCAGTTTACCTATCACCTGCAAGTCTTTTGGATGTGGGAGGAAACCGGAGCACCCGGCGAAAACCCACACAGACACAGGGAGAACTTGCAAACTCCGCACAGGCAGTACCCAGAATCGAACCTGGGTCTCTGGAGCTGTGAGGCTGCGGTGCTAACCACTGCGCCACTGTGCCGCAGTTGTTTTGAGACAACTGGTGGTTGTGAAAAGCCATATATAAATACAAGTTTTTCTATTGTCTATTTTTTTGTTTTCCTTATGTGCATACAAGCTTGCTGTTATTTTGCAGTAATATTCACGGCCAATGCCTCTGTCCTCCTTCTTAAATGGAGCAAATCCTTTCAAGTCGCTTACCAGGTTCTCCAAGATTCTGATTCTTTCTGGGACAAATTGCTAAGCTTGTTGCCATTCTTCTCCACCAAAAATGTACTTACATTTCTCCATAACAAAATCTCCTAACTAAATCAAGCTGTAGAAGCTTGGTATTGAGCCAATCCACACAAATTTTGCATGCACAAGACAACTGGCCAAACAAACTTTTCAACATTACTAGTCAAAGGGACTCATTAGCTGCTTGAGAAGTGTTAAAAAGAGCATTATTTATTGCAAATGTCTTCTGATTGGCTGCTATTTTTCTTACTGCAAACAAAATTCTATTCTCAAAAATTGCCCATTACAAAATGTATAGTGGGTTATAAATTATTAAGGAAAATTCACAATTATCTCCTTTTCTTCAAATAGAGGAAAATACAACCTTTGGTGTTTTATATTATGAATTAGTAACTACTTGTATTTTGCTCCATTAGTTATCATGCTTGTTTTGCTTACATTCACTTTTATGGCATCATCGCAGTCATTCTGCGTATCCTACTCTGGAACTTAAAGTTCATCAAACGTGTTTTGCAAGCATTAACAAGAAAATACCTTAGGTGGTTTAAAATGTTTTGTAGGAATAAGAACAAAAGCTGAATAAAGTACTGCATATCTGGAGAGATAGAGAGTCATAGCACAGAAATGGACCCTTTGGCCCACTGAGTCTGTGCCAAGCAACAACCACCCATTTATACTAATCCTACATTAATCCCATATTCCCTACCATTCTCCTACCACCCACCTACACTAGGGGCAATTTACAATGGCCAATTTACCCATCAACCTGCAAGTCTTTGGCTGTGAGAGGAAACCAGAGTACCCAGCAGAAACCCACACGGTCACAGGGAGAACTTGCAAACGCTGCACAGGCAGTACCCAGAACCAAAGCCAGGTCATTGGAGCTGTGAGGCTGCGGTGTTAACCACTGCACCACTGTGCTGCCTACCTGAAGGCACTATAATAACAGGGTGCCATCTAGCTGTCTGAGGCTGTAACTGAGTCATCCCTTTAATTATAATTTACTAGTTGATTTACCATGGCATTGTTTACAATCAAAAAAAAAATGTATGCATGATAGATTTTTGCTAGGTAAGGGTATCAAAGGATATGGAGCAAAGATGGGTAAATGGAGGTGGGATACAGCTCAACCATGATCTAATTGAGTGGAGCCATTGGTTCCAGGGTTTGAATGGCCCAGCCCTGTTTCTGTCTGTCTTCCTGTAACTGTCTCTCTATTTGTCTCCTCCAGTCTAATCATTTTTGTTTCCTACTCTCTGTTTTCTGTTTGTCTTAAAATTATCATATTCTCATTTGTAAAGCCCTTCATGGCCTTGTCCCTCCCCATCTCTGTAAATATCCCCAGCCCTATAACTCTACCTGAAGTCTGCGCTGCACCAACTGTGTGGCCTCTTGTGTTTCCCCTGCAACTCCCCACACCCCATTGCTCACCATTACCAGTCTTGCCTTCAGCCATTTAAGTCTAATAACCACCTAAAACTGATGATCTGGCCATTTATTTCATTGCTGTTTGTGGGACATGGCTGTGTGGTAAATTGGCTGCGGTTTCTTATATTGCAACAGTGATAACACTTCATAAATGCTCCATTGGCTGTAAAGTGCTTTGAAACCTCCTGAGGATGTGAAAAGTGCTATATAAATGCAAGTCTTTCTTCTTTTTCCCTAAACCTTTCCACTTCTCTACACCCTTCTCCTCTTTTATGACACATTTGAAATCCTGCCTCATTGATTAAGCTTTTAATTTCCCTTCGTAATACCTCCTTCTTTAGTTTGGCATCAACTTTTGCCTGATTACACTTCTGTGAAGCATCTTGGGATTTTTCTATATGAAAGGCACGATACACATATATCATTGGTTTCCTTTCTTTCTGCTTTTTTTCCGATATATCAACAAAAGCATCTTACATTTATATAGTGCATTTAATGTAAACATCCCAAAGCACTTTCACAGGATTGTTAGCAGACAAAATTTAATACCCAGCTACATAGAGATATTAGGATAGGTGACGAAATACGTGGGCCAAAGAGATAGATTTAAGGAGGAGAGAGAGGTCGAAAGGCAGAGAGATTTAGAGAAGGAATCCTAGAATTTAGGGCCTAGGCAGCTGAAGGCCTGCTGACAATTTCTCTCATGAATGCCCTCTCATTGTACTCACTTATACTTTCTTTCTCTCTTGCTCTAAGTCTCTCCATTCCTCTAAATTGTGTACATCTCATATTTTCTCTGCATGCATCTCACACCTGTTACAGAATGAAGTTATATAATACTGCTTGTCTCTGTTGGAAGACTTGTAGGAGCTTGGGAGGGATCCCATTCCAAATGCTTCCTTCACTGAACTGCTTTAAGAAAGCTTGTAATGATTTGAAAGCAAGCACAGATCATGAAATCAGGGGCCTGAAGCTAGGACTGAACAAAGCCTCAGACTGAGATAGAGGATGGTAAGAGTGTAAGTTAGGAGTTTGGCCAGTGCTCTGGAAGGGATTGGGTGGCTTGGATCTGAGTTCCCAGCTCCAGAATGGTGACAACCTGGGAGCACCAGGAAAAAAATTCCATAATCATTGCTTCAATAATGGTTTTTTAACACAAACTTGATGGTATGAATGGGAGGGAGGCTTTGGGACTGTTTATATGATACTTCCTTCATCCTGCCATTGCGCCCGTGCCTTCAGCAGTCTAGGTCCTAAGCTCTGGAATTCCATCCCTAAATCTCTCCACCTCTCTGTCCTTTATAGGACATTGCTCAAAACTTACTTATTCGACCAAGCATTTGGTCAACTATCAATGTCTCCATCGTTGACACGGTGTCCATTTTTGTTTAAAAACACTCCTGCGAAATGTTTTGGGATGTTTACTACAAAGGTGCTATATAATTGTAAGCGGTTGTTGCTTGGACATGGGAGCACCTATGGAGTAGTCTGAGCCATAGAGACACTCTGAGATTACTGGAGTTTTAATACAATTGAATGAGAAAGGGAGAGCTGAAATCTGGGTGCATTGAAGTTGACTTGATCCCGGGAACACTTGCAGAACCTCGAGTTAGGGAGCAGGCAGCTGGGTCACTGCTTGGACTGTGAATCACTTGAGAGGGTCAAGGCCTGCGAGCCGTTGGATCTGGGACCTGGGTGTGCTCAGAAGGGGGTTGGAGCCTGGGAATAGTCAGGAGTGATTCGAGTCTGATTGGGCTTGGTGGTAGGAGAATGGGGTTTGGAAACATTTTGACAGGTTGGGAGGAGGGGTCTGTGTTTTGTTTAAAATCAGGTGATGCAGAGGATCCACAAAGAGTTTTAGGAATGTCAGAATGAACACAAGAACATGCAGCTCCTTTGAACTGGTAGTTGGAGTAGAACTTTGTAAGAGGGAATTTATAACAAGAGAGATTGTCCAACAGATGAAACTTACTTTCCAGTAATAAATAAGTGAAGGTGGATAACTTGAGACACAAATGCACAGAATCAAAATTCATTGAGACAATACACGTTGCAGAAATGCGCAATACAGCAAGAAAGAGCAGCAGGGGTGGCTAGTACCTTTCCATGGATCTGAAAGGCTACTGTAAGCTGTAAGTATTTAGGCTGTACCTATTGTTCATGATGTCTGTGCAGAGAATGTCAAAGCTTTGAAATAAAGCTCAGATTATTCTATCCGGTGCTGAAATCCATTCACGGTTCATTTTACACAGCACAATAGATGTGGCCCCAGTTCTACTTTATCATCAATGCCAGGAAAAGAACCACACAAGAAGAGGGGAAAAAAATAACAATTCTGGTGGAAGCACTTGAACTGCACAAGAATGCAGAACTACCAGTCCTGCCCCATCTAATTGTGACTTGCCGAAATATTGCATTATCACTAATTGGAGGCTGGTGGGAGGCTAAAATGATTTCAAGGCTTATGGCGCTGCTGATGTATTTGATTGACCTATTATGTTGCTAAATATATTTAGGAGTGTTGCAAATGTAAGTCTATTCTGTGGAATCTTATGATCTGCACATACCAAGTTCAGTGCTACTCAGATTCTGACATAACCATGTATCAAGAAGTTACCTGCCCATTAAAAAAATCTAAGAATGCCTCTTTATTTCTGTTAGGTAAGGGTGCCAAGGGATATGGAACTCAGATGGGTAAATTGAGTTGAGGGACAGATCAGCCGTGATCTAAATCAATGTTGGAGTAGGCGCAAGGGGCTGAATGGTCTATTTCTCTTTCTATGTTTCTATTTCCTTTCTCTTGCTTGGGTCCTCTTAGACTACACACCATCTCTGAATTAGAAATGGAAAATAATCTGTTCCCAGGCCTTACCCTGATACTAGACCTCAGAGATACATGGAAACAGTGCAGGTTGACTCATCCTTCAAAGTCTCCTCAACCACCTTTTTCCACTTTTGGTTCACTTTTCTATCCTCTATCTGGCACTTCTGATGTCATAGAACTCAGCATGTGGTGAATCATGGCTGCAAACTCATGCTCCACTGCTCTATGTAGCAATGTGTTGGAACATTTCCACCTCCCATCTGATTATTTTAGGCTTTTATCGACCTTTATTATATTTATACCAGCAAAACATACATTTTTTTAAAAGCAGGAGTTTCTGAAAGAAGCAAAATCATCACGGACAACCTTTATTGACACAGAATAATTCTCTTCACAATGGCTTCGTAGACTTTGGCAATTCTTGGTTTAAGACAATGCAACACGGGTGTTAAGAGGAAAATTTTCCTTAAGATATTTCAAGCAAGTCATTTCACAATTGATGCATGATTTGCAGTATTGATTTACATTTTGTTCACAATTGCTTCTTCAGCTGCTTTAGTTGTCAAATAATGGCCATCATCTAATTCCACAACCTCACAACAGTCTTCTGCATTAACCTTTCTCTCATGTTGGTTTAATCCAGTCTTGTCCAGCAAGTCGTTGCTTTCATCTTTCTCCTTTGCCATCTCCTGCTGCTCTTGCTGGAGTTCTTTCTGTTTGATGTTTATTTTCTCAACAACTTCCTCCAATTTTGCATGGTCAGGTAGTGGAGGCATCCTAGTAGGTTCATCTTGGAGGATTATCAATGGCGAAGAATTAAACGTATTCAGTCTTTCCTTTAACTTGACTTCTTTCATCTAAGAATAAAGATCACTTTTTTATCTAACAATTCCTAATTATACTTGGACTCCTTCAGCTGACCACCAAAACCAGATTAAAAACGCACTGGTTGTGAAGTACTTCGGGGCATGCTGAGCACATTTACGTCACTATATAAATGCAAGTTCTTTTTTTAAAAACAAAAGGAAACCTTTAGCTCCCTCTGACCTACTTATTTTCAATAGTTCTCTATTTCCTAGTCCAAGCAATGGTTTTGATGCATCCCCAAATTGCATCTGACATCCGGTAATGACCAACTCACATAAGGGATCATTTTACAAAATGACGCTCAGGGGGCAGACCTTGGCCTGCTGGGAGCACATATCTCAAGTGCATGTGCAAATTCCTCATGAATTTCTGGAAAAATCATTGAGGTGTGCAGGGGAAGCTCTCCACTGGAAGCAAGATTTTTGTGAAATTACCCACATAATATCTACATTTTAGAAAGTATAACTTTGTTACTGCTTTTGAAAACGAAAGTGGAAAATTCTGCCTCAGTACTGATTAATAGTAGGAAATATTCGACCGAACTTCCCATGGCAATAGACTCGATAGTCTATTTGTTTGTCTCATATCCAATTTATCTCATTTGTGAGTTCTCAGTGCTGGCACAGGGTGGGAAAGTTGGACAAATATTTCAAATGGAAATAAACATGGTCTCCTTCTATGCTGTACTATTCTATGATTCATGGGGGGGGGGGGGGGGGGGGGTTTCCCTGGCAGGAGAAACCTTAATGCTGTTTGTCTGAGAGCTCCACCGTTCTTCTGCCAAAGTCATGGCAGGAGATCGGGAAAACCCAGGGCCATTCCGTGTGATCCTTGGATATCTGTACCCATTTCACAAATCATGTAATGGCTTTTTCCATAGTTCAAAGAAGGAGCGGGAAAGATGAAGGATGTTTAGTGAAGTCTAAATAATTGGTGGTCTTGCATGTTGTTCTTTCATCTCTAGAATCTGGGTTTCAAACCAACCTGGACTCATTAAATAAACATTTATTTTCTCTGCCAGTTGGATGGGTGCCAATGAATTGGGGTCCTAGTGAGTATGAGGGGACAACATAAAATGAGCCACTGTTTGTCACTAATTTGGCATCTTCATTTAGGCAGCCCACAGGGGTGGATGTTGTGGCAAATGGAAGTGCAATACTGATGTAGTGGAACACAATGTTTCTCCAAAGGTAATTGAGGCACATTATTTGGAAAGAGTACAAGGTGGTTTGTCTCATACCCAATTTATCTTATTTGTGAGTTCTCAGTGCTGGCACAGGACGGGAAAGTTGGACAAATATTTCACATGAAAATAAACAGTTCTGTGGGTAGAAATGGTGTGTGTTGTGCTGGTTTTTCAAGCATAAAACAGGCACAAAGCGCATCAATTTAGCAGTAGGATGGCTTGCACCCAACCTCTGAAAAATTAGAATACCAAATGGTCATTTTTTTAAAATACAATTTGATGTGCAAAACTAATTAGGCTCATGTAAGATAGTAGCATACAATCCGGTGGTAGCATACAGTAGGATGATACTATACAATAGGGTGGTAGCATTCAACAAGGTGGTACTATACAATACCTTCCTCCTTTCCTCTGCTGCTATCATTTTATTTTCAATCTCTTCTATTGTCACACTCTTTTGTTTAACTGTTTCATTCCTTAGCTTATCAAGTCTTGATGGAGGCTTTTTTAAGATTCCTTCAGTTGACTTCACATCAAACTAATACGATAATAAACAAAAAATGGCATTGAAAATGAATTTTGAAGAGTTGTTAAAGCATTCAAGAGAAATCAACATGCTTAAAAAAACTCATGAAGTAAACAGTTCAAAAATACTATAT
Organism: Heterodontus francisci; assembly: GCF_036365525.1. NCBI lineage: Eukaryota > Metazoa > Chordata > Chondrichthyes > Heterodontiformes > Heterodontidae > Heterodontus > Heterodontus francisci. The sequence continues at coordinate 40,841,232 of NC_090372.1, forward strand.
TAAAATCATGGAGCAGATCCTAATTTAGAACAGTTTCAATGCATATTATGCCAGAATTTTCACAGTAAAATTAATGTGAAAATCCTGGCATAGAGCAACCAAAACACTTCCTTTGGCAATTCGGCTTTCAGAGAAGACGCCTGGACAAGTGTTTCAGTGCTGGAGCAGTACCCCAGCTGGAGGCAAAATAACAGCCTGCAAACCAGTGTGTTTCAGGCCACCACTCTAGGAATAAGCAGGCACTTGCAGACATGCAAGTATTTTGTAGGAGGCAAATCTATCATAAGATGTGTATATGTGAATGCTTGAAGCACTAAAGATGAGATGGTGGAACTGGTGGCTGTGTGACAGTAGGGAAGTACAATGCAATGGAAATATCAGTAACGCGGCTAAATCCAGAGGATAGAAATGAATATAACATTCAGTGGCCCAGCAAGAGAGTGGACAGAAAGGATGTGGTATTATAAGCCCAATGTGTCAGGGACATCTGTGAGTGATCTGGTGGGAGATGGAAAGCTACAACATGAATTGCTCCAGTTAGACTTCTTTAATGTGAAAACAAACCTCCGAGCCACAAAATTAAATAAGTCATGATCACAAGTTTTGAACAACTCTACATGTGCAAGATTGCTCATTTCCAGCTGTTTCGCTGTAACTCATAACAACAACTCACTTACAACAAATCACTGTATTAATTTTTGATTTAAAGCTGATGCGACAACCAAGTTTGATTTTCATGTTCCAATGTGCAGAAGATGGAAGTTAGCACGTACCAAAGGACTGTGAACCTCTTGCCATTCTTCATTGTGGGCCTGGTTTAAGATGCCCTGAACTAAAAGTTCTTGCAGAATGTCAACGGACCTTGGTCTCTCCCTGATTTCTTGTATTGGTCCATTCTTTTTCAGCAAGCTACTTGCAGTAAGTGCTAAATCTGCAGGGAAAAACAAAATACTAGAATTAAGAACAATTAGAGGTCAACTTATTCAAGGACAGCGAGTGACAGTGTCTCACCCCCTCAAACCTCATTCTCGTTGTGCACACCAGCATGTTTTTGAAATGGGAACTGAGGTTGAATTACAGCTATATAAATTCACAAAGGCTCAGGTTGTGTAAGATCATGAGGGAGGGTGTCTGCAACTGACTGACCACATTTCAATCTCCTGGGTAACCATCAGGCACTGCAGGATATTGAATGTTTTGTCGATTCTAATATTGCAATGTTTATATAATAGGTTGCTCACAGATATTCACTTTAGCTTGGGCAGGTCACCAGGTATTTATTAGTGGCGTCACTTTTCTTGGGAAATGGGGTGGCGGGGGGGAGGTACTTGAAATTGCTTTGGAGAAATTTGCCCACTGGCCTATACAAAATAGGCCACATTGGTTAAATTCTAATGCTTATCAAATAAACAAAACTTGCTCTATTCTGATACAAAACAGTCCAAATCTAGACTCTATTTGAAATTTTGCAGTAAGATTCTAGGACAAAGTGCAATAGAATGTTACACTTTTGTGCCTGGAATGTGCATTCAAATCCATTCTGTGTTTAAGGAATTAACTTTCCTCTTTCTTCAGTTATAAAGGCCTTAAAGGCAAAGGCTTTGGACAGTGTCTTCCCAACGCAAGCCCATACTACAAAGCTGGTTAAAATTTGGCACTAATTAGGCAAGTCCATTCAGAAAAGCTGCTATCATAGATGGTACAGGAAATGTTAGCAGCACACAGTGTAGTAGCTGGTGTTTTCCTCAGGTTAAGGGATGATGTTAAGGCGGAGGGTGCCAGAGGGTGCAGTAGAAAGGGAAGTTTATTCTACATTCTGGAAGTACTTATGGAGATATTGGGTACAACATTTTGTTCATTCCTCAGCCCTCAGGGCTAACACCTTGATGGGAACAGGATCTTTTTTGAAGTATTAATCACTCATGGAATAAATAAAATACATAATGTCATGAACATGCTTTGCTGAATGATGATTTTTAATTCATTATTTGGAAACATAAACTAAATTTTTAAAAAAGAGAGCTAAATTCATCCTTTGAAAAGAAAGCAGCCAAAATGGCCACCGCAATTTGCATTGAAATACCTCACATTCCAAGGTACCAAGGGGAAGATGCAAATCTGAATAGCTCTCATACAGAACAATGGCTTGAGCAGTTTGAATGAGCTAGCTGGTATCGCCGTCATTAGCAAGACATTCAAAGTCATCTTGGAACAATAACACTAATGGAGACAAACCTCAAGGGGGTAAACATTGAAACAATAAGACCTGAGAGAGATTGGAATTCTTAGACATGGATCTCATCAAAGTGCAAAAGAGAATACACTGGGACAATCTTGTGACAGTCTCTCCATCTGTGTGAAAAGAACAAAAGAACAAAGAACAGTACAGCACAGGACCAGGCCATTCGGCCCTCCAAGCCTGCGCCGATCTTGATGCCTGCCTAAACTAACACCTTCTGCACTTCCGGGGCCCATATCCCTCTATTCTCTTCCTATTCATGTATTTGTCAAAATGTCTCTTAAACGTCGCTATCGTATCTGCTTTCACCACCTCCCCTGGCAGCAAGTTCCAGGCACTCACCACCCTCTGTATAAAAAACTCGCCTCGCACATACCTTCTAAACTTTGCCCCTTGCACCTTAAACCTATGTCCCCTAGTAACTGACTCTTCCACCCTGGGAAAAAGCTTCTGACTATCCACTCTGTCCATGCCGCTCATAACTTTGTAAACCTCTATCATGTCGCCCCTCCACCTCCGTCGTTCCAGTGAAAACAATCTGAGTTTTTCCAACCTCTCCTCATAGCTAATGCCCTCCAGATCAGGCAACATCCTGGTAAACGTCCTCTGTACCCTCTACAAAGTCTCCACGTCCTTCTGGTAGTGTGGCGACCAGAATTGCACGCAATATTCTAAGTGTGGCCTAACTAAGGTTCTGTACAGCTGCAACATGACTTGCCAATTTTTATACTCTATGCCCCGGCCGATGAAGGCAAGCATGCTGTATGCCTTCTTGACTACCTTATCCACCTGCGTTGCCACTTTCAGTGACCTGTGGACCTGTACGCCCAGATCTCTCTGCCTGTCAGTACTCCTAAGGGTTCTGCCATTTACTGTATACCTCCCACCTGCATTAGACCTTCCAAAATGCATTACCTCACATTTGTCCGGATTAAGCTCCATCTGCCATTTCTCCACCCAAATCTCCAACCGATCTATATCCTGCTGTATCCTCTGACAATCCTCATCACTATCCGCAACTCCACCAACCTTCGTGTCGTCCACAAACTTACTAATCAGACCAGCTACATTTTCCTCCAAATCATTTATATATACTACAAACAGCAAAGGTCCCAGCACTGATCCCTGCGGAACACCACTAGTCACATCCCTCCATTCAGAAAAACACCCATCCACTGATACCCTCTGTCTTCTATGACCGAGCCAGTTCTGTATCCATCTTGCCAGCTCACCTCTGATATCGTGTGACTTCACCTTTTGTACCAGTCTGCCATGCGGGACCTTGTCAAAGGCTTTACTAAAGTCCATATAGATAACATCCACTGCCCTTCCTTCATCAATCATCTTCGTCACTTCCTCAAAAAACTCAATCAAATTAGTAAGACACGACCTCCACTTCACAAAACCATGCTGACTCTCGCTAATAAGTTTGTTTGTTTCCAAATGGGAGTAAATCCTGTCCCGAATAATCCTCTCTAATAGTTTCCCTACCACTGACGTAAGGCTCACCGGCCTATAATTTCCTGGATTATCCTTGCCACCCTTCTTAAACAAAGGAACAACATTGGCTATTCTCCAGTCCTCCGGGACCTCACCTGTAGCCAATGAGGATGCAAAGATTTCTGTCAAGGCCCCAGCAATTTCCTCCCTTGCCTCCCTCAGTATTCTAGGGTAGATCCCATCAGGCCCTGGGGACTTATCGACCTTAATGCTTTGCAAGACACCCAACACCTCCTCCTTTTTGATAATGAGATGACTGAGACTATCTGCACTCCCTTCCCTAGGCTCATCATCCACAAAGTCCTTCTCTTTGGTGAATACTGACTGGTGAAAACTTGGAATTTCGTTTGAACACATCAGACAAGCTTTTGAGGTTTAACCAGTGTAGGACCCAAGTAGTCTGTCTGTCTGTCTCTGTCTCTCCAGGCAATGCTGTAAGTTCAAACCCTGTCTGCGGCCTGAAAAACATCCAAGTTTGTTGCAGACAGTGACCCCAAGGAGAAAACCTTGAATCAAGTGGCCACCTCTACCAGCCAGAAACATCAGCATCACGAGTTCAGCCGGAAGATAACTGAATTACCAGACTCCACAGACTGTATATTATTTTATTTGTTCTGGACTCTAATCCAACCAAACTATTCTTCGTCACTCTGTAACCTATTTGTATGTATGTGATTTTCATGTGCGTGTGCGTGTGCACGGAAGTTGGAGCATAGTTTATTATTTTTACTTAGATTGGGTTTTGATTTTTAAGTTCAATAAACTAACCTCTCTTGTTTAAACTCAAGGAATCCTGCCTGATTGGTTCTTTTATGATCATAGCGCATAAAGGGTTAAACACTCACTGAATTGGTAAGCACATCCACTGTTTAAAAGAAATAAACTCTGTCATGGTCAATTAAGGAGAGGGATAAGAGGGGAGCCTTTCGACCCCTCCTCATCTGATCGTAACAATAGAAAATACAAATCAAGGACCAGCTTGGAAAAGGCCATTCAGCCCATTAAATCTGCTCCTCTGTCTTTCATGGACTCTACCTCACCTAATTAGTCTCTTGAGGGAATGACTCGTATGAAGGCCCTGAAAGATGTCAAACAAAATTTCATGATATAACAACCCTTCCGCCGGCTGTAGCAGCTAAAGAGTCACTGGAGTAGGTTTTCAACTTTCTACCTGGCATTGTGGATGATCTGGAACTATTCGTAACAACTGTGTACTAACTTATTTGTGGAACAGTTTTAATGCAGAACCCCTTGTGTAAACATTCTACACTGCATATCATAACCATTGAATACAATTGTGACACTACAATGTGCAGTTTCTGCTGAAAATGAAAGACATCAAATTGAAGGGGGGAAAAGCACCTTGTATGTTTAAGAATATACAATATAAGAGTAAATGAATACCTGCTTGGGGGCTGGATTACAAAGGAGAGAAAGTTATGTTCCAGTTATGTTCCAGTTTGACCTTGGTCAAACCATTTGAAGTACTGAGTTCAGTTCTAGGTGTCACACCTTTGGAAGGATACATACTGGCCTTGGAGTAGATGCAGTGCAGATTCACCAGATGCTGGGGTTTAAAGGGTTAAATTATGAAGGCAGATTGTACAAACTTGGCTTGTTTTCTCTTGAGTATAGAGGGTTGAGGGGTCATTTAATCAGGGTGCTCAAATGATAAAAGGATTCAATAAGGTAGATACAGAGAAAGTAATTCCCTTGGTGGTGGAATCCAGAATAAGTGTATTGATCTTAAAGTTAGAGCTAGGCCACTCAGGACTGAAATCAGGCAGCGGTTTTTTTCACAAAGGGTAGGGAAAAATCTGGAATTCCCTCCTCAAAAAGGCAATTGATGCTGGCGTTTAATTGGAACATTGAAGATGGAAATCAATAGCTCTTTGTTAGGTAGGTTTATAAAGGATTATGGCGCAAAGAAGAGTAAATGGAGCTGAAGCATGTCATGATCAAATTGAAGGGCTGAACAAGCTTGAGGGGCTGAAAGGCCTACTCCTATTCCTCTGTTCTGCTGAGATAAATAATGATACCAGACTTCAGCAGCCAATTGTTTTGGCAGTGATTTAAAGGGCAGGACCTTCCCAGAATAGGGGCTTGTCCTGAGCCAAAGAGTTTTCGGGTTGCCAGCATGCTCGGGTGGAAGGTTGGACAACCCCCGGAATATTGCCAGAAAGAGGCAATCAAGAGTCGGCAGGCGGGGCACGTGCTCAATTAAGAAAGGGCCTTCTAGGCCCAATCAGAGGGCTGCCAGCCCTGCAGCCTCAGCAGTGCCACCAAGAGAGAGGTGTCTGCTGCTGAATCAGCAAAGCAAACATGAGGGCACCTCCATTTTGTGGCGGACTTGCATTTTTTTTTATTCATTCATGGGATGTGGACGTCGCTGGCCAGGCCAGCATTTATTTCCCATCACTAATTGCCCTTGAGAAGGTGGTAGTGAGCTGCCTTCTTGAACCGCTGCAGTCCATGTGAGGTAGGTACACCCACAGTGCTGTTAGGAAGGGAGTCCCAGGATCTTGACCCAGCGACAGTGAAGGAACGGCGATATAGTTCCAAGTCAGGATGGTGTGTGACTTGGATGGGAACTTGCAGGTGGTGCTGTTCCCATGCATCTGCTGCTCTTGTCCTTCAAGGTGGTAGAGGTCGCGGGTTTGGAAGGTGCTGTCGAAGGAGCCTTGGTGCGTTGCTGCAGTGCATCTTGTAGATGGTACACACTGCTGCCACTGTGCATCGGTGGTGGAGGGAGTGAATGTTTGTGGATGGTGTTCCAGTCAAGCGGGCTGCTTTGTTCTGGATGGTGTCGAGCTTCTTGAGTGTTGTTGGAGCTGCACCCATCCAAGCAAGTGGAGAGTATTCCATCACGCTCCTGACTTGTGCCTTGTAGCTGGTGGACAGGCTTTGGGGAGTCAGGAGGTGAGTTACTCGCCGCAGGATTCCTAGCCTCTGACCTGTTCTTGTAGCCACGGTATTTATATGGCTACTCCAGTTCAGTTTCTGGTCAATGGTATCCCCTAGCATGTTGATAGTGGGGGATTCAGCGATGGTAATGCCATTGAATGTCATGGGTAGCAGAGAGGTTTTTTGGCTGTGGCCAAGCAGGCAGGCCCGGCGATAGGAGGGGAAACCCCTCCAGTGGCAGTATTGGGGCTACGAGAGTCGCCTGTGGCTCCAATCGCATCCCTCCCCAGGAAGCCTCTCTGTTCGGCAGCTTTCATGTTAGCGGCCCAGGAAAATGGCCCTAAATTGGGCCTTTAATTATTCAAATTGGCTGCCTGCCCTCGGTCAGCGGCAGCCGAGCCACTGCCACTGTCCCCAGCAGCACAACTGTCTCCAGGAGGCGTCCTGACGCGGCTTCCTGGAATTTTACCAGTCCAGCTCATAGTCCCAGGGCCGGTAAAATCCCAGCCAATAATCCTGACCCATATACTTACTTATTCATCAACCTGCCAGGTAAAATGAACTATAAAAAGATGGAAGTGATGTATTAAGTAAACATTGATCTGGGTCTGCAAAAATTTGAATAGGTTTAAACCTCACAGTTGTTCCTCATAGTTGTTACTATTCATCTCTTGTTACATTATGGTTGCAGCACAAATGACGCACACCAATCCAAAACAACAACAAAAAATGTGTCCCTTTTCAGCAGTCTGATTGGCCAATAACAGACCTTTCCAATTATTTGTGTCACTTTCTAGAAATCTCATATCCAACAGTATTCATGCACCCATTCTGTTAATCCCTTTGATTGATATGACTCACTACTACTAATTTGGGAGGGGTTCTCTTTATTCACTCATGAAAGATCATTTTTTCCATCCCCCCCTACCAATGCTGCTTTGTTAATTTTTCAGCTGTGCCCAACTTGGCTTCTCTCCATATCTCTGCCCCCAATCCCAGTACCTATTCAAAAGATTCTAGCTCCAGGTTTCTCATTAAATCCTTGGCTCCCATTCCTCTTCTCCTTTATCTCCTGCTTACTTTGCCCTTTGTGACCTGGTCCATCCCAGGCTATCGAAATCATAGATCCATCTTTCTGACTGCCCAGCTCCCTCCCTGATACAACTACAGCAACCGTTGTGGGCAATGTGCCCATTCTCACAGTCAGGTCACAGATTGGGTGCTACTTCAACACATCAGCATGAGCAAGAATTTTAAATGAGTGCACAAACTCACTCAGCATCTGGACTAGTAGACTAGCCGATTTCCTGAGAGAAACAGCAGGACCAATGTGCCACATGTATATACGACTGCATGCTCAATTCCATTCCCAAGCTTCAGAGGTAACCAGAGTAGCCAATGGACCCTTCATGTAACCTAACCTGTTTAAATCTACTTATTAATACAACTATTAATGTCAACCTTGGCTTAGTTGATAGCACTCTTACCTCTGACTAAGAAGGTTGTGGATTCAAGCCCCACTCCAGAAAATTATTCACATAATCTAGGCTGACACTACAGTGTAGTACTGAAGAAGTCCTGTGCTGTTGGAGATGCTGACTTTTGGATGAGACATTCAATCAAGGAAGAACATACAAGGTTGCTATTCGAAGAAGAGCAGAGGAATTTAAAATTCTCATCCTTGTTTTCAAATTCCTCCATGGCCTCCCCCTCCATCTCTCTGTGACCTTGTCCAGCCCTACAACCCTCTATACTACTTCAATTATGGCCTCTTGCGCATTCCTGATTTTCATCGCTTCCCCCATTGGTGGTCGTGCCAACAGTTGCCTGGGCCCTAAGCTGTGGGATTCGCTCCCTAAAACTCTCCACCTCTCTCTCCTCCTTTAAGATGCTCCATGAAACCTATTTCTTTGACCAACCTTTTGGTCACCTGTACTAATTTTTCCTTATGCGGCTCAGTGTTAACTTTTGCTTGACAATGCTGCTGTGAAGTTCCTTGGGATGTTTTACTACATTAAAGGCATAATATAAATGCAATGTGTTGTTCTTGTGAAGTTGTAACTTACATTAGTTTCAGGCTGCTACCCCCTTGGCATGATGGAGTTGAATTAGCTATCCCACAATGCAACTCATGTAACATCCACATTTGTACTTGAAGGCAAGGCTGGGATGACCTGGAGGTTCTGTCTATCTCAATGATGTATGAACAAGCAGATGCACTGCTTCATGTATGATACTTTCTATTCACTATGTTAATGAGCTCACTCCATACCATCATTAAATCCATTTTGTAGGAACGTTCCATTTGGTTTCCTTAAAGGTGGCAAGGACTGTTGTACTGCTCCCGGCAATGTTATTAAATCCTCCTCTGACACTTTGGATCTAGGTGAATCGTCAATGATATTTAATTTGCTGCTTTTCCTATTGTTCTTAATCTAAAAGGGGAAATAAAAGATCTTGTTTCAATTAATCCATTTGTTCTTGAAGTGTTATATGTCGACCTCTGATGCCATTCACTCTGTTTTGCTCTGACAACTCCTGGATATACTTACTTACACTGCTTTAGTTTTCTAATTGGTTGCATATTTAGCAAAATGTTTCCATGAACTGTAGAAAAGGTGAAATTAGAAGATTAGGCACATCCATACTCATCAGAGAGGGGAGGGGGATTTTAACTGAGTGTGTTTCAAGTGGGCGAGGAGTGAGGCAAACGGCAAATGCCTCCTTTTCTGACATAATCATTTTGAGGCTGAGGCTATTTTAACACCTGGTTGCAATTTACACTCCACCAGACAGCTGTCTACCCTAAACAAGTGGAAGAGGAGGCTGGCAGTATGTGAAAAGTGGGTAGCCTGGAGATGCTCAGATAAGTTGTGGTGAGTGGGAGAGGCATGACAGGGGAGACTTTGGCAGAGTATCCAAGGTCGGGGCCCCAGGACAGCCTGTCCACCATCTACAAGGCACAAGTCAGGAGTGTGATGGAATACTCTCCACTTACTGGATGGGTGCAGCTCCAACAACACTCAAGATGTTCAACAGCATCCAGGACAAAGCAACCCACTTGATTGGCACCCCATCCACAAATATTCACTCCCTCCACCACCAATGCACAGTGGCAGCAGTGTGTACCATCTACATGATGCACTGCAGCAACGCACCAAGGCTCTTTCGACAGCACCTTCCAAACCTGTGATGTCTCCCACCCAGACAGCAGTTACATGGGAACATCACCACCTGCAAGTTCCCCTCCAAGCCACACACCATCTGACTTGGAACTATATCGCCATTACTTCATTGTTGCTGGGTCAAAATCTTGGAAATCCCTTCCTAACAGCACTGTGGGTGTATCTATACCCCAAGGACTGCAGCGATTCAAGAAGGCAGATCACCACCACCTTCTCAAGGGCAATTAGGGATGGGCAATAAATGCTGGCCTCGCCAGCAATGCCCACATCCCACGAATGAATTTTTAAAAATGGCCTAGATTTTCCTTGTGGGTTCCAGGAGCAGCACTAACAAAGGGAGCTCTTCGACCTGCAGGTCAGGATTCCTGGAGTACAGCAGCTGCAGCAGTGGTAAAAATGCTATCGGAGTGCTAAAGACATCATAGGATTCCTATTTACATTCATTAATGAGGCTCCTCCTTGAGTCAGGTGGGCGCCATGTCTACCTTAAGAAAAAGGACCCAGTAAAGACGGCAAGGGGGATCAGGCCGTAAATCATCAGAGACAATTTGAACTGCATGGCTGCCCTCAGGCTGAAATTGGTTAGGACCTCCCTCTGCCCTATCCATTAAATGGTGTAACATCATGCACCACCATCCCCGACGACTACTAATGCTGATGCCTTTGGAGAGACACAGAAAAGGGGGTAACTATGGAAACTACTCACAAACTAATCAAACAAGCTCCACAATACCAAGGTGGACCATGCCAACCTTATGCTAGCCCTGCTATTGGATTCAATAGCCAACCCATCCAGCACACTGTGGCTGCAGTATGTACAATCTACAGAATGCAGCAACTCATCAAGGTTATTACAGAAGCCGTACCCTCCTTTTTGGCATTTGCCACCGAGAAGGACAAGACCAAGGGTGGTGGAAGCTGAGACGATCAATGACTTCAAGAGGAATTTGGATGGCCACCTGAGAGAATAAGACTTGCAGGGGGCTACGGGGATTGAGCCGTGGAGTCGGACTGACGCATAGCTTTATGGAGAGCCTATATGGACTCAATGGGCCAAATGGCCTCCTTCTGTGTCGTAAGTGATTCTATGGCCGGAATTTTACGGTTCCCCCAATGAGCAGGCTCATGGTGAGGATGGCCGTAAAATTGAATTGGAGGCCGGTGGGTAGTGGGGAGGAGGGGTGGGGCATTCACGATGCTTTCCCACCCTGCTGCAATTTTCCGTGGGGCTGGCGGCGAGAAATGGCCCGCCTGCCCCAGGCCAATCAAGACCCTTAAGTGGCTAATTAATTGCCACTTAAGGGCCTCCTCCCACTGCCACTGGTATTTTACCATTGGTGGCCGGATGGCAAAGGCCCCAAGAACACCGCCAGGTAAAACCAAGCGCCTTCTTTGAGGCTGGGGTGGGCCTTCCTGATCGGGCACCCTGTGCCCCAGGGAGGGCCGCCCCCGAAGCCCCAAACTCCCCCACCACACGTCCCCCCCACCCCATGCCTAAAAAACTCCCTTGTCTTGCCGAGGCCCGGCCAATTGCCCTCAGCGAGGCCCCAAAAATTTACCGTAGTTCCGGGGCCATCCTTCCTCTTGCTTCGTTGGCTGGGTGTAGTCCCAGAAGTAGCCACTGCTCTTGGACTCCTGGACTGCTGATTGGCCGGCAGCTCCATTAGACAGGGCTTCCTGCCTCAAAGAGGTGGAAGCCCCGCCCAAGGCCAATTAAGGGCTTGGGGAGCGAAGAATCCTGGCATGGCTCCCCAGTCCCGGCAGAGGCGGGCTTGCCCCCGACTATTCAGCTGGTGGGTGGGGCTTCCCGCTCAACGTCAAATTCCAGCCAATAACTCTATGACCAGCAGTGTTGTGAGAACACCAAGTTCCCCTTCAACTAACAAACCATTCTGACATTTGACACATATTGCTGCTCTTTTATCATTACTAGGTCAACACCCTGGAATTCCCTACCTAACATCATCATGGGACCAAATTCTCAAGGTCAGGGACTGCCTTCTCAAGGTTAACTAGGGATGGGTAAAAAATGTGACCTTACCAATATGTCCCACATCCCGGGAACAATACCTTCCCTTCCCCATCCCCATATTTTCCAATTTCCTTAGGAGAAAGAAATAACTTGAATTGACATAGGGCCTTATCACATTCTCAGGACATACCACGACATCCGATGAATTATTTTTGGAAGGGCAAGCACAGATATGTGAGAAAATGCAGAAACTATGTTACACAAGTCAGAGCAAGATCTCACACAAAGCAAATGAGATGAAAGACTGGTTAAAGTGTTTTTGGCTGAGAGAGGAATTTTGGCCAGTACATTTGGAGAGCTTTGAATTATGCCATGGGATTTTAAAATTAGAATCATAGGGCAGGATTTTGGATTTTGGGTTTTGGGTCAGGTTCCTGACTTTGGGGTCAAATGGGGGTCACAAACCCGCACTGTGTGGGAAACAGTCATCTGGCAGTGATTTTCCCCGAATTGGCCAACTAGTGGCCAGAGGACGGGCCTGGTGACCAATTAAGGACTGCAGGCAGGCTCTTGAAGCTGCAGGACCAATAGGAAGCCTTCCAGCATTGAAGGAGCAGCAGCCTGCCTTTTCAGGTAACAGAGAGGATGCCTCCATCTTACCATGGTGTAAGAAGTCTTGGGAATAGGTTGATGAATAAAGATGGTCATTAAAAGTTATGGGCAGGATCTTTTCCCCCTTTTAAACCTTCAAATTAAAAAATAGAACGAGCACCACTGTGGAGCGGCAACCCCTCTACAGGGTGGTCTGCGGTCTCAGCTGTTGCCAGGCAGCTGGGAGGGCCTCAAAGCCTGATTGGCGTGCTGGCCCCCCCAGTCTGCCACCAGGAGTCCGCCTCCAGGAATCTGGCCTAGTCCCTGACACCTTGGGGGGCGGGGGGGCGGCCTCAGGCCTACTGGAAAATAAATAGGCCTTTAATTCCCGTTAATTGGCTACCCAGCACTTCTGGGAAGGTTGCCCTGCTGACCCCCATCCTGCCTCTGGGAAAATGGCAGGAATCGAGTGGTGGCGGCAAACCAACTTGTCGGCCGATGGCGTGAATTTTTGCCCCCACCTGCCTCCGTATTTGCCTCCATTTGGGGGCAAAAATCCTGCCCATAGAATCATAGAATGACACAGCTCAGAAGGAGGCCCTTCGGCCCATCATGGCTGTGCTGGCTCTTTGATCTATCCAATTAGTCGCACTCCCCTATAGTCTCTTTTTTCTGAGGCTATTGGAACAGGCAGGTAGTACATCTTAATGACCATCTCAATTAACCAGCTTATTCCCAAGGCTTCTTACCCCATGGATTTCTAAACTAATATAAAGACAGCAGTAAATAAGGTTGGTTTTGTTGTTGGAGGAATCAATCCCAGACAGTTTTTTCAGGGTTCCGCAGCAAAAGAAATACAAGTAAAGTTGAATCTCCCTAGTGTGAGTCCAATTAAACTGCCAGCGTCAGCTGGTTTTGCCTACTGGAGCCAATGAATAATTCAGATTGTTCAAATAGTGAGTCATACTTTTCCAGCTTTTGTTCCTCATGAAACATACATTCCAATTTCAGGTCACTGCTATAAATGAAACCAAACAAACTAATGCCCTAAAGGGAAAATTAGTACATTACCACAAGATTGGCTAGCGAACAGGAAACAGAGAGTAGGCATAAATGGGTCTTTTTCTGGTTGGCAAGATGTAACGAGTAGTGTGCTGCAGGGATCTGTGCTGGGGCCTCAACTTTTTACAATTTATATAAATGACTTGGATGAAGGGACTGAAGGTATGGTTGCTAAATTTGCTGATGACATAAAGGTAGGTAGGAAAGTAAGTTTTGAAGAGGACATAAGGAGGCTACAAAGGGATATAGATAGGTTAAGTGAGTAGGCAAAGATCTGGCAAATGGGAGTATAATGTGGCAAAGTGTGAAATTGTCCATTTTGTTAGGAAGAATAACAAAGAAACATATTATCTAAATGGTGAGAGATTGCAGAGCTCTGAGATGCAGAGGGATCTGGGTGTCCTAGTGCATGAATTGCAAAACGTTAGTATGCAGGTACAGCATGTAATTAGGAAAGCTAATAGAATGTTATCATTTATTGTGAGGGGAATTGAATACAGAAGTAGGGAGGTTATGCTTTAGTTATATAGAGCATTGGTGAGATCACATCTGAAGTACTGTGTGCAGTATTGGTCTCCTTATTTAAGGAAGGATGTAAATGTGTTGGAGGTAGTTCAGAGAAGGGTTACTAAACTAATACCTGGAATGGGCTGATTGTCATATGAGGAAAGGTTGGACAAGCTAGGCTTGTATCTGCTGGAGTTCAGAAGAGTAAGAGGCGAATTGATTGAAACATATAAGATCCTGAAGGGTCTTGATAAGGTGGATATGGAAAGGATGTTTCCTCTTGTGGAAGAATCTAGAACTAGGGCTCACTGTTTAAAAATAAGGGGTCGATTTTTTCTCTCAGAATGTTGTGAGTCTTTGGAACGCTCTTCCTCAGAAGGCCGTCGAAGCAAAGTCTTTGAATATTTTTAAGGCAGAAGTATATAGATTCTTGATAAGGGGGTGAAAGGTTATCGGGACTAGGCGGGAATGTGGAGTTGAGGTTACAATCAGATCAGCCAGGATCTTGTTGAATGGCAGAGCAGGCTTGAGGGGCCGAGTGGCCTACTCCTGCTCCTAATTCGAATGTTTGTAAAGTGGATCAATGATAAAAGTATGCGTATGTGAGTGTGTTTGAATGTGTGTATAGGTATGTGTTTGCATGTTGAGTGTGTAATCGTTCAATGTAAACATCTCATAACAGAAGTGTACACAGGAATAACTGAGGAGGATGAAATAGCCGCTGTAATGTATTTTTTGAAGAAAGCCTACGAAACTGTGGCTAAAGTAAACTACAACAGTTTGTACTACTTTTTAGATTGAATAATACTGTTGCTGTGATTAGCTAGCTTTCAGGTATGAGTACTTTAAATAACAATGCCTCACTTACACTGGCCCAGTTACACAGCCTGCATGCACAAAGGTTAACTGTGAAATTCAAGAGTCCTACTGATCATGACCAGTCATATTTATGATGCATCATGTATATGCAATGGTACTCCAAATCTCACAGGATACTGGAGTATCGAGGGTGTATGTTGCCCATATTAATTGCCATGCACATAGAGCCATTGAGTCTTTCACAGCACAGCAGGAGGCCATTCGGTCCATCGAGTCCATGCCAGCTCTCCAATGGAGCTACGCAGTCAGTCCCACTCCCCGGCTCGATCCCCGTAGACTAGCAAGTCTATTTCTCTCAAGTGGCCATCAACTTCCTGTTGAAGTCATTGATTGTCCCACTTCCACCACCCTTGTGGGCAGCAAATTCCAGGTCATTACCATCTGCTGTGTAAAAAACTGCTTCCTCATATTCCCCTGCATCTTTTGCCCAAAACTTTGAATCTATGTTCCCTATTCCTTGTACGATTTGTTAATGGGAACAGTTTTTCCTGGTTTAACTTATCTAAGCCTGCCATAATCTTGTACATTTCTATTAAATCTCCCCTCAATCTCCTTTGTTCTAAGGAGAACAAGCACAGCTTTTCCAATCAAACCTTGTAACTAAAATCCTCCTATCTATGTCCTGTTGCAGGCAGTTCATATCATCCTCACTGTTTGCCGCACCTCCAAGTTTGGTGTCATCAGCAAATTTTGAGGTTCTACTCTGTACTCCAAGATTCAAGTCATTTATATATAGCAAAAAAGGCAGTGGTCCCAGCATTGACCCTTGGGAAACACCGCTGCCTCCCATCCTCAGTCTGAAAAGCAACTATTAACTACGACTCACTGTTTTCTGTCCTTTAGCCAATGTTTTATCCAGTTGGACACGGACCCTCTTATTCCATGAGCCTCAATTTTGTTAACCATCCTTTTATGTGATACCTGATCAATTGCTTTCTTAAAATTCCTATAAACAATATCCATTGCATTGCCTTCATCAACCTTCTCTGTTACCTCATCAAAAATACAATTAGATTAGTCAAGCACTATCTACCTTTTACAAATCCGTGCAGGCTATCCTTAAGTAACTCAAACCTCTCCAAGTGTCCGTTGATATTTTCGCTGATTATTGTTTCTAAAACCTTGCCCACCACTGATGTTAAACTAACTGTCCTGCAGTTGCTAGGACTGTCTTTTCTTGAATAAGGGTGTCACATTTGCCACTCTCCAATCCTCTGACACCTCCTCCATATCCAGGGATGACTGGAAGATTGGAGCAAGCCCTTCCGCTATCTCCATCCCACTTCCTTTAGCAACCTGGGATGCAAGCCATCTGGACCAGGTGACTTATCAACTGTAAGCAAAGCCAGATTTTTTAATACCTTTCAATTTTTATCCTATCCACTGCCTCTACTCTCTCTGCTTTAACTGATATTTTGTCAGCTTCCATTTCCTTAGTGAACACTGATACAAAGTAGATTAGCCCACACACCTACGATTGCAAGGCTACTGACCTGACCTGAGGCATCAGTTATGTTCTAGAAGGTGTAAGGCAGTTTCAATGCAAATCAAGATGCACTATGCCAACTTCAAGTTTTCGTCTGGAAATTGCTATCACTACACTACCATTGTGCCACCTCCTGTTCGGAGTCTGCTAGGATTCGTCATGTGCTATAGTCCTTTATTCCTGACCTTGCTATGCTATATGCCCCCCTATGTGATCTGACAAAAGTGACCACCAATTGGGAATGGACTAAATCACACAAACAGGCTTAGTCGGTAGCACTCTAGCCCCAAGTCAGTAGGTTGTGGCTTCAAGAACCACTACAGAGAATTGACCACAAAATCAAGGCTAAGGGAGTGCTGCAGTGTCAGAAGTGGCATCTTGCAAATAAGACGTCAAACTGAGGTCCCGTCTGCCCTCTCAGGTGGATGAGAAAGATCCCAGGGACACTATAATTTGTCCTGGCCAATATTTATTGATCAAGTATGTACTGCTTTGAAAACTGCATTGTAAATATTGTTCACTTGAGGCTACTATGCACACATGAGCCAGCAGAGGGAGTTGAAAGTGAAAGTAAAACAGAATAAAGAAGACTCCATTACGTTCAACAGCTTGCTGCTTCTGTCTCAATCTTTGCCTCATATTTCTTACTAAACTCAGCTAAGCCTTGCTCCAGTCCTTAGAATATCACAACGGCGACAAGGTAAAAAGGGATGGCGAAAAACTGGAAACATTGCTTTCAGGTGTGAAATTTTGGAAGATTTTTGTCTGCTTATCTGAAGACAGTATTTTAAGTTGGAGACTGTGTTAGAGTGATACACAGGAAGCTTGTACAGTGTATACTCACACACTTATCTCTCCAAAATAACTATCCAATCCACCAAAAAAAATCTCGGATCATTGTAGAGAAGTTTCATCCGAAAGGAACACGATCCCGGATCCCTGATTAGCACTGTGTTGTTGATCAATATGGCGTTGTTTATGCCTAACCTACCACCTTTTGATGTGCATTCAGAGCCATCATCTGTATCCCCATGTTGGCAAAAATGGCTGCGACGTTTCATAGGCGCGATGGCAGGTTTTGCAATCCTAAATGATGCAAGGAGAAAGGCCTTGCTTCTACACTGTGGAGGTGAAGAATTAGAAGTTATCTTTGAGACACTTAGGCCTGAGCAAAATGAATACAACTCAGCGAAACATGCACTGACGACCTACGTCACACCCAAGAAAAGCACCATATTCAAAACCATTGTCTTCTGATACACTAAGCAAGAAGCCATCGAGAATACTGACCAAATACCAATATTGCAATGCGATTGAGGTAAAAAGCAACCAATTGTGACTTCGGTGATGTTGGACATGTCGAACAGAAAATCAAAACACAAATAGTCGAAGGTTGTCTCTCATGTCAACCATGCTGAAAAGCATTCAAGGAAGACAGAAAGCTGTTAGGGCTGCTGGAGTTAGCAAGATCACTATTGCTCTCAGGAAGCCACCTGCAAAGCAACAACAGCAGTCTCACAAACAGAGCTGCGACTTATCCAAAGAATGTTTCCACTACGGCGGTTCTTACCCACACTGGACAGAGTGGCCCGCTACTGGTAAACAGTGCAAAGCTTATGGAAAGCCCAACAACTTTGCTCCTGTTAGCCGCACATTAGCAAAATCAGCTGCTAAGACCAATATCAACAAAAAGGTGCCATGTATGCATAGCACAACAAAAGGGCAAGAGAATGTAGCTAATGTAGAGGCGCAGGACCCTGAGCATACCTACGTCCTCTCCATCAGACACAGCAAGTGGCTACGTATGACTGTGACCATTGGCTGCCCAGACGTAGATGCTCTCATAGATACAGAAACGTCTGTCAATGTCATGGGAAACAAAACATTCAACAAACTTCAGGATTGCCCTATTTGCTGCAAACCAGGGAATACGAAAATTTTCCCTTACAACAATGACAAATCGCTGAAAGTCCTCAGAACTTTTTAAACGCCAGTCTCATTTAAAGACACTGGAACAAAAGCTGTATTCTTATGTCTAATTCTAATATCTGGAGAATGTGACATGCTTCGCAGTTTCCACACAGCAACAGATCTACACATGATGGTAGTCACATACGCGATTCCTTTGCAGAACAAAAACATTCTCCAATTGAATGCTGATCGCTTCACTGGTATCAGGAATCTGAAAGGTGTTACATGCAAGCGGCATGTCGACCCAAATGTGCCCCCAGTTGCACAGCAATGGCAACGAATATCATTTCATGCCAGGAAACAGACAGAGAAGGAACGTCTGCACCCTACTTGACCTTGTCATCACTGAGAAAGTTGGGGATGAGCCTACCCCTTGGGTCTCACCCAGACACGTTGTCAAGAAACCCAAGAGCGAGAACCAGATTAGAATCTGCGTTGATATGCGATTAACAAACCAAAGCATTCAACGAGAAAGACACTTGACACCGACAGTCGATGACATCACAGAGAAAGTAAATGATGCTAAACACTTCACTAAACTTGATCTCAATGCAGGCTCCCATCAAATCCAGCTTGCAGAAGAATCGAGATATCTTACTGTATTCTCTACTCACATCAGACTTTTTCCATACAAGAGGCTCAGCTTTGGAGACAGTTCAGTAGCCGAGATATTTCAGCACTTGATTCAGTCTGTGCTTGAAGGATTTGAAGGCACACTGCTCATCTTTGGCCACACCAAAAAGAAACTCAAGACACTATATGCATGCCTCCACTGTCTCAGAGAATGTAACCTCACCTTGAACAAAGACAAATGCTTGTTTAATGAAAACAAATTTGAATTCTTGGATCATGTGCTCAGTGGTGAAGGAGTATCACCAGATCCACAGAAAGTTGAAGCCATTGATAACTCTACAGATCCTATAAATATGTAAGAAATCTGGAGTCTGCTAGGATTCATCACGTGCTGTAGTCAGTTCATTCCTGACCTTGCTACGCTATCTGCCCCTCTACACGATCTAACAAAAGAGATTACCAATTGGGAATGGACTGAATCACAATAACAGGCAGTACACCAGATCAAATGACATTTGTCAGAAAGTTGCACGAATGCCTATTTCGACCCTGAGAAAACCACCCAGCTAGTCGTGGGTGCAAGACCAATTGGCTTAGGTGCAGTTCTTGTACAAAAAGACAAGACAGGTAACTCATCAATCGTTGTGATGGCAAGCAGATTGTTAAAGCCCGTAGAGCAATGTTATTCTCAAATAGAGAGAGAAGTGCTCTCAACCACGTGGGGTATCTTACACTTTCATTTCTATTTACATGGAAGCGAGTTTAAAGTAATAACCCATCATAGACCAGTAGTAATCCATAATTAACCACCCATTCGAGAATAGAACATTGGATATTCAAAGTACAAGAGTACGAGTTCCATGTCGAGTATCAGCTCAACCCAGTAGACTATCTTTTGCAACATTTGTTGCCGACAGTTGGCCCCACTGGTTGTGAGGAAAAGGTTGCCAAACAACATTTTAACTAGGTAAGCATAAATATTGTGCCAAAGTCACTAAAGCTAGCTGACATCAAAGCAGCAACAAAACAAGATGAGGCTTTGCAATTACGTACGAAGGCTATGGAATCTTAAAACTGGAAAGACGTGATCAAGAAAGCGTCTACAAATGAAATCACTCATACACTGCAAGGTGTGCAAAATGATCTCACCATTACAACTACATCTGATCTCGTATTATTTTTATGTTTATTTATTTATTTAGAGATACAGCACTGAAACAGGCCCTTCGGCCCACCGAGTCTGTGCTGACCATCAACCACTCATTTATACTAATCCTACACTAATTCCATATTCCTACCACATCCCCACCTGTCCCTATATTTCCCTCCCACCTACCTATACTAGGAGCAATTTATAATGGCCAATTTACTTATTATGAAACAACTGTATTCTCATTCCACACTCATTGTGGGTACGTGTTGTCGATATAGCACATGATGAACACCTGGGAATAGTATGGAATGAGGGGTCACCTAAAAGATTAAATATAAGAGATTTAGGACAGCAAGAGAAACATTTCTACTCAGAAGTTTGTGAGACTGCAGAATGCACAACCAGAGTTAGTGATTGAAGCAGAAACCATATCAATATTTAAAAATATATTCCATAGGTGGTGGAAGAAAAGGGAAATAAAGGGTTATGAGATTAGGGCTACTACTCACGTAGAAAATCTATAACAACATGATGGTTGGACTGAACAACACAAAGACTACAATTTCTATGTAATTCTAGGTGCAATTTAAGTGACCCTTCAACCAGGATTATTGGCTGACAGTAACTTTGACAGTATTAGTCACCACTTTAGATTTATTTATATTGTAAGAATCCTGGGAAATCCTTACATTGGGTTTTCTTGCTAATTACATATGAACTTATGAACATATGAACATGAGAATTAGGAGGAGTAGGCTACTCGGCCCCTCGAGCCTTTTCCGCTATTCAACAAGATCGTGGCTGATTGTAACCTCAACTCCACATTCCTGCCTATCCCAATGTCCTTTTCACCACCTTTCTTATCAAGAATCTATCTACCTCTGCCTTAAAAATATTCAAAGACTCTGCTTCCACGGCCTTTTGAGGAAGAGAGATCCAAAGATTTACAACCCTCAGAGAAAAAATTTCTCTTCATCTCTGTCTTAAATGGTTGACCCCTTACTTTTAAACAGTGACCCCTAGTTCTAGATTGTCCCACAGGAGGAAACATCCTTTCCACATCGATCCTGTCAAAACCCCTCAGAATCTTACATGTTTCAATCAAGTCGCCTCTTACTCTTCTAAACTCCAGCAGATACAAGCCTAACCTGTTCAACTTTTCCTCATTAGACAACCCGTCCATTCCAGATATTAGTCCAGTAAACCTTCTCTGAACTGCTTCCAACACATTTACATCCTTCCTTAAATAAGGAGATCAATATTGAACACAGTACTCCAGATGTGGTCTCACCAATGCCCTGTATAACTGAAGCATAACCTCCCTACTTTTGTATCCAATTCCCCTCGTGATAAACAATAACATTCTATTAGCTTTCCTAATTACTTGCTGTACCTGCATACTAACCTTTTTGCGATTCATGCACTAGGACACCCAGATCCTTCTGCATCTCAGAGCTCTGCAATCTCTCACCATTTAGATCATATGCTTCTTTTTTATTCTTCCTGCCAAAATGGATAATTTCACATTTTCCCACATTACACCCCATTTGCCAGATCTTTGCCCACTCACTTAACCTATCGATATCCCTTTGTAGCCTCCTTATGTCCTCTTCACAACTTATTTTCCTACCTATCTTTATGTCACCAGCAAATTTAGCAACCATACCTTCGGTCCCTTCATCCAAGTCATTTATATAAATTGTAATAAGTTGAGGCCCCAGCACTGATCCCTGCAGCACACCACTTGTTACATCTTGCCAACCAGAAAATGACACATTTATGCCTACGCTCTGTTTCCTGTTCGCTAGCCAATCTTCTATCCGTGCCAAAATGTTACCACCTACACCATGAGCTGTTATTTTCTGCAATGACCTTTCACATGGCACCTTATCAAGTGCCTTCTGGAAATCCAAGTATAGTACATCCACCGGTTCCCCTTTATCCACAGGACATGTTACTTCTTCAAATAACTAATAAATTGGTTAAACATGATTTCCCTTTCACAAAACCATGTTGACACTGCCTGATTACCTTGAATTTTTCTAAGTGCCCTGCTATAATGTCTTTAATAATAGTTTCTAACATTTTGCCTATGACAGATGTTAAGCTAACTGGCCTGTAGTTTCCTGCTTTCTGTCTCCCTCCCTTTTTGAATAAAGGAGTTACATTGGCTATTTTCCAATCTTATGGAACCTTCCCCGAATCTAGGGAAGCTTGGAAAATGAAAACCAACGCATCAACTATCTCACTAGCCACTTCTTTTAAGACCCTAAGATGAAGTCCATCAGGACCTGGGGACTTGTCAGCCAGCAGCTCCAAAAATCTGCTCAGTACCACTTCACTGGTGATTGTAATTTTCTTGAGTTCCTCCCTCCCTTCCATTTCCTGATTTACAGTTTTTGTAGGATGTTACTTGTATCCTCCATGGTGAAGACTGAAGCAAAGTACCTGTTCAGGTCATCTGTCATCTCCTTATTTTCCCTTATTAACTCCCCAGATTCACTTTCTATAGGACCAACGCTCACTTTGTTAACTTTTTTTAAAAAAATATCTATCGAAACTCTTAATATCTGTTTTTATATTTCGACCCAGCTTTCTCTTGTACTCTAATTTTTCCCTCCTTATTAATCTTTCAGTCGTTCTTTGCTGTTTTTTATATTCTGTCCGATCTTCTGACCTGCCACCCATCTTTGCACAATTATATGCTTTTTCTTTAAGTTTGATACTATCTTTAACTTTTTTAGTTAACCACAGATGGTGGGTCCTCCCCTTGGAATTTTTGTTTTTCATTGGAATTCTGTGTATTCTGAAATAGCCCTTTAAATGTCTGCCACTGCAACTCTATTGACCTATCCCTTAACCTACTTTGCCAGTTCACTTTTACTAGCTCTGCTTTCATGCCCTCATAATTGCCGTTATTTAAGCTTAAAATACTAGTCTTCGACCCACTCTTCTCTCCCTCAAACTGAATGTAAAATTCAATCATATTATGATCACTGCTGCCAAGGGGCATTTACACTATTATTAATACAAGCCAAAAATACTGTACATTTCGTTAATTACATTGTTGCACTTAATCTTGTATTCAACTGTTTTATTCCTGTTTGTGACACACCCTGGGTAAAAGAGGCTGTGAGGTGATTTGATGGGGAGTTGTGGTTGGGCCTTCATTGATCAAATGTTTTTGACCCCTGAAGCTTTGGAAAGGGACCAAATCATAAAAAAAGTAAACTTCAGCAGAAATCTAGCAGGGAAACACCTCCCAAATGCCCAGATGTGAGTTAAAGCTGAGATAAAATAACTGGGTGCCAAGGCCATCCTGGTTTCCTTACTTTGGCCAGGCACGAGCATTCGAATATTTAGGAGCTGCTAAGAATTAGAGCATTGGAACCTTGAGAATTTTACCTGGCTTGGGCAGGCAAATGGTTCAATGGGCCATTCAAATAATAATGAGGTAATGACTGGGTTAAATTGGTCTCCATCGGCTTGCTGTGTAAAGAAAGTATATGAGGTGATTCCCCGAGCAGAGAAATTGTCGAGGTATTATGTGTCACATTGAGTGACGCGATGGTACCTGGGGCATGACCAGGGAGTAGTTACGTGGAGATCACGCTTCTACCCAGAGTGTAATGGTAATGCTGTTGCGCTTTGATACTACTGCACAGACATTAGCATATGTCAAGTCTTTCTTATACTGAATAAAATATAACCACTGTCACCAATAAGGATAATCACTTCGAATCATTTCAGAACTTGAGAATAAGGGGTTAAGGGTTAATTGACTTGGATCCTCTGAAGTTTCAACAATATTCAGGACATGACTGATTTCATTATTAATGGTTATGCTTTATTATTGGTGTTTTTGTGTTAATAGTTTGTTGCAGTAATTAAAAAAGGGGAAAATAAAATTTATATCTACAGCATTGAAATATACAAGTTGTATATTAGATATAAGCAATCATCAGATAGGTCTATATCACAGCAATGATCGCAAACACCACCTGACTATCAAAAATCTTGTCATACCTGTAAAGATAAGATGGATCTGTTACAGATTCAAAACAGCAACATCTTCATGAAAAAGGGATTTGGCAAACCTAGGTATGTGGAGGGAGAAGAAACATGTGCCATTTTGATCAGAAATACCACTGGCACAATAATGCATTTTGATATGTTACACTAGCAAGGAAAAATAAGTACTTTCCATGAAGGCAGTACTCCTTTGATAGCAGTTTGTTTTACTATTCATGGAGAGATGTAATTATATCAAGCTTTTAATGAGGCAGCAACATTACAATCTTTCCTACAGGAGGAAATCTTTCTTTCAACACCACATTATGGAGTAGACTTTCGCGCACTGGGTAGGCAGTGAGCAGGCCATCCATTTCGCTCACCCACGACGATGTCAGTGGGAGGCTTGAGCAAAGTTTGTGGTTGTTCCTCATTTCAACAGGCAAGCTTGTTAGCACTAAAGGTGCTCCTTTAGGCAGCTTGCTGATTGGGAAAGTAAATAATCCTGTGGGGCGGCTGCCATATAAATAAAGAATTTGAATTTATATAGTGCCTTTAATAACCTTAGGACATTTAGAACATCCCATATCATTTTTTAGCCAAATATGTATTTAGAAGTGTAGTCACTGTTATAATGTAGGAAACACAACAGCAAATTTATGCACAGCAAGATCCCACAAACAGCAATGCAATAATGATCAGATCATCTGTTTCAGTGATATTGGTTTAGGGATAAATATTGTCCAGGACACTGGGGAAGACATCCCTGCTCCTCTTCGTAATAGTCTCATGGTTTTTTTATGTCCAACTGAGAAGGCAGACAGGGTCTTGGCTTAAAACGCAGTTGAAAGATGACACCTCTGACAGTGCATCACTCCCTCAACTGAGCCACATACTCATAAAGGCAGATTTCCAGCCTTTAAAGGGAAGGTGCAATTTTCAAGGGTGGCTAGTGGAGAGCAAGCAGCATGACCTCATCTAGGATCGCCCCTGATTCTTCGACACAGTTGTACAGTTGTGCAGCTGTGCACTGAACAGAAGGGAATTCTTCTTTCTTAATGAAGAGCAATGGGTGCCCTGTTAATGTAGCTAACAACAATGGAAAGAGGTTGGTGAGCACTTCAATACCAGTAAGCACTGTTCCAAGTAAAGGCTGTAGTGTCATAATTGGTAGTACTCTCACCTCTGAATCACAAGGCTCAGGGTTCACGATCCACTCTAGGGGGTGAATTTTACGGGCCCTGCAAGAGCGGCTTTGGTGGGTGTGAGTTTTTTTGGATTTCCAACGGTGGTTTTTTTAATCACAATTAAGTCAGTGGCATATTTGTGGCAGTCCAGTGATTTCCCCCTGCATGGTGGCGGATTGCAGCTTTGCATTCATTTCCATACCATGAATACTCATTACCCTACACTTAGTTCAAATGAAGTTTTACCTGCCAGATTAAGTGAATGGCGAGCGCTATTCCCGTGCCACCCGATTCATGGTCATTTAAATGTGGTGTGCAACAGTCAGCTTTCAGCAGTCTGAGATCAGTGGTTTCAAGTCTTGAACTTATCGGTACAAGGCAGGCCAATATTGGAATGGATGTTTGGCAAGGGCAATTTTTGTCAGGTGATGGCAGGGAAGGAATGGGTGTCGAGTGCATGAAGGAGCAGGGGAGGGAGGGGGGCAGAGTCCAGGGTGTGTAGTGGCTGGTTTTGACCATGAGGCTGGCTGTGTGCAGTTGCAGGGGGTGGTGGGTTGATATGTTCCTGTCTGAAAACTGATGGTCATGAGAGGCTTAAAAGGAGGGAGGATCACTATCGTCGTCAAAGTCCTGTGTATCCACATCAGGGTACTGGCTGGTAGAAGGTACGGTCACAGTTATAGGGTGCAATTGTATATGGTAGGGGGGAAGGTCAAGACTTAGGGTTGGGTATTCAAGGTCATCATAGGGAGGGGATTGGGAATCTGTAATTAGGTGGATTCTTGGAGGTTCAAGGGTGAAAGTCGGCAGTTGGATGGTGACGGGAGTAGAGATGGGGGGAGGGATGGCATGTATAAATTGATGATGAGCTTGTTCATGTTAATGGGGGGAGGTTCTATGGTAACAGGGGGAAGGTTGAAGGTTAAGTTGGGTGGGTCAAGGGTGATGGGTGCAGGCTGGAAGGTGACAGGAGGAGGTTGGATGGTGGGCAAACCTGCTTAGTATTGCATATGGAACATTTTCTGGATGAAGAATGCAAACCATGTGTCCAATGAGGGAATGTAAGTCGATTGGGAGAAGACAAATGATGGTGGATGGGATCTCCTGCTGAATGCAACTGTAAGGCACTTAAAAGCAATCTGCTCATGACTTTCATGGTTCAGCTGAATGGCAGAAGAAGGACAGTTTTACAACATTCTTCTCATCTCAACAATTGAAAAGCTGCAAAGACTTGGGTCTCATACACATAATTTGGGTCTCATACACACAAACAATTACAGAGGGAGAGACTGAGGAGGGATCTTGGTGATCAATGGATGATGCCTTAACAGGAGCAGCAGGCAGCACAAGACGGTGAGACTCCTCAGAATGAAGCCATCCAGGAAAGGCATTATCGAAGATGGGCACTGGCATGAAATCACATCCTCAGGACAAGGACACATTACCTTCAGATGTCAGAGGCAATGCCAGAGAAGCATGAGGATGTCACTTGCAATGGTGACAGAAATGTGTACAATCCTTCAGCATTACTGCAGTCTCTTGTTTTTGTTGGGAACCCCATGCCACTTACCCTCAAGGTTACTATTGCAGTCAATTTCTTTGCTACCAGGGATTAACAGGTGACACATGAGGCATCTCACAGTCTGTGACCCATAGGTGCATCAAAGTAGTGACCAATGCCCTTTTTCGACATACTGATGATTTCATCTACTTCCCCGTGGACGAGGGCAGCCAAACAGCAAGGTCTGCGCCCTTCAGCTACATTGCTAGTTTCCCTACAGTTCAAGGGATGATCGAGTGCACTCATGTGGCCATTAGTGCTCCGTGGCAACATCCTGCAGCACTTGGTATTCTCAAAGGCTTCCACTGTTTGAATGTACAACTGGTTTGTGACCACAGGAAAATAATCAGGCATGTTTGCGCGCGATTCCATGGTGGTGTCACGACTCATACGTTTTGCATAATGCACAGCTGAGAAATTTTTTTGATGAAACAGCAATATTTGACGGCTGCATCCTGGGTGATAAGGGCTACACCCTTTGGACATGGTATGACACCAGTATGGCATCCTCAAAGTGCAGCTGAAGATTGATACAATGTTGTTCACTCATCCAGCAGAGCCATCACTGAGCAGGCCACTGGCATCTTGAAAATGCGATTCTGCTGCCTTGAATGGTTTTGAGGGGCTCTTGAGTTCGCGGCACAGAGGGTCTCACAATTAATTGCTCTCTGCTGTGCATTGCACAAGCTGGCAATTAGACACAGTCACAATTTGCTTGCAGTGCAACAGGAGGCACAGCAGTCACCCGCAGATGAGGATGACTAGGCAGAGCATGAGGAGAAGGTTGACAAAGCAAATTATGCCGTTACAGATATAAGGGGCATGGAGAGACGTGCAAAGGACATCAGAGAGAACCTCATATATTAACGTTTCAGCCAACATTGAGTCACTTAATGAAGTCTATTTGGATGGAAGGAAAACAATCTACATATGTTAACAAAGGCCTGTGTTCTGAGTGATAGCTGCAATGTAAAAGAAGGGCTCTTATCACAGCATCAAGCTAATCTGCATTGGAGAGGTGTCTAAAGGCCTGTCTGCTATCACCTTTATTAAAAGGGACATGTGTCTCCATGGAAATGCTGTCCTGTATCAAGGCTGAGACCGTCACACAGAGGAGGCTGCAACTTTGCAGCATTTTGATGTGCGAGGCATATCTAGTCGTTTATGGGCAATGAGAGACCTGCAACAGCACCTATGCAACTAATGTGAGGGGGTGACCACAGAACTGAAAGTGGAAGCAATGTTGGTAAAGATTCGAACGACAAATGTTGAAGTGGAAAATAGCCATCATTGCAGACTGAAGGCTACAATGTCAAGGAATAGATCACACAGGACTCTTTCATAAATCCTTTGCAAGCATCAATAGGTGCCAGTCATAGGCCTGCAAAATAAATGAACCTTCTCATCCAGAACTAATGGAATGATCTAGGAGAGTTCATCAAAAATTAAAGCTAATAAAAGCTAATAAATATATTTGTAACATTCCTTCCATTATGCACAATAGTTACATCACCCGGAGCACCTTAGTGTTCATAATTGTTTAGTTTTCCTTTTCCTACCGCTACATCTAGGTGAACCTCAACATTAGCATCTGAGGTGGAGGCAGTCTGCTCAGTGCACTAACCCATGCTGTGGATAACCATGGCGGGCATCCTCAGAAGGTATGGAGCCTTAATGGCTCCATCCTACTGGGGGTCTGCAGCAATGGTGCACGAGTATCCCCCATGTGCTCGTCTGCTGGAGGGAAGGGGGTCAATGTTGGGGGGAGGACGAGATGCCGTTTACCCTGAGGATGTCGTGCGTCGAAGGCTCTGGGGCAGCTGGCATGCGCTCGTCCTCCATCTGGGTGCATGATGACACCTGTCTGTCTCCCTGAGGGGAAGGGTCACCTGGAGGGAGGTCCAGGTTCCTCGTCCCCCTCTCGCTTAGACTGTGCTGCATGGAGCCCATGGATAAAGCGATGGAGTGCAGATCAGATTGCATATGGCTCGAGTGCTCAACAAGACTTGCCACAGAGCTCGTCAAACTCTCGAATGAGGAGGTCACACACTTACATGCCTAGGACATGGAAGACATCATGGTTTGCACGGACTCCTCCATGGCACACGCAAGGCCGCGCATGACCTCAGGCATTTCCGCCATATGTTCCACATGGCTTTGCTGCACATCCAGCAGACATCTCATAGCTACAAACGGAGGGTCATCATGAGCGTGGGGCTGAGCAGGGGCCTGGTCTCCAGCAGTCCTCGGATTGTCAAGGGACTGGCTGGCACATGCTCCCTCAGCTGCTTGGATGTGTCTGTGTCGTGACCACCGGATTGTGGTCCAGATTCTAATCTTAAACCCGCTGTGGATCGTGTGGATGTATCTGCGTTGGTGGAGGTGGAAGAAGAGGCAGGTGACTGTGCACCCTCTGGGGCATTGGTTTCATTTTCCTCCCCAGAGGAGGATTGCAGGCCCTCATGTCATTCTGTTGGCAGAGTGCGGCCACCTGCAGTGGAGACAGAAAAAGAGAAACATTCAGCATAAGTTCAACATGAATGTGAAATTTTCACTCACGTTCCTGCTATGTTCATAAATGACTGCTAGACTAATTTGAACATTTCATCCTTGCGCCTTGAGCATCCTGACTCGCCATCAGCCACAGATCTCGCTCCCTCCTCTCTGGCCATCTGTGCTGCCTCCTCCTCAGCTGCTGAAAGGGCTCTAATATCAGGCACTCCTCCACCTGTCTTTGCCCACTCCCTCTCGTTATGGGTGCATTTATCCTACTGGATACAGTGTAGATTTAATGACATGTGATACGATGAATAACATGCATTGTACACCTGCTTCAACATCAATCATTCTGGAGTGGCTTTCACACCATCGCTCCAAACACATGCAAAAGCCAGATGTCAGGATTCTGCAAATTCATTTGGTGTCTGTCACCAAGGCTGATCAGGCATTCTATTGCATGTCTTGTCTGCCCACCATCAAACACAGATGGAGCCAAGGTGGCAGAATTAATTGAGCATCGGTGAAAGCACATACCCGCGCCGATCTGAGCAGGTCATTTAGCAGGTTTGTGACACTGCACCCATGTATGTTGTGTCACCCTACAGTACAACAGCTCCTCCACCACCTCCATCCAGGCTGCTTTGGTCAGGCGCGAGGGCCTTCTGATGCCATCAGCAGGGAGGAGGACCTCCTGCCTTGCCCTGACGGGGTGGAGGAGAACCTGCAGGGAGGCATCACTGAACTGGATGCTGCCTTGTGCCTGACATCTGTGCTTTATGCAGCAGGCCAACAAATTATGAGTGGAGAGGGTGGTGGTAAGGTGAAAAAGGAGAATTCAGGAAAAGCTGCTCAATTTTAGTTCCTCGATTCTAAGTCACTGCAATCAACAGAGACTAGTGAAGGCTGCTGATCCTTGAAGCTTGCAACACAGAAACATTTATAGATGTGTGTATCATGGTGCTTCTGGGAGTGACGGTGGCATCCACCAATGAAAGTCCGTCCCTGCCGCATGATTACGCGTTTCTCTCGACCCCGTCGCCGCACCTTTAATTTGTATGTAAAATTGCGTGTGAAACAGGAAAAAGGGCGGAATTGGAAATGCCAACCACTTCCGGTTCTGCCGTCAGAAACACCATGGAACTCATAAAATCCCAGCTCAGGACTTGAACACAAAAAACAAGGCTGACACTCGAGTGCAGTACTGAGAGAGTGCTACACTGTCAGAGGTGTTGCCTTTCAGGTAAGATATTAAAACAAGGCCATGTCTCCCCTCTCTGGAGGACATAAAAGATTTCATGGAAATATGTCAAAGAACAGCAGGGGAATTGTATCCAGGCCAATATTTATTGCTCAATCAATATCACAAAAACAGATTATCTGGTCACTATCTCACAGCTGTTTGTGGGAGCTTGCTGTGTGCACATTAGCTGCTGCATTTCCTACCTTACGACAGTGACTACACTCAAAAAGTACCTTACTAGATGTAAAGCACTTAGAGATGTTCAGTGGTCATGAAAAGTGTTACATAAAGGCAAGTCTTTCTTTTTCCTTTTGTTCAGTGCAGGAAGAAATTTAACAACTTCACCAGGACTACCATGGTAAGAGTCTCCCTATACATCTCTCTTATTCTCTGTACTGCCCTGCACCACCTTGCCTTAGCCTGAACAATATTAATCCTGCCTTTCCCTGCTTCTCTTCCAATCACAAGGGGGCATATTGCTACACCTCCTTCTGCTTGCATTCACACACTGAAGGCCTGCTACTGCCCTCGTAACTATATCTTCCTCTTGGCCACACTTGTTGCCTCTTCCTCCCATCAGCATGTACATTAGGCTAAGCTGCCTCACACATCTTTAAACCACTTGAATGCGGCACATATGAACCTAATGCAATTTTCCTTGCAGGAGAACTTAAGGGAGACAGCAAGAACAGGAGAAGGACCCGTTACACTGCAAATTCTAACACTAATGACGCAGCCATAAATCGACAATATTTGCAGACAGAAGACATGCAAAATTGGAGATGGTGAGGCTGGATACCCTGCACAGGAAGGAGTTTCAGCATTCTCCTTTCCTTTTCTCTTTCACTTAACTAGAAAAGAGATTATTGCTGAAAAAAGAGACATGCTGTCAAAGCTTTTCGTCTTGCACTCAGCAGGACAGATGCAAGAATGCCAAATTTCAAAGGGTAGCAACAATTTATGAGAAAAGGGTGCGGATTAGTCAAGGCATTGCCATGGAGAATGCAAGAGGGAACTATTGTCCCTCACACTTCTGTTTAATTCAAAAAAGGTACAATGCTTGGACATGTTCATTTTCCCTGCAAAGGACAGGTCCCTGCATATGAATATATGTAGTTTCTAGCAAGCGTAAGTGAGCTACATTGCGAGCCCAACTGATCATCTTAAATTGGTTGTAAGTGTAAGTTTTAACATACTCGGGATTGTTCAGTAAGTGCTGTCCAATTGCAGCATCACATCTAACGTTAGACATCGTGTTCTGAGTTTTGCAAGTACAAGCTGGTTGAGTATGGTCAGTAGTCTGCCTATTGCGAACAGCCTAAGGGACGTGCTGTTTGGCATGACCCGCCAGTCACTGGGACGTACGGCCTATGTACTTGGCATCGCACCAGCACTGGAATTCATATACCACATTACTCATTTGTGTGGTGGGCAGAACGTCTTTTTGGGCTGATGGCAGCATCCTGTTAGTGGAAAATACTATTTGTGTTGCTACTGCATAGTAGCAGTGTGAAACGGCTAGCTTCACCTGTTGCTCAAATTTTTGAGATACCTTGCCCTTCAGGATACTTTGAGGTAGACCAAGCACTTTTCAGGTCCAAAAGTGGCGATACACAATAAGCAATGATCTGATCAGGATAGCCATTATAGAAACATAGAAAAATAGGAGCAGGAGTAGGCCATTCGGCGCTTCGAGCCTGCACCGTCATTCAATACGATCAATGCTGATCATCCAAACTCAGTACCCTGTTCCCGCTTTCCCCCGTATCCCTTGATCACTTTAGCCCTAAGAATTATATCTAACTCTTTCTTGAATATATTTAATAATTTGGCCTCAACTGCTTTCTGTGGTAGAGAATTCCACAGGTTCACCATTCTCTGGGTGAAGAAATTCCTCCTCATCTCAGTCCTAAATGGCTTACCCCTTATCCTTAGACTGTCACCCCTGGTCCTGGACTCCCCCGCCATTGGGAACATCCTTCCTGCATCTAGTCTGTCCAGTCCTGTTAGAATTTTGTAGGTTTCTATGAGATCCCCTCTCATTCTTCTAAACTCTAGCAAATACAAGCCTAATCGACCCAATCTCTCTTCTTACGTCAGTCCTACCATCCCAGGAATCAGTCTGGTGAACCTATGCTGCACTACTTCCATAGCAAGAACGTCCTTCCTCAGATAAGGAGACCAAAACTGCACACAATACTCCAGATGTGGTCTCACCAAGGCCTTGTATAATTGCAGCAAGACATCCTTGCTCCTGTACTCAAATTCTCTCGCTTTGAAGGCCAACATACCATTTGCCTTCTTAACTGCCTGCTGCACCTGCATGCTTACTTTCAGCGACTGGTACACAAGGACACCCAGGTCTCACTGCACCTCCCCTTTCCCAATATATCGCCATTCAGATAATAATCTGCCTTTCTGTTTTTGCCACCAAAGTGGATAACCTCACATTTATCCACATTATACTGCATCTGCCATGTATTTGCCCACTCACTCAACCTGCCCAAATCACACTGAAGCTTCTCTGCATCCTCCTCACAGCTCCCACTCCCACCCAGCTTTGTGTCGTCTGCAAACTTGGATATATTACATTTAATTCCCTCATCTATATCATTAATATATATTGTGAATAGCTGGGGTCCTAGCACTGATCCCTGCGGTACCCCACTAGTCACTGCCTGCCACTCGGAAAAAGACTCGTTGATTCCTACTCTTTGTTTCCTGTCTGCCAACCAGTTCTCTATCCATGTCAGTACCTTACCCCCAATCCCATGTGCTTTCATTTTGCACACTAATCTCTTATGTAGGACCCTATTGAAAGCCTTCTGAAAGTCCAAATACACCAAATCCACTGCTTCTCCCTTATCTAT
This sequence comes from Heterodontus francisci, assembly GCF_036365525.1. Classification (NCBI taxonomy): domain Eukaryota; kingdom Metazoa; phylum Chordata; class Chondrichthyes; order Heterodontiformes; family Heterodontidae; genus Heterodontus; species Heterodontus francisci. The sequence goes on from NC_090372.1 coordinate 40,874,622, forward strand.
TCTACTAGTTACATCCTCAAAATATTCCAGTAGATTTGTCAAGCATAATTTCCGTTTCGGAAATCCATGTTGACTTTGTCCGATCCTGTCGTTGTTTTCAAAGTGCTCTGTTATTACATCTTTTATAATGGACTCTAGCATTTTCCCCACTACTGATGTCAGGCTAACTGGTCTATAATTCCCTGTTTTCTCTCTACCTCCTTTTTTAAATAGTGAGGTTACATTAGCTACCCTCCAATCTGTTGGAACTATTCCAGAGTCCATAGAATTTTGAAAAATGACCAGCAATGCATCTACTATTTCTAGGGCCACTTCCTTAAGTACTCTGGGATGTAGATCATCAGGCCCTGGGGATTTATCGGCCTTTATTATCCTGCAGAATAGCTTTGATGCACCCTATTTCGGCATCAAGCTTGCGCAGTGAGCAGATGGCTCGGGCCCTATTTACGAGCTTGCCAATAAAACTAATCTTATAGCGCGTGGAGCTGTGGGAATCCCAACGTGTATATTGACCAGTGAGGTAGGCTTGCAGTAGTCAGTAGTAGAGAACAAAGTTTCAGATTTCTCAACTAGCACGTCAAGGAAAGGAAGCTCATTAGACTGCAGCATTTCAAAGGTGAATGTGAGGGTGGGATGGAGCGCATTAAGGTGTGTAAGGAAATTTTTACATGTAGCTGCAGATTCATAGAGTTATACAGCACAGAAACAGGCCCTTTGGCCCATCGTGTATGCATTGGCCATCAAGCACCTATCTATTCTAATCCCATTTTCCAGCACATGGCCCGTAGCCTTGTATGCTAAGGCATTTCAAGAGCTCATCTAAATACTTCTTAAATGTTGTGAGGGTTCCTGCCTCTACCATCCCTTCAGGCAGTGTGTTCCAGATTCCAACCACCCTCTGGATGAAATGTTTTTTCCTCAAATCCCCTCTAAACCTGCTGCTCCTTGCCTTAAATCTATGCCCTCTGGTTATTGACACCTCTGCTAAGGGAAAAAGTTTCTTCCTGTCTACCCTATCTATGCCCCTCAAAATTTTGTATACCTCAATCAGGTCCCCCTTCAGCCTTCTCTGCTCTAAGGAAAACAACCCTAGCCTATCCAGTCTCTCTTCATAGCTGAAATGCTCCAGCCCAGGCAACATCCTGGTGAATCACATCCTTTCTATATTGTGGTGCCCAGAACTTTACACAGTACTCCAGCTGTGGCCTAATTAGCGTTTTATACAGCTCCATCATCACCTCCCTGCTCTTATATTCTATGCCTCGGCTAATAAAGGCAAGTATCCCATATCCTTCCCTAACCACCTTATCTACCTGTGCTGCTGCCTTCAGTGATCTATGGACAAGTACACCAAGGTCCCTCTAACCCTTTGTACTTCCTAGGGTCCTGCTATCTGTTGTATATTCCCTTGCCTTGTTAGTCCTCCCAAAATGCATCACCTCACACTTCTCAGGATTAAATTCCATTTGCCGTTGCTCTACCCATCTTATCAGCCCATCTATATCGTCCTGTAATCTAAGGCTATCCTCAATATTTACGACACCAGCAATTTTCATGTCATCTATGAACTTACTGATCATACCTCCTATATTCATGTCTAAATCATTAATGTACACAACAAACAGCAAGGGTCCCTGCACCGATCCCTGCGGTACAGTACTGGTCACAGACTTCCAATCGCAAAAACAACCCTCGACCATCACCCTCTGCCTCCCGCCAGTAAGCCAATTTTGGATCCAATTTGCCAAATTGCCCTGGATCCCATGGGCTCTTACCTTCTTAACCAATCTCCCATGCGGGACCTTATCAAAAGTCTTACTGAAGTCCATGTAGACTACATCAACTGCTTTACCCTCATCTACACATCTAGTCACCTCCTCGAAAAATTCAATCAAATTTGTTAGACATGATCTCCCCCTGGCAAAGCCATGCTGACTATCCTCGATTAATCCCTGCCTCTCCAAGAGGCGATTAATCCTGTCCCTCAGAATTTTTTCCAATAGTTTCCCTACCACAGATGTTACACTCACTAGCCTGTAATTACCTGTTTTTTTCCTTGCTACCCTTCTTGAATAATGGTACCACATTCGCTGTCCTCCAGTCCACTGGCACCTCTCTTCTGGCCAGAGAGGATTTGAAAATTTGTGTCAGAGCCCCTGCTATCTCCTCCCTTGCCTCACATAACAAATATAGCAAATGTATCATCTACGTACTGTAAATATGCAAGGGGTAGGAGGTTAGGGGTCATTCCATAGAAAATGCATTTCTCGTGGAAACCGATGAAAATGTTAGTGAGAGCTGGGCCTAAAGGAGATCCCATGGCAACACCATGTATTTGAGCATACATGGTGTCATTAAAGCTGAACTCAACTGTGCGAGTTGCTAAGTTCAATTAATACAAATTCAGAAATGGCGGCATGTCTGGATTGCCATGACACATCTCAAATGTCTTCTTTGAATTAAACAAAACTGTAGGGAACAATAGTTTCCTGGTGCATTCTCCATGGCAATACCTCAACCAATCAGCACCCTTTTCTTATGCAGTATAAACTGTTGCTCCCTTTGAAATTTGGCATTCTTGCATCGTCCTAATGTTTGCAAGATGAAAAGTTTCAACAGCATGTCTCTTTTTTCAGCAATACTGAAGTTCTGTACTTCCAAGAAAAGAGATTAGAGAAGCTGTGATTGTTCTCTTTAAAGCAGAGAGGTTAAGGGGAGATTTAATAGAAGTGCTCAAATTTTTTTTGGTGGGGGGAGATGCTTGTTAGAGTAAATAAGGAAAATTGTTTTCACTGGCAGGAGGGTTGGAAGGACATAGATTTAAGATAATTGGCAAAAAAACCAGAGGGGGATGAAGAGGAATGTTTTTACGCAGCAAGTTATAATGATCTGGAATGCAGTGCCTGAAAGGGTGGTGGAAGCAGCTTTAGTCACAATTTTCAAAAGGAAATTAGGTAAATGCTTGAAGGGGGAAGAAATTGCGGGGCTTTGGGGAGAGAACAAGGAAGTGGGACTAATTGAATAGCTGTTTCAAAGAGCTGACACCAGCACGATGTGCCAAGTGGTCTCTTTCTGTGCTGTAAGATTATATATAATGCCAAAGACTTGTGGGTTGATAGGTAAATTGGCCATTGTAAATTGCCCCTAGTGTAGGTAGGGGGTAGGAGAACTGAGGGAAGGTGGGGATGGGAGAGGGAAATGGGATTAATGTAGGATTAGTATAAATGGGTGGTTGATGGTCGGCATGGACTCGGTGGGCCGAAGGGCCTGTTTCGGTGCTGTATCTCTCTATGACTCTATAACTCTCTTTTTCACATAATTAGATGACAACCTTGTGCTGCATTGTGCTGCCATTCATCTAGTATTGCTTACCCTTGTCATCATGTGCTAATCCTTTCCCTCTGCTCTTTTTCAAGCTTTTCAAATGACTCAGGCCTTGCAGCTGCAGGAATTCCCAACTTAGCAATGGGTGTTGCATCAAATTAGCTAGCAACAACGGATGCAGATCAATACCGATAAACACAGTTCTAAGGACCTGGGTGCAGTGCCTGAAGAAACTGAACCACCTCACCAGGCCAAACAAGGTAAAATTCCCATTCACATCTGTCTGCAGCTCCAGGACCAGTAATGCACTGTCAGGGAATATGTTGCCCTCTGTCAGGATGACAGTGTGTCTGGTCGCTCACCACCCCTACCAACAATGCCCATCCTGGTGCCAGAAAGCCAACTGGCTATCAAGTTGCTGTAAACTGCAGTTGGGCACTTTCAGGTCTGAATTCCTCGAGGCCTTAATTGACCCACAGCAGCCTTCTATCTCCTGTACTGAAGCCACTGGGAAAATACCTCGTAGAAGCACTAGAGTAGGTAAAAGAGCACTTAAGACAGGCACTATGGACTCACAATAGGTAATAATTAATGGGTATAAATAAGTAAAATGACCTTTTTTGTGCAGAGAGTGTTTATATAGTTACTGGTGAACCTACAATATTAGTTGATATGAATATTAATGTTGGTCTTTTAAGTGCGTGCAGTTTATTTGAGGGTAGAAGGACTGGGATAGATATTGGACATGACTGCTAATGGAGGGGATCAGGGCTTTGTAAAATGAAGTGCTCTTCAATGGGCTTCTGCTAAAGAGCTCTGACTGCAAGTAGTTGTTGGAGCCTTCCACTTCCTCATTATTCTCTATAGAATCAATTTATCTTTCTCATTATACTATGGTCCCCACTGTCAAGGAAAGTTATGCAGAATATAGCAAACCACTGTCATAAAGGACAATCTTCATGGGCTGCATTTTAGGAAGTCTTCAGACCTTTCCAGACAATGGAATTGTTGCTTGAGGACGCCAATGATCTGTTTGATGAAGGCTTTAGGTGAGTACATTATACGTAGCACAGGTCAAGGTGAGTTCCTTAGAGGAATCATGAGCCAATTGTGCATGTTTGTCCTTGTCCTCACGCAGCCAGCCTTTAACTCACTGCAGATGTGCAAAGAGTGTTGGCTGGGGAGAGATGGTAGATTGATGCAATATTATAGTGGCATGGCCGCTGCCAGGAAAAAGGGCACAGACTGGCACTGCATGTCTGTGGATGATAAGACACTAATTGCACACGAACGGAATGGAAGTCCTTGCAATTCATGAATGTAGTTGGCCTTCTGAAGGAGTCCACAGGGTGTTGTGGGTGCAAAGGCCCTGGGATTTGGGGAATTCTGCAATATGTGTGAGCCCCAGAGCTCTATCCTGCTGCTTCCAGTTGTCCATGGGGAAGGTGATGAAAGTGTTGCCTGGAGCGCACATGGCATCAATCACCTACTTAATGCAAACATGAACTGCAGATTACCTGATGTTACAGACATTCCCTGCGGCAGCCTTGAAGGAGCCAGAGGCAAAGAAGTTGAGGGCTGCACTGACCTTGAATACAACAGGCGATGCTGTGCTAGCTGAGGTAGTTGGTTGCAGGGGGTGACAGAACCCTGTGACAGCCTTCTAGGAGAAGTGTAGTCTCTTTATGCAGAGAACTACAGGTATGCTGTCCTAGGCCTATGCACTCAGAAGGTGAGGATTCCTGCTAACAGATTCCTCTGGTATTGCTGCAGCTACTGCTCCGTTCACTCCTTCCCCCGTTGCTTCTCCTCCACTTCCCTCTCCTCATCTTCTTGCAGAGGACTACCCATGAAGAAAAAGTGCATTGTCAGAATCCCTTTAAGAGTTCATAAGATTGTACAGCCACTACAAACACTTTGACATTGTTTAAGTAGCAATGAAAACACTATCTAATACAAGCAAAATGTCTCCAAAAATTTTACAACATTTCAGCAGAGAACAGTGGAGGATCCCTTTAAATACTGGAAATTGCCGTTTTCAGAGTTGGTTCATGAATGCCTTGCTGAATTGATTGTAGCACACAGAGGACCCTCCTCAGGCCAAAAAGGATGGTACTAAGAGCAGGAGTGAGACATGAAGACCTGTGTGTTTCCATTGTAACAAGGCAGGTCACCTTCGCGCTGACTGCTGAAAGTTACGGGGAAAATCTGTAGGATTAATCAGGGCACACCAGACCAGTGCAGCAGAAGGGACCCTGATGGAAAGCACAGCAGACAAGGCTGTTGCTTTAACTGCGGCAGCAAGACCCAGTAAACATACCGCTATGAGTGTGGGAAAACTTAACAAAATCCCTGAGAGTTATCAGGATTTTGTGTCCCAAGGAAAAGTGACCCCGTACCCCTCGAGTGAGGCAAGCAAGCCCATAGTCATACTTAGGGATACAGGGGCCACCCAATCCCTTCTCTGGGCAAAGGCATGACCTTTCCTGCAGAGAGTGCACTGATTGCTCGAGTGTTAGCGAATGGTATCGGAGGGCGGTATATGTCCATACCTTTATATCGGGTGCACCTGGAGTACAATCTTGTTTCGGGACTGGTAACCATGGGGATTATCCCTAGTTTACCTGTGGACGGATTCGACCTGTTGCTGGGTAATGATCTGGCGGGGATAAAGGTGATAGCTTCTCCAGTGGTTTTAGAGAGACCGAAAGAGGTCAGGGAGACAGAGCAGTTGCAGGAGACTGCTCGAACCAAAGCTGAAGCAAAGGGAGTCCCAGAGTGCTACTACTTAAAGAACGAGGTGCTGATGAGGAAGTGGAGACCTTCTCACAGATCTGTGGATGAAGAGTGGACAGTGATTCATCAGACAGTGATGCTGCCGAGCTACCGTAAAGAAATATTAAGAATAGCCCACGAACTTCCAATGGCTGGACATGTCGGTATACGAAAAACCCAAGCCCGCATAAGACAGCATTTTGACTGGCCAAAACTCCACAAAGATGTGGTGGAATTCTGTAAAACTTGCCATATGTGCCAGGTTGTGAGGAAGCCCCAACCTGCAATAAAACCTGCACCCCTAATTCCCATACCGGCTTTTGGGGAAGCGTTCAACCGTTCAGAACCGTGCTGGTGGGTTATGTGGGATCCCTGCTGAAAACAAAAGGGGGCTACCAGTATCTTCTCACCATTATGGATGTGGCTACATGATTCTCAGAAGCAATTCCACTAAGAACTATCTCTGCCATGGTAGTGGTGGAGGGGCTAACCCATTTATCAGATATGGGCTGCCTGCTGAGATCCAGTTGGATCAGGGCACGAATTTCATGACTGGAATCCTTCAAAAAGTCATGGGGGTAGTCTGGGCAGAACCTAGCTAAAGTCCTTAGCTTACCACCCACAGTCACAAGGTGCTTTCGAATGGTACCACCAGACCCTAAAGACATTGATCAGGGCATACTGCTATGAGGACTCCCATGACTGGGACAAAGGGTTTGGATTTCTCCTGTTTGCCACGAGAGACTCACTAAATGTCCACCGGCTTTAGTCCCTTTGAATTAGTTTATGGACACGAGGTGAGGGTCCTCTTAAACAAATCAAGGGAGAGGTTTTTGGGACACAGGGATACATCTTCCTTGTTAGATTATATCGCCATGTTCTGGGAGTGGCTCATGAGAGCCTGTGCAGTGGCTCAGGAGCACCTAAAAACATCCCAGACAGCTATGAGAAGGCAGACAGACAAACATGCCAAGGCCAGAACATTTTGGCCTGGAGACCATGTGTTAGTACTACACCCAATACAGGTGAACCCCCGAAAGCCTGGTTCACTGGCCCCCTATAGAGTAAAGAGAATTGGCAGGATGAATTATATAATTGACACGCCAGACCATAGGAAAAAGCAAAGGTTATGCCACATCAACAAGTTAAAATAATGTGGTAGGAATATGGGATTAGTATAAATGGGTGGTTGATGGTCGGCACAGACTTGGTGGGCCGAAGGGCCTGTTTCAGTGCTGTATCTCTAAACTAAACTAAACTAAACTAATATCACAGCTTTGAAGGGGACTAACAAGCCCAGGTCTGTGAGGCAGTTACGACAGAGGAGGACAAAAAGGACAGTGAGAACGAGTTAGAGGAGGACTTGGAGGGTTCCCAAATTGAACCCCTACTGTTCGGTTAGCCAACACTGAAATGTTAGGAAAATTAGATACTGTACCCTCCTACCTAAATGCAGGACAAAGAGAAGCCCTAAAAAGGCTGCTCACAGCATTTAAAGAAATCTGCAGGGACACACCAGGGTGCACAACCCTTACCCTACCCGATCTGGATGTAGGAGAACCCCTTCCATAAAACAGAATCCCTATCGCTGAGGTCCCAGGAAACTGACCCAGGTTCGGGAGGAAATTCGGTATATGCTGGAAAACAAGCTGATTGAGCCCAGCCTGAGCAGCTGGACTTTCCCAGTTGTGCTTGTGCCCAAGCCCGATGGTTCAGCAAGGCTCTGCATTAATTACAAGAAGGTTAATGCAATGACGAGTGCTGATTCCTACCCAATTCCCCACCTGGAAGACTGTCTTGATAGAGTAGGGAATGCCACCTACATTACCAAGATAGACTTGCTAAAAGGATACTGGCAGGTTCCCTTAACACCCAAGCCAAAGAGATCTCAGCTTTTGTCACCCCAGATGGCCTATTCCAGTGCCGAGTTACGCCCTTTGGATTAGGAATGCCCAAGACACCTTCCAAAGGCTGATGAACCAGGTAGTGGCTGGCCTATCCAATTGTGTAGTGTACCTGGATAATTTACTAGTGTACAGTGAGACCTGTACAGACCAATTAGAAGCCCTTTTCCTGAAGGTTACAGTCAGCCGACATAGTGGTAAAGCTTGCAAAAAGAATGTTTACTAAAGCTCAAGTAACCTACCTAGGGCATGTTGTAGGAACAGCAAAAATACAGGCACTGATATCCCGTCCCCACGGCCAAATGGGAAATAATGCGATTTTTGGGATGTGTGGGCTTTACCTGCAAGCTCATCCCAAACCTCAGCACGATAGCCGCCCCACTGACAGACTTACTGCAGAAAAGAGTAAAGGTAGTGTGGTGAGAGAGGTGCCAGACAGCTTTTGAGAGGCTAAAAGTCATTTTAACCAATGAACCAGTGCTCACGGCTCCGAATTTTAATAAACCCTTTAAACTGGCAGTTGATGCTTGTGACCGAGGGGTAGGTGCCGTCCTGCTCCAAACTCAGCTACAAAGACTCATGGACTGTCCCTCCCATGCCTGTAACTTGTTCCCCTTGACTATAAGAGTCAAGAAAACCCGTGGTCATAGAACAAGTTGTTGCATCTCCGCCCCTGATCCCAATAAATAACACCCACTGGATGTGGTTAACAAATTCTGCTACCTTGAGTCCACTGTGACAGACAATCTGTCCCTTGATGCAGAGCTCAATACACACACAGGAAAAGCAGCTACCACCTTTGGCCAACTCGTGAAACACACGAGGGTAACACCAAGGTGACCCTTAGGACCAAACTGATGGTTATAAGGCCTGTGTTCTCAGCACTTTGCCGTACGGCTGTGAAACATGGACGACTTACAGCTACCAGGAAAAGAAGCTCAATAATTTTCATCTGCGCTGTCCACGGCACATTATGGGTATATCCTGGCAGGATGAAATCACAAATGCGGCACTTCTCAAAGGCAGAGCTCCCAAGTGTGTTGGCACGAATCAAACAGAGATAGGTTCGGTGGATCGGACACACCTGCAGGATGGAAAACGGTTACATATCCAAGGACCTTCTGTATGGTGAGTTAGCTGGGGCCAGACGACCAGTAGGGCGCCCAAAGCTCCACTTCAAGGATGTTTGCAAGGCACATCCTGTGGCCACAATGTACACTACCACAATGACCAGTTGCTACAGCAGCTTGGCAACAGGCAGCAACGTCAAAAACAACAACTCAGAGCGCCAGTTGGCAGCTTCACGTGCAGCACTTGTGGCAGAACCTGCCTCTCAAGGATTGGCCTTCACAGCCATCAGCAAAGGTGCACCAAGAGAAGACACCTCACTTAAATGGATTGCTGCGTGTCCCATCTTCTTTCGCAGATGGAAGGATGCCAACCCTACCATACACACATAGGAACACAAATACATGTATATCTACACAGACACATTTATAGAGACATAAACACTTATATAGATACACAAAATATAAATATACAAACATACTTATACATTTATATATCATACACCCATGCACACATACATCGAGAGAGAAAGATATGAAACTGCGAGGGATAGATTTGTAAATTCCTATGAAGATAGTACAATGTCAAGGGAGTTAGTGAAACTAGTTGCAGTGACTTTGGATTATTTTCAAAAAAACACAATACATACTCCTGGACTTAATCCTCCCTTTACAGTTATTGCCAAAACCAGAGAGGGTGAGATGGAAAAGCAAGGGAGACAGAGAGGGAGAGATACACTACCTTAGCACTACCTTAGATTTCAGTAATGCTTCAACCTTACAATGTTTACTGATATATTTGGCATCAGACAGCCAGTTTGGAAAGAGAGATCAGATACAGAGAGTCTATGGGATGTCCATGCCTCTCTCAGCAATGAGAGACCTAACCTAGTGGCTGCAGGCCCAGTGGGCCCACTTGCTTCTCCGAGGCCGGTTACCTTGCGTTTTCTTTCCAGACTGTCCTCGGTTCCGGCCTCCGGTTGTGTGGAAACCGCTCTAGATGTGCCGCATCCCATTCCGACTGGCACGCTGCTTCTCAACTCCCTCTCCACTTTCGTTACATTCCCAGGCGCTCTCTCTCCGCCCAGCCATTGTCGTTACCATGGACTCCACCGTTACCATGGCGCGTTACTACAATACCAAACGTCACTGCACCCTCAGAAGTTGCGCGCGCACAGTTCGTGGAACTGTCGGAATGTGAATGGTTATTTCTATCCAGTTTCCCAGTAATGAATATGAGGCAGATTCTCAACACCCATACCTCTGCATGGAGAAGTAGTAGGGCCGTACATCCAGTAATAACAACAGACTCATCTATCTAATAATGCTACAGCTAGAGAGTTTTTATTTACATGGTGCCTTAGTCCCATTCGCCCATCATTGGCATGCATTGGCTCCGGGTTCACCAGTGCCTCAAACTGAAAAGTCTCATCCTTGTTTTCAAATCCCTCCTCCCTCTTCTGAGGGTGCTCCTTGAGAGTCTCCTGGCCCCATGCAGTCCCACGGCATCTCTGCTCATGCCCACCTGCACCACTAATGCCTCCAGCACAACATCCGTCACTATGGATCCTCTGTCTGCCCTGGTGTTCAGTTTCCACGAATTTCCATTGCAGCAATCTTTTAGTGCAGGTCCCCCTTTTAGAGACAGTCTGCCTTTAAGAAAGAGCAGGCTGCCTGTACCATGGAATCAACACACAATACTGCTGGGGCCTCTTGCTATGTGTGGAGCTTGCCGGTAGCGTTGAAGAGCAGGCAACATGTTGGAGGCGCACCAGCTGACACTACAATGCTGGCGTTTACTCTTCATGCAAGCAAGCAGTTCTAATCGCAGGTATGATGGGCTCAATGGCCTCCTTCTGTGCTGTTTCATTCTACGATTCTATGAATACATTTGCAATATGTCACAGATGCCAGTCTTCAGCCAATGCGATTCACTCCACGTGATATCAAGCAATGACTGAAGGCACTGGATACTGCAAAGGCTATTGGTCCTGGTAACATCCCTGCTGTAGCACTGAAGACTTGTGCTGCAGAACCAGCTTTGCCCCTAGCCATCTGTTCCAGTACAGCTACAACACTGGCATCTACCCAACAATGTGGAAAATTGCCCAGGTATGTCCTGTCCACAAAAAGCAGGACAAATCTAATCCGGTCAATTACCGCCCCATCAGCCTACGCTCAATCATTAGCAAAGTGATGGAAGGTGTCGTCGATAGTGCTATCAAGCGGCACTTACACAGCAAAAACCTACTAGCCTATGCTCAGTTTGGGTTCTGCCAAGGCCACTCAGCTCCTGACCTCATTACAGCCTTGGTCCAAACATGGACAAAAGAGCTGAAATCCAGAAGTGAGGTGAGAGAGTGGTTGTCCTTGATATCAAGGCAGCATTTGACCGAGTGTGGCATCAAGGAGCCCTAATCAAATTGAAGTCAATGGGAATTGGGGGAAAACTCTCCACTGGTTGGAGTCATAACTAGCACAAAGGAAGATGGTTGTGGTTGTTGGAGGGCAATCATCTCAGCTCCAGGACATTGCTGCAGGAGTTCCTCAGGGTAGTGTCCTAGGCCCAACCATCTTCAGCTACTTCATCAATGATCTTCCTTCAATCATAAGGTCAGAAGTGGGGATGTTCGCTGATGATTGCACAATGTTCAGTACTATTCGCAACTCCTCAGACACTGAAGCAGTCAGTGTAGAAATGCAGCAAGACCTGGACAATACTCAAGCTTGGCTGATAAGTGGCAAGTAACACTCGTGCCACACAAGTGCCAGGCAATGATGATCTCCAACAAGAGAGAATCTAACCATCTCCCCTTGACATTAAATGGCATTACCATCGCTATAGCCCCAACATCAATATCCTGGGGGCTACCATTGTCCAGAAACTGAACTGGTGCAGCCACATTAATACTGTGACTACAAGCGCAGGTCAGAGGCTTGGATCTCTGCTGTGAGTAACCCACCTCCTGACTGCACAAAGCCTGTCCACCATCTACAAGGCACAAGACAGGCATGTGATGGAATATTCTCCACTTGCCTGCTAGATTGCAGTTCCAACAACACGCAGGAAGCTCAACATCATCCAGGACAAAGCAGCCCACTTGATCGGCACCCCATCCACCACCGTAACCATTCACTCCCTCCACCATTGACGCACAGAGAGTAGCAATGTATAGTATAAAAGGGGGGAGATGTAGGATTAGAATCCCCTCCAACTGGGAAATTTATGGAATATAAAAATCCAGGCCCATAGACATGTTTTGGCCTCATGTTTTTAAACTACAAAATACAAAAGCAAAGCTGCAGCCAACAGCACAGGGCTGGGCAGCATGGGGTTAATTTGGACATTCAGTAAAAGACAGTGGCTCATCAAAAAGGATTCAGACATTGACTGAGTGCCATCATGGAACAATGTTACCAGGGGAAAAACATTACCTGTCATTGGTTAATGCAACTAAGAGACTGATTACAATGTACAAGAAACCTGCCATCGGTATAATACAATTAAGGAATTGTAATACAACTAATGCCAGCATTAGAGACAATGGCATTGGAATCTGGCCATTGTAACTATGATCGGTTCCTCTCGAGAAGAGAGATGGGACATTCACACCTTCATCAACCTCAGAGCCAGGTGCTTTTACTGCATTGCCTCAAAACAGCAGGAGGATTGTTTAAACGATCTGAGAGCTGATCATATTCATCTGGGCTATTTCTTCCATGGAATGACTATATTGTTTCAACCAGTGTGAGCTGATCATATTTGTCTGGACTATGTGTGGAATAAACTAAGAGGTATTAACTACTGGACATTTTGAACAACACGAACAACAGGAAATATGTTTGATATGTTTGAGTTGAACGATTATAAAAAGAGGGCATACTGGAGTGACTGTGCTGCAGTTAGGTGAAGAAGGACGGGGACTTGTCATCTCCAGATCCAGGCCTACAACCAACATCGGCAACGACCAGCCGTGTAGGTGATTGTAAGTTTTCAGTCAAATCTTGAAGGGATTTGCACTGTGGGGGCTGCAGTCGGAAGAGGCGATAGCCTGGTCAGCTATAAACGCAAGTTACAGGACAGGACAGGATGGTCCGACCACCCAATCTTGTCTGTCTCTCAAGAAACCAAGCAACTGGATTGTGAGTGTACATCAGCAGATATTTGTATCAGTATTTCTACATTGATATCGATTTATCTGCTAAGGGATTTGGGTTAAGAAAGGCGTTGCTGGTAATATAAGTAAAGTGGACTTTGGTGATAGATAGACTGCAGCGGTTCTAGGAAGCGGCTTATCACCACCTTCTCAAGGGCATGGAATGGGCAACAAATACTGGCCTTGCAAGCGACGCCCACATCCCATGAAACAAATAAAAAATGTTGTAATTCCACCATATGTTCTGTAATTTATTTCATGTTACATGGCATAACAACCATGCATGATATAATATTTTGCGTGACATAAAACCCCTGTATTATAACAATTGGTGTGTGTAATATCACTGTATTATCTAATATGTTGTATATTATATTGTATAGCATTCCTGTTACTATTAAATAGCGTATACTGAGTCACTGTGAAAGAGCCACAGGAAGCTGCTAGTATTCGATAATAACAAGAATAAGAAATGTCGAGGCCTGCCAGTTCTTCTAAGAACTCCTTTTTTCAAGAAAACTGTTCTTTTCAGAGCAAATTCACATGGTGTAAAATCATCTCTATCAATGTTACCACTCTCACCATGAAAACCTTCAAACAACTTTTAATAACAGACCCTTTTTTTAAAATTACAGTCTCGTGGGTTTAATAATAACAAACTAGGAACATGGAGCCCTCCATCTAATAATAGACTGCTGTATCCTACAATAACACAGCAATATTCACATTGAACCCAATATCTACTAATAACATGGAGCCCTGTATCCAATAATAATAGAGCCTTGGTCTCTTTAATAACATGAACTCCTGCAGCTAATACATTGAAATACACATAAGTTACAACACAAAAAAAAACATTCAAACCAACGAGTCCATGCTGGCTTTTACTCTCCATGCGAGCAAATAGTTCTAACCACATTTACACACACTTCCCATATCTGTTCATCCCCTTTTCCTTCATCCACCCATCTAAGCTAATCTTGAATGTTGACAGATTTTCTGCCTCAACTACTGATCTTGGAAGTAAATTCCACTGCCTCACAAATCTTTGTCTAAAGAAGTTTCTCTTGCACGCTATTCTAAATCTCTTAAATTTAATTGTGTATCTACCGTTGAGTTGGCAATAGAAATCGTTGACTATTTTTATTTTACTGCGGAGTTCCTACAAAGAGCCAGCACAGATGTGATGGGCCAAATGGCTTCCTTCTGCACTGTATTATTCAATAACTAGCCACAGTCATAACTATGGTGACACGTTTTTAGACATCACTAATTTCAGTAGAGAACATCTTTCACGCAGTTAGGTAAATATACTTCATATGTATATTTACAGAACAAACATCTACTACCATTCAGTGTAAAAGTTTGCAATCATTCTTTTTTGACAAAGTTTGGAATTTTGGAATGAATTTATGAGCTCTCTAACCAATAATGCAGAACTTTATGTTCATCAACACATAAACCTACATCTTATCATTCTGTATCTATTAACAACAGAGCCTTATATCTAATATTAGTACACTAGATCTCCATATCTAATAATAGCAGAGACATGTTTCTGTTAAGACAGAACCCTATGTCTGTTAATAAAACTGTACTTTGTGTCTAATCATGTATCTAATAATAATAGCCTCTCATTATCATCTGATTATCAACTGTGCTTAATCCTAAGTAGTGACACCAATAAGGCAGCAAGAGAGAGATAAAGGCAAAGACAGAGGCAGACGTCTTCTTCTTCTTTGGCCTCCTTGTCTCGAGAGACAATGGGTAAGTGCCTGGAGGTGGTCAGTGGTTTGTGAAGCAGCGCCTGGAGTGGCTATAAAGGCCAATTCTAGAGTGACAGACTCTTCCACAGGTGCTGCAGATAAAGTTGGTTGTCGGGGCTGTTACACAGTTGGCTCTCCCCTTGCACTTCTGTCTTTTTTCCTGCCAACTGCTAGGTCTCTTCGACTCGCCACACTTTAGCCCCGCCTTTGTGGCTGCCCGCCAGCTCTGGTGATCAATGGCAACTGACTCCCATGACTTGTGATCAATGTCACAGGAATTCATGTCACATTTGCAGACGTCTTTAAAGCGGAGACATGGACGGCCGGTGGGTCTGAAAACAGTGATGAGCTCGCTGTACAACGTGTCCTTGGGGATCCTGCCATCTTCCATGCGGCTCACATGGCCAAGCCATCTCAAGCGCCTCTGGCTTAGTTGGGTGTATATGCTGGGGATGTTGGCTGCCTTGAGGACTTCTGTGTTGGAGATACGGTCCTGCCACCTGATGCCAAGGATTCTCCGGAGGCAGCGAAGCTGGAATGAATTGAGACATCGCTCTTGGCTGACATATGTTGTCCAGGCCTCGCTGCCGTAGAGCAAGGTACTGAGGACACAGGCTTGATACACTCGGACTTTTGTGTTCCATGTCAGTGCGCCATTTTTCCAAACTCTCTTGGCCAGTCTGGACACAGCAGTGGAAGCCTTTCCCATGTGCTTGTTGATTTCTGCATCAAAAGACAGGTTACTGGTGATAGTTGAGCCTAGGTAGGTGAACTCTTGAACCACTTCCAGAGCGTGGTCGCCAATATTGATGGATGGAGCATTTCTGACGTCCTGTCCCATGATGTTCGTTTTCTTGAGGCTGGTGGGTAGGCCAAACTCGTTGCAGGCAGTCGCAGTCCTGTCGATGAGTCTCTGCAGACACTCTTCAGTGTGAGATGTTAATGCAGCATCGTCAGCAAAGACGAGTTCCCTGATGAGGACTTTCCGTACTTTGGTCTTCGCTCTTAGACGGGCAAGGTTGAACAACCTGCCCCCGGATCTTCTGTGGAGGAAAATTCCTTCTTCTGAAGACTTGAACGCATGTGAGAGCAGCAGGGAGAAGAAGATCCCAAACAGTGTAGGTGCGAGAACACAGCCCTGTTTCACGCCACTCAGGATAGGAAAGGGGTCTGATGAGGCACCGCTATGCTGAATTGTGCCTTTCATATTGTCATGGAATGAGGTGATGATACTTAGTAGTTTTGGTGGACATCCGGTCTTTGCTAGTAGTCTGAAGAGACCATGTCTGCTGACGAGGTCAAAGGCTTTGGTGAGAGAGAGACAAAGAGATATACTTCCTGGAAACAATCACAATCAATGATATCATGGAGAAAGTGAAAGGTGCTAAAAAATTCGCTAAACTTGACCTCAATTCAGGCTACCATCAAATCGAACTTGCAGAAGAATTGAGATATCTTAATGTATTTGCTATTCACATTGGACTTGTTTGATACAAGAGGCTCAACTTTGGAGTCAGATCAGCACTTGGTTCAGTCTGTATTTCAAGGACTTGAAGACACATTAGTAATGACATTCTCATCTATGTCTGCACAAAAAAGGAACTCAAGACACGCCTATATGGAAGTCTACAATGTCTCAGAGAATGTAACCACACCTTGAACAAAGACAAGTGTTTGTTCAATGAACGCAGAATTGAATTCTTTGGTCATGTGTTTAGTGGTGAAGAAGTATCACCTGATCCACAGAAAGCTGAAGCCGTTGCAAACGCCGCAGATCCTACAAACATGCAGGAAGTCTGGAGTCACTTCATTCCTGACCTCGCTACGCTATCTGGCCCGCTGTGTGTTCCAGGTTAAGTATCAGCCAGGTAAGCTCAACCCAGCGGACTATCTTTCGCAACATCTGTTGCTGACAGTCAGTCCTACTAGTTGTGAGGAAAAGGTTGCTGAACAACATCTTAACAACGTAAGCATAAATGCTGCGCCAATGTCGCTAAAACTAGCCGACATCAAAGCAACAACAAAACAAGATGAGGCTTTGCAATTATGTGTGAACATTATAGAATTGCAAAACTGGAAAGATGTGATCGAGAAAGTGTCTACAAATGAAATCACTCACACACTACAAGGTCTTCACAATCTTCAAAATGAGCTCACCATTACAACCACATTTGATCTTGTATTATGCAACTGTATTGTTATTCCACATTGAGGGAATGTATTGTTGATCAAGGACATGAAGGACACCAGGGAATCATCAAAACCAAACAACTCCTTAGGGAAAATCTATGGTTCCCAGGAATTGACGGCATGGCAAAGCACAAAATCAATCAGTGTTTGCCAGGACAAGCAACTGCAATGTCAAATCTTCATGATCTCTCAAGAAGTCCGCCTGCCTCCAGGACCATGGATTGAAGTCAGCGTTGATTTTGAAGATTTGCCCAGAGTCGTCACTGATGACTTCAACAGGTTCCCAATCATGGAATTAGTTATGTCAACGTCAACAAAAGCCTTGTTGGAATTCCTCAAAAGGTAAGAAGTAAAAATGGACTCCCACTCAACAACGATGAGTTCAGCAAACTCACGAACTACCTAGGTTCACTCATAGGAAAATCACACCCCGTTGGCTAAGAGCTAATGGAGAAGTCAAGAGATTTATGCAAACCTTGAAAGAAGAGATACGTACAGTTACAGCTGGGAACAAGTCATGGAAGCAAGAGCTATATCACTTACAGAGGGACTCCTCACTCGACTACTGGAAAACCTCAAGCTACACTCACCTTTGCACATTCTACGTGCATACATCTACCTGAGCTACCCTGCAGAGCTAATGAACATGTACGTGAACACGACTGAGAACAGAAGGACTGAATGAAAGTAAATGCAGAGTGAAACATGAAATTTAGAGCTGCACCGCTAAAGCCAGGCGATAAAGTACTTGTGAAACATGATGGTCATTTTGGAAAACAAACAACTCTTTATGACATCCAACCATTTATTGTGACCTACACAAAAGGATCAATGATCACTGCTAAGCGTGATTCATAAATAATCACGAGAAACGTGTCATTCTTCAAAGCACTGAAAACACCACTGACAAGCATTGAATCCCATTCCAACATCGACACCTCATATGAAGAACATGAGTCAAATGAGACTACATCTGATGTCAAACGGTATCCTATTCGTGAGAGAAATTGCCCCCCATACTTAAGTGACTACATTACAAGATGAACTATTTATGTTTCAGTTTATTGTTTACATTTTAGAAACAAACCATTGAAACAAGCTATGTCTCTCATTTACTAAGAAGGGGTGGGATGTGGTGTTTTGAGATAGTATTTTGAAATTGCAACTGCATTGTACATTTTGTATTTTAGAGGCTGCTGTAGAACATACATGCCAGCAAAGGGAAAGCAAAAGTAAAACAGAGAATAAAGAAAAAGCCTTTATGTTTAACAGCCTGCAGTCTCTGTCTCACATATCTTACGCCAAACCCAGCTGAGCCTCACTCCAGTCCCAAGAGACATCACATAGCCCATTGCATTATGGCTAGGGGCCAGATGACCTCAAGGGTATGATCAATCAGCTTTTGTATTTTAGTGCAGCCAACAGTCTGGCAGAATTGGGCAGCCTCATCATGCTATTTTTCAGTGCGAATGAAAATGGAGGTGTTGGTCACAATGACTGAAATATTAGGTACCTCTTTGAGCGGCCTCATCCCTCCCTAAAATAAAAGCAGAATACTGCGGATGCTGGAAATCTGAAATAAAAGCAAGAAATGCTGGAAATACTCAGCAGGTCTGGCAGCATCTGTGGAGAGAGAAGCAGAATTAACGTTTCAGGTCAGTGACCCTTCTTCAGAACTGGCAAATATTAGAAATGTGAAAGGTTATAAGCAAGTAAAGCAGGGGTGGGGCAAGAGATAACAAAAGGAGAAGGTGTAGATAGGACAAGGTCACAGAATAGCTGACCAGAAGGTCATGGAGCAAAGGCAAACAATATGTTAATGGTGTGCTGAAAAACAAAGCATTAGTACAGAGAGGGTGTTAACGGACTGAAAATTGAACAGCCGCAAGTACAAACATGAAAAAAACAGTGGGTAAGCAAACTGAACAAACTAAGATGAAATAAAATAAAACAAACACAAAAAAATATAGAAAAAAATTAACTAAAAATAAAAGTAAAATGGGGGGGGGGGGGTGTCCTGTCATGCTCTGAAATTATTGAACTCAATGTTCAGTCCGGCAGGCTGTAGTGTGCCTAATCAGTAAATGAGATGCTGTTCCTCGAGCTTGCATTGATGTTCACTGGAACACTGCAGCAATCCCAGGACAGAGATGTGAGCATGAGAGCAGGGGGGAGTGTTGAAATGGCAAGCAACTGGAAGATCGGGGTCATGCTTTCGGACTGAGTGTAGGTGTTTCGCAAAGCGGTCACCCAGTCTGCGTTTGGTCTCCCCAATGCAGAGGAAACCACATTGTGAGCAGCGAATACAGTATACTACATTGAAAGAAGTACAAGTAAATCGCTGCTTCACCTGAAAGGAGTGTTTTGGGCATGGGATAGTGAGGAGAGAGGAGGTAAATGGGCAGGTATTATACCTCCTGCGATTGCAGGGGAATGTGCCGTGGGAAGGGGACGAGGAGGTGGGGGTAATAGAGGAGTGGACCAGGGTGTCACGGAGGGAACGATCCCTTTGGAATGCTGACAGGGGAAGGGAGGGGAAGATGCGTTTGGTAGTGGCATCACGCTGGAGGTGGTGGAAATGGCGGAGGATGATCCTTTGGATATGGAGGCTGATGGGGTGGAAAGTGAGGACATGGGGAACCCTGTCACAGTTCTGGGAGAGAGGTGAAGGGGTGAGGGTAGAGGTGTGGGAAATGGGCCGGACACAGTTGAGGGCCCTGTCAACCTCAGTGGGGGGGAATCCTCAGTTGAGGAAAAAGGAAGACATATCAGAAGCGCTGTCATGGAAGGTAGCATCATCTGAGCAGATGCGTCGGAGACGGAGTAACTGGGAGAATGGAATGGAGTCCTTACAGGAGGCAGGGTGTGAAGAAGTGTAGTCGAGGTAGCTGTGAGAGTCGGTGGGCTTATAATGGATATTAGTAGACAGCCTAACCCCAGAGATGGAGATAGAGAAGTCGAGGAAGGGAAGGGAAGCCTCCATATCCAAAGAATCATCCTGCGCCATTTCCGCCACCTCCAGCGTGATGCCACTACCAAACCCATCTTCCCCTCCTTCCCCTGTCAGCATTCTGAAAGGATCATTCCCTCCGCGACACCCTGGTCAACTCCACCATTACCCCCACCACCTCATCCCCTTCCCACGGCACCTTCCCCTGCAATCGCAGGAGGTGTAATACCTGCCCATTTATCTCCTCTCTCCTCACTATCCCAGGCCCCAAACACTCCTTTCAGGTGAAGCGGCAATTCATTTGTACTTCTTTCAATGTAGTATACTGTATTCGCTGCTCACAATGTGTTCTTCTCTACATTGGGGAGACCACACGCAGACTGGGTGACCGCTTTGCGGACCACCTCCGCTCAGTCCGAAAGCATGACCCTGAGCTTCCGGTTGCTTGCCATTTCAACACTCCCCCCTGCTCTCATGCTCACATCTCTGTCCTGGGATTGCTGCAGTGTTCCAGTAAACATCAACGCAAGCTCCAGGAACAGCATCTCATTTATCGATTAGGCACACTACAGCCTGCCGGACTGAACATTGAGTTCAATAATTTCAGAGCATGACAGGCCCCCCCCCCCTCATTTTACTTTTAGTTTTATTTTTTTTGAAACTTTTTTTGTGTTTGTTTTATTTTATTTCATCTTAGTTTGTTCAGTTTGCTACCCACTGTTTTTTTCATGTTTGTACTAGCGGCTGTTCAATTTTCAGTCCGTTAACACCCTATCTGTACGAATGCTTTGTCTTTCAACACACCATTAACATATTGTTTGCCTTTGCTCCATGACCTTCTGGTCAGCTATTCTGTGAACTTGTCCTATCTACACCTTCTCCTTTTGTTATCTCTTGCCCCACCCCCGCTTTACTTGCTTATAACCTTTTACATTTCTAATATTTGCCAGTTCTGAAGAAAGGTCACTGACCTGAAACGTTAACTCTGCTTCTCTCTCCACAGATGCTGCCAGACCTGCTGAGTATTTCCAGCATTTCTCATCCCTCCCTATCTCTGTAATCTCCTCCAGTCCTACCACCCTCTGAGAATTCTATGTTCTTCCAACGCTGGCCTTTTTCCTTCGTCCCCTCTGCTGGCAGCTTGTGCCCTTAACTGTTTAGACTCTAAACTCTGAAATTCCTTCACTAAACTTCTTTCTCTCTCTACAGCTCTCTTCTCCCTAAAACCCACCTTTTTGGCCAAAGGTTTGCCCACTTCTTCTAATGTCTCCTTCTTTGGCTGTATATGTAGAAGCTGTTGAAGCACATATGGATAGCAAATTGACTCATACAGCTGATGCCACACACACCAATATGAAAGGAGCTCGAAGCATAAAAGTTTAGGGTCTTGGACAATCTGCTCTTCTTGTGTCTGAGGTCTGTGAGTTTGCCTAAAAGAAATGGCACATTTATCTAATTGCCTTCCTGCTAAACATGGCTCTTTAGTCATTGCCAAGGAGCTGAGCCTATGCCTGTAGATGCAATGGGTGGCAGAGTGGTGGATTCACATAGGGCCACTTTGGTGCCATCTGACCTCCCTGCTCATTCTCTGCTAAGTACTTGAGGGGAGATGGGGGGGGGGGGGGGTGGTGGGGGGGGGGGGGGCGGTAGTGGGGGGATAACTGAAACAATCCCAATTGTAGTGAATGCTCTGTCATCTGAAACTCTGCAGCAGTTTACTTTCTGAATCCTGAGAACCTGTCTCAGGTGTAATGCACAATTTGGATGGACACATTATATGTGTGAATCATGAAGTGCAGAATTTTCTGCGCTTCTCTCTTAATCACCAACAACTGTGTTTAAAACCAGCACAACAAAGCCAACACAGTTTATGTCTAACAGTGCACAGGAACTGTGGATCCAACAGCAATTGCACTACATGATGAACTCACCGCTTTGCTAGTCTGTACTGCATCAACCTTTATACCAGGTACCAACCTCTCGGCTTGCAAACCAATTCCTCCCGCTTGTCCTCTCCAGGGCCCATTGCTACTCCAGTTTTCCTGAGATGACGTCCTTGTGAGTGAGAAAGGGATCCATTTGAATGTTTTCCTCCTGACAGCAAGCATGTGCAGCTGAAGAAAGTAACTCAGTTAATATCCTCCCATTGATGGCAGGAAACAGCTGTTCAGCATTGGGACCATTCTGACTTGGAACTTTATCACAGTTCCTTCACTGTCACGGGGTCAAAATCCTGGAACTCCCTTCCTAACAGCACTGTGGGTGTACCTACCTCACAGGGACTGCAGCGTTTCAAGAAGGAAGCTCACCACCACCTTCTCAAGGGCAATTAGGGACGGGCAATAAATGCTGGCCTAGCCAGCGACGCCCACATCCCATGAATGAATAAAGAAAGGAGCCTTTTCCACTCGAATGTGGAAAATAAATCCACCGCAATAAATTAATTAACCACTAGATGGTGCTAAAGGGCCACCTGCAGCCAAAAGATGTCAGGTGTGAGGTCCTGTTGATGCCTGGCTGTAACAGTCCTCTCCTGAAGATAGATCTATAGGGAGGGGGTCAGTAGTCTTCTTGGTATATTGGCCAAGAGTCTAGAAAGTCAGTGTTGGAAAGATCCAATCATGGAAGCACCATGTTCAAGCCTGATGCCCCAGAGCATCGTTGCAGGAGTTCCTCAGGGAAATGTCCTCGGCCCAACTGCTTCATCAATGACCTTCCCTCTATCATAAGGTCAGAAGAGGGAATGTTCGCTGATGATTGCACAGCATTCAGTTCCATTTGCAACTCCTCAGATAGTGAAGCAGTGCATACCCAAACGCAATATTCCTGGACAACATTCAGGCTTGGGCTGATAAGTGGCAAGTAACATTCACACCACACAAGTCCAGGCAATGTCCATGTACAACAAGAGAGTCTAACTATCTCCCCTTGACATTTAATGGCATTGCCATCACTGAATCGCGCACCAACATCCTAGGGGTCACCATTGACCAGAAACTTAACTGGACCAGCCACATAAATATTGTGGCTACAAGAGCAGGTTTAGTATTCTGCGGTGAGTAACACATCTCCTGACTCCCCAAAGTCCACCATCTGCAAGGCGCAAGTCAGGTGTGAGATGAATTACTCTCCACTTGCCTGGATGAGTGCATTTCCTACAACACTCAAGAAGCTCAACATCATCCAGGACAAAGCAGCCCACTTGATTGGCACCCGATCCACCACCTTCAACATTCACTCCCTCCACCATTGTTGCACAGTGGCAGCAGTGTGCACCATCTACAAGATGCAATGCAGCAACTCACCAAGCCTCCTTCGACAGCTACTTCCAAACCTACGACCTCTATCACCTAGAAGGACAAGGGTGCAGACACATGGCAACACCACCAAGTTACCTTCCAAATCACACACCATCCTGTCTTTAGTTTAGTTTAGTTTAGATTAGAGGTACAGCACTGAAACAGGCCCTTCGGCCCACCGAGTCTGTGCCGACCATCAACCACCCATTTATACTAATCCTACACTAATCCCATATTCCTACCACACCCCCAACTGTCCCTATATTTCCCTACCACCTACCTATACTATGGGCAATTTATAATGGCCAATTTACCTACTAACCTGCAAGTCTTTTGGCTTGTGGGAGGAAACCGGAGCACCTGGAGAAAACCCACGCAGACACAGGGAGAACTTGCAAACTCCACACAGGCAGTACCCAGAATTGAACCCGGGTCGCTGGAGCTGTGAGGCTGCGATGCTAACCACTGCGCCACTGTGCCGCCCATATATTGCAACTATATCGCTGTTCATTGTCTATGGGCCAAACTCCTTAACTAACAGCACCCTGGGAATACCAACACCACAAGGACTGCAGTGGTTCAAGCCAGGGGCTCCCCATCACATTCTTAAGGGCCATTAGGGATGGATAATAAATGCTGGCCTTGTCAGTAACAGCCACATCCCATGAAAAAATATGAAAAAAGGATGGATCACCCATCATTGACCTAGGGTCTGGATTTGGACATGACAAAGGCACACACAGCCCAGTCAACCCTGCAAAGATTTCCTCACTAGCATCTGGGACTTGTGCCCAAATTGGGAGAGTTATCCCACAGACTAGTCAAGCAACAGCTGGAGAGAGTCATACTCACAGAATCATTCCTTTGTCAATGTCCCAGAGTCCTCCATCACTGCCCTTGGATATGTTGTGTCCCAACGGCTGGACAGACCCACCAGAGGTGGCAGTGCAGTAGTATGTTGTGGTGAGGGAGTGGCTCTCGGTGTTCTCAATGCTGATTCCAGATACAATGAAGTCTCATGTTATTAGGCCAAATATACGCAAGGAAACCTCCTGCTGATTACAATCTATTGCCCTCCCTCAGCTGATGAATCAGTATTCCTCCATGTTGAGTACCACTTAGAGGAAGCACTGAGGAGAGCAAAGGCAGAGAATGTACTCTGGGTGGGGTACTTCAATGTGCATCACCAAGAGTGGCTCAGTATCACCACTACTGATCAAGCTGGTCGAGTCCTGAAGGACATATCTGTCGGACTGGGCCTTCAGCAAGTGGTGAGAGAACCAACACGAGGGAAAACGTATTTGACCTTGTCCTCACCAATCTACCTGTCACAGATGCATCTGTCCATGACGGTATTGGTAGGGATGCGCTCCACACAATCCTTGTGGAGACAAAATCCTGTTGTCATACCGAGGGTCATGTTGTCTGGCATTTGTGCTAAATGGGATAGATTCAGATCAGACCTAGCAGCTCATAACTGGGCAGCTATCAGCAACAGCAGAGTTGTACTCCATCCCTATCTGTAAGCTCTTGGCACAGCATATTCCTCACTCTGCCATTACCCTCAAACCAGGGGACCAACCCTGATTCAAGGAGGAGTGTAGAAAAGCCTGCCAGGAGAAGCACCGTGTATACCTAAAAATGAGGTGCAAACCTGATGCAGCTGCAATGCAGGATTACATTGTATGCTCAAAAGTGGAATAAAAAAAAACATGGAATTGGATTAGAGAACATGGGGTTCATCTCTACAGGGAATACAAAAAGATGTTAACAAAATTGCAGAACAGACATGTAACTGGGAAATGAGGTGTTTGCTTTTTTATTCATTTGTGGGATGTGGGCAGCAAAGGCAAGGCCAGCATTTATTGTCCATCCCTAATTTCCCTTGAGAAGCTGGTAGTGCAGTCCTTGTGGTGAAGGTACACACAGAGTGCTGTTACGTAGGGAGTTCCAGGATTTTGACCCAATGACAATGAAGAATCAGTGATATATTTCCAAGTCAGGATGCTGAGTGACTTGGAGGCGAACTTGCGGGCGATGGTGTTCCCATGTGTCTGTTGCCTTTGTTTTTTTTTGTTGACTCCTTTGCACCATGCGGAATGAAATGTGATAATAGAAACGTTTCATTAAAGTTGTGGAAAAGAAAAAGAAGAAAACACACATTCATTCTCAACACTCACTCATCAAATTCACTCATTAATCTTAGAATTGCTGCAGCTGGCTTTGTCTGCAACAACTATGCTGATTTAATTTTTTTTAGCTTTGTCAGGGATGGTTATGTGTGGGTTAGACCCCGGACAATGCATCAGCGATTGCATTGCTTTTTTTTTCTGCAATGCAACTTTAACCGTTCAGGTTCCAGCACTTTGAAAAATTTTCTCCCTATAGTGTCAGCGGGTAAAAAATTGTTTATTAGCCCCTGTGAGGTATCTAAGATTTCCTCCGGCCCTTGTTCTTGCTGGGGTCTGAATTGGATTTGCTGAGTTTGATTAGCTTTGGGTTTGGGATCTGATCATTGGGTCTTTTAGTGGTAGATCCACACTGACACACTGTTTTCTGGTGAGTCACACAAGTGCTGTTTACTTTAGGGCATTTTGCCTTCTCTTTTCCCTTCACTATGTGGAGGATCTCTTTGCTAATGTGCCCCATATTCTCTGGGATATTCCTCCTCGCAGGTGTCTGTCCAGCTTTCACTGCACTCCCCTGTGGCACATCAACTAGGTGAGGCATCACCCTCATTGTTGTTTTGCCTTTTTGGGAACTTTCCTTGTCCCTGCAGGTTTCTGTAAATGCTGTGAGCATCCTTGGTGGAGTACCTCTTTGGCTTGCATTTAAGTAGGAGAGTGTGGGGTCTAATTTCTTCAACGTTTCAGGGTTGGCTAACTAGACAGTCGGGGGTTCCAGTTGGGAATCCTCCCGGCCCTCCTCTAACCTGTCCTCACTGTCCTTTTCATCCCCTTCCTTCTTAAATGTCTGACAGACCTGTGCTGTCTGTCCCCTTCCCAGCTGTGATATTGTTTTAACATATTAATGTGGCACAGTCTTTGTTTTTTCCTTCGGTCTGTGGTATCAATTAAATAATTTACCTGGCCAATCATTTTTGCCACTCAGTATGAGCCACTGAACTGGGCTTTCAGGGGTTCACCCTGAATTGGGAGTAGTACTAATATATGGTCTCCAGGCCAAAATGTTCTGGCCCTGGCATGTTTTTCTGCCTGCCTTTTCATAGCTGTCTGGCAGTTTTTTAGGTAACTCCTGAGCCACTGCATAGGCTCTCGTGAGCTGCTCCCGGAACATGGAAATGTAGTCTAACATGGGAGACTTATCCCTCTGTCACAAAAACTTCTCCTTGATTAGCTTAAGAGGACCTCTCACCTCATGTCCGTAAACTAATTCAAAGGGACCAAAGCCGGTAGACTCATTGGGTGAGTCCCAAGTGACAAACAGGAGAAATCCCAGCCCTCTGTCCCAGTCATGGGGGTAGTTTAGTTTAGTTTAGTTTAGAGATACAGCACTGAAACAGGCCCTTCGGCCCACCGAGTCTGTGCCGACCATCAACCACCCATTTATACTAATCCTACACTAATCCCATATTCCTACCACATCCCCACCACCCTACTATTTCCCTACCACCTACCTATACTGGGGGCAATTTATAATGGCCAATTAACCTATCAACCTGCAAGTCTTTGGCATGTGGGAGGAAACCGGAGCACCCGGAGGAAACCCACGCAGACACAGGGAGAACTTGCAAACTCCACACAGGCAGTACCCAGAATTGAACCCGGGTCGCTGGAGCTGTGAGGCTGCGGTGCTAACCACTGCGCCACTGTGCCGCCCATCTCATCGCAGTATGCCCTGATCATTGTCTTTGGGGTCTGGTGGTACCATTCTAAAGCCCCTTTTGACTGTGGGTGGAAGGCTGAGGACTTTAGCTGGGTTATGCCCAGGTTACTGTTTGAATGATCGCAGACATGAAATTTGTGTCCTGATCTGTCTGGATCCCAGCAGGCAGCCCATATCGGGTAAAGAATTGGGTTAGCCCCTCCACCACTACCTTGGCAGAGATAGTTCTTAGTGGAATGGCCTCTAGGAATCGGGTAGCCACATCCATAATGGTGAGGAGATATGAGTAGCTCCTTTTTGTTTTCGGCAGGGGTCCCACATAACCCACCAGCACTCTGCTGATGGGTTCACCAAAAGCCGATATGGGAATTAGGGGTGCAGTTTTTATTGCAGGTTGGTGCTTCCCCACAAACTGGCACGTGTGGCAAGTTATACAGAACTCCACCACTCCTTGTGGAGTTTTGGCCAGTCGAAATGCTGTCTTATGCAGGCTTTGGTTTTTCATACATCGACATGGTCAGCCATTGGAGGTTCATGGGCTATTCTTAGTATTTCTTTATGGTACCTCGGCAGCTCCACTATCTGAGGAACCACTGTCCACTCTTTGTGTGCAATTCTGTGAGGAGGTTTCCACTTCCTCATCAGCACCTCATTCTTTAAATAGCAGCACTCTGGGACTCCCTCTGCTTCAGCTTCACTTTGGGCAGTCCGTGCTATCTTTTTAAACCCTGGGTCAGCTTGCTGAGCCTCGACCAAGGAAGACCTGTTTGACACAACCTTTGGGCCCTCTAACTTCCCAAAGTAGATTTCAGACAGCCAGACAGTAGGGTCATTTGTCTGCAGTGCCAGTTCAGCTGCTTTTGACAGAGCTTGTTTAGCCATGGACCAAGTCACCACACAGTCAGGGAAAATGTTGAGGACCTTCTCCTGCAACTGCTCTGTCTCCCTGACTTATTTCGGTCTCTCAAAACCACTGGGACAGCTACCACCTTTGCCCTGCCAGTGCATTACCCAGGAGCAGATCGACCCCATCCATTGGCAGACTAGTGACAATCCCCATGGTTACTGGTCCTGAAACAAGGTCATACTCCAGGTGCACCCAATATAAAGGCATGGACATATACCGCCCTCCGATACCATTCACCATCACTCAAGTGTTCATGCCTTTTCCCAGCAGAAGGGATTGGGTGGCCTCTGTATCCCTAACTATGACTATGGGCTTGCTTGCCTCACTTGAGGGGTATGGGGTCACTTTTCCTTGGGACGCAAAATCCTGGTAACTTTCATGGATTTTGTTACATTTTCCCACACTCACTGCGGTAGGTTTACTGTGTCTTACTGCCACAGTTAAAGCCACAGTCTGGTCTGCTGTGCTTTCCATCAGGGCCCCTTCTCCTGCACTGGTCTGGTGTGTCCTGATTAATTCTATAGGTTTTCCCCGTAACTTCCAGCAGTCAGCGCAAAGGTGACATGCCTTGTTACAATGGAAACACACAGGTCTTCGGGTCTCACTCCTGCTCTCAGTACCATCCTTTTTGGCCTGAGTAGGGCCCCCTGTGTGTCCAGCTTTCTCTTCTCACCCATGGCTGTTCAGTCTCCTATCACCCTCCCATCTTTTTCCTTTTTGGGTTTGTGGGGGTGACTAGGGAAGGGTTTCCCTTGGGGTAAGGGCTTCTGTACATGGGTAAATTCATCAGCCAGGATTGCTGCTTGCCTGGCTCTTTGAACCTTTGGTTCCTCTATGTGGGGTTTAATAGAAAGGGAAAGTGAGCTTTTAAACTCCACGGGAAGGATCACCCTTCTGAGGTTTTCATATGTGGGCTATACTTTAAGTGCCCATATCCACTGGTCAAAAGCAAGCTGCTTAACTCTTTCAAACTCAAGGTAAATTTGTTCAGGCTGCTTTCAGAGGGTCAGAATTTCTGGTGGTACGCTTCTCTTACCAGCTCATATGCCCCCAGGATAGCATTTTTAGTATCTAATAATCTGATGAACTTTCAGTGAGTAAACCTCATGGGCTTTTCTGATTAGTTTGCTTTGTAATAAGAGTCCAGCTCTCAGCCGGAAATTTCAGTTGTCTTGCAAGCTTTTCAAAAGTGACGAGAAATGTTTCCATATCCCACTCATTGAACTTTGGAATCAACTGGGAGAATTTTAAGAGCTCAGCACACAGTCCTGAGCTCGGGGTAGCTTCCTCACTAGCCTTGCCTTCACTGGGTACATAGGCTCTCATCCTAGTTAATTCAAGCTGCCTTAACTCTCCTACTCTTTCTGGAAAGCTCTCTTTTTTTCCCCTTTCTTCACCTTCTTTTCCCCTTTTCTTCTATTTCGTTTTCCTTTTCTTGACACTCTCTCTGCTCTTTCTCTCTCTGGAATTCTAATTCTAGTCTCCTCTGTTCTAATTGTATTTTAGCTAACATTACCCTGTCTGTTTCTGTCTCCAACCATGTTTCTGAATCTTCAGGTTCAAGTGAAAACTGGTTGACCAGTCTTAGGATTTTGGATTTCCTAGCTTTTGGATGGAATGTAATCCCTAACTGCCCAGTTACATTCCTCAACTCTTCAATGTATAGGGCCTTTAACCTGTGCAAAGTCCTAGCTTGGGAAGGTACTGGCTTCAAATGTGGGCATGTTAGTATTCTGACAGTGAAAACCACAAGAAAACCTGTATCAAAGTTTTAAACTTTGTTATGGTCCTGTAGTTATTTTTCTCTGGGGAATATGTGGCGTGTCTTTAAGACAGCAAAGGATCAGTATTGCTTTAAAAACTAGCAAGCCTCAGGAGTTGGAGAATGTGCATTTTGGTTGCTGTTGGATACAAGCATATGAAAAGGGAAGCAACCAGCTTCAAAGAATACATCCTGGTTACCCGGCAACAGCCATTTGGAGACTACGATTCCAAGGGTACACTCTCGTTACCTTGGATACAACCATTTGGACTGAGCATCACGCGATACATTTGTTACAATTCAATTTTGAACTGGCTTTTTAGTTGAAGACAGTTTGTTCTAACAGAGAACACAGACAGACAGCTGGTATTAGCCCCTGAAACAAGAGCTCTCAGCCATTTAAACTGAAGGAAGAGAATTTAGTCTGTTTAATTATTATTATCTCTCAAAATTCTAAAAAAAACTCAAGCCAAAACAGAGATCTCTGATAATTTAAACTGAAGGAAGGGAAGTTAGACTGGGACAATCTTTTATCATTCAAAAATCCTAAAGCCAAATTCATTTATTTAAAAATTGTTTACAAGTCATTAATTGTAGAAATTCGCTGAAGGAAGGAAAGCATAACTTACTGCTGGAATTAGATTATGGATTGTTCTACTGTGGAAGAACCTTTTTCCCCCATCGGACAGCTGAGAGGACTTCAAGCACTGTAAGTTTGCGAGGAGTCTAATTTTTTCTATTTTAAATGTTGTTTATATCTTAATAGTGTTTAAGAATTTAGTTTTTAAAAATTAAACAGTTAATTTGTTAATTTAAAGACACCTGGTTTGGTTAGCCTCATTTGGGGGTTAATAGATGGTCAATTTGGCTATGGTTTTCTTTAATTTGGAAAGTTTAAAAATTATACGTTAGGTGATCTGTGGAGGGACGGGATTAAATTAACAGTGCATTTCTCCCACCACAATTAGAATCGTATATTTTGATTGGGGGCTTTGTCTTGAGGGGTCGGTTGTAATAACTTTTTTTATGAGGAATCAATTTGATTTCCCACTTTCAATTTCTCATTTGTCATTGGATTATGATCGCAGACGAGCCCCCAAATTTCTGTTACGGCCAGGTGAGGAGAAGGTCATAGAAACATAGAAAAATAGGAGGAGGCCATTCAGCCTTCGAGCCTGCTCCTCACAAACTTCCCTCTTGCTCTTCCTCTTATTTGACTGCAACAGGGTTTATTCCTTTTTTTAAATAGTAGTTATGCTTACCACCTCAGTGAGTGTTTTACCTTTCTCCTTTAATGTGAACATGAAAGAACCAATCAGACATGTTTTCTTGAGCTTAAACAAGAAAGAGATGAGTTTATTATACTTAACAATCTAAAACCATTCTAAATAAAATAATAAATAAATATGCTATACATTCACGTGAATCACACACACAAACACACAAATAGATTACAGAGTGAAAAGTAGATTTTGTGGTTGGATTAGAGTCCAGAATAAATAAGAAAAAATTAAATACACAGTCTGTGAGGTTGAATAATTTGGTGGGCTTCCAGCTGAAGTTGTATTCTTGAAGTCTTTGGCTGGTCAAAGTGGACTTTGTGGCTGGCCTGCTTGGCTCAGGGTTTTCTTGGAAGCAGATTTGTAGGTGGCTCTCTTCCTCTGGTCTCTGTCTGTAGCAATCTGTAGGCTTGGAAGGTCTTCAGTCGCAGCCGGTTTTCAAACTTGAGTTGTTATCTGAAGAGAGAGGGAAGCTTTTCTGCTGCACTATCTCAGTTACTGCTTGTCTCCCTTTGTTCAAGGACACTCCTAGCTTTCACAGAGATGAGCAGACTTTCACATGATTGCCTCAGTGTACTCTCTGGAACCTTCTAATGAGATTCAAGGTTTGGAATTGGCTCCCCAGGCCCCAGGATGCCAATACTTACACTTGGAGGGGTTTGCTCTTTCAAAGTCAAGGTGTCAGGATTGCCTTGAATGCTGTGATAATGAAACAATCTTAGGTAATTCAATCACTTAGAGCAAGCCATTGTTCTGTGTCCATGCTCATCAGACATGCGTCTCTGGTTGGAGGATTTGGAATGTGAAAAGGTGTCTCAGATACAAATTGCAGTGGCTATCTTGGTTGCCAGTTTTTAAAAAAGTTAACTGCAGGCTTTTTTTCATTAAAAGTTTAATGTAAGTTTCCAACTGATTAATTAAAATTCCTCATTTGGCATATTGTTTTTCTTGACAATGGTGTAGGATTCAGTGATAGTATTGCCCTTATGGTATTGCCATTAAATTTCAAGGGCAGGTGGTTAAATTCTGTCTTGTTGGAGATAGTCATTGCCTGGCACTTGTGTGGCATAAATATTACTTGCCACTTATCAGCCCAAGTCTGGATGTTGTTCAGGTCTTGCTGCATGCAGACATGGGCTGCTTCAGTAGCTGAGGAGTTGCGAATGGAAGTGAACACTGCAGTCATCATTAAGTGCTGCATTTTGGTACGAGGAATAAGGAGGCCACCTGTTCCTTTGAGAATAATTAAAATGGGTTGAAGGCACAAAGGGATCTTAGGGGCACAGATTCACAAAACATTAAAAGTAGCAACATAGGGTAACAAGGTCATACAAAAATGTAAACAAAGCACTAGCGTTCATTTCTAGAGGAATAGAATCAAAAGCAGAGAAGTTATGTTAAACATATATTGAAACTTAGTTGGAGCACACTTGCAGTATTCTGCACATCTCTGGTCTCCATATCATAAAACTGATACAGAGTCACCGGAGAATCTGCAAAAATGGCTGACATGGATGATACCAGAACTGAGAGATATACCTATCAAGAAATACTGAACTGGCTGAGGCTTTTCTCTCCAGAAAATATGGAGAGATGGCCTGATAGAGGTCTTTAACATTATAAGGGGATCAATAGGGTATATGTAGAGAAGGTGGGCTGGATTTTATCCTGCCCTTGGAGATGAGAACAGAGGCGGGAGATGTGACACACAAATGTGGATGACATCAGGCAGCATTCCTGAAGTTGTCGTTCCCCCATGCTATTTTGTCTGTCGTGGGCTCAGAAGCCAATTATGCCAGGGGCTGCCTCTCGCCTCCACTGGCATTTTGCCGATGTCGAAGGAGCCCATCGCCATGTGAAGACACCACCAGGTCAAACCTGGCAGCCTCCTAGTGGGCTTGGGGGGAAAGGGGAGGTTGGTCCCTTCTCTGAGGGCAATCATTGGCCCACAGAGGTTCCGCCCAGCAATGATGGCCACTCCCGCGGCAAGACCCCTTCTCTCCGTCTTCAACAACAGCCTGCCAGTTTGGCCCAGACATTGCTGATCTCACTTACCTTAGTCTCAGGGTCTCCTCCATCAGTGCTACTCCTGGCCTCCTGCAGTACCGGCAAAGGCCACCACTCCCAATTGGCCAGCAGCTCTGAAGGCAAGATTTTTAAGGGACAGCGTCCCGCTAGCAGACAGTTAATTGGCTGCCTGCCATGCAATTCTGCCAATGGTTTGATGGGGGGCTGAGGTGGGGTCACCCCCTCATCCACCTACTCCCCGTGGGACCCGTCAGCAAGATAAAATCTGGCCTGATGTTTCAACTTATCTAGGAGTCTAACAGTAAGACCCATAAACGCAAGACTGCCACTATCAACAAAAACTTGCATTTACATAGTATTTTATCTTAGTATCTGCTGACACACAGAGCCATAAAAGGTGTGCAGCATAAAGAGTGTAAAAGTTAGGAGTTTGGTACAAGTGAGAGTTCAGTGCAGAGGAGGAAAAGGGTGCTGTTTTTCTCCAATACTTGTAGTGGTTCATGTAAGTTTGAGGCAGAAAGTATTTAAAATGTTTGTCCAGTGTTTTAGGGCTTAATGCAAGATAGTAGAAAAAGAAAAAACCTTACAACAAACTAAAATATAGATATAAGTGATAATAATTGTCATGCTAGGCCCCCACCTGCCAAGAATGAGGCACATTAATTTTGTCATGAACATTGATTTTAAACTGTTACTGGAGTGAAGAAAGGACTTATTAAACAGATCAGCTGTGGCTGGAAAAGACATTTGCATATTAACAGACAGTGATTGGAAGGACAAAGGACCATTCCCTAACACATTTAACCCACAATGGACCTTGATCAAAAGTTATTGTGTGTAAGAGGAGCTTTCCAGAGACTGCTAAAGTGATGTAATCCAAGATATAGTCAGACCAGTTGGTCACATGACTAACCTGTTTGGCAGCCTGGGCTTTCTGAATTGCACAAACAGTTTGAACTCAAAGTCTGTTTGCTCCTGAACTGAGATCAGGAAACATACCTTTAGATTAGAAAATTGTACAAGTCACTCTGCTATTTAAAAAAGTTGAGGGGGGAAACCAGGGAATTGTAGTCCAGTTAGCCTAACATTTGTTGTAAGAAAAATTACTAAAGTCTACAAATTCAAAAACTTTCAGAGAGCACCAGCATGGATTTGTAAAGGGTAGGTCATGTCTGATGATACGGAGTAAATTTTTTGAAGAGTTGACCAAAGTAGTGTTCAGGGGTATGTCTATGGCTGTTATTTATATGGACTTCCAGAAGGCATGTAAGAGAATGTTAACTAAGTTGAAGTCCATGGAATTGAAGGCAAATTATTGGCCTGGTTAGGAAATTGGCTGAGCAGCTGGAGATAGAATAGTAATAAAAGGCAGGCTCTCTAATTGGCAGTATGAGAGCAATAGTGATCCACAAGGATCTGTGTTGGAGCTTCAAATATTCACCGTGTTTATTAATGGCTTAGATGACGGAATTGAAAGCCCATATATCCCAGTTTGCTGCTGACACTAAAATAGGCAGTATTGTAAGTAGTGTGGATAAAGCATAAGATTACAAATACTAATAGATTAAGTGAATGGATTTATGTAGTCAAATGTGAGGTCAACCAATTTGGACCTAAAAAAAGGATAGAACAGGATACAAGTGGTGAAAAGCTACAAACATTAGAGGTCCAAAGAGACTTGTTCCATACATTGAGATCATTAAAATGTTATGAACAGGTACAGAAAATAATCAAAAAGGTGAACGGAATGCCGGCCTTTATATCTAAAGAAGTAGAATACAAGGGAGTAGAAGTTATGTTTCAGCTAAACAAAGGCCTGTTGAGACCACACCTGGAGTATTGAGCGCAGTTCTGGGCACCATACCTTAGGAAGGATATATTGGCTTTGGAGGGAATGCAGTGAAGGTTTACCAGAATGATACCTGCACTCCAAGAGTTAAGTTACAAGGAGTGATTACACAAACTTAGGTGAATATTCCCTGGAATTTAGAAGGTTATAGGGTGATTTAGTCAAAGTTTAAGATATTAAGGGAACATGTGCAGCAGATAGAGAGAAACTATTTCCACTGTTTGGGGAGTCTAGGCCTAGGGAATATAGTCTAAAAATTAGAGCCTGACCTTTCAGAAGTGAAATTAGGAAACATTTCTACACCCAAAGGAGGTTGAAGGTTGGAACTTTCTTCTGCAAACAGCATTTGATGTGGGATCATAAGAAATAGAAAAGAGTAGGCCATTCAGCCCCTTAACTGCACTTTTCTGCTGACTGCCCCATAACCCTCAACTCCCTTCTAGATCAAAAATTTGCCTAACTCAGTCTTGAATATATTCAATGACCCATTTAAATCTGAGATCTCTAGATAATCTAAAGGTATTAAAGAAATATGGGGAAAAGACAGGCATATGGAGTTAGGTCACAGATTAACTTGAGGGACGAATAGGCCAGCTCCTGTTCCTGTGCCTAGGTGCTTCACCAACCAAAATTTGACCTGAATCAAGGAGAGAAGGAAAAACCTGGCAATTACAGGCTAGTCAGTTAGTGATGGGGAAGCTTTTAGAAACAATAATCCTGGAGACAATTAACAGCCACTTAGATAAACATGAACTAGTAAATGAGAGCCAGCTTGATTTTATTGAGGGCAAATTACGTTTGACTGACTTGACGGAGTTTTTAAAAAGAGGAAGTAAGAGGGGCTCGATGAGGGCAGTGCAGTTGTTGTGTCTATGGACTTTCAAAAGGCATTTGATAATATGCCACATGGGATAAAAGGGGAAGTAACTGCATGGGTACAATATCAACAGTAAAAAGCAAGTTGTGGTGAATGGCTGTTTTTCCAGACAGGAGGGAGATGGTGATCCTTAGGGTTCAGTACTAGTACCGCTGCTGTTTTTGATATACATTAATGATTTGGACTAGAGGGTACAGGGCACAATTTAAAATTTTGCAGATGCCACAAAATTTTTAAAAATGTATAGTTATCAGCAAGGAAAGGTGTTAGATTTCAAGAGGACATTGACAGGCTGTTGGAATGTCCAGACATGTGGTAGATGAAATTCAATGCAGAAAGTGAGTTGATGCATTTTTGTAGGAAGAGCAAGAGAGAATACACGTTAAATGGTACTATTTCAAGTTGGTGCAGGCTTGGGCTCGATGGGATGAATGGTCTCCTTAGAATGGGTTACAGAAAGACAAAAACACCTGGCTGCGCTTGTGCATGAATCTTTGGAAGTGCAGGACAGATTAACAGAGCATATGAGATTCTGGGCTTTATAAATAAGAGGCAGAATACAAAGCCAAAAAGTTATGTTGAACCTATATAAAACACTACTTCGGTCCCAGCTGGAATATTATGCCCAATTCTGTGCACCACACATTTGGAAGTGCATGAAGGTTTCAGAGAGGGTATGCAGGAGATTTATTAGAATTGTTCCAGGGATGAAAGATTAGTTACATGGACAGACTGGAGAAGCTGGGATTGTTCTCCTTGGAGCAGAGTAGGCCAATAGGAGATTTGATAGAGGTGTACAAAATCATGAAGGGTTTAGACAGAGTAAAGAGAGAGAAACGGTGTTCAATGGCTGAACGGTCAGTAACCAAAGGGCACAGGTTTAAGCTGATTGGCAAAAGAACCTGAGGCGACATGAAGAAAAACCTTGTTATGCAATAAATGGTTAGGAATTGGAATGCACTCTGGTAGCTTTCATAAAGGAATTGGACAAATACTTAGAGAAGAAAAATGCAGGTATATAGGGAAAGAATGGATGAGCAGAACTAACTTGATTATTCTTCAAAAGAGTTAGCACAGACCCAATGGGTCAAATTGCCTCCTCCTGTGCTGTACTGTTCTACGATTCTCTGTTTCCAAATAGATGTTAGGAAAGGTATACAAATGATTGCTGTAGACATCGGTTTTAAAGAGCAACTTAAAAAGGTGGAGTTTTATAGGGAGGGAACTCCACCTTGAGGGGCCCAAATGGCTGAAGGTACAGCCACCAACATTGGGGTGAAGGGAATGTGGGTTGCACAAGAGGTCGGAGGTGGAACAATGCAGAGTTCTTGAAAAATTGGAGGAAGTTAGAGATAGGGAGGACCAAGGTATGGAAGGATTTGAACTCTAAGATGAAAATTTTAAATTGGAGTCATTAGAGGACCAGAAGCAAATGTGGATTATTGAACAGAGGGGTAATGGGTGAATGGGTCTTGGTGCAAGTTAGGATATGGACAGCAGCGATTTGGATGAGCTGAACTTTATGGGAGATTGGAAGATTGGAGGCTGATGAGAAGAGCATTGATATAGTTGATTCAGAGTTGACTAACATGGATGAGGATTTCAGCAGCAAGCGAGTGGAGACAGACACTCTCTTTACAAAACGTTTTAAACTCTCAAGTGCTTTCCCACTAAAATTATCAAAAAGGTAATGAACCTAATGTACCAAGCTTTGGGGAATAGTTTACTGAAAAAAGTTGATTGCTGGAAGAACAAATATTGAATATGCAACTTTGGTATATATATTTAAAACTCAAAATTCCTGAGACCATTCTTTATTTCTTAAAAGGGACCATCATAACCATTGCACCTAAATGAATCATGAATATTGCACCCAAATAAATCATTACATTTTACTATATAGATATATTAATTAGCTCTATAATCAATGAGATCAGTAAGATTGCTGTACAAAAAGATAGTTACAAAGATTGCCTGATTTACAAGCTTAAATTAAAGCATTACAAATTTCCAGGAGAAAAAGCTAATCCTTATTTCCTCTGCGCTGATGAGATATATGTTGCAATTTAATAACATACTACACTGGTCCCGAATAATGTTCTTCATTTCTACAGTGCCTATGCTATTTTACTTCATGAAGGAAATACATTTATCTTGTGTCTACAGTGATTCAGCTACTCAGTTGGACCTTCTTGCTTTGTAACCATTGCTGGTGTCTGCACGCTCAAAAATTGCGATAGTGTAATGTTTAACACAAACAAAAAACAAGATTGATTTAATTCAGTGATCATAGAAAACCAAATTACACAGAAGGTCAAGTCAGCAACTTGAAAAGGAGGACTAGTCAATGTTCCAGGTAGAATACTTCATCAGCACTCCATTGCGATGAAGAGTTTCACCCAACACATTAACCTATCCTCTTCATTCAGCTTTTGACTGCCCTGAAGTTATATATTGCATTTCCAGATTCTTTTGATCTCTATTGCCTTTGAAAAA
The DNA here is from genome assembly GCF_036365525.1 of Heterodontus francisci. Lineage (NCBI taxonomy): Eukaryota > Metazoa > Chordata > Chondrichthyes > Heterodontiformes > Heterodontidae > Heterodontus > Heterodontus francisci. Next base: position 40,913,099 of record NC_090372.1, read on the forward strand.
AATAAAATTTGGGAATATTTCCAATAAACCCACAGTCCTTTTAAAAAATAAAGGATTCATCTGAAAAGATCAGAGAATTTTTGAGGCTCAAAATTGCAAGAAACAAAGCAGTCATTTTGTTTGTGGAACTATTTCACTTCTCAGGTAGTTTGCTTAGACCCTAGACACCTTCATGTTATTAGAGTACTTCAGATCACAAATCGAATATAAAAAGAAACACGGAGTGGGTAATGATGGGATGTGCCACTCCTGGTGTGAACCTCACTAGAGAGTAGCAAGGGTGGGGCATGTCATAGGAACAATTCTAATGTCACATGCCCCATTTCCAACCAGCGCTCCCCTCTCTCAGTGCTCTTATGGTGGTATCAGAGCCTCATAAAAGATATTTCTATTCAAAAATACAGTATGAAATGTCATCAAGAAAGATCTCCTACAAACAAAACAGAAAATGCTGGAAGTACTCAGCAGGTTTGAACAAACATTCTGATTTCAATGCTTCGGTCTGTGACCTATCATCAGAACATTTGTTCAGACCTGCTGAGTATTTCCAGCATTTTCTGTTTTGTTTCAGATTTCCAACATCTGCAATGTTTTGCTTTTGTGTTGTGGAAGATCGATCTTGACATTTTCATGCTGTTTTTGCAACTCAATGAGCAGCTGTTCAAGGAAAGTGCAAATGCAGCTTGTGTGCAACGGACTGGCATCTCTCACAGTACATAGATTTTATACGCTTAAGTACCACGTAACCCAAATTAACTAGTTACCTCTCCTCACCCCTTAATAAATATGAGTGCATGAAGGAATTGGTTACTCTCACCGAATACAAGTACAGATGGTAGGGAATGCTCTTGTACTGCTGAATTTATCCGTACCCAGGACTTTTAAGGGTATGCGCAACATTTCCATGGTGTCAAAAGAAAAAATGGATGGGATATAACCCATTTAAACAAAACATATATTCAAGCTGTTAAAAAAACATGAAAAATCAAGTATATCCCAGATTGTTTCTCAGTTTATGGTCTTTTTCTTGGTCACATGTCCTGTACTGCTTACAATCCATTTGAAATCACTATCAGAAACCGGATTGCAGAACAATGTTACTCTGATTCACAGCTCGTTTGAGGATCCGGTATTCAAGGCATTCTAGAGTTGGTGGATGGGCATGGAGTTCAAATTTATTGGCAAACAAGCAGTCTTTTTCATTCAACCACTTCAAATCCTCAGGTCCATAAATACAAATATTTCTGACATAGTGACCTGCAAGACAGAAAAAAAATCCAATGTATTATTTACAGTCCAAAGTTTGCAACTGCATTAGAAAGCCCTTTAGCACTCAATTGTGCCACACATGATAGCATTTATAGGTTATTCCAGTTCAGTAACTGTCACTTCCCAGGTTTAATTATTACATCCCCACCCTCAAACACAATCACATACGAACATATTAAACGCAAATAAAATAAAAAATGTTAGACAGCGTTATTGGCTGTGACAACTCAGCAGGCCATTGCATGTATAAAGAATGCAGAAGATGGCAAGGTGCCAGAACTGAGAAATAATGGAACCTCTGACCAATAGTCAAACTTGTTGCAAAAACAAGAAATGCTGGAATCACTCAGCAGGTCTGGCAGCATCTGTGGAAAGAGAAGCAGAGTTAACGTTTCGGGTCAGTGACCCTTCTTCGGTCAAACTTGTTGCCCTGGTGCATAATGGGCATAGAGAACAAAATATACAATTTATTCCACCAGTGTGAAGGCTTCAGCACTCAAGTTGATTAAAAGGATTTCCCTCAGAAGTAACAATGTATTAATAAACATATCTTATGTTTAAAAAGTGTTTACTCATCAAGAGAAGCCAATAAGACAGGAGAAATGTTTAACAATTTTATCTTCATGCCACAAGTTTGGTAATACAACAGACAAATAATAATTACACACAAAAATTCAGGCTGAGGAATAATTTTGAGAGAGAGTATGGGGTGTGAAATCCTCTAGTTGCTATATGAAACATCATTAATGCATTTGCACTTGGCTACGACGTTCCTCATGGAGACAGAACAATTCACCACCCTTCCCCAGATAATCCAGTGGAATGGACTGCCCTCTAATTGAATGTCAGTCATACCTTCTGACTCACACAAAGCAGGACCCAGCTTTGCCAACAGGCAGCTCTGATCATTTCTATCCAAAAAGTTTAAATATTGACTTTAACATTGCTGTCAAAGTAGAGGTGAGGCACTATTTATGCACAAATGCCACTGCCACTTACAGGCAAGAGCAGATGCATGATTAAATGTGAAAATAAAGATATTGCTGTCAGATGCACCACTCCGCTGTTAGCTTCATGAAAATGGCGTCTGGCTTCCCACTCAAATGCATTGAATGGCGTGAAGATCCTGTACTTGCATTGTAGATACAATGCAAACTCATCACAGAAAGTTAGGTCAAATCATTTCAAGTCCAAGTAATCTTTTAACAGCATGTCAAGTGTTAATTATTGCCAGTCAACCTCTCTGGCACTGAAAATTAGCGATTACATGTGTAAGGTCTCATTCCTTCAGATTTTGAATGTTGGAAATTTAAAACATCTGTATATTTTTTTACTTTGTATCTTTTCTCTCTTCCTCAATCCAATCTTTTTGTACCTGATTTGATATTGAATTCACAGTCCTAACTTACACTTCCTTACCCAAACTTGTGCTGTCAATTTCACAATCCTTCAATCTGTTGACCCTTTTCCTCTGTAGGGTATCAACTGACGTGATGGACAAAGATACACTGAAACCAAAGTCTCGTATAACTTCACTTTATTAGTACTAAAATCACAAAGCATACAAAGGCTTACAACAGTTTATTTAGGCACTAAATAAGTACAAGTCTCACTTCTTGTACAAGATACTACCCGTCAACACAGAGGTGATCAGTCTCTTGTCACGGTTGATCACTGAGCCTCCAGACTGAGGGTACTGCCTTCGAGAGTTGTTCCCAGATTCTCACTGAGAATACCCTCCAGTGTTAACCCTTATATATTCTTTCAAGGCTCCTTGCTTAACCCATGACTCACATGATCTTGTTTTGCACAAATCTTCAAGCATTATCTCATCTTTGGCAAGCATTAGCCATTTAGCCACCTGGACAGAAGTCCAGACTTGTTTACAATAACCACCGTTCGTTCCCCTATATCTGTTCCTCTTTTATCTATTCTTGTTCAACACTCTAATCTAATGGTCACATATCCCTAACCATAAGCTTTGACATGTCTGTTAGCTTACTTCAGCAAGTTCTGCACTTATCTTTAGCTGCCTTAGAGCATGCTGGGTATAAAGCGTTACTTGACCAACTTTTCAGGGCTACAAATCTGATTGGTTAAGGAGATGCGCAGTTGCTTGTGCTGTTCATTCAGATCCCAGATGTCCTGTAGCTAACGCTACATTGTTCCTGGAAGTGCGTGATAGAAACTATCAGAGCAAAATACCACCAACATTAAAATGGGCAAGGGCAAGTTTAATTAACAGCAAGCACTGCAAGTCAAGCAGTTACAGGAATTTTTGGGCCATAAGAAATAAAAGGGTCAACGACTGACATAATAGAATGCTGCACATTAGGCCTAACAGCACTTAATCTAAAATAAATCCTCTCAAGGTATGGGTTAAAAGTAGGGTTACCAACTCTCCAAGGTTGTCCTAGTGTCTCCAGGAATTCAAGATTATTCACTAAAGTAAAAAGCAAATTACTGCAGGTCCTGGAAATCTGAAATAAAAACAGAAAGTGCTGGAAATGCTCAGCAGGTCAGGCAACATCTGTGGGGAGAGAAGCAGATTTAAGGGGCTGAATTTTACTAGCCCTCCAGCATCGGGGATCATGGCAGGGGAACCTGGAAAATTCTTCCAGGGTAGGCCTGCCATGACCCCCAACCTTGAGAACGTCCCGCCACATTTTACCAGTGGCCTCGAGGCCTCAGTACGGCTCCCCCGCCACTTTGCGGCGGAGCCCTCATTTCAATATGTTAAGAGATTAATGAATGCAAATGAAGTCACCATATCCCGGCAGCCATCCGAAGCCAATATTACAGCTGCTGGCCGGAACTCCCATGCCTTCGGAACTTTGTTCGGAGTTCTGAGGCGAGACACTGGTGGGGAGGGGCGGGGGGGCGGAGGAGTGAAATTATCAGGATGGGAGGCGGGTGGGGAACAGAACAAACACTTTGTATTAGCCGTGGGGATGGTGGGAAGGGGTTAAAGTGCAAATGTGACAAGGTTGGGGGCGGGTGGGGGAGGAGAATGTTTGGGTTGGGAATAAAAAGTAAATTTTCATGATATAGGCCAAAAAAAACAGTGGAGCAGTGTTGTGGGGGGGTGGGGGGGGGGCAGGCGTTGGGAAAGGGCCTCCAGCTTTTAATTTTTTTTTAAAGAAAATGCACAATATAACTTTAAAAATTAAGTTTTGTTCTAAGGGCTTGAAGCCCTTTAAAAATGGCGCCTGATGTTGTGGACACCCCCTCTACTTCATCGGGGGCAGCCGTTCTGCCCCCTCCATTTAAATGAGCAGCCATGCGAAATATCGTGGGGGCTCAGCGGCGCGCGTGTGCCGCACCTTCTTTTAAGCTCACTGCCGAGAACTGCAGAGAGCTTATACAATTCAGCTCAACGTTTCAGGTCAGTGACTTTTCATCAGAACTCTGTTCTGACAAAAGTTCACAGACATGAAACGTTAACTCGGCTTCTCTCTCCACAGATGCTGCCTGACCTGCTGAGTATTTCCAGCACTTTGTTTTTATTATGCAAGATTATTCACCTGGACACTGCTGCAAGCGACCCAGACGAAAAATCAAAAGGCAAATTAAGAGCGTTTCTCCGCCCCCTCCTCCCTGTTTTCTTTGAATACTTTTGTTTATAGTTTAATTGGTATAATATTGAGGTTGGGAAAGAAAAGGGTGGGGCAGTTGGAGACAGGAGGCCAAATGAAGAAACCTTCAGGAATACAGCCTCAGTCGGTAACTAGTTCAGGCTAATTATGTGGGGGAGCAGGGATATGGGAGAACCTTTTCTTTAAATTGGGCACATGGTTTCATTTCATTTTTATATTATACTAACTATAAAAGCCTTTGTTCTCTTATGGAGATTTTGGTTATTGGAAACTCGGTTACGCAATTTTTAGAATGCAGTGCCAGATCTCCTCTTAGATGGTGACCTTTTGAGAAAGATAGTTGCCGAGATATGTGAAGTGTTCTAACTGCAGAGATCAGTGACTCAGTGTAACCTGGAACCAGCTTAGCCAGTTTTCATTATCAATTCATAGTCAGCAGTATGTTCTAAAAAAAAAATCAACTAAGGAGAAGTAGAAGTTGCATAGTGTCTCCTAGAGCGCATCTTCATTATTCTACAGTATGCATGTGTGCAGCTGAGTATATTTGAGAGAGGCTTTGCAAACAGAACCAAAATACAATTTGAAGATAGTTTGCTTGGTTTTGACTCTAGATTTAAAATATCAATACAAAGTTATTTCTCTGACTGCCACATCAGGCATGAAAATGCACACATAATTGACAGTTGCAAAGTTATTTCAATGATTTTAAATTCACAAATCAGTAAGGCCCTGATATTAAGGTAAAGGTGGGTTATGAGATTGGGGTTGGAGGGGCAAAGGCACGTGCCAAGCCCGGCATAAAATCAGAGGGTCACATTCAGTGATTTTATATTGACTGAGACAAGAAATTTTAACTGAGATAAAAGCAAAATGCTGCAGATGCTGGAAATCTGAAATAAAAACAAAAAGTGCTGGAAATACTCAGCAGGTCTGGCAGCATCTGTGGAGAGAGAAGCAGAGTTAACGTTTCAGGTCTGTGACCTTTCATCAGAACTGGCAAAGGTTAGAAAAAAATTAGGTTTTAAGCAAGTGAAGGGGAGGGGGATGGGGGAGGGAACAAAGGGGAAGGTGTTCGATAGGGCAGAGGGCAGGAGAGATTACATAACAAAGCTGTCCTGGGACAAAGGCAGAGAGTGTGTTAATGCTTGTGGTGAAAGACAAAGCATTAGTCCAGAGAATGTTAATAGCAGAATAATGAGCAGCTCTGACTACATGAAAAACAGGCACATGGTTAAAAAATTAAATATAAAAAAGTCAGTCATGCTCCGAAGTTATTGAACTCAATGTTCAGTCCGCAAGGCTGTAGAATGCCTAATCGAAAGATCAGATGCTGCTCCTCGAGCTTGCGTTGATGTTCACTGGAACACTGAAGCAGACGAAAGACAGAGATGTTGGCATGAGAGCAGGGGGCAGTGTTGAAATGGCAAGCAACTGGAAGCTTAGGGTCATGCTTTCGGACTGAGCAGAGGTGTTCCGCAAAGCGGTCACCCAATCAATTTAACTGAGGTTTTGCATCTGCAAACAACACAGTGGGTGTGCTGTGCATCTGCATTATACAATCTGAAGTCCACTAAAGGACTGGAGCAGAAATAGAATCGAGAAGCCAGGTGGTGTACAAGATGGATCCCTGCAGAGCAAGGGCTGCACGCAGATGCCTCACTGGAATTTGTGCTGTATGCAGTTAGGAAGAGGTGGGGCATACTTTTCCCCAGTAATGGGAAGAGGGCATCTGCTGCTATCAAGAAGGCATAGTTGGAAGTGGCTGAGGTAGTGAGGAGCTGGAGCATTGTGCCCCGGTTTTGAGTGCAGTACAAGAAACAGTTTAATGACCTAAGCAGGTCAGGACAAGTGAATATATTTGCTGATTCACCTTCATCCTGTGGTGTAAACCGCACCCACCGCCCGTCTTGCCAAGCATACTCCATTATATCACTCCTAACAGCCAACCAAATCGGAACTCAGTGATGCCATTTGATTCTCTAGCCAGCGGAAAAGCCCCTGGGAAGGACAGCATTACCCCTGAAATAATCAAGAGTGCCAAGCCTGCTATACTCTCAGCACTACATGAACTGCTATGCCTGTGCTGGGACGAGGGAGCAGTACCCCAGGACTTGCGCGATGCCAATATCATCACCCTCTATAAAAACAAAGGTGACCGCGGTGACTGCAACAATTACCGTGGAATCTCCCTGCTCAGCATAGTGGGGAAAGTCTTTGCTCGAGTCGCTTTAAACAGGCTCCAGAAGCTGGCCGAGCGCGTCTACCCTGAGGCACAATGTGGC